>NC_091283.1:252670972-253920972 GCF_032444005.1 Ranitomeya imitator
TCGAAGACATGGGGGCTCTTGGAGACCCTCTCGATAAAAAGGCGGACGCCTTCTTAAAATCGGCATGGGAAGCATCGACGTGGGCATATAAGCCGGGAGTGGCCGCCACTTATACAGCTCGGGCCATGATAAAGTGGTTAGAGGAATTGAGTGAGCAAATAAGGGACAAATGTCCAAGGGAGAGACTCTTAGAGGTAATACCCTCACTTCAAAATGCGGCAGGATTCCTGGCAGAAGCCGCCATTGACTCTGCAGTTTTCTGCCCGCGCATGTGCCCTCTCCAACTCTGGTAGGAGGGCATTATGGCTAAAAAATTGGTCGGCGGACTTTCAGTCTAAAGTCAAATTGTGTGCAGTCCCTTGTGAGGGCCAATATCTATTTGGGAAGGCACTAGATGAGATTCTAGAGAAGGCTGCGGATAAGAAAAAACACTTCCCACCTCCCCCCTTCTCAAGACAGTGGAATGATAACCGGCGTTCCTTTCGAGGTACAGGGAAAACAGGACATGGTAGGCCAGGAGATAGGTCTACACGTGGGAAGCCCTTGAGTGAGAGGAGAGAAAGGGGATATCTCTTTAATAAGCCCCCTCAGAAAACAGACCCCAAACAGCAATGACGCCGATATCCGGGTGGGAGGGAGGCTTCGATATTTTGCCCACCAATGGGGAAAACTACAAACATCACAGTGGGTAATATCCCTTTTGACCGAAGGCCTGCGTCTAAACTTCACCTCCCTCCCTCCTCATCGGGTAAAAATTACCCATGTCGCAAAAAGAAATCAGGCAACATTGGAAAGGGAAGTCCATCTCCTCAGGGAAAAACAAGTTCTTGTAGAAGTACCAACACAAGAAATTGGGAAAGGGTTTTACAGTACAATATTCCTCACGCCAAAACCGGATGGTTCACTAAGAACAATTTTCAATCTAAAATCCCTAAATCAATATATCAAAGTAGAAAAATTCAAAATGGATACGTTAAAAACTACAACAAAACTACTATATCCAGGCTGTTACATGGCAGTAATAGACCTCACAGATGCCTATTATCATGTTCCCATTTGTGTGGAACATCAACAATTCTTAAGACTGGTAGTAGAAATAAATCAAGTCCCTATTCATCTACAGTACCAATGTCTCCCTTTCGGAGTGTCAGTGGCTCCCAGAATCTTTACAAAGATAATTTCAGAGGTGGCATCATTAGTAAGAAAGGAAAATGTCTTACTAATACCTTATCTAGACGACTTTCTCATTGTAGCGGACAGCCAGGAAGAATGCATAATGGCAGTCTCAAAAGTACGGGACCTATTGTCCAGGTTAGGGTGGTTGATCAATTTAAAAAAATCAAAAATGCTTCCAGTCCAGAAACAGGAATTCCTGGGAATTCAACTGGACTCAACCGAGCAAATTTGTATCCTTCTGGACAGGAAAATCAACACCATAAGACAAAAAATAAATCAAACACGGCCAGACCGGCCCATCTCGTTAAGAGAAGCAATGTCCCTTCTGGGGATGTTAACAACCACAATCCCAGCAGTTCGGTGGGCACAATTGCATTCAAGGGAACTACAATGGCAAATACTTACCGAACAAACAAAAAAAAACCCACTATTTAAACCGGAAGATTGTTCTATGGCCACAAGTGCAGGACTCTTTAGATTGGTGGCTAAAAATAGGAAATTTAAAAAATGGGGTGCCATGGTCAGTTCAAAACCCAGTGGTGCTAACCACGGATGCGAGCCCTCTCGGCTGGGGAACACATTTGGAAGATCAGATTCTGCAGGGCAGATGGGATCCTCAGATGGAGCTAGCATCCTCCAACCTAAAGGAGCTAACAGCAGTAAGACTCGCAGTTCTGCAGATAGGAGAGATTATCAAAGGGAAACACTTAGTGGTTTTGTCCGACAACAGCACGACAGTCTCCTACATAAATCAACAAGGAGGAACAAGGTCAAGATCTCTGTTAGAAGAAACCAGAAGGCTGTTTTCATTGGCAGAAAATCACCTATCATTGACAAGTACACATTTGAAAGGAACAAACAACCTTGTCGCGGACTTCTTGAGCAGGCATGTACTACATCAGAACGAATGGTCTCTAAACCAGGAAATTTTGGGGGAAATCTGTGCATTCTGGGGTATTCCACAGATAGACCTCTTTGCCGCAAAACAAAACCGGAAGGTAGAAAGGTTCTATTCCCTAAATCCACAAGAGAACCCAGAAGGAGTGGATGCGCTGTTACACCAATGGAAGTTCCAACTGGCTTACGCATTTTCCCCCGATTCCACTAATTCCAACAGTGTTGAAAAAAATTCGGGAGGACGCGACACGAATAATACTGATCGCACCCTTCTGGCTGAAGAGGGCCTGGTTCACCTGGCTCAGACGTTTGTCCATATCGGACCCATGGATCCTTCCAGATATGCCGAATCTGCTACACCAGGGTCCAGTGTTCCATCCTCAAGTACACAGTCTACATCTCACTGCCTGGAACTTGAGAGGGAACTCTTGTTAGCTAAAGGTTTCTCAGCTCCGTTAATTTCTACTCTGCTATCCAGCAGGAAAAAAACTACATCCAATAAATATCAAAAAATCTGGGAAAAATTTCTAGAGTTCTCAGGGCGTCGCCTATCCACCACCACCCAAAAAGTCCCAATAAGGGAAGTCTTAGAGTTCCTCCAAAAAGGTCTGGAACGCGGGTTGTCTACCAGCACCCTAAAAGTGCAAGTCTCAGGACTTGGCGCCTTATTTGATCAAAAATTGGCTGATCACCCCTGGGTTCACAGGTTCATCCGAGCCTCCTTCACAGCCAGACCATTTAAACATCGGCCAAAGGTTGCTCCCTGGGATCTAAATTTAGTGCTCCAGGCCTTAACCTCTCCTCCTTTTGAGCCTCTTAACTCCATATCTGAAAAATCTCTAACCCTTAAAACGGTTCTCCTGGTTGCCCTGACTTCGGCCCGTCGCATTAGCGAGATCCAGGCTATCTCTATTGATCCTTCATACACTACAATCCTGGAGGACAGTGTAATAATCAAAACGGACCCGGCCTTCTTACCAAAGGTCAATTCAAAATTCCATCGGGACCAGGAGATAGTTTTACCCTCATTTTGCTCCAATCCAAAATCCCAGGGAGAACAAACCTTTCATTGCCTTGATGTTAGACGTTGCCTAATCCAATATCTGGAGGTGACAAAATTATGGCGTCGGTCTTCAGCCCTTTTTGTTTCCTTTCAGGGAGCAAACGGGGGTAAAAAAGCCACAAAATCTACTATTGCACGCTGGATCCGCATGGCTATTGCACTTTCTTACTCATCTGCGGGGTAATGCCCTCCACTAGGGGTGACAGCACACTCCACAAGAGCTATCTCCACATCATGGGCGGAGAGGGCTAATGCGTCGATAGAACAAATTTGTAATGCGGCAGTATGGTCTTCACTCTCTACCTTTTTTCGACACTATAGGTTAAACTTGGGGCTTTCAAGTCTTGCCTTTGGGAGGAAAGTCTTGTCGGCGGTTGTCCCACCCTAGGAGTCTTCTTCTATTTTCTCCTCATGTTAGGTGCCGTCATGGGGATGGGAAAAAATGATAATTACTTACCGGTAATTTGATTTTCCAGATCCATGACGGCACCGTATTAACTCCCGCCCTATCTTGGTGATGGTTGAGTGTGACACCAAAAAAAAAAAATTATTAAAGGAAAAAAAAGAAAATGTGTGTGTATATAAGATAAGCATATACAGATGATAAAAAGTTGATGGGGGAAATATAACTACACCTTGTAGCAGTCATGGAGATAAATGTGATATTACATTAAACATGAACTAATGAAGCGGTTACCTTACATACTCTGTCAACAAACTGAGGAAGAGAGGTGCCGCCCCCATCTTTTATCTCCTATGCAGGTTTCCTGTTCCTGGGAGCTGGGACCATCTCTCATGTTAGGTGCCGTCATGGATCTGGGAAATCAAATTACCGGTAAGTAATTCTCATTTTTCCCCTCAAGCTTTAAACATGCCTCAATCACACCTATCCTCAAAAAGCCCTCTCTTGACCCATCCTCTGTATCTAGCTATCACCCTATATCACTTCTTCCCTATGCCTCAAAACTACTGGAACAACACGTCCATCTTGAACTGTCCTCCCATCTATCTTCCTGCTCCCTCTTCGACCGCTTACAATCAGGCTTCCGGTCAAACTACTCCACTGAAACTGCCATAACTAAGGTCACCAATGACCTATTAACCACCAAGAGCAAGCGACACTACTCTCCTCCTCCTCCTAGACCTGTCCTCTGCCTTTGACACAGTGCACCATTCCCTATTATTACAGACCCTCTCATCCCTTGGCATCACAGACCTTGCCCTATCCTGGATCTCGTCATACCTACCTGAACGAACATTCAGTGTCTCCCACTCACACACCACCTGTTCACCTTGCTGCCCCCTATCTGTCGGAGTCCCACAAGGTTCAGTTCTAGGGCCCCTGCTCTTCTCCATTTACACTTTTGGCCTGGGACAGCTCATAGAATCTCACAGTTTTCAGTATCATCTCTATGCTGAAGACACACAGATCTACATCTCTGGACCAGATATCACCACCCTACTAACCAGAATCCCACAATGTCTGTCCACTAGTGTTGAGCGATACCTTCCGATATCGGAAAGTATCGGTATCGGATTGGATCGGCCGATATTCAAAAAATATCGGATATCGCCGATACCGATACCCGATCCCAATGCAAGTCAATGGGACCAAAATATCGGAATTAAAATAAACCCTTTCTTTCCTTGTAGGTTCATTCTACATGAAGGAAAACAACTAAGAATAATGTAGGATGTATTTGGGGAGGTGGCGGAGACATTAAAGGCATAGAGGTTTAGCCCAATCAAATAGAATAGCATGATTTTTTTTTTTTTTTTAAAGACGTTCGGAGTGACAAAGATATTGACTATGTACATTTTTTTTTATTTTGTCCGATATTGATGTTTCACTATTCCACGCCCTTCCCCTTCTTTTTTTTTACTTTTCCCACACTTTCATCTTCATCATCATCAGCATCTTTGACATCAACATCTTCTTCACCTTATTCATCTTCTTCTTCATCTTCTACCTATTATTTTTTTGGATTACATTCTTCATATTAATTTTATTCAACTATTATTATTCTTCCTATTCTACTTCTTCATCATATCCTCATTTGTGACAGGCATTGCGGTAGTTGTTATCTATAAAAGTTTGAAGATTACACCTTCCGTTCTGCCTGTCACAAAAGTTACATTTGTCTGCGTTCAGTTTGGCCTGCAGCATCAGGCTTTATCCAGGGGCACCACGAGGAGGAACGGACTCACCCCCATACACTGCTTAGTCTTCTTCTGCATATAATTTAGATAATATCTTTTGCTCTGATATTAAGTGTTATGCTTAATGTTCTTCTGCTTTGTTCTGCAGCCTTTTGTTCTTCTGCTTCTCGGTCTTCCATGTCGTCGTCTCCAGGGTCGTCGTCTCCGCCGTCGTCGTCATCGTCTCCGCCGTCGTCGTCATCTTAGGGGTGGTCTTCTGGGTCGTCGTCTTTAGGGTCTTGAACTTGGAAATGTAGCAGAAGGTACAAGAAGGCTGAGAAAATGCCGAGAACTAGCTGATGGAACTGGAACTCGGATGGCTACCCGAAGGTCAAAGAGCCAATGGAACTACCGAGGACCAGCTGACATTACTGGAACCCGGTTACTAAGCAGGAGGTACCAGTGCTAAAAAGCACTACCAAGTACCGCCTGACGTTGGCGGAACTCAGATACCCAGAAGGAGGCACCTAAGCCAAAGGCTCTGCCCGGAACCAGCTAACGTTACTGGAACCCGGATGGGTAGCCGAAGGTCCAAGAGCCAATGGAACTACCGAGGACCAGCTGACATTAGTGGAACCCAGTTACTAAGCAGGAGGTACCCGTGCTAAAAAGCACAACCAAGGACCACCTGACGTTGGTGGAACTCGGATACCCAGAAGGAGGCACCTAAGCCAAAGGCTCTGCCCTGAACCAGCTGACGGTACTGGAACCAGGATGGGGAGCAGAAGGTACAAGAGCAAAAGACACTGCTGAGAACCAGCTGATGGAACTGGAACCCGGATGCGTTGGCCAACTGTGCAAGAGCCAATGGCACGACCGAGGACCAGCTGACGGTGCTGGAACCCGGTTACTAAGCTGTAGGTGCCCGCGCTTAAAAGCACTACCAAGGACCGCCTGGCATTGGCGGAACTCGGATACCCAGGAGGAGGCACCTAAGCCAAAGGCTCGGCCCGGAAACAGCTGACGGTGCTGGAACCAGGTGGTAGACCAGAAGGTCCACAGGAGAGGAGAGAACAGCTAGGCCGCGAGGCAGCCGCAGTTACCGAACACCAACAGTCCTACAGGGGGAGCTTGGCCTACTGGCACTACAGAACCAGCCTTGACTGCCAATTCACGCAGCCCACATAGGAAGCTCCTAAACTGGAGGCACCCTGGAGTTGGCTAACCCGACCGCAACACGACGGGGCAAACATAGGCGACTCAGTGAGCTTGACACTACCCGGAAACAGCTGACGGTGCTGGGACCAGGCTGGGCACGAGGGAGTACCCGTGACAAAAACACTGCCGAGAACCAGCTGGCAGTGCTGGAACCCGGATGCGTTGCCCCAGTGTGCAAGAGCCAATGGCACGACCGACGACCAGCTGACGGTGCTGGAACCCGGTTACTAAGCTGTAGGTGCCCGCGCTTAAAAGCACTACCAAGGACCGCCTGGCGTTGGCGGAACTCGGATACCCAGGAGGAGGCACCTAAGCCAAAGGCTCGGCCCGGAACCAGCTGACTGTGCTGGAACCAGGTGGTGGACCAGAAGGTCCACAGGAGAGGAGAGAACAGCTAGGCCGCGAGGCAGCCGCAGTTACCGAACCCCAACAGTCCTACAGGGGGAGCTTGGCCTACTGGCACTACAGAACCAGCCTTGACTGCCAATTCACGCAGCCCACATAGGAAGCTCCTAAACTGGAGGCACCCTGGAGTTGGCTAACCCGACCGCAACACGACGGGGCAAGCATAGGCGTCTCAGTGAGCTTGACACTACCCGGAAACAGCTGACAGTGCTGACACCAGGCTGGGCACGAGGGATTACCGTGACAAAAACACTGCCGAGAACCAGCTGATGGTACTGGAATCCGGATGCGTTGCCCCAGTGTGCAAGAGCCAATGGCACCGAGGACCAGCTGACGGTGCTGAAACCCGGTTACTAAGCTGTAGGTACCCGCGCTTAAAAGCACTACCAAGGACCGCCTGGTGTTGGCGGAACTCGTATACCCAGGAGGAGGCACCTAAGCCAAAGGCTCGGCCCGGAACCAGCTGACGGTGCTGGAACCAGGTGGTGGACCAGAAGGTCCACAGGAGAGGAGAGAACAGCTAGGCCGCGAGGCAGCCGCAGTTACCGAACCCCAACAGTCCTACAGGCGGAGCTTGGCCTACTGGCACTACAGAACCAGCCTTGACTACCAATTCACGCAGCCCACATAGGAAGCTCCTAAACTGGAGGCACCCTGGAGTTGGCTAACCCGACCGCAACACGATGGGGCAAGCATAGGCGTCTCAGTGAGCTTGACACTACCCGGAAACAGCTGACGGTGCTGGGACCAGGCTGGGCACGAGGGATTACCGTGACAAAAACACTGCCGAGAACCAGCTGACGGTACTGGAACCCAGATGCGTTGCCCCAGTGTGCAAGAGCCAATGGCACCGAGGACCAGCTGACGGTGCTGGAACCCAGTTACTAAGCTGTAGGTACCCGCGCTTAAAAGCACTACCAAGGACCGCCTGGCGTTGGCGGAACTCGGATACCCAGGAGGAGGCACCTAAGCCAAAGGCTCGGCCCGGAACCAGCTGACGGTGCTGGAACCAGGTGGTGGACCAGAAGGTCCACAGGAGAGGAGAGAACAGCTAGGCCGCGAGGCAGCCGCAGTTACCGAACCCCAACAGTCCTACAGGGGGAGCTTGGCCTACTGGCACTACAGAACCAGCCTTGACTATCAATTCACGCAGCCCACATAGGAAGCTCCTAAACTGGAGGCACCCTGGAGTTGGCTAACCCGACCGCAACACGACGGGGCAAGCATAGGCGTCTCAGTGAGCTTGACACTACCCGGAAACAGCTGACGGTGCTGGGACCAGGCTGGGCACGAGGGAGTACCCGTGACAAAAACACTGCCGAGAACCAGCTGGCGGTGCTGGAACCCGGTTACTAAGCTGTAGGTACCCGCGCTTAAAAGCACTACCAAGGACCGCCTGGCGTTGGCGGAACTCGGATACCCAGGGGGAGGCACCCAAGCCAAAGATTATACGCACCACGAAGATCTATCTTGGTGAACCAACTAGCCCTCTTAATCCGAGCAAACAAATCAGATAACAATGGCAAGGGGTACTGAAATTTAACCGTGATCTTATTTAGAAGGCGGTAATCTATACAAGGTCTCAGTGAAGCATCCTTCTTGGCTACAAAAAAGAACCCTGCTCCTAATGGCGACGATGACGGGCGAATATGCCCCTTCTCCAAAGACTCCTTCACATAACTCCGCATAGCGGCGTGCTCAGGCACAGACAAATTAAACAGTCGACCTTTTGGGAATTTACTACCAGGAATCAAATTGATCGCACAATCACAATCCCTATGCGGAGGTAGGGTATCGGACTTGGGCTCATCAAATAAATCCCGGTAATCAGACAAGAACTCAGGAACCTCAGAAGGGGTGGATGACGAAATAGTCAGAAATGGGACATCACCATGTACCCCCTGACAGCCCCAGCTGGACACAGACATGGATTTCCAATCTAATACTGGATTATGGACTTGTAGCCATGGCAACCCCAACATGACCACATCATGCAGATTATGCAACACCAGAAAGCGAATAACCTCCTGATGTGCAGGAGCCATGCACATGGTCAGCTGGGTCCAGTACTGAGGCTTATTCTTGGCCAAAGGCGTAGCATCAATTCCTCTCAATGGAATAGGACACTGCAAGGGCTCCAAGAAAAACCCACAACGCCTAGCATACTCCAAGTCCATCAAATTCAGAGCAGCGCCTGAGTCCACAAATGCCATGACAGAATACGATGACAAAGAGCAGATCAAGGTAACGGACAGAAGAAATTTTGACTGTACCGTACCAATGGTGGCAGACCTAGCGAACCGCTTAGTGCGCTTAGGACAATCAGAGATAGCATGAGTGGAATCACCACAGTAGAAACACAGCCCATTCAGACGTCTGTGTTCTTGCCGTTCGACTCTGGTCAAAGTCCTATCGCACTGCATAGGCTCAGGTTTAAGCTCAGGTAATACCGCCAAATGGTGCACAGATTTACGCTCGTGCAAGCGTCGACCGATCTGAATGGCCAAAGACATAGACTCATTCAGACCAGCAGGCATAGGAAATCCCACCATGACATCCTTAAGGGCTTCAGAGAGACCTTTTCTGAAAATAGCTGCGAGCGCACCTTCATTCCACTGAGTGAGTACGGACCACTTTCTAAATTTCTGACAATATACCTCTATTTCATCCTGACCCTGACACAGAGCCAGCAAATTCTTCTCTGCCTGATCCACAGAATTAGGCTCATCGTACAGCAATCCGAGCGCCAGGAAAAACGCATCGATATTACTTAATGCAGGATCTCCTGACGCAAGAGAAAATGCCCAGTCCTGAGGGTCGCCACGCAAAAAAGAAATAACGATCCTAACTTGTTGAACTGGGTCACCAGAGGAGCGAGGTTTCAAAGCCAGAAATAGTTTACAATTATTTTTGAAACTCAGAAATTTAGTTCTATCTCCAAAAAACAAATCAGGAATAGGAATTCTCGGTTCTAACATAGAATTCTGAACCACAAAGTCTTGAATACTTTCTACTCTTGCCGTGAGCTGATCCACACATGAAGACAGACCTTTAATGTCCATTGCTACACCTGTGTCCTGAACCACCCAAATGTCTAGGGGAAAAAAAAGGCAAAACACAGTGCAGAGAAAAAAAAATGGTCTCAGAACTTCTTTTTTCCCTCTATTGAGAATCATTAGTACTTTGGGCCTCCAGTACTGTTATGAAAGGTAATTCAGTACCACAATGGACATAGAGGTCAGCGCACATACAGTGACCTGGCAATAACCCAAAAAACAAGAATGAGCTCTGAGACGTGGGAACTCTGTTGACCGCAATCCCTAATCCTCTCCAACCACACTAAAGACAGCCGTGGATTGCGCCTAACGCTCCCTATGCAACTCGGCACGGCCTGAGAAACTAGCTAGCCTGAAGATAGAAAATAAGCCTACCTTGCCTCAGAGAAATACCCCAAAGGAAAAGGCAGCCCCCACATATAATGACTGTGAGTTAAGATGAAAAGACAAACGTAGAGATGAAATATATTTAGCAAAGTGAGGCCCAACTTTCTGAACAGAGCGAGGATAGGAAAGGTAACTTTGCGGTCAACACAAAACCCTACAAAAACCACGCAAAGGGGGCAAAAAGACCCTCCGTACCGATCTAACGGCACGGAGGTACACCCTCTGCGTCCCAGAGCTTCCAGCAAGCAGAAAAAAACAAATTGACAAGCTGGACAGAAAAAAACAGCAAACAAATAGCAAAGAGAACTTAGCTATGCAGAGCAGCAGGCCACAGGAACGATCCAGGAGGAAACAGGTCCAATACTAGAACATTGACTGGAGGCCAGGATCAAAGCACTAGGTGGAGTTAAATAGAGCAGCACCTAACGACTTCACCACATCACCTGAGGAAGGAAACTCAGAAGCCGCAGTACCACTTTCCTCCACCAACGGAAGCTCACAGAGAGAATCAGCCGAAGTACCACTTGTGACCATAGGAGGGAGCTCTGCCACAGAATTCACAACACACAGAAGCACAAATGACAGACAGGCAAGGAGCAAAGGGAGGAATCGCCTTATATACATGGAGTGTTGAAGGACTTCCGGGTCACGGTCCTCCAGGATCACAGAGAGGAGATACAGAGCGCCTGTAAATCAGAAAGAGGAAGTGCTGGAGTGGGCGGTGCGCACGTGCACCCAACGAGAACCAGGGAGCGGAGAAGAATGAAGGAGAGGACGCGCACCTGCAGGAGGAGCGTGCCGCAGCGGGTAAGTATAAGCGGAAGGAGTGGCCGTGACAGTACCCCTCCCCTTACTCCCCTCCTTTCTAAGACCAGACAGGAACCTGGTTAAAATCTGAGGAGCTTGTATGTTCTCACGGGGCTCCCAAGACCTCTCCTCGGGACCAAAACCCTTCCAATCAACCAAAAAGAGAGTTTTACCTTGAGACTTTTTCATGACAAGAATGTCCTTAACCTCAAAGACATCTGGGTCGGAGACAGGTAAAGGAGTTTGAGCAGGAGAAACATGGAACTGATTGAAAACGACAGGTTTTAGAAGGGAGACATGAAAAGAGTTGGGAATGCGAAGTGAGGTGGGCAATTTCAATTTGTAGGCAACATCATTGATACGAGACAAAACCACGAAAGGACCTACGTAGCGTGGACCCAGTTTATGCGAGGTGATTTTAAGACCAACTTGGAAGACAACCACACCTTATCACCTGGCTGAAATAATGGAGGATCCAGGCGTCTCTTATCAGCATATCTCTTAGTCCTGGCCTGTGCCTGTTCTAACCCGATTTTGGTCTCCCGCCAGACCCTGGAGAACTCCTCGGACACAAGATCGGCCGCCGGCATACCCAAGACATGAAGTACCGGCAGAGGATTACCAGGATGTTGCCCGTAGACGATAAAGAAGGGAGACTTGGAAGAAGAAACATTGAGATGGTTACTGTACACGAACTCGGCCCATGGAAACAAATCAGACCAATCATTTTGATGACCGTTGGAAAAATGACGAAGATAAGTCATTAGAATTTGGTTTGTGTGCTCTGCTTGTCCGTTGGTCTGTGGATGGTAAGCTGTAGAGAAATCTAGAGTAACATTCATTAGTTTGCAAAGAGCCCGCCAGAATCGAGAGGTGAACTGGACTCCTCTATCAGAGACAATGTGTAGCGGGAAACCGTGAATCCGTAAGATATGAGTAATGAAGATTCTTGCCAATTCTGGAGCAGAAGGTAAGCCTGGCAAAGGAACGAAATGAGCCATCTTGGAGAATCGATCTACGACCACAAATATGACTGTATGACCAGAAGAATGGGGTAAATCGGTAATGAAATCCATTGCAATATGTTGCCATGGAGCCGAAGGAACTTGAAGTGGATGCAGGAGACCGGATGGCAGACATCTAGGAACCCTGTTCCTTGCACACGAAGGACATGCAGCCACAAAACCTTGGACATCTGGAAGAAAAAATGGCGTGAAATCAGTGCAAGTGTCTTCTTATATCCCACATGGCCTGCCAGTTTAGAGGCATGACCCCAACGAAGAACTTGAGTCCTCTCGTTCTCATCCGTCACCATGGCGATACGTATAAGGTTATATGCCCCTCTCACGTTAAGGCTGCCGTCACACTAGCAGTATTTGGTCAGTATTTTACATCAGTATTTCTCAGCCAAAACCAGGAGTGGGTGATAAATGCAGAAGTGGTGCATATGTTTCTATTATACTTTTCCTCTATTTGTTCAACTCCTGGTTTTGGCTACAAATACTGATGTCAAATACTGACCCAATACTGCTAGTGTGACGGCAGCCTTAGGGCGGCGTCACACTAGCAAGTTTTATGGACGTTTGAGCGCATAAAATACGTCCGTAAAACACGCCTAACAAACGTCCCAATTATTCTCTATGCCCCTGCTCCTATCTGCCGTATTTTACTGATCAGTATTATACGGCTTTCTACGGCCGTAGAAAATCGCAGCATGCTGCGTTTGTCACCGTATTGCGCAAAAAAAACGCCAATGAAAGTCTATGGAAGCCCCAAAAATACGGATTACACACGGACCAGCAGTGTGACTTGCGAGAAATACGCAGCGCTGTTAGAGAGAAAAGCCGGCAATTCAGTGCGGTGTACAGTAAAATCACACTGACAGCTTACAATAGAATAGGTAGAATAAATGTGTACACATACAATAGGTATATATATATATATATATATATATATATATATATATATATACCTATTCTATGTCAGTGAGACACATATATGTATATATATTATTATTTCATACAGCGCTAGATAGCTTTAAAGCCGGTAATTCAATTACCGGCTTTTGCTATCTCCTTCCTAAACCCGACATGATATGAGACATGGTTACATACAGTAAACCATCTCATATCACCATTTTTTTTGCATATTCCACACTACTAATGTTAGTAGTGTGTATATGCAAAATTTGGCCGTTCTAGCTATTAAAATAAAGGGTTAAATGGCGGAAAAAATTGGCGTGGGCTCCCGCGCAATTTTCTCCGCCAGAGTAGTAAAGCCAGTGACTGAGGGCAGATATTAATAGCCTGGAGAGGGTCCACGGTTATTGCCCCCCCCCCCCCCCCGGCTAAAAACATCTGCCCCCAGCCACTCCAGAAAAGGCACATCTGGAAGATGCTCCTATTCTGGCTCTTGGCCACTCTCTTCCCATTCCCGTGTAGCAGTGGGATATGGGGTAATGAAGGGTTAATGCCACCTTGCTATTGTAAGGTGACATTAAGCCAAATTAATAATGGAGAGGCGTCAATTATGACACCTATCCATTATTAATCCAATAGTAGTAAAGGGTTAAAAAAAACCCACATTATTTAAAAGTATTTTAATGAAATAAAAACAAAGGTTGTTGTAATAATTTATTCTACGCTCAATCCTTCTGAAGACCCTCGCTCTGTAACAAAAAAAAAAAAATAAACAAACAATATACATACCTTCCGAAGATCTGTAAGGTCCCACGATGTAAATCCATCTGAAGGAGTTAAAACATTTTGCAGCCAGGAGCTCTGTTAATGCAGCGGTGCTCCTGTCTGCAAAACCCCGGAGAATGAAGGTAAAGTAGGTCAATGACCTATATTTACCTTCATTTGCGGTGAGGCGCCCTCTGCTGGCTGTTCCTGGAGCGTGGGAACTTTCCTAGAAAGCTCCCAGGCTCAAGTTCATATGAGGACAACCAGCAGAGGGCGCCTCACCGCAAATGAAGGTAAATATAGGTCATTGACCTACTTTACCTTCATTCCCCGGGGTTTTGCAGCCAGGAGCACCGCTGCATTAACAGAGCTCCTGGCTGCAAAATGTTTTAACCCCTTCAGATGGATTTACATCGTGGGACCTTACAGATCTTCGGAAGGTATGTATATTGTTGGTTTATTATTTTTACTTTGTTACAGAGCGAGGGTCTTCAGAAGGATTGAGCATAGAATAAATTATTACACAAACCTTTGTTTTTATTTCAATAAAATAATTTTTAATAATGTGTGTGTGTTTTTTTTAACCCTTTACTAGTATTGGATTAATAATGGATAGGTGTCATAATTGACAACTCTCCATTATTAATTTGGCTTAATGTCACCTTACAATAGCAAGGTGGCATTAACCCTTCATTACCCCATATCCCACAGCTACACGGGAATGGGAAGAGAGTGGCCAAGTGCCAGAGTAGGCGGATCTTCCAGATGTGCCTTTTCTGGGGTGGCTGGGGGCAGATGTTTTTAGCCGGGGGGGGGGGCAATAACCATGGACCCTCTCCAGGCTATTAATATCTGCCCTCAGTCACTGGCTTTACTACTCTGGCGGAGAAAATTGCGCGGGAGCCCACGCCAATTTTTTCCGCAATTTAACCCTTTATTTTAATAGCTAGAACGGCCAAATTTTGCATATACACACTACTAACATTAGTAGTGTGGAATATGCAAAAAAATGGTGATATGAGATGGTTTACTGTATGTAACCATGTCTCATATCATGTCGGGTTTAGGAAGGAGATAGCAAAAGCCGGCAATTGAATTACCGGCTTTAAAGCTATCTAGCACTGTATGAAGTAATAATGTATATACATATATGTGTCTACTGATATATATATAGACAGTATATATGTTTTGTTTTTTTTTACACATGGATCCCTTGTATAGCCGTATGTCGGTTTTGCAAGCCTGCGAGAATAACAGGCAGTACGGATGCCATACGGATTACATACGGCGAATGCCATGCGCAAAAAACGCTGACACACCCTGCCTACGGAGGAGCTACGGACCTCTATTTTGGGGACTTTTCAGCGTATTACGGCCGTAATATACGGACCGTATTGTCTTACGCTGAGTGTGACGCCGGCCTAAGTCTGTAAAACCATTTATCTCCAGGTAATTGGCTAAACAGGCCACGTGTAAGGGGTAAAGGACAGGGAAGGTGAGCTGTGATTTTATTAATCTCTCTGAAGTCCAAGCATGGACGCCGCCCTCCATCCTATTACGAAAACCCCACAGCGACTGGAGAGGGGCATGGCCGTATATGACCCTTAGCCGGACACTGGAAGGGGGTAAATAAGCGAGATTTCGGCATTTTAGCTCCCGGTGTGGAGGCGATAGCACAATCATATGCCGCCATATACTAGATGTCCGGTAACCGGTAATAATCCCCTCATGTGTGGGGTCTATTTGTCTACAGAGAAATCACACGTTACATTCCACACATAACATTGTGTAGAAAAGGCGGCGCGAGGTAATTGTGCCAGTAGTGAGGGCGAATAATGGCGGAAATGTCACTGACTGAGGAGAAGTCTCCATGTAGCGTCTTCACTGCGGATCACGTGACCCCTGACTCCTCCCCCCTGTGACCTCATCACAGGTCCTGTGCACACGGAGCAGCCATATATGTGGAGTGCGGCTCTGCAGGTGGAGGTATGTGGAGATTCCCCATTACTGAGCGCGGGGACATTAACCCCTTCTGCACTGAGACTCTTTATAAGAATCATAACGTTGTTGTTCTGTTTCCTGTAATAGATACATACGAGCCAACTATGGAGGACAGGAAGTGAGGGAGCGGATTGTCCTCCTAGTACAGGGCCCCTTTCTTGGCCCCACACAGTGTAATGCCCCCATTATGCCCTGTAAGCAGGTTCTGCCCCACACCCAGCTGCCTCGGGCACTTTACCATGAGCTGGTACCTCAGATTCTTCCCCGCACCCCTTTCCTTTGCTTGGAGCCAAATCTGTTCTGCCTTTGGGGCTCCGGCCTTTATAATATCAGTAACTGCGTCATCAAGGTCTCCTGACCAGGTGCACCCTCTAGACTCTTCCCTCTGGAAACCCTCCCTCTTCCCATTGATGTCACATGGTCCCGTCTGGACGGCAGATAGCAGTCTGTACAAATGCAGCACAGCCCTGAGGAGTCTTTTTTATGACTCTCCTTTTTACACCCCTTATGTAATATATATGATGGCGCTCACACAGTATAATGTTTCCACAGTACTGGCATCTCTCGTAAAAAAGGTATTTTCACAATACCGCCATACCCCCACACAGTATAATGTTCTCATAGTACCGCCATCCCCCACACACAGTATAATGTTCTCATACTATCGCCATACCACCACACACAGTGTAATGTTCTCATAGTACCGCCATACCCCCACACACTATAATGTTCTCATAGTACCGCCATACCCCACACACACTATAATGTTCTCATAGTACCGCCATACCCCCACACACTGTATAATGTTCTCATAGTACCGCCATACCCCACACACACTATAATGTTCTCATAGTACCGCCATACCCCCACACACAGTATAATGTTCTCATGTTCTCATAGTACCGCCATACCCCCACACACAGTATAATGTTCTCATAGTACCGCCATACCCCCACACACAGTATAATGTTCTCATAGTACCGTTATACCCCCCACACAGTATAATGTTCTCATAGTACCGCCATACCCCCACACAGTGTAATGTTCTCATAGTACCGCCAAACCCCCACACACTGTATAATGTTCCTACAGTACCACCATACCCCCCACACAGTATAATGTTCCTACAGTACCGCCATACCCCACACACAGTATAATGTTCTCATAGTACTGCCATACCCCCACACACAGTATAATGTTCTCATAGTACCGCCATACCCCCACACACAGTGTAATGTTCTCATAGTACCGCCAAACCCCCACACAGTATAATGTTCTCATAGTACCGCCATACCCCCCCACACAGTATTATGTTCCTACAGTACCGCTATACCCCACACACAGTATAATGTTCTCATAGTACCGCCATACCCCCACACACAGTATAATGTTCTCATAGTACCGCCATACCCCCACACACAGTATAATGTTCTCATAGTACCGCCATACCCCCACACAGTGTAATGTTCTCATAGTACCGCCAAACCCCCACACACTGTATAATGTTCCTACAGTACCACCATACCCCCCACACAGTATAATGTTCCTACAGTACAGCCATACCCCACGCACAGTATAATGTTCTCATAGTACTGCCATACCCCCACACACAGTATAATGTTCTCATAGTACCGCCATACCCCCACACACAGTGTAATGTTCTCATAGTACCGCCAAACCCCCACACAGTATAATGTTCTCATAGTACCGCCATACCCCCCCACACAGTATAATGTTCCTACAGTACCGCTATACCCCACACACAGTATAATGTTCTCATAGTACCGCCATACCCCCACACACAGTATAATGTTCTCATAGTACCGCCATACCCCCACACACAGTATAATGTTCTCATAGTACCGCCATATCCCCACACACAGTATAATCTTCTCATAGTACTGCCATACCGCCACACACAGTATAGTATTCCTACAGTACCGCCATACCCCCACACACAGTATAATGTTCCTACAGTACCGCCATACCCCCACACACAGTATAATGTTCCTACAGTACCTCCATACCCCCACACACAGTATAATGTTCTCATAGTACCGCCATACCCACCACACATAGTATAATGTTCTCATAGTACCGCCATACCACCACACAGTATAATGTTCTCATAGTACTGCCATACCCCCACACAGTATAATGTTCCTACAGTACCGCCATACCCCCACACACAGTATAATGTTCTCACAGTACCGCCATACCCCCACACACAGTATAATGTTCCTACAGTACCGCCATACCCCCACACACAGTATAATATTCCTACAGTACCTCCATCCCACCACAGTATAATCTTCTCATGGTACTGCCATACCCCCCCACACAGTGTAATCTTCTCATAGTACCGCCATACCCCCACACACAGTATAGTGTTCCTACAGTACCGCCATACCCCCCACACACAGTATAATGTTCTCATAGTACCGTCGTACCCCCACACACAGTATAATGTTCCCACAGTACCTCCATACCCCCACACACAGTATAATGTTCCCACAGTACCATCATCCCACCTCACACAGTATTTTGTTCTCACAATAGTGGCTTCCCACAGACACAGTATAATGTCCCCACAGTACTGCCGTCCCCCCACTTTCTAATGTTCCCACAGTACTGCCCCTACATGCACAATATGGTACTATCCACCTCACTGACTGCCTCCGACCACCGACAGTTAATGAATAAATACTGAGTTAGCCTCATTTTTGTTGCGAATACTAATGAACCCAGGATCTATGAGATATTTACCATACGATAGTTGGATAGGCAGGAGCGCATCATCCAAAACGGTAGCCCACTCGGTTGCTATGATGCCTATGAATTAACAGGGCTCGGTGGGGTGCGGTATTGGACACCCTCTCTTTCCCATCATAATAATTTCACCTAAAGGGCAAGTAGGAAGAGAGCGGCTAAGTGCCAGAATTAGTGCATCTTGGAGATGTGCCTTTTCCGGGCGGCTGAGAGCTGATATTTTTAGCCTGGGGGCACAGTATCCATGGCCCCTTCCTAGGCTATTAATATCAACCTGCAACTGTCTGCATAACCTTTGCTGGTTATTAAATATAGCGGCAAACTACGTCACTTTTTAGAGGAGTCCCCCATTTTAATAGCCACTAAGGGCTAAGTATACAGTTGTGAGCTGATATTACTAGCCTGGAAAGCTCCATGGGTATTACCCCCTTCCTAGGCTATAAACAAACTTATGTGTGTGAATCAGAGCTGAGATCTAACGTGATAGAAGATTACAGTGCGGGGAAGACGGGAAACCTTCATATAGAGGCCGGTGGTGATGGAGTCAGTGACCGACTCTGGCTAAATCTGTTTATAGAGCCGTAGTAGAAGATGAAGATGTCGTCCTCATCATGAAGTAGTTATTTCTCATGTCACGTGTAATGAATATCTCCTGCAGTATTGCTAATGCCGATTCCAGGGTCGGTAAATGAGACGAGAATTAGCGTTATTGAAGATGAGTCTATGAGAAACGTATTCAGCTGCCGACTCCGAGGAGGAAACTGCTTGTTGTCTGTGGCCTAAATATATAGGATTTATTAGTAGATGTAAAGAAGGAAACTAAATACTGTAAAATAATAAATCTCCTCATATGTTTCCCTTATTATCTCCAGTAATTGTATTATTACACAGGATTCTTATGATGTTACATCGGCTCATCTTCTCATTCAGGTCTCTACAATATCGGATCCTCTCAGTGAAGATCTTCTACAAAAGAACATTTTCCAGATTTACCCATCAAAGATGGATATGGACAGAGACAAGATGGCGGAGAGGATATCACACCTCACCCTAGAGATCCTCTTCCGGCTTACTGGAGAGGTGAGATATTCTGATGACGTCACATTACATCATTCTTATCTATGGGAATAACAGATGGACAGAACTGGAGAGGTGAGGACTCTGGAAATGTCTGTAGTGAGATTTATTAATGTGTCTCTCCATTACCAGGATGTGTCTCTCCATTACTACACTCCGTTGGATTTTTTTACTACACTCCACTGCACCCCGAGGTATTAATGAGGACCTCCTCTTTATGGGCTTTCTAGGCTGAACAACCCTGTTACCATATGTTTTATGTCCCCTTTTAGGTTGGTCTAGCAGTACTTGGTCATCTATATGCCTTTTGGACAATTTACAGCAGTTCTGAAACTGGGACTCAAGCATGATCTGGTTTTCATACACGTGCCTCAATATTTATCTCTGCCAGCTTCGAGAGAGGGCCAATTGTTATGAGGAATTCCGAAGATTTGGACAAAATTTCTATGCCCGCACATTGCGAATGGATATATCAGCTGGACCACGTATGTCCATATTGTGTGGTCTTGGAGAGAGGGCCAACTGTGATGAGGAACTTGTAAGATACGGACTAAGTACCAACGTCCGCACATTGCAAATGGAGGCATTTGCCGGACTACGCATGTTTACTTTATGTAGGGTCTCAGGAGTTAGGGGACATATTTTTGCCTCATTCGAGGTTAAATTGGTTTATGTGCGTTATCAGTATCGTACAATGGTCTCTCTGCTCCTAGGTACATCAACCCTATATAGCTCTATTGTTATAACTCTTTAAGGTAGCTGGCGCTTCACAACTAGTATATTGTTGGGAGGTCTCGGTGTTTTCCCTTGGAGTGGCGCTCCTGCCATATGTCCGTCTATCCGCTGTCTCTATTGATCATCTCTATACATTTGTTCTCTTGCATCACGTATTGTCTATAGCCCTGTTGTTACAGGGCAAACACCTGTATGTTACAGCTTGGTATCACCTGTTGAGTATTCAGAGTCGTTAAATTGCCCCCTGGACTTATATCCTTTTATGGTTCTGCCTGGGTAAGCATATTCTCCACCACCACCTCTCTTTTCATATATTCCCATGTCCTATGAACCTCCTGGGTTTGGTGCTTATCAATAAATATATGGTTCAGTGGGTATGGTGGTCGCGTTTTTTGTTTATTTAAGCTGCCTCACTTTATGGACGGCTTTATTTATTTATTCAGATCCTAATGTCTGTTGTTCTTATTATTTTTCCCTGCTTGCTTATGTATCACATTCCTTTTGTGTCCTTTCATGTTTGTCTGTGTCTGTTTATTGTTTTCTCGGACTCTATTAGGTTCCCCTGTAGCGGCTGGGAGTGGGGGACATCCCTTTTATATACCCCTTATGCGGTGCACATGTCCCTTCATCCTTAGCATCTTGTTACTGTGTGCACAATGCGCTGCGCTGTAGATCTTCGGCGCATGCGCATTGTGCAGTATGGGCAGAGACGTCTGCCGTTCATACACTTCCGCCCATTATCAGAAGGTATTTAAACTGATTTTGATGGTTGTCTGGCACCCTTCCCCTGACGAAGCCGTCCTTGTAACGGCGATACGCGTGGGGTCTCTCCCCACTCTGATCCCTGCCTCCTTGCACATTGTTCTCCTGGCGGTTTTGCTCGGTTTGCTCCGCATGGCTGGACCTAGGACCTTCACATATATTGTGGGTATGTGGCCATTGTAGCCCCATATGTAGGGCACTTGATGCATTCGCCTTTTCTTTTGGCACCCTGTTTTTTTGACTGTTATCTGGCATTTACCTTACAGGGCTATTGGACTGTGTGCCGACATACAGGTGTTGATCATTTCTGCCATTTTTGGTTTATACTCTGTGACCGGGTCCATGTTCTTACCTGAACGTTCATTATACATATCTTCCATTTAGGGAACCTTGTGGTATTTAGGAGGTATAGTCACACAGGGCTATTTTTATGTGTTATACCTAATGTATACTTATCATATTGATTTGGTGGTTAGACATGCATGTTGCTTAGGTTAGGTGATACTTTACTCTGTATCACTCATAGGGCACATGCCCCTCTTTGGCCACTGTAATCTTTACGGATCATTGTGGGGATTTGTGGTGTGTTCACTTGTTTTTAATGTTTTTACTTTTGCATCAATAAAGTTTGCCTTTTTATACAATTTAATATTCATTGTGGTGTGCAGTAGTTTGGAGTGGTTCTCTTTTTCTTTTGTTCTTTCATCTCCATTACCAGGATTACTGTTAAATATTAATTATTCTTATTTTTATTCTGTACCGAGCACATGGTTTCTTGCTGACACTATCAAAAGCTATTTCTGTGTATGTAGCTCAGAGTATAAGTTAATTCCATATACAGAAGACACGTGATCTGTGTTGAACATATATAAACGTCTCTTAGGAGGGTGTGGGGGCTTTTGTCACGTGGGACGGTCACCTCCCTGCCTTCACCATCATTCTCCATGGACATGAGACAAGACACGAGGAACAACAGCTGTTAGCTACTCCATGCCATGATGACTTCAGACTCCACACAGACAGATGACTTTTACCATTCAGGACCTTGGGAAAGATGAGTAACAAGACAAGCGCTGATATTTACACATGGACACTCTGTTTGTAATTGTTTCATCTACCTTTTATGTTTTTGCTGCGATGGTGGATAACTCAATAAACCACTATACGTTTGTCAGAATATCATGACATTTTTCTTTTAAGAATAACGCACCTGGTTAAGTCTTGATTAGATATTTTTGCGCAATAACGATTTTTAACATTGGCCTAGCCAGCCAGTTTTGATTTTTTGTGCTATTTTTGCGTGAATTTCCTTCTTCTTGCACACGGGGGAAGACAGAAGAGTTCCGCTAGATTGTGCAAGTATTCAGGAATTCCACATCAAAACTTCAAGTCACAAAGAACTCATACAAGAACCTACGAATTACGGAGACTTTAACAGGTGTCAGACGGATTGACAGCAAGCACTGGTAGTGCTGAAGAACAGACGTGCTAAAAATAGCCGTGCTGAAGTCCGGAGCCCAGCGTTGTAAAAGCAAAGGGACTACAAGCTGAGATTTCAAGGTAAGACAAATGGATTTGATTAATTCGTATGCTAAATCAAGTCAGATAGAATTTGTAAGTTTGTACGGATCTAGCTTAGAAATATTTTGGTCTAATTTATTTGCAGAATGCAGAATAGCGAATTCGAATTTGAAATTAGATTCTAAGCTAATGTCTAGGAAAAAAGAAAAAGAACAACTGAAAAATGTTTTACATATGGTTTATGTATTTAACGAGTTTGTAACAGAGAAGTCCAAAAAAGACAGCGTAGAAAGAATTTCTAAGGAAACTAATGATGTTCCCAAGATTGACTGTAATGGGAAGAGTGAGGAAGATGTGACACACGTGTGTGTGGCCGCCCAAGGTGACATTGACGTGTCACAAGATGAAAAACAAGATGGAGGAAGCGTAGGAGAAACTGACAAAGATGATCTACGAGGGACAGATGTACCATTGCCATTAAAAATAGACGACTCAGAGGCCCAACAGCTCCAACTTAAATCTAGGAAAATCCTGCTAAAATTATGCAAAACCATTCCTGCATATGATGACAAAATCCATGTGTGCAGAAATTCAGAGATATTTGAGAGTTTTGCTGATAAGTTTGATTTGACTAATATGCAGATAAATAATTTGTTTAAAATTTGGATTCCGGGAAATTTTATGAGAAGGTTTTCATTAGAAATTCAGACTGATGAGTTCCATGAAAAGATGACTGATGTAGAAAGATTAAGAATTTTGATTTTCTGTGGATTGAAAGAAAATTATCCAGATCTTGATATTCTTCTAAAATTGAAGATTGGCCGGGAAGAATGTACGTTTACTTTTATGTCCATTTTTGAAAGGATTTATAAATTGGTCTGTACGAATTTGAATCAACAATCCATGATAAATTGTTTTGTAAACAAGTTTAAATTCTTAAATCCTGTATCTCGTGTTATGGCGTCACAGAAAGATTCATTATACGAATGCGCAAAATCCCTTGATTTTTCTAGAAAACATGAGAATCTTGAAAGGAAAACACATTTTACTAAGTTTTTGAAACCAGGCAGAATTCAATCTTATCAAAAGCCAAAATCAAAATCTTCAAATCTGATCCAAAATCAAATCTATGAAGTACGAAGAAAATTACATATTTGTTACAAACCCTATGAAACGATTCAGGAATCTATCAAAGAAATTCCTTTGAAAAGGTTAAAATCTGAAGGCTCAGATCTGTCGGAAATTGACAGATGGAAGCAGGTGAGTATCCCAGGGAGAGCTCAGCTGAACACTCTGTTATCACCGCTCTTCAAAGAGTCCATAGGGTTAAAAATGACCTTATTAACTAAAGCATTTCAACAGATTATCGACAATGAGCTAAATTTTGGGATAGGAATTGGCTAAAAATGTAATTATATTATATGATGAGTTATACAATGTATTATTTATTAATGTAATTATTTTATTCAATATAATTCTGCAGTTAAATATATTAATATAATATACAGTAAATACTGTAGCATATTTGTATAAGTAGAGATTATATTAACTGCATTTTTATATGTATAGTGAAATAATTAAAATTTACTCCAGTAAAAAAAAAAAAAAAAAATATTTAGAATTACAATTAAATACATTTATTAAATATATACATATGTATAAGATATCTAAATTATTTTGTTTTGAAATAAATATGAAATTAACCTTTATCTTTCATTTTCTCTTAGAATTTTACTTTCAAAGCGAGGATTGAACAAAAAATACCTGTTTCATGAATTTATGTCTTATTCACACAGGAAGTTATATTAACTGCATGATTTTTATATATTTAACACTTAAAAATAAATAATATATCTAATAACCTAAAAATGTGTGTACTACATGTTTTTTTGTAACATTATGTTTTTACCCCTGCATGGTGCATGACGTGACAGCTGTGAGTTAAGGGATATCATATAGCCTTGTTTTAGTTTAGGAATTTCCTCAGCTTTACATTCAAAGGGTCTTAGTTACAGGCTTGTACCGAAATAGCGTTGGAACATTCAACTCAAGTTTCTTATGGAGGAGTCCTTTCTATAGGTTAAAACATAGTGTTAGATAATATTTGGGGAATATTCAAAGGAATATTAGAATACTAAATTTAATAGATTACAATGCGCATTGATTGATAATTAGGATACAATATTTTGGGTTAATATATGTGTATTTTTTGTATGTGAAATATACATTGTGAACGTCTATGTGTGTCACCGTCTAAGTGACAGATGACAGAAGTGTATGGGCAGCTGCTGGGAGTGAACCTAATGCTGAGTGTGTAATGTAAGAGTGACCAGAGCGTGGTATGTGGTATGTGGAATGTGGAATGTGTATGCACAGTTTGACAGAGGCCTTATGATTCATGGTATGAAGAAGAAAAAAAAAAACTTTGTGTTTAATTTAATAATAGCATTCAGTTAAATTATTAGAATATTAAGATATATTTAAATATTATTATGCAACATATATTCCTTTAGTGATTATTATTTAATAAGTACAATCACATATCAATATGGTTTATCTAGAAAATCTACATTTAGAATAATTTTTCCAAATGATAATTTTATGATATTCAGTGTTTTTTTATGGTTACATAGATGAGTACACATCTTCAAACAAATATATGGCACAAGTTGATATGACAGTTATAAAAATAATGATTTTTCACTTGGGTTTTTACAAATTAATTTTTTCATAAAATAATATTTTTTGATATTAAGGGGGAAATGTGTTTTGATCCTGATCACATCATCACATTTCATCAATACCTCTTTTTCTCACATTTGAATAAATAAGAAATATTAATAAGGTATTATTGGGTACAATAACAATAAATATTATAAATATCATTTTTTTCTCTAATGAAGGGTATTATATGCAAAGTTGCATAATTTCAATATTTTGGTGATCCAAGGTTATGACAACATTTAGATGATGAAAATATTAAGGGAATGTGTTACTGAGACATAACCTCAGCATTTGTCATCAACATATAAAGGCCTTATTCTTATTTTTATTTTTTATTCTCATTTTTATTTTTCGTTTTTCATCAACAAATGAAGGCCTTATTTTTATTTTTCATTTTTTTCACTTTTTCTTCAATTTTTATTCTTAATTTTTATTTTTCATCTCAAGAAAACATCAATATTTAATAAAGTAATGTCTACAAGCATATTGCTTTATCAAATATAGTGATCATATGGTTTCATTATATAAGAAATGTTTCTATTCTAAGTTAAATACAACAATTCTTTCACTCGTTCATTCATTCATTCATTCATTCATATATATACTTATTTTGGTTCATGGCTATACATACTTACATATTATTGGTCTACTGAACATAAATTAATAAAGTTTTAATACTAAATATCAGCACTTGTTACATAAAAGACACACTGACATCTATAGGTTCAAAAAGAAATTACACCTATGACATAAAAATGTCCAATCACATGAAGAATATGGTTAATAATATACTATTATTATTATTTTATTTTTCCAAATATAAACTCCATTTTAATATCATTTAATAATTATATGGATATTATTGATTGCTATGGTACGCTGTGATATTATAAGTTAGGGAAATTACCAGATTTGGTATAGAATAGGGAATGAAGACTTCAATCAAGATACCGGAGATACGTTAATAAAGACTTTTCATTTTTCTAAATTCAATTGATTCTTAAAAGTTGCAAGAAGAAAAGCTGTTATCCAGAAGTTCCACAAGGTAACAATGCTATGATTTCTGAGTAATAATAGACTGTGTCAAATGCAATTCATGTCACCATTCACAACTACAGCATCCATCACTGACAACTGAGTACAGTATCAAAGATGAACTGTGTTATTATGTTCCAGTGGTTTCCTATCACCTATAAGACTTCCATGAAAGCTGGTGAACACTCAGGTAATTGTCAGGTCGTTACAATCCTGACATGTGTCCTGTGCACTAAGGACTGGTTATGGTGCTATATTTGGCAAGGAAGAGTCAATGTAACCCTTGCTGTGCTGACCAAAGACGTCACACCTGTCCCAAGACCAGCGCGGATGATATGAGGATTCCAGATGATTTCCAAGGCGAGCCAATGTAAGTCCAGGTCTCTAAAGGTGACACTGCACAGATATTAAAGCTACATTTCATCTATGGACTTTGTTTCCTTATCAACATTTGATTTTATGGACTTTGATTGACACATGACACACAGTCTCTACATATCTACATGCTATCATCTATTTCAAAAGACTTATATTAAAGATTGTTTAAAAGAACAAAGAAGAGATCAATATGAAGACCAGATGACATCAGATGACATCAGACCTGAGATGCTTCAAGTAGATATAGGGAAGTATAATAATATATATTTTATATGAATATTAGTCACGGCTTACCATAACATGAAGTTACATATCATTATATTATTGAGAACATATAACAATATTATTGATATTACTATTTATTACATCATTTTGCCAAAGAAGAAAGTAGATTTTATTAATATTTTAATTTGAGGGTTCCAATCAATGTTTGTCACCCTCAAAAGGGGGAATTGTTAAATATTAATTATTCTTATTTTTATTCTGTACTGAGCACATGGTTTCTTGCTGACACTATCAAAAGCTATTTCTGTGTATGTAGCTCAGAGTATAAGTTAATTCCATATACAGAAGACACGTGATCTGTGTTGAACATATATAAACGTCTCTTAGGAGGGTGTGGGGGCTTTTGTCACGTGGGACGGTCACCTCCCTGCCTTCACCATCATTCTCCATGGACATGAGACAAGACACGAGGAACAACAGCTGTTAGCTACTCCATGTCATGATGACTTCAGACTCCACACAGACAGATGACTTTTACCATTCAGGACCTTGGGAAAGATGAGTAACAAGACAAGCGCTGATATTTACACATGGACACTCTGTTTGTAATTGTTTCATCTACCTTTTATGTTTTTGCTGCGATGGTGGATAACTCAATAAACCACTATACTTTTGTCAGAATATCATGACATTTTTCTTTTAAGAATAACGCACCTGGTTAAGTCTTGATTAGATATTTTTGTGCAATAACGATTTTTAACAATTACACAGTGGTGAAGAAGGACCTCTAGTGATCGCTGTCAGGACCCTGTGTCTGAGGGATGGGGAAGACCCCTTAGCCCAATCACGGGGCCTCCACCTCACCCCCTGATCCATGAGGACATCAATGACCAGAAGATCCTAGAACTCATCTACAAGATGATTGAGCTGCTGACTGGAGAGGTGACACTGCTGGGAATGCTGGGACATTATACAGTAACACTATGAAGGGATCGGGGGATGACGGTATCATTGTATGTGTCAGGTTCCTATAAGGTGTCAGGATGTCGCTGTCTATTTCTCCATGGAGGAGTGGGAGTATTTAGAAGGACACAGAGATCTCTACAAGAACGTCATAATGGAGGTTCCCCAGCCCCTCACATCTCCAGGTAATAGACAGGACTAAATACACACGGCCTATAATTATCTGTATGTAAAGAATGAATTCACCTCCTGTATGTGTTTCCTCCAGATCTATCCAGTAAGAGGACAACACCAGAGAGATGTCCCCGTCCTCTTCTTCTTCCACAGGACTGTAACCAAGAAGATCCCAATGCTCCTCAGGATCATCAGGTAGATGGAGAGAAGGTGTCAGGAGATCTCCCCTATGATGTGTAGACGCCGGTGAAGGTCTTGTGCTCAGTCTTGTTTTATCCACCAGTATTATATGTTTTATACTTGTGTAATGAGAACGGTGGAGATGGCAGGATTAGAGCTGATCATAGATGTGACTTCTCCATCTGTCGGTGACTTTTACAATATTTGTTTCAGGGTGAAGATCTGACCCATATTAATACTACAGAGACATATGTGAGGGGGGATGAGTGGTGTAAAGAGGAGATTCCCACATATGACTACCCAGGTGAGTAGTAACCACTAAATGCAGAGAGGTCACAGATTCTTCTCATCACCGGCTGTGGCCGCTTTATCGGTGGTGTAGTCCGGCCGTATTCCTATGATCACCATTTTACCTCTAGACCACAACATTCTCCTTCTATACACTGACCTGAGAGACTTCCTGATCATCACTGCGCATGACAGGAAGCCTCTCAGGTCTTAGAAACCCGGATGTTGTCAGGATGACATCGGGTCTCCATGGCAGCGATCAGGACAACGCGTTATGCCACGGGGTCTAGGATCCAAAGGCAGAGAGGCTGTCGGCCCATGTAGTGAGGGATCAGTGACCTGTCATAAGCCAATACGGATGCATATGTAATCAGAGCACCACATAAAGCCCCGCCCACAGCCCCGCCCAGAGCACCACATAAAGCCCCGCCCCAAAACACGAGAATCTCAGCTGAAAACTACAAATACAGATTAAACAACAACCACAAGACGGATTTCATCACCAGGTATCGGTGTAATCAGTATAACGGCACCGACCTGACAGTGTCTGTAGTCACTGAGCTCAATCCTGCTGACAGGTTCCCTTTAAGACATCTCCGCTCTGCACTATTATACACAGTTCTCTTTAAATGTGTAATATTTCTTCTTGAAACTCATCTGACAGAAAATATTGGAGCTTCCGATAGTTTAGATTGTGAAGTCACCGAGCCCCGTGCTCTAATTCCCCCAGAGAGGTTTCACCACTAGCTACTCATTTATTACTGATGGAGACTGTTCAGTTTGAGCATTTCAGTAGATATTATTGTCTATAGTCAGTTTTTGATTACAGTAGTGTCCAGAATCCTCTGATTTAACCTCTTCTTGCCGCCAGTTTTGTGTTCTTAATCAGGCCCCATTTTTACAATCTGATGTGTGTCACTTTATGTGGTTATAACTTTGGAAATACTCACAAAGGATAATGGAAAACAAATGGATCTTACAAATTATTTTCCAGCTTCTCACAATACCCTACATACGATTGTACACTAGTCTCTGGGCACATGGCCGTGTTCAGAAGGGAAGGAGCCATTTAGCTGTTTGACTGCAGATCTAGCTGGAATAGTTTGCAGACACAATGTATTGGGAGCACTGTTCGTGGTCAACTGGCAGCTCAAAAGATCTCCACCATGAACATGCTTGGCACTATCTTCTCTGTTTTCCATATCCCAAGGATTGCCTTGTTCATCGACCTGTAAAATAAACTAAACTACATGTTGACAAGCCACAAAGCTTCTGGGAGAATGTCCTAAGGACAGATGAGACCAAAATGGAACTTTTTGGCAAGGCACATCAGCTCTATGTTCACAGATGGAAAAATTAAGCATATCAAGAAAAGAACACTGTCCCTACTATGAAACATGGAGGAGGCTCTGTTATGTTCTGGGGCTGTTTTGCTGCACCTGGCACATGGTGTCTAGAATCTGTGCAGGGCACAATGACATCTCAAGACTATCAAGGGATTCTAGAGAGAAATTTGCTGCCCAGTGTTAGAAAACTTGGTCTCAGTCGCAGGTCATGGGTCTTGCAACAGGATAATGACCCAAAACACACAGCTAAAAACACCCAAAGAATGGCTAAGAGGGAAACATTGGACTATTCTGAAGTGGCCTTCTATGAGCCTTGACCTAAATTCTATTGAGCATCTTTGGAAAGAGCTGAAACATGCCATCTGGAAAAGGCAACCTTCAGACACGAGACAACTGGAGCAGTTTGCTCTTGAGGAGTGGCCAAAATACCTGTCGAGAGGTGCAGAAGTCTCATTGACAGTTACAGGAATCGTTTGATTGCAGTGATTGCCTCAAAAGGTTGTGCAGCAAAATATTAACCCTTTCGCGCCAGAGCCTGATTTTACCTAAATGACCTGGCCAATTTTTTGGATTCTGACCAGTGTCACTTTATGAGGTCATAACTCTAAAATACTTCAATGAATCCTGGTGATTCTGAGATTATTTTCTTGTGACATATTGTACTTTATGATACTGGTAAAATTTCTTTGATATAACTTGCGTTTATTTGTAAAAAAAAAAAAAATGGAAATACAGTATATACCGAAAATTTTGAAAATTTTGCAATTTTCAAAATTTTCATTTTTATGCCTTTAAATCAGAGAGTCATATCACACAAAATAGTTAAAGGGAACCTGTCACCCCCAAAAATCGAGGGTGAGCTAAGCCCACTGGCATCAGGGGCTTATCTCCAGCATTCTGTAATGCATTCTGTAATGCTGTAGATAAGCCCCCGATGTATCCTGAAAGATGAGAAAAAGAGGTTAGATTATACTCACCCAGGAGCGGTCCCGTTGCGGTCCGGTCCGATGGGAGTCGTGATCCGGTCCAGCGCCTCCCATCTTCTTACGATGACGTCCTCTCCTTGCCTTCACGCTGCGGCTCCGACGCAGGCGTACTTTGTCTGCCCTGTTGAGGGCAGAGCAAAGTACTGCAGTGCGCAGGCGCCGGGAAAGGTTAGAGAAGCCCGGTGACGCCCATCGGACCCAGAACGCACCGGAACGCCCCTGGGTGATTATAATCGAACCTCTTTTTCTCATCTTTCAGGATACATCGGGGGCTTATCTACAGCATTACAGAATGCTGTAGATAAGCCCCTGATGCTGGTGGGCTTGGCTCACCTTCGATTTTGGGGGTGACAGGTTGCCTTTAACCCCTTCATGACCCAGCCTATTTTGACCTGGCCGTTTTTTGCAATTCTGACCAGTGTCCCTTTATGAGGTAATAACTCAGGAACGCTTCAACGGATCCTAGCGGTTCTGAGATTGTTTTTTTCGTGACATATTGGGCTTCATGTTAGTGGTAAATTTAGGTCAATAAATTATGCGTTTATTTGTAATAAAAATGGAAATTTGGCAAAAATTTTGAACATTTCGCAATTTTCACAATTTTAATTTTTATTCTGTTAAACCATAGAGTTATGTGACACAAGATAGTTAATAAATAACATTTCCCACATGTATACTTTACATCAGCACAATTTTGGAAAAAAAAATTTTTTTTGCTAGGAAATTATAAGGGTTAAAATTTGACCAGCGATTTCTCATTTTTACAACAAAATTTACAAAACCATTTTTTTTAGGGACCACCTCAAATTTCAAGTCAGTTTACGGGGTCTATATGGCTGAAAATACCCAAAAGTGACACCATTCTAAAAACTGCACCCCTCAAGGTGCACAAAACCACATTCAAGAAGTTTATTAACCCTTCAGGTGCTTCACAGCAGCAGAAGCAACATGGAAGGAAAAAATGAACATTTAACTTTTTAGTCACAAAAATTATCTTTTAGCAACAATTTTTTTGATTTCACATTGGTAAAAGGAGAAACTGAACCATGAAAGTTGTTGTCCAATTTGTCCTGAGTACGCTGATACCTCATATGTCAGGGTAAACCACTGTTTTGGCGCACGGCAGGGCTTGGAAGGGAAGGAGCGCCATTTGACTTTTTGAATGAAAAACTGGCTCCACTCTTTAGCGGACAACATGTCACGTTTGGAGAGCCCCCGTGTGCCTAAATATTGGAGCTCCCCCACAAGTGACCCCATTTTGGAAACTAGACACCCCAAGGAACTTATCTAGATGCATAGTGAGCACTTTGAACCCCCAGATGCTTCACAAATTGAACCGTAAAAATGAAAAAGTACTTTTTTTCACAAAAAAAATTTTTAGCCTCAATTTTTTCATTTTCACATGGGCAACAGGATAAAATGGATCCTAAAATTTGTTGGGCAATTTCTCCTGAGTACACCGATACCTCACATGTGGGGATAAACCACTGTTTGGGCACATGGTAAGGCTCGGAAGGGAAGGAGCGCCATTTGACTTTTTGAATGAAAAATTATCTCCATCGTTAGCGGACACCATGTCGCGTTTGAAGAGCCCCTGTGTGCCTAAACATTGGAGCTCCCCCACAAGTGACCCCATTTTGGAAACTAGACCCCCCAAGGAACTTATCTAGATGCATATTGAGCACTTTAAACCCCCAGGTGCTTCACAGAAGTTTATAACGCAGAGCCATGAAAATAAAAAAATATTTTTCTTTCCTCAAAAATGATTTTTTAGCCTGGAATTTCCTATTTTGCCAAGGGTAATAGGAGAAATTGGACCCCAAATGTTGTTGTCCAGTTTGTCCTGAGTATGCTGATACCCCATATGTGGGGGTAAACCACTGTTTGGGCGCACGGCAGGGCTCGGAAGGGAAGGCACGCCATTTGGCTTTTTAAATGGAAAATTAGCTCCAATCATTAGCGGACACCATGTCGCGTTTGGAGAGCCCCTGTGTGCCTAAACATTGGAGATCCCCCACAAATGACCCCATTTTGGAAACTAGACCCACAAAGGAACTAATCTAGATGTGTGGTGAGGACTTTGAACCCCCAAGTGCTTCACAGAAGTTTATAACGCAGAGCCATGAAAATTAAAATAAAAAAATTATTTTCTCAAAAATGATCTTTTAGCCTGCAATTTTTTATTTTCCCAAGGGTAACAGGAGAAATTTGACCCCAAAAGTTGTTGTCCAGTTTCTCCTGAGTACGGTGATACCCCATATGTGGGGGTAAACTACTGTTTGGGCACATGCCGGGGCTCGGAAGTGAAGTAGTGACGTTTTGAAATGCAGACTTTGATGGAATGCTCTGCGGGCGTCACGTTGCGTTTGCAGAGCCCCTGATGTGGCTAAACAGTAGAAACCCCCCTTAAGTGACCCCATTTTAGAAACTAGACCCCCAAGGAACTTATCTAGATATGTGGTGAGCACTTTGAACCCCCAAGTGCTTCACAGACGTTTACAACGCAGAGCCGTGAAAATAAAAAATCATTTTTCTTTCCTCAAAAATGATGTTTTAGCAAGCATTTTTTTTTATTTTCACAAGGGTAACAGGAGAAATTGGACCCCAGTAATTGTTGCGCAGTTTGTCCAGAGTATGCTGGTACCCCATATGTGGGGGTAAACCACTGTTTGGGCGCACGTCGGGGCTCGGAAGTGAGGGAGCACCATTTGACTTTTTGAATACAAGATTGGCTGGAATCAATGGTGGCGCCATGTTGCGTTTGGAGACCCCTGATGTGCCTAAACAGTGGAAACCCCTCAATTCACCTCCAACACTAACCCCAACACACCCCTAACCCTAATCCCAACTGTAGCCATAACCCTAATTCCAACCCTAACCCTAAGGCTATGTGCCCACGTTGCGGATTCGTGTGAGATTTTTCAGCATCATTTTTGAAAAATCCGTGGGTAAAAGGCACTGCGTTTTACCTGCGGATTTACCGCGGATTTCCAGTGTTTTTTGTGCCGATTTCACCTGCGGATTCCTATTGAGGAACAGGTGTAAAACGCTGCGGAATCCGCACAAAGAATTGACATGCTGCAGAAAATACAACGCAGCGTTCCCGCGCGGTATTTTCCGCACCATGGGCACAGCGGATTTGGTTTTCCATAGGTTTACATGGTACTGTAAACGTGATGGAACACTGCTGCGAATCCGCAGCCAAATCCGCACCGTGTGCACATAGCCTAATTCTAAAGGTATGTGCACACACTGCGGAAAACGCTGCGGATCCGCAGCAGTTTCCCATGAGTTTACAGTTCAATGTAAACCTATGGGAAACAAAAATCGCTGTACACATGCTGCAGAAAAACTGCACGGAAACGCAGCGGTTTACATTCCGCAGCATGTCGCTTCTTTCTGCGGATTCCGCAGCGGTTTTACAACTGCTCCAATAGAAAATCGCAGTTGTAAAACTGCAGTGAAATGCGCAGAAAAACCGCGGTAAATCCGCCATAAATCCGGAGCGGTTTAGCACTGCGGATTTATCAAATCCGCAGCGGAAAAATCCGCAGAGGACCAGAATACGTGTGCACATACCGAAACCCTAACCCTAACCCTAGTTCTTACCCCAACCTTAGTGGAAGAAAAAAAAAATTCTTTATTTTATTATTGTCCCTACCTATGGGGGTGAAACGAAGATTCGGCGGGCGCACTGCGCATGCGCCCGCCATTTTGGAAGATGGCGGCGCCCAGAAAAGAAGACGGACGGGCCACGGGAGGCTCGGTAAGTATGATGGGGTGGGGGGCACAGGGGGGAGATCGGAGCATGGGGGGGTAATTCGGAGCACAGGGGGTGGATCGGAGCACGGGGGGGTGGATCGGAGCACCGGGGGGTGGATCGGAGTGCAAGGGGGTGGATCGGAGTGCAGGGGGGGTGGTTGGAGCACAGGGGTGGGATAAGAGGACGGGGGGGAGCGGACAGGAGGACGGAGGGGAGCGGAGCTGTGTACCGGACAGATCAGTGACTTGGGGGGGGGGGCGATCGGTGGGGTGGGGGGTCAGACCAGTGTTTCCAGCCATGGCCGATTATGTTGCAGCATCGGCCATGGCTGGATTGTAATATTTCACCAGTTTTAATAGGTGAAATATTACAAATCGCTCTGATTGGCAGTTTCACTTTCAACAGCCAATCAGAGCGATCGTAGCCACGGGGGGGTGAAGCCACCCCCCCCTGGGCTGTACTACCACTCCCCCTTTCCCTTCAGATCGGGTGAAATGGGAGTTAACCCTTTCACCCGATCTGCAGGGACGCGATCATTCTGTGACACAGCATATGCGTCACAGGTCGGATTGGCACCGAAGGGGTTAATAAATAACATTTCCCACATGTCTAATTTACATCGGCACAATTTTGGGGAAACATTTTTTTTTTTGTTAGGAAGTTATAAGGGTTAAAATTGACCAGTGATTTCTCACTTTTACAACAAAATTGACAAAACCATTTTTTTAGGGACCACATCACATTTGAAGTGAGTTTGGGGGGTCAATATGACAGAAAATACCCAAAAAGTGACACAATTCTAAAAACTGCACCCCTCAAGGTGCGCAAAACCACATTCAAGAAGCCTATTAACCCTTCAGGTGCTTCACAGGAATGAATGGAATGTGGAAGGAAAAAATAAACATTTTTCTTTCACAAAAATTTTCCTTTAGACCTATTTTTTTTTTTACTTTCACAAGGGTAACCGGAGAAAATGGTCTGTACATTTTGTTGTGCAATTTTTCCTGAACATACCGATACCCCATATGTGGGGGAAAACTACTGTTTGGGTGAACAGCGGGGTTTGGAAGGGAAGGAGCGCCATTTGACGTTTTGAATGTACGTAACATATGCTGGAATAATAAGCGGTTGACATGTCACGTTTGGAGAGCCCTGATGTGCCTAAACAGTGGAAACCCCCCACAATTGGCACCATTTTGGAAACTATACCCTTTTGGGAACTTATCTGGATGTGTATTGAACACCTTGAACCCACAGGTGTTTCACAGAAGTTTATAACGTAGAGCCGTGGAAATAACATTTTTCACAAATACATTTTTTAGCTCCATATTTTGCATTTTAATAAGGGTAACAAAAGAAATTGCTCCATACAATTTATTGTGCAATTTCTCCTGAGCACGCCGATACCCCATATGTGAGGGAATACTGCTGTTTGGGCGCATGGCAGAGCTTGGAAGGGAAGGAGCGCCATATTGGAGAGCAGATTTTGCTGGAATTGGTTTGTGGGTGACATGTCACGTGGTCAGAGCCCCTGACATGGCTAAACAGTGGAAACCCCAACAAGTGACCCCATTTTGGAAACTAGACTCCTTAGGGAACTTATCTGGATGTGTGGAGGGCACTTTGAAAACCCAAGTCCTTCACACAAGTTAATTACGTAGAGCCGTGAAAATACAAAATCATGTTTTTTCTACAAAAAATGATCTTTTCACCCTCAATTTTTTTCCAAAGGGTAAAAGGAGAATTTGGACCCCAAAAGTTGTTGAGCAGTTTGTCCTGAGTATGCTGACATCCCATATGTGGGGGTAAACCACTGTTTGGGCGCATGGCAGAGCTCGAAAGGGAAGGAACGCCATATTGGAGAGCAGATTTTGCTGGAATTGTTTGTGGGTGACATGTCACATTGTCAGAGCCCCTGAGGTGCCCGAACAGCATAAGCCCCCAAAAGTGACTGCATTTTACACAATACTTCCCTGAATGAATTCTTCTAGTGGTGCAGTGAGCATACTGACACCACAGCTGCTCCATAGAAAATTATATAATTGGCAGTGAATAAAAAATAGTTACATTTTAACCACTAAAATGTTGTTTTAACCCCAGATTTTACATTGGAAAGTAGGTAGATAGGTAAGTGGTCACTACACCCATAGATGAATTCGCAGAGGGGTGTCATTTCCAATTCCCAGAGGGGTGTCATTTCCAAAATGGGGTCATTTCAGGGGGGATTCTGATGTTATGGCACTTTGGAGAGCTGCTAAGTGCCAGAAAAACAGAATCCCCCCCTAAAGTGACCCCATTTTGGAAATGACACCCCTCTGGTTATTCATCTGTGGATATAGTGACCATTTTCACTATACGGATGATTTCCAGAAACACGTAGTGGAAGTTTTAGAGCAAAACTGTCATTGTAGTGCCCAATATATTGTTCCCAGCTTGTGTCTCTGGAGACATCGCCCCACCTACCCCCGGAAATTGTTAAGCCAGCTCTACTCAAATCACTAAATAAACCAAATGCTTGAATGTCAAAACAGTTTAAAAACGTGGTTCTGTGTGGAAGATTGTAAATCAGTCATGGAGGCATAAGGCCGGCAATGATGGGCATTGTGGGCAATAATAGCGGGTATCATGCCTCATTCCTCTCTTGGAACATGCACGACATCTTCTCTTGGGGTTCTTTCTTGTTTCAGTTGCTGGAATGAGGGCAATAAAATGTCGCTCTGTGAGTCTTCTGACATCTTCAGATTCTAAAGGATTGACGGGGACAATATTTCCAAAAACAAGATTTTCAATGAGATACCAAGAGGTTGCAGTCCAATCAGCTTTATTGCAAAATCTTCATTAAAAGCCTGGACAACCGACAGTAGAAAAATGGCATAAATAGCAGGGGTCCCAGACACCGGTTTACACGTTTCAGGGCCAGATATGCCCCTTAGTCATAACCTAGTGTTATAGCAGTCAGTCAGGGTTTATATAAAATGCCCCATCACATGGTTCAGTTATTTCACACCCAAAACATTAAAACTCTTTCACCAGTATAAAAATACAAACTTAAACTTAACAATCTGCTGCTGTCATTATACACAGTCAAGAGGTCGGTGAACAATATTAATAACACAATATTCTATCTGCGCTTATTTACACCGGTGGGACGGGCGGTCTCCATCAGGATCCAATGGGTTTCTCCGCTAAGGAGTTTTTGTTGCCAAGCTCTGCCCCTTCTGGGCTGTCTGACCCTTTCCATTCCGAAAAACTGGAAACCGCTCAGATCACCGCCGTGCACCTGATAAAATGTCTGAATACATTAGAGGGATTAGGTCTCTTGTCACTGATCCCTGAGAGGCTCACTGAGGCTGCCGGAGAGATCACAGATACTGCAGGTAACCATGTATGTGACACATGTACTACTGCAAGTCATAAAGTCACCAATAACCATTGTTTCAGGCCTCACTTAATATATTGCTTGGTATTTCCTGCTTATTTACATGCTTCACATTTGCCCCCGCAGCTGAAGAAACCTTTAGTAGACAACCAGGACGTTCTACCAGGACCATCCATCACCAGACTAGGAAGGTGGGAGCTCTCCTTGTGGAGAATAAACCCCCTCCTGAAGAATACTCTCCAGAGCAGGATCGCTTCTGAGCATTGGCACTGACGTTTCCGAGATTCCCAAATTCATGAGTTATCTGAACTATAATAACTGTAACCATTTTTAACCACACCCATAATAAAACTAGCATCAGTTTTTCTGGATCTATTGATCTCTGAATGACAGGAACAGGCTCAGACTGGACCGCAGGGGAATCCTCCGGTGGACCCCTGTGCAGATCTGGACCACCAGCCCCATTGTATGGACAGTACTTGGAATAATTCAGTTGATTCACTCTACAGAAAAAAAGCAGCATCTCATCATTTATTAACCCAACTTCCAGGTTTATTATTAAATAGAGATATAGGTACATATGTGAACAAGGCTAGTGTAATATTTGAATATTTGTAAGCAGGTGAAAAGTGGGCCCCCCAAAGTCAATGTTACTGACTGGTGGGCCCTTGGTACTCCAGTCTGACACTGGACAGGAATAAGGTAAAAACTACCTACTTCTTTCCGCAAGGAAACTATGGGCAACACCATTCTGAGAGCCGATTCCTGTCATCCCTGACATGTGAGGGTTAATATCCCTAGGAGAGAATTATATAGATCTAAAAGAATCCGCAGCGACCCTGAATCCTATATGAAAGAGAGAGTAGACATCTGTCCACGCTGGAGGGAAAGAGGTCATCAGAATTGGGCTTTGGAAAAAATCCCCAGAACTGACCTGGTAAAATTCCATAAAGACCAAAAACACAGGAGGATAAAAAACCCACATTTGTCACCACTAGGGTTGAGCGAAACGGGTCGTTCATTTTCAAAAGTCGCCGACTTTTGGCAAAGTCGGGTTTCATGAAACCCGATCCGACCCCTGTGCGGGGTCGGCCATGCGGTACGCGACTTTCGCGCCAAAGTCGCGTTTCAATGACGCGAAAAGCGCCATTTCTCAGCCAATGAAGGTAAACGCAGAGTGTGGGCAGCGTGATGACATAGGTCCTGGTCCCCACCATCTTAGAGAAGGGCATTGCAGTGATTGGCTTGCTGTCTGCGGCGTCACAGGGGCTATAAAGGGGCGTTCCCGCCGACCGCCATGTTACTGCTGCTGATCTGAGCTTAGGGAGAGGTTGCTGCCGCTTCGTCAGAAGCAGGGATAGCGTTAGGCAGGGTCCATTAACCACCAAACCGCTTGTGCTGTAGCGATTTCCACTGCCCAACACCACCTTCGGTGTGCAGGGACAGTGGAAGCTACATTTTTTTTTTTCCTCAGCGCTGTAGCTCATTGGGCTGCCCTAGAAGGCTCCCTGATAGCTGCATTGCTGTGTGTACGCCGCTGTGCAAACCAACTGCTTTTTTCAAAGCACAAATCCTCTTGTTCCTTCCTTTCTGCACAGCTATCTTGTTTGTTTGTCCACACTTTTTATTTAATTTGTGCATCAGTCCACTCCTTATTGCTGCCTGCCATACCTGGCTGAGATTACTGCAGGGAGGTAGTAATTGAAGGACAGTTCCTTTTTTTTTTTTTGTGGGAGATTAAGATTGGCATTTCTGCTAGAGTGCCATCCCTGTCTGTGCCATCTCTCACTCAGTGGGCCATAGAAAGCCTATTTATTTTTTTGCTTGATTTGGGTTCTAAAATCTACCTGAAAAAATCACTACATCAATCAGTGGGAGAAAAATATTGGCCTCAGGGCTTGTGTGCCACTCCTGACTCCTGTGTGTGCCATCTCTCAGTCAGTGGGCAATAGAAAGCCTATTTATTTTTTTGCTTGATTTGGGTTCCAAAATCTACCTGAAAAAATCACTACATCAATCAGTGGGAGAAAAATATTGGCCTCAGGGCTTGTGTGCCACTCCTGACTCCTGTGTGCATCATCACTCACTCAGTGGGCCATAGAAAGCCTATTTTTTTTTTTTTTTGCTTTATTTGGGTTCTAAATTCTACCTGAAAAAATCAATAAATCAATCAGTGGGAGATTAATATTGGCCTTTGGGCTTGTGTGCCAGTCCTAAGCGTGCCATCTCTCTCACAAATAGTGGGCCATAGAAAGCCTATTTATTTATTTTTTTGGTTTTATAAATTCTCCCTGAAAAAAAAGGGAGATTAATATTGGCTTTTGGGCTTGTGTGCCAGTCCTAAGCATGCCATCTCTCTCTCTCAGATAGTGGGCCATAGAAAGCCTATTTATAATTTTTTTTATTGGGTTTATAAATTTTCCCTGAAAAAAAAAAAAAAAAAGTGGGAGATTAATATTGGCCTCTGGGCTTGTGTGCCAGTCCTGAGCGTGCCATCTCTCTCACAAATAGTGGGCCATAAAAAGCCTATTTTTTTTTTTTTTTTGGTTTTATAAATTCTCCCTGTAAAAAAAAAGGGAGATTAATATTGGCCTTTGGGCTTGTGTGCCAGTCCTAAGCGTGCCATCTCTCTCTCTCAGATAGTGGGCCATAGAAAGCCTATTTATTATTTTTTTTATTGGGTTTATAAATTTTCCCTGGAAAAAAAACAAAAAAGGTGGGAGATTAATATTGGCCTCTGGGCTTGTGTGCCAGTCCTGAGCGTGCCATCTCTCTCACAAATAGTGGGCCATAAAAAGCCTATTTTTTATTTTTTTTTGGTTTTATAAATTCTCCCTGTAAAAAAAAAGGGAGATTAATATTGGCCTTTGGGCTTGTGTGCCAGTCCTAAGCGTGCCATCTCTCTCTCTCAGATGGTGGGCCATAGAAAGCCTATTTATTTTTTTGGTTGATTTGGGTTCTAAATTCTACCTGGAAAAATCAATAAATCAATCAGTGGGAGATTAATATTGCCCTTTCTGCTTGTGTGCCAGTCTTGACTCCTGGGTGTGCCATCTCTCTCTCTCTCTCTCCAATTGTGGGCCATAGAAAGCCTATTTATTTTTTTGCTTGATTTGGGTTCCAAAATCTACCTGAAAAAATCACTACATCAATCAGTGGGAGAACAATATTGGCCTCTGGGCTTGTGTGCCACTCCTGACTCCTGTGTGCGTCATCTCTCACTCAGTGGGCCATAGAAAGCCTATTTTTTGTTTTATTTGTTTTCTAAATTCTCCCTGAAAAAATCATTTTATTTTATTTGGTTTCTAAATTCTTCCTGAAAAAATCATTTTTTTTTATTATTTTTTTTTCTAAAGTCTCCCTGAAAAAAAAAAAAAAAATCAAATCAGTGGGAGATTAATATTGCCCTTTCTGCTTGTGTGCCAGTCTTGACTCCTGGGTGTGCCATCTCTCTCTCTCTCTCTCTCTCTCCAATTGTGGGCCATAGAAAGCCTATTTATTTTTTTGCTTGATTTGGGTTCCAAAATCTACCTGAAAAAATCACTACATCAATCAGTGGGAGAACAATATTGGCCTCTGGGCTTGTGTGCCACTCCTGACTCCTGTGTGCGTCATCTCTCACTCAGTGGGCCATAGAAAACCTATTTTTTGTTTTATTTGTTTTCTAAATTCTCCCTGAAAAAATCATTTTATTTTATTTGGTTTCTAAATTCTTCCTGAAAAAATCATTTTATTCTATTATTTTTTTTTCCTAAAGTCTCCCTGAAAAAAAAATCAAATCAAATCAGTGGGAGATTAATATTTACATTTGTGCTTCAGTGACAGTCCTGCGTGTGTGGCATCTCTCTCATTTGTTGCCACCAACAACAGAGTGTGTAACATTGTGCCTGATTTTCGTTGTGGTCTCACCCACCTGTAAAGGGGTAGCTAAATCATACTGAAGTTATAGCTCACCGTGTAAGTTGTGTGACAGCAACAAATACCGTTAGTTTGGTTACGTTTTTAAAACAATGAGGAAGTCTGGTGGAAGAGGTCGTGGCCGGGGGCGTTCATTGTCAGCTGGTAATGAGGGTAGTGGTAGTGGTAGAGCATCAGGTGGTCGTGGGAAAAAAAATATTGCACCTAAGTCTGGAGCTGTGGAGCCAGGTTCGTCATCTGGCTACACAAGGCCTCGAACGCTCCCTTTTCTGGGAGTAGGAAAACCGCTTTTAAAGGGAACCTGTCACCTGAATTTGGCGGGACTGGTTTTGGGTCATATGGGCGGAGTTTTCGGGTGTTTGATTCACCCTTTCCTTACCCGCTGGCTGCATGCTGGCTGCAATATTGGATTGAAGTTCATTCTCTGTCCTCTATAGTACACGCCTGCACAAGGCAAGATTGCTTTGCGCAGGCATGTACTACGGAGGACAGAGAATGAACTTCAATCCAATATTGCAGCCAGCATGCAGCCAGCGGGTAAGGAAAGGGTGAATCAAACACCCGAAAACTCCGCCCATATGACCCAAAACCAGTCCCGCCAAATTCAGGTGACAGAGTCCCTTTAAAGCCGGAGCAGCAAGAGCAAGTTTTGGCTTTTCTTGCTGACTCAGCCTCTAGCTCTTTTGCCTCCTCTCGTGAAACTGGTAAATGTAAAAGCAGTGCGTCGTTAGTGGATGTTCACGGTCAGGGACAAGTCGCTTCCTTGTCCTCTTCAGCAAAAACAACAACAGAGAAGAATGCAGCAGTCGACACAACGGGTTACTCCATGGAGCTCTTTACACATACCGTCCCTGGCTTAGAAAGTGAAGCAGTTAACAGTCCATGCCCATTACAAGTTGAATCTGACATGGAGTGCACTGATGCACAGCCACAGCCAGACTACTATGCTGGTCCTTTGACTCAGACCACAACATTGCCCTCGCAGGGTAATGATCAAGAATCAGACCCTGATGAGACTATGTTGCCCCATCACGAACGCTATACCACCGACCGACACGGTGACACAGACGAAGTTGCACACGAGCTACAAGAAGAGGTAATAGATGACCCAGTTCTTGACCCCGATTGGCAGCCATTGGGGGAACAGGGTGCAGGCGGCAGCAGTTCTGAAGCGGAGGAGGAGGGGCCGCAGCAGGCATCAACATCGCAACAGGTTCCATCTGCCGGGCCCGTATCTTGCCCAAAACGCGTGGCAAAGCCAAAACCTGTTGGAGGACAGCGTGGCCATCCGGTTAAACTCAGTCTGCAATGCCTGAAAAGGTATCCGATGCTAGAAAGAGTGCAGTCTGGCATTTTTTTAAACAACATCCAATTGATCAGCGCAAAGTCATCTGTCAAAAATGTTCAACTACCTTAAGCAGAGGGCAGAATCTGAAAAGTCTCAATACAAGCTGCATGCATAGACATTTAACCACCATGCATTTGCAAGCTTGGACTAACTACCAAACGTCCCTTAAGGTTGTAGCACCCTCGGCCAATGAAGCTAGTCATCAACGCAACATCCCTTCCGGCAGTGTAGGGCCACCATTTTCTGGACCACCTGCAGTATCTGTGCAGGTTTCTTTGCCAGGCCAAAGCAGTCAGGGTCAGGGAATCACCATTTTCGTAGTAGGAAACACTGCATCTAGGGCACCGGCGGCAACAATACCATCTCCCACCATCTCTCAGTCTGCCATGTCCACCGGCACCCCCGCTAGTTCCACGATCTCCAGCTCTCCAGTCCAGCTCACCCTACATGAGACTATGGTTAGAAAAAGGAAGTACTTAGCCTCGCATCCGCGTACACAGGGTTTGAACGCCCACATAGCTAGACTAATCTCGTTAGAGATGATGCCCTACCGGTTAGTTGAAAGCGAAGCTTTCAAAGCCCTGATGGACTACGCTGTACCACGCTACGAGCTACCCAGTCGACACTTCTTTTCCAGAAAAGCCATCCCAGCCCTCCACCAGCATGTTAAAGAGCGCATCGTCCATGCACTCAGGCAATCTGTGAGCACAAAGGTGCACCTGACAACAGATGCATGGACCAGTAGGCATGGCCAGGGACGTTACGTGTCCATCACGGCACACTGGGTGAATGTTGTGGATGCAGGGTCCACAGGGGACAGCAAGTTTGGGACAGTTCTGCCTAGCCCACGGTCTAGGAAACAGTTGGCTGTAGCCGTTCGCACCCCCTCCTCCTCCTCCTCGTCCTTCTGCAGAAGCGAGAGCTCGTCCACAGACCGCAGTCGCACAACCACTCCATCCGCAGCTTCCACTGTTGCACACCAGGTCTCCCATTATGGGGCAGCTACTGGCAAACGTCAGCAGGCTGTATTGGCTATGAAGTGTTTGGGCGACAACAGACACACTGCGGAAGTTCTGTCCGAGTTCTTGCAGAAAGAAACCCAGTCGTGGCTGGGCACTGTAGATCTTGAGGCAGGCAAGGTAGTGAGTGATAACGGAAGGAATTTCATGGCTGCCATCTCCCTTTCCCAACTGAAACACATTCCTTGCCTGGCTCACACCTTAAACCTGGTGGTGCAGTGCTTCCTGAAAAGTTATCCGGGGTTATCTGACCTGCTCCTTAAAGTGCGTAGACTTTGCTCACATATCCGCCGTTCGCCCGTACACTCCAGCCGTATGCAGACCTATCAGCGTTCTTTGAACCTTCCCCAGCATCGCCTAATCATAGACGTTGCAACAAGGTGGAACTCAACACTGCACATGCTTCAGAGACTGTGCGAACAGAGGCGGGCTGTTATGTTTTTGTGGGAGGATACACATACACGGGCAGGCAGTAGGATGGCAGACATGGAGTTGTCAGGTGTGCAGTGGTCGAAGATTCAAGACATGTGTCAAGTCCTTCAGTGTTTTGAGGAATGCACACGGCTGGTTAGTGCAGACAACGCCATAATAAGCATGAGCATCCCCCTAATGCGTCTGCTGATGCAAAGTTTGACGCACATAAAGGATCAGGCGTCTGCAGCTGAGGAAGAGGAAAGCCTTGATGACAGTCAGCCATTGTCTGGCCATGGCAGTGTACAGGACGAGGTAGCGGGCGAAGAGGAGGAGGAGGACGAGGAGGATGATGGGGAAGATTATATTTTTAATGAGGAAGCTTTTCCGGGGCCACTGGAAATTGGTGGCGCGGCAATGCCGGGTTCTGGTTTTTTGAGGGACACAAGTGACATTGATTTGCCTGAAACTGCCCCTCAACCAAGCACAACCGCAGATTTGAGAACTGGAATTTTGGCCCACATGGCGGATTATGCCTTACGTATCCTCAAAAGGGACACACGCATAACTAAAATGATGAACGATGACGATTACTGGTTGGCCTGCCTCCTTGATCCTCGCTATAAAGGCAAATTGCAAAATATAATGCCACATGAGAACTTGGAACTAATATTAGCAACCAAACAATCAATTCTTGTTGACCGTTTGCTTCTGGCATTCCCTGCACACAGCGCCCGTGATCGTTCTCACACGAGCTGCAGGGGCCAGCAGACCAGAGGTGTTAGAGGGGCAGAAATCAGAAGTGGCGTTGGCCAGAGGGGTTTTCTGACCAGGTTGTGGAGTGATTTTGCTATGACCGCAGACAGGACAGGTACTGCAGCATCAATTCAAAGTGACAGGAGACAACATTTGTCCAGTATGGTTACAAACTATTTTTCATCCCTTATCGACGTTCTCCCTCAACCGTCATTCCCATTTGATTACTGGGCATCCAAATTAGACACCTGGCCAGAATTGGCAGAATATGCATTGCAGGAGCTTGCTTGCCCGGCAGCTAGTGTCCTATCAGAAAGAGTATTCAGTGCTGCAGGTTCAATACTAACAGAAAAAAGGACTCGTCTGGCTACCCAAAATGTAGATGATCTAACCTTCATTAAAATGAACCACAACTGGATTTCGAAATCTTTTGCCCCACCTTGCCCGGCTGACACCTAGCTTTCCTATGAAAAGGTCTTGCCTGTGGACTATTCTGAATGACTTTTCCAATCGTAATTTTCTTCACCTGATTGTCCAGCATACGACATGTTTACACCTCACTAAATGGCCAAACTCCCCACACGGGGCCGTGGTATCGCCACTTGGCGCCAGCACCCGTGAGTGCTGTTTGTCTGAAGAGGTGGGTGTGCCCGCTTTTGGTCGACGGCACTGCCACTGGGTCCCTCATAGTACAATAAAGTGTCTCTGGCGGTGGTGGTGCGCACCCAACGTCAGACACACCATTGTAATATGAGGGGCCCTGGGCCTGTACCGCCGGCCACAAGACAGTTCCCCCCCCCAGCTCAAACAGTGCTCTACCACTTGCAAAATTATCTCTCACAGCTCCACCAATGTTTAGTCTATGCGCTGACATCCTTCAATGCCTGGCACTCACAATACCATTGTATTGACATTTTTGTTATGTTAGGCCTTCGAAGCCTGTCTGCGGTCACTCCTTCCACTATGCCTCCACTGACCACACCACTGCTGCCCGTGTACCCCTGGAACCAATTTAAAATTGCCTACAGCCAGCCCAATTTTTTTATTTTAGGCCTTCGATGCCTGTCTGCGGTCCGTTCTTTCTACTACTACTACACTGACCAGGCCACTGCTGCCCGTGTTCCCCTGGAACCAATTTAAAATTGACTACAGCCATGTGTTATTATTTTAGGCCTTCGATGCCTGTCTGCGGTCACTCCTTCCACTAGGCCTCCACTGACCACACCACTGCTGCCCGTGTACCCCTGGAACCAATTTAAAATTGCCTACAGCCAGCCCAATTTTTTTATTTTAGGCATTCGATGCCTGTCTGCGGTCCGTTCTTTCTACTACTACTACACTGACCAGGCCACTGCTGCCCGTGTTCCCCTGGAACCAATTTAAAATTGACTACAGCCATGTGTTATTATTTTAGGCCTTCGATGCCTGTCTGCGGTCCGTTCTTTATACTACTACTACATTGACCAGGCCACTGCTGCCCGTGTTCCCCTGGAACCAATTTAAAATTGACTACAGCCATGTGTTATTATGTTAGGCCTTCGAAGCGTGTCTGCGGTCCTTCCTTCCAATAGTTCTCCACTGACCAGACCAATGCTGGCCGTGTACCCCTGGAACCCAGCTGAAAGTGCATGGAGCCTCCTTTTTTTCTTTGTTTTATATTTAGAAAGCCCAGATGAACTACGCTGTGCAACGGTTCAAGCTACCCAGTCGACATTTCTTTTGCGAGAAAAGCCATCCCAGCCCTCCACCGGCATGAAAAAGTCTGAATTGTCATAGCACTCAGGCAATCAAACAGTAGAAAGGTGCACCTGACAAGAGACGCATGGACCAGTAGGCATGTCCACAAAAAGTTACGTGTCCATTACTGCGCACTGCGTTAATGTGTTGGATGCATGGTCCACAGGGGACAGCCTACAAAGTCTGTCTGCAGTCCCTAATTCCAATTTTCCTCCGCTGACCACACCACTGCTGCCCGTGTACCCCTGGAACCAATTTTACAGTGTCTACAGCCTAATTTTGTTATGTTAGGCCTACTACGCCTGTCTGCGGTCCCGCCTTCCAATACTCGTCCACTGACCACACCACTGCTGCCCGTGGACCCCTGGAACCTATTTTTAATTGCATAGAGCATCCTTTTTGTAATAGTAGGCGTACAAAGTCTGTCTGCGGTCCACTATTGAAATTGTCCTCCACTGCCCAGAGCACTGCTGCTTGTGTACCCCTGTAACTTTTTTAAGCTGCAGTGAGCCACATTTTTGGTTTGAGTCCTACTACCTGTGTCTGTCTGCGCCACTCAATTCAGCTGTGTTCCTTTGAAAAAAGCAGAGCGTCAATAGTCTTGTTTTCAGCCTCTAGGAATTTTAAAACTGCATTGGGGGTACAACTTTGGTAGGGCCTACTAACGGTGTCTGCCTCCCCAAGGTGTGCACCAGGTTTCCTCTCCATTGCTTCGATCTTCATGCTCTCGTTTAGTAGTTGTTGGAAACTACGCTGCATTAGGCCTACAAATTGGGTATGGGGTGTAGAGAGATGGTGTGTTCCACTCCAAGGTGTTCTCCTGGTTGCCTTTCCTGAGCTTCGATCTTCATGCTCTCGTTTAGTAGTTGTTGGACACTACACTGCATTAGGCCTACAAATTGGGTATGGGGTGTAGAGAGATGGTGTGTTCCACTCCAAGGTGTTCTCCTGGTTGCCTTTCCTGAGCTTCTATCTTCAGGCTCTCATTAAATTGTAGTTAAATGGAACAACTGCATTTGGCATACTAGTTGGTTTGGGGCCTACTATCAGTGTCTGCCACTCCTTGCTGTTCTCCTGGTTTCCTGTCCTGAAATTCCATTTTCAGGCTCCCGTTAAGTAGTTGTTAATGTTAGACTGCATTTGGCCTACTAGTTGGGTTGGGGCCTACTATCGGTGTCTGCCACTCCTTGCTGTTCTCCTCCACTGAACAAAGCTGTGCCGCCTGTTTACTATGGTTGCCAATTTTGAACTGCATTTAGACTACTTACTGATTTGGGCCTACTCTCTGTGTCAGCCTCTCATTCCAGTTGTCCTCCACTGCAATGCCCCCTGGTTAGTCCTGTGTTACCAATTTTGAACTGCATTTAGCCCACTTTATTCTTTGGGCCTATATCTGTGTTTCCTCCTCATCCTGCCCATTGCCCAGCCAGTGATAGATGAGTCTGCTGGTACATTGACCCATAACGCAAAATTCCCCGTGCACGCTACACAGCAAGATTGTGACCCTGCTGAAAGTCAGGTTCCTCTTCCTGCATACCATACCACCTTACACGGGGACAAAGAGGAAGGTGCAGATGAAAGTGCAGGTTCCTTCATCAGGTGGGGGGAGGAATACTAGTTGGCGACATCACTGGCACAGGGCCTCTCATAGTACGCAAAAGTGTTGCTGCCGGTGGGAGGCGCCCCCGCCGTGCAAACACACCGCTGTACTTCGAGGGGCCCTGTGCCAGTGCCAATGCCAACGAGTGGGCCCCCCCTGCTTGCTCAGGATCACAGCACTTGCAAAGTTGAAATACTTACCTCTCCCTGCTCCACTGCCGTGACGTGGTCCAGATTTACTGGGCCCACTAATTACTTGAACCAGCCCTACCTCCCACAACTTTAGCCAAATGACCCCCAATTTCAAATGCCTTCCAATTATTATAAGGTAAATTACGATTGACAAGCTTCTGTAACAAGAATGGATGTTTTTGCCATTAAAATGGGCAGTGTAGGTGTTTTCCTGGCCTCCACTCACTGCCGACTATGCTCCCCCATTGACTTGCATTGGGTTTCGTGTTTCGGGCGATACCCGACTTTTCGCGATAATCGGCCGATTCCACTCGACTCGACTTCTAAGATAGTCGGGTTTCGCGAAACACGACTCGACTCTAAAAAGGTCAAGGTCGCTCAACCCTAGTCACCACCTATAGCAGATAAAGACGCCAATGCTCAGAAGGGATCCTACTCTGGAGAGTATTCTTCAGGAGGGGTTTATTAAGGAGAGCTCCCACCTTCCTAATCTGGTGATGGATGGTCCTAGTAGAACGTCCTGGTTGTCTACTAAAGGTTTCTTCACCTGCAGGGGCAGATGTGGAGCATGTAAATATGTAGGAAATACCAAGCAATTTGTTAAGTGAGGCCTGAGACAATGGTTATTGGTGACTTTATGACTTGCAGTAGTACATGAGTCACATACATGGTTACCTGCAGTATCTGTGATCTCTCCGGCAGCCTCAGTGAGCCTCTCAGGGATCCAGTGACAAGAGACCTAATCCCTCTAATGTATCCAGACATTTTATCAGGTACACGGCGGTGATCTGAGCGGTTTCCAGTTTTTCGGAATGGAAAGGGTCAGCAAGCCCAGAAGGGGCGGAGCTTGGCAACAAAAACTCCTTAGCCGAAAAACTCATTGGATCCTGATAATAGAGGCCGCCCGTCCCACCGGTGTAAATAAGCACAGATAGAATATTGTGTTATTAATATTGATCACTGAACTCTGGACTGTGTATAATGACAGCAGCATATTGTTGCGTTTAAGGTTGTATTTTTGTACTGGTGAAAGCGTTTTAATTTTGTGGGTGTGAAATAACTGAACCATGTGATGGGGCGTTTTATATAAACCCTAACTCACTGGTATAAACACTAGGTTATGACTAAGGGGCATGGTGGCACAGTGGTTAGCACTGCAGCCTTGCAGCGCTGGGGTCCTGGGTTCTAATCCCACCCAGGACAACATCTGCAAAGAGTTTGTATGTTCTCTCCGTGTTTGCGTGGGTTTCCTCCGGGCACTCCGGTTTCCTCCCACATTCCAAAGACATACTGATAGGGATTCTAGATTGTGAGCCCCATCGGGGACAGTGATGATAATGTGTGCAAAACTGTAAAGCGCTGCGAAATATGTTAGCGCTATATAAAAATAAAGATTATTATTATTATATCTGGCCCTGAAATGTGTAAACCCGTGTCAGGGACCCCTGCTATTTATGCCATTTTTCTATTGTCGGTTGTCCATGCTTTTAATGAAGATTTTGCAATAAAGCTTATTGGACTGCAACCTCTTGGTACTGGATTTTTTATTACTTGTTGGATTTTCCAGGGATGGCAGCCATGCACTGAGTGGACAGATGAGCTGAAAAAAGACTTTTTTATTTACTTAACCCTCAACTGGTGAGGTGGGGTTTGCCACACCCCAGGGAATTTTCGTTCGGCTGCCATTCATTGAAAAATGCTGGTATGAAGATACGTGTCTCACTAGCTTCCATCCATTTCCTTGTCAACAGGATGTCGTCAAGGCCTCTCTCTTTTGGCCACGCATAACAGAGCTAGCTGTCGCTAAGTGCTGTCTTGGCCTTGCTGAACCCCACATCACCACTCATGTAACGTATATACTCGAGTATAAGCCGAGACCCCTAATTTTACCACAAAAAACTGGGAAAACTTCTCAGTTGGCTACAGGCTCTACGCTAGGGACGGGCTGCACCTCAATGGGGAAGGTGCAGCTGTGTTGGGGGAGAAAATGGCTAGAAGGTTGGAGGAGTGTTTAAACTAGGAATTGGGGGGGAGGGTATTCAATTTATAGGAGGGGAAGATAGTGCAGACAGAGACCTGGGCACTAATAAGGAAGTTGGGGGTGGCGGTGGCATGGGGGGTGGGGTTAGAACAGTTAATAATTTAAGAAAGAATAGAGGTACAGAGAGGAACATCAAGTGCATGTATACTAATGCCAGAAGCCTCGCCAACAAAATGGACGAATTAGAACTAATGTTGTTGGAGCATAATTATGACATGGTGGGGATATCTGAGACGTGGCTGGATGAGAGCCATGACTGGGCTGTTAACTTGCAGGGCTATAGCCTGTTCAGAAATAAGTGAGGGGGAGGGGTGTGTCTGTATGTAAAATCGTCCTTAAAACCCATCCTGCGTGATAATATAGGTGAATTTAATGAAAATGTAGAGTCCCTGTGGGTGGAGATAAGGGGAGGGGGAAAAATAATAAATTACTGATAGGGGTTTGTTATAAATCTCCAAAAATAATGGAAGCAATGGAGAATATCCTCGTAAAGCAAATAGATGAAGCTGCGACTCAGGGAGAAGTAATTATTATGGGGGACTTCAACTCCCCTGAAATATATTGGGGAACAGAAACCTGCAGTTCCAGCAAAGGTGATCGGTGTCTGACAACTATGAGAGACAATTACCTCTGACAACTGGTTCAGGACCCAACAAGAAGGGGGCACTGCTAGACCTAATATTAACCAACAGGCCAGACCGCATATCAAATATAAGGGTTGGGGGTCACTTGGGGAATAGTGATCACAAAATAATAAGTTTTCATGTATCCTTTAATAAGATGTGTAGTAGAGGGGTGACAAGGACACTAAACTTCAGGAGGGCAAATTTCCAACGGATGAGAGAGGATCTTGGTGCAATTAACTGGGACGATATACTGAGACATAAAAATACACAAAGAAAATGGGAGACGTTTATTAACATCCTGGATAGGACCTGTGCACAGTATATACCGTATGGGAATAAACATAATACAAATAGGAGGAAACCAATATGGCTAAATAGAGCTGTAAGGGGCGCAATAAGTGACAAAAAGAAAGCATTTAGAGAATTAAAGGAAGTAGGTAGTGAGGAGGCATTAAATAAATACAGAAAATTAAATAAATTCTGTAAAAAGCAAATCAAGGCAGCAAAGATTGAGACAGAGAGACTCATTGCCAGAGAGAGTAAAAATAATCCTAAAATATTCTTTAACTACATAAATAGTAAGAAACTAAAAAATGATAGTGTTGGTCCCCTTAAAAATAGTCTGGGTGAAATGGTGGATGAGGATGAGGAAAAAGCCAATATGCTAAATGACTTTTTTTCATCATTATTTACAAAAGAAAATCCCATGGCAGACAAAATGACTAGTGATAGAAATTCCCCATTAAATGTCACCTGCTTAACCCAGCAGGAAGTGCGGCGGCGGCGTCTAAAAATCACTAAAATTGACAAATCTCCGGGCCCGGATGGGATACACCCCCGAGTACTGCAGGAATTAAGTACAGTCATTGATAGACCATTATTTTTAATCTTTAGAGACTCCATAATAACAGGGTCTGTACCACAGGACTGGCGTATAGCAAATGTGGTGCCAATATTCAAAAAGGGGACAAAAACTGAACTCGGAAATTATCGGCCAGTAAGCTTAACCTCTACTGTGGGTAAAATCCTGGAGGGAATTCTAAGGGATGCTATACTGGAGTATCTGAAGAGGAATAACCTCATGACCCAGTATCAGCACAGGTTTACTAGGGACCGTTCATGTCAGACTAATCTGATCAGCTTCTATGAAGAGGTAAGTTCCGGACTGGACCAAGGGAACCCAGTGGACGTAGTGTATATGGACTTTTCAAAAGCTTTTGATACGGTGCCACACAAAAGGTTGATACATAAAATGAGAATAATGGGGATAGGGGAAAATATGTGTAAGTGGGTTGAGAGCTGGCTCAGGGATAGGAAACAAAGGGTGGTTATTAATGGAGCACACTCGGACTGGGTAGCGGTTAGCAGTGGGGTACCACAGGAGTCAGTATTGGGCCCTCTTCTTTTTAACATATTTATTAATCACCTTGTAGGGGGCATTCAGAGTAGAATTTCAATATTTGCAGATGACACTAAATTCTGCAGGGTAATCAATACAGAGGAGGACAATTTTATATTGCAGGATGATTTATGTAAACTAGAAGCTTGGGCTGATAAATGGCAAATGAGCTTTAATGGGGATAAATGTAAGGTCATGCACTTGGGTAGAAGTAATAAGATGTATAATTATGTGCTTAATTCTAAATCTCTGGGCAAAACCGTCAATGAAAAAGACCTGGGTGTATGGGTGGATGACAAACTCATATTCAGTGGCCAGTGTCAGGCAGCTGCTACAAAGGCAAATAAAATAATGGGATGCATTAAAAGAGGCATAGATGCTCATGAGGAGAACATAATTTTACCTCTTTACAAGTCACTAGTTCGACCACACTTAGAATACTGTGCACAGTTCTGGTCTCCGGTGTATAAGAAAGACATAGCTGAACTAGAGCAGGTGCAGAGAAGAGCGACCAAGGTTATTAGAGGACTGGGGGGTCTGCAATACCAAGATAGGTTATTACACTTGGGACTATTTAGTTTGGAAAAAACGAAGACTAAGGGGTGATCTTATTTTAATGTATAAATATATGAGGGGACAGTACAAAGACCTTTCTGATGATCTTTTTAATCATAGACCTGAGACAGGGACAAGGGGGCATCCCCTGCGTTTGGAGGAAAAAAGGTTTAAGCATAATAACAGACGCGGATTCTTTACTGTAAGAGCAGTGAGACTATGGAACTCTCTGCCGTATGATGTTGTCATGAGTGATTCATTACTTAAATTTAAGAGGGGACTGGATACATTTCTGGAAAAGCATAATGTTACAGGGTATATACACTAGATTCCTTGATAGGGCGTTGATCCAGGGAACTAGTCTGATTGCCGTATGTGGAGTCGGGAAGGAATTTTTTTCCCCATTGTGGAGCTTACTCTTTGCCACATGGGGTTTTTTGCCTTCCTCTGGATCAACATGTTAGGGCATGTTAGGTTAGGCTATGGGTTGAACTAGATGGACTTATAGTCTTCCTTCAACCTTAATAACTATGATCTAACTATGAACTTAATGACTTGAGTATAAGCCTAGGGTGGAAAATGCAGCAGCTTCCGGTAAATTTCAAAAGTAAAAATAGATACCAAGAAAAGTAAAATTATTTGAGACATCAGTAGGTTAAGTGTTTTTGAATATCCATATTGAATCAGGAGCCCCAAATAATGCTCCATACAGTTCATGATGGGCCCCATAAGATGCTCCATACAAAATATGCCCCATAGAATGCTCCATATTAAAATATGCCCCATATAATGCTGCACAAAGGTTAATAATAGCCCCATAAGATGCTCCATAGATTATGCCCCATAAGTGCTCCATAGATTATGCCCCATAAGATGTTCCATAGATTATGCCCCATAAAATGCTCCATAGATTATGCCCCGTAATATTCTCCATAGATTATGCCCCATAAGATGCTCCATACAGTATGGCCCCATAAAACGCTCCATAGATTATGCCCCATAAGATGATCCAAAGATTATGCCCCATATGCTGCGATTAAAATAAAAAAGTCACATACTCACCTCTTGTCGCTCAAGTCCCCGTCACTTGCGATATTCACCTTCCTCGTTCCACCGCTGCACGCCGCTCTGTCTTCCGGCTCTCTCACTGTTCATATTCATTACTTTAATGAGCGGTACCATGTTACTGCTGAACACAGGAAGCTCTGTCAGGAGACCATCGGAGATGCAGGGACCGCACCAGGACCAGGTGAGTATGTGACAGCCGCCGCTCCCCTCCCCCGCCGGCAATGACTCAAGTATAAGCCGAGGGCGGCACTTTCAGCCTAAAAAAATGGGCTGAAAATCTCTGCTTATACTCGAGTATAGACTGTAATTCTTTTTTACATTTTCAAATTTTGAAAGCTTCTTTATTTCCATCAAAGTATTAAATTTTTCGATACTTGTGGGTGTCAAAAATTTGTTATACTCATGTGTAACCAATCGCCAATAAGAAAACGATTAAAACAAATGTGATCTTTGCACTTTCTGTAAAAATAAGAGATTTCTAAACACTGGGGTATAGCAAACCCCACATCACCAGTTGCGTGACAAAAACCCCACCTCACCAGTTGAGGGTTAAGAATTTCAATGACCTTTTCCTGATAATCAAGGAAAGTATCTGCATTTCCGGCTTCTTTGTATAACACAAAATAATTATATGAGGCCACCTGAAACAAACAAATGACTAACTTTTTATACCAGGTATATGATTTTCTTGGTACCTGATATGGCTGTAGAACCTGGTCTGCAAGGTCCACACCCCCCATATATTTGTTGTAGTCAATGACAGACACAGGTTTAGGAGTAGTGGATCCCTGTTGGTCTGTAGTGGCCCTTGTGGCATCTGTGTGGATCGAGCTCAGGATAAAAATATCTTTTTCACACAGCTTTTCATTGTGTAAAGCCCCTTACTGCCCCTTTCAGATATTTTTTTTGACCAATGATTGTGGAATCCCCTGACGTTTTTTGCAAATGGTCCCACAAGCCCCCATGTTATGTTCAACCAGACTTTTAAATAGGGGTATGCTGGTGTAGTAGTTGTCAAAATACAAACTGTAGCCTTTTTGTAAAAATGGAGTTATCAGCTCCCAAACGATTTATCCAGATGTCCCCAGTTAAGTAGGACATCCTGGTAGGTTTAGTTGGCTATCTTTCTCCTCATAAATGCGAAAAGCTGATGTGTTTCCTGTTGAACTCTCACACATTTTAGAGAGCTTTATTCCGAACCTTGCCATCTTAGAAGGAATAAATTGCTTGAGGTGCAGTCTTCCTTTGAATTTTACAAGGGACTCATCAATGGAAATGTTTTCTGTTGGGGTGTAAAGCTTTAAGAACTTTTCCGTCAAGTCTTCGATGATGGGTCTGATTTTGAATAGTCTGCATGTTCTGGGGCATTTCTGGGCAGGCATCGACTGTTGTCGTTAAAATGCCAAAATCTTATGAGCATTTCATAACAAGTCCTAGGAAGAACAGCACAAAACATTGTGGTGGCTTGAACAGGGCGGTTTGGCCAATAGGACCTAATGGTCATTTTTTTTAACAAGCCCCATAGCGAATGTAAGTCCTAAATATTTTTTCATTTCTAGGACATTAGTTGGTGTCCATAAATTTGATCTAGCATAATAGGATCGTGGATTCTGGCTGATGAATTGGGACACATATAAATTTGTTTGTAGGACAATATGCTCTAGCAAGCTATCTGTCATAAACAGATTAAAAAAAATGAATACTTGAACCTCAAGACTAGTTAACATACCTACTCCACCATTATAAAGAGTGACATAGGTTAATAAAGGTTTCCCACTCACATACGTTAATTTGTTCATTTACAGGATGTACATCAAATGGTTTTCTAAAGGCTTGCATGATTTTTGCTGTCAACAAACTGTTTGATATCTGATGCACATTACACTGATTGTTAATGTTATTTTTCCCCTTACCCTCCCCCATCATATCCCTTCCCCCTTCCCACTCCCCCTTTCCCCCCCCCCCTCCCCTACCCACCCCTCATAACTACCCTGTTCCAGTTGAAAAATCCAATAAAATCATTTGGAATTAAAAAAAAATGAATAGGCCCAAAATTTTCCACCTCCACATTTATACCAGGAATGGCATTAAAATTAGGGCTGTTCCATCCCTGTCTCCCCCATCCCCGTCCCTGTATCCCTCGTCCCATCCCTGTCTCCCCCGTCCCTGTCTCCCCCTGTCCCTGTTCCCCCCTTCCCGTCCCTGTCCCCCCCCTCCCCCGTCTCGTCCATTCCCGCTTTCCCGTTCCCCCCCGGAATTTTGTGTTAAGCATCGCAATACAACTTTTGCAGCTAAAGCACAGGGGACTTTGATAGAAAATGTGTTTTGCTTTTTTGTCATTATTCTCTAATGTCTTCAATGTTTAATTCATTGTTTTGATCTCTAAAACTCTTTATTATTCATTTGTATGTATGTGTATATATATATATATATATATATATAATTGTCTAAGGGGTACTTCCGTCTGTCTGTCTCGGAAATCCCGCAATCGCTGATTGGTCTCGCCCAGCTGCCTGTCCTGGCTGCCGTGACCATTCAGCGACGGGCACAGTCAGGCCGAGAATTAGTCCCTCCCTATTTAAGTCCAATCAGTGCCTGGCGCCCGCTCCATACTCTCCTGCCGTCAGTGCCCACTCCATACTCCCGTCCAGTCACCGCCCACACAGGGTTAATGCCAGTGTTAACGGACCGCGTTATGCCGCGGATAACGCACTCCGTTAACGCCGCTATTAACCCTTTGTGATCAACTTTTTACTATTGATGCTGCCTATGCAACATCAATAGTAAAAAGATGTAATGTTCAAAATAATAATAAAAAAAAAAAAAACCTGCTATTCACATTTTCCGTCGTCTGACGATGCGCTCGCGCCTGCCGCCAGCTTCCGTTCCCAGAGATGCATTGCGACATTACCCAGAAGACTTAGCGGTCTCGCATCGGCACAGCTTCGCTGGATACCGGCGGGTGAGTATATAACTATTTTTTATTTTAAATAGTTTTTTTTAACAGGGATATGGTGCCAACACTGCTATATACTAAGTGGGCTGTTTTATATACCGCGTGGCTGCTATATACTACGTGGCCACTGCTGTATACTACGTGGCCAGTGTTATATACTATGTGGGCTGTGTTATATACTATGTGGGCTGTGTTATATGCTAAGTGGGCTGTGTTATATACTGCGTGGCTGCTATATACTACGTGGCCACTGTTACATACTACGTGGCCAGTGTTACATACTATGTGGGCTGTGCTATATATTACGTAGCCAGTGTTATAGGACAATATGCTCTAGCAAGTTATCTGTCATAAGCAGTTTTAAAAAAATGAATAGGTCCAAAATTTTCCACCTCCACATTTATACCAGAAATGGCATTAAAATTAAGGATGAATGTAGTAGTCGAATCCGAAGCGTCCCATCTGGCAAATGCTACATCAAGAGGCAAAGCCCCTTGGACATTAATCTGCACCAATTCACGAGCACTAGGGACAGCGCTAGTACTGGGCATTGTTCCCTGAGTTGGAGACATTTCTCCAGAAGCGCTATTTGTCCTTCTTGTTGTACTGGTCCTTGTGTGTGAGGATGGACCAGAATCACTGCTCATTTCTGAGCTATCACTGTCCCTGCTACTAAAGCCCTCGAAATCCACATCGCCATCTGGCACTGCACTATCTTCACTGTCAGAACATAAAAGTGCATAAACCTCCTCTGCACTATAATACTGACGGCCCATTTTATTCGTTTTTATTTTTTCTGGAAATAGAAAACTCTGATGTGACGTGACCAAATTATTGGGGAGACAATTGAGAAAAGACTAATTCTTTAGCCTAACCCTAACTTTAGAACAAACCCTAACTTTAGCCTAAAAGTAACCCTAACAGTAACCCTAACTTTAGCCTAACAGTAACCCTATCTTTAGTCCCAACACTAACCTTACCAATAGCATTAACCCTAACCTGACTTCTCCCGAATATCCCCCATCCTCTGGAACTCTCTGCCCCAACACGTCCGACTATCAACCACAGTCGGATCCTTCAGACGGAACCTGAAATCTCATCTCTTCAGGAAAGCCTACAGCCTGCACTGACACCGCTGCTGCCTCATCACTATCGAAGCTACCGCCTCACCAACACCGGAGCTACCGCCTCACCAACACCGGAGCTACCGCCTCACCAACACCGGAGCTCCTGCAACCCTCAACCTACTGTCTCCTTCCCCATAATCCTGTAGAATGTAAGCCCGCAAGGGCAGGGTCCTCGCCCCTCTGCATCAGTCCGTCATTGTTAGTTTGTTTACTGTATGTGATATTTGTAACTTGTATGTAACCCCTTCTCATGTACAGCACCATGGAATCAATGGTGCTATATAAATAAATAATAATAATAATAACCTGCCTTATCTGTTTTTTTTTTTACTTTATAACACGATCGCTGACTGACGCAGCTGTTGGCAGCAGCACTTGTAACACTGTTTCCAGTCCACCACCTGACAGCACCATTGGAGGACGTCCTTCTTACCCTCAGTGGGACGGGAACCACAAGCAGTTAAAAGGACCCTCCCCACTCCACCCACCAGTGTTTTTCCTGTCCCACTGCGGATAGGAACGGCAAGCATGTCCTCCGACGGTGCTGTGCAGATGGTGGGGATCGGGGGGCCCAGCCTTTCCCTTCCCCGCCGCAAGATATCTGCGGCTGATACCTGCTATGGGGGGTCCCTCAGCCTCCCCAGTGTAACGCTGCTCCTGGGGGTCGGGTCCGTTTCCTCCTCGTGGGGGCTCTCGGTCCGGGTGCCTGTCTGCCAGGGGGTGAGTGCGGCGGCCGCCTTCAGCAGAGGCCGGCTCCAGCATGCGACCGCAGCTTCCGGGTCCAACGGCCGCGTCACTTCCGGTCGTGACCAGCGTGGAGGATGGCGCCGGCAGCAGCGCCGGCCTCGGTGAGGGGCAAAGCGCGGTCACCGCAGCGGCGGTAAGGAGGGCAGGATCAACCAGGTAAAACCTATATAAACTCACTAGGAGGGTCTGTATGCCGCCGGCCATCCTGACAAAAGGGGCACTCGGCTATAAGTCCAGATTGTTATCTGCTATGGAGGAGACTGCCAGACCTGAGGGGACTGACCAGCTTCAGGGGCTTGTGAGTGGGCTTTGTTACAGCCATACCACAAAGCTCACCCCTCCCCCTGCTTCCCTACTTACGTACCCCACACATATCTCTATTTATCCTAGGCTGACCCTCCCATCCCCACAGCCGAAAGGAAAAAATCGGCGAAAAATAAATGTCGGATTTGTGCCACTAAGTTTCTGGAAAATTGGCGGAAACCATTGTGCAAATCGTGCACATCCAAGATTGTGGGTGATGAGCAAACGACGCTACTATCCAGTATGAGGACCATGATTCGACAGGAGGTTCAGGCTTCTATCTCAAGCTTGAATCTTTCCCAGGCAACTCAGTCAGAACCGCAGACTTCACAGAAGAGGCCAAGGGAGTCTAGCCCCTCTTCCGAGGGTGAGGTTTCAGAGGATTCTGACCAGGAGGAAAGAGACGGAGCTTTAGGCAAAGGGAAGAGATATCTCTTCTCTGCAGCAGACACAGACGAGCTTCTTTATGCTGTGTGCAACACCATGCAGCTACAGGATACGCCAGAGGAGACCTCGATCCAGGACGAGATGTTTGGCGGATTACATGCCCAGGTGACAAAAGTCTTCCCCGTCAGCAACCACATCCGTTCCATGATCCTGGAAGAGTGGCAGGAAGCGGAGAAAAAACTGGTGATTCCCAGGGATTTTAGACTTCGACTGCCCTACAATCCAGAGGACATTAAAGTGTGGGATGAAGTTCCCAAGATCGATGTGCCACTAGCAAAGGTGGCGAAGAAAACCTCAATCCCATTTGAGGACTCTTCCGCATTAAAAGATCCTATGGATCGTAAAGCGGACGGTTTGCTAAGGAGAACTTGGGAGTCCTCCGCGGCAATAATACGGGCCAATATAGCGGCAACATCCGTAGCCCGGTCAATGCATTTATGGATTGACGATTTAGAGGATCATCTCAAAGCCAAAACTTCCAGAGATGTTATCCTTAAATCCCTGCCATTGCTCAAACTCGCAACAGGCTTTATGGCGGACGCTTCGGCCGAATCTGTATGTTTTGCGGCTAGAAGCGAATCTTTGTCTAACGCGGCCAGAAGAGCCATATGGCTAAAAACATGGTCGGGGGATCTCCAGTCAAAAAATAAATTGTGTGGAATCCCATTCTCAGGGAATAAAGTATTTGGGCCTATTCTAGACGATCTCCTAGAAAAAGCCTCAGGGATTCCCTGAGGAGAATACCAAAAGGTATCAGCCCTTTCGTAGGTCCCGACCTAGTCAGAGGACAGACTACAGGGGGAAAGGGAAGACTGGGAGGTGGTCTTATCCCAAGGGTGGAAAAGGTAGAGACTCCATCTTCCCAAGTGCAGGTACACCAAAGTCAAATAAATGACATAAAGGTGGGAGGTCGATTACAAAAATTTCTAGGGGGTTGGCAGAAGGTGTCCCAGAATCCTTGGATTCTATAGGTGATTGCGCAGGGATACAAATTAGTTTTATAGCAGTCCCCCAGAAAGATTTGTAGTAACCCGACCCTGCCCGCTCTCCGACTCCTCCATGTGGACAAACATCCAGGAGCTGTTGGATTTAGATGCGATTGTGCCAGTTCCCATCTCAGAAAGAGGCAAAGGCCATAATTCCTATTTGTTTTCAATAAAGAAACCATCCGGGGACTCCCGGACGATTATAAATTTAAAACCACTAAACAAATGGGTCCGGTACAAAAGATTCCGGATGGAATTTATGAAGTCCACGACGCCTCTAATAGACAAGGACATGGTAATGTGTACCCTAGACCTAAGCAACGCATACTATCATGTCCCGATACACATCTCCTACCAAAGATTCCTGAGATTTGCCATAATGAACAAGGGGATAGTACATCACTTCCAGTTCAGATGTCTCCCCTTCGGGCTTGCTTCAGCGCCCAGGATTTTTACCAAGCTGACGTCGGAAGTTGTGGCCTATCTAAGGAACCAGAATATGACCATTGTCCCATACCTGGACGACTTCCTGATAATGGCGAAATCACAGAAACTCCTCAAAATAGACTGCACTTTCACTCTTTCCATCCTACAGGAGCTGGGGTGGATTGTGAACTGGAAGAAGTCCTGCCTGGTCCCAAATTCCAGAATAAAATTTTTGGGAGTGATGTTGGATTCCAATCTAAGAACATCTTTTTTACCAGAAGACAGGCAAGAGGCCTTGATCAGGCACATTCATCAGTTCAGAAAAAGTACCCCCTCCATAAGAGAGGCAATGAGGATACTCGGCTTCATGACAGCATGCATACCCTGTGTGAAATGGAGCCAATTCCACTCGCGGGAGTTGCAAGGAGAAGTTCTAGGATCCTGGAACAGGAAACAGAGTTCCCTAGACAGGAAGATGGTTGTGTCTCCGTCGGTAAAGAGATCCCTAACCTGGTGGACCACACTGGGAAACCTGAAAGAGGGAGTTCCATGGATACTCGATCCCTGTGTTACGGTGACCACAGACGCCAGTCAATACGGATGGGGCGGTCATATAGGAAGAACATACTACCAGGGAGAATGGACTCCTCAGATTGCCGCAAAATCGTCAAATTTCAGGGAGCTATATGCGATCTGGAAAGTGTTGCGCCAGGCCCAGTCATTGGTCCGAGGCATACGTAACAAAACCTGGCACTCAACTTTTTATGTCTGAGGAGATATTTATTGATCAGCAACAAACGTTTCGGTCCTTTACAAACTGGACCTTCATCAGTTACGTGCTATTAAGCGTGTGGTTATAGGCAATGTGCTTCTATGAGTAGGCAATAAGTAGAGGTGGCTGGCAGGAAGCAGACCATGTAGATGCAAGGGCAATATCCAAATGCCGTGAGCCGAGATGACGCGGTGTCCACCGCTAGTCCTGGCGCTGAACTGGGAAGACGCCCATTGGTCCGAGGCAGACACGTGAGAATACTGTCCGACAATGTCACAGCAGTGGCATTTCTGAGACACCAGGGAGGTCCGAGGCATCCACCACTACAACACTTAGCAGACCAGATTTTCAGGTTGGCAGAAAGATCTGTCAAATCCATCTCGGCAGTTCACCTGGAGGGTGCCAAGAATCAGGTAGCAGATTTCTGGAGCAGAAAGTCGGCACATCCCGGAGAATGGGAACTGAACCCGGAAGTATTCAGCAGTCTATGTCAGAAATGGGGAACACCTCAGGTGGACCTCTTTGCCACCAGGTCGAACACAAAGATCAGAGCATTTTTCTCTCTGAATCCTCTAGATGGAGCCACAGGAGTAGACGCCTTGTCTCAGTATTGGGGAGAAGGTCTCCTGTACGCATTTCCACCTCTTCCTCTGATATCGAAGACACTCAGGAAGATACAAGACGAGAAAGCAACCGTAATCCTGGTGGTTCCTTTTTGGCCGAAAAGAAGCTGGTTTTCTCTGCTATCCAGGATGTCAACAGAGGAACCAGTCTTACTACCGAACAGGCAGGACCTTCTACTTCAAGGTCCGGTGTTCCACAAGAATCCAGATTCTCTTCACCTATCTGCTTGGATCCTGAACGGCAAACCTTAAGATCCAGAGGCCTGTCAGAAGATGTCATTACCACACTCCAGGCAAGCAGAAAGCCGGTGACTTCGGCGATTTACAACAAGATCTGGAAGCGGTATTGTTCCTTTCTGGGAGAAGGTCCTGTGGATACTTCGAAACCAGATATCCCCAGAATCCTCGATTTCCTGCAACTCGGATTTGACAAGGGCCTTCGGCCTAGTACTCTAATAGTACAGATTGCAGCACTTAGTGTCTTTTTTGATACATCACTAGCCTCCCATCCCTGGATAGCGAGATTTTCCAGGGCCACGCAGAGAACGAGGCCACTTGTGAGGAAATCAACCCCTCCTTGGGACCTAAACCTGGTCCTTAACACTTTATGTAAAAGCCCTTACTTACTGTCGGAAGATATGGACATAGCCAATCTCTCCTTTAAGACGGCTTTCCTAATTGCCATAACATCGGCTAAAAGGCTGGGGGAGATGCAGGCTCTTTCTATCCAGAATCCATATCTTCAAATCTTTGACGACAGAATAGTCTTCAAACCTAACCCAGCTTTCCTCCCCAAAGTAGTATCCTCTACCAATATAAATCAGGAGATAATCCTTCTTTCTTTCTGCCAACACCCTAAAAACACAAAAGAGGGGGTCTACCATAACCTTGACGTTAGGGAGACTGTTCTAAAATACCTGGGGGCGACAGAAAGCTGGAGACGGGACACCAACCTATTTATACAATACGGTGGTCCAAATAGGGGTTGTAAAGCAGCAAAATCAACCATTGCTAGGTGGATTAAAAACATGATTAGCCTAGCATATACAGACCAAGGGAAAGATCCCCCGGATACTCTTAACTCAACACGAGCTATTTCTACATCATGGGCAGAGAAAGGGGGTGCCTCAGCTGAGCAAATCTGTAGGGCGGCGACTTGGACTAGTCTTTCTACCTTTGCTAGACACTATAAATTAGATGTCGTATCAGACCAGTTAGCTTTTGGTAGAAAAGTTTTACATGCAGTAGTCCCACCCTAGTTAAAAATCCTTTGGTATTCTCCAATGGTGCTGTCAGGTGGTGGACTGGAAAACGGTAATTAGTTCTTACCGGTAATTGTATTTCCAGGAATCCACCTGACAGCACTACTAGTTCCCTCCCACTGCAAGCTTATACTACTGACTAATGTGATGTAACATTGGTGTGTAATTGTAAATAAACTCTCTTTTTGCATCCATCCAGATGTGGTACTTAGAAAATCGCTGGTGGGTGGAGTGGGGAGGGTCCTTTTAACTGCTTGTGGTTCCTGTCCCACTGAGGGTAAGAAGGACATCCTCCAATGGTGCTGTCAGGTGGATTCCTGGAAATACAATTACCGGTAAGAACTAATTACCGTTTTCTCCTCTAATCTCTCACTGACAGGAGATCTGAGGAGTAACAGCGTTTTTATGAGGCAGATCGCCCGGGAAAGTTCATTGCTACAACCAACTGCCCTAGTCATTTGTCTCATGGGCTGGTGTGATGCTGATGTCATCAGGACCTGAACCAGTCAGGTCTCGATGAGGTCGGGGGTCACAGTAAGATTTGTGCGCCGACCGTAGGCAAACGTTGGTGCTGCACAAAGCCCTGCTAGCGCTGATGTTTATCTACTGTTGGCGATCACAAAGCGCTTGAGTTAAGGGTACCATCATTTCTGTCCAGGCCTATTTCATGAGTTAGTTGTATTTTTTATTTTTTTTTATTTTGTGTAAGCATGGTTGAAAAGCAATGTCTGACTTACATTTGTTAATTTTCATAGATTAAAATTTTTTATTCATTATTACTTTTGTCAGATTCATGTTATTTCTGTGACCATTGTGGGTTTTTCTGTCACTAAACGACGGGAACCAACAATTTAGACCACGTGTGCAGGAGGAATTAATATTTTGACTCCATAGCCACTTTCTGGAAATTAGCACGAAGTGGATGTTGGAGAGTGAAAATTACACACCTGCCATTTTATTACCCAGCACATAGTGCTCAGATTGTGCTCTAGGAGACACACATCGCAAACTAAGTGGAATCTTCTCACTAGAATATTGGTAAATACAGGGATCCTATATGTTGTTTGAGCACACTGCAAGACTCAGAAGTGAGAGCAGATTTTGCTGGATTGGTTTATAGAAACGCTGTTGCTTTTCAACAGTCTTTGAGCCACTAATAGTGTGGGAACCTCTGTTTTTCCATTGACAGATGATGGACCTGAGTGGGGACTTGTTTTTTTGTGAGATGAAAATTGGTATTATTTTCACCTACATAATATTGATTGGTTTCTTTTTATTTGATATTTGGGAGGCAGAATGAACAAACAGTTGAACGCCACACACTACTGGTTCATCCAACAAGGTTTTCTACTAGACTGTGAACTGTCATTGTCTTGGTAAATAATTAAAGTTTTTTACATAGCTTGCCATTTTTATGGACAGTTTAAGTAGAAATGTTCAAAAATATAAAACTCTAGGATATTTTATAAAAAAAAAATGTTTTTTTTTTATCTTAGCAGATGACTGTACCAGAAGATCAGAGGGACATCTGACATCGTCAATGTTTAAATCTGATGATCTTGAGATCCTACAAGATACAACTGAAGTGATTGCTGTTACTCCAGATATATCATCATTCATTCACAGCAAAGAGCTATCATCTGATCCTATGAAACAGGTCCCATCTTCTGATTCGTTACTGACTACTAAGGAAAATCAAAGTCACAAAAGAGGCATTAAAAAACAAACAGCGTCTAAAGCAAAGAAGTCCTTTTCATGTTCAGAATGTGGGAAATATTTTACCCGCAAAGAAAATCTTTTTAGACACCAAAGAATCCACACAGGGGAGAAGCCTTTTTCCTGTTCAGAATGTGGGAAATCTTTTGCACGTAAATCACTGCTTGTGACTCACCATAGAACTCACACGGGGGAGAAGCCTTTTTCATGTTCAGAATGTGGGAAATGTTTTACCTATAAAGGGAATTTTGATGAACACCAAAGAACCCACACAGGAGAGAAGCCTTTTTCATGTTCAGAATGTGAGAAATGTTTTACCAACAAAGGGAATCTTGTTAGTCACCAGAGAACTCACACAGGGGAGAAGCCTTTTTCATGTTCAGAATGTGGGAAATGTTTTAAATGGAAAATAGATCTTGATAGCCATCAAAGAACTCACACTGGGGAGAAGCCTTTTTCCTGTTCAGAATGTGGGAAATGTTTTACCCAGAAAACAGATTTGGTTAATCACCAGAGAACTCACACAGAGGAGAAGCCTTTTTCCTGTTCTGAATGTGGGAAATGTTTTAACCAGAAAGGGAATCTTGTTAGTCATCAGAGATCTCACACAGGGGAGAAGCCTTTTTCCTGTTCTGAATGTGGGAAATGTTTTAACCAGAACGAGAATCTTGTTAGTCATCAGAGAACTCACACAGGGGAGAAGCCTTTTTCCTGTTCAGAATGTGGGAAATGTTTTATCCTGAAAGCGAATCTTGTTATACATCAGAGCAATCACACAGGGGAGAATCCTTTTTCCTGTTCTGAATGTGGGAAATGTTTTAACCAGAAAGGGAATCTTGTTAGACATCAGAGAACTCATACAGAGGAGAAGCCTTTTTCCTGTTCAGAATGTGGGAAATATTTTAAATGGAAAATAGATCTTGATAGCCATCAAAGAACCCACACAGGGGAGAAGCCTTTTTCCTGTTCAGAATGTGGGAAATGTTTTAACCATAAAGGGAATCTTGCTAGTCACCAGAGAACTCACACAGGGGAGAAGCCTTTTTCCTGTTCAGAATGTGGGAAATGTTTTAACCAGAAAGGGAATCTTATTAGTCACTGGAGAACTCACACAGGGAAGAAGCCTTTTTCCTGTTCAGAATGTTGAAAATGTTTTACCTACAAAGGGCATCTTGTTAGTCACCAGAGAGCTCACACAGGGGAGAAGCTTTTTTCCTGCTCAGAATGTGGGAAATGTTTTAAATGGAAAGCACTTCTTGTTAGACATCAGAGCAGTCACACAGAGGGGAAGCCTTTTTCATTTTGTTAATGTGGAAAATATTTTACTTGGAAATCAACTGTTAATAAACATCAGAGATGTCACATAGGGAAGAAGCCTTTTTATGTTCATAATGTTGGAATAGTTTTAACCAAAATTGAATCTTCTGAAATTGGTTGTCTCTTGTCATTCCTCATGTTTGCTGAAAAAAAGGATAAAACTAAACTTTATTAATTCCAAATGTGAAACTATACTCAAAATTCACCCCCTGAAGGTTAGTCAGTAGGTGACTAATAGAAAAAGCATGTATATAGGGTGAGGTGATGTATACACACTCACTCTCCAAGCCTCTTATTTCATTTTTCCTCACCAAAGGCAACTAATCAGTAGACTATTTAATATTGACCTATATTCAAGCGAGTACCTGTCTCCCTCGTCCCTGTCTCCCCCCGTCCCTGTCGTCCCGTCTCTGTCTCCCCCCTGTCCCGTCCCTGTCTCCTCTGTCTCGTCCCTGTCTCCTCTGTCCCGTCCCTGTCTCCCCCCGTCCCGTCCATCTCTCCCCGTCCCTGTCTTCCCCCGTCCCTGTCTCCCACTGTCCCATCCCTGTCTCGTCCTATCCCTGCCTCCCCCCATCCCTGTCTCCCCCGGCCCTGTCTCCCCCTCGTCCTGTCCCTGTCTCCCCTGTCCTGTCCCTGTCTCCCCCCGTTCGTCTCTCCCCGTCCCTGTCTCCCACCGTCCTGTCCCTGTCTCGTCCCATCCCTGCCTCCCCCCGTCCCTGTCTCCCCCGTCCATCCCTGTCTCCCCCTCGTCCTGTCCCTGTCTCCCCCGTCCCGTCCCTGTCTCCCCAGTCACTGTTTCCCCATCCCTGTCTCCCCCTCCCCCATCCCTGTCGTCCCGTCCCTGCCTCCCCCCATCCGTGTCCCGTCCCTGTCTCCCCCCATCCCTGTCTCTCCCCCGTCCCGGTATCCCCCGCCCCGTCTCCTGTCCCATCCCTGTCTCCCCCGTCCCTGTATCCCTCGTCCTATCCCTGTCTCCCCCGTCCCTGTCTCCCCTGTCCCTGTGCCCCCCTTCCTGTCCCTGTTCACCCCCTCCCCCGTCTCGTCCATTCCCGCTTTCCCGTTCCCCCCCGGAATTTTGTGTTAAGCATCGCAAAACAACTTTTGCAGCTAAAGCACAGGGGACTTTGATAGAAAATGTGTTTTGCTTTTTTGTCATTATTCTCTAATGTCATTAATGTTTAATTCATTGTTTTGATCTCTAAAACTCTTTATTATTCATTTGTATGTATGTATATATATATATATATATATAATTGTCTAAGGGGTACTTCCGTCTGTCTGTCTCGGAAATCCCGCATCGCTGATTGGTCTCGCCCAGTTGCCTGTCCTGGCTGCCCCGACCACTCAGCGACGGGCACAGTCAGGCCGAGAATTAGTCCCTCCCTACTTCAGTCCAATCAGTGCCTGGCGCCCGCTCCATACTCTCCTGCCGTCAGTGCCCACTCCATACTCCCGTCCAGTCACCGCTCACACAGGGTTAATGCCAGCGTTAAGGGACCGCGTTATGCCGCGGGTAACGCACTCCGTTAACGCCGCTATTAACCCTGTGTGATCAACTTTTTACTATTGATGCTGCCTATGCAATATCAATAGTAAAAAGATGTAATGTTAAAAATAATAAAAAAAAAACAAAAAACCTGCTATTCACATTTTCCGTCGTGCGACGATGCGCTCGCGCCTGCCGCCAGCTTCCGTTCCCAGAGATGCATTGCGACATTACCCAGAAGACTTAGCAGTCTCGCAAGACCGCTATGTCATCTGGGTAATTTTGCAATGCATCCTGGGAATGGAAGATGGCGGCAGCCGCGCGCGCATCGGCACAGCTTTGCTGGATACCGGCGGGTGAGTATATAACTATTTTTTATTTTAAATAGTTTTTGTTAACAGAGATATGGTGCCCAAACTGCTATATACTAAGTGGGCTGTATTATATACCGCGTGGCTGCTATATACTACGTGGCCACTGCTGTATACTACGTGGCCAGTGTTATATACTATGTGGGCTGTGTTATATACTAAGTGGGCTGTGTTATATACTGCGTGACTGCTATATACTACGTGGCCACTGTTACATACTACGTGGCCAATGTTACATACTATGTGGGCTGTGCTATGTATTACGTAGCCAGTGTTATATACTACGTGGCCAGTGTTAGATACTATGTGGGCTGTGTGTTATATATTGCGTGGGCTGTGTTATATACTGCGTGGCCTGTGTTAACGCATCAGGTATTCTACAATATGTATGTATGTATATAGCAGCCGCATAGTATATAGCACAGGCCACGTAGTATTTGTCTGCTATTTACTACATGGCTCCTATATACTACGTGGCTTGTGCTATATACTATGTAGCTGCTATATATATATATATATATATATATACATACATACATATTCTAGAATACCCGATGCGTTAGAATCGGGCCACCATCTAGTAGTTATATATTTCTCTTTTTTTATTTCTAACTATTTGACTTGTAATAAGATAGTGTGACAGCTATGAGTTGAATTTTCATTTCTATAATTCTAAAGCTCGGGGTGACATTAGTGGAGAGTAACGCAGTTGGATCTGTATCAGGCTCAGTTTACACAATGCGGTTTATTGGGGAAACTATCTGCAGAGACATCCTCACCAGTAGACCAGATCCGCACTAACATGTAGCCCATACAGACGGACTACTTGTATGTTTGGGTTTTTTTTAATCCATAATTTTTTTTTTCTTAAAAAGTTATAAGCGGAGGGTCTGACTGCTGCTGCCACCACTGATGGGACAGGCTATGGCAGATTTTCCAGAGGAAAAATGTATCTTTGTAATGTTAGGCAATATTCACATTTTTATTTTTTTGTACTAATGGTTTACAAAATTCTGACGACCTGTGACAGAGCTGGCATGAATGTGTCGCATGTAGTGATGAGCGAGTATACTCGTTGCTCGGGTTTTCCCAAGCACGCTCAAGTGATCTCCGAATATTTGTTATTGCTCAGAGATATAGTTTTCATCTCCCCTGATAGCTGCATTGCTGTTTGCACGCCGCTGTGCAAATCAACTGCTTTTTTAAAAGCAAAAAACCTGTTGCTCCTTTCTGCACAGATATCTTGTTTATTTGTCCACACTTTTGTGTGCAGCAGTCCTTTTTATTGCTGCCATACTTGTCCTGAGATCATTGTAGGGAGATTGAAATTGTACTACAGCCCTTCTATTTTTTCATATATCTTCCAGCCACTTTCTGCCACGTACATAGTGTTGTTTTAGACACAGTGCCTGAGTTTTGGTTCAGTCTCCCTCGCTCAGTCTGACTCTGTACAAAGAGTTACTGCTGCTTTTCCTGCTTCTGCCATTGAAGCCAGTGCTGGGCAGCGGCGACGCTTCTAGGACTAAGTCCTGCTTTTCTCGTTCTGAGCATGCCCAGAGTAAGATCTCTCAGTGGAGATCGAGGGTCACATGTTCAGATACTGCAACTAAATCCATTGGTCCTTCAGGAAGGTCCTGTAGGTGCTCAGGCTCTGTTGCAGCCTCTCATTGGTCCTTCTAGGAAGGTCCTGTACTTGCTGCAACTATTTAAGGCTCGCATGGCCGCACGACCATGCGCTAGTATTTTTCTAAGTTATGTGCTTTGTGCCAGTGTGGTCATGTAAGATTGTGTTCAGAGACCCAGCTGAAATAAGCCCCTAGAATGCTGGCACCTCTGGCGAGGAGATTGTGTGATTGTATGTATTCAGGGACCTGGCTGAAATAAGCCCCTAGAATGCTGGCACCTCCGGCGAGGAGTTTTGTGTGCATGCATGACCACTGACTGCTCTCAGTTGGGCTGTTAGCCTGTGCCTCTGTGAAGTCTAACAGGGCGCAGTGCTTTGCTTTCACAGCTACTCTGTGAAATAACAGAGCTAGTTCTTACCACCATTGCTAGCAGCAGGTTCTCCTTCATGGTGGACCCTGTGCTGCGAACGCATCAATAACAATAAAACATCTATATTTACTTGGTGCGTTCCGCTAGCCCTAACAGTTAGTTTGTCGTATATCAGCCAGCCACTTTCTGCCACTTAGATTGCGTTGTTATATACATTGGGCCTGAGTTGTGGTTCAGTCTCCCCAAAAAAAGAGGGAGATTCAAATTCTCACAAAGTGGATATACTTCTGTACTGTTAGTTTGTCGTATATCAGCCAGCCATTTTCAGCCACTTACATTGTGTTGTTTTTTTGCACAGGTCCTGATTTTTTGTTCAGTCCCCCCCAAAAAAGGTAGATTTAAAATCTCAACACGTTTATATACACCTTCTACCTGGTTTTACAGTATCATATAATGGTTGTGATTTTTGGTTAGATTTTCCAAAAAATTACGAAGTCAGGTGGAAGAGGCCGTGGGCGGTGGTTGCGAGCTGGTACTGATGGTGGTGGTGGTGCATCTGGTGGTAGTGGAAAAAGCACAATAGCACCTAAGACTGGAGGTGTTGAGCCAGCGTCATCGTCTGGCTACACAAGGCCTCGAAGGCTCCCTTATCTGGGAGTAGGAAAATGGCTTTTAAAACCGGAGCAGCAGGAAAAAGTTTTGGCTTTCCGTGCTGACTCAGCCTCTAGCTCTTTCGCCTCCTCTTCAGAAAGTTCCAAATATAAAAGCAGCGAGCCATCAGTGGATGCTCCCAGTCAGGAACAAGACATATCCTTGTGTCCTTCACCCAAACCAAAAGTGAAGGATGCGTCAGGCGACACTACAGGTTACTCCATGGAGCTCTTTACACATACCGTGTCTGGGTTAGAACGGGAAATTGTTAACTGCCCATTACAAGATGAATCAGACATGGAGTGCACTGATGCACAGCCACAGCTAGATTATAATGCTGTTCCATTGACTCGGATCACTACATTGCCCTCGCAGTGTACTGAGCCAGAATCTAACCCTGATGAGACTATGGTGCCCCGTCCCGAACGCTATAGCACCTTACACGGTGACACAGAGGAAGGTGCACATGACCTTGAAGAGGAGGTGATAGATGACCCAGTTGTTGACCCAGATTGGCAGCCATTGGGGGAAGAGGGTGCCGCTGCCAGTACCTCAGAAGCGGAGGAGGATGATCCGCAGCAGCCATCTACATCGCAACAGCTGTCATCTGGCTGGCCCGTATCAGGCCAAAAAAGGTTTGTCAAAAACAGTTTTAGGACAGCGTGTCCATCCGGTGAAAGTAGCACAGCGTGCAATGCCTGAAAAGGTATTCCATAGTAGGAAGAGTGCAGTGTGGCAATTTTTTAACCAAGATCCGAATGATCAGTCAAATGTTATCTGTAAGAAATGCTCAGAGACCTTTAGCAGAGAAAAGAATCTTCAAAATTTAAATACAACGTGCATGCTTAGACATTTAACCAGCATGCACTTGCAAGCCTGGACTAATTACCAAATGTTCCGTACCGTTGGTGCACCTGCTCAGAATGAAGGTAGTCAGCAACGCTACATTGCTTCCCTCACTGTAAGCCCACCGGTTAGGACACCACCAGCAGCAAAAGTGGAGGTATCGTCGCAAGGCCAAAACAGTCAGGGAATCACAAGGTTATTGGTAGGAAACACTGTATGTAGGCCAACATCGAGAATACCATCACCAACCCTCTCTCAATCCACGATGTCCACCACCCCCACCGCTAGTTCCACCATACACACCTCTCCAGTCCAGCTCACCCTACAAGAGACTCGTTAGGAAAAGAAAGTACTCATCCTCTCATCCGTGTACACAGGGTTTAAACGCCCACATTGCTAGAATAATCTCACTAGAGATGATTCCCTACCAGTTGGTTGAAAGCGAAGCTTTCAAAGCCCTGATGGCCTATGCAGTACCATGCTATGACCTACCCAGTCGACACTTCTTTGCGAGAAAAGCCATCCCAGCCCTACACCAGCATGTCAAAGACCGCATTGTCCATGCACTGAGCCAATCAGTCCGTAGAAAGGTGCACCTCACAACAGATGCATGGCCTGGGACGTTACGTGTCCATCACAGCACACTGGGTTAAAGTAGTGGATGCAGCGTCCACAGGGGATAGCCATAGTGGGACAGTTCTGCCTAGCCCAGGGTCTAGGAAACAGTTGGCTGTAGGCGTTCGCCACCCCTCCACCAGAAGCGAAAGCTCGTCCACAGAGCGCAGTCGCACGACCACTCCATCCGCAGCTGCCAGTGTTGCACACGAGGTGTCCCATTATCGAAGAGCTAATGGTAAGCGTCAGCAGGCTGTGTTAGAAATGAAGTGTTTGGGCGACAACAGACACACCGCGGAAGTACTGGCCGAGTACTTGCAGCAACAAACTCAGTCATGGCTGGGCAGTGTACATCTTAAGGCAGGCAAGGTAGTCAGTGATAATGGACGGAATTTTATGGCTGCCATAGCCCTTTCACAACTGAAACACATACCTTGCCTGGCTCACACCTTGAACCTGGTGGTGCAGTGCTTCCTCAAAAATTATCCAGAGTTACCAGCCCTGCTCCTGAAGGTGCAAAGACTTTACTCGCACATCCGCCGGTCGCCCGTACACTCCAGCCGTATGCTGAACCATCAGCGATCCCTGAATCTTCCCCAGCACCGCCTAATAATCGACGTTGAAACAAGGTGGAACTCCACACTGCACATGGTTCAGAGGCTGTGCGAACAGAGGCGTGCTGTAATTAATTTGTGGGAGGATACACATACACGGGCAGGCAGTTGGATGGGAGACATGGAGTTGTCTGGTGTGCAGTGGTCGAACCTCCAAGACCTCTGTCAAGTCCTTCAGTGTTTTGAGTAATGTACACGGCTGGTAAGTTTAACGCACATTAAGGAGCTGGCGTCTGGCGCCGAGGAGGAGGGAAGCCTTGATGACAGTCAGCCATTGTCTGCTCAGGGAACTCTCCTGGACGAGGTGGCAGACGAAGAGGAGGAGGATAATGGGAAGGAATATTTATGGGAGGAGGATGCTACACAGGAGGCAATAGAAACTGGTGGCGTTGCAAGGTCAGGTACAGGGTTTTTGTGGGACATAAGTGATGTTGATTTGCAAGAAAGTGCTCCTCAACCCAGCACAAGCAGTGAATTGACACCTGGAACATTGGCCCACATGGCTGAGTATGCCTTGTGTATCCTAAAAAAGGACCCCCGCATTATCAAAATGATGACCGATGACGATTACTGGTTGGCCTGGATCCATGATATAGAGGGAAATTACAAAATATCATGCCACATGAGAACCTTGAGCAAATATTGGCTACCAAACAAGCAACTCTTGTAGACCGTTTGGTTCAGGCATTCCCAGCACACAGCGGCGGTGATGGTTCTCACACGAGCCGTAGGGGGCAACATGGCAGAGGTGTTAGAGGTGCACAAATCCGAAGTGGCGTTGGAGAGAGGGGATTGATGACCAGGTTGTGGAGTGATTTCGCAATGACCGCTGACAGGACAGGTACTGCAGCATCAATTCAAAGTGACAGGAGACAACATTTGTCCAGTATGGTTACTAACTATTTTTCATCCCTTATCGATGTTCTCCCTCAACCGTCATTCCCATTTGATTACTGGGCATCCAAAATAGACACCTGGCCTGAATTGGCAGAATATGCATTACAGGAGCTCGCTTGCCCTGCTTCTAGTGTGCTATCAGAAAGAGTATTCAGTGCTGCTGGTTCAGTACTGACCAAAAAAAGGACATGTCTGGCTACCCGAAATGTTAATGATCTAACCTTCATTAAAATGAACCAATCATGGATTTAAAATTATTTTGCCCCACCTTCTCCTGCTGACACGTAGCTTGCCAGAAAAATGTCTTGCTTTTGGCCTCCTCTTACTGACTTCTCCAATTCTGCCATTTGCAGCTGCTGAATGTCCACCATAGGCCATTTTTATACCTCACTAAATGGGCTGACTCCCCCCACAGGGCCGTGGTCACCACTTGGCGCAAGCACCCGTGCACGTGCCGTTTGCCTGGACTGGTGGGTGCGCCCACTCTTGGGCGACGGCACTGGCACAGGGTCCCTCATAGTACAATGAAGTGTCTCTGACGGTGGTGGTGCACCACCAACGTCAGACACACTGTCGTAATATGAGGGGCCCTGTGCTAGTACCGCCGCCCATGAGAGAGTGTTCCCCCCAGCTCGAACAGTGCTCTACCACTTGCAATACTTACCTCTCCCTGCTCCACCACTGTGTAGTCTGTGCTGTTAAATCCTTCAATGGCACTGCCAATACATAGTAACATAGTAACATAGTTAGTAAGGCCGAAAAAAGACATTTGTCCATCCAGTTCAGCCTATATTCCATCATAATAAATCCCCAGATCTACGTCCTTCTACAGAATCTAATTGTATGATACAATATTGTTCTGCTCCAGGAAGACATCCAGGCCTCTCTTGAACCCCTCGACTGAGTTCGCCATCACCACCTCATCAGGCAAGCAATTCCAGATTCTCACTGCCCTAACAGTAAAGAATCCTCTTCTATGTTGGTGGAAAAACCTTCTCTCCTCCAGACGCAAAGAATGCCCCCTTGTGCCCGTCACCTTCCTTGGTATAAACAGATCCTCAGCGAGATATTTGTATTGTCCCCTTATATACTTATACATGGTTATTAGATCGCCCCTCAGTCGTCTTTTTTCTAGACTAAATAATCCTAATTTCGCTAATCTATCTGGGTATTGTAGTTCTCCCATCCCCTTTATTAATTTTGTTGCCCTCCTTTGTACTCTCTCTTGTTCCATTATATCCTTCCTGAGCACCGGTGCCCAAAACTGGACACAGTACTCCATGTGCGGTCTAACTAGGGATTTGTACAGAGGCAGTATAATGCTCTCATCATGTGTATCCAGACCTCTTTTAATGCACCCCATGATCCTGTTTGCCTTGGCAGCTGCTGCCTGGCACTGGCTGCTCCAGGTTAGTTTATCATTAACTAGGATCCCCAAGTCCTTCTCCCTGTCAGATTTACCCAGTGGTTTCCCATTCAGTGTGTAATGGTGACATTGATTCCTTCTTCCCATGTGTATAACCTTACATTTATCATTGTTAAACCTCATCTGCCACCTTTCAGCCCAAGTTTCCAACTTATCCAGATCCATCTGTAGCAGAATACTATCTTCACTTGTATTAACTGCTTTACATAGTTTTGTATCATCTGCAAATATCGATATTTTACTGTGTAAAATACAAATTTGTTGAAATGATAGATGATAGTTAAAATATGCAGGGGCCCTGGCCTCCATTTTGACCAGTTAATACTTTGCGCCTACTTCCGCTGTCTGCTACTCAGCAGAGGAGCCCACCCCAGTACCTAGCTATGCCGCTTGTTTAGTCCTGTTACCAATTTTCAACTGCTTTTAGCCTACTTTTTTATTTTGGGCCTACTAACGGTGTCTGCGCCAATCATTACAGTTGTCCTCCACTGAACAAAGCAATGCCGTCCTGTTACCAATTTTGAACTGCATTTAGCCTACTTTTTTATTTTGGGCCTACAAACTGCGTCTGCGCCACTCATTACAGTTGTCCTCCACTGAACAAAGCTATGCCGCCTGTTTAGTCCTGTTACCAATTTTGAACTGCTTTTAGCCTTCTTTTGTATTTGGGCCTACTAACCGTGTCTGCGCCACTCATTACAGTTGTCCTCCACTGAACAAAGCAATGCCACCTGTTTAGTCCTGTTACCAATTTTGAACTGCATTTAGCCTACTTTTTTATTTTGGGCCTATTAACCGTGTTTGCATCACTCATTACAGTTGTCCCCCACTGAACAAAGCTATGCCGCCTGTTTAGTCCTGTTACCAATTTTGAACTGCTTTTAGCCTTCTTTTGTATTTGGGCCTACTAACTGTGTCTGCGCCACTCATTACAGTTGGCCTCCACTGAACAAAGCAATGCCGTCCTGTTACCAATTTTGAACTGCATTTAGCCTACTTTATTACTTGGGCCTATATCTGTGTTTCCTCCTCATCCTGCCCATTGCCCAGCCACTGCTAGATGAGTCTGCTGGTACATGGACCCAGACCACTACATTCCCCTTGCACTCTACACAGCCAGAATCTGACTCTGATGAAAGTCAGGTTCCCCTTCCCGCATACTATACCACCTTACACGGGGACAAAGAGGAAGGTGCAGATGAAAGTGCAGGTTCCTTCATCAGGTGGGGGACATACTCGTTGGCGACGTCACTGGCACAGGGCCCCTCATAGTACGCAAAAGTGTCTCTGGCAGTGGGAGGCGCCACCCGCCATCAAATACACCGCCGTACTATGAGGGGCCCTGTGCCAAGTGCCAACGAGTGGGCCCCTGCCCCCGCTTGCTCAGGATCACAGCACTTGCAAAGTTGAAATACTTACCTTTCCCTGCTCCACCGCCATGACGTATTCCGTGTTTCCTGGGCACACGAAAATCTTGAGCCAGCCCTACCCCCCACAACTTTAGCCAAATGACTCCCTGTTTTCAATGCCTAACTATTATTATAAAGTAAATTAAGATTGACAAGCTTCAGTAATAAGAATTGATGTTTTTGGCATTAAAATGGGCACTGTAGGTGTTTTCCTGTCCTCCACTCACTGCCGACTTTGATTCCCCATTGACTTGCATTGGGATTCCTGTTTCGGTCGGCCCCCGACCTTTCGCAATAATCGGCCGATTTCACCCGACCCAACTTTTCGCGAAACCCGACTCGATCCTAAAAAAGTAAAAGTCGCTCAACTCTATTCTGCGTCACTTGTCTTATTTACAGCCTGTTCTGTATAATATGTGACTCTTCACATTTGGTGTCTCGCTTATGTTAGAATAAAAATCAGATGAGGGCAATCCTGTAAATGTCGGCTGCACTCGGAGCAATGTTCTTCTATCAGGCCGGGCAGATCTGTATACAGCTGCGATGTGACTGAAATCAGATGGGTGTGAGCACAAAACATTGGACGCCATACGGCCCATCAGTGCGACATTTATAAAGATACAATTCTGTAATATGGAAAACTGAAATTGGTCCTGTAAGATTAATAAAAACTGGGCGAGCACAGCAATGAGAAGTGAGAACAAATCATCCTGTTGTCCTGGATGAGAATGGGAACACATTCTTTTATACACTACTGTAAGCGTCCTCCTATTCTGAGCCTGATAGAGACTGGAGGAGACGCCCAAGATGCTGCGTGCAATTATTTTTACACTTCTCCTTTAAAAGGGTATCAACCATTGATGATTCTCAAATTTTAATATTTTACTAACTTTTTTTTTTTTAAGAAAAAATTAGACAATTACCGTATACTGTTTATTTACCACCCCGATGCAGCATGCCATAACAACCTGATGCACGCTGCCAGTAATGAAGCATTGTTCAGTGTGCCCTAATTCCGCCTCTTCTCTACTGGGAATTATTGTTGGGGGGGACATGAGGAGAGCATCAAATGACGGACATGGTGGAGGTGTACCTGCTTCAAGGAGATGACATGGTTGATCTGTGCCCGTTACGTGTCTACATGAAACACGTTCCTCTGGTGCATGCAGTCCACGGGATGTTGTGCATCATATCCTAGGTACAAGCACCGCTGGATGGATAGTGAGGCAAGAACATGTGCAGACGGTGTTAGATTGGATGGCTGAGAGCGCCTCCAGTTCCGTCCACTGCTGAAAGCGCAGAGTTTTCACCTGAGGACCGTGGGCATCTTTCTTCCACCTCACCCCCTTGCAAATTGGCCAAGCAGTATCAGCCCAAAGTCATGAAGCAGTCTCTTCTGATTTTTTTAACATTTTCTTAACCTGAGCACCACCTGCATCTGAGTTCTAAGTACGAGCTGCAGTAGAGTAGACACCTTAAAAAACATGACAGATGTGAGCTTTCCTCCTGCTCCCTCTTCTCCTGCGGTTGTGATAGAAATATGTATATCATGTAGATCTCACTTGCATGTATACTCCTCTATAATCATATATACTCATATAAACGCAAATATATCTATATACATTATAATCAATGGCTTAAAATGGCTGACATAAACTGATATAAGCCAGACAGACTGTATGGGGGTTTTCCAGGCAAAAAGTGGAACAACTCCAGATGTATTAAGTGCTGATCAGATGTCTCAACTTTGTCCTAGATGCAGAAAGATGCAGACAGCTAAAATGTAGTTGCTTAATCAGCATTCATATGTGCATTAATCACAATATTCCATATATATTTAGATAACCAATAACAGAGGAGCTAGACAATATGGTAATTAACTAACCACCCCTAACCACTCCTTTCTATATGCAATTCTAAAACTATGTATGTACAATAAATTATCAGTATTGATGGAATGCTTTTCTGTCATAATGGTGTACAGTCTCATTCTTGAGCACTCAAAATACTCAGTCTTACTGGGAACGGCCGCAGCAAACACGGGATAGATTTATCCAACCCAAATTTCCATAACAAATGGCGCCTACCGCGAGGCGTGGACGAAACAAACGGGGGACCCTGCTGACTGGAGAGACGGAGGTGTTGGCCACGGCCTTGGTTCACTGGACGGAGACTGCGCAGCTCCATAAGTAAGGTAAGAAAATGTTATCATCTTACCTGAAAGTCCCTGTGCCCAGTCCGGGTCTATACCTCTTGCCGGTCAGGAGTGGTCACCACCGCATTCCCAGGTAGTGTAAAAAGTCCAAGCCCGTATCCAAAACCCTGGGATCAAGGTGTCTGCTGTGTGCCGTGTATGTGTTCCATGCTTGTGTAAGATCCGGGAGACAGTTGGGACAGTGACTGTTTTGCTTGTGGTTGCTGGGTAACAGACCGCAGGAGGTCAAATCGCTCGATAAGTTATTGCAGGATTCCTGTGCATAGGAGGAACAGTGTTATGAAAGGTAATTAAGTACCACAATGGACATAGAGGTCAGCGCACATACAGTGACCTGGCAATAACCCAAACAAGAACGAGCTCTGAGACGTGGGAACTCTGTTGACCGCAATCCCTAATCCTCTCCAACCACACTAAAGGCAGCCGTGGATTGCGCCTAACGCTGCCTATGCAACTCGGCACGGCCTGAGAAACTAGCTAGCCTGAAGATAGAAAATAAGCCTACCTTGCCTCAGAGAAATACCCCAAAGGAAAAGGCAGCCCCCACATATAATGACTGTGAGTTAAGATGAAAAGACAAACGTAGAGATGAAATAGATTTAGCAAAGTGAGGCCCAACTTTCTGAACAGAGCGAGGATAGGAAAGGTAACTTTGCGGTCAACACAAAACCCTACAAAAACCACGCAAAGGGGGCAAAAAGACCCTCTGTACCGAACTAACGGCACGGAGGTACACCCTCTGCGTCCCAGAGCTTCCAGCAAGCAGAAAAAAACAAATTGACAAGCTGGACAGAAAAAAACAGCAAACAATAGCAAAGAGGAACTTAGCTATGCAGAGCAGCAGGCCACAGGAACGATCCAGGAGGAAACAGGTCCAATACTAGAACATTGACTGGAAGCCAGGATCAAAGCACTAGGTGGAGTTAAATAGAGAAGCACCTAATGACTTCACCACATCACCTGAGGAAGGAAACTCAAAAGCCGCAGTACCACTTTCCTCCACCAACGGAAGCTCACAGAGAGAACCAGCCGAAGTACCACTTGTGACCACAGGAGGGAGCTCTGCCACAGAATTCACAACAGTACCCCCCCTTGAGGAGGGGTCACCGAACCCTCACCAGAGCTCCCAGGACGACCAGGATGAGCCATATGAAAGGCACGAACAAGATCGGGAGCATGGACATCAGAGGCAAAGACCCAGGAATTATCTTCCTGAGCATAACCCTTCCACTTAACCAGATACTGGAGTTTCCGTCTTGAAACACGAGAATCCAAAATCTTCTCCACAATATACTCCAACTCCCCCTCCACCAAAACCGGGGCAGGAGGATCAACAGATGGAAACATAGGTGCCACGTATCTCCGCAACAATGACCTATGGAATACGTTATGTATGGAAAATGAATCTGGAAGGGTCAGACGAAAAGACACAGGATTAAGAACCTCAGAAATCCTATACGGACCAATAAAACAAGGTTTAAACTTAGGAGAGGAAACCTTCATAGGAATATGACGAGAAGATAACCAAACCAAGTCCCCAACCCGAAGTCGGGGACCCACACAGCGTCTGCGATTAGCGAAACGTTGAGCCTTCTCCTGGGACAAAGTCAAATTGTCCACCACATGAGTCCAAATCTGCTGCAACCTGTCCACCACAGTATCCACACCAGGACAGTCCAAAGACTCAACCGGCCCTGAAGAGAAACGAGGATGGAACCCAGAGTTGCAGAAAAACGGTGAAACCAAGGTAGCCGAGCTGGCCCGATTATTAAGGGCGAACTCAGCCAAAGGCAAAAAGGACACCCAGTCATCCTGATCAGCAGAAACAAAGCATCTCAGATATGTTTCCAAGGTCTGATTGGTTCATTCGGTCTGGCCATTAGTCTGAGGATGTTAAGCCGAGGAAAAAGACAAGTCAATGCCCATCCTACCACAAAAGGCTCGCCAAAACCTCGAAACAAACTGGGAACCTCTGTCAGAAACGATATTCTCCGGAATGCCATGCAAACGAACCACATGCTTGGAAAAACAATGGCACCAAATCAGAGGAGGAAGGCAATTTAGACAAGGGTACCAAATGGACCATCTTAGAGAAGCGATCACAGACCACCCAAATGACTGACATCTTTTGAGAGACGGGAAGATCTGAAATAAAATCCATAGAGATATGTGTCCAAGGCCTCTTCGGGACCGGCAAGGGCAAAAGCAACCCACTGGCACGAGAACAGCAGGGCTTAGCCCGAGCACAAATCCCACAGGACTGCACAAAAGTACGCACATCCCGCGACAGAGATGGCCACCAAAAGGATCTAGCCACCAACTCTCTGGTACCAAAGATTCCAGGATGACCAGCCAACACCGAACAATGAACCTCAGAGATAACTTTATTCGTCCACCTATCAGGGACAAACAGTTTCTCCGCTGGGCAACGATCAGGTTTATTAGCCTGAAATTTTTGCAGCACCCGCCGCAAATCAGGGGAGATGGCAGACACAATTACTCCCTCTTTGAGGATACCCGCCGGCTCAGATACACCCGGAGAGTCGGGCACAAAACTCCTAGACAGAGCATCCGCCTTCACATTTTTAGAGCCCGGAAGGTATGAAATCACAAAGTCAAAACGGGCAAAAAACAACGACCAACGAGCTTGTCTAGGATTCAACCGCTTGGCGGACTCGAGATAAGTCAAGTTCTTATGATCAGTCAAGACCACCACGCGATGCTTAGCTCCTTCAAGCCAATGACGCCACTCCTCGAATGCCCACTTCATGGCCAGCAACTCTCGATTGCCCACATCATAATTACGCTCAGCAGGCGAAAACTTCCTGGAAAAGAAGGCGCATGGTTTCATCACCGAGCAATCAGAACTTCTCTGCGACAAAACAGCCCCTGCTCCAATCTCAGAAGCATCAACCTCGACCTGGAACGGAAGCGAAACATCTGGTTGACACAACACAGGGGCAGAAGAAAAACGACGCTTCAACTCTTGAAAAGCTTCCACCGCAGCAGAAGACCAATTGACCAAATCAGCACCTTTCTTGGTCAAATCGGTCAATGGTTTAGCAATACTAGAAAAATTGCAGATGAAGCGACGATAAAAATTAGCAAAGCCCAGGAACTTTCGCAGACTTTTCAGAGATGTCGGCTGAGTCCAATTATGGATGGCTTCGACCTTAACAGGATCCATCTCGATAGTAGAAGGGGAAAAGATGAACCCCAAAAATGAAACCTTCTGAACACCAAAGAGACACTTTGATCCCTTCACAAACAAAGAATTAGCACGCAGGACCTGAAACACCGTTCTGACCTGCTTCACATGAGACTCCCAATCATCCGAGAAGATCAAAATGTCATCTAAGTACACAATCAGGAATTTATCCAGGTACTCTCGGAAGATGTCATGCATAAAGGACTGAAACACTGATGGAGCATTGGCAAGTCCGAATGGCATTACTAGATACTCAAAATGGCCCTCGGGCGTATTAAATGCAGTTTTCCACTCATCGCCTCGCTTAATACGCACAAGATTATACGCACCACGAAGATCTATCTTGGTGAACCAACTAGCCCCCTTAATCCGAGCAAACAAATCAGATAACAATGGCAAGGGGTACTGAAATTTAACCGTGATCTTATTTAGAAGGCGGTAATCTATACAAGGTCTCAGTGAACCATCCTTCTTGGCTACAAAAAAGAACACTGCTCCCAATGGCGACGATGACAGGCGAATATGCCCCTTCTCCAAAGACTCCTTCACATAACTCCGCATAGCGGCGTGCTCAGGCACAGATAAATTAAACAGTCGACCTTTTGGGAATTTACTACCAGGAATCAAATCGATAGCACAATCACAATCCCTATGCGGAGGTAGGGTATCGGACTTGGGCTCATCAAATAAATCCCGGTAATCAGACAAGAACTCAGGAACCTCAGAAGGGATGGATGACGAAATAGTCAGAAATGGGACATCACCATGTACCCCCTGACAACCCCAGCTGGACACAGACATGGATTTCCAATCTAAAACTGGATTATGGACTTGTAGCCATGGCAACCCCAACACGACCACATCATGCAGATTATGCAACACCAGAAAGCGAATAACCTCCTGATGTGCAGGAGCCATGCACATGGTCAGCTGGGTCCAGTACTGAGGCTTATTCTTGGCCAAAGGCGTAGCATCAATTCCTCTCAATGGAATAGGACACTGCAAGGACTCCAAGAAAAACCCACAACGCCTAGCATACTCCAAGTCCATCAAATTCAGAGCAGCGCCTGAGTCCACAAATGCCATGACAGAATACGATGACAAAGAGCAGATCAAGGTAACGGACAGAAGAAATTTTGACTGTACCGTACCAATGGTGGCAGACCTAGCGAACCGCTTAGTGCGCTTAGGACAATCAGAGATAGCATGAGTGGAATCACCACAGTAGAAACACAGCCCATTCAGACGTCTGTGTTCTTGCCGTTTAACTCTGGTCAAAGTCCTATCGCACTGCATAGGCTCAGGTTTAAGCTCAGGTAATACCGCCAAATGGTGCACAGATTTACGCTCGCGCAAGCGTCGACCAATCTGAATGGCCAAAGACATAGACTCATTCAGACCAGCAGGCATAGGAAATCCCACCATGACATCTTTAAGGGCTTCAGAGAGACCTTTTCTGAAAATAGCTGCGAGCGCACCTTCATTCCACTGAGTGAGTACTGACCACTTTCTAAATTTCTGACAATATACCTCTATTTCATCCTGACCCTGACACAGAGGCAGCAAATTCTTCTCTGCCTGATCCACAGAATTAGGCTCATCGTAAAGCAATCCAAGCGCCAGGAAAAATGCATCGATATTACTTAATGCAAAATCCCCTGGCGCAAGGGAAAATGCCCAGTCCTGAGGATCGCCACGCAAAAAAGAAATAACGATCCTAACTTGTTGAACTGGGTCACCAGAGGAGCGAGGTTTCAAAGCCAGAAATAGTTTACAATTATTTTTGAAACTCAGAAATTTAGTTCTATCTCCAAAAAACAAATCAGGAATAGGGATTCTCGGTTCTAACATAGAATTCTGAACCACAAAGTCTTGAATAATAATAATAATAATAATCTTTATTTTTATATAGCGCTAACATATTCCGCAGCGCTTTACAGTTTTGCACACATTATCATCACTGTCCCCGATGGGGCTCACAATCTAGAATCCCTATCAGTATGTCTTTGGAATGTGGGAGGAAACCGGAGTGCCCGGAGGAAACCCACGCAAACACGGAGAGAACATACAAACTCTTTGCAGATGTTGTCCTTGGAGGGATTTGAATACTTTGCACTCTTGCCGTGAGCTGATCCACACATGAAGACAGACCTTTAATGTCCATCACTACACCTGTGTCCTGAACCACCCAAATGTCTAGGGGAAAAAAAAGGCAAAACACAGTGCAAAGAAAAAAAAATGGTCTCAGAACTTCTTTTTTCCCTCTATTGAGAATCATTAGTACTTTGGCTTCCAGTACTGTTATGAAAGGTAATTCATAGTAACATAGTAACATAGTTAGTAAGGCCGAAAAAAGACATTTGTCCATCCAGTTCAGCCTATATTCCATCATAATAAATACCCAGATCTACGTCCTTCTACAGAACCTAATAATTGTATGATACAATATTGTTCTGCTCCAGGAAGACATCCAGGCCTCTCTTGAACCCCTCGACTGAGTTCGCCATCACCACCTCCTCAGGCAAGCAATTCCAGATTCTCACTGCCCTAACAGTAAAGAATCCTCTTCTATGTTGGTGGAAAAACCTTCTCTCCTCCAGACGCAAAGAATGCCCCCTTGTGCCCGTCACCTTCCTTGGTATAAACAGATCCCCAGCGAGATATTTATATTGTCCCCTTATATACTTATACATGGTTATTAGATCGCCCCTCAGTCGTCTTTTTTCTAGACTAAATAATCCTAATTTCGCTAATCTATCTGGGTATTGTAGTTCTCCCATCCCCTTTATTAATTTTGTTGCCCTCCTTTGTACTCTCTCTAGTTCCATTATATCCTTCCTGAGCACCGGTGCCCAAAACTGGACACAGTACTCCATGTGCGGTCTAACTAGGGATTTGTACAGAGGCAGTATAATGCTCTCATCATGTGTATCCAGACCTCTTTTAATGCACCCCATGATCCTGTTTGCCTTGGCAGCTGCTGCCTGGCACTGGCTGCTCCAGGTAAGTTTATCATTAACTAGGATCCCCAAGTCCTTCTCCCTGTCAGATTTACCCAGTGGTTTCCCGTTCAGTGTGTAATGGTGATATTGATTCCCTCTTCCCATGTGTATAACCTTACATTTATCATTGTTAAACCTCATCTGCCACCTTTCAGCCCAAGTTTCCAACTTATCCAGATCCATCTGTAGCAGAATACTATCTTCTCTTGTATTAACTGCTTTACATAGTTTTGTATCATCTGCAAATATCGATATTTTACTGTGTAAACCTTCTACCAGATCATTAATGAATATGTTGAAGAGAACAGGTCCCAATACTGACCCCTGCGGTACCCCACTGGTCACAGCGACCCAGTTAGAGACTATACCATTTATAACCACCCTCTGCTTTCTATCACTAAGCCAGTTACTAACCCATTTACACACATTTTCCCCCAGACCAAGCATTCTCATTTTGTGTACCAAGCTCTTGTGCGGCACGGTATCAAACGCTTTGGAAAAATCGAGATATACCACGTCCAATGACTCACCGTGGTCCAGCCTATAGCTTACCTCTTCATAAAAACTGATTAGATTGGTTTGACAGGAGCGATTTCTCATAAACCCATGCTGATATGGAGTTAAACAGTTATTCTCATTGAGATAATCCAGAATAACATCCCTCAGAAACCCTTCAAATATTTTACCAACAATAGAGGTTAGACTTACTGGCCTATAATTTCCAGGTTCACTTTTAGAGCCCTTTTTGAATATTGGCACCACATTTGCTATGCGCCAGTCCTGCGGAACAGACCCTGTCGCTATAGAGTCACTAATTCAGTACCACAATGGACATAGAGGTCAGCGCACATACAGTGACCTGGCAATAACCCAAAAAACAAGAACGAGCTCTGAGACGTGGGAACTCTGTTGACCGCAATCCCTAATCCTCTCCAACCACACTAAAGGCAGCCGTGGATTGCGCCTAACGCTGCCTATGCAACTCGGCACGGCCTGAGAAACTAGCTAGCCTGAAGATAGAAAATAAGCCTACCTTGCCTCAGAGAAATACCCCAAAGGAAAAGGCAGCCCCCACATATAATGACTGTGAGTTAAGATGAAAAGACAAACGTAGAGATGAAATAGATTTAGCAAAGTGAGGCCCAACTTTCTGAACAGAGCGATGATAGGAAAGGTAACTTTGCGGTCAACACAAAACCCTACAAAAACCACGCAAAGGGGGCAAAAAGACCCTCCGTACCGAACTAACGGCACGGAGGTACACCCTCTGCGTCCCAGAGCTTCCAGCAAGCAGAAAAAAACAAATTGACAAGCTGGACAGAAAAAAACAGCAAACAATAGCAAAGAGGAACTTAGCTATGCAAAGCAGTAGGCCACAGGAACGATCCAGGAGGAAACAGGTCCAATACTAAAACATTGACTGGAAGCCAGGATCAAAGCACTAGGTGAAGTTAAATAGAGAAGCACCTAACGACTTCACCACATCACCTGAGGAAGGAAACTCAGAAGCCGCAGTACCACTTTCCTCCACCAACGGAAGCTCACAGAGAGAACCAGCCGAAGTACCACTTGTGACCACAGGAGGGAGCTCTGCCACAGAATTCACAACAGAACAGGTAGTTCCGGGGCAGGTGGTCCCAGGCTCCAGGCACGGGTAGTGATAACTTAGAGGGCTACTGCAGATTCCCGTAGTGTCGGCAATCCAGTCAGGATGACAGGACCGGGGTGGTAGGTTTCCCGCTTGTTGTGTTTCTCACTCAGGCGGCCCAGGCACAGGTGTGCCCAGTGCGATTGGCAGTAGTCTGTTCCCAGAGCAACTTGCACGTGTCACAAAATAATAAAAGGGCATCGGTTTCTCCCGGATGTCTGTATCTGTTTCTGTTTGTGTCACGTATTGCTGCTTTAAGTGCATACAATTAGAAAGGAAAATTTTTTTTTCTCTTTTTCTGAACTTCCCTTTCTGCCGCTGGCAAAGATATATCCATTGTAAATCACACTGTCACATTCGTTTTAATCCTTTTTTTGCTAAGTTTCCTGTTCCTGCAGTGCTGGCTATGGTGTAGCTATTTGTAAAGAAGTGGAACTAAATAGTATCTATCATTTTTGCTGTGACATACATGTTTTTCAGATATGTGATATTAGTCACATTGGATACAGCAGCATATGAAGAGGGGAAGTGTGTCTCTGACTGCATTTGACCGCAGAGAGTTTAGGGGGAAAAAAAAAGAGAGAGAGAAGCCGTTTTAACTTTTTATTCTTTTGAAGGTTTTTTCCTCTTTCCTTCAGTTTTTTTTACATTTTAAAGTTTTTTAAAGTTTTTTAATATCTATATACACTATAATCATTTGGTTAAAATGGCTGACATAAACTGATATAAGCCAGAGACACTGTTCAGTGATTTCCACCCAAAAAAGCAGAACAATGCCAGATGTATTAAGTGATGATCAGATGTCTCAACTTTGTCCTAGATGCAGAAAGATGCAGACAACTACACTTTAGTTGCTTAATCAGCATTGTAAGACTCATGCTGGTGTGGTAGTTGGAGGCAGGTATATCTCGCCCAGGTGTTTGTCCTATGTGAATTAGGCCACTCAGTATCTTCAGGATGCTAATGGGTTAATAAGTGCAGGAATAAAAGATGACCAGCTGGGGGTTTCCAGTGTCAGCCTGGGGCACACAGATTGCCTGTCTGTGTGAGACAAACGTGAGTGAGAGCTGTGCTCAAGAAGTGTCTGATGTTAGCTGGGTGGGAGAAGCCCCCCAGTTGTTGAGTTAGTAACATGTTGGTTTAGTTAGCGCCGGACAGGCTAGGATTTATTTTTATGTTTTGTTTTTCCTATGTTGCTTTCACGTTAATAAATCTGACCTGAGGTCAGTCTGCTCAGAAAACCTGCTGTACGCCTCAGTTCAATGCACAAACCACGTGACCTTTGACCCCAGCAAAGGCGATCCCGGAGTGTTTTGTCACAGCATTCATATGTGCATTAATCACAATATTCCATATATATTTAGATAACCAATAACAGAGGAGCTAGACAATATGGTAATTAACTAACCACCCCTAACCACTCCTTTCTATATGCAATTTTAAAACTATGTATGTACAATAAAGGGTCAGTATTGATGGAATGTTATTGTCACAATTTTGTGCAGTCTCATTCTTGAGCGCTCAAAATACTCAGTCTTATTGGGAACGGGCGCAGCACACAAGGGATAGATTTATCCAACCCAAATTTCCATAACGAATGATGCTTTACGGCCGGCCGGCGCTGACACAGTGCAGGGAAGCTGACGCGGTGGGACATGACAGACACCGGAATGTAAGTATGTACTGTTTGTTTTTTTCTACTTTTACAATGGTAACCAGGGTAAACATCGGGTTACTAAGCGCGGCCCTGCGCTTAGTAACCCGATATTTACCCTGGTTACCCGGGGACCTCGGCATCGTTGGTCGCTGGAGAGCTGTCTGTGTGACAGCTCTCCAGCGAGCACACAGCGACGCTGCAGCGATCGGCATCGTTGTCTATATCACTGCAGCTTCGCTAAATGTGACGGTACCTTTACATTCTATGGGATAATGGGGAAGAGACAGAAGGTCGGGGGTGCAGCAGCTCTGGTGGTGGTGAGGCGGCAGAATGGTTATTGCAGGCTGTAGGCTTTCCTGAAGAGATGGGTTTTCAGGTTCCGTCTGAAGGATCCGAGGGTGGTGGATAATTGGACGTGTTGAGGCGTGGAATTCCAGAGGATTGGGGAGAAATCTTGAAGTCGGTTGTGTGAGGAATGAATAAGTGTGGAGGAGAGTAGAAGGTCTTGGGAGGATCGGAGATTACGTGAGGGAAGATATTGGGAGATTAGTTCAGAGATATAGGGAGGGGAGAAGTTGTGGATGGCTTTGTAGATCAGTGTTAGTATTTTAAACTGGATTCGTTGGGGAATTGGGAGCCAGTGGAGGGATTTGCAGAGGGGAGAAACGGGAGTAGTGAAGAGAGGTGGATTAGCCGGGCAGCAGAGTTGAGGACAGACTGGAGTGGTGCAAGAGAGTTAGAGGGGAGGCCACGGAGGAGGATGTTGCAGTAGTCGAGGCGGGAGATGATGAGGGCATGCACAAGCGTTTTAGTAGATTGAGGGCAGAGGAAGGGACAGATTCTGGCAATATGTTTGAGTTGGAGGCGACAGGAGGTGGCAAGAGTTTAGACGTGCGGTTTGAAGAACAGGGCAGTGTCGAGAGTTACCGCGAGGCAGCGGATTTCAGGTGCGGGAGAGAGCGTGATGCCGTTTACCATAGTAGATAAATCAGGTAGGAGGAATATGCGAGATGGAGGAAAGATGAGTTAGGTATTGTCTACATTGAGTTTTAGGAAACGAGAGGTGAAGAAGGAGGATATAGCTGATAGACACTTCGGGATTCTGGACAGCAGAGAGGCGACATCTGGGTGAGAGAGGTAGATCTGAGAGTCATCAGCAAAAAGGTGGTACTGGAAGCCATGGGACTTTATGAGTTGTCCTAGGCCAAGGGTATAGATGGAAAAAAGTAGGGGCCCCAGGACAGAGCCTTGATGGACTTCAACAGAGAGAGGGCAGGATGAGCCAATACAGTCTGCTGTGCCTGCGCATCGACCGCAGAGTTGCCCAGATCATACCCCTACTGATTACTGGGTGGCCACCCTGCTAGATCCCTGCTGCAAAGACAAAGTACCATTATTAATTCCGTCACTGGAGCGGGATGGCAAAATGTGTGAATACAAGCACATGCTGGTAGGGGCACTACTGATGGAATTCCCACCTGACAGAAGAAACACAAGGCAGAGGAGGAGGAAGTCACCAAAGCAGCTGGGGACCACCTCAGAAAGGAAGGGTTAGCATGGCTAAAATGTGAAAAAAAAATTCATCAGCACGCCACAACATCCAGCACCACCATCTGATACGGTCTATAGAACCAGGTGCCAGCATTATAACAACATGGTGGAAGAGTACATGTCCGTGTCCACACGTCTGCATGTAGGGTTGAGCGAAACGGGTCGGCCATTTTCGGAAGTCGCCGACTTTTGGCAAAGTCGGGTTTCATGAAACCCGACCCGACCCCTGTGTGGGGTCGGCCATGAGGTCGGCGATCTTCTGAATCTGGTATCGGAATTCCGATACCAAGTTCCGATATGTTTGCAATATCGGAAATCGGTATCGGAATCCATATTTAAAAGTAAAATAAAGAATTAAAATAAAAAATATTGCTATACTCACCCTCTGACGCACTCTGGTATTAACCGGCAGTTTTCCTTCCTTAGAATCAGCGCGTGAATGACCTTAGATGACGTCGCGGCTTGTGATTGGTCGCGCGACCGCCCATGTGACCGCTCACGTGACCAATCACAAGCCGCGACGTCACCGAAGGTCCTTCAAGAACTGATTCTTAGGAAGGAAGGCTGCCGGAAAGAAGCAGGGCGCGTCCGAGGGTGAGTATATACCTAATAGAAGGACCTTCGGTGACATCGCGGCTTGTGATTGGTCACGTGAGCGGTCACATGGGCGGTCGCGCGACCAATCACAAGCCGCGACGTCACCAAAGGTCTTTCACGCGCTGATTCTAAGGAAGGAAGGCTGCCGGTTAGTACCAGGGCGCGTCAGAGGGTGAATATAGCAATATTTTTTATTTTAATTCTTTATTTTACACTTAAATATGGATCCCAGGGCCCGCTCCTTCAGACCCTGGGAACCATTGGAAACCCAATGCACTGCACTGGGTTTCGTGTTTCGGCCGACCCCGACCCCGACCCCGACTTTTTTATTGGATCGGCCGATTTCACTCGACCCGACTTTTGAAAAAGTTGGGTTTCATGAAACCCGACCCGATCCTATAAAAGTAAAAGTCGCTCAACCCTATCTGCATGTACTAAGTGATGGCTCTGCCCATTTAACTTCTTGGTTTCAAAACTGGACACATGGCCTAGGCTTGTACTTTTTGACTCGGAAATGCTGGCATGCCCCATGGCAAGTGTAATGTTGGAACATGTGTTTATCACCGCAGGAGATATAATCACACATAGGCGCATCCACCTGGCCAAAGCCAACGTGGGCACTCTCACATTCATTAAAAGAAACCAGGAGTGGAGTCCACAGGACTTGTCTGTACCTTTGGCTGCCCAGACAAATGTACCATCTGCACCCAGACATTGTTATATTTTATTTGCCATTTGTTTTATTTTGGGGCCTCACCAAAAAGGAAGATAAATAAAATCCACAAAAATAAAGTTGGATACCATCAGCCTTGCCTTTTCCACCTACAGCGCAATGTCCACCTACACCACTTCCTCCTCCACTAGGACATCCGACTACTGCATCTACATTGTTCTTTTTTATTTTATACTATGTTCTTTTAAGTGCTGTCCATAAGTTAATTAAAATAACCCACAAAACCTGTTGGATACCTCATTCCCTGCCTCTTCCACCTTCATCACCGCATCCGCCTCAAGCTCATCCACCTACTACACCTCCTCCTACATTTGGACCTATGCCTCTTTTTTTCAGGATTATTATTATTACATTTTATTCTTTGTTATTTTAGGTGATCTTGCTATCCACATTTGTTTTCAGGGCTATTGTCCTGCTTACCCCCTTTTTGTTTCATTTTTCACCTTTACCCCTAACTATCCCCATTTTACAGCATGAAAGTTCGAGACCACATTGGCTGTGAGCTGGTCTCATTATGCTGGGAAGGGCCCAATAAATATTTACCTTTTCAGCCTATTAATCACTGAACAGCTGTCTGCTTTTTCTTTGCTGGTTATTAAAAAATGGGTGGACTCACCCAAAAAATTAATTGGGGCCCCCTCCATTTTTAATAACCAGCTAAGGCAAAACAGACAGCTAAGGGCTGATATTAAAAAGCTGTGAAGGTCCATGGATATTGGCCCCTATCAACACTAATCCTCAGCCACACGAGAAATGGAGCATCTATTACAAGCGCTAATTCTTGAGCATCGACTCAGCTCTTCCTGATTGCTTTTGTACAGTGGCAATGGGGGTAATATATACAGCTCTGGCAAAAATTAAGAAACCACCACATCAGAACCCTGTCATGGGCAGCCCATTCTCCAGACCTGAACACCATTGGAAACCTCTGGAATGTAATCAAGAGGATGATGGATAGTCACAAGCCATCAAACAAAGAAGAACTGCTTTCATTTTTGCACCAGAAGCAGTGTGAAACACTGCTGGAAAGCTGCCAAGATGCATGAAAGCTGTGATTAATAGTGTTGAGCGATACCTTCCGATATTTGAAAGTATCGGTATCGGATAGTAGCGGTCGATATCCAAAAAATATTGGATATCGCCGATACCGATATCCGATACCAATACAAGTCAATGGGACACAAATATCGGAAGGTATCCTGTAATGGATCCCAGGGTCTGAAGGAGAGGAAACTCTCCTTCAGGCCCTGGGATCCATATTCATGTGTAAAATAAAGAATAAAAATAAAAAATATTGATATACTCACCCTTGGACGCGCCCTGGTTGTAACCGCTGCAACTGCCATGATTCCCTTCCTAAGAATGAGCGCGTGAAAGACCTTCGATGACGTTGCGGCTTGTGATTGGTCGCGTGACCGCTCATGTGACTGCTCACGCGACCAATCACAAGCCGCGACGTCATCGCAGGTCCTTCACGCGCTCATTCTTAGGAAGGAAAGCATGGCGTTTGCAGTGGTTACAACCAGGGCGCGTCCGAGGGTGAGTATATCAATATTTTTTATTTTTATTCTTTATTTTACACATTAATATGAATCCCGATACCGATTCCCGATATCACAAAAATATCGGAACTCGGTATCGGAATTCCGATACCGCAAATATCGGCTGATACCCGATACTTGCGGTATCGAAATGCTCAACACTAGTGATTAAACATCATGGTTATTCAACAAAATATTAATTTCTGAACTCTTCCTGAGTTAAAACATTAGTATTGTTGTTTCTAAATGATTATGAACTTGCTTTCTTTGCATTATTTGAGGTCTGAAATCACTGGGGTTTTTTTTTTATTTTATATTTAATCTGTCAGAAAAAAATAATAAATTTATTGCTTGAAAATTCTGAGACATGTTGTCAGAAGTTTATAGAATAAAAGAACAATTTACATTTTACTCAAAAATCAGACAACCTGGACATTTTGCAGTGGTCTCTTAATTTTTGCCAGGGCTGTAAGTATAATTACAACTGTGATTTGACAAAAATCAGAGCTGACATCAAGCCCAGGGTTAGTAATAGAGAAGTGTCTATGAAACACCCTGATTACTAACACTGTAAGTAAAAATAAAGAAACACAGATTAAAAACATGTAATTAAATTATAAAAACAGACACCCTCTTTCACCCATTTACCAAAAAAAAACACCTGCAGGTTCAATGAGATCCACAAGGTCCAGCGTAATCCACATCGCGGTCCCAAGACGATCCCCGGCTCCAATACATACAGAAGCCACAGCCATCATAAAATGTGACCCCTCCCCGTGTCCGCCGTACACACACTAAGGGTGGCATGGAAGCCGCCACCTGTGAGGTCACTGGAGATGCAGTTATCGCAGTAGCCTTTGTGTGAGCCGCCAACTATCACTTGAGGTGAACTCAAGGAGCACAGTGACCGGCAATACGCATAACCTGGCGGAAACATTGATGTAGGTTGGATTGCCGGACTGCCCCCTGCGTGACACAGGGGCACTACAGTACGGAAGTCCGACAGTGAACAGTGGAATCATTACAGCGCATCAGATGGTGAATCACTGGTGGACTGCGTTGCCCACTAGAATTTGTTACATAAAGCAAGCTAAATCTAAGTGGGCAGAAGGACCTGGTGTTTTAGCTTACTAAGTCTGGTATTAACCCCTTTCTGCCATCAGACATACTATTCCGTCCATGTGGGGTGGGCTTTACTTCCCAAGGACAGAATAGTACGTCATAGGCGATCGGCCGCGCTCACGGGGGGAGCGCGGCCGATCGCAGCCGGGTGTCAGCTGCTTATCGCAGCTGACATCCGGCACTATGTGCCAGGAGCGGTCACGGACCGCCCCCGGCACATTAACCCCCGGCACACCGCGATCAAACATGATCGCGATGTGCCGGCGGTGCAGGGAAGCATCGCGCAGGGAGGGGGCTCCCTGCGGGCTTCCCTGAGACCCCCGCAGCAACGCGATGTGATCGCGTTGCTCCGGGGGTCTCCCACCTCCTTCCTGCAGCAAGTCCCAGATCCAAAATGGCCGCGGATCCGGGTCCTGCAGGGAGGGAGGTGGCTTACCAAGTGCCTGCTCAGAGCAGGCACTTGGTAACGCTGCACTGCTCTCAGACAGATCGGTGATCTGTCAGAGTGCTGTGCAAACCGGCAGATCACCGATCTGTGTTGTCCCCCCCTGGGACAAAGTAAAAAAGTTAAAAAAAAAATTTACAAATGTGTAAAAAAAAAAAAAACCTAAATAATGAAAAAAAAAAAAAAAAAAATATTATTCCCATAAATACATTTCTTTATCTAAATAAAAAAAACAATAAAAGTACACATATTTAATATCGCCGCGTCCGTAACGACCCAACCTATAAAACTGTCCCATTAGTTAACCCCTTCAGTAAACACCGTAAGAAAAAAAAAAAAAACGAGACAAAAAACAATGCTTTATTATCATACCGCCGAACAAAAAGTGGAATAACACGCGATCAAAAAGACGGATATAAATATCCATGGTACCGCTGAAAGCGTCATCTTGTCCCGCAAAAAACGAGCTGCCATACAGCATCATCAGCAAAAAAATAAAAAAGTTAAAGTCATGAGAATAAAGCGATGCGAAAATAATTATTTTTTCTATAAAATAGTTTTTAGCGTATAAAAGCGCCAAAACATTAAAAAAATGATATAAATGAGGTATCGCTGTAATCGTACTGACCCGAAGAATAAAACTGCTTTATCAATTTTACCAAACACGGAACGGTATAAACGCCTTCCCCAAAAGAAATTCATGAATACCTGGTTTTTGGTAATTCTGCCTCACAAAAATCGGAATAAAAAGCGATCAAAAAATGTCACGTGCCCGAAAATGTTACCAATAAAAATGTGGTAACGCAAAAAATATTTTTTGCAATAAAAAGCGTCTTTCAGTGTGTGACGGCTGCCAATCATAAAAATCCGCTAAAAAACCCGCTATAAAAGTAAATCAAACCCCCCTTCATCACCCCTTTAGTTAGAGAAAAATAAAAAATTAAAAAAATGTATTTATTTCCATTTTCCCATTAGGGTTAGGGCTAGGGTTAGGGTTAGGGCTAGGGTTAGGGCTAGGGTTAGGGCTAGGGTTAGGGCTAGGGTTAAGGTTAGGGTTAGGGCTAGGGTTAGGGCTAGGGTTAGGGCTAGGGTTAGGGTTAGGGCTAGGGTTAGGGTTATGGTTAGGGCTAGGGTTAGGGCTACAGTTAGGGTTAAGGCTACAGTTAGGGTTGGGGCTAAGGTTAGGGGTAGGGTTTAGATTACATTTACGGTTGGGAATAGGGTTGGGATTAGGGTTAGGGGTGTGTCTGGGTTAGAGGTGTAGTTAGGGTTACCGTTGGGATTAGGGTTAGGGGTGTGTTTGGATTAGGGTTTCAGTTATAATTGGGAGGTTTCCACTGTTTAGACACATCAGGGGCTCTCCAAACGCGACATGGCGTCCGATCTCAATTCCAGCCAATTCTGCGTTGAAAAAGTAAAACAGTGCTCCTTCCCTTCCGAGCTCTCCCGTGTGTCCAAACAGGAGTTTACCCCAACATATGGGGTATCAGCGTACTCAGGACAAATTGGACAACAACTTTTGGGGTCCAATTTCTCCTGTTACCCTTGGGAAAATACAAAACTGGGGGCTAAAAAATAATTTTTGAGGGAAAAAAAAAGATTTTTTACTTTCACGGCTCTGCGTTATAAACTGTAGTGAAACACTTGGGGGCTCAAAGTTCTCACAACACATCCAGATAAGTTCGTGGGGGGGTCTAGTTTCCAATATGGGGTCACTTGTGGGGGGTTTCTACTGTTTAGGTACATTAGGGGCTCTGCAAACGCAATGTGACGCCTGCAGACCATTCCATCTAAGTCTGTATTCCAAATGGCGCTCCTTCCCTTCCGAGCCCTCCCATGCGCCCAAACGGTGGTTCCCCCCCACATATGGGGTATCAGCGCACTCAGGACAAATTGCACAACAACTTTTGGGGTCCAATTTCTCCTGTTACCCTCGGGAAAATACAAAACTGGGGACTAAAAAATAATTTTTGTGGGAAAAATTTTTTGTTTTATTTTTACGGCTCTGCATTATAAACTTCTGTGAAGCTCTTGGTGGGTCAAAGTGCTCACCACACATCTAGATAAGTTCCTTAGGGGGTCTACTTTCCAAAATGGTGTCACTTGTGGGGGGTTTCAATGTTTAGGCACATCAGTGGCTCTCCAAATGCAACATGGCGTCTCATCTCAATTCCTGTGGATTTTGCATTGAAAAGTCAAACGGCGCTCCTTCCCTTCCGAGCTCTCCCATGCGCCCAAACAGTGGTTTACCCCCACAAATGGGGTATCAGCGTACTCAGGACAAATTGTACAACAACTTTTTGTTTCCAATTTCTTCTCTTACCATTGGGAAAATAAAAAATTGGGGGCGAAAAGATAATTTTTGTGAAAAAAAAATGATTTTTTATTTTTACGGTTCTGCATTATAAACTTCTGTGAAGCACTTGGTGGTTCAAAGTGCTCACCACACCTCTAGATAAGTTCCTTAGGGGGTCTACTTTCCAAAATGGTGTCACTTGTGGGGGGTTTCAATGTTTAGGCACATCAGTGGCTCTTCAAACGCAACATGGCGTCCCATCTCAATTCCTGTCAATTTTGCATTGAAAGGTCAAACGGCGCTCCTTCCCTTCCGAGCTCTCCCAACGCATAGCGGATGAGGCTTGTGTAGTGACCAGACCCGGGCATGCGCACTAGGTACCGCAAATCTGCGCAAGCGCACCTCGGCTACTCTTCAGCAGACCAGTGGTGGACTGAAGTGCGCCTGCGTACTAGGACTATGCTGTACAAGAAAGCGCAACGCCATCCAGAGGGCGGTCTCAGGATGTACCGCTGCACAGGACCCAATAGCACACAAATGGAATCAGGTAGACGCTACACTTAGATCACACCCCCATTGATAGACGCTGTATTACATCTGTCTTACATCTCTGATTGGGTTTTGGTGCTTTATGTGAATAGGAGATCTATCATGGTACCTTATAGTACTAAGTGCATCACCCCTTCGCATATGTTTATTTTATTTTATTTATTTTTTCATATGTTTTCATATATTTTTACATTGCCTACAGCTGTGGTCGTTTGGTGTTCTGTTTATATTCTTCTAGCTAAGATCGACGGGCATATATGTGGACGAATTTGCACTTTGGTCTTGTGTATAGTTATGTTCACACTATACCTACAATAAATATATATATATGCGTTATTTAGGTTATTCTCGATCATTGCATATATCGTTTCATTTTATTATTCTTTAGGTCATTTTGCTTACTTTGTTTATTTTGCTAATCTCTTTATAGTTTATATTTATAAAGTGTCTCATAGTGTGTTGGTAAATGCAGTGGTCTTGCTGTCACATTTTGGACTACGCCGCTCAAAATTATGTTTGTACTGTATCATTCTCTCCTTCTGGCTTATGCCTTAGTGTACCAGTGCCACTTTTTTCTCCATATACATGCGGGGCTGTGTCTATCAATGGGGTTGTAATCTAAATACAGCGTCTATCAATGGGGGTGTGATCTAAGTGTAGCGTCTACCTGATTCCATTTGTGTGCTATTGGGTCCTGTGCAGCGGTACATTCTGGGACCGCCCTCTGGATGGCGTTGCGCTTTCTTGTACAGCATAGTCCTAGTACGCAGGCGCACTTCAGTCCACCACTGGTCTGCTGAAGAGTAGCCGAGGTGCGCTTGCGCAGATTTGCGGTACCTAGTGCGCATGCCCGGGTCTGGTCACTACACAAGCCTCATCCGCTATGCGTTGTTACTCAGAGTGACCGGGGCGTGCCTACATGGTGCTCAGCACGCATGCCCGGATTATCACGCAACTTTATTTGTTATGCGCCGGTATCTAGGACCAACAATAACAATATGGCCGCTACCATCTGGCTCCATGTGCCCCCCCTGCTGCTGCTCTCTCACAGGTGAACTCCATCTAATTGTTTCATGATTGTATATATAGCTTTACTGAGTACTTCACACAATATGCTGCTATTCTTTCCCTGAGGAAGCCGCCATAGTCGCGGCGATACGCGTGGGTTCGCACCCCACATCCCCTCCTCCCTCTCTCGTCTCTCTCCCCTTTACTCAGCTTGTCTTGGGGTCCTGATTCATTGGATGTCAGCGGCTCCTTTTAGGCACAGGTATATGATGCTCTATTCAGGCATGTATAAGACCACTATGTTGATTGCCTTGTGCATTTGCATCTGCACTAGTGTGGCATTAGCTTTTTCTCAGTAGCCATTGAGGCATTGATTGTTGTATGTCTGTTATTATCATTTGTTCCTTGGCTTTGATTTTCCTTAGGACCATATGGTACTGTGATATCAGCGGGTTTATATATAGGCATGCACTGTATTTTTGATAGTGGGGATATGAGAGCACTTTACAGAGACTATTAGTATTTTATAGAGACTATTTGTATTACATGTATTGCTATACGGCTAAATTATAGGCCATCACGTTGTATATATCTATCTCTATTTTTGGGAGGGGAAGGGGATGTGGTTAGTCATTTTCCCTATATTAGGAAATGTCTGTTGTGCACGTTTGTTTTGTGCATTTGCATTTTTAAATGTTTTTAGTCTTGTTTTTTTTGTGTGATGTATTATGATTATTATTGTTATATTTCTTCAATAAAAACGTTGTACTTTTTGGGAATTGTTTGAGGTGCTCCCGTTTTTGTGGACATGATCTTTTCTTTCCTTGGTTACCTTTGTAGTTTTTCAGTCCATGGTGAGCCCCAACATCATTATTACATTCAGTGGTGCCCTCCGCTTTCTCTATTCTATTTCAAACAGTGGTTTACCCCCACATATGGGGTATCAGAGTACTCAGGACAAATTGTGAAACAACTTTTTGGTTCCAATTTCTTATCTTACCATTGGGAAAATAAAAAATTGGGGGCGAAAAGATAATTTTTGTGAAAAAAAAATGATTTTTTATTTTTACGGTTCTGCATTATAAACTTCTGTGAAGCACTTGGTGGGTCAAAGTGCTCACCACACCTCTAGATAAGTTCCTTAGGGGGTCTACTTTCCAAAATGGTATCACTTGTGGGGGGATTCAATGTTTAGGCACATCAGTGGCTCTCCAAACGCAACATGGCGTCCCATCTCAATTCCAGTCAATTTTGCATTGAGAAGTCAAATGGCGCTCCTTCGCTTCCAAGCTCTGTCATGCGCCCAAACAGTGGTTTACCTCCACTTATGGGGTATCGGCGTACTCAGGACAAATTGTACAACAAGGTTTGGGGTCCATTTTCTCCTGTAACCCTTGGTAAAATAAAACAAATTGGAGCTGAAGTAAATTTTTTGTGAAAAAAAGTTACCGTAAATGTTAATTTTTATTTAAACATTCCAAAAATTCCTGTGAAACACCTGAAGGGTTAATAAACTTCTTGAATGTGGTTTTGAGAACCTTGAGGGGTGCAGTTTTTAGAATGGTGTCACACTTGGGTATTTTCTATCATATAGACCCCTCAAAATGACTTCAAATGAGATGTGGTCCCTAAAATAAAATGGTGTTGTAAAAACGAGAAATTGCTGGTCAACTTTTAACCCTTATAACTCCCTAACAAATAAAAATTTTGGTTCCAAAATTGTGCTGATGTAAAGTAGACATGTGGGAAATGTTACTTATTAAGTATTTTGTTTGACATATCTCTGTGATTTAATTGCATAAAAATTAAAAGTTGGAAAATTGCGAAATTTTCAAAATTTTCGCCATATTTCCGTTTTTTTCACAAATAAACGCAGGTAATATCAAAGAAATGTTACCACTATCATGAAGTACAATATGTCACGAGAAAACAATGTCAGAATCACTGGGATCCGTTGAAGCGTTCCAGAGTTATAACCTCATAAAGGGACAGTGGTCAGAATTGTAAAAATTGGCCCGGTCCATAACGTGCAAACCACCCTTGGGGGTAAAGGGGTTAAACCATAATAACACCCCGGCAGCAGGCGCGCTGTCTGGGTGTTATGTTTGACTCCGATCTCTCCTTCACCTCCCATGTACAATCTCTTGCCCGCTCGTGCTGCTTACACCTAAAGAACATCTCTAGAATCCGCCCTTTTCTCACCATGGAGACAACTAAAACCCTCACTGTCGCCCTGATCCACTCCCGCCTGGACTACTGCAATGCTCTATTAATTGGCCTCCCCCTCACTCGACTTTCCCCTCTCCAGTCTATCCTTAATGGAGCAGCCAGGGTCGTCCATCTGGCTAATCGTTACTCGGACGCGTCCGCTCTTCGCCAGTCGTTACACTGGTTGCCCATTCATTACAGGATACAATTCAAAGTACTTGTTCTCACCCACAAAGCTCTCCACAGTGCGGCCCCCCTTACATCTCCTCCCTCATTTCTGTGTATCTGCCTAACAGACAACTGCACTCTGCAAATGACTTTCAACTAACCTCTGCACTAATCCGTACCTCCCACTCCCGACTCCAAGACTTCTCCCGTGCTGCGCCAATCCTCTGGAATGCTCTACCCCAAGATATTAGGACCATCCATAATTTGCATAGTTTTAGGCGCTTGCTCAAAACACATTTGTTCAGAGCAGCCGATCATGTTCACTAATCAAACTCATTTTATGTTTGTGTGTGTGTAGCCCATTCAGTATCTCCATCTACCCCCCACTCCATGAAGATGGCTGGACCATCATTGTAAATACATCACTGTAAATACACACCTGTACTTTGTATCCCCCCACCTCTTTGTAGATTGTAAGCTCTCACGAGCAAGGGCGGCTTATTGTGCTTTAATTATTGTATTGTTAACGTTGTTACTTATGACTTTTGTGTTTGAAACTGTTAAACTGTAAAGCGCTGCGGAATATGTTGGCGCTATATAAAGATTATTATTATTATTAAACCACTCACAGAGAGCAGGAAGGCTAAATCCAAGTTGGCAGAAGGACCTGGTCCATTTGGCCAATAGTTACAGTATTTAACCCTTCACAACGCATGATGCAGTTACGTCATATATCATAAAAATATAAGAAAAAAAATACCGCTTTTCCTCCATTAAAAAAAATACACAAATTTGGAATTGACGTGTTCCGAAAGGTCTGACCAATCAAAATCCAAAATAATCTGATCAGTAAACGGCATAACGAGAAAAAAACTCGAAACAATATAATTACGTTTTTTTAGTCGCCGCAACATTGCAATAAAATGAAATAAGAGGTGATCAAAACACGGTATCCGCGCCAAAATGGCATCAATAAGAACGTCCCGCCAAAATAAAAAAAAAAAACCCCAACGGCGATGTGGATGGAAAAACAAAAAAAAAAAAAAAAATCGCCCGAGGGTTAAAACACTCCGAGGTGCATGCATGGAAAAAATCTGTGGTCGTGTGATCTACAAAAATGATCACCAGTAAATAAAACGGGACGCGGGTGAGATTGGCGCAGAATATTGTACACACTGGGATTAAGGGGAAAATTCTTGCGTGTAATTGTCACATATAAATAAATGTGTAATCACGATCAGATGTCATATCTAGTCTGCAGCTCAAAAAAAATCACATGACAGGATTCATCTATATCTATATACAGTAAGGGTCCTTCTATCTACTGGGATTCAGCATTCTTATATAGAGCAGGCGGAATCCAAGTCACTAAAGGACCTGGTCCCTCTGCAACCGAGAAATATCCGACTGTGTGAGAAAGCGGAATCCCAGTGCACAGAGGGACCAGGACTACAGCCACAACCATCTCATTCCCTGAGGGACCTGATCACGTGACCCCTGACTCCTCCCCCTGTGACCTCATCACAGGTCCTGTGCGCACAGAGCAGCCATATATGTGGAGTGCAGCTCTGCAGGTGGAGGTATGTGGAGATTCCCCATTACTGAGCGCGGGGACATTAACCCCTTCTGCACGGAGACTCTTTATAAGAATCATAACGTTGTTGTTCTGTTTCCTGTAATAGATACATACGAGCCAACTATGGAGGACATGAAGTGAGGGAGCGGATTGTTCTCCTAGTACAGGGCCCCTTTCTTGGCCCCACACAGTGTAATGATCCTTATGTAGTATGTATGATGCCCCCACACACAGTATAATCTTCTCATAGTACCGCCATACCCCCACACACAGTATAATGTTCCTACAGTACCGCCATACCCCCCACACAGTATAATGTTCTCATAGTACCACCATACCCCCACACACAGTATAATGTTCCTACAGTACCTCCATCCCACACACAGTATAATGTTCTCATAGTACCACCATACCCCCACACACAGTATAATGTGCCTACAGTACTGCCATACCCCCACACACAGTATAATGTTCTCATAGTACCGCCATACCCCCACACAGTATAATGTTCTCATAGTACCGCCATACCCCCACACACAGCATAATGTTCATACAATACCGCCATACCCCCACACACAGTATAATGTTCCTACAGTACCGCCATACCCCCACACACAGTATAATGTTCCTACAGTACCGCCATACCCCCACACACAGTATAATGTTCTTATAGTACTGCTATACCCCCACACAGTGTAATGTTTCTACAGTACCGCCATCCCACCACACACAGTATAATTTTCTCATAGTACCGCCATCCCACCACACACAGTATAATGTTCTCATAGTACGGCCATATCCCCACAAACAGTATAATGTTCCTACAGTATCTCCATCCACCACACACAGTATAATCTTCTCATAGTACCGCCATACCACCACACACAGTATAATGTTCCTACAGTCCTACAGTACCGCCATACCCCCACACACAGTATAATGTTCTCATAGTACCGCCATACCCCCACACACAGTATAATGTTCTCATAGTACCGCCATACCCCCACACAGTATAATGTTCTCATAGCACCGCCATACCCCCACACACAGTATTTTGTTCTCACATTAGTGGCTTCCCAAAGAGACAGGACAATGTTTCCACAGGACCGGAATCCCCCTCACACACAGTATAATGTCCCCACAGTACTGCCATCCCCCCACTTTCTAATGTTCCCACAGTACTGCCCCCTACATGCACAATATGGTACCATCCACCTCACTGACTACCTCCGACCACCGACAATTAATACATTCTCACTTAGCCTCATCCTTGGTGCAGATACTAATGAACCCAGGATCTATGAGATATTTACCATACGATAGTTGGATAGGCAGGAGTGTATCATCCATAAAGGTCGCCCACTCGGTTGCTATGATGCCTATGAATTGACAGGGCTCGGTGGGGTTGGTACTGGTCACCCTCTCCTTCCCATCATCACAATGTCAGCGATATCCACATTCCCATGACGGTGATACCGCTGAATAGATTAGTGAATCAGGGAGTGGAAAGCTCCTGATCCACCATACAGCCTTCACTTCTGAGTCTGAGACTCCGTGCACTGCAGGCACAATGACGTCACTACATCACACCTGTAGTACGGAGCCTCAGTACTCACACCCAGGGCCGCCATCAGGGCATTACAGCCATGACTGGCGTATGGGGTCCGGTGGGCAGAGGGGGCCCCCCCTACAGGCACTGCAGCACGCTATTGACGTGCGGGCCCGCACGTCAATAGTTAACAGCCTCCAGCCAGTCGGAGGCTGGCAGCTGACTTGAGCAGCAGTGCGCCTGTCGCCGGCGTCTGACGTCATTGTCAGCCGCCGGCGAGTGCGTGCTTCACCTGCGTGGAGGGAGTGCGAGGAGCGCGGCCAGGTAAGAAATCGTGTTTTTTTTTTGTTTTTTAGAGCGGCGATACAGGGGGCCCCGGGGCAGAATTCTGGACACGCTGGGGCAGAGATGCTGGACACAGGGGCAGAGATGCTGGACACAGGGGCAGAATGGTGGACACGCTGGGGCAGAATGCTGAACACGCTGGGGCAGAGATGCTGGACACGAGGGGCATAGATGCTGGACACAGGGGCAGAGATGCTGGACACGAGGGGCAGAATGCTGGACTCGCTGGGGCAGAGATGCTGGACACGAGGGGCAGAATGGTGGACACGAGGGGCAGAATGCTGGACACGAGGGGCAGAATGCTGGACACGCTGGGGCAGAATGCTGGACACGCTGGGGCAGAATGCTGGACACGCTGGGGCAGAGATGCTGGACATGCTGGGGCAGAGATGCTGGACACAGGGGCAGAATGCTGGACACGGGCATAATGCTGGACACGCTGGGGCAGAATGCTGGACACGCTGGGGCAGAATGCTGGACACGCTGGGACATAGATGCTTGACACGCTGGGGCATAGATGCTTGACACGAGCAGAATGCTGGACACAAGGGGCAGACTGTGAGACACGGGGGCAGAATGCTGGACACAAGGGGCAGACTGTGAGACACGGGGGCAGAATGCTGGACACGAGGGGCAGAATGCTGGACACGAGGGGCAGAATGCTGGACACGAGGGGCAGAGTGCTGGACACGAGGGGCAGAATGCTGGACACGCTGGGGCAGAGATGCTGGACACGGACAAAATGCTGGACACAGGGGCAGAATGCTGGACACAGGGGCAGAATGCTGGACACAGGGGCAGAATGCTGGACACGCTGGGGCATAGATGCATGACACGCTGGGGCATAGATGCTTGACACGAGCAGAATGCTGGACACGAGGGGCAGAATGCTGGACATGCTGGAGCAGAATGCTGGACATGCTGGGGCAGAGATGCTGGACACAGGGGCAGACTGTGAGACACGGGGCAGAATGCTGGACACGGGGGCAGAATGCTGGACACGAGAGGCAGAATGGTGGACACGTTGGGGCAGAATGCTGGACACGCTGGGGCAGAGATGCTGGACACGAGAGGCAGAATGGTGGACACGTTGGGGCAGAATGCTGGACACGCTGGGGCAGAGATGCTGGACACAGGCAGAATGCTGGACATAAGGGGCAGACTGTGAGACATGGGGGCAGAATGCTGGATATGTGGGCAGAATGATGGACACGAGGGGCAGAATGCTGGACACGAGGGGCAGACTGTGAGACACGGGGGCAGAATGCTGGACACTCTGGGGCAGAATGCTGGACACTGGGGCAGAATGCTGGACACGGGGCAGATTGTGAGACACGGGGCAGAATGCTGGGCACGGGGGACAGATTGTGAGACACGGGGGCAGAATGCTGAACACGGGCAGAATGCTGGACACAAGGGGCAGACTATGAGACACGGGCAGAATGCTGGATACATGGGCAGAATGCTGGACACAGGGACAGAATGCTGGACACCAGGGCAGAATGGAGATACAGGGCATGACTGGAGACACTGGGGGCATGACTGGAGACAGATGGGGCAGAATGGAGACACGGGGCATGATTGGAGACATGGGGGCATTATTGGAGCCATAGGGGGCAGAATGGAGATACGGGCATGATTGAAGACACGGGGCAGAATGGAGATACACGGTATGATTGGAGACACGGTGCAGGATGAAAGACATGGGGGCATGATTGGAGACAGATATAGCAGGGTTAGAGACAGATCGTACAGGATCATGGGACAGGATGGAGACAGATGGGGCAGGATGGATACTCTGTCATGAGGGCAGGATGGGTGAACATATGGCTGAAGCCAGGAATGAGACACACGGGGCCAGGGTGGGGGATATTATTATTACCATAGGGGCTAATTAAGGGATATTATTACTGCAGTGATGTATTTATTTTATTTTTTGAGGACACTGTTTTAAATGGGGGGGCGGTCCTGTTACTGTGTAGAGTTTTTTTTTTCATGTGGTGTAATGTAGAAGTTGGGAAAAATTAAGTAATGTGTTCTGCAAGCGGAGCTCGAGATAACTGTGTTATTTCCTGTAGAGACGAGTCCTGGCTGGATGAAGTGATGGCGGTCTGTGCTGGATGAAAGATGAAGGACTTCACCTTTAGACGTCACTGGTGAGTCAGTGTTACCTATACACTGACAGTATACACTGTATACTATATACAGAGCTCCTGTGTATAATGTCACCAGTGATCACTGTATAACCTGTACACTGACACTGCATACTAAGTACACATCTCCTGTGAATAATGGCACTGGTGGTGATATTAGTATTGTGATTTTTTTATTATTACTGATCAGTATTGTATTCAGTCACTATGTGGTGGTAATATGTGGTCTGGACATGGTGTGGTGGTATTTGTTCCTTGTATGTGCTATTATTTGGTCACTATGTGGTGGTAATATGTTGTCTGGTCATGGTGTTGTATTTGTTCCTTGTATGTGATATTATTGGTCATTTTAAAAATTGAAAAATAATTAAAAATATACCTAACTTGTATTGCATATTTTAACAAATATTTATTAGGTTACAGCAGAGTAGGGCCCGGCCAAAAGTGTCTACCGTGTTATGGTGGTGGCTCACAAAATCTTTTGGCCAAAACAAAAGCTGCTGGCTATACGTGTGATCTGGTGATGGGAACTGTTAATGTGTGATAGGTGAGAAGTGGAGTTTTTTCAAGAGAGAGCAGTGGGACTGTGGACAGTTCGAGGGGTGGAGCGTGGAGGCGGGGCTGGGGTGGAGCCTGGGCGGAGTCTCAAGTGGTCCCGAAAATTTTGCCAGTATGGGGCCCTGAAATTTCAAGTGGCAGCCCTGCCACCATTATGCCCCTGTAAGCAGGGTTCCGCCCCACAACCAGCTGCCTCGGGCACTTTGCCATGAGCTGGTACCTCAGATTCTTCCCCGCACCCCTTTCCTTTGCTTGGTGCCAAATCTGTTCTGCCTTTGGGGCTCTGGCTTTTATAATATCAGTAACTGCGTCATCAAGGTCTCCTGACCAGGTGCACCCTCTAGACTCTTCCCTCCGGAAACCCTCCCTCTTCCCATTGATGTCACATGGTCCCGTCTGGACGGCAGATAGCAGTCTGTACAAATGCAGCACAGCCCTGAGGAGTCTTTTTTTATGACTCCTTTTTACACCCCTTATGTAATATATATGATGGCGCTCACACAGTATAATGTTTCCACAGTACTGGCATCTCTCGTAAAAAAGGTATTTTCACACTACTGCAATAACCCCCCACAGTTTAATGTTCTCATAGTACCGCCATACCCCCACACACTGTATAATGTTCTCATAGTACCGCCATACCCCCACACACAGTATAATGTTCTCATAGCACCGCCATACCCCCACACACAGTACAATGTTCCTACAGTACTGCAACACCCCCACACACAGTATAATCTTCTCACAGTACCGCCATACCCCCACACACACAGTATAATGTTCTCATAGTACCGCCATACCCCCACACACAGTATTTTGTTCTCACATTAGTTGCTTCCCACAGACATAGGACAATGTTACCACAGGACTGGCATCTCCCTCACACACAGGATAATGTCCCCACAGTACTGCCATCCCCCACTTTCTAATGTTCCCACAGTACTGCCCCCTACATGCACAATATGGTACCATCCACCTCACTGACTGCCTCTGGCCACCGACAATTAATAAAATACTCACTTAGCCTCATTCTTGGTGCAAATACTAATGAACCCAGGATCTATGAGATATTTACCATACGATAGTTGGATAGGCAGGAGTGTATCATCCATAAAGGTCGCCCACTCGGTTGCTATGATGCCTATGAATTGAAAGGGCTCGGTGGGGTGTGGTATTGGTCACCCTCTCCTTCCCATCATCATAATTTCAGCGATATCCACATTCCCATGACGGTGATACCGCTAAATAGATTAGTGAATCAGGGAGTGGAAAGCTCCTGATCCACCATTCAGCCTTCACTTCTGAGTCTGAGACTCCGTGCACTGCAGGCACAATGACGTCACTACATCACACCTGTAGTGCGGAGCCTCAGTACTCACACCGCACAGACCAGAGCAGCGCTCCTCAGGAACCGGGTTGGCTGAGTAGTGTGTGGTTTTATATCAGGAATTGTGGGGGCATCATATTAAGAGAAGAGCTGTTGGGACTCTCATACTGAATGTGTGGCTGGTAGGGGCCATTATACTGGGGTTGTGGTGGACTGTAAATGCCTCCATACTGAGTGGGGTTTTATTTTGTATAGCAGGTTGTGGTGGCCATAATTAGAGATGAGCAAATATGTTCAGAAAACGATCGCCAAACATAAATTTGGCATGAATATGGTACATTCAGATTCATGATCGGTAACACGAGCATTTTTCTTAAGATCGGAAAAAGTCGTTAACATTCGGTAAAAGATATAATAGAAGCCGGCAATACTTGTGCCTCGTTTAGTAAAATCATAGCCATCAATGTGGGAGACTGGGGTTCAAATCCTGGCTCTGCCCTGTTGGACATAATATACCAGTAGTTGTCCATAACACTATGGTGCCTACCTCAATAACCATGAGAGTGTCAGGAGCAAAGAGAATCATGCCAGCTCAGACGTCACCTGGATTAACAAGGTCCGAATCGGATGTCGAGGAACCAGGACAATCTGATGATAAATGGGCTACTGGACCAAACCATACATGGACAAGGCAAGAGGGAATGGGAGCCAGTGAAGAGATTTGCAGAGGGGAGAAGTGGAGGAGTAGTGAGGAGAGAGATGAATTAGGTAGCAGAGTTAAGGATGGACTGGAGAGGTGCAAGGGTTTTAGCAGGGAGGCCACAGAAAAGGATGTTGGAGTAGTCGAAGCGGGAGATCATCACAAATCCTGAATCCCATAGTCCAGTGCCCATATACCCATCACACATCATCCCATAGTACAGTGCCCATACACCCATCATACATATCCTCCATCCCATAGCCCAGTGCCCATCACACATCCTCCATCCCATAGTCCAGTGCCCATATACCATCACACATCCTCCATCCCATAGTCCCGTGCCCATACACCCATCACACATCCTCCATCCCATAGTCCCGTGCCCATATACCCATAACACATCCTCCATCCCATAGTCCAGTGCCCATATACCCATCACACATATCCTCCATCCCATAGTCCTGTATCCATATACCCATCACACACCCTCCATCCCATAGTCCCGTGCCCATATACCCATCACACATCCTCCATCCCGTAGTCCCGTGCCCATATACCCATCACACATCCTCCATCCCATAGTCCCGTGCCCATGTACCCATCACACATCCTCCATCCCATAGTCCCGTGCCCATATACCCATCACACATCCTCCATCCCATAGTCCCGTGCCCATATACCCATCATACATATCCTCCATCCCATAGTCCCGTGCCCATATACCCATCATACATATCCTCCATCCCATAGTCCCGTGCCCATATACCCATCACACATCCTCCATCCCATAGTCCAGTGCCCATATACCCATCACACATCCTCCATCCCATAGTCCCGAGCTGGGTGGCGCTGAGCAGGGAGTTCCTGGAGATGTGCTGTTATGTAACCTGGCAGTGCGGCTCTGTGTGCGGCCGCTGATGATGTGATTTTCTATGCCGGTAACAATAGAGCGCGGCAGTAATAGAGGAGGGGGATTCATTTCTGTCATGTGCTCTCTGCTCCTTTCTGGGGGGCAGACAATGGCTGGAGCTTATGTTCCCAGGGATGCCAGATTTCTCCCACCCGGTCAGTGTCTGCTGAGGTGTTGTGGAGTGGGAAAACTGCTGCTCATAGCAACCAATCACAGCTCAGCTTCTTCTAAACAGCTCTGGTGAAAAGAAAGATGCTTAGTGATTGGTTGCTATGTGGAATGGGTGTGGCTTGACACACACACATACATACATACATACATACACTCAGCTTTATATATATATAGATTTTTTTTCTTTCCGTTGGACGGCCCAATTCCAGCTGTTGCTGTCGGACCTGTGATTTCTATCTCCTCCACTGTGTACAGGATAATAGGGTATAATAAAGTAGTTATGGACGAAACTTAACTAACATTGTGCAGTGACTCTGCTTTCCATATAGTGATGGATATTTCTTGTTAGTGAAACTATGATGTTTTTCACTTTAACCCTTTGTTAACCCCCTCTGATCAGTGCGATCATACAACATACAAGCCTCTGATGGCCCCGGTGATGCCCTGCTCTACTGTAGTGCCGTGTATCATCACTGCTGTCAGTGTAATACTAACGGCCCCATACACATGAGATAAGAGTTGGCTGAACGGTCATTTGGCAGACGGCCATCTCTCCCGACTCCCCCATACACACAAATATTCCAGCTTTCCTGGGGTCTGTATGAGAGAGTCGCCTCCAGACTCCTCTAGTGGAGGATTATCTACAGGAAGAAGAAACGGATTATCCTCTGAAAGTCAGGATGTCAGATCCTTCTCTGCCCTGAGATCATCTGTCGGGAGACCCCCAAATACATTATATAGTCGCCCAAACCCCCGAAATTAGTGATTTCATGGAACTTTAGTCTAATGTGTATGGGGGCGGTAAAAGGTAACTTATTGGATGCTGCCGCTGGCCTAATAGACCTTCATACATTGCAGCCCAGACCCCATTATTAGGCATGTAAGTACCGTAATAACTCGGCCGCCCCATACTATCCAGTACTTGGGGGCGGGGGGCATTCAGCCAAACTCTGTCTGACCTGAGATCTAATGTGATAGAAGATTACAGTGCGGGGAAGACGGGAAACCTTCATATAGAGGCCGGTGGTGATGGAGTCAGTGACCGACTCTGGCAAAATCTGTCTCTAGAGCCGTAGTAGAAGATGAAGATGTCGTCCTCATCATGAAGTAGTTATTTCTCATGTCGCGTGTAATGAATATCTCCTGCAGTATTGCTAATGCCGATTCCAGGGTCGGTAAATGAGACGAGAATTAGCGTTATGGAAGATGAGTCTATGAGAAACGTGTTCAGCTGCCAACTCCGAGGAAGAAACTGCTTGTTGTCTGTGGCCTAAATATATAGGATTTATTAGTAGATGTAAAGAAGGAAACTAAATACTGTAAAATAATAAATCTCCTCATATGTTTCCCTTATTATCCCCAGTAATTGTATTATTACACAGGATTCTTATGATGCTACATCGGCTCATCTTCTCATTCAGGTCTCTACAATATCGGATCCTCTCAGTGAAGATCTTCTACAAAAGAACATTTTCCTGATTTACCCATCAAAGATGGATATGGGCAGAGACAAGATGGCGGAGAGGATATTACACCTCACCCTAGAGATCCTCTTCCGGCTTACTGGAGAGGTGAGAGATTCTGATGACGTCACATTACATCATTCTTATCTATGGGAATAACAGATGGACAGAACTGGAGAGGTGAGGACTCTGGAAATATCTGTAGTGAGATTTATTAATGTGTCTCTCCATTACCAGGATTACACAGTGGTGAAGAAGACCTCTAGTGATCGCTGTCAGGACCCTGTGTCTGAGGGATGGGGAAGACCCCTGAGCCCAATCACGGGGCCTCCACCTCACCCCTTGATCCATGAGGATATCAATGACCAGAAGATCTTAGAACTCATCTACAAGATGATTGAGCTGCTGACTGGAGAGGTGACACTGCTGGGAATGCTGGGACATTATACAGTAACGCTATGAAGGGATCGGGGGATGACGGTATCATTGTATGTGTCAGGTTCTTATAAGGTGTCAGGAAATCGCTGTCTATTTCTCCATGGAGGAGTGGGAGTATTTAGAAGGACACAGAGATCTGTACAAGAACGTCATAATGGAGGTTCCCCAGCCCCTCACATCTCCAGGTAATAGACAGGACTAAATACACACGGCCTATAATTATCTGTATGTAAAGAATGAATTCACTCCCTGTATGTGTTTCCTCCAGATCTATCCAGTAAGAGGACAACACCAGAGAGATGTCCCCGTCCTCTTCTTCCACAGGACTGTAACCAAGAAGATCCCAATGCTCCTCAGGACCATCAGGTAGATGGAGAGAAGGTGTCAGGAGATCTCCCCTATGATGTGTAGATGCCGGTGAAGGTCTTGTGCTCAGTCTTGTTTTATCCACCAGTATTATATGTTTTATACTTGTGTAATGAGAGCGGTGGAGATGGCAGGATTAGAGCTGATCATAGATGGGACTTCTCCATCTGTCGGTGACTTTTATAATATTTGTTTCAGGGTGAAGATCTGACCTATATTAATACTACAGAGACATATGTGAGGGGGGATGAGCGGTGTAAAGAGGAGATTCCCACATATGGCTACCCAGGTGAGTAGTAACCACTAAATGCAGAGAAGTCACAGATTCTTCTCATCACCGGATGTGGCGGCTTTATCGGTGGTGTAGTCCGGCCATATTACCATGATCACCATTTTGCCTCTCGACCACAACATTCTCCTCCACCCAAAACTGTTCTAATGACTATGGCCATTGAAAGCCCTTTTCTATAGAACGTACAACCTGGTAGATCCACCTACCCCCTGGGTTTAGGAGACGCTGTTACCTGCCCAGATCTGTAAAGTATAAAGCCAAATGACAGCATACGTAGAATGTGCTGACAAGGTAGAAAATTACTTGAAGAAAAATATTATGATGGGCTGTAACAGAAAGCGGAGGGTAATAATAATTATATAAAGTCCTTTAGATGGTGGCGCAAGATGCCAAAGCTATTATAAATTCCTGCAGTGATACCAACAGACCTCCACAAAAAGTCTGTAAACAAATGAACATGCAGTAATGTACACCTAGGGGTATACAGGTACGCGCTGGAAAAATAGCAAAAAAAAGGTGGGTGAGGAGTAAGAGTGCCCTTAAAATAAATGGCCACTTATATAATGTCCCAATATGTTGTAATTTGATGTCCGGATCAACATAGGTATACCCACGGTATGCCCACTTCACATAGCCAAGGAATTAATGAAAGGTGCACAAAAGGTACATAAAAGTTCTGCCTACCTCCGTCGGTGATTAAAAGACTTTAACGTTCCTCCTGGTGTTCCGGATGTATTCAGGCAAAACGAAGTATTGGAACCAGGTGGCTGCCCCGGCCGGCTGCAAGCCACCAACAACTAACCTCCGAGTGGAGACGGGATCCTGCCGAGCCGACGCCGCATGTGCTGTCAGCGGTGAGTACGGACGGTGCGCAGGACCTGCGTGACGTAAATGGTCACGTGACCGTAACCCCCGGGGGAGTGAATACGAAGTGCAGCTAGGACCAAACAACCAACGCATGTGGAGACGCATGTCTCCTTCCTCAGGGTTGATCCCTGCCTCGTACTCATCGTCCTTATATAGCTTCTCATAGGATAAGCCGGCTATTCAAAGCCAAAAAGTTCCGTACCCATGTTCAATCCTCTTGGTGCAACAGTATCCAGGAGGAAGATCCATTTTGTCTCGGCTCGTGACATTGCCTTAATATAATCGCCACCTCTCCAATGGTGGTGTACCGCCGATATACCGGATATTTTCATCTCACGTACTGTCCCACCATGATGTTCTATAAAATGCTGCGAAAGTGGGTGACCCATAAATTTATTTTTAATATTGCGGATATGTTCGCTGATCCTTATTTTTAAGGGTCGTTTTGTCCTTCCCACATATAGTTTGCCGCATGGACATTCTATGGTATAAATCACCCCTGTTGTGGAGCATGTGATACAGTTCCTAATTTGAATTCTCCTATCTCCTTTTTTAATATACGTGTATTTCTGTACTGTAGTCTGCTTGCATACATTGCATTTGTGGCATGGAAAAAAACCTCTTGGCTTGGTATGTAAAAGGGAAGACTGTATCAGAGAGGATTTTTTCTGGACCGTAGGGGCAATCATATTTCCCAGATTTTGGCATTTTTTATACACGAAACGTGGCTGGTGGCTAATGTTATCTCCCAATACTTTGTCATTTTTTAATATATGCCAATGTCTACTCACTATCTTCCGAAGGATATTTGAATTTGTGTTATACTTTGTGATAATAGGAATAGACTCAGCTTGGGCTGAAAGGTGGCAGATGAGGTTTAACAATGATAAATGTAAGGTTATACACATGGGAAGAAGGAATCAATATCACCATTACACACTGAACGGGAAACCACTGGGTAAATCTGACAGGGAGAAGGACTTGGGGATCCTAGTTAATGATAAACTCACCTGGAGCAGCCAGTGCCAGGCAGCAGCTGCCAAGGCAAACAGGATCATGGGGTGCATTAAAAGAGGTCTGGATGCACATAATGAGAGCATTATACTGCCTCTGTACAAATCCCTAGTTAGACCGCACATGGAGTACTGTGTCCAGTTTTGGGCACCGGTGCTCAGGAAGGATATAATGGAACTAGAGAGAGTACAAAGGAGGGCAACAAAATTAATAAAGGGGATGGGAGAACTACAATACCCAGATAGATTAGCGAAATTAGGATTATTTAGTCTAGAAAAAAGACGTCTGAGGGGCGATCTAATAACCATGTATAAGTATATAAGGGGACAATACAAATATCTCGCTGAGTATCTGTTTATACCAAGGAAGGTGACGGGCACAAGGGGGCATTCTTTGCGTCTGGAAGAGAGAAGGTTTTTCCACCAACATAGAAGATGATTCTTTACTGTTAGGGCAGTGAGAATCTGGAATTGCTTGCCTGAGGAGGTGGTGATGGCGAACTCAGTCGAGGGGTTCAAGAGAGGCCTGGATGTCTTCCTGGAGCAGAACAATATTGTATCATACAATTATTAGGTTCTGTAGAAGGATGTAGATCTGGGGATTTATTATGATGGAATATAGGCTGAACTGGATGGACAAATGTCTTTTTTCGGCCTTACTAACTATGTTACTATGTTACTCAAGGGTTGGTTTAGATCTAGGAGCTGGATTAATAAGTTCCTGTCCGGGCTTGCTTATAGCCGTTTCTTTTGATTTTTCTAGCAATGTTGCATTATACCCTTTTTCCAGGAATTTTTTGGTTACTATTTGTGATTCCATCTCAAAATCCTGAGGCCTCGAGCCGTTTCTATGAATCCTAGTAAATTGGCTTTTAGGTATGTTTAGCAACCAGCCGGGAAGGTGACAGCTATCTAAAGGGATATAACTGTTGTGAATTCCACTCTTGGGCTCCCTCCGGTGGTTGTAAGTAGTATTTTTGTGATTTCTGCTCTTGGGCTCCCTCCTGTGGTTTTGAGTGGTATGGCTGCTTCTTGGATTTAGCTTCTGCAGCTGTTTTCACTGATCGTCTTTCGGGCTCGGCTATATTAGTCTGGCCTTAGCCCTCATTCAATGCCAGTTGTCAATTGTTCCAGCCTGGAGTATTGCTCTTTGGATTTTCCTGACACTCTGACCAGTTCAGCTAAGCTAAGTCCTTGCTTGTCCTTTGCAGTTCACTTTTGTGGACTTTGTTGTTTAGTACTGTCTTTGTTTTTGCTCTTTTGTCCAGCTTATCAGTATGGATCTATTCAGCTAGCTGGAAGCTCTGGGCAGCAGAGTTTGCCCTCCACACCTTTAGTTAGGTGTGGAGATTTTTGCATTTCTCTGCAGTGGACTTTTTCTAGTTTTTATTACTGACCGCACAGTGCTCTTCCATGTACTATTCCTATCTAGCTAGAAGTGGCCTCCTGTGCTAAATCTTGTTTCATACTACTTATGTCATTTCCTTCTCCTCTCACAGTCATTACATGTGGGGGGCTATCTATCCTTTGGGGATTTTCTCTGAGGCAAGATAGTATTCCTGCTTCTATCTTTAGGGGTAGTTAGCTCTTAGGCTGTGACGAGGTGCCTAGTCAGTGTTAGGAGCATCCCACGGCTATTTCTAGTGTTGTGTTGAGCTTAAGGACTGCGGTCAGTATAGATACCACCTGATCAGAGCTAGTTACATGTCGATCCTAAATCACCAGACCATAACATATAACTATTAGTATCAGTTGGTTTAGAAAAAGTGCGTGTGTGAATTTGCAGGTCTTCAATAAAAATCTTCAAATCTAAAAAGTTAATTTCAGTGGCACTGGTGGTGGAAGTGAATTTTAAAAAATATTGATTTTTATTTATATCCATTAACCCCTTCATGACCCAGCCTATTTTGACCTTAAAGACCTTGACGTTTTTTGCAATTCTGACCAGTGTCCCTTTATGAGGTAATAACTCAGGAACGCTTCAACGGATCCTAGCGGTTCTGAGATTGTTTTTTCGTGACATATTGGGCTTCATGTTAGTGGTAAATTTAGGTCAATAAATTCTGCGCTTATTTGTGATAAAAATGGAAATTTGGCGAAAATTTTGAAAATTTCGCAATTTTCACATTTTGAATTTTTATTCTGTTAAACCAGAGAGTTATGTGACACAAAATAGTTAATAAATAACATTTCCCACATGTATACTTTACATCAGAACAATTTTGGAAACAACATTTTTTTTTGCTAGGAAGTTATAAGGGTTAAAATTTGACCAGCGATTTCTCATTTTTACAACAAAATTTACAAAACCATTTTTTTAGGGACCACCTCACATTTGAAGTCAGTTTAAGGGGTGTATATGGCTGAAAATACCCAAAAGTGACACCATTCTAAAAAATGCACCCCTCAAGGTACTCAAAACCACATTCAAGAAGTTTATTAACCCTTCAGGTACTTCACAGCAGCAGAAGCAACATGGAAGGAAAAAATGAACATTTAACTTTTTAGTCACAAAAATGATCTTTTAGCAACAATTTTTTTATTTTCCCAATGGTAAAAGGAGAAACTGAACCATGTAAGTTGTTGTCCAATTTGTCCTGAGTACGCTGATACCTCATGTGTGGGTAAACCACTGTTTGGGCGCACGGCAGGGCTTGGAAGGGAAGGAGCGCCATTTGACTTTTTGAATGAAAAATTGGCTCCACTCTTTAGCGGACACCATGTCACGTTTGGAGAGCCCCCGTGTGCCTAAAAATTGGAGCTCCCCCACAAGTGACCCCATTTTGGAAACTAGACGCCACAAGGAACTTATCTAGATGCATAGTGAGCACTTTGAACCCCCAGGTGCTTCACAAATTGATCCGTAAAAATGAAAAAGTACTTTTTTTTTTCACAAAAAAATTCTTTTCGCCTCAATTTTTTCATTTTCACATGGGCAGTAGGATAAATTGGATCATAAAATTTGTTGGGCAATTTCTCCCGAGTACGCCGATACCTCATATGTGGGGGTAAACCACTGTTTGGGCACACGGCAGGGCTCGGAAGGGAAGGCGCGCCATTTGACTTTTTGAATGGAAAATTAGCTCCAATTGTTAGCGGACACCATGTCGCGTTTGGAGAGCCCCTGTGTGCCTAAACATTGGAGCTCCCCCACAAGTGACCCCATTTTGGAAACTAGACCCCCCAAGGAACTTATCTAGATGTGTGGTGAGAACTTTGAACCCCCAAGTGCTTCACAGACGTTTACAACGCAGAGCCGTGAAAATAAAAAAATCATTTTTCCTCAAAAATGATGTTTTAGCAAGCATTTTTTTTATTTTCACAAGGGTAACTGTTATGAAAGGTAATTCAGTACCACAATGGACATAGAGGTCAGCGCACATACAGTGACCTGGCAATAACCCAAAAAACAAGAACGAGCTCTGAGACGTGTGAACTCTGTTGACTGCAATCCCTAATCCTCTCCAACCACACTAAAGGCAGCCGTGGATTGCGCCTAACGCTGCCTATGCAACTCGGCACGGCCTGAGAAACTAGCTAGCCTGAAGATAGAAAATAAGCCTACCTTGCCTCAGAGAAATACCCCAAAGGAGAAGGCAGCCCCCACATATAATGACTGTGAGTTAAGATGAAAAGACAAACGTAGAGATGAAATAGATTTAGCAAAGTGAGGCCCAACTTTCTGAACAGAGCGAGGATAGGAAAGGTAACTTTGCGGTCAACACAAAACCCTACAAAAACCACGCAAAGGGGGCAAAAAGACCCTCCGTACCGAACTAACGGCACGGAGGTACACCCTCTGCGTCCCAGAGCTTCCAGCAAGCAGTAAAAAACAAATTGACAAGCTGGACAGAAAAAAACAGCAAACAAATAGCAAAGAGGAACTTAGCTATGCAGAGCAGCAGGCCACAGGAACGATCCAGGAGGAAACAGGTCCTATACTAGAACATTGACTGGAGGCCAGGATCAAAGCACTAGGTGGAGTTAAATAGAGAAGCACCTAACGACTTCACCACATCACCTGAAGAAGGAAACTCAGAAGCCGCAGTACCACTTTCCTCCACCAATGGAAGCTCACAGAGAGAACCAGCCGAAGTACCACTTGTGACCACAGGAGGGAGCTCTGCCACAGAATTCACAACAGTACCCCCCCCCCTTGAGGAGGGGTCACCGAACCCTCACCAGAGCTCCCAGGACGACCAGGATGAGCCATATGAAAGGCACGAACAAGATCGGGAGCATGGACATCAGAGGCAAAGACCCAGGAATTATCTTCCTGAGCATAACCCTTCCACTTAACCAGATACTGGAGTTTCCGCCTTGAGACACGAGAATCCAAAATCTTCTCCACAATATACTCCAACTCGCCCTCCACCAAAACCGGGGCAGGAGGATCAACAGATGGAACCATAGGTGCCACTTATCTCCGCAACAATGACTTATGGAATACGTTATGTATGGAAAATGAATCTGGAAGGGTCAGACGAAAAGACACAGGATTAAGAACCTCAGAAATCCTATATGGACCAATAAAACGAGGTTTAAACTTAGGAGAGGAAACCTTCATAGGAATATGACGAGAAGATAACCAAACCAAGTCCCCAACCCAAAGTCGGGGACCCACACAGCGTCTGCGATTAGCGAAACGTTGAGCCTTCTCCTGGGACAAAGTCAAATTGTCCACTACATGAGTCCAAATCTGCTGCAACCTGTCCACCACAGTATCCACACCAGGACAGTCCGAAGACTCAACCTGCCCTGAAGAGAAACGAGGATGGAACCCAGAGTTGCAGAAAAACGGTGAAACCAAGGTAGCCGAGCTGGCCCGATTATTATGGGCGAACTCAGCCAAAGGCAAAAAGGACACCCAGTCATCCTGATCAGCAGAAACAAAGCATCTCAGATATGTTTCCAAGGTCTGATTGGTTCGTTCGGTCTGGCCATTAGTCTGAGGAAGGAAAGCCGAGGAAAAAGACAAGTCAATGCCCATCCTACCACAAAAGGCTCGCCAAAACCTCAAAACAAACTGGGAACCTCTGTCAGAAACGATGTTCTCTGGAATGCCATGTAAACGAACCACATGCTGGAAAAACAATGGCACCAAATCAGAGGAGGAAGGCAATTTAGACAAGGGTACCAAATGTACCATCTTAGAGAAGCGATCACAGACCACCCTAATGACTGACATCTTTTGAGAGACGGGAAGATCTGAAATAAAATCCATAGAGATATGTGTCCAAGGCCTCTTCGGGACCGGCAAGGGCAAAAGCAACCCACTGGCACGAGAACAGCAGGGCTTAGCCCGAGCACAAATCCCACAGGACTGCACAAAAGTACGCACATCCCGCGACAGAGATGGCCACCAAAACGATCTAGCCACTAACTCTCTGGTACCAAAGATTCCAGGATGACCAGCCAACACCGAACAATGAACCTCAGAGATAACTCTACTCGTCCATTTATCAGGGACAAACAGTTTCTCCGCTGGGCAACGATCAGGTTTATTAGCCTGAAATTTTTGCAGCACCCGCCGCAAATCAGGGGAGATGGCAGACACAATTACTCCCTCTTTGAGGATACCCGCCGGCTCAGATACACCCGGAGAGTCGGGCACAAAACTCCTAGACAGAGCATCCGCCTTCACATTTTTAGAGCCCGGAAGGTATGAAATCACAAAGTCAAAACGGGCAAAAAACAACGACCAACGAGCTTGTCTAGGGTTCAACCGCTTGGCGGACTCGAGATAAGTCAAGTTCTTATGATCAGTCAAGACCACCACGCGATGCTTAGCTCCTTCAAGCCAATGACGCCACTCCTCGAATGCCCACTTCATGGCCAGCAACTCTCGATTGCCCACATCATAATTACGCTCAGCAGGCGAAAACTTCCTGGAAAAGAAGGCGCATGGTTTCATCACCGAGCAATCAGAACTTCTCTGCGACAAAACAGCCCCTGCTCCAATCTCAGAAGCATCAACCTCGACCTGGAACGGAAGCGAAACATCTGGTTGACACAACACAGGGGCAGAAGAAAAACGATGCTTCAACTCTTGAAAAGCTTCCACCGCAGCAAAATACCAATTGACCAAATCAGCACCTTTCTTGGTCAAATCGGTCAATGGTTTAGCAATACTAGAAAAATTGCAGATGAAGCGACGATAAAAATTAGCAAAGCCCAGGAACTTTTGCAGACTTTTCAGAGATGTCGGCTGAGTCCAATTATGGATGGCTTGGACCTTAACAGGATCCATCTCGATAGTAGAAGGGGAAAAGATGAACCCCAAAAATGAAACCTTCTGAACACCAAAGAGACACTTTGATCCCTTCACAAACAAAGAATTAGCACGCAGGACCTGAAACACCGTTCTGACCTGCTTCACATGAGACTCCCAATCATCCGAGAAGATCAAAATGTCATCTAAGTACACAATCAGGAATTTATCCAGGTACTCTCGGAAGATGTCATGCATAAAGGACTGAAACACTGATGGAGCATTGGCAAGTCCGAATGGCATTACTAGATACTCAAAATGGCCCTCGGGCGTATTAAATGCAGTTTTCCACTCATCGCCTCGCTTAATACGCACAAGATTATACGCACCACGAAGATCTATCTTGGTGAACCAACTAGCCCCCTTAATCCGAGCAAACAAATCAGATAACAGCGGCAAGGGGTACTGAAATTTAACCGTGATCTTATTTAGAAGGCGGTAATCTATACAAGGTCTCAGCGAACCATCCTTCTTGGCTACAAAAAAGAACCCCGCTCCCAATGGCGACGATGACGGGCGAATATGCCCCTTCTCCAAAGACTTCTTCACATAACTCCGCATAGCGGCGTGCTCAGGCACAGATAAATTAAACAGTCGACCTTTTGGGAATTTACTACCAGGAATCAAATCGATAGCACAATCACAATCCCTATGCGGAGGTAGGGTATCGGACTTGGGCTCATCAAATAAATTCCGGTAATCAGACAAGAACTCAGGAACCTCAGAAGGGGTGGATGACGAAATAGTCAGAAATGGGACATCACCATGTACCCCCTGACAACCCCAGCTGGACACAGACATGGATTTCCAATCTAAAACTGGATTATGGACTTGTAGCCATGGCAACCCCAACACGACCACATCATGCAGATTATGCAACACCAGAAAACGAATAACCTCCTGATGTGCAGGAGCCATGCACATGGTCAGCTGGGTCCAGTACTGAGGCTTATTCTTGGCCAAAGGCGTAGCATCAATTCCTCTCAATGGAATAGGACACTGCAAGGGCTGCAAGAAAAACCCACAATGCCTAGCATACTCCAAGTCCATCAAATTCAGAGCAGCGCCTGAGTCCACAAATGCCATGACAGAATACGATGACAAAGAGCAGATCAAGGTAACAGACAGAAGAAATTTTGACTGTACCGTACCAATGGTGGCAGACCTAGCAAACCGCTTAGTGCGCTTAGGACAATCAGAGATAGCATGAGTGGAATCACCACAGTAGAAACACAGCCCATTCAGACGTCTGTGTTCTTGCCGTTCAACTCTGGTCAAAGTCCTATCGCACTGCATAGGCTCAGGTTTAAGCTCAGGTAATACCGCCAAATGGTGCACAGATTTACGCTCGCGCAAGCGTCGACCGATCTGAATGGCCAAAGACAGACTCATTCAGACCAGCAGGCATGGGAAATCCCACCATGACATCCTTAAAGGGAACCTGTCACCCCGTTTTTTGAGATTGAGCTATAAATACTGTTAAATAGGGCCTGCGCTGTGTGTTCCTATAGTGTATGTAGTGTACCCCGATTCCCCATGTATGCTGAGAAATAACTTACCAAAGTCGCCGTTTTCGCCTGTCAATCAGGCTGGTCAGGTCGGGAGGGCGTGGTGACATCGGTGGTTCTTCCTCAGCTTTACGTTGGTGGCGTAGTGGCGTAGTGGTGAAGACACAGCGCGCGATCTGCGCTGTAATCCCTTGCATCGGTGGGGGCGGCCATCTTCCTGGGGCCGCGCGTGCGCAGATCGAGTGCTCTGCTGCACGGGGCTTCAGGAAAATGGCCGCGGGATGCCGCGCGTGCGCATTAGAGATCGCGGCGGCCATTTTCCCAAAGCCGAGTTTGCATCTCGGCTTTGGGAAAATGGCCGCCGCGATCTCTAATGCGCACGCGCGGCATCCCGCTGCCATTTTCCTGAAGCCCCGTGCAGCAGAGCACTCGATCTGCGCACGCGCGGCCCCAGGAAGATGGCCGCCCCCACCGATGCAAGGGATTACAGCGCAGATCGCGCGCTGTGTCTTCACCACTACGCCACTACGCCACCAACGTAAAGCTGAGGAAGAACCACCGATGTCACCACGCCCTCCCGACCTGACCAGCCTGATTGACAGGCGAAAACGGCGACTTTGGTAAGTTATTTCTCAGCATACATGGGGAATCGGGGTACACTACATACACTATAGGAACACACAGCGCAGGCCCTATTTAACAGTATTTATAGCTCAATCTCAAAAAACGGGGTGACAGGTTCCCTTTAAGGGCTTCAGAGAGACCTTTTCTGAAAATAGCTGCGAGCGCACCTTCATTCCACTGAGTGAGTACGGACCACTTTCTAAATTTCTGACAATATACCTCTATTTCATCCTGACCCTGACACAGAGCCAGCAAATTCCTCTCTGCCTGATCCACAGAATTAGGCTCATCGTACAGCAATCCGAGCGCCAGGAAAAATGCATCGATATTACTTAATGCAGGATCCCCTGGCGCAAGGGAAAATGCCCAATCCTGAGGATCGCCACGCAAAAAAGAAATAATGATCCTAACTTGTTGAACTGGGTCACCAGAGGAGCGAGGTTTCAAAGCCAGAAATAGTTTACAATTATTTTTGAAACTCAGAAATTTAGTTCTATCTCCAAAAAACAAATCAGGAATAGGGATTCTCGGTTCTAACATAGAATTCTGAACCACAAAGTCTTGAATACTTTGTACTCTTGCCGTGAGCTGATCCACACATGAAGACAGACCTTTAATGTCCATTGCTACACCTGTGTCCTGAACCACCCAAATGTCTAGGGGAAAAAAAAGGCAAAACACAGTGCAAAGAAAAAAAAAATGGTCTCAGAACTTCTTTTTTCCCTCTATTGAGAATCATTAGTACTTTTGGCCTCCAGTACTGTTATGAAAGGTAATTCAGTACCACAATGGACATAGAGGTCAGCGCACATACAGTGACCTGGCAATAACCCAAAAAACAAGAACGAGCTCTGAGACGTGGGAACTCTGTTGACCGCAATCCCTAATCCTCTCCAACCACACTAAAGGCAGCCGTGGATTGCGCCTAACGCTGCCTATGCAACTCGGCACGGCCTGAGAAACTAGCTAGCCTGAAGATAGAAAATAAGCCTACCTTGCCTCAGAGAAATACCCCAAAGGAAAAGGCAGCCCCCACATATAATGACTGTGAGTTAAGATGAAAAGACAGACGTAGAGATGAAATAGATTTAGCAAAGTGAGGCCCAACTTTCTGAACAGAGCGAGGATAGGGAAGGTAACTTTGCGGTCAACACAAAACCCTACAAAAACCACGCAAAGGGGGCAAAAAGACCCTCCGTACCGAACTAACGGCACGGAGGTACACCCTCTGCGTCCCAGAGCTTCCAGCAAGCAGTAAAAAACAAATTGACAAGCTGGACAGAAAAAAACAGCAAACAAATAGCAAAGAGGAACTTAGCTATGCAGAGCAGCAGGCCACAGGAACGATCCAGGAGGAAACAGGTCCTATACTAGAACATTGACTGGAGGCCAGGATCAAAGCACTAGGTGGAGTTAAATAGAGAAGCACCTAACGACTTCACCACATCACCTGAAGAAGGAAACTCAGAAGCCGCAGTACCACTTTCCTCCACCAATGGAAGCTCACAGAGAGAACCAGCCGAAGTACCACTTGTGACCACAGGAGGGAGCTCTGCCACAGAATTCACAACAGGTAACAGGAGAAATTGGACCCCAGTAATTGTTGCGCAGTTTATCCTGAGTATGCTGGTACCCCATATGTAGGGGTAAACCACTGTTTGGGCACACGTCGGGGCTCGGAATTGAGGGAGCACCATTTGACTTTTTGAATACAAGGTTGGCTGGAATCAATGGTGGCGCCATGTTGCGTTTGGAGACCCCTGATGTGCCTAAACAGTGGAAACCCCTCAATTCTACCTCCAACACTAACCCCCCCCACACCCCTAACCCTAATCCCAACTGTAGCCATAACCCTTATGACAACCCTAACCCCAACACACCCCTAACCACAACCCTAACCCCAACACACCCCTAACCCTAACCACAACCCTAATTCTAACCCTAAGGCTATGTGCCCACGTTGCAGATTCGTGTGAGATTTTTCAGCATCATTTTTGAAAAATCCGCGGGTAAAAGGCACTGCGTTTTACCTGCGGATTTACCGCGGATTTCCAGTGTTTATTGTGCGGATTTCACCTGCGGATTCCTATTGAGGAACAGGTGTAAAACGCTGCGGAATCCGCACAAAGAATTGACATGCTGCGGAAAATACAATGCAGCGTTTCCGCGTGGTATTTTCCACACCATGGGCACAGCGGATTTGGTTTTCCATAGGTTTACATGGTACTGTAAACCTGATGGAACACTGCAGCGAATCCGCAGCGGCCAATCCGCTGCGGATCCGCAGCCAAATCCGCACCGTGTGCACATGGCCTAATTCTAAAGGTATGTGCACACGCTGCGGAAAACGCTGCGGATCTGCAGCAGCTTCCCATGAGTTTACAGTTCAATGTAAACCTATGGGAAACAAAAATCGCTGTACACATGCTGCAGAAAAACTGCACGGAAACGCAGCGGTTTACATTCCGCAGCATGTCACTTCTTTGTGCGGATTCCGCAGCGGTTTTACAACTGCTCCAATAGAAAATCGCAGTTGTAAAACCGCAGTGAAATGCGCAGAAAACGCGGTAAATCCGCCATAAATCCGCAGCGGTTTAGCACTGCGGATTTATCAAATCCGCAGCGGAAAAATCCGCAGAGGACCAGAATACGTGTGCACATACCGAAACCCTAGCCCTAACCCTAACCCTAACCCTGGCCCTAACCCTAACCCTAGTCCTAACCCTAGCCCTAACCCTAGCCCTAACCCTAACCCTATTCTAACATCAGTGGGAAAAAAAAAATTCTTTATTTTTTTATTGTCCCTACCTATGGGGGTGACAAAGGGGGGGGGGTCATTTATTATTTTTTTTATTTTGATCACTGTGATAGATTATATCTCAGTGATCAAAATGTACTGTGGAACGAATCTGCCGGCCGGCAGATTCGGCGGGCGCACTGCGCATGCGCCCGCCATTTTGGAAGATGGCGGCGCCCATGGAGAAGACGGACGGACCCTGGCAGGATCGGTAAGTATGATGGGGTGGGGGGGAGCACAGGGGGGGGAATCGGAGCATGGGGGAAGGGATCGGAGCGCGGGGGGGTGGAACGGAGCGTGGGGGGGTGGAACGGAGCACGGGGGGTGTGATTGGAGCACGGGGGGAGCGGAGCACAGGACGGAGGGGAGCCGGAGCTGTGTACCGGATAGATCGGAGGGCTGGCGGGGCGATCGGTGGGGTGGGGGCACATTAGTGTTTCCAGCCATGGCCGATGATATTGCAGCATCGGCCATGGCTGGATTGTAATATTTCACCAGTTTTAATAGGTGGAATATTACAAATCGCTCTGATTGGCAGTTTCACTTTCAACAGCCAATCGGAGCGATCGTAACCACGGGGGGGGGGGGGTGAAGCCACCCCCCCCCCCCCCCCCCCCCCCCCGGGCTAAACTACCACTCCCCCTGTCCCTGCAGATTGGGTGAAATGGGAGTTAACCCTTTCACCCGATCTGCAGGGACGCGATCTTTCCATGACGCCACATAGGCGTCACAGGTCGGATTGGCACCGACTTTCATGACGCCTACGTGGCGTCAAAGGTCGGGAAGGGGTTAAAAATTGATTAAGAGTGTCCCACCCACCAGACCAAATAAAAACAATATCATCAATAAAACGCCGCCATAGGACCAGGTTCGCGAGCAGTCCGCCATCTGGGTAAATAAATTGTTCTTCCCAGCTTCCCACATAGAGGTTGGCATAACTGGGGGCGAACCTGGTCCCCATGGCGGTACCCCACTGCTGGGAGTAGTAGTCCTCCTTATATAAAAAATAATAGTGAGTTAAAATGAACTGCATTAGTTCACCTAAAAATTCCGTTTGTTCTGGAGGAGCTTTAGACAATTTATGTAAAGAGTATTTGGCAGCCTGACATCCTTTATTGTGGTCAATAACCGTATACAGTGAGGTTATATCGAGGGTGCCCATTATATACCCTCTTCGCAATTCCACTTTTTTGAAGGAGTGCTAGGATGTGTGTGCTGCCCTTCAAACGTGATGGAAGGAGTTGGACAATAGGCTGTAAGTGAGAAGCTACCAGCTTAGACATGTTAGCCATTAAGCATTGAATGCCGGATACGATTGGTCTACCAGGTGGGTTAACAGTGTCCTTGTGAATCTTTGGTAGATAATAGAACACTGCCACTCTAGGGGGACCAAAATTAATGAATTCAAACTCTTGTTTGTTAATAAATCCCAAATCTAAGCCCTTTTTTGTTAGGATTTTCATTTCCTTGATATAATCCTTAGTGGGATTTCCATTTAGTTTTTTATAAGTACAGGAATCACTTAGGCTACGTTCACATTGGCGTTCCGCCAATGTGCGTCGCTGTTGCGCCGGCGACGCAGCGGCGACGCAGCGGCGACGCGCCCCTATGTTTAACATAGGGGACGCGTGCGTCGTTTTGGTGGCGTTTTTCGCCACGTGCGTCGTTTCCGACGCTAGCGTCGGACGCAAGAAAACGCTACATGTAGCATTTTCTGTGCGTCCGATTTTCGTCGGAAAACGACGCACGCGTCGCAAAACGCGCGCGTTTTTGCGCGCGTTTGCGCGCGTTTTAGCGTGCGTCGCGCGTTGCGTCGCCGACGCACGGCGGCGCAACGCTAATGTGAACGTAGCCTTAGTAAACAAAGTGCTTCCTTATGGTAAGATTCTTGATCAAGTAAAACCACCTGGTTACAATACTTCTTTTTGCCTGAATACATCCGGAACATCAGGAGGAACGTTAAAGTCTTTTAATCACCGACGGAGGTATTCCGAACTTTTATGTACCTTTTGTGCACCTTTCATTAATTCCTTGGCTATGTGAAGCGGGCATACCGTGGGTATACCTATGTTGATCCGGACATCAAATTACAACATATTGGGACATTATATAAGCGGCCATTTATTTTAAGGACACTCTTACTCCTCACCCACTTTTATTTGCTATTTTTCCAGCGCGTACCTGTATACACCTAGGTGTACATTACTGCATAATAATAATTATAGTCTTTATTTTTATATAGCGCTAACATATTCCGTAGCGCTTTACAGACATTATCATCGCTGTCCCCAATGGGTCTCACAATCTATATTCCCTACCAGTATGTCTTTGGAATGTGGGAGGAAACCCACGCAAACACGGAGATAACATACAAACTCCTTGCAGATGTTGTCCAAGGTGGAATTTGAACCCAGAACTCCAGCGCTGTTAGGCTGCTGTGCTAACCACTGAGCCACCGTAATGATGCTATTGGCTTCCTAGAACCCTGAGATCTTATCGGATGAATCTCCCTTCTGTGCTGCTGAATGTGATCATATGGTCCCTACAAGACCAGGTCCCGTCTTTCTGGCCAAACTTCACTTTTATGATCGACAACATTAAATTGAAGAGTTGGGGAAGAAAGTAAAGGAACTGGATGCACAGGTAGTTTTTTCTTCTATCCTTCCAGTAGATGGGCATGGCACCAGGAGATGGAACAGGATCCTTGATGCAAACAACTGGCTAAGACGATGGTGCAGACAACAAGGATTCGGATTCCTGGACCACGGTGTGAATTACTTGTACGATGGACTCCTCGCCAGAGACGGACTACACCTCAACAAACCTGGGAAACACACATTCGCCAGAAGACTCGCTACACTCATCAGGAGGGCGTTAAACTAGAAGAAGAGGGGACGGGAAGAAAAACATTAGACTCGAACAAAGACGACCCAGGAAAACATACTCAGAAGGGAGGTAAGAACATTTCTAAAACAATCCACAGTGAGGAGATTGGAACAAAACAAAATCCTCTAAACTGCATGCTCGCAAACGCCAGAAGCCTGACAAACAAGATGGAAGAACTAGAAGCAGAAATATCTACAGGTAACTTTGACATAGTGGGAATAACCGAGACATGGTTAGATGAAAGCTATGACTGGGCAGTTAACTTACAGGGTTACAGTCTGTTTAGAAAGGATCGTAAAAATCGGAGAGGAGGAGGGGTTTGTCTCTATGTAAAGTCTTGTCTAAAGTCCACTTTAAGGGAGGATATTAGCGAAGGGAATGAGGATGTCGAGTCCATATGGGTTGAAATTCATGGAGGGAAAAATGGTAATAAAATTCTCATTGGGGTCTGTTACAAACCCCCAAATATAACAGAAACCATGGAAAGTCTACTTCTGAAGCAGATAGATGAAGCTGCAACCCATAATGAGGTCCTGGTTATGGGGGACTTTAACTACCCGGATATTAACTGGGAAACAGAAACCTGTGAAACCCATAAAGGCAACAGGTTTCTGCTAATAACCAAGAAAAATTATCTTTCACAATTGGTGCAGAATCCAACCAGAGGAGCAGCACTTTTAGACCTAATACTATCTAATAGACCTGACAGAATAACAAATCTGCAGGTGGTTGGGCATTTAGGAAATAGCGACCACAATATTGTGCAGTTTCACCTGTCTTTCACTAGGGGGACTTGTCAGGGAGTCACAAAAACATTGAACTTTAGGAAGGCAAAGTTTGAACAGCTTAGAGATGCCCTTAATCTGGTAGACTGGGACAATATCCTCAGAAATGAGAATACAGATAATAAATGGGAAATGTTTAAGAACATCCTAAATAGGCAGTGTAAGCGGTTTATACCTTGTGGGAATGAAAGGACTAGAAATAGGAAAAACCCAATGTGGCTAAACAAAGAAGTAAGGCAGGCAATTAACAGTAAAAAGAAAGCATTTGCACTACTAAAGCAGGATGGCACCACTGAAGCTCTAAAAAACTATAGGGAGAAAAATACTTTATCTAAAAAACTAATTAAAGCTGCCAAAAAGGAAACAGAGAAGCACATTGCTAAGGAGAGTAAAACTAATCCCAAACTGTTCTTCAACTATATCAATAGTAAAAGAATAAAAACTGAAAATGTAGGCCCCTTAAAAAATAGTGAGGAAAGAATGGTTGTAGATGACGAGGAAAAAGCTAACATATTAAACACCTTCTTCTCCACGGTATTCACGGTGGAAAATGAAATGCTAGGTGAAATCCCAAGAAACAATGAAAACCCTATATTAAGAGTCACCAATCTAACCCAAGAAGAGGTGCGAAACCGGCTAAATAAGATTAAAATAGATAAATCTCCAGGTCCGGATGGCATACACCCACGAGTACTAAGAGAACTAAGTAATGTAATAGATAAACCATTATTTCTTATTTTTAGTGACTCTATAGCGACAGGGTCTGTTCCGCAGGACTGGCGCATAGCAAATGTGGTGCCAATATTCAAAAAGGGCTCTAAAAGTGAACCTGGAAATTATAGGCCAGTAAGTCTAACCTCTATTGTTGGTAAAATATTTGAAGGGTTTCTGAGGGATGTTATTCTGGATTATCTCAATGACAATAACTGTTTAACTCCATATCAGCATGGGTTTATGAGAAATCGCTCCTGTCAAACCAATCTAATCAGTTTTTATGAAGAGGTAAGCTATAGACTGGACCACGGTGAGTCATTGGACGTGGTATATCTCGATTTTTCCAAAGCGTTTGATACCGTGCCGCACAAGAGGTTGGTACACAAAATGAGAATGCTTGGTCTGGGGGAAAATGTGTGTAAATGGGTTAGTAACTGGCTTAGTGATAGAAAGCAGAGGGTGGTTATAAATGGTATAGTCTCTAACTGGGTCGCTGTGACCAGTGGGGTACCGCAGGGGTCAGTATTGGGACCTGTTCTCTTCAACATATTCATTAATGATCTGGTAGAAGGTTTACACAGTAAAATATCGATATTTGCAGATGATACAAAACTATGTAAAGCAGTTAATACAAGAGAAGATAGTATTCTGCTACAGATGGATCTGGATAAGTTGGAAACTTGGGCTGAAAGGTGGCAGATGAGGTTTAACAATGATAAATGTAAGGTTATACACATGGGAAGAGGGAATCAATATCACCATTACACACTGAACGGGAAACCACTGGGTAAATCTGACAGGGAGAAGGACTTGGGGATCCTAGTTAATGATAAACTTACCTGGAGCAGCCAGTGCCAGGCAGCAGCTGCCAAGGCAAACAGGATCATGGGGTGCATTAAAAGAGGTCTGGATACACATGATGGGAGCATTATACTGCCTCTGTACAAATCCCTAGTTAGACCGCACATGGAGTACTGTGTCCAGTTTTGGGCACCGGTGCTCAGGAAGGATATAATGGAACTAGAGAGAGTACAAAGGAGGGCAACAAAATTAATAAAGGGGATGGGAGAACTACAATACCCAGATAGATTAGCGAAATTAGGATTATTTAGTCTAGAAAGAAGACGACTGAGGGGCGATCTAATAACCATGTATAAGTATATAAGGGGACAATACAAATATCTCGCTGAGGATCTGTTTATACCAAGGAAGGTGACGGCCACAAGGGGGCATTCTTTGCGTCTGGAGGAGAGAAGGTTTTTCCACCAACATAGAAGAGGATTCTTTACTGTTAGGGCAGTGAGAATCTGGAATTGCTTGCCTGAGGAGGTGGTGATGGCGAACTCAGTCGAGGGGTTCAAGAGAGGCCTGGATGTCTTCCTGGAGCAGAACAATATTGTATCATACAATTATTAGGTTCTGTAGAAGGACGTAGATCTGGGGATTTATTATGATGGAATATAGGCTGAACTGGATGGACAAATGTCTTTTTTCGGCCTTACTAACTATGTTACTATGTTACTATGTTACTATGTAAATGTGCAGTGAGGCCAAGTGTGAATTTCTGGACAATAACAGAGTTTCCCTTTATCCGGACTTTTCAATTTTTATTAAAACCGACTAACTTCCAGGAGGATTGTGATAATCTACATAAACCCATCACACCGGTGCCATGATATATCTCTGAGCTGTGCGTGGCTAATGGCTGTAATATACATTTATTCCCGCCTGCAGGAGATGTGTTGGCTCCAGCCCTGGTTTCATGGATTCACTCTACCTCATAAATTACATTGTTTTATCCTACGAAATTCAGAATACTGCACAATCTCCCCTGAAATGTGGAGCGATATTATTTCCTCTAATCTTCTGGTCAGGATTCATAGTAGCTCCAATGGTCCACCATAAATGAGTGCAACTCTGGTTTACTGTTCTTTAATCTTTGTTTGTAATTTTCAGTTAATTATAGTGCTCTGGGGCGGGGCTGTGAGTGGCCTGTGGGCGGCGCTTTATGTGGTGCTCTGGGGCGGGGCTGTGGGCGGGGTTTTTTGTGGTCTCTGGGGTGGGGCTGTGGGCGGCGCTTTATGTGGTGCTCTGGTGCGGGGCTGTGGGCGGGGCTTTATGTGGTGCTCTGATTACATATTCATCTGTATTGGCTTATGCCAGGTCGCTGATCCCTCACTGACCTGCCCCCATTTTTACATAATACATATAATAGTGTTGATATTATTGTTGATAATGCCTATAATATTGTGGCTATTGGGAGGCTTAGAAAAAAATTTACATCCAGCAAAATTACACCATCGGCTCCTGTCCAGTAGCATCTAACTCTTACTTATAGATTCTGCTGTGCAGGCGCCGCCATCGACCTTATGACCTGTCATAAGCCAATACAGATGCATATGTAATCAGAGCACCACATAAAGCCCCACCCACAGCCCCGCCCCAGAGCACCACATAAAGCCCCGCCCACAGCACAAGAATCTCATTAATTGAAAACTACAAGTACAGATTAAACAACCCCTGCAAACTCTGAAATAATCGCTTTTATAATGTGCCCCTCATACCTGAAGTTTGTCAGGGGGGCATGTTTTTTCCCCCCTGACACAAATGTCTCACAGCCGTCACTCAGGGCCTCCCTGCAGTGGGCGCCACCTCCATTTCCTTCCTGAAGGTCCCCGGCGCCTTGGGGGTGACAGGATCCCTTTAACCCCTTCACCCCGAAGCCTGTTTTCACCTAAGTGACAGGGCCAATTTTTACAATTCTGACCACTGTCACTTTATGAGGTAATAACTCTGAAACGCTTCAACGGATCCTGGCGATTCTGACATTGTTTTCTCGTGACATATTGTACTTCATGATAGTGGTAAAATTTATTTGATATTACCTTCGTTTCTTTGTGAAAAAAACGGAAATTTGGCGAAAATTTTGAAAATTTTGCAATTTTCAATCTTTGAATTTTTATACCCTTGCATTAGAGACTCATATCGCACAAATTAGTTAATAAATAACATTTCCCACATGTCTACTTTACATCAGCAACATTTTGGAACCAATTTTTTTTTCCTTAGGGAGTTATAAGGGTTAAAAGTTAAACAGCGATTTCTCATTTTTTCAACAACTTTTATAAAACCATTTTTTGTAGGGACCACATCATATTTGAAGTCACTTTGAGAGGCTTATAGGATTTAAAATACCCAAAAGTGACACCATTCTAAAAACTATACCCCCCGAGGTACTCAAAACCACATTCAAGAAGTTTATTAACCCTTCAGGTGCTTCACAGGAATTAACGGACTGTGGAAGGAAAAAAATAACATTTAACTTTTTTTTTTAAACATAATGATCTTTTAGCAACATTTTTTTTATTTTCACAAGGGTAAAAGAAGAAAATGGACCACGAAAGTTGTTGTGCAATTCCTTCTGAATACACTGATACCCCATATGTGGGAGAAAACCACTGTCTGGGCGCACGGCAGGGCTCGGAAGGGAAGGAGCGCCGTTTGACTATTTCAAACCAAAATTGGCTGGAATTGAGATCTGACACCATGTCCCGTTTGGAGAGCCCCTGATGTGCCTAAACAGTGGAAAACCGCCACAAGTGACCCCATTTTGGAAACTAGACCCTTCAAGGAACTTATCTAGCTATGTGGTGAGCACATTGAACCCCCAGGTGCTTCACAGAAGTTTAGAACGTAGAGGCGTGAAAATAAAAATTCACATTTTTTCCCCAAAAATGATATTTTAACAACAATTTTTTTATCTTCACAAGTGTAAAAGGAGAAAATGGACCACTAAAGTTGTTGACCAATTCATCCTGAATACACTGATACCCCATATGTGGGGGAAAACCACTGTTTGGGCACACGGCAGGGCTCGGAAGGGAAGGAGCGCCTTTTGACTTTTACAAACCAAAATTGGCTGGAATTGAGATCGGACACCATGTCCCGTTTGGAGAGCCCCTGATGTGCCTAAACAGTGGAAAACCGCCACAAGTGACCCCATTTTGGAAACTAGACCCTTCAAGGAACTTATCTAGCTATGTGGTGAGCACTTTGAACCCCCAGGTGCTTCACAGAAGTTTAGAACGTAGAGGCATGAAAATAAAAATTCACATTTTTTCCCCAAAAATGATCTTTTAACAACAATTTTTTTATCTTCACAAGTGTAAAAGGAGAAAATGGACCACTAAAGTTGTTGACCAATTTATCCTGAATACACTGATACCCCATATGTGGGGGAAAACCACTGTTTGGGCACACGGCAGGGCTCGGAAGGGAAGGAGCACCTTTTGACTTTTACAAACCAAAATTGGCTGGAATTGAGATCGGACACCATGTCCCGTTTGGAGAGCCCCTGATGTGCCTAAACAGTGGAAAACCGCCACAAGTGACCCCATTTTGGAAACTAGACCCTTCAAGGAACTTATCTAGCTATGTGGTGAGCACTTTGAACCCCCAGGTGCTTCACAGAAGTTTAGAACGTAGAGGCGTGAAAATAAAAATTCACATTTTTTCCCCAAAAATGATCTTTTAACAACAATTTTTTTATCTTCACAAGTGTAAAAGGAGAAAATGGACAACTAAAGTTGTTGACCAATTTATCCTGAATACACTGATACCCCATATGTGGGGGAAAACCACTGTTTGGGCACACGGCAGGGCTCGGAAGGGAAGGAGCACCTTTTGACTTTTACAAACCAAAATTGGCTGGAATTGAGATCGGACACCATGTCCCGTTTGGAGAGCCCCTGATGTGCCTAAACAGTGGAAAACCGCCACAAGTGACCCCATTTTGGAAACTAGACCCTTCAAGGAACTTATCTAGCTATGTGGTGAGCACTTTGAACCCCCAGGTGCTTCACAGAAGTTTAGAACGTAGAGGCGTGAAAATAAAAATTCACATTTTTTCCCCAAAAATGATCTTTTAACAACAATTTTTTTATCTTCACAAGTGTAAAAGGAGAAAATGGACCACTAAAGTTGTTGACCAATTTATCCTGAATACACTGATACCCCATATGTGGGGGAAAACCACTGTTTGGGCACACGGCAGGGCTCGGAAGGGAAGGAGCACCTTTTGACTTTTACAAACCAAAATTGGCTGGAATTGAGATCGGACACCATGTCCCGTTTGGAGAGCCCCTGATGTGCCTAAACAGTGGAAAACCGCCACAAGTGACCCCATTTTGGAAACTAGACCCTTCAAGGAACTTATCTAGCTATGTGGTGAGCACTTTGAACCCCCAGGTGCTTCACAGAAGTTTAGAACGTAGAGGCGTGAAAATAAAAATTCACATTTTTTCCCCAAAAATGATCTTTTAACAACAATTTTTTTATCTTCACAAGTGTAAAAGGAGAAAATGGACCACTAAAGTTGTTGACCAATTTATCCTGAATATACTGATACCCCATATGTGGGGGAAAACCACTGTTTGGGCACACGGCAGGGCTCGGAAGGGAAGGAGCACCTTTTGACTTTTACAAACCAAAATTGGCTGGAATTGAGATCGGACACCATGTCCCGTTTGGAGAGCCCCTGATGTGCCTAAACAGTGGAAAACCGCCACAAGTGACCCCATTTTGGAAACTAGACCCTTCAAGGAACTTATCTAGCTATGTGATGAGCACCGTGAACCTCCAAGTGCCTCACCAAAAATTATAATGATGAGTCGTAAAAAAAAAATAGAACACATTTTTTCCACAAAAATGATCTTTAGCAAGGTTTTTTTTGTTTTCCCAAGGGTTATAGGACAAAATAGAAAGAAAAAAATGTTGTGCAATTTTTCACGAGTACGCCGATACCCCATATGTGGGGAAAAACCACTGTTTGTGCGCATGGCAGAGCTCGGAAGGGAAGGAGCACCAGTTGGAATGCAGACTTAGATGGATTGGTCTGCAGGCGTCACGTTGCATTTGCAGAGCCCCTGATGTACCTAAACAGTGGAAATCCTCCACAAGTGACCCCATTTTGAAAACTGGACCTCCCAAGGAATTTATTTAAATATGTGGTGAGCACCGTAAACCTCCAAGTGCCTCACTCCACAAGTGACCCCATTTTGAAAACTGGACCTCCCAAGGAATTTATTTAGATATGTGGTGAGCACCGTAAACCTCCAAGTGCCTCACTCCACAAGTGACCCCATTTTGAAAACTGGACCTCCCAAGGAATTTATTTAGATATGTGGTGAGCACCGTAAACCTCCAAGTGCCTCACTCCACAAGTGACCCCATTTTGAAAACTGGACCTACCAAGGAATTTATTTAGATATGTGGTGAGCACCGTAAACCTCCAAGTGCCTCACTCCACAAGTGACACCATTTTGAAAACTGGACCTCCCAAGGAATTTATTTAGATATGTGGTGAGCACCGTAAACCTCCAAGTGCCTCACTCCACAAGTGACACCATTTTGAAAACTGGACCTCCCAAGGAATTTATTTAGATATGTGGTGAGCACCGTAAACCTCCAAGTGCCTCACTCCACAAGTGACACCATTTTGAAAACTGGACCTCCCAAGGAATTTATTTAGATATGTGGTGAGCACCGTAAACCTCCAAGTGCCTCACTCCACAAGTGACACCATTTTGAAAACTGGACCTACCAAGGAATTTATTTAGATATGTGGTGAGCACCGTAAACCTCCAAGTGCCTCACTCCACAAGTGACCCCATGTTGGAAACTACACAGTGTGTTGTGTCAACAGGGTATAAACTAATTTTTATTAATTTGTGGACGTGTGGTATGCTTTGAAGCAATCCTTAATGCAAAGGCCAGGTTTCTCAGGGCAGGTTTCACAATGGTAAATTGTGTCCTTTCGGATTCCCCTCTTGGAACATACTCTACACCGTTTTTGTGATCGTCCTGTCCTCGCTGTTTGGGGAACCTGTCCTGGGAAATGTTGACCTTGGACAATACGGGCACTATCAGATTCAGAAGTACTGGGACCCTCACCTCCCTGAGTGCCAAACATTAGGGCCTTGATGACTACCTCCTGAAACTGAAGGAAGGTCCCCGTATTGCCTGCAGATCGGGACAGCACAAAAGCATTGTACAGTGCCATCTGTACAATGTGCACGGCCAATTTTTTGTACCATACGTAAGCTTTTCGCATGGCACTGTATGGTTGGAGGACCTGATCTGAGAGATCCACACCCCCCATGTACCGATTGTAATCCAGGATACAATCTGGCTTTGGGACTTGTGTTGTGGTCCCACGAACAGTGACAAGGGTGCTGTTGTCACGGTGTATGGTGGTCAGGATAAGGACATCCCTTTTGTCCTTATACTTGACCACCAGCATGTTGTCGCTGCATTTGGCTCTGCTTTCCCCTTTTCTCAGCGTTTGCCCAATTAGCGGCTTAGGGAGGCCTCGCTGATTTTTTCGCACGGTGCCACATGCAGCTGTACCTCTGGCAGAGAGGGCCTTGAAGAGTGGGATGCTGGTGTAAAAGTTGTCAATATAAAGGTGATAACCCTTATCCAGCAGTGGGTGCAGCAATTCCCACACAATTTTCCCACTCACCCCCAGGATGGGGGGGCATTCAGGGGGGTTAATCTGGGTGTCCTTACCCTCGTAGACCCTAAATCTGTGGGTGTACCCTGAGGTACTCGCGCACAGTTTGTACAGCTTTATTCCGTACCTGGACCTCTTACTGGGCAGGTACTGTCGGAATTTTAGCCTCCCTTTGAAATGAACGAGAGATTCATCAATAGCGATGTCCCTCTGGGGTGTGTACGCCTCAGCAAATTTTCTGCTGAAGAGTTCAACCACTGGACGAATTTTATATAGACGATCAAAGTTTGGATCGTCTCGGGGAGGACACTGCGCATTATCACTAAAATGCAAAAATTTTTGGATCGCTTCAAATCGTGTCCTTTTCATGGCCATGCGGAATACCGGTGTACTGTAGAGAATGTCAGTACTCCAGTATTGCCGAAGCTTTGGCTTTTTGATTAGGCCCAAATGCAGCACAATTCCCCAAAATGTCATCATCTCTGCTGCATTTACGGGGGTCCATCTGGCATAAGATGACGTGGGATTTTGGGTAAAAAATTGTTGGGCATACAGGTTCGTCTGGGCCACCATAATATTTATTATTTCATCACTGAAAAAGAATTTGAAGAAGTCAATTTCAGTGAGGCCAGTCGTGTCAAACTGGATTCCTGAGCTGCTGCTGAAATCCGGAATGACGGGCTGAAAATTTTCCGGGGGTGCAATCCATACGGGATCGATTGCTGCAGGAGTTGCCTGGGTCCTACGGCGCCGTGTTAGGGGTCTTTCCTCACCAGATGAGGAGGAGGAGGAGGAGGAATAGAGGAATGTGGGATCTTCCTCACTGGCTGAATCCGTGTCGGACGCAAGGATGGCGTAAGCCTCCTCTGGTGAATAGCGCCTTGTTGACGAATGGGCCATTTTTTTTTTCCCAAACCCTGGGTGTGTGTGTAAGTGGTGCTTTTACACGTGTAATGTGTGGGGCTTGTGTATAGGGTACTCTTTATTAAAACCAATCAGAGAGAAAAAACAAGTAGTGAGAAAAAATGTAGAAGAAACAAGAAAAAAAGATGAAAAGAAAAATCAATGTAAAAAAATAAGTTTGTATAAAAAAAAAGTATAAATTTACCCTACGCAACTAAATATTTTTTTTACAAAAGAAAAGCGAACGCCACTAACACTGTGACGTACGCTCCCCTAATGCACTAGAGATAATCCGGCGATAGCAGATTTTTTTTATGCACAAGACGCTACCTCCCTACCTATAAAACTCAGTACGATTTTTTTTTCTTCTAAAAGATGATCGGTCGTCACTAACGCTGTGACGCTGGCTACACTAACAGGCTACCACTAAACTACTCTGTACAATTTTTTTTTTCTCCAAAAAAAAAAAAAGACCGGTCGTCACGAACGCTGTGACACCAGCTAATCTACGTCTAAGACTACACTGTACTAACTACTATTATATTTTTGTAAAAGAAAAAAAAAAATCGGACGTTGCTTAGACTGCAATGTCCGCTACACTAACTAAAAAAAAAAAGTCCTGTAGCGCAGTCTCTGATCAGCAGCGATACTGATCAAAGAGCTGCGGACACAGGAAGAGCACGAATGCTCTGCGCGGGACGCCGCGCACAGGAAAAAAAGCGCAAAAAAGTGCGCAAAAAATTGAATTGGAGGGGGGTACTTGAACAGGGATGGAGGGACGTCACCAAACACTGACGCCGGCTACGCTACCTTGTTACGTCTAAAACTACACTGTACTAACTACAATTTTTTTTCTAAAAAAAAAAAAAAAACAGACGTCGCTTAGACTGCAATGTCCGCTACACTAACTAAAAAAAAAAAGTCCTGTGGCGCAGTCTCTGATCAGCAGCGATACTGATCAGAGCGCTGCGGACACAGGAAGAGCACGAATGCTCTGCGCGGGACGCCGCGCACAGGAAAAAAAGCGCAAAAAAAGTGCGCAAAAAATTTCAATTGGAGGGTGGGGGAGGGAGGGGGTACTGGAACAGGGATGGGGGATGGGAAAGGGGTGGGGGAGGTGCTGCTGCTGCTGTGATCACAGGAGTCACACAGCAGGCAGATGGCAGCAGAGAGCACACAGCACGGAGCACAAGCTGAAGCAGGAGCACAAGCTGGAGGCAGGAGATCCCAGGGAGGATCGCACTGGCCACCAATGGATTCCTTCACTAAGGTGACACAGAGGGGCTTAGACCACCGCTCTGCACGCCAAATCTGAGAGAAAGATGGCGTGCAGGGCGGTGATCGGTATTTTAAATTAACCCCTTTGGCGCTGATTGGCTAGAAGCTATTGTTCAGCCAATCAGCGCCATAGGGGTTAATCAGGTGAGGTGACGTGGCGATCACCCCACCTACAGTGACGGCTGTGATTGGTGCGACGTCACACAGCATCAATCACAGCCTGTCACATGCTTTTTTTTTTTTTTTGAAACTTTATTGTCACATCGCTGTGATTGGCTGGTCAGAATTGACCAGCCAATCACAGCGATCGCTGATGCGGGGGGGCGGTGCAGGCACCCGGGGCGTGCAGGGATTGTCTGCTGTCAGGAACAGCAGACACCGGAACCCGATCACCGCGCGGTGACCGGAAAATGGCGGCACCGTACTAGTACTTCGGCTGGCACTTATGCAGTGCCGGCAGCGCAGTACTAGTACGGCGCATGGCGCAAAGGGGTTAAGACATCTCCGCTCTGCACTATTATATACAGTTCTCTATAAATGTGTAATATTTCTTCTTGAAACTCATCTGACAGAAAATATTGGAGCTTCCGATAGTTTAGATTGTGAAGTCACCGAGCCCCGTGCTCTAATTACCCCAGAGAGGTTTCACCACTAGCTGCTCATTTATTACTGATGGAGACTGTTCAGTTTGAGCATTTCAGTAGATGTTATTGTCTATAGTCAGTTTTTGATTACAGTAGTGTCCAGAATCCTCTGATTTATCCTCTTCCCGCAGCCAGTTTTGTGTTCTTAATCAGGCTTCATTTTTACAATCTGACGTGTGTCACTTTATGTGGTGATAACTTTGGAATTATTCACAAAGGATAATAGAAAACAAATGGATCTTACACATTATTTTCCAGCTTCTCACAATACCCTACATACGATTGTACACTACTCTCTGGGCACATGGCCGTGTTCAGAAGGGAAGGAGCGCCATTTAGCTGTTTGAATGCAGATCTAGCTGGAATAGTTTGCAGACACAATGTATTGGGGGCAATGTTCATGGTCAACTGGCAGCTCAAAAGATCTCCACCATGAACATGCTTGGCACTATCTTCTCTGCTTTCCATATCCCAAGGATTGCCTTGCTCATCGCCCTTTATCACCATTACATGGATCTGGACTTACACTGGGACCCCTAGGCTTGGACCATGGTGTTACCACAGAATAGCAGGTATTTGATGGCAAGAAGAATAGTCAGGTAGCTGGGTCAGAACCGGAAGGACAGAATACAGAATCAGAAGACACAAGAGTAGTCAGTAAACGGGCCACGGTCACAACAGGAAACAAATACACAAGCCGCAAGCTGAGCACAGAGGACGGAACCAGAGGAGAACAACGCTGTTTCTGGCAGATTCCGGCCATGTGCTTTGAGCTTTAGTAGGGTGTGGTACTTTCCTATTGGCTGAAGTAGGGAGCAGATTACTCCAGCTGGACAGCAGGAACAGATCCCAGATGAGATTGGACACACCATATGCAGAAGCCCTAAGATGACTAAATGACAGAAAACCAGAAGAGTCGAAATCCCCATAAAGTGATTCCATTTTATAAATTATTAACTGAGGGTTATAATCTATACATATGTGGTCAAAATTGTTGGTACCCCTCGTTTAATGACAGAAAACTCACAATGGTCACAGATATAACTTGAATGACAAAAGTAATAACAAATAAAAGATCTCTGAAAATGAACAAATGAAAGTCAGACATTGCTTTTCCACCATGCTTCCACAGAATAAAAAAAATAAATAAAACTCATGAAATAGGCCTGGACAGAAATGATGGTACCCCCGAAAATAATGTGACAATGGGACATGTTAAATATCGGTGTGTCCACTAACTAGCATCACAGGGGTCTACAATCTTGGAATCAGTGAGTGGCCTGTATATAGGGCTACTGATACTCACTGTGCTGTTTGGTGACATGGTGTGTATCACACTCAACATGGACCAGAGGAAGCGAAGGAAAGAGTTGTCTCAGGAGATTAGAAAGAAAATTATAGACAAACATGTTAAAGGTAATAGTTATAAGACCATCTCCAAGCAGCTCGATGTTCCTGTGACTACAGTTGAAGATATTATTCAGAAATGTAAGATCCATGGGACTGTAGCCAATCTCCCTGGACGTGGCCGCAGGAGGAAAATTGATGACAAATCAAATAGACAGATAATACGAATGGTAACAAAAGAGCCAGAAAAACTTCTAAATAGATTTAATGTGAGCTTCAAGCTAAAGGATCATCAGTGTCAGATCGCACAATCCGTCATTTTGTGAGCCAAAGTGGACTTCATGGGAGATGACCAAGGAGGACAACATTGTTGAAAAAAGAATCATAAAAAAGCCAAACTGGAATTTGCTAAACTATATGTTGACAAGCCACAAAGCTTCTGGGAGAATGGACTGATGGGACACAAATTAAACTTTTTGGCAAGGCACATCAGCTCTATGTTCACAGACGGAAAAATGAAGCATAACAAGAAAAGAACACTGTACCTACTGTGAAACATGGAGGAGGCTCTGTTATGTTCTGGGGCTGCTTTGCTGCATCTGGCACAGGGTGTCTAGAATCTGTGCAGGGTACAATGAAATCTCAAGGCTATCAAGGGATTCTAGAGAGAAATGTGCTGTCCAAGTGTCAGAAAGCTTGGTCTCAGTCGCAGGTCATGGTTCTTGCAACAAGATAATGACTAAAGACACCCAAGAATGGCTAAGAGGAAAACATTGGACTATTCTGAAGTGGCCTTCTGTGAGCCCTGACCTAAATCCTATTGAGCATCTTTGGAAAGAGCTGAAGCATGCCGTCTGGAAAAGGCAACCTTCAACCACGAGACTACTGGAGCAGTTTGCTCTTGAGGAGCGGCCAAAATACCAGTCGAGAGGCGAAGAAGTCTCATTGACAGTTACAGGAATCGTTTGATTGCAGTAATTGCCTCAAAAGGTTGTGCAGCAAAATATTAACCTTTTGGCGCCAGAGTCCTGTTTTTGCCTTCGTGACCTGGCCAATTTTTTCAATTGTGACCAGTGTTTATTTATGAAGTCATAACTCTAAAACGCTTCAATGAATCCTTGTGATTCTGAGACTGCTTTCTTGTGACATATTGTACATTATTATAGTGGTAAAATTTCTTTGATATAACTTACGTTTATTTGTTTAAAAAAAAAAATGGAAACTTGGCAAAAATGTTTGCAATTTTCAAAATTTTAATTTTTATGCTCTTAAATCAGTCATATCACACAAAATAGTTAATAAATAAAATTTCCCACATGTCTACTTTACATCAGCACAATATTGGAAACACATTTTTTTTTGTTAGGAAGCTATAAGGGTTAAAATTTGACCAGCAATTTCTCATTTTTACAACAAAATTTGCAAAACCATTTTTTAGGGACCACCTTATCACATTTGAGGTGAGTTTGGGGGGGTCGATATGATAGAAAACACCCAAAAGTGACACCATTCTAAAAACTGTACCTCTTGAATGTGGTTTTGAGCACCTTGAGAAGTTTATTAACCCTTCAGTGCTTCACAGGAATGAATGGAATGTGGAAGGAAAAAATGAACATTTACTTTTCTTTTACAAATTTCCTTTAGACCTAATTTTTTTTACTTTCGTACAGGAGAAAATGGACGATACATTTTGTTTTGCAATTTCTCCTGAGCATGCTGATACCCCATATGTGGGGGAAATCTACTGTTTGGGTGAACGGCAGGGCTCGGAAGGGAAGGAGCGCCATTTGACTTTTGAATGTAAAATATGTTGGAATAATTAGCGTTTGCCATGTCGCGTTTGGAGAGCCCCTGATGTGCCTAAACAGTGGTAGCTCCCCACAATTGACACTATTTTGGAAACTGTACCCCTTAGTGAACTTATCTGGATGTGTATTGAGCATCTTGAACCCACAGAAGTTTATAATGTAGAGCCGTGGAAATAATAAAAAAAAAAAATTCACAAATCACTTTAAGTCCATATTTTGCATTTTCATAATGGTAACAGGAGAAATTGCTGCATACAATTTGTTGTGCAATTTCTCCTGAGCACGCTGATACCCCATATGTGGGGGAATACTACTGTTTGTGCGCATTGCAGGGCTTGGAAGGGAAGGAGCGCCATATTGGAGAGCAGATTTTGCTGGAATTGTTTGTGGGTGACATGTCACATTGCCAGAGCCCCTGAGGTGCCAGAACAGCATAAGCCCCCAAAAGTGACTGCATTTTAAAGAATACTTCCCTGAATGAATTCTTCTAGTGGAGCAGTGAGCATACTGACACCACAGCTGTTCCATAGAAAATTAATAACATTTTTACCATTAAAATGTTTTAACCCCAGATTTTTCATTGGAAAATAGGTAGATAGGTAAATGGTCACTACACCCATAGATAAATTCCCAGAGGGGTGTCATTTCCAAAATATCGTCACTTCAGGGGGCATTCTGCTGTTATCTGTTATGGCACTTTGGAGAGCCGCTAAGTGCCAGAACAACAGAATGCCCCCTGAAGTGACCCCATTTTGGAAATGACACCCCTCTGTGAATTCATCGATGGATATAGTGACCATTTTCACTACATTGATGATTTCCAGAAACACACAGTGGAAGTTTTAGACCAAAACTGTCATTGTAGTGCCCAATATATTGTGCCCAGCTTGTGCCTCTGGAGACATCGCCCCACCTACCCCCGGAAATTATTAGCTCTACTCAGATGTGTCTGTCACTAAATAAACCAATTGCTTGAATGTCAAAACAGTTTAAAAACGTGGTTCTGTGTGGAAGATTATAAATCAGTCATGGAGGCATAAGGCCGGCAATGATTGGCATTGTGGGCAATAATAGCGGGTATCATGCCTCATTTCTCTCTTGGAACATACATGACATCTTCTCTGGGGTCCTTTCTTGTTTCAGTTGTTGGAATGAGTGCAATAAAATGTCCCTCAGTGAGTCTTCTGACATCTTCACATTCTAAAGGATTGGTGGGGACAACATTTTAAAAAACAAGAATTTCAATGAGATACCAAGAGGTTGCAGTCCAATAGGATTTATAGCAAAATCTTCATTAAAAGCATGGACAACCGAGAATAGAAAAATGGCATACATAGCAGGGGTCCCAGACACCGGTTTACGTGTTTCAGGGCCAAATATGCCCCTTAGTCATAACCTAGTGTTATACCAGTGAGTCAGGGTTTATATAAAATGCCCCATCACAGGGTTCAGTTATTTCACACCCACAACATTAATCTCTTTTACCAGTACAAAAATACAAACTTAAACCTAACAATCTGCTGCTGTCATTATACACAGTCAAGAAGTCGGTGAACAATATTAATAACACAATATTCTATCTGCGCTTATTTACACCGGTGGGACGGGCGGTCTCCATCATCAGGATCCAATGGGTTTCTCGGCTAAGGAGTTTGTGTCGCCAAGCTCCGCACCTTCTGGGCTTGCTGACCCTTTCCATTCCGAAAAACTGGAAACCGATCAGATCACCACCGTGTACTTGAAAAAAAATGTCTACACGTTGGAGGGATTAGGTCTCTGATCCCTGAGGGGCTCACTGAGGCTGCCGGAGGTCTCGTGTTGTGCCCCCGATATAGGAGATCACAGATACTGCAGGTAACCATGTATGTGACACATGTTCTACTGCAAGTCATAAAGTCACCAATAACCATTGTTTCAGGCCTCACTTAATATATTGCTTGGTATTTCCTGCACATTTACATGCTTCACATTTGCCCCGCTAGAGAAAACTTTAGTAGACAACCAGGACGTTCTAACAGGACCATCCATTACCGGACTAAGGGGTTAGCAGATTAGGAAGGGTGGGAGCTCTCCTTGTGGAGAATAAACCCCCTCCTGAAGAATACTCTCCAGTACTCTACATGATTACCTGCAGTATCTGTGATCTCTCCGGCAGCCTCAGTGAGCCCCTCAGGGATTCAGTGACCAGAGACCTAATCCCTCCAATGTATCCAGACATTTTATCAGGTGCACGGCGGTGATCTGAGCGGTTTCCAGTTTTTCGGAATGGAAAGGGTCAGCAAGTCCAGAAGGGGCGGAGCTTGGCAACAAAAACTCCTTAGCCGAGAAACCCATTGGATCTTGATGATGGAGACCGCCCGTCCCACCGGTGTAAATAAGCTCAGATAGAATATTGTGTTATTAATATTGTTCACTGACCTCTTGACTGTGTATAATGACAGCAGCGTATTGTTGGTTTAAAGGGAACCTGTCACCCCCCTCAGGCGTTTGTAACTAAAAGAGCCACCTTGTGCAGCACTAATGCTGCATTCTGACAAGGTAGCTTTTTAGTTACAAATGTCTGCACACGCTGAAATAAACACATATATAAAATGTGCCCCCACATACCCTGAATCCGTCCCGGGAGCGGGACTTTCCTTCCTAATGAGACACAGCACAGCCGTCGCTCTGGGTCTGTGCGCGCCGCCTCCTCTTGCTGCATTATCATTCCCGGCGCCAGCGCTGTAAGTTTTTTTGTTTTGTTTTGTTTTTTCGGGCATGCGCAGTTGCGCTGCCCTTCGTATTTACAGCGCAAGCGCCAGGGACGATAATGCAGACAGAGGAGGCGGCGCGCACAGGCCCGGAGTGACGGCTGTGCTGATGATGGGTCTGATTTTGAATATTCTGTCATGTTCTGGGGCATTTCTGGGCAGGCATTGACTATTGTCATTAAAATGCCAAAATCTCATGAGCATTTCATAACGGGTCCTAGGAAGAATGGCAGGAAACATAGGGGTGGCTTGAACAGGGTGGTTGGACCAATAGGACCGAATGCTCGTTTTTTTAACATGCCCCATAGCAAATGCAAGTCCTAAACATTTGTTCATTTCTAGGACATTAGTTGCTGCCCGTAAATTTGACCTAGAATGATAGGATCATGGATTCTGGCTGATGAATTGGGACACACATAAATTTGTTTGTAGGACACTATGCTCTAGCAAGCTATTTGTCATAAACAAATTAAAAAAATTAATTGGTCCAAAATGTTCCACCTCCACATTTATACTAGGAATGACATTAAAATTAGGGATGAATGGAGTAGCTGAATCCGAAGCCTCCCATCTGGGAAATGCTACATCAAGAGGCAAAGCCCCTTGGACATTGGTGTGCACCAACTCATGAGCATTAGGGACAGCGCTAGTACTGGGCATTGTTCCCTGAGTTGGAGACATTTCTCCAGAAGCGCTATTTGTCCTTCTTGTTGTACTGGTCCTTGTGTGTGAGGATGGAGCAGAATCACTGCTCATTTCTGAGCTATCACTGTCGCTGCTATTAAAGCCCTCGAAATCCACATCGCCATCTGACACTGCACTTTCTTCGCTGTCAGAACATAAAAGTGCATAAGCCTCCTCTGCACTATAATACTGATGGGCCATTTTATTAATTTTTTATTATTTCCAGAAATAGAAAACTCTGATGTGACATGACCAAATTATTGGAGAGACAATTGAGAAAAGCCTAATTCTTTAGCCTAACCCTAACTTTAGAATAAACCCTAACCCTAAATTTAGCCGAACAGTAACCCTAACTTTAGACTAACACTAACCTTAACTATAGCACTAACCCTAACCTGCCTTATCTGTTTTTTTTTTACTTTTATAACAAGATCACTGACTGACACAGCTGTTGCCAGCAGCTCTTGTAACACTGTTTCTCCTCTAATCTCTCACTGACAGGAGATCTGAGGAGAAACAGCTTTTTGTTTGAGGCAGATCGCCCGAGAGAGTTCGTTGCTACAACCAACTTTCCTAGTGATTGGTCTCATTGGCTGGTGTGACGCTGATGTCATCAGGACCTGAACCAATCAGGTCTCGATGAGGTCAGGGGTCACAGGAAGCATTGTGCTCCGGAATCCCATCGTTATAAGGTACATGGGGGTCCCGATGAGCACAAAACCGCTGACCGTTGACAAACGTCGGCGCTGCACAAAGCGCCGATGTTTATCTACAGTTGGCGGTCACTAAGCGCTTGAGTTAAGGGTACCATCATTTCTATCCAGGCCTATTTCATGAGGTTTTTTAAAAAATTCTGTGGAAGCATGGTTGAAAAGCAATGTCTGACTTTCATTTGTTCATTTTCATAGATTTTTGATTTATTATTATTTTTATCAGATTCAAGTTATTTCTGTGACCATTGTGGGTTTTTCTGTCATTAAACGAGGGGTACCAACAATGTTGACCACATGTGTAGGAGGAATGAATATTTTGACTCCACAGCCACTTTCTGGAAATTAGCACGAAGTGGAAGTTGGAGAGTGAAAATTACACATCTGCCATTTTATTACCCAGCACATAGTGCCCAGATTGTGCTCCAGGAGACACACACCGCAAATTACCGTAAGTGGATTCTTCTCACTATAATATTGCTAAATACAGGGGTCCTAAATGTTGTTTGAGCACACTGCAAGACTCAGAAGTGAAAGCAGATTTTGCTGGATTGGTTTATTGAAATGCTGTTGCTTTTCAACAGCCTTTGAGCCACTAATAGTGTTGAAACCTCTGTTTTTCCATTGACAGATGATGGACCTGAGTGGGGACTTGTTTTTGTGAGATGAGAATTGGTATTATTTTCGCCTACATAACATTGGTTTCTTTTTATTCGATATTTGGGAGGCAGAATGAACAAACAGTTTAACACCACGCACTACTGGTTCATCCAACACTGTTTTCTGTTAGACTGTGAACTGTCATGGTCTTGGTGAATAATTAAAGTTTTTACATAGCTTGCTATTTTTATGGACAGTTTGAGTAGAAATGTTCAAAAATATAAAACTCGAGGATATTTTATTAAAAAATAATAATTGTTTTTTTTTATCTTAGCAGATGACTGTGCCAGGAGATCAGAGGGACAGCTGACTTCTTCAATTTTTAATTCTGAAGATCTTGAGATGCTACAAGATACAACTGAAGTGATTGCTATTACTCCAGATATATCATCTTCCATTCACAGCAAAGATCTGTCATCTGATCCTATGAAACAGGTCCCATCTTCTGATTCAGTACTGACTACTAAGGAAAATCAAAGTCACAAAAGAGGCATTAAACAAACTGCTCCTAAAGTAAAGAAGTCATTTTCCTGTTCAGAATGTGGGAAATGTTTTGCATGTAAATCACTGCTTGTTACTCACCATAGAACTCACACAGGGGAGAAGCCTTTTTGCTGTTCAGAATGTGGGAAATGTTTTAACCAGAAATCATATTTGGTTAATCACCATAGAACTCACACAGGGGAAAAGCCTTTTTCATGTTCAGAATGTGGGAAATGTTTTAACCTTAAATCAGATTTAGCTAATCACCATAGAGCTCACACGGGGGACAAGCCTTTTTCCTGTTCAGAATGTGGGAAATGTTTTAACTGGAAATCAGGTTTGGTTAAGCACCAGAGAACTCACACGGGGGAGAAGCCTTTTTCCTGTTCAGAATGTGGGAAATGTTTTACCCTCAAAGAGAATCTGTTTAGACACCAAATAACTCACACAGGGGAGAAGCCTTTTTCCTGTTCAGAATGTGGAAAATGTTTTAACCGGAAAGGGCATCTTGTTACACACCATAGAACTCACACAGGCAAGAAGCCTTTTTCCTGTTCAGAATGTGGGAAATATTTTAACCGGAAAGCGCTTCTTGTTAGCCATCAGAGTAGTCACACAGGGGAGAAGCCTTTTTCATGTCCAGAATGTGGGAAATGTTTTACCGAAAAAAGGAGTCTTGTTAATCACTATAGAACTCACACAGGGGAGAAGCCTTTTTCCTGTTCAGAATGTGGGAAATGTTTTACCTACAAAGAGAGTCTTGTTAGACACCAAATAACTCACACAGGGGAGAAGCCTTTTTCCTGTTCAGAATGTGGGAAATGTTTTACCGAAAAAAGGAGTCTTGTTAGTCACCATAGAACTCACACAGGGGAGAAGCCTTTTTCCTGTTCAGAATGTGGGAAATGTTTTAAATGGAAAGTGCTTCTTGTTAGACATCAGAGCAGTCACACAGGAGAGAAGCCTTTTTCATTTTCTTAATATGGGAAATATTTTACATGGAAATCAACTGTTAATAAACATCAGAGCGGTCACATAGGGGAGAAGCCTTTTTTATGTTCATAATGTTGGAATAGTTGTAACCACAATTGAATCTTCTGAAATGGGTTGTTTCTTGTCATTCCTCATGTTTGCTGACAAAAGGATAAAACTGAACTTTATTAATTCCAAATGTAAAACTATACCTATAAATCACCCCCTGAAGGTTAGTCAGTAGGTGACTAATAGAAAAACATGTACCCCACAGTTCAGTATATAGGATGAGGTGATGTATACACACTCGCTCTCCAAGCCTCTCATTTCTATGGGTTTCATCGTCCTCCCCAAAGGTGACTCATCAGGAGACTATTTATAGTGCTTTGGAACAAAGCACATATATTGTAATCCGCACGTGGTTAACTTCTTCCTCTTATTATTATTATTATAGTGCTTTGGAACAAAGCACATACAGTCATGGCCAAAAGTATTCACACCCCTGCAATTATGTCAGGCACTTCGGAGCGGAGCGTGCGGCGCCATGTGTTGCTATGCGGCCGCACGCTCCGCTCCACAGTGCCGGCGCCAGAGCTTGGATTTCACATGCGAGACACGGACGTGTTTCTCGCATGTGTGACCCCGGCCTTACTCCTGATTTTTTAGGAGAGGATATCCCGCCGTTTGTAGTGACAATTATATGGGGTTGTATCCCCTTTATTGTTGGATTATGTATTAGGACCTTTCCCTAACCTTCCTCCTGCCATTGTTTTATGACACTCAGCTCGTTTTGTTCTTTTTATTGCTTTCAAGCATGTATGGTCTATAATGTTTTAATAATAAAGTTTTGTACTCTTACTTTCACCTTATGTCATCTTTTCTTGGGTATGGGTTAGAACAGAGAATAGTATAGAGCTATAGGCTAAATGCTCTGCAGGACAGGGGGGTAGTATGCAGGTATAGGTGAGATGCTCTGCAGATCAGGAGAACAATATAGAATTATAGGTGAGATGCTCTGCAGGGCAGGAGAATAATATAGAATTATAGGTGAGATGCTCTGCAGGGCAGGAATGATATGTGAAAAGTGCCCACAGACATGAATACTCACAGGAAAACAGTGGAGAGTTATAGGTGAGATGCTCTGCAGAACAGAGAATAGCATAGAGCTATAGGCTAAATGCTCTGCAGGACAGGGGGATAGTATGCAGGTATAGGTGAGATGCTCTGCAGATCAGGAGAATAATATAGAATTATAGGTGAGATGCTCTGCAGATCAGGAGAACAATATAGAATTATAGGTGAGATGCTCTGCAGGGCAGGCATGATATGTGAAAAGTGCCCACAGACATGAATACTCACAGGAAAACAGTGGAGAGCATAGAGCTATAGGCTAAATGCTCTGCAGGGCAGGAGAATAATATAGAATTATAGGTGAGATGCTCTGCAGGGCAGGCATGATATGTGAAAAGTGCCCACAGACATGAATACTCACAGGAAAACAGAGAGTTATAGGTGAGATGCTCTGCAGAACAGAGAATAGCATAGAGCTATAGGCTAAATGCTCTGCAGGACTGGGGGATAGTATGCAGGTATAGGTGAGATGCTCTGCAGATCAGGAGAACAATATAGAATTATAGGTGAGATGCTCTGCAGATCAGGAGAACAATATAGAATTATAGGTGAGATGCTCTGCAGGGCAGGAGAATAATATAGAATTATAGGTGAGATGCTCTGCAGGGCAGGAGAATAATATAGAATTATAGGTGAGATGCTCTGCAGGGCAGGAGAATAATATAGAATTATAGGTGAGATGCTCTGCAGGGCAGGCATAATATGTGAAAAGTGCCCACAGACATGAATACTCACAGGAAAACAGTAGAGAGTTATAGGTGAGATGCTCTGCAGAACAGAATAGCATAGAGCTATAGGCTAAATGCTCTGCAGGACAGGGGGACAGTATGCAGGTATAGGTGAGATGCTCTGCAGATCAGGAGAATAATATAGAATTATAGGTGAGATGCTCTGCAGAACACGAGAACAATATCGAATTATAGGTGATATGCTCTGCAGGGCAGGAGAATAATATAGAATTATAGGTGAGATGCTCTGCAGGGCAGGCATGATATGTGAAAAGTGCCCACAGACATGAATACTCAAAGGAAAACAGTGGAGAGCATAGAGCTATAGGCTAAATGCTCTGCAGGGCAGGAGAATAATATAGAATTATAGGTGAGATGCTCTGCAGGGCAGGCATGATATGTGAAAAGTGCCCACAGACATGAATACTCAAAGGAAAACAGTAGAGAGTTATAGGTGAGATGCTCTGCAGAACAGAGAATAGCATAGAGCTATAGGCTAAATGCTCTGCAGGACAGGGGGATAGTATGCAGGTATAGGTGAGATGCTCTGCAGATCAGGAGAATAATATAGAATTATAGGTGAGATGCTCTGCAGATCAGGAGAACAATATAGAATTATAGGTGAGATGCTCTGCAGATCAGGAGAACAATATAGAATTATAGGTGAGATGCTCTGCAGGGCAGGAGAATAATATAGAATTATAGGTGAGATGCTCTGCAGGGCAGGAGAATAATATAGAATTATAGGTGAGATGCTCTGCAGATCAGGAGAACAATATAGAATTATAGGTGAGATGCTCTGCAGGGCAGGAGAATAATATAGAATTATAGGTGAGATGCTCTGCAGGGCAGGCATGATATGTGAAAAGTGCCCACAGACATGAATACTCACAGGAAAACAGTAGAGAGTTATAGGTGAGATGCTCTGCAGAACAGAGAATAGCATAGAGCTATAGGCTAAATGCTCTCCAGGACAGGGGGACAGTATGCAGGTATAGGTGAGATGCTCTGCAGATCAGGAGAATAATATAGAATTATAGGTGAGATGCTCTGCAGATCAGGAGAACAATATAGAATTATAGGTGAGATGCTCTGCAGGGCAGGAGAATAATATAGAATTATAGGTGAGATGCTCTGCAGGGCAGGAGAATAATATAGAATTATAGGTGAGATGCTCTGCAGATCAGGAGAACAATATAGAATTATAGGTGAGATGCTCTGCAGGGCAGGAGAATAATATAGAATTATAGGTGAGATGCTCTGCAGGGCAGGCATGATATGTGAAAAGTGCCCACAGACATGAATACTCACAGGAAAACAGTAGAGAGTTATAGGTGAGATGCTCTGCAGAACAGAGAATAGCATAGAGCTATAGGCTAAATGCTCTGCAGGACAGGGGGATAGTATGCAGGTATAGGTGAGATGCTCTGCAGATCAGGAGAATAATATAGAATTATAGGTGAGATGCTCTGCAGATCAGGAGAACAATATCGAATTATAGGTGAGATGCTCTGCAGGGCAGGAGAATAATATAGAATTATAGGTGAGATGCTCTGCAGGGCAGGAGAATAATATAGAATTATAGGTGAGATGCTCTGCAGGGCAGGCATGATATGTGAAAAGTGCCCACAGACATGAATACTCACAGGAAAACAGTAGAGAGTTATAGGTGAGATGCTCTGCAAAACAGAATAGCATAGAGCTATAGGCTAAATGCTCTGCAGGACAGGGGGATAGTATGCAGGTATAGGTGAGATGCTCTGCAGGGCAGGAGAACAATATAGAATTATAGGTGAGATGCTCTGCAGATCAGGAGAACAATATAGAATTATAGGTGAGATGCTCTGCAGGGCAGGAGAATAATATAGAATTATAGGTGAGATGCTCTGCAGATCAGGAGAACAATATAGAATTATAGGTGAGATGCTCTGCAGATCAGGAGAACAATATATAGTTATAGGTGAGATGCTCTGCAGGGCAGGAGAATAATATAGAATTATAGGTGAGATGCTCTGCAGGGCAGGAGAATAATATAGAATTATAGGTGAGATGCTCTGCAGGGCAGGAGAATAATATAGAATTATCCCATAAATAAAAATAGTGGGAGATTAAGATTGGCATTTCTGCTTCAGTGCCACTCCTGTGTGTGCCACCTGTCTCAAATTGTGTGCCACATTAAACCTAGTGTGTAATACTGGCTCAGATTTCTTTTAAATTCTCCCTGAAAAAAAAAAAATAGTGGGAGATTAAGATTGGCATTTCCGCTTCAGTGCCACTCCTGTGTGTGCCACCTGTCTCAAATTGTGTGCCACATTAAACCTAGTGTGTAATACTGGGCCAGATTTCTTTTAAATTCTCCCTGAAAAAAAATTGTGGGAGATTAAGATTGGCATTTCTGCTTCAGTGCCAGTCCTGTGTGTGCCACCTGTCTCAAATTGTGTGCCACATTAAACCTAGTGTGTAATACTGGGCCAGATTTCTTTTAAATTCTCCCTGAAAAAAAATAGTGGGAGATTAAGATTGGCATTTCTGCTTCAGTGCCACTCCAGTGTGTGCCACCTGTCTCAAATTGTGTGCCACATTAAACCTAGTGTGTAATACTGGGTCAGATTTCTTTTAAATTCTCCCTTAAAAACAAAATTGTGGGAGATTAAGATTGGCATTTCCGCTTCAGTGCCACTCCTGTGTGTGCGCCACCTGTCTCAAATTTTGTGCCACAGAACATATACTGTATGAGAGATGGCCACATTTCTTCAATATTCTCCCAGAAAAAATAAAAAGGGGGAGATTTGAATTGTTAGTGTCTGCATCTGTGTCAGTCCTGTCAGTGGCATATCTGTCTGCCACTGAAGCTGTGTACTGTTATACATTGGGCCTGATTTCCCCTGCAGTCTGACCCACCTATAAAGGGATATATAAATCCAACAGAAGTTTGAGTTCACCTTGTAACTGGTTTTACAGTAGCAAATACAGTTAGTTTGCTCACGTTTTTCAAACAATGAGGAAGTCTGGTGGAAGAGGTCGTGGCCGTGGGCGGTCATTGCCAGCTGGTAATGATGGTAGTGGTGGTGGTGGAGCATCAGGTGGTCGTGGGAAAAGCAATATAGCACCTAAGTCTCAAGTTGTTGAGCCAGGTTCGTCGTCTGGCTACACAAGGCCTCGAACGCTCCCTTTTCTGGGAGTAGGAAAACCGCTTTTAACCCCTTTCTGCCATTAGACGTACTATTCCGTCCATGTGGGGTGGGCTTTACTTCCCAAGGACGGAATAGTACGTCATAGCCGATCGGCCGCGCTCACGGGGGGAGCGCGGCCGGGTATCAGCTGCTTATCGCAGCTGACATCCGGCACTATGTGCCAGGAGCGGTCACGGACCGCCCCCGACACATTAACCCCCGGCACACCGCGATCAAACATGATCGCGATGTGCCGGCGGTGCAGGGAAGCATCGCGCAGGGAGGGGGCTCCCTGCGGGCTTCCCTGAGACCCCCGCAGCAACGCGATGTGATCGCGTTGCTCCGGGGGTCTCCCACCTCCCTCCCTGCATCAAGTCCCGGATCCAATATGGCCGCGGATCCGGGTCCTGCAGGGAGGGAGGTGGCTTACCAAGTGCCTGCTCAGAGCAGGCACTTGGTAACGCTGCACTGCTGTCAGACAGATCGGTGATCTGTCAGAGTGCTGTGCAAACTGGTAGATCACCGATCTGTATTGTCCCCCCCTGGGACAAAGTAAAAAAAAAAATTTTTTACAAGTGTGTAAAAAAAAAAAAAAAAAAATCCTAAATAATGAAAAAAAAAAAAAAATATTATTCCCATAAATACATTTCTTTATCTAAATAAAAAAAAAAAAACAATAAAAGTACACATATTTAGTATCGCCGCGTCCGTAACGACCCGACCTATAAAACTGGCCCACTAGTTTACCCCTTCAGTAAACACCGGAAGAAAAAAAAAAAAAAAACGAGGCAAAAAACAACGCTGTATTATCATACCGCCGAACAAAAAGTGGAATAACACGCGATCAAAAAGACAGATATAAATAACCAGGGTACCGCTGAAAGCGTCATCTTGTCGCGCAAAAAATGAGCCGCCATACAGCAACATCAGCAAAAAAATAAAAAAGTTATAGTCCTCAGAATATAGCGATGCAAAAATAATTATTTTTTCTATAAAATAGTTTTTATCGTATAAAAGCGCCAAAACATAAACAAATGATATAAATGAGGTGTCGCTGTAATCGTACTGACCCGAAGAATAAAACGGCTTTATCAATTTTACCAAACGCGGAACGGTATAAACGCCTCCCCCAAAAGAAATTCATGAATAGCTGGTTTTTGGTAATTCTGCCTCACAAAAATCGGAATAAAAGGCGATCAAAAAATGTCACGTGCCCGAAAGTGTTACCAATAAAAACGTCAACTCGTCCCGCAAAAAACAAGACCTCACATGACTCTGTGGACTCAAATATGGAAAAATTATAGCTCTCAAAATGTGGTAACGCAAAAAATATTTTTTGCAATAGAAAGCGTCTTTCATTGAGTGACGGCTGCCAATCATAAAAATCCGCTAAAAAAACCTGCTATAAAAGTAAATCAAACCCCCCTTCATTACCCCCTTAGTTGGGGAAAAGTAAAAAAAATTTAAAAAATGTATTTATTTCCATTTTCCCATTAGGGCTAGGGCTAGGGTTAGGGCTAGGGTTAGGGCTGAGGTTAGGGCTAGGGTTAGGGTTAGGGCTGGGGTTAGGGTTAGGGCTAGGGTTAGGGCTAGGGTTAGGGCTAGGGTTATGGTTAGGGCTAGGGTTAAGGCTACAGTTAGGGTTAAGGCTACAGTTAGGGTTAAGGCTACAGTTAGGGTTAAGGCTACAGTTAGGGTTGGGGCTAAAGTTAGGGTTAGGGTTTGGATTACACTTGCGGTTGGGAATAGGGTTGGGATTAGGGTTAGGGGTGTGTCAGGGTTAGAGGTGTGGTTAGGGTTACCGTTGGAATTAGTTAGGGGTGTGTTTGGATTAGGGTTTCAGTTATAATTGGGGGGTTTCCACTGTTTAGACACATCAGGGGCTCTCCAAACGCAACATGGCGTCCGATCTCAATTCCAGCCAATTCTGCGTTGAAAAAGTAAAACAGTGCTCCTTCCCTTCCGAGCTCTCCCGTGTGCCCAAACAGGAGTTTACCCCAATATATGGGGTATCAGCGTACTCAGGACAAATAGGACAACAACTTTTAGGGTCCAAGTTCTCCTGTTACCCTTGGGAAAATACAAAACTGGGGGCTAAAAGATAAGTTTTGTGGAAAAAATAGATTTTTTTAATTTTCACGGCTCTGCGTTAGAAACTGTAGTGAAACACTTGGGGGCTCAAAGTTCTCACAACACATCTAGATAAGTTCCTTGGGGGGTCTAGTTTTCCAATATGGGGTCACTTGTGGGGGGTTTCTATTGTTTAGGTACATTAGGGGCTCTGCAAACGCAATGTGACGCCTGCAGACCATTCCATCTAAGTCTGTATTTCAAATGGCGCTCCTTCCCTTCCGAGCCTTCCCATGCGCCCAAAACGGTGGTTCCCCCCCCACATATGGGGTATCAGCGCACTCAGGACAAATTGCACAACAAATTTTGGGGTCCAATTTCTCCTGTTCCCCTCGGGAAAATACAAAACTGGGGGCTAAAAAATAATATTTGTGGGAAAAAAAATTTGTTTTATTTTTACGTCTCTACAACACATCTAGATAAGTTCCTTAGGGGGTCTACTTTCCAAAATGGTGTCACTTGTGGGGGGTTTCAATGTTTAGGCACATCAGTGGCTCTCCAAACGCAACATGGCGTCTCATCTCAATTCCTGTGAATTTTGCATTGAAAAGTCAAACGGCGCTCCTTCCCTTCCCAGCTCTCCCATGCGCCCAAACAGTGGTTTACCCCCACATATGGGGTATCAGAGTACTCAGGACAGATTGTGCAACAACTTTTTGGTTCCAAATTCTTCTCTTACCATTGGGAAAATAAAAAATTGGGGGCGAAAAGATCATTTTTTTTACAAAAAATATTTTTTATTTTTACGGTTCTGCATTATAAACTTCTGTGAAGCACTTGGTGGGTCAAAGTGCTCACCACACCTCTAGATAAGTTCCTTAGGGGGTCTACCTTCCAAAATGGTGTCACTTGTGGGGGGTTTCAATGTTTAGGCACATCAGTGGCTCTCCAAACGCAACATGGCGTCCCATCTCAATTCCAGTCAATTTTGCATTAAAAAGTCAAATGGCGCTCCTTCGCTTCCAAGCTCTGTCATGCGCCCAAACAGTGGTTTACCTCCACTTATGTGGTATCAGCGTACTCAGGACAAATTGTACAACAAGGTTTGGGGTCCATTTTCTCCTGTAACTCTTGGCAAAATAAAACAAATTGGAGCTGAATTAAATTTTTTGTGAAAAAAAGTAAAATGTTAATTTTTATTTAAACATTCCAAAAATTCCTGTGAAACACCTGAAGGGTTAATAAACTTTTTGAATGTGGTTTTGAGAACCTTGAGGGGTGCAGTTTTTAGAATGGTGTCACACTTGGGTATTTTCTATCATATAGACCCCTCAAAATGACTTCAAATGAGATGTGGCCCCTAAAATAAAATGGTGTTGTAAAAATGAGAAATTGCTGGTCAACTTTTAACCCTTATAACTCCCTAACAAAAAAAAATTTTGGTTCCAAAATTGTGCTGATGTAAAGTAGACATGTGGGAAATGTTACTTATTAAGTATTTTGTGTGACATATCTCTGTGATTTAACTGCATAAAAATTCAAAGTTGGAAAATTGCAAAATTTTCAAAATTTTCGCCATATTTCCGTTTTTTTCACAAATAATCGCAAGTAATATCAAAGAAATTTTACCACTATCATGAAGTACAATATGTCACGAGAAAACAATGTCAGAATCACCGGGATCCGTTGAAGCGTTCCAGAGTTATAACCTCATAAAGGGACAGTGGTCAGAATTGTAAAAATTGGCCCGGTCCATAACGTGCAAACCACCCTTGGGGGTAAAGGGGTTAAAGCCGGAGCAGCAAGAACAAGTTTTGGCTTTCCTTGCTGACTCAGCCTCTAGCTCTTTCGCCTCCTCTTCTGAAACTGCTAAATGTAAAAGCAGCACATCGGTAGTGGATGTTCACGGTCAGGGACAAGTCGCATCCTTGTCTTCTTCACCAAGAACAACAGAGAAGGATGCGTCAGGCGACACAATGGGTTACTCCATGGAGCTCTTTACACATACCGTTCCTGGGTTAGAAAGTGAAACAGTTAACAGGCCATGCCCATTACAAGTTGAATCGGACATGGAGTGCACAGATGCACAGCCACAGCCAGATTACTATGCTGTTCCTTTGACTCAGACCACAACATTGCCCTCGCGGTGTAATGATCCAGAAGCAGACCCTGATGAGACTATGGTGCCCCGTCACGAACGCTATTGCAGCGCCCCAGAGATCTGGTCGTTGCAGTAACGTCGCTCTGCCACTAAGGGGAGTGATGGTACGTCTGATGGCACTAAAGGAGTTCTACTGACCAGGTATCACCAAGCACACACCACACTTCACACTCCGGCCACTAGGGGGAGCAAAAGGCTTATTTATTGGGCCACTTCTCACATTGGTAAAACTAGGGGTCGGACAGGAAGTTAGGCAGAACGAAGCCTGGGAGAGCTCCAGGGAGGATCTGTCAGACCTGGAAAATCTGGCAGGTACCTAGCGAAAGGACAGATTGTTACGGGACCGCGCCTGCACTACCTTGCGGCGGTACCCTAAGAAAGAGACAAGAAAGGAAGAATATTGTGGAATAGTGAGAAAAGAGATCAGGACAAAGGAGATCCAGTAGGAGTCGTGCCCCGAGAACGGCAACATCTTACTGAGGTGCATAGTCGGTGGCCGGAGCACCGAAGAAGTAACAGTCTCCACGCATTACTTCAAACAGCGGCAGGACAGTTAATTACAGGTTGGCTGTCTACCATACAACACCTAAGAAGGACATAGGAGGCAACGTGGGAGAGGGGCGACACTAGGGTTCCAGAATACCTCCAGGCCTACCTGTCCTAGCCATAACATGCCTGGGGGACGGAGAAGAGAAAGATCTAAAACGGACGAGAACAGCAGTTGTGAGGACTATCCTGAATGCTCAGTAGGGAAGCACTACAACATACAGGCGCTAGTGGGTAGACACTGATTTCCACCTGCAAAGGGAACTCTGGATGTGCCTTCGGACCGGCCGGTCTCAGACAGCCCAGGTGAAAGTGCCCTGGATTGAGGATCCTGAAACCTTCAGTAAAAGGTAAAGAAACTGAACCCTGTGTCCTCGTTATTCTTCGCACTACGCACCATCACCCTTTATTGGACGCCCCTTAGCAGGGTCACTGACCAGGTCCAGCCACCGTGACAACCGTGGAACCGAGAAGAAAGGACCGGTACCGAGTGACTTGTGGCCCTGTGTCTGGGGGCGCTTCAACTTGGCGTCACGAACAGGATTGTACTTAAGCCTGAAGAGTCAGGTCATGTGTGCCTTGGAACTGTGACTTATTGCAAAGACTGTGTACCGCTATTTGCCGCCAAAAATCCGCCATTGCCGCACCGCGTAGAGCATGAAGGGAGGAGTCATAGCTTCGTGGGTGGAGCCGGCTGGAAAAGCGCGCGGAGCGGAAGACGCGGTGAGGCGCTGACCCCGGAAAGAGAACCCCGACCGATTAGCAAGGGGGAGGAACGGCCATGTCGGACCCCGGAGGAGCGGAGGCGGCCACAGCTGCAGACTCGGGAGCACTTCCGGATTCCGCGGTAAGCGCAGCCACAGACCCGGTATCACCACTAGAGGCCGCGGGGCTTACCGCTTCCACCAACCAGCCGGATAGTGCTGCCGCTACAGCAGCCATAATGCCCTTCTCTATGCCGTACATACCAGGGGCCGCCTGGCTCCCGCGATACTTTGGAGAAGCTCATACGTTAACTGACTTTAAAGAAGGGATTTGTAGCCTGCTCAAGTTTTATCCCTTGACGGAGCCTCAAAAGGTTCATATGATAACCGGCCAACTCTTTGGAGCGGCATTGAGGGAAGTAAAGTCCTGGCCCGCTGCGGACAAGAAAACTGCGCAACAATTATTTGCCAAGCTCAAAGCCACCTTTGACACCCACACCGCTACGGAAATTAAATTGACGTTCTATGTGTGCAAGCAGCGGCCGCAGGATAGCTTACGGGACTATGCCCTTAATCTTCAGGAGGCGCTGCGGGCCATCAAGCAAAGTGACCCAAGCAGCATGCAAGATGAAGATAAACTCCTGAAAGAGCGGTTCATCGAAGGGCTCCTGTGCAGTAATCAAAGGGCCCAGCTACACTTCCTGGCCATGCAGAATCCAGACCTGACCTTCGCGCAATTCAAAGATAAAGCTATCCAGGCGCTACCGGAGCGGCAGCCCAGCCGTGCCACACTTCCCAGGCGGCAAGCCCTCACATACCACCAGGAGGTGGTGCCGGACGCACCTGTCTCCGCCGAGGCCGATGCCCAGATCCTGGACGACGACTCCCCTGCAGGACTGCGTCTCCAGGTACAGGAACTGACCAGGAGCGTTGCTGCCCTAGCCCGGACCGTCCAGTCCCTACAGGAGGCCCCCAAGGCGAAGATCCAGCTTGCTTCCAGACCGGAGGATGTCCCCTGACAACGACCAAGGAGGGTTCCATCGACCAGAGACAGAGACGACGATCGTTTTCATCAGGATGGATGACCTATCTGCCGCCGTTGCCACCAGGTGGGCCACCTTGCAAGGTACTGTCAGTTATACGAGCAACCCCTGGGGCCAAGGGCCAACCCCCAGGAGTAGAACGCCCAGGCCCGCAAAATTGGAGAGCCAAATACATTGGGGGGCGTCCTGTTCTCCCTATCGTGATCGACGGTATCCCCATGAACGCTTTGCTGGACACCGGCTCCCAGGTGACAACTATGCCCTACATCCTTTATACACGTTATTGGGAGGACACTGACATCACCCGTGCCCCTGATGATGATTTCACCATAATAGCTAGCAATGGTCAGCCACTGCCGCAAGTGGGATACAAAGAGGTCACTATTAAGGTGGGGCGGGTAGAATTGGAGGCCCAAGGAATTGTCATTGTTGATATCGACCGGCGTGAACGTAACCCCATGATGACCATCGGTACTAATGTCATAGAGAATTGTCTTGCAGAAGTTATTGTTTTGTTGCAGCAAGTAGCAGAGACAGCTGGTCACAGTGAACAACGTGCCTTACAGAAAGAAATCAGAGCCCTAATGCGGAGACAGCAAGTGGAGTTGACTGGTGGTGAAATTGGCCGGGTCATAGTGAGTGATTCGAACCCCATTGCAATACCCCCCAGGAGTGAAATGTTAATATGGTGTCGGGCAGCCATAGGTCTCGGGGGTAAAGACTATCAGGCCCTGGTAGAACCTGTGTATTCAGAGAATAGGCCTACCCTCCTGACAGCCAGAGGGGTGGTTGATGTCCGCAAGGGGAGGGTGCCGGTACGTGTTCTTAACTGCGGGGAGGAGGAAGTCCACCTCACTAAATATGTCACACTTGCCAAGCTGTTTAATGTTAATAATAGTGTGATACAGGCACCCGGGCCCTTGGCTCCGTCCAGGTCGGCGGAGGACAACGGCTCTACAGAACAATCAAAAGATTGGTGCCAAGAATTACATGTGGGCACTGATGCTACTCCATCTCACCAGATACAGGGGGCCTACAGGGTGGTTCACGAGTATGAGCAGGTATTCAGCAAACAACCCCTTGATTTCGGGCGGGTAAAAGGGATTCAACATCACATCCCCACAGGAGACCACCCGCCCGTAAAAGAAAGATACCGTCCTGTACCCCCAGCTCATTATCAGTGTGCCAAGAACATGTTGCGAGAGATGAAGGAGGCTGGGGTAGTGAGAGACAGCTGTAGCCCCTGGGCAGCTCCATTAGTCCTCGTTAGAAAGAAAGACGGCACCATGAGGATGTGTGTGGATTATAGGCAATTAAACCGCATTACACATAAGGACGCATACCCCCTGCCTAGGATAGAGGAGCCCTTGGCTGCGTTAAAGTCTGCTAACTACTTCTCTACTTTAGATCTCACCAGTGGGTATTGGCAGGTTCCCGTGGCAGAGGCGGACAAAGAAAAGACAGCCTTCACGACGCCGATGGGTCTCTGCGAGTTCAACTACATGCCCTTCGGATTGTGCAACGCCCCGGGGACGTTCCAGAGGATGATGGAGTGCTGTTTGGGACACAAGAACTTTGAGACCGTGCTGCTGTATCTGGACGATGTCATTGTCTTCTCTAAGACCTATGAAGACCATCTGAAGCACCTGGCCGAGGTCTTTGAAGCGCTGTCCAACTTTGGCTTAAAGGTGAAACCGTCCAAGTGCCATCTGCTCAAACCCAAAGTACAGTACCTGGGCCATGTGGTGAGTGCCGAAGGAGTGGCCCCAGACCCCGACAAGGTCACGGTGATCAGGGACTGGCCGCAGCCCAGTAACATTCATGAGGTCCGGCAGTTCCTCGGGTTGGTGGGTTACTACCAGAGGTTTATCAAGGACTTCACCAAGAAGGCCGCGCCGTTGAAAGACCTGTTGATGGGCCAGCCCAAGAAACCCAAGGGTAAGAATACCCCGCTGGATTGGAACGACGGACTGGAAGGATCGTTCACTTGCTTAAAATCGGCATTAACGGGAGAGGAAGTACTAGCCTACCCGGAATACGACCAACCATTCGTATTGTACACGTACGCCAGCAACGTGGGGCTGGGAGCGGTGCTGTCCCAGGTCCAGAAGGGCAAGGAACGAGTAATCGGCTATGCCAGCAGGAAGCTTCGCCCCACTGAAAGGAACCCAGACAACTACAGTTCCTTTAAGCTGGAGTTCCTCGCAGTCATTTGGGCCGTGACGGAGAGGTTCAAGCACTATCTGGCCTCAGCGAAATTCACCATCTTTACGGATAATAATCCACTTACGCACTTGGACACAGCAAAACTCGGTGCCTTGGAGCAGCGGTGGATGGCCCAGTTGTCTAATTACGATTTTACCATCAAATACCGGGCGGGGCACAAGAATGCGAATGCCGATGCATTGTCCTGAATGCCTCACCTACCCGAAACGGAGGAAGACCCAGAAGCATTTGAAGAAGTGGAACTGCCCGCTTTCCATCGTCCCAAGGCAACTCAGTGTTCCCATCAGGTGGAGAACAGGCGCAGAAACAAACAGGGCGCCCCGTTGAATCCCCTGCCCCACCACGGGTGGACAGAGAACCAGGATGGTGACCCTGCGGTCCGTCGAGTGAAGGAGCTCCTGACGCAGGCAGGTTTGTATCCTGGCCCGGATGATCCACCAGAGGCATTACAGTTGTGGAAGGAGAGGGGCAGGCTGTTTCTTCACAATGGCTAGCTGTGCCGAAGGAACATCGACCCTCGCACTCACAAATTAGTGTGGCAGATTGTGGTCCCCAGACAAGATGTGCCCATGGTCCTGGAAGCATACCACGATGGGGCAGGACACTTCGGAAGAAAGCTGGAGAGGCTACTCCGTGGGAGGTTCTACTGGGTCGGCATGAAGAAGGCTATCGAGAAGTGGTGTCGAGAGTGTGGCCCCTGTGGCCTACGCCAGAAGGATCATGACAGCCAACGGGCTCCCCTGCAGCCCATCATCACCAAACGACCGCTCGAGTTGGTCGCGCTGGATCACGTAAAGCTAACACCTAGCCGGTCAGGGTATCTCTATGCTCTCACCATGGTGGACCACTATTCCAGGTTCCTGGTAGTCGTACCAGTCAAAGATCTGACGGCTAGGACGGCTGCTAAAACCTTCCAGCAGTACTTCTGTCGACCCCATGGGTACCCAGAGAAGGTGTTGACCGATCAGGGGCCGGCATTAGAAGCGGAGGTGTTCCAGGAGTTCTGCAATTTGTATGGGTGTAAGAAGATCAGAACCACACCGTACCATCCACAGACCAACGCGATGTGTGAAAAGATGAATCAAGTGGTGATCGACTTACTGAAAACCTTACCTGTAGAGGAGCGGAACTTGTGGCCTACAAAGTTACCAGACCTGGTGGACATGTACAACCACATCCCGGTGAATTCCACCAACTGCACCCCAGCGTACCTGATGCGAGGAAGGTCTAGCAAGTTACCCGTCGATCTGGACATGGGGGTTCTGACCCCAGAAGAGATATCACCAGATGCGGATTGGGATACTGAGAGACAGCAGAGGTACCGCAAAGTACAGGAATCTGTGGAAAAGAGTCTCGCTCAGGCCAGACAGAAGCAAGAGAGGGACTACAACCGTCATGCTCCCGTGGCTCCATTGGCACCTGGTGAGCAAGTACTCGAAAGAGGAGACTACACAAGCTTGATGATCAATGGGAAGCGGAACTGTATACCGTTCTCCCCTCCGACTTCGACAATACAAAGGTCTGTCTCATCAGTAAGGACGGAGGAGAGACCTCAGCGGCCATATCCAGAGACCACCTGAAAATATGCCCGGATAAGCTGAAAGATGGGGAAACAGATCCCAGGATTTCTCCGCCTGTGGAAGAAGAGAAGATGATACACACTGTTCTTGGCGATTTTCCCCAGTCCTGGACTCAAATAAATCAGGCCATTGTGGTACCTGTCCTAACGTTCCGTCAACCGGGACCGCCAGAACTAAATGTGGTGCCAGGGCAGCTGGACCCGCCAGCGCAGCCGACCCCACTGGGAGATGCGATGCCAACGGTCGAATCAGCGGGTCCTCCCTCTGTCATCAGTGAATCTGCCATGCCCATTGCTAATAGTGGTAGCACTGAGGACGCCAGTATGCCAGTGCTGCCCAGACTCACTAGAAGTGTAGCTAGAAGACAGTGCACTACACTAGCGATAGCAAGCGTAGCGGGTCCTGTCAGGCCAGTAGCAACCCCTGCGCTGCGGAGGTCCACGTGTAGCACCAAGAATCAGACTCCACTTCATTATAGACCTTGGCGATATTAATGATAGTTGTTATTTGGTTGAAAATGCTTGTGTAAATATTTATGTTATAGGTTAAAAATGGACAATGGTGTGATGGACAGTGAATCACTCCAAAACTTTCACAGGGGCCCCTTTGTTTACCCAGGGTCCCTGCTATTCTATGGTTACACCTACAGAACTGGGAGTCATGGACTGTGCATGGCCAATCTTTTGCAACGTTTAAGCGTCCTTACCTTCCATAACGGAAAGCACTGTTATGTTTATTTGTTCATAGTATATATATAAGAATTTTTGTGTGTTTCCTATTAACATGTACTGCTGTTCTTCTTTTCCCAGTCCGGGAGTACTGGATTTAACCGGGGGGGGGGGGGGAGTGCAGCGCCCCAGAGATCTGGTCGTTGCAGTAACGTCGCTCTGCCACTAAGGGGAGTGATGGTACGTCTGATGGCACAAAAGGAGTTCTACTGACCAGGTATCACCAAGCACACACCACACTTCACACTCCGGCCTCTAGGGGGAGCAAAAGGCTTATTTATTGGGCCACTTCTCACATTGGTAAAACTAGGGGTCGGACAGGAAGTTAGGCAGAACGAAGCCTGGGAGAGCTCCAGGGAGGATCTGTCAGACCTGGGAAATCTGGCAGGTACCTAGCGAAAGGACAGATTGTTACGGGACCGCGCCTGCACTACCTTGCGGCGGTACCCTTAGAAAGAGACAAGAAAGGAAGAATATTGTGGAACAGTGAGAAAAGAGATCAGCACAAAGGAGATCCAGTAGGAGTCGTGCCCCGAGAACGGCAACATCTTACTGAGGCGCATAGTTGGTGGCCGGAGCACCGGAGAAGTAACAGTCTCCACGCATTACTTCAAACAGCGGCAGGACAGTTAATTACAGGTTGGCTGTCTACCATACAACACCTAAGAAGGACATAGGAGGCAACGTGGGAGAGGGGCGACACTAGGGTTCCAGAATACCTCCAGGCCTACCTGTCCTAAAGGTGTGTCCTAGCCATAACATACCTGTGGGACGGAGAAGAGAAAGATCTAAAACAGACGAGAACAGCAGTTGTGAGGACTATCCTGAATGCTCAGCAGGGAAGCACTACAACACACAGGAGCTAGTGGGTAGACACTGATTTCCACCTGCAAAGGGAACTCTGGATGTGCCTTCAGACCGGCCGGTCTCAGACAGCCCTGGTGAAAGTGCCCTGGATTGAGGATCCTGAAACCTTCAGTAAAAGGTAAAGAAACTGAACCCTTTGTCCTCGTTATTCCTCGCACTACGCACCATCATCCTTTATTGGACGCCCCTTAGCAGGGTCACTGACCGGGTCCAGCCACCGTGACAACCACAGAACCGAGAAGAAAGGACCGGTACCGAGTGACTTGTGGCCCTGTGTCTGGGGGCGCTTCACTATACCATCGGCTTACACGGTGACACAGACGAAGTTGCACACGAGATAGAAGAGGAGGTCATAGATGACCCAGTTGTTGACCCCGATTGGCAGCCATTGGGGGAACAGGGTGCAGGCGGCAGTAGCTCTGAAGCGGAGGAGGAGGAACCGCAGACGGCATCAACATCGCAACAGGTTCCATCTGCCACGCCCGTATCTGGCCAAAAAAGCATTGCAAAACCAGTTGTAGGACAGTGTGGACATACGTTTAAAGAAGCTCAGTCTGCAATGCCTGAAAAGGTATCCGATAGTAGAAAGAGTGCAGTCTGGCATTTTTTAAACAACATCCAAATGATCAGCACAAAGTCATCTGTCAAAAATGTTCAACTACCTTAAGCAGAGGTCAGAATCTTAAAAGTCTAAATACAAGTTGCATGCGTAGACATTTAACCACCATGCATTTGCAAGCCTGGTCTAACTACCAGTTGTAGCACCCTCGGCCAATGAAGCTAGTCAGCAACGCTACATCCCTTCCGTCACTGTAAGGCCGGCGTCACACACAGCGTAAAACAATACGGTCCGTATATTACGGCCGTAATACGCTGAAAAGTCCCGAAAAAAGTGGTCCGTAGCTCCTCCGTAGGCAGGGTGTGTCAGCGTTTTTTGCGCATGGCATCCTCCGTATGTAATCCGTATGGCATCCGTACTGCGTGGTTTTCTCGCAGGCTAGCAAAACCAACATACCGCTATAGAAGTGATCCATGTGTCCCAAAAAGAAAAGAAAATATATATATACTGTCTATATATATATATATATATATATATATATATATATATATATATGTGTGTCAGTAGACACATATATTAGAGAGAAAAGCCGGTAATTCAGTGCGGTGTACAGTAAAATCACACTGACAGCTTACAGTAGAATAGGTAGAATAAATGTGTACACATAGAATAGGTATATATATATATATATGTCAGTGAGACACATATATGTATATATATTAATATTTATTCCAGCGCTAGACAGCTTGAAAGCCGGTAATTCAATTACCGGCTTTTTCCTTCTCCTTCCTAAAACCCGACATGATTTGAGACATGGTTTACATACAGTAAACCATGTCTTCTCTCCATTTTTTTTGCAGATTCCACACTACTAATGTCAGTAGTGTGTATCTGCAAAATTTGGCCGTTCTAGCTCTTAAAATAAAGGGTTAAATGGCGGAAAAAATTGGCGTGGGCTCCCGCGCAATTTTCTCCGCCAGAGTAGTAAAGCCAGTGACTGAGGGCAGATATTAATAGCCTGGAGAGGGTCCACGGTTATTGGCCCCCCCCTGGCTAAAAATATCTGCCCCCAGCCACCCCAGAAAAGGCACATCTGGAAGATGCGCCTATTCTGGCACTTGGCCACTCTCTTCCCATTCCCGTGTAGCGGTGGGATATGGGGTAATGAAGGGTTAATGCCACCTTGCTATTGTAAGGTGACATTAAGCCTAATTAATAATGGAGAGGCGTCAATTATGACACCTATCCATTATTAATCCAATACTAAAAAAAAAAAAAAAAAAAAAAAAGTCACAGCAAAAAGCAGAGATGTTTTACCTGCTGAAGCCTCCAACTGAATGCACCAGCAGGGCCCTGCTGGTGCATTCAGTTGGAGGCTTCAGCAGGTAAAACATCTCTGCTTTTTGCTGTGACTTTTTTGAATTTTTTGGAGGATTTGTAAGTCCTCTTTTTGTGTCGGTGAGCTTTTAATCCAATACTAGTAAAGGGTTAAATAAAACGCAAACACATTTTTTAAAATTATTTTAATGAAATAAAAACAATGGTTGTTGCAGTATTTTATTCAACGCCCAATCCAGTCACTGAAGACCCTCGTTCTGTGAGTAAAAAAACATAATAAACCAACAATATACTTACCCTCCGCAGATCTGTAACGTCCAACGATGTAAATCCTTCTGAAGGGGTTAAAACATTTTGCAGCAAGGAGCTGTGCTAATGCAGGCTGCTCCTCGCTGCAAAACCCCAGGGAATGAGGCTAAAAATAGATCAATGATCTATATTTAGCTTCATTTGCGGTGAGGCGCCCTCTGCTGGCTGTTCATAGATCGTGGGAAATTACCTAGAAAGCTCCCTGGCTTTCATCAAACAGCTGTCTGTGGATGGATACCATGCTTGGCATAGGTGGTTTTCCTTTATTGGATGTTTTCCTTTATTGGATGCTGCCCTTCCCTTGGTTGTTCCTTCCCGGGGAAAGGCCTGGCTATTCACTGCCTGCGTTGAGAAACATGTGATGGTGTCTCCGCAGCTCCTCTACTTGCATTTGCATATTTGGGGGCAGTGTTCTGGATCACTGCGTTGAGAAACACGTGATGGTGTCTCCGCGGTGTTGGATGTTTTGGTCTCCACGAGGTCAATCATCCGTGCCTTTATAATCTTCCTATGCTTGTCGTTACCTCTTGTCTGTGTGCGTGCCACAGGTGGAGTAACCAACCCTGGAATATGAAGCTAAGTTGTGATCCTCGTATCAACTGGCCTTGTATGGACTGGCATCTTCCTACGCTTGTCGTTACCTCCTCTGTGTGCGTACCACAGGTGAGGTAGTGACCCTAGAAGATCTGTAGTCACAGCTGCTATTTTCCCGGTGAGTCAGCGGAAGGGCGAGACTCTGTAATGTACAACATCTTGGGTACTGTGCTGTGACTGTTCTGTGTTATCTGTCTATTTTGTGGTACAATAAAGCATTGCCACACTGTTTTACTCTCACCCTGTTTTGCCTGAGTAGCATTTTGCCCATGTTTAAAGGATTTAAAGCAGGAGTTTGGCGAGATGATCCCTGGGTTCATGCCTTTTCGGCTAGCGGGCGTTGCTCATAGCAATCCAGCAGTGACAACCATAGACTTCTGCTGGAGACCTCTGGTTGTCATGCCAACCCATCGGTAACCTGCGATCATGTGACGGGGTCACTGATGAGCGGGATTTCCGGTGCACTTGCTGACATGTGCCAGAAAAGATGTGATTCAGCGCCTGAGCCAACATCAAAGGGAGGGGGTCATACATCTGCGTACATTTACGTCTGATGTCGGAAAGGGGTTAAAAGGGATTGTTTTAGGCTAGTTTCACACTAGCGTTCGGCAGGGCTGCAAATGAAAGCCTTCTAACTCTGTGAAGCCCCGCCCACTGCCGCTCCTCTTCCTTCAGCTTCGCCTATGTCTGCATGCGTCCTGCATACCCTATCTTTAACATTTGGTACGCAAGCCATGCGGATGTATGCGGATGCTTCTGCATGCGTCGTTTTGAAGCTGCGCCAACCGCAACATGTTGAGTTTGATGCAGGTCAGCGCAGCGTCAAGATGACGCATGCGGAGGCATCCGCATACATCTGCGTGCCCAATGTTAAAATTAGGGAATGTAGGATTGTAGGATGCATGCAGATGTAGGCGGTGTCATGAATCCCACCATGCTGCCACCAATGTCACGAATCCCACCGGATATGTCAGGGATCCCACCACTCTGTCATGGTTTACAGGGAAGATACCTTTATCATCCACACCACACACCAATTTGTCATGAACCGAGGTTGTTTGGTTGCCCCTCGTTCCTTCTGAAGGGGATTTATCTATATCCCACTTCCCAGTTCCGCTTTGAAACTTGCAGCTCTCTTGGCACCCCCTTAACCTCAGGTCAGTCAGGGTACTCACAGGGTAATTAGTCACCAGAAGGGCTGCCTGCTATGTATTGGCTATTGGGCACGCTGCAGCGAGGGTGATATAACTACTCCCACACAGGCAGGAACAATAATTATCAACGATATGCCCTCGTCGTGACATCACTGAGTGGGCTGAGTTATGACATGCACTCTTTCCACTCTTTACGTTTTGGCTTCACCAAACAAAGACATTCCTGGGGGAAGGGAGGGGGAATGAGTGGCTTGAATTCCAATGTGCTGCCAGCAGAGAAGGGGGGTCGAACATGCAGCTGGTGTCTGTTCTCTGTTCTTGGATGTGGCAGAGCTCAGTACGCGATAATAGACAATCAACTACCTCATGTTCCTGACACCTCCCCTTTTGGACTGCGCTACGGAGGCAGGACCTCTCTGTACATCTCCATGCGCACCTCGGCAGGTTCTCCCAGGCGGGACAACACATCTGCATTGCTATGCTCCCTGCCCATTTTGTGTGTGACTGTAAAGTCGTACTGCTGGAGGGCAAGGCTCCAGCGTAGCAAGCTTTCGTTGGTTCCACACATGGCTTGTAGCCAGCGCAGAGGGTGGTGGTCCGTCATCACAGTGAAGGTGCACCTGTACAGGTAGGGCTGTAAAAGTTGTAGGGTTCAGACTATGGCCAGGCACTCCTTCTCGATAGTGGAATAGGCCACCCCTCAGCAGAAGCTTCCGGCTCAGGTACAAGATGGGGTGATCATGGTTCCCTGAGTTGACCTGGCTGAGCACAGCACCAAGAGCAAACTCACTGGCATCAGTCTGCACCTAGAACGGTCGACTGCTGTCAACTGCTTTCAACACAGGAGCATTACACAGGGCTGTTTTCAATGCCTGGAAGGCCCCCTCACAGCCGTTGGTTCAGTCGACTATGTGGGGTAGCTTCTTCCTGGTGAGGTCCGTCAAGGGTTTTGCCAGGCTACTATAGTTCTATACGAAGGACCTATAGTACCTTGCAGTGCCCAGGAAGGACATCACCTGTTTCTTGGTCCTGGGGTGGGCCAGGATCGCGTCCACTTTCCCAGGCTCTGGCTTTATGGACTTCCCACCTACCCGGTGCCCAGGTAATGGACCTCTCTCATGCCCATCTGGCACTTTCCCGGCTTGATGGTTAGAACGGCTCAGTGAATTTGCCTGAGCACCTCCTGAAGATGCTGCAGGTGTTCATCCCAGGGGGAACTGAAGATGTTATTCAGGTACACCACCACGTTCTTCTCCAGTTCCTGAAGCAGGTGGTTGACCATCCGCTGGAAAGTGGCAGGGGAATCCTTCTTGCCGAAGGGCATGACCGTGGACTCGTACAGTCCAAAGGGGGTGACTTCTCCTGTGCCTCGGGACTCAGGGGAATCTGCCAGTATCCTCGACTCAGATCCATTATGGTCAGATATTTTGCGCCAGCTGACAGCTCAATTAGTTCCTCAATGTGCGGTATTGGGTGCGCATCAGAGGCTGTGATGGCGTTGAGCCCCCTGTAGTCCACGCAGAACCGAGTGGTTCGATCCTTCTTTGGCACGAGAACTACAGGTGAGGCCCACGTGCTCTTTGACCATTGAATCACCCCCAGCTGTAACATCTCATTGATCTCCTGGCGCATAAACATCTCCTTGACCTCCTGGCGCATAACCTGCTGCACCTAGTCGGAGAACCGATAGGGTGTTCACCGGAGTAGGGCATGATTCCTGGTGTCCACCTCGTGGACCGCTAACATGGTCATTCCAGCGTGGTCCGAAACTGCAACCGCTGAGGTTCGGTTAACAAGGCGCTTACCTCCACGTCCTCAATGGACCCACCAGCCTTGGCTTGGGCCAGCATGTCTTCGAGCAGGCTGCAGACCGGTAGGACACAAGCTTCACATTCGTGATGAGCTGTCATGTTGACATGAAAGGCCTCTCGTCTACCCCGAGCGTGGTCAAGCGTGACCACGTAGGTGACCGGGTTGAGCTGTTGGTAGACGACGTACGAGCCTTTCCAGGCTGTCTGAAGCTTATCCTTTGGTACGGGACCAGCACTCACACCTTTAGAACCATGTGTTGGTCCGCTCCCAGGGCGTTCTGGTCGTACCAGTGCTTCTGATCAGCCTGAGTCAGTGTCATGTCATGCACCAACTTCGACAAGGTCTGCATTTTGTCACGAAAGCGCATGACATACTCCACTATGGACACTTCAGAAGGGTTTGACTCCTCTTCCCAGGATTCCCTTACCAACCCAAGGGGTCCCCGGAGTCGCCTGCCGTACAGGAGCTTGAACGGGAGAATCCCGTTGAGGCCTTCGGAACCTCTCGGCAAGCGAATAGCAGGTGTGGGAGGTACTGCTCCCAGTCATATCCTTGGGCGTCAACCAGCTTGCGTAGCATCTGTTTGAGGATATCATTGAAGCGCTCACACAAGCCATTTGACGGTGGGTGATACGCACTCGATACCAGACGCTTCACCTGCATTTTCTTACAGAGAGCCTCCATTAGGCAGGACAAGAATTGGGTCCCTTGATCGATAAGCATCTCCCTGGGAAATCCTACATGTGAAAAGATAGCCAACAGTGCATCCGCCACCTTATCTGCCCTAGTTGAGGACAGAGCCACTGCCTTTGGGTACCGGGTAGCGTAGCCTACCACAGTGAGGACGTAATGCTTTCCAGAGCTGCTGGGGACGGCCAGCGGGCCCACAGTGTCCAATACGATCCTCTGGAAAAGCTCCTCGATCACTGGCAAAGGGATTAGGGGAGCCTTAAGAGCAGGCCCCACCTTCCCCACTCTTTGGCAGGTGATACAGGAGCGGCAGTAGTTTGTTACATCTGTCCCCATCTTGGGCCAATAGAAGTGTTGAGACAGCCGGGCCTTAGTTTTGCTGATCCCCATGTGTCCAGCGAGCAGGATCTCGTGGGCAATCCGCAACTCACTCCTGAATTGGTGCGGGACGACCAGCTGTCTTTCCCTCAACCACTCCTTTTGCAATTTTCCGGTTACTATCTCCCGGTACAACCACACTCGTTCCCAGAACACCCTCTCCTTATCAGTCACGGAGGTGGGCGTCTCGGCAAGGTGTCTCAAATTCTCCAGGCTCACATCTGAGTGCAGAGCATCCTGGAGCTCCTGGCTAGTGGCAGCCAGAAGCGACATCAGGGTCCCTGTTGTGAATTCTGTTGTCAAGCTCCCTCCTGTGGTCAGGAATGGTACTTCGGCTGGTTCTGTCCATGGACTTCCTCTGGTGGCTGTGGGTGTTTCTGAGTTTCCTTCCACAGGTGACGAGGTTAATTCGTTAGCAGGCTGCTCTATTTAACTCCACTTAGATCTTTGCTCCACGCCACTTGTCAATGTTGTTCTATTGGTCGAGTTTGCTCCTGGATCGTTCTGGTTACCTGTTCACTCCAGCAGAAGCTAAGTTCCTCATTGCTATTTTCTTGTTTGCTACTTTTCAGCCCAGCTTGCTATTGTTAGTATTGTCTTGCTTGCTGGAAGCTCTGGGATGCAGGGTGGCGCCTCCGCACCACGAGTCGGTGCGGAAGGTTTTTTTTCCTGCACACTCTGCGTGGCTTTTTGTAGGTTTTTTGTGCTGACCGCAAAGTGACCTTTCCTATCCTATCCTCTGTCTGTTTAGTAAGTCGGGCCTCTCTTTGCTAAATCTATTTCATCTCTGTGTTTGTGATTTTCATCTTTGCTCACAGTCAATATATGTGGGGGGCTGCCTTTTCCTTTGGGGAATTTCTCTGAGGCAAGATAGGCTTTATTTTCCTATCTTTAGGGCTAGCTAGTTCTGAGGCTGTGACGAGTTGCATAGGGAGCATTAGGAGCAATCCACGGCTATTTCTAGTGTGTGTGATAGGCTTAGGGATTGCGGTCAGCAGAGTTCCCACTTCCCAGAGCTTGTCCTATGTTATTGTAACTATTAGGTCTTTCCGGGTGCTCTTAACCACCAGGTCCATTATTGTCCTAACCACCAGGTCATAACAGGTCCCTTCCTGTTATGATGCGGTGGTTTAGGAGCAACATGGAACGAGCTCTGAAGGAAGTGGTATCTGTACTGACCGCAGTCCCTAAGCTCAACACCACACTAGAAGTAGCCGTGGGATGTACCTGTCACTCCCTAGACATCTCGACACAGCCTAAGAGCTAACTACCCCTAAAGATAGAAGCAGGAAAACTATCTTGCCTCAGAGAAAATCCCCAAAGGATAGATTAGCCCCCCACAAATAATGACTATGAGTGGAGAGGGAAAAGACATACACAGAATGAAACCAGAATGAGCACAGGAGGCCAGTCTAGCTAAATAGATAGGACAGGATGGAATACTGTGCGGTCAGTATAAAACACTACAAAAATCCACGCAGAGTTTACTAAAAACTCCACACCTGACTAAAGGTGTGGAGGGTAAATCTGCTTCCCAGAGCTTCCAGCAAGACAGAATTAATTCATACTGATAAGCTGGACAAACATAGAAAACACAGAACGGATAAGTCCACAATCTGTGGACAGAAAACCGCAATCAAGAACTTAGCTTAGCTGAACTGGTCAGGATAACAGGGAAATCCAAAGAGATATGAATCCAACCAGAACCATTTATAAGTGGCACAAGCTGAAGGAAAAGCCAGGCTTAAATAGCCGAGCAGAAACGACGATGAGGTGGAAGCAGCTGAAGAAAGCTAACTCCAAGGAACAGCCATACCACTAGAAACCACAAGAGGGAGCCCAAGAGCAGAACTCACAAAAGTGCCACTTACAACCACCGGAGGGAGCCCAAGAGCGGAATTCACAACAGTATCCCCCCCTTGAGGATGGGTCACCGAACCCTCACCAGAGCCCCCAGGCCGATCAGGACGAGCCAAGTGAAAAGCACGAACCAAATCGGTAGCATGGACATCGGAGGCAACAACCCAAGAATTAGCCTCCTGGCCATAACCCTTCCACTTGACAAGATACTGAAGCCTCCACCTTGAAAAACGAGAATCCAAAATCTTCTCAACCTCATATTCCAACTCTCCCTTAACCAACACCGGGGCAGGAGGGTCAACCGAGGGAACAACGGGCACCACATATCTCCGCAACAAAGATCTATGGAAAACATTATGAATGGAAAAAGAGGCAGGAAGAGCCAAACGAAAAGACACCGGATTAATAATTTCAGAAATTTTATAAGGACCAATAAACCGAGGCTTAAATTTAGGAGAAGAAACCTTCATAGGAACATGACGAGAAGACAACCAAACCAAATCCTCCACACAAAGCCGGGGACCAACACACCGACGGCGGTTAGCAAAACGTTGAGCCCTTTCTTGAGACAACGTCAAATTGTCCACCACATGAGTCCAAATCTGCTACAGCCTGTCCACCACAGAATCCACACCAGGACAATCAGAAGGCTCAACCTACCCAGAAGAAAAACGAGGATGAAAACCAAAATTACAAAAGAAAGGTGAAACCAAAGTAGCCGAACTAGCCCTATTATTCAGGGCAAACTCGGCCAACGGCAAGAAAGACACCCAATCATCCTGATCAGCAGACACAAAGCATCTCAAATAGGTCTCCATGGGCTGATTAGTTCGCTCAGTTTGGCCATTAGTCTGAGGATGAAACGCCGAAGAAAAAGACAAATCAATGCCCATCCTAGCACAAAAGGCCCGCCAAAATCTAGAGACAAACTGAGAACCTCTGTCAGACACAATATTCTCCGGAATGCCATGCAAACGAACCACATGCTGAAAAAATAATGGAACCAAATCTGAGGAGGAAGGCAACTTAGGCAGAGGTACCAGATGGACCATTTTAGAGAACCGGTCACAAACAACCCAGATAACAGACATCTTCTGGGAAACAGGAAGATCCGAAATAAAATCCATGGAAATATGCGACCAGGGCCTCTCAGGGACCGGCAAAGGCAAAAGCAACCCACTAGCGGGGGAACAGCAAGGCTTGGCCCAGGCGCAAGTCCCAGAGGACTGCACAAAAGCACGCACATCGTGCGACAAGGAAGGCCACCAAAAGGACCTAGCAACCAAATCTCTGGTACCAAAAATCCCAGGATGACCAGCCAACACTGAACAATGAACCTCAGAAATTACCTTACTTGCCCATCTATCAGGAACAAACAGCTTCCCTACTGGACAGCGGTCAGGCCTATCAGCCTGAAATTCCTGAAGCACCCGCCGCAAATCAGGGGAGATAGCAGAAAGAATCACCCCCTCCTTAAGAATGCCAACCGGCTCAAGGACTCCAGGAGAATCAGGCGAAAAACTCCTAGAGAGGGCATCAGCCTTAACATTCTTAGATCCCGGAAGATACGAGACCACAAAATCAAAACGGGAGAAAAACAGGGACCACCGAGCCTGTCTAGGGTTCAGCCGCTTGGCCGACTCAAGGTAAATCAGATTCTTATGATCGGTCAAGACCACAACACGGTGTTTAGCTCCCTCAAGCCAATGTCGCCACTCCTCAAATGCCCACTTCATAGCCAACAACTCCCGATTACCGACATCATAATTGCGTTCCGCAGGTGAAAACTTTCTGGAAAAAAAAGCACATGGTTTCATCAAAAAACCATCAGACTCCCTCTGAGACAAAACGGCCCCTGCCCCAATCTCAGAAGCGTCGACCTCAACCTGAAAAGGAAGAGAAACATCCGGTTGACGCAACACAGGGGCAGAAGTAAATCGGCGCTTAAGCTCCTGAAAGGCCTCAACAGCCTCAGAGGACCAATTCGTCACATCAGCGCCTTTCTTCGTCAAATCAGTAAGGGGCTTATGTTATGTAGGCAATCCAGTGACACAGTGTGGCAGCAATCAGAGCACATACAGTGATCTGACAATAACCCAAAAACAATAGAACGAGCTCTGAGACGTGGAATCTCTGTAGACCGCAATACCTGAACCTAACCTAAACACAACTAAAGGCAGCTGTGGATTGCGCCTAACACTACCTATGCAACTCGGCACAGCCTGAGGAGCTGACTAGCCTGAAGATAGAAAAACAAGCCTGACTTGCCTCAGAGAAATACCCCAAAGGAAAAGGCAGCCCCCCACATATAATGACTGTTAGCAAGATGAAAAGACAAACGTAGGGATGAAATAGATTCAGCAAAGTGAGGCCCGATATTCTAGATAGAGTGAGGATAGCAAAGAGAACTTTGCAGTCTACAAAAAACCCTAAAGCAAAAAACCACGCAAAGGGGGCAAAAAGACCCACCGTGCCGAACTAACGGCACGGCGGTACACCCTTTGCATCTCAGAGCTTCCAGCAAAACGAAATGACAAGCTGGACAGAAAAAGTAGCAACAAAAGCAAAAAGCACTTATCTAAGCAGAGCAGCAGGCCACAGGAAAGATCCAGAAGCTCAGATCCAACACTGGAACATTGACAAGGAGCAAGGAAGACAGAATCAGGTGGAGTTAAATAACAAAGCAGCCAACGAGTTCACCAGAACACCTGAGTGAGGAAGCTCAGAAGCTGCAGTACCACTTGTGACCACAGGAGTGAATTCAGCCACAGAATTCACAACAGTACCCCCCCCTTGAGGAGGGGTCACCGAACCCTCACCAGAGCCCCCAGGCCGACCAGGATGAGCCACATGAAAGGCACGAACAAGATCTGGAGCATGGACATCAGAGGCAAAAACCCAGGAATTATCTTCCTGAGCATAACCCTTCCATTTAACCAGATACTGGAGTTTCCGTCTAGAAACACGAGAATCCAAAATTTTCTCCACAATATACTCCAATTCCCCCTCCACCAAAACCGGGGCAGGAGGCTCAACAGATGGAATCATAGGTGCCACGTATCTCCGCAACAACGACCTATGGAATACATTATGTATGGAAAAGGAGTCTGGGAGGGTCAGACGAAAAGACACAGGATTGAGAATCTCAGAAATCCTATACGGACCAATAAAACGAGGTTTACCTTCATAGGAATATGACGAGAAGATAACCAAACCAGATCCCCAACACGAAGTCGGGGACCCACACGGCGTCTGCGATTAGCGAAAAGTTGAGCCTTCTCCTGGGACAAGGTCAAATTGTCCACTACCTGAGTCCAGATCTGCTGCAACCTGTCCACCACAGAATCCACACCAGGACAGTCCGAAGACTCAACCTGTCCTGAAGAGAAACGAGGATGGAACCCAGAATTGCAGAAAAATGGAGAGACCAAGGTAGCCGAGCTGGCCCGATTATTAAGGGCGAACTCAGCCAACGGCAAAAAGGACACCCAATCATCCTGGTCTGCAGAAACAAAACATCTCAGATATGTTTCCAAGGTCTGATTGGTTCGTTCGGTCTGGCCATTAGTCTGAGGATGGAAAGCCGAGGAAAAAGATAGGTCAATGCCCATCCTACCACAAAAGGCTCGCCAAAACCTTGAAACAAACTGGGAACCTCTGTCAGAAACAATATTCTCAGGAATGCCATGCAAACGAACCACATGCTGGAAGAACAAAGGCACCAAATCAGAGGAGGAAGGCAATTTAACCAAGGGCACCAGATGGACCATTTTAGATCACAGACCACCCAAATGACTGACATCTTTTGAGAAACGGGAAGGTCAGAAATGAAATCCATCGAAATATGTGTCCAAGGCCTCTTTGGGACCGGCAAGGGCAAAAGCAACCCACTGGCACGTGAACAGCAGGGCTTAGCCCTAGCACAAATCCCACAGGACTGCACAAAAGTACGTACATCCCGTGACAGAGATGGCCACCAGAAGGATCTAGCCACCAACTCTCTGGTACCAAAGATTCCAGGATGACCAGCCAACACCGAACTATGAAGTTCAGAGATAACTTTACTAGTCCACCTATCAGGGACGAACAGTTTCTCCGCCGGACAACGATCAGGTTTATTCGCCTGAAATTTTTGCAACACTCGCCGCAAATCAGGGGAGATGGCAGACACAATGACTCCTTCCTTGAGGATACTCGCCGGCTCAGATGAACCCGGAGAGTCGGGCACAAAACTCCTAGACAGAGCATCCGCCTTCACATTTTTAGAGCCCGGAAGGTACGAAATCACAAAATCGAAGCGGGCAAAAAATAACGACCAACGGGCCTGTCTAGGATTCAAGCGCTTGGCAGACTCGAGATAAGTAAGGTTCTTATGATCAGTCAATACCACCACGCGATACTTAGCTCCTTCAAGCCAATGACGCCATTCCTCGAATGCCCACTTCATGGCCAGCAACTCTCGGTTGCCCACATCATAATTACGCTCAGCAGCCGAAAACTTCCTGGAAAAGAAAGCACATGGTTTCAACACTGAGCAACCAGAACCTCTCTGTGACAAAACCGCCCCTGCTCCAATCTCAGAAGCATCAACCTCGACCTGGAACGGAAGAGAAACATCTGGTTGACACAACACAGGGGCAGAACAAAAACGATGCTTCAACTCCTGAAAAGCTTCCACAGCAGCAGAAGACCAATTAACCAAATCAGCACCCTTCTTGGTCAAATCGGTCAATGGTTTGGCAATGCTAGAAAAATTACAGATGAAGCGACGATAAAAATTAGCAAAGCCCAGGAATTTTTGCAGACTTTTCAGAGATGTCAGCTGAGTCCAATCCTGGATGGCTTGGACCTTAACCGGATCCATCTCGATAGTAGAAGGGGAAAAGATGAACCCCAAAAATGAAACTTTCTGTACACCGAAGAGACACTTTGATCCCTTCACAAACAAAGAATTAGCACGCAGGACCTGGAAAACCATTCTGACCTGCTTCACATGAGAGTCCCAATCATTTGAGAAGATCAAAATGTCATCCAAGTAAACAATCAGGAATTTATCCAGATACTCACGGAAGATGTCATGCATAAAAGACTGAAACACAGATGGAGCATTGGCAAGTCCGAACGGCATCACTAGATACTCAAAATGACCCTCGGGCGTATTAAATGCAGTTTTCCATTCATCTCCTTGCCTGATTCTCACCAGATTATACGCACCACGAAGATCTATCTTAGTGAACCAGCTAGCCCCCTTAATCCGAGCAAACAAGTCAGATAACAATGGCAAGGGATACTGAAATTTCACAGTGATCTTATTAAGAAGGCGGTAATCAATACACGGTCTCAGCGAACCATCCTTCTTGGCTACAAAAAAGAACCCTGCTCCCAGTGGTGATGACGATGGGCGAATATGTCCCTTCTCCAGGGATTCCTTCACATAACTGCGCATAGCGGCGTGTTCAGGCACGGATAAATTAAATAATCGACCTTTAGGGAATTTACTACCAGGAATCAAATTGATAGCACAATCACAATCCCTATGCGGAGGTAGGGCATCGGACTTGGGCTCTTCAAATACATCCTGATAATCAGACAAGAACTCTGGGACCTCAGAAGGAGTGGATGACAAAATAGACAAAAATGGAACGTCACCATGTACCCCCTGACAACCCCAGCTGGATACCGACATAGAGTTCCAATCCAATACTGGATTATGGGTTTGCAGCCATGGCAACCCCAACACGACCACATCATGCAGATTATGTAGCACCAGAAAGCGAATAACTTCCTGATGTGCAGGAGCCATGCACATGGTCAGCTGGGTCCAGTACTGAGGTTTATTCTTGGCCAAAGGTGTGGCATCAATTCCTCTCAACGGAATAGGACACCGCAAAGGCTCCAAGAAAAACCCACAACGTTTAGCATAATCCAAATCCATCAGATTCAGGGCAGCGCCTGAATCCACAAACGCCATGACAGAATACGATGACAAAGAGCATATCAAGGTAATGGACAGAAGGAATTTGGATTGTACAGTACCAATGACGGCAGACCTATCGAACCGCTTAGTGCGCTTAGGACAATCAGAAATAGCATGAGTGGAATCACCACAGTAGAAACACAGACCATTCAGACGTCTGTGTTCTTGCCGTTCAACTCTGGTCATAGTCCTATCGCACTGCAGAGGCTCAGTTTTAATCTTAGACAATACCGCCAAATGGTGCACAGAAAAATTACGCTCGCGCAAGCGTCGACCGATCTGAATGGCCAAAGACATAGACTCATTCAAACCAGCAGGCATAGGAAAACCCACCATGACATCCTTAAGAGCCTCAGAGAGACCCTTTCTGAACAAAGCTGCCAGCGCAGATTCATTCCACAGAGTGAGTACTGACCACTTCCTAAATTTCTGACAATATACTTCTATATCATCCTGACCCTGGCACAAAGCCAGCAAATTCTTCTCAGCCTGATCCACTGAATTAGGCTCATCGTAAAGTAATCCGAGCGCCAGGAAAAACGCATTGACATTACTCAATGCAGGGTCTCCTGGCGCAAGAGAAAATGCCCAGTCCTGAGGGTCGCCGCGCAAAAAAGAAATAATAATCAAAACCTGTTGAATAGGATTACCAGAAGAATGAGGTTTCAAGGCCAGAAATAGCTTACAATTATTTTTTAAATTAAGAAACTTAGTTCTATCACCAAAAAACAAATCAGGAATAGGAATTCTTGGTTCTAACATAGATTTCTGATCAATAGTATCTTGAATCCTTTGTACATGTGTAACGAGATTATCCATTGAAGAGCACAGACCCTGAATATCCATGTCCACACCTGTGTCCTGAAACACCCAAATGTCTAGGGGAAAAAAAAGACTGAACACAGAGCTGAGAAAAAAAAATGATGTCAGAACTTCTTTCCCTCTATTGAGAATCATTAGGTTGGCTCCTTGTACTGTTATGTAGGCAATCCAGTGACACAGTGTGCCAGCAATCAGAGCACATACATTGATCTGACAATAACCCAAAAACAATAGAACGAGCTCTGAGACGTGGAATCTCTGTAGTCCGCAATACCTGAACCTAACCTAAACACAACTAAAGGCAGCTGTGGATTGCGCCTAACACTACCTATGCAACTCGGCACAGCCTGAGGAGCTGACTAGCCTGAAGATAGAAAAACAAGCCTGACTTGCCTCAGAGAAATACCCCAAAGGAAAAGGCAGCCCCCCACATATAATGACTGTTAGCAAGATGAAAAGACAAACGTAGGGATGAAATAGATTCAGCAAAGTGAGGCCCGATATTCTAGATAGAGCGAGGATAGCAAAGAGAACTTTGCAGTCTACAAAAAACCCTAAAGCAAAAAACCACGCAAAGGGGGCAAAAAGACCCACCGTGCCGAACTAACGGCACGGCGGTACACCCTTTGCGTCTCAGAGCTTCCAGCAAAACGAAATGACAAGCTGGACAGAAAAAGTAGCAACAAAAGCAAAAAGCACTTATCTAAGCAGAGCAGCAGGCCACAGGAAAGATCCAGAAGCTCAGATCCAACACTGGAACATTGACAAGGAGCAAGGAAGACAGAATCAGGTGGAGTTAAATAACAAAGCAGCCAACGAGCTCACCAGAACACCTGAGAGAGGAAGCTCAGAAGCTGCAGTACCACTTGTGACCACAGGAGTGAATTCAGCCACAGAATTCACAACAGGCTTAACCACACTGGAAAAGTTGGCAATGAAACGGCGATAGAAATTAGCAAAGCCCAAAAATTTTTGAAGACCCTTCACAGATGTGGGTTGGATCCAGTCATGAATAGCCTGGACCTTAACAGGATCCATTTCTATAGACGAGGGAGAAAAAATAAAACCCAAAAAAGAGACCTTCTGAACTCCGAATAGGCACTTAGACCCCTTCACAAATAAAGCATTATCACGAAGGATCTGGAACACCATCCTGACCTGCTTCACATGAGACTCCCAATCATCGGAAAAAATCAAAATATCATCCAAATATACGACCATGAATTTATCAAGATAATTGCGGAAAATATCATGCATGAAAGACTGGAACACAGATGGAGCATTAGAGAGCCCAAATGGCATCACAAGGTATTCAAAATGGCTTTCTGGCGTATTAATTGCAGTTTTCCATTCGTCACCCTGTTTAATACGAACAAGATTATATGCCCCTCGGAGGTCAATCTTAGTAACCCAACTAGCCCCCTTAATCTGAGCAAACAAATCAGTAAGCAAAGGCAAGGGGTATTGGAATTTGACCGTGATCTTATTAAGCAGATGATAATCAATACAGGGTCTCAAGGAGCCATTCTTCTTAGCAACAATAAAGAAACCCGCTCCCAATGGTGACGAAGAGGGCCGAATATGCCCTTTCTCCAAAGATTCCTTAACATAACTCCGCATGGTGGCATGCTCTGGCACCGACAGATTGAAAAGTCGGCCCTTAGGGAACTTACAACCAGGAATCAAGTTAATAGCACAATCACAGTCCCTATGTGGAGGGAGGGAACTGGACTTGGGCTCATCAAATACATCCTGGAAATCCGACAAAAACTCAGGGACCTCAGAAGAGGGGGAAGAGGAAATTGACATCAAAGGAACGTCACTATGTACTCCTCGACAACCCCAACTAGTCACCGACATAGTTTTCCAATCCAGCACTGGATTATGTTCCTGTAACCATGGAAATCCCAGTACAACAACATCATGCAGGTTATGCAACACCAGAAAACAGCAATCTTCCTGATGTGCAAGAGCCATGTACATAGTCATCTGTGTCCAGTACTGAGGTTTATCCTTGGCCAAGGGTGTAGCATCAATGCCCTTCAAAGGAATAGGGCTCTGCAAAAGCTGCAAGGAAAAACCACAGCGCCTGGCGAATTCTAAGTCCATTAAGTTCAGGGCAGCGCCTGAATCCGCAAATGCCATGACAGAAAAGGACGACAATGAGCAAATCAGGGTCACAGATAAGAGAAATTTAGGCTGTATTGTACTAATGGTAACAGACCTAGCTACTCTCTTAGTACACTTAGGGCAATCAGAGATAACATGAGCCGAATCACCACAGTAAAAACACAGCCTATTCTGACGTCTGAATTCCTGCCGTTCTATTCTAGTCAAAATCCTATCACATTGCATAGGTTCAGGACTTTGCTCAGAGGATACTGCCATATGGTGCACAGCTTTGCGCTCGCGCAGACGCCGATCAATCTGAATGGTTAGAGACATAGATTCGCTCAAACCGGTAGGCGTAGGAAAGCCCACCATAACATCTTTAAGGGTTTCAGAAAGACCTTTTCTGAAAATTGCAGCCAGAGCCTCTTCATTCCATTTAGTGAGCACAGACCATTTTCTAAATTTCTGGCAGTATAACTCTGCCGCTTCTTGACCCTGACACAGGGCCAACAGTGTTTTCTCAGCATGCTCTACAGAGTTAGGTTCGTCATACAATAATCCGAGCGCTTGAAAAAATGCATCTACATTCAATAATGCCGGATCCCCTGTTTCAAGAGCAAAAGCCCAGTCTTGAGGATCACCACGCAGCAAGGATATGATGATTTTTACTTGCTGAATGGGATCACCAGAAGAACGGGGTTTCAAAGCAAAAAACAATTTGCAGCTATTTTTAAAGTTTAAAAACTTGGATCTGTCCCCAAAAAACAAATCAGGAGTAGGAATTCTAGGCTCTAGAGCCGGAGTCTGGACAATATAATCTTGGATACTCTGGACTCTTGCAGCAAGTTGATCCACACGAGAAAACAAACCCTGAACCTCCATGCCAGAGCATATATCCTGCACCACCCAGATATCAAGAGGAAAAAAAAGACAGAACAGAGCACAGAAAAAAATGGTTCAGAACTCTTTTTTTTTCCTTCTTTTGAGATGCATTTAATTAATTTTTGGCCACTTGTACTGTTATGATGCGGTGGTTTAGGAGCAACATGGAACGAGCTCTGAAGGAAGTGGTATCTGTACTGACCGCAGTCCCTAAGCTCAACACCACACTAGAAGTAGCCGTGGGATGTACCTGTCACTCCCTAGACATCTCGACACAGCCTAAGAGCTAATCTGGTAGACTGGGACAATATCCTCAGAAATAAGAATACAGATAATAAATGGGAAATGTTTAAGAACATCCTAAATAGGCAGTGTAAGCGGTTTATACCTTATGGGAATAAAAGGACTAGAAATAGGAAAAACCCAATGTGGCTAAACAAAGAAGTAAGACAGGCAATTAACAGTAAAAAGAAAGCATTTGCACTACTAAAGCAGAATGGCACCATTAAAGCTCTAAAAAACTATAGGGAGAAAAATACTTTATCTAAAAAACTAATTAAAGCTGCCAAAAAGGAAACAGAGAAGCACATTGCTAAGGAGAGTAAAACTAATCCCAAACTGTTCTTCAACTATATCAATAGTAAAAGAATAAAAACTGAAAATGTAGGCCCCTTAAAAAATAGTGAGGAAAGAATGGTTCTAGATGACGAGGAAAAAGCTAACATATTAAACACCTTCTTCTCCACGGTATTCACGGTGGAAAATGAAATGCTAGGTGAAATCCCAAGAAACAATGAAAACCCTATATTAAGGGTCACCAATCTAACCCAAGAAGAGGTGCAAAACCGGCTAAATAAGATTAAAATAGATAAATCTCCGGGTCCGGATGGCATACACCCACGAGTACTAAGAGAACTAAGTAATGTAATAGATAAACCATTATTTCTTATTTTTAGGGACTCTATAGCGACAGGGTCTGTTCCGCAGGACTGGCGCATAGCAAATGTGGTGCCAATATTCAAAAAGAGCTCTAAAAGTGAACCTGGAAATAATAGGCCAGTAAGTCTAACCTCTATTGTTGGTAAAATATTTGAAGGGTTTCTGAGGGATGTTATTCTGGATTATCTCAATGAGAATAACTGTTTAACTCCATATCAGCATGGGTTTATGAGAAATCGCTCCTGTCAAACCAATCTAATCAGTTTTTATGAAGAGGTAAGCTATAGGCTGGACCACGGTGAGTCATTGGACGTGGTATATCTCGATTTTTCCAAAGCGTTTGATACCGTGCCGCACAAGAGGTTGGTACACAAAATGAGAATGCTTGGTCTGGGGGAAAATGTGTGTAAATTGGTTAGTAACTGGCTTAGTGATAGAAAGCAGAGGGTGGTTATAAATGGTATAGTCTCTAACTGGGTCGCTGTGACCAGTGGGGTACCGCAGGGGTCAGTATTGGGACCTGTTCTCTTCAACATATTCATTAATGATCTGGTAGAAGGTTTACACAGTAAAATATCGATATTTGCAGATGATACAAAACTATGTAAAGCAGTTAATACAAGAGAAGATAGTATTCTGCTACAGATGGATCTGGATAAGTTGGAAACTTGGGCTGAAAGGTGGCAGATGAGGTTTAACAATGATAAATGTAAGGTTATACACATGGGAAGAAGGAATCAATATCACCATTACACACTGAATGGGAAACCACTGGGTAAATCTGACAGGGAGAAGGACTTGGGGATCCTAATTAATGATAAACTTACCTGGAGCAGCCAGTGCCAGGCAGCAGCTGCCAAGGCAAACAGGATCATGGGATGCATTAAAAGAGGTCTGGATACACATGATGAGAGCATTATACTGCCTCTGTACAAATCCCTAGTTAGACCGCACATGGAGTACTGTGTCCAGTTTTGGGCACCGGTGCTCAGGAAGGATATAATGGAACTAGAGAGAGTACAAAGGAGGGCAACAAAATTAATAAAGGGGATGGGAGAACTACAATCCCCAGATAGATTAGCGAAATTAGGATTATTTAGTCTAGAAAAAAGACGACTGAGGGGCGATCTAATAACCATGTATAAGTATATAAGGGGACAATACAAATATCTCGCTGAGGATCTGTTTATACCAAGGAAGGTGACGGGCACAAGGTGGCATTCTTTGCGTCTGGAGGAGAGAAGGTTTTTCCACCAACATAGAAGAGGATTCTTTATTGTTAGGGCAGTGAGAATCTGGAATTGCTTGCCTGAGGAGGTGGTGATGGCGAACTCAGTCGAGGGGTTCAAGAGAGGCCTGGATGTCTTCCTGGAGCAGAACAATATTGTATCATACAATTATTAGGTTCTGTAGAAGGACGTAGATCTGGCGATTTATTATGATGGAATATAGGCTGAACTGGATGGACAAATGTCTTTTTTCGGCCTTACTAACTATGTTACTATGTTACTATGTTACCCCTAAAGATAGAAGCAGGAAAACTATCTTGCCTCAGAGAAAATCCCCAAAGGATAGATTAGCACCCCACAAATAATGACTGTGAGTGGAGAGGGAAAAGACATACACAGAATGAAACCAGAATGAGCACAGGAGGCCAGTCTAGCTAAATAGATAGGACAGGATGGAATACTGTGCGGTCAGTATAAAACACTACAAAAATCCACGCAGAGTTTACTAAAAACTCCACACCTGACTAAAGGTGTGGAGGGTAAATCTGCTTCCCAGAGCTTCCAGCAAGACAGAATTAATTCATACTGATAAGCTGGACAAACATAGAAAACACAGAACAGATAAGTCCACAATCTGTGGACAGAAAAGCGCAAGCAAGAACTTAGCTTAGCTGAACTGGTCAGGATAACAGGGAAATCCAAAGAGATATGAATCCAACCAGAACCATTTACAAGTGGCACAAGCTGAAGGAAAAGCCAGGCTTAAATAGAAATGACGATCAGGTGGAAGCAGCAGAAGACAGCTAACTCCAAGGAGCAGCCATACCACTAGAAGCCACAAGAGGGAGCCCAAGAGCAGAACTCACAAAAGTGCCACTTACAACCACCGGAGGGATCCCAAGAGCAGAATTCACAACTCCTTCCCCATGGAAACCCTCTGGGACCTGCTCTGGGTCCATCTCTGGTTCAGTCAAACCTGTGACTGAGGAGTGTCCAGAAGGCAGAACGTTATCTGCTTTCCGGGCACTCTGACTGCGGGTGACAGCAGCTACGTAGGCTGTCTCCCCGGGAATCTCCACAGACCCATCAGCCGATGCTGCTATGGGTACTACCTCCCCATCCACCCCCAACATCCCAGGAGCAGTGCTACTTATGGAGCAGTTACCTTCCTCTGGGGCACTGGTCACTTGCACGGCATCACCTTCCTCACGGTTTCTATGCACCTCCCCATTTCCCATAGCACCATCGCTTGCTGGTTCCTCAGCCATCCCACCCCGCAGTGAAGAGGCTGAGCACTCCTGCACCTGTGAACACATCATTCTTGGGACACAAATGGTTAACAGCTAGCACGTGCACATTTTCAACATTAGCATTATTGGTATTACCCTCAGCATTTTCAGAACAATGATTGTCAGGTACATCATTAATCGGTAAAGCATTGTCAGGTAACACATGCAATTTCCCATTGCTATCGTCAGCATTCGATCCGGGAGGGGAGTCCGGGACATAGTATGCAACCATCCTCCCCAAATCATTCCCTTATAAAACATCAGTGGGCAAGTTATTGGACAGCTCCACTTCCTTCACCCCGCTCCCAGCACCCCAATCTATATACACCTGGGTCAATGGCAAGGGACAGCGGATGCCCCCAATCCCGGTGACAGTCAGGGTTTTCCTCGGAATGGTTTCTTCTGGGTCTGCCAGTTCGGGTCGGATAAGGGTTCGTTTAGCCTCGGTGTTCTTGAGGCCTGTAGCGACATGCCCCCCCCCCACGGTGACTTGCTGCACGTTGACTTCTGCCTCTATGGACAGTGGGTGCTGATATGGCCAGTCCGCTTGCAGAAAAACACTGTTGAGGGTAGGTGGTAGGTCTGATGCTGTTGGCAGTGGGGATAGGGTCTCTGATGTGTTGGCTTGTAGGGGCACTGGCATTGGTTGCAGGCTTACCCCCTCTCCAGCTGGCGGTGACTGGCTTCTGCACTTCCGATTTATGGTTGGCCTCATAGGCATCGTCAATCTGCGCGGCTTTCGTCACGTCTTTGTGCTCTCTGTCCATCACTAACTGTCGTACCTCAGCTGGGTAAAGATGTAAGAACTGGTCTTTGATCATCAGGTTCCGCAGCTGTGCAAAGGTGGTCACTGACAGTCCTTGGGTCCACTGGTCAAAGTAGGTCCGAGTCCATGCGCCATATCGCTGTAACTGTCATGTGGGCCACGTTGGAGATTCTGGAACTTTCTACTGTAAACCTCAGGTGTCAGCTGGTACTTGATTATCAGGGCCTGCTTCATGGCCTCATAGTCACCATCTTGCTCTTGAGGGAGAGCAGCAATTGCCTCCAGAGCGTTGCCTTGTAGCCCTGGGGTCAGGAATCTGGCTCTGTCACGGATCCCAACTTGCTGCCACCAATATGTCACGGATCCCACCAATCTGTCACGGTTTAAGGGGAAGTTACCTTTACCATCCCCACCACTCACACCAATTTGTCACGAACCGGGGTTGCTTGGTTGCCCCTGGTTCCTTCTGCAGGGGTTTTATCTATATCCTACTTCCCAGTTCCGGTTGGGAACTTGCAGCTCTCTGGCGCCCCCCCCCCCCCCTTACCCTCAGGTCAGTCAAGGTACTTCACCTAGGGTAATTAGTTGCCAGAACGGCTGCCTGCTATGTACTGGCTATTGGGCACGCTGCAGCGAGGGTGATATAACTATTCCCACCCAGGTGGGAATAATGATTATCAATGCCTCCGTCGCTACAAAGCCTCCCAAATGCACAGAACAAAGTATGCTGCCACCAGCTCCGATTTTCCAAGTCCGGAGCCAACCCAAATCTGTAGCGTTATTCACCTCAGAGGACGTGACAGTTCGTTTAGAGGAGGAGAAGACACACAGTTATATACTATATACAGATGACATACAGGTATATACAGGGGAGATAGCACACATGTGTATACTATATACAGGGGAGAGGACACAGGTATATACTATATACAGGGGAGAGGACACACGTATATACTATATACAGTAGAGATGACACACAGGTATATACTGTATACAGGGGAGAGGACACACAGGTATATACTGTATACAGGGGAGATGACATGCAGGTATATACTATATACAGGAGGAGATGACAGGTATATATTATATACAGGGAGAGGACACAGGTATATACTATATAGGGGAGATGACACACAGGTATATACTATATACAGGAGAGAGCACACACAGGTACATACTATATACAGGGGAGAGGACACACAGGTATGTACTATATACAGGGGAGAGGACACACAGGTACATACTATATATAGGGGAGAGGACACACAGGTATATACTATATACAGGGGATAGGACACACAGGTATATATACTATATACAGGGGAGAGGACACACAGGTACAGTATATACTATATACAGGGAAGATGACACAGGTATATACTATATACAGGGGAGAGGACACAGCTATATATTATATACAGGAGAGAGGACACACAGGTATGTACTATATACAGGGGAGATGACACACAGGTATATACTATATACAGGAGCAGATGTCACAGGTATATACTATACACTGTGTGCAGAATTATTAGGCAAGTTGTATTTTGATAACATGATACTTTTCATACATGTCCTACTCCAAGCTGTTCAGGCTTGAAAGCCAACTACCAATTAAGAAAATCAGGTGATTGTGGATCTCTGTAATGAGCAGTAAAGGGCAGAGAGCTCCACTCCGACTCAGATGCCAGCAAGGTGGAGGTGGGGTACTCGTATCGGCTGGTATCATCAAAGATGAACTTGTGGGACCTTTTCGGGTTGAGGATGGAGTGAAGCTCTCTGCCCTTTACTGATCCAGCCTCTGGCCCATCCATCTGGCCCATCAAGAGTCACTCTCATTTCATCAGTCCATAAAACCTTTGAAAAGTCAGTCTTCAGATATTTTTTGGCCCAGTCTTACATACATAGTTAGTAAGGCCGAAAAAAGACATTTGTCCATCCAGTTCAGCCTATATTCCATCATAATAAATACCCAGATCTACGTCCTTCTACAGAACCTAATAATTGTATGATACAATATTGTTCTGCTCCAGGAAGACATCCAGGCCTCTCTTGAACCCCTCGACTGAGTTCGCCATCACCACCTCCTCAGGCAAGCAATTCCAGATTCTCACTGCCCTAACAGTAAAGAATCCTCTTCTATGTTGGTGGAAAAACCTTCTCTCCTCCAGACGCAAAGAATGCCCCCTTGTGCCCGTCACCTTCCTTGGTATAAACAGATCCTCAGCGAGATATTTGTATTGTCCCCTTATATACTTATACATGGTTATTAGATCGCCCCTCAGTCGTCTTTTTTCTAGACTAAATAATCCTAATTTCGCTAATCTATCTGGGTATTGTAGTTCTCCCATCCCCTTTATTAATTTTGTTGCCCTCCTTTGTACTCTCTCTAGTTCCATTATATCCTTCCTGAGCACCGGTGCCCAAAACTGGACACAGTACTCCATGTGCGGTCTAACTAGGGATTTGTACAGAGGCAGTATAATGCTCTCATCATGTGTATCCAGACCTCTTTTAATGCACCCCATGATCCTGTTTGCCTTGGCAGCTGCTGCCTGGCACTGGCTGCTCCAGGTAAGTTTATCATTAACTAGGATCCCCAAGTCCTTCTCCCTGTCAGATTTACCCAGTGGTTTCCCGTTCAGTGTGTAATGGTGATATTGATTCCCTCTTCCCATGTGTATAACCTTACATTTATCATTGTTAAACCTCATCTGCCACCTTTCAGCCCAAGTTTCCAACTTATCCAGATCCATCTGTAGCAGAATACTATCTTCTCTTGTATTAACTGCTTTACATAGTTTTGTATCATCTGCAAATATCGATATTTTACTGTGTAAACCTTCTACCAGATCATTAATGAATATGTTGAAGAGAACAGGTCCCAATACTGACCCCTGCGGTACCCCACTGGTCACAGCGACCCAGTTAGAGACTATACCATTTATAACCACCCTCTGCTTTCTATCACTAAGCCAGTTACTAACCCATTTACACACATTTTCCCCCAGACCAAGCATTCTCATTTTGTGTACCAACCTCTTGTGCGGCACGGTATCAAACGCTTTGGAAAAATCGAGATATACCACGTCCAATGACTCACCGTGGTCCAGTCTATAGCTTACCTCTTCATAAAAACTGATTAGATTGGTTTGACAGGAGCGATTTCTCATAAACCCATGCTGATATGGAGTTAAACAGTTATTCTCATTGAGATAATCCAGAATAACATCCCTCAGAAACCCTTCAAATATTTTACCAACAATAGAGGTTAGACTTACTGGCCTATAATTTCCAGGTTCACTTTTAGAGCCCTTTTTGAATATTGGCACCACATTTGCTATGCGCCAGTCCTGCGGAACAGACCCTGTCGCTATAGAGTCACTAAAAATAAGAAATAATGGTTTATCTATTACATTACTTAGTTCTCTTAGTACTCGTGGGTGTATGCCATCCGGACCCGGAGATTTATCTATTTTAATCTTATTTAGCCGGTTTCGCACCTCTTCTTGGGTTAGATTGGTGACCCTTAATATAGGGTTTTCATTGTTTCTTGGGATTTCACCTAGCATTTCATTTTCCACCGTGAATACCGTGGAGAAGAAGGTGTTTTGTGGAGAAGAAGGTGTTTTGAAGTTTTATCTTATGTTTCTTGTTCAAAGGTGGTCATTTTTCAGCCTTCCTTACCTTGGCCATGTCCCTGAGTATCGCACACCTTGTGCTTTTTGTTACTCCAGTAACGTTGCAGCTCTGAAATATGGCAAAACAGGTGGCAAATGGCATCTTGGCAGCTTCACTCTTGATTTTCCTCAATTCATGGGCAGTTATTTTGCGCCTTTTTTGCCTAGCACGCTTCTTGCGATCCTGTTGGCTATTTGCCATGAAACGCTTGATTGTTAGGTGATCACGCTTTAAAAGTTTGGCAATTTCAAGACTGCTGCATCCCTCTGCAAGACATATCACAATTTTGGGCTTTTCAGAGCCCGTCAAATCTCTCTTCTGACCCATTTTGCCAAAGGAAAGGAAGTTGCCTAATAATTACGCACACCTTATATAGGGTATTGATGTCATCAGACAACACCCCTCCTCATTACAGAGATCTCCTGATTTACTTAATTGGTAGTTGGCTCTCAAGCCTGAACAGCTTGGAGTAGGACAACATGTATAAAAAGGATCATGTGATCAAAATACAACTTGCCTAATAATTCTTCACACAGTGTACATCATGTGCTACCCTCCCAATGTACACCCTCAAGTCAACTATACAAGAGCATTTATGCCACCTTTGGGAAGATTTAAGTTTATTGTTCACTTTCACTTATGCTGTTATTTCTGTATATTGCATTTATGGTCTTTTACAGATTCATATGGCTTTTGTCTCTTAATATTTTTCTTTCTCTATTTTTCTTTCTTTTCCTTAAATATTACTTATTTTTTATATTTATTATTATTCATCTTCCCTTACGGTTTTTATTTTTTATTTATTGTCATATGATTTTTCTCAAATTTTTTCTTGTATTTTATTTATTTAATTTTTTATCCTTTTCCCAGAGCACTATTAGGCTGTGTGCACACGTCGCATTTTTTTTTGTGTTTTTTCGCTATAAAAATGCGAAAGTAACGCTAACATTAAGCATCCTATTAATTAGAATGCAATCCGCAAATGTTGAGCACATACTGAGTATTTTTCCGCAGCGGAAACGATTTGCGGTAAAATATGCAGCATGTTCATTAAATTTGCAGAATCGCGGCGATTCTGCGCCCATAGACTTCTATTGGAATGCTTGAAATCTGCAAAAATAAATTTTTTAGCGGAATTCAAGCGCATTTGCAGCTGTAAAAAATGCGGCATTCAGGAAGTGACATGGCCATTCCATCATGTCCATCCCATCATGCCATGCCAGGAGCATCCCATAATCCAGTAAGACAAGATAATATCCGTCTTCCTGGATGATGGCTGCCAACATGGACTGGTATGACCGGATGGAACTGGATGTGCCTTTAATAATTAGTGTGGTAGGTGTCTATGTGTGTCCGTGTGTGTTGTGTGTGTGTGTCCGTGTGTGTTCCTGAGTGTGGTGTATATGGTGTATGTGTGTTGTCAGACATAGGCCGATGAGACTACTACTACTCCCATCGGCCTATGTCTGTTCCCTATCATAGTCGCAGCAGGCTCAGCTTGATGGGAGCAGTAGTTCCCATCAAACTTCCTGCTTCCAAAAACAAATTTTTTTTTTTAATCGTCCCCGACCCGATAAATTTTCGCCCCCCCCCACAATTCACATATTATTTAGTTTATGCCAATTTCATGCCCCCCAAATTATATTTGCCCTTTTTTTTAACCCCCCCCCCAAAAAAAAAAAGTTTCATTGGTGGCCAGTGTCCCGTATTCCCCCCCCCCCAAAAAAAAAAAAAAGTTTCATTGGTGGACAGTGGATAGTGTCCCGTATTTATTCCCCAAAAAAAAGTTTCAAGGGTGGACCGTGTCCCGTATTCTTCCCCCAAAAAAAAGTTTCATTGGTGGACAGTGGATAGTGTCCCATATTTTTCCCCCAAAAAAAATTTCATTGGTGGCCAGTGGTTACCTGTGTAATAAATTATACATACCTGTCCCCGACGATCACCACCTAAAATAAAAGTAAAAAACAAACCCGTACTCACCTACACATCCAATACCACGAAGCCCTTGTCCAAAAAAAAAGTAAAAAAAAAACAAACCACAATGTAGACCTACCCTCCGCAGCATCCAATTAAACGAGTGTCCCATGATGATCTACAGTTTAGAGCAGCCACATAAGATGTGGCTGCTCTAAACCGCGGTCGCCGATACAATGAACGGGATCGTAAAGCGATCCCGTTCACTGTATACCGAGTTCTCCCGAAGGCAGCTCACGCTGCTCGGGTGAACTCGTTCGGTAGTCACTGCGGCTGTGCGGACTCCCTGGCTGACCAGAAGTGAACTCGGTGGCGTGGGAAAATTTCCCACGCTTATCAGTTCATTTCCGGTCAGCCTTGGGAGTGGTTTACAGAGGGGCTGGTTGCATTAGCATCAATCCCGTTGTAAACTTGTTAACCCTTTGCTTTGATTTGCTGTGCAATAAAAAATGTGGTCAAAACGTGGTGTAATTATTTCATTAAAATACCTTTTTCATAATGTGTGTTTTATTAACCCTTTATTACTATAGGATTAATAATGGATAGGTGTCTTATTGACACTTCTCAATTATTAAACCGGCTTAACGTCACGCTTCAATAGCAAGGTGACATTAACCCTTTATTACCCCATATCCCACCGCTACAGGGGAGTGGGAAGAGAGAGGCTAAGTGCCAGAAAAGGCGCATCTTGTTGATACATCTATTCTGGGGTGGCTGGGGGCAGATGTTTTTAGCTGGGGGGGGGGGCAATAACCATGGTCCCTCTCTAGGCTATTAATATCTGCCCTCAGTCACTGGCTTTCCCACTCTTGCAGAGAAAATTGCGCGGGAGCCCATGCCAGTTTTTTCCGTGATTTAACCCTTTATTTTAACACCTAGAGCTCCCAAATTTAGGGTTAGGGTTAGGGCTAAGGTTGCTACTAGGGTTTGAATTAAGGCTAGTGTTGTGATTAGGGTTAGGGGTGTAGTGGGGTTAGTTTTGGATTAAGAATTGGGGGTTTCGACTGTTCAAGCACTTCAGGCTCTCTGCAAATGTGAGCTTCCATCTGATCTCAATTCCTGCCAATTCTGTGTAGAAAAAGTGTAACGGCACTCCTTCCCTTCCCAATTCTTCTGTGTGACCAAACCTAGGTTTACTCCCACACACAGGGAATTGGTGTACTCAGGATAATTGCACAAAACCATTTGGGGTCAAATTGTTACCCATGGTAAATGGGAAAATTCGGTCCAAAATTTTAATTTTTCGACTGCAGCATCAATAGCAAAAAGATCTCATGTTAAAAATATTAACAAAACAAAAAACCTGCTATTCTCACCATCCGTCATCCGCCGAGGCACGTGCAGCTGATGCCGGCTTTCGTTCCCAGAGATACATTGCAAAATTACCCAGAAGACTTAGCGGGCTCACGAGACCGCTACGTCATCTGTGTAATTTTGCAATGCATCCTGGGAACGGAAGCTGGCGGCAGCCGCGCGCGCATCGACAGAGCTTTGCTGGACGACGGAGGGTGAGTATAGAACTATTTTTTATTTTAATTAATTTTTTTTAACAGGGATATGGTGCCCACACAGCTAAATACTAGGTGGGCTGTGTTATATACTGCATGGGCTGTGTTATATACTACGTGGGAAATGTTATATACTGTTTGGGCTGTGTTATATACTGCGTGGCCACTGTTATATACTGGATGGCCTGTATTAACGCATCGGGTATTCTACAATATGTCGTGGCCTGTGCTACATACTATGTGGCTGCTATATACATACATACATATTCTAGAATACCCGATGCGTTAGAATCGGGCGAACATCTAGTGTATAGATAAAATATTTAGATTTCTTATCCAAATAATAATTTGAAAAAATGTATTCACTGGTTCTCTCTAAAAATTGTAGATAGAAAAACACCCGGAGGTCTGGGACCGTGCTAGTGAAGAGTATAAAGCATCCTCTTCAAAACGTGATGCCTGGCCAGCCATTGTCACGGAAATTTTTCCTCAGTGGCCTCAACTGCCTAAATCGATGGCAAAAAATTATTTGTAAGTATTTTAAATTTGTGTGTGTTTTTTTTAAGTATTCCTTTATAACATTTTTTACTTGTTCCATTTCAGTGGACGATGTCAAAAAAAGGCACAGAGGACAGAAAGCGCCAGCTTGTCATCAAAGAGGAGGGTGCCGTTCGTAGAACAGCTGCTGTTTATGTTAACTAGCAGGAATTTGCGGCGGTAAGTTTTATATATATATATATATATATTGTTTTATCTTCAATGTTTCACAATACTCATTTATTAAACATGTCTTTTTTATTCCTTGTACAGAACAGAAGGCAATGTAAGGGCCCAAACCCCACCGGTCCATGAAGGCAACAGCCCGGAGCATGGTGCTGGAGAGGAGGTGGATGACTTTCAAATGTGCTCCTCACCAAATCCAACCTTGCCTAGGCCGTCATCCTCTAAGTATGCTGCTGTTACGGCACCCTCCTGTACGATGGCCAGTTCGTCCTCTGCGGTGGATGCGGCGTTGGTGTCTACTGCTGTTGCTCCTGCCTCTGGCGCTGCGTCAAGCTCTGCTGGTGGCAGTTCAAGGCCCACTGGGATGGGGGCTGGTTCTGTCCGTCCTGTGACATTGGTTAGGGCTGGTAGTAAAGAAAATTTTTTTATTACTTAGAGTAGCAGTCCAGCAAAATAAACGTTTCGGTCAAACATTAAGACCTTCTTCAGTAAACTGCACAAATACATGACAGAACATGACAATTACAACGTAGCAAATAAAGTATAAACAAAATAAATAAAAGGTAAATCGCATAGTCAAAATAAGTGATGGGAGTGAAGGGAGGAAGGAGAGGTAGGGAAGAGATTATTTTACATACCCGACTGCTGTTATGGTAGAATGTGTACGGCACTAAATTGTGTATGACTGAGGGGTCCTATGGAATTGTAATAGGACCTAAATGATGGCGGTATAAAGCCTAGAACAATAAAGCAATATATGAGAGATGTGCCATGTTAGTACCTAAATTAGAAGGAAATAGGTGTACTGACCGAATTAGAGGACATCAATTCTTATCCACTGAAAATATTGTAGAAAGAAGGAGCTGTAGAAGTAGGATAATGGATAATTAATTTGCAGATAAAAGTGAGACTGGGCCACAAGAGAGGAGGAGGAGTAGGAGTCTTACCTATATGAGATATCTAAAGAGATAAGCTGCTAGAAGGATAGACGTGGATAATCGTGGTGCCCAGGCATAAACTATTGGTAAGAGGAAAAACAACTCTGTAGTAGGGCCTATGAGGCAAGGGGCTATGATAAAGAATATAATGTGGCTCACCAAAGGCAATCCAAGTAGAGATGCACGATAAAGAATGGGAGCGATAATAGTCTAAAAAATAATTTAAGAAGTATGAGGTTCTGTGATAAGGCGTATCAAAAGGAGGGTCGAGAACGCTCACCTATGGCATAAAGTATCCAGGAAAAGGTTCCATATAACGATGGTGGTGTAAATCAGCTCCTATAACAAGTATACCGTCAGTAGTGAACCATGGAGACCGGCAGGCTGGTGGCTGGAAAGGCACAAATAACTCACCGATAGGATGTGGACCGTAGGAGTACATCAACGCGGTGTCCACCGCTGGTTGAATGCTCCAAGCTAGAGGGAGCCAGGCTACATAGCGGTGGGGCGGGACTACTAACCGGAAATACGCCGGACCGGAAGTAGGCGCGGAGCACTATGGGACTCGTCTTAAAACAGTCACTGACCAACATAGAGGAGATACTGAATATAGGAAAAGATCTAAGTTTCAGAGAGACTCTGATGATTACTTAAACAATCGAGTCTATCGCTGGCAGGATAAAACCACTTTCTACCCTAACACAACCAGATCTGATTTGCATTCCTCCATTGACTTTTCTACCTCAGGTTCGGAAACGGACAGACGTGACAACCCCAGTGGATCCAACGGTTTTTTAGGCCAACGAAGAAGACGACAACCACAAAGAAGAAGAGGACAAGGAGGAGTCAACGAAAGAAGAGACGCGGACTTCTACAGGGTGACCCGGTCCCAGGTAAAACACCATTAGTGATTAACATCTCATCTAAGACTCTCAGCATTGCGGAACACAACGTCCTGCAGAAAGGCCTCTCCTTCTGCCCTTCATACAAATTCGACACATTTACTATGGACATGGACTTACATCGTTTCTACCGCCGCTTGAGACTACTGGTACATTTTGACTCCTCTGAGATATCTCCTGTTACCACCTCGGACACCTCTAGACCCTTGATCTCGTCACATAGTCTAGGTTTACGTAACAAGAGCACATATAGACCTCCTAGGTCTTCTCATGCGGTTGAAGCCTTCATAGGCATCATTGAACAGTCTTTCTCTAAACTTCGTCAGGACATTGAGACACACAAATTATACACCTCTACCAACCTCAGTGCCCCTGACTTCCAAGCCCTACAGACACTGAGAATGGATAAAACAATCATCATTAAGCCAGCCGATAAAGGCGGGGCTATAGTGATCATGAACAAATCCGATTATATTCAAGAAATTCACCGACAACTAAGAGACGACACTATCTACCGCCCGTTACCAGCTGACCCTACTATCATGATTCCAAACCTTATCAAGGAGACTCTTGATCCTTACGTGGAAAAGGGTGTCATTGATGGCAAAATACGAGAATATCTTATTAAGGACTTCCCAATCACTCCAGTATTCTACATATTGCCAAAGATACATAAAAATCTTGAGCACCCACCTGGCCGCCCGATTGTAGCCTCTACCGAGTCCATACTTTCCCCACTAGCCATCTTCCTAGAAAAGATCTTGACACCTCTTATACGTACATCTCCATCGTTTCTCCTCGATACAGGTGATTTCCTACGTCAACTACGCAACATAGACTCACTTCCCACTGACCTCCTGCTAGTCTCTCTAGATGTGAAAGACCTATATACGTCCATCCCCCATTCTCAAGGGATTCTCAGCGTTAGACATTTGCTCACAAACTCATTTCTCCACCCTGACATAATTAATCTTTGTTTAGACCTATTGACAATAGTCCTTACCAAAAATTTCTTTATGTTTGAAGACCAATTCTTTTTACAAACGAAAGGCACCGCTATGGGGTCCAATGTAGCTCCGCCATATGCCAACAGCTACATGGCCTTATTTGAGGAGGAGATTGTATACCCGGACCCTCTGTTCCAAGCCCACTGCCCCTTTTGGAGACGCTACATAGACGATGTTTTCTGTCTATGGACCGGCACACCACAGACTTTGGACCTGTTTTTGCATACACTCAATACGGCTTGGCCAGGACTAACTTTTACCATGACAAGTAACACAGAGAGAGTCAGCTTCTTGGACACACTAATTTTCAGGGATGAACTAGGTACTCTCAGGACAGATCTGTACACTAAGCCAACGGATAGAAACAGTCTGTTGCACTACAGCAGTCTACACCCTACTGCTACAAAAAAATCGATTCCCCGATCACAATTCAAACGTGTACAGAGGATAGTCACCGATCCTAATCTTCTGAAAACCAGAACACACGAGATGTATCTCAAATTTAGAGAAAGGGGCTATCCCTCGGATCTCCTAACAGAGGCGATCAATCCCCAAGCTACTACACGTCCCCCTAACAACAGAAGAGTACCTTTTGTGCATGTATATCATCCTTATGTACACATTCTACATCACAAAATTAGACGTCACTGGAATTTACTTCGCACAGCCCATCCACAAATCCCAGAATTTCAGGATCACTTCCTGCCATGTTATAAGCGTCCTACTAATATCCGTGACTCACTGGTCAAGGCTGACCTAGGCACCAATAAGGATAACACACAACGCTTCCTTACTCAACCCAAATATGGTACTTTCCCATGCCTACATTGCAACCAGTGCAACAGTGTAATCAAGGGTGACGTTTTCTATCATCCCCATTCTGGTAAGAGATATAATATTAAAGGGTACTTTACTTGTGACTCGTCATTCGTGGTTTATGCTATTAAATGTCCATGTGGCCTCCTGTATATAGGTGAGACCACTCAACCTATTAGATCTCGTATCTCCAAGCACAAGTCCACTATTCGTTGCCAGAATTTACTGCTGCCACTTCCGTCCCATTTTATAACCCAGGGCCACAACATATCACAGTTGAGGTTTCAAATATTGGAGCACATCCCGGTACAGAGACGGGGTGGGAACAGGATCCACCTCCTCAAAAAGAAGGAGGCGTACTGGATCCATGAATTACAAACTTTGTCTCCTAAGGGTCTAAACAGAGAATATGACCCCTTGGCCTTTATTTAGGTTTTGTACATAGCCAAACGTCATTCCCTTATAAGGACATACATTAGGGAATATATGTAACCTGTTTAATACGTCATATACTAATATGTTTGTCTTTCTTCACAGAGTCGCCTTTATTGACATTCATCATGCAAATCACTGCCTGCTCCCTCCCCCTCCTTGGATTTTCCCTTCCCTTTGTTCCCTACCCGGCTGCATTTATTGTAATTATGTTACATTCTTTTACTTGTCTTTACCTCAGTCTGCACATATATCCACTACCCCACCTACTGCTTAAATCCAGTTATTACTTTGTAAATAGTATATTTAGTAGTCTCTCTTCCGGCACGCTGATTTCTGCACTACATGTCCCAGCATGCTTAGCGTAGCATCCCTGACATGCGCACGTCATCCTTAGATGACGCGCCCCTTGATTCTAGCCCCGCAGACCACAGCGTCTCTTCTTATGACGCTGCTTTGGCTGCTGACGCTCTCGGGACTACTTGTCCCATAGTGCTCCGCGCCTACTTCAGGTCCGGCGTATTTCCGGTTAGTAGTCCCGCCCCACCGCTATGTAGCCTGGCTCCCTCTAGAGTTGGAGCATTCAACCAGCGGTGGACACCGCGTTGATGTACTCCTACGGTCCACATCCTATCGGTGAGTTATTTGTGCCTTTCCAGCCACCAGCCTGCCGGTCTCCATGGTTCACTACTGACGGTACACTTGTTATAGGAGCTGATTTACACCACCATCGTTATATGGAACCTTTTCCTGGATACTTTATGCCATAGGTGAGTGTTCACGACCCTCCTTTTGATACGCCTTATCACAGAACCTCATACTTCTTAAATTATTTTTTAGACTATTATCGCTCCCATTCTTTATCGTGCATCTCTACTTGGATTGCCTTTGGTGAGCCACATTATATTCTTTATCATAGCCCCTTGCCTCATAGGCCCTACTACAGAGTTGTTTTTCCTCTTACCAATAGTTTATGCCTGGGCACCACGATTATCCACGTCTATCCTTCTAGCAGCTTATCTCTTTAGATATCTCATATAGGTAAGACTCCTACTCCTCCTCCTCTCTTGTGGCCCAGTCTCACTTTTATCTGCAAATTAATTATCCATTATCCTACTTCTACAGCTCCTTCTTTCTGCAATATTTTCAGTGGATAAGAATTGATGTCCTCTAATTCGGTCAGTACACCTATTTCCTTCTAATTTAGGTACTAACATGGCACATCTCTCATATATTGCTTTATTGTTCTAGGCTTTATACCGCCATCATTTAGGTCCTATTACAATTCCATAGGACCCCTCAGTCATACACAATTTAGTGCCGTACACATTCTACCATAACAGCAGTCGGGTATGTAAAATAATCTCTTCCCTACCTCTCCTTCCTCCCTTCACTCCCATCACTTATTTTGACTATGGGATTTACCTTTTATTTATTTTGTTTATACTTTATTTGCTACGTTGTAATTGTCATGTTCTGTCATGTATTTGTGCAGTTTACTGAAGAAGGTCTTAATGTTTGACCGAAACGTTTATTTTGCTGGACTGCTACTCTAAGTAATAAAAAAATTTTCTTTACTATCACTATCCACCAAGTTGAGTGCCAAGTTATTTATCTATTATATTTACTGGTGTGGGAAACCTCACTTGAGCAACACAGCTGTGCCACGTTATACTTTACTATTGGTTAGGGCTGCACCCAAGAAGGGCAAAAAGGGAGACTTCGACTAGTGTCATTGAAGCTCTCAGTCAAACCCTCAATATCATCGACAATTCTTCGACACAAGATGAGATGGACAAATATGGTTCTGTGATAGCCAGCCACCTAAGGTCCATGCCATGGGACAAGCAAAGCCTCTGTATGACAGCAGTCAATGTTGTTCTAATGGCTGCTGCTGTGCCATCTCCGATACCCCATCACAAGACTTAGTAGTGGCAATTATGAAGGCATTTAATTACCCAATTACCTTCGCAGCGTTTTTTCCATGCAGCAGCATACAGGCCCAACGCAGCAGAAGCCTACACTTCCAGCCACTCGCCAGTAACTCGTCCAAGTACTGGGCATAATGTCTCCCAAAATACAAGTATTTCATCACAAGAACTGTTTCCGGGGTATGAGCCGGAGTACCAGCAGTTTTGAGGATTTTTGCCCCAACTCCCCCTGTCCTGTTGACAGGTTGTGATAACGTCCATTTTCGATGGACTTTTGTGGACAATATTTGTCTTTATGTTGTTATATCTATGTCAGTTAACGACGTTTGGTTTTTATGTCTAGTACATATTTAATTTTGGATAAAAACTAAATTTGTATTTGAAAAAATGTGTGGCAGGAATACCAGCAGTTTTGGGGATTTCTGTCCCAAATCCCCTTGTCCTGTTGACAGGTTGTGATAACGTCCATTGTTGATGGACTTTTTTGGACAATGTTTGTCCATGTGTTGTTATATCTACGTCAGTTAACGACGTTTGGTTTTTAAGTGTAGCACATATTTAATTTTGAATAAAAACTAAATTTGTATTTGAAAAAATATGTGGTCATTTTGTATTTAAAAAAAGGATATGCTTATTTACAGTATGTGAACTGTGAGTAATGTCATCAGTAAAAGCGTCAGTCACTAAAGAGTAAGTCGTGGACACAAGATTTGAAATTTCAAACAAAGTTCTTTTTTATTAATTTCTTTTTGTTTTTGGTTAAATGCTGAAGAACACAAGGGCCTTGATTGCTTGGGGTTAGCCATCCGATTTGCTCTGCTGTACTGCTGAAGAACACAAGGGCCTTGATTGCTTGGGGTTAGCCATCCGACTGCTCTGCTGTACTGCTGAAGAACACAAGGGCCTTGATTGCTTGGGGTTAGCCATCCGATCTGCTTTGCTGTACAGGCTGACGACTTGATTGGGGTTAGGTGTCCGATCTTCTCTGCTGTTCAGGCTGCTCAACACCGGCACAGGAGTATTGCCAGTGCACCGCACCTTTAGGACTCATGAAGTAATCAGTGGGGTTTCTCGCACACGTACCCCCGAGCTGGATTGCCTTCCTTGACCCAAGTTGTCCACTGCAATTAATTCAGACAGCTGTGACTCCTCAACTACCTCTGTGCTGTAGTCACGAACGTAGTTGTGGAGAACACAGCATGCCTTTATTACAGTGTCAACGGTCTCCGTATCTAACTGGATTGCAATGTGAAAGATCCTCCACTGACTATACATGATCCCAAAGGTGCATTCCACATATTTCCGTGCACGGCTCAGCCTATAGTTAAAAATCCTCCGCCGGTCATCCAGTGCCCTTCGTGAGTATGGGCACAGCAGGTTGGTCTTTAAGGGAAATGCCTAATCCGATACCATCTCAAAGGGTACTGGATGTGTGGAACCAGGCAAAGGTCTTGGGGATGGGAGCGTTCCGCCATCTCGAAGAATTTGAAGTCCAATCTGTGATGATTGCAGCACCCAGGAGTCCCCAGAACTGCCATAAGCACCGACGTCAATGGCAACAAACTTGTAATGGGCATCAGCCACCGCCATCAGGACCACAGAAAAATACTTCTTATAATTAAAGAAGCGTGATCCTGATCGTTGTGGCTTCAGCATGTTTGCCATTGACAGCACCTACGCAGTTGGGGAAATTGGCCACAGTTTGAAAGCCTGCAACCTGTAGCCAAGTCTCCTCGGTTGGGCAAGGCATGACGATGGGCTGCAACGTCTGCCAGATGACGGTACATGTGCACCTCACAATTTGAGAGATGGTGGATTTGCCAACCCTAAATTGGAGGTGCAGGGATGTGTAGCTCTCTCCTGTGGCCAAAAACCTGAAAAAAAAATTAGAATATTTTTAATAACGATAAAAATATGTATGGAAACATAAAAAAAAAGATTTAGGGGCACTATATCTGTCAATATTGTGACGCAGTGGCAACATTATGGGGCAGTGGCAACATTATGGGGCACTGGCAGCATTGTGGCGCAGTGGCATTATGGGGGCACTGGCAGCATTACGCAGTGGCAGCATTATGGGGGCACTGGCAGCATTGTGGTGCAGTGGCAGCATTATGGGGGCACTGGCAGCATTGTGGCGCAGTGGCAGCATTATGGGGGCACTGACAGGGGGTCAGGTGGAACGCTCGCCGGCATTGCGTTCCATGGGACCCCACCCACCGTGCTCGCCCCATCGCCGCCGCATCAGCTGATCGCGGCGCCGTGGGTGATGTGGGCCGGTTGGTGCGGGTCTCCTTGGTAACCTCCAATGCGGGCATGTGTCACTCAGCCCGTTCCCCCTCTAATTGGCCGCTCGCTCTATTTATACCATCTCTCCCATGGATGATGCCGCCCCATGACAAAGGCAGACGCCGAAACGCGCTTTGGGGTCAGTCGCATCCTAGGGACTCTGCAGCGCGCATTAAGGTATTTATCTGGAGATTTCATTTGGTGAATTTTCATTGGGCTACATATAGTTATATGCGCATTACCTTAGATTATTGTATCATTCAGCGATTGTGCTGATTTTTTCTCCTTCCCTCTCCTTATGTTTCTCCGCTCTATTAAACATATGCACCTTAGTAATATGCATATATACATTTCTTGCACTGCATACTTTGCACATGTCACTTTTTGCACGTGTTTTAATACTACTCTTTGGAGTGTCAGTATATTTGTTATTGTTGTCTGCTATTTTAGCACATGTTCACTGTCGCCCTTTATTTATTTATTTTTTGAATCGGCAATATATTTGGAATATTTTTCTATTAATTATTTCCAGCACATGCTCACTGCCGTTTTTCATTTTTATGAACTTTTTCCAGTATATTGTAATTGAACATTGTACAGCCTGTTTGTCCCTTCGGTGTGCCCTTCAAGTTCTGGTATTGTCCTCACCTTTTTATATTTTTGTTTATTTATTATTTTTTTGTATTAATTATAACAAACTTTTCTTTTATTTTTGGATGTATCTCGGGTGTTCTTCTTTGTTTACAAAGCTATAAATTAGGCCGGTATACCTAGAATCATATTCACATGTGAGGGCAGCCTGAGAAGCTGATGTGTTCCACCAACTCCATTCACCCCACCTCAGGGAGCAGAAAGCAAATGATTTCTGTAAGTTTTCTCGTTTATTTTATACTGTTTTGCACAAGTTGTATGTCTTTTTATTATATTTTTATACTTTTTTTCTTACTGTAAGCACTGAACCTTTTTTGTATTAAAGTATAAAACTTTAACAAGTTGAACCTTGAATGTTCTAAAAGAATCCATAGCCTAAGGTGTGTGAGCCTTATGAGGAGTAGACATTATTAGTATAAAAAATTCCGGGACTCATCGCCCGTGTGTTCGATGAGTGGTGGCAGCGTGTATGAGCGGATGTGTGGCCTGGGTCGGTGTGTGATTTAGGCTCCCATTACAGCATAGGACAGAGGTTGACTGCTGGACTGAGAGAGAGGAGATAGATTAACCCTTGCAGGCACAACCCCAAGTCACGTGCTGGGAGCGGGCACGTGACGAATTAGTGTCACCACGGAGTAGGGATCCGTGACAATTGGTGGCAGAGCGATGGGATAGAATTATTTCTATTAAAGCATTAGTGCATGGTTTAAACAATTATTCCCTGTACTAAAGAATTGGTATCCTTGTGAGGAGTGCACCAGTTCTACAAAGTTCAACGCAGTGCTTACTTAGACATACTTGAAAACCATTTCTCCTCCCCGTTTTTCTTTTCTATCTTTTATTTGGCAAACGCTGTTCACCGATATGGCAGCCCAGTACAAGAAGCAGAGCAAAGAGGCTGTGACCGACCTCTATGAGCAGAAAAAAATAGAGACGACCGACAGATCCAGGGAGCGGCTGATACACGCCTTGGTCGAGCAGGAGATGGAACAAAGTGCTGGAACATCTGGGCAAGGAGAGAGTCCACCTCAAAGACCCAGCCATGCCAGATCTTGCACCAGGGATACCTGATGGAAATGCCAGCAATGCCAGTGCTGAGGAGCCTATGGACTACACTTTGCAAATGGCCTTACAAGAGCTGGGAACAAGTGATCCCAATCTTCGCATGCAGCTTATTCCATTGTACCGAGAGACTGCAGAATGCCGGGATCGGGCTGAGAGAGAGGCTGCAGAACGCCAGGAGGACAGAGCTTTCCAGCTTCAGATGACTCAAATAGACAGTGGTATCAGTCCTCAGCTAACCCCCTCCCAGAACATAAATACAAGACCACGTCTGGAAAACTTCCCTGGGATGGAGAAGGATACAGACTTAGATACTTTCCTGCGGGGATTTGAAAAAACCTGCAGGTAGTACCATCAACCCCGTGAGCGGTGGGTGCAGTATCTAACCCCAGGGTTGAGAGGCAAAGCCCTGGAAGATTTTGCAGCCCTCCCACCAGAGCTAGATGGGAACTATGAGGCCATAAAGGAGGCCCTGATCAGGAAATACAACCTAACACCAGAAGTGTATCGGAGAAAGTTCCGGAACCTACAACTTGGATCAACTGACAGCTATGCAGATGTTGTGAGCACCTTGAGGACCACGTTCCATCATGGATCAGGGAACTTTGTTAACAGTTTTGAGGACTTAACGGACCTTATGGGCAAGGATCAATTTCTTCACATGTGCCCCACGGATGAAAAATTTGTGTGTGATCGGGAGCCACAAACTGCATATCAGGCTGCAAGGATTACGGACTGCTATGTGGATAACAAGATGCCTGAGGTGTGGAAGCCATCGAGATTCAGCTGGAGGGGAGGTAAGCCAAACTCGGACCCTTCTCCATCTGCCGGCCCATCACCAGTGCTGTCCAAGCCCACCTTCTATGGGGTTCCGGGGAATAGACATTCTCTAGGTGATAAACGCCGATGCTTCTCCTGCAGCAAAGTGGGACATGTTAGTGCTGTCTGCCCTGATAGATACACCCAACTACAACCACAAAGCCATGTGTCCCCACCATCTGTCCTGTTTGTGGCCAGCTCTGATGCGAGGGCTAATGAGAACTGTCAATCTGTCACTGTTGGCAATAAAGTCACTATTGGTCTCAGGGAAACTGGGGCAGAGGTGACCCTGGTGCGTCCAGCCATGATAACCCCTGCCAATATCATACCAGGAAAGACTATGTCTATAACCGGGATTGGAGGGGTCAGCCCTGCCGTGCCCATGGCCCGTGTGTACCTGGACTGGGGAGCAGGGAAAGGACTGAGAGAAGTGGGAGTATCAGAGGCTATTCCCACCAATGTGTTGCTAGGCACGGACCTGGGGAGGATGGTGTCTCACTATGTTCCTCCCTTGCAGGTAAATGCTACAGAGAAGGTGGAAGCAAGTGACCCACCTGAGATCCCTTGCAAGGAGGGAAAATGTCCCAATGCACAGGACTGTAAATATGTGGCAGCTGTGACCCGGAGTCAGGCTGCGGCTCAGACTCAGGCCCAGAGATTAGAGGATGAGTCTCAGACAGAACTGCCAGAACAGGAGGGAGGCCCATACTGTGGCCCCGGAGCTGAATCACATGGCAGACCCACCAAGGTCCCTGATAACAGACAGTGAAGACTCAGCTTCAGACCAGGGCCTGGCAGTCACACTAGGCTGGGGCCTGCAGGCTGACAGTCAGAGCTTCCAGGAGGCCCTGTGGCCAGATGTCCATCTGGAAGAGCTCAGATGTCATGCAGACAAACCCCCTGCTGCTTCTGGCAAAGAGAGTATACTGGGACAAGGGCAGACAGTATAAAGTGACATTCCCCACAGATACTACAGAATCTTGGGACTATGAAAGGTGGCTGATCGTCCCTTATCCATTTAGGGAACAATTATTGATAATTGCCCATGAAATTCCTTTGGCCGGACATCTTGGAATACAAGACTAAAGCTAGCCTGACACATAACTTCTATTGGCCCAAGATGGGGACAGATTTTGCCAATTACTGTCGATCATGTGTAGTTTGTCAGAGAGTTGGAAAGTCCAGGAATATACAGAAAGCTATATTGATACCACTGCCTGTGATCGATGAGCCTTTCCAGCGAGTGGTTGTGGATATCATAGGGCCACTTGCAATCCCTAGCAGCTCTAGCAAAAAGTACATCCTCACAGTGGTGGACTATGCTACACAATACCCGGAAGCTGTGGCACTGTTCTCCATCCGAGCAGACAAAGTATCGGATGCTTTACTGACTGTGTTCTCTCGTGTGGATTTCCCCAGGGAAATGTTGACCGATCAGGGAACCCAGTTCACGTCCGATCTGATGGAAAGCCTCTGTGAATGAATACAAGTACAGCATTTTGAGGCCAGCACCTATCATCCCCAAACCAATGGACTCTGCGTGTGTTTTAAGGGAACATTAAAGCAAATGCTCGAAATGCTGGTGGAGACTGAAGGGAGAGACTGGGAGCGGTACCTCCCCCATCTGTTTGCCCACAGAGAAGTACCCAGGGCGTCTACTGGATTCTCCACCTTTCAACTAGTATATGGAAGGAGGGTCTGGGGCCCACTTGATTTGATGAAGGATTGTTGGGCGGACGACCCCATAACTACTGGAGTCTCAGTGGTCGATTATGTACTGCAGCTCAGAGAGAGAATGCAAAAACTGAGCAACCTGGCCCATAAGAATGTGACCCAGGCCCAAATCAACCAGAAGGTCTGGTACGACCGTAATGCCAGACTGAGGGCCTACGAGGAAGAGCAGGTTTGGGTGTTGGTCCCAATGTTACAGAATAAATTGCAGGCCGTATGGGAGGGACCATACACTGTACATAAGCGGCTAAATGATGTTAATTATGCGGTGACACTAGATGAGCATGCAAAGCGTCAGAAAGTATTTCATGTGAATATGCTGAAGGCTCATCATGACAAGGAGACCTGTGTCTGACCTGTCTGTAGCCTGCCTGAAGAGGGGGAGGCTGATCTGTTACTAGATGTGGGGGCCGGGACTCAGTACATGGAGTCCCTGGAGTCAGCAGAGTTTAACCCTGAGCTATCCCACAGTCAGAGGTCTGAGCTGATGGGGGCGCTCAGTGAGTTCACCGAAGTGTTCACAGGGGAGCCTGGGAGGACACACTTAGCAGTTCACCATGTGGACATTGGTACTAATCCCCCAGTACGGCAGTCTGGATACCGTGTGTCAGCAGAGGTGAAGGCACACATGAGGGAACAGAGGAGATGCTGAACCTCAAGGTGATACAAAAATCCCGGAGTGCCTGGGCCTCGCCTGTGGTTCTTGTCCCGAAAAAGGACCGTACTACCCGGTTCTGTGTAGACTACAGGAAATTAAATGTATTGACTACATGTGAGATCTACCCCATGCCGAGGATAGACGAGCTGTTAGAGCAGCTAGCTAAAGCATCGTATCTCATCATCGTGGAACTAAGTAGGGGATACTGGCAGATACCCCTCACCAGAGAAGCTCAGGAGAGGTCTGCCTTTATAACGCCATTCGGGCAGTTAGAGTTTCTGGTGATGTCCTTTGGTATGAAGAATGCCCCTGCCACCTTCCAGAGGTTGGTCAATCACTTAATGGAATGTTGAGATAGTTTTGCCATTGCTTATCTCGATGACATAGCCATTTTTAGTAATTCTTGGAACACCTCGTACATCTTTCGCAGGTGTTGCAAAGGCTTAAAACTGCAGGTCTTACTGTTAAGCCAGGGAAGTGACAGGTAGCCATGCGGGAAGTACAATACCTAAGACACCGGGTGGGGGGAGGACTGCTAAACCAAAGCCAGGGAAGGTAGAAGCCATTACAGCCTGGGCCACCCCATGAACGAAGAAGCAGGTACTGTCCTTCCTGGGGTACGGCATGCTACTATAGGAGGTTTGTACCAAACTACAGTGCTCTGGCCAAACCGTTAACTGATCTGACCAGGAAGAAATTTCCCAAAATTGTCTCCTGGAGTCCTCAGTGTGAGGAATCATTTTCTGCCCTAAAGTCAGCATTGGTTAGTTCACCCGTCCTGCAGGCCCCAGATTTCACTCGACGGTTTGTAGTGCAGATAGATGCCAGCACCTATGGGCTAGGTGCGGTTCTCAGCCAGGTGAACCAACAAGGAGAGGCGCACCCAATTCTGTACCTAAGCAGGAAACTCCTGCCCAGAGAAGTGGCTTATGCCACCATTGATAAGGAATATTTGGCAATTGTGTGGGCTCTGCAGAAGCTGCAACCATACCTCTATGGGCGCAATTTCACCGTGATCACAGATCATAACCCATTGAGTTGGCTCAACAGAGTAGTTGGGGACAATGGGAAATTGCTTAGATGGAGTCTGATATTACAGCAATATGATTTCACAATTCAGCATAAGAAGGGAGTCGATCATGGCAATGCTGATGGCCTATCTCACCAAGGTGGGGCAGAACCAGATACATGATGGACCAATGGTGTACTGTAACAATGTGAATGGCCTCTTTGAAGAACTTAATCAAGAGTATTTTGTTGCAGATTGGCGATTGTTTATTGGCTCATCCCAGAAAAGTTTGAAAGCAGTGTTGCTTCACAATGGAAATATGAAACCATCAATCCCTATTTCTCACTCATGTCATCTAAGGAAAGTTATGAAAATCTGTCAGTTGTTTTGGATGCTGTACAATATAAGCGTCATCAATGGAATATCTGTGGAGATTTGAAAGTGATTGGTCTGCTAATGGGAATGCAAGGAGGTTTCACAAAATATTGTTGCTTCTTGTGTTTATGGGACAGTAGAAATACAGTAGAGCATTATGTTCATCGTCATTGGGGACAGATAAACTTCTATGCTCCAGGTAGGGACAATGTTCAGAATAATCCTTTAGTTTCTCCAACAAAAATCTTTCTTACTCCACTACATATAAAGTTGCGATTGATTAAAAACTTTGTGAAAGCCACGGCAAAGACAAATTCACAAGGGTTCCAGTACATTTCACAGAAATTCTCCAGCATTTAACTAGGATGGGGTATTTGTTGGTCCTCAGATCAGAGAGCTTATGGGAGATGATGTGTTTGAAGGAACTCTAAATGATAAGGAATTGAGATCTTGGAAAAGCTTCAAGTGGATCTGTGAAAACTTCTTAGGAAAAAAATATTCTCCAGAATACGTTGGAGGTGTTGAGGAACTGCTAAATGCATACCAGTGTCTTGGATGTCGCAGGTCTCTGAAAATGCACTTTTTGCATTCACATTTAGATTTCTTCCCCCAAAATCTTGGGGATGTAAGTGATGAACTAGGCGAACGGTTTCACCAGGACATTAAAGTAAAGGAACACCGCTACCAGGGTTTTTTGAATGACTCAATAATAGCAGATTACTGTTGGATGTTATATAGGGACAACCCTGAAAAATCGTATCAACGACAGTCTAATGTCAAGCACCTTTAATGTCTGCTCATATTTTGGTTTCTATTTTGCATGTGAAATTGTTTTGGTTCAATAAAAACTGATTTGTAAGGTGAATCATTTTTTCTAATATGTAGATTATTGTTTTCTTAATGTCGCCAGTTTATTTCCTATACTTACAATAATGATGCTGCTCCATGGAAATTATACGCACTAAAGAAAAAAAATATATACATTTTTTAAAATCAGGACAAAAAGATGACTCAGAAAAGTATAACGTTACCTGCGATGATTATAAAATATATTTTTTGTAGACCTGTGTAACATGCACAGAAGTTGACACAAATGGGTTTGAATGGCTACTAAAGGTAACATCCTCACCTGTGAATTCTTTGCTTGTAATCAGTGTGTGTGTGCATAAAAGCTGAGTGTGTTTCTGGGATCCAGACAGACTCTTGCATCTTTCATCCAGCCACTGATGTTTCTGGATTTTGTGTCATGGGGAAATGAAAATAATTGTCAACGGATCTATGGGAAAGCGATGGCTTGCTGATGTTTTGGGGATGTGTGAGCTACAAAGGCACAGGAAACTTGGTCAAAGATGAATGCTGCATGTTATCAGCAAATACTGGAGGCAAATTTGCAATTATCAGCCCAGAAGCTGCGCATGGGACATACTTGGATGTTCCAACATGACAATGATGCAAAACACAAGGCCATCATGCTCATGCCCTGACTGGGTGGCACGAGCGTGGGGATTGTGGCCTCAGTGTGCCACAAACCAGACTACTCTCATATTCCTCACCAATCGATATTCTGATGCCTCTATGTTGTGCCAGTCATTATACTGGTTACCCATCCACTACGGAATCCAGTACAAACTTATTACCCTCATCCACAAAGCACTCCGTGGCTCAGCACCACCATACATCTCCCTCGTCTCAGCCTACCACCTACCCGTGCTCTCCGTTCTGCTAATGACCTGAGATTAACATCCTCCATAATCAGAACCTCCCACTCCTGTCTCCAAGACTTTTCACATGCTGTGCCAATTCTTTGGAATGCACTACCCAGGTTAATACAATGAATCCCCAAAGCATTAAGAGTGCCCTAAAAAGGCATTTGTTCAGACTGGCCTACCGCTTCAATGCTTCTAACCTAACTGTCCTTGTGTGGTCCATTCAAAAAACTTAAACCATAGTCAGTTGGCTTTATGCATTTAATAGCCCTCTGTGTCTGTACTGCTACATACTTAGGCAGTTAACTGGTTCATGCAGCTTTACATGAACACCCGAACCTTACACTATGGCTGGTACAAACATCAAAAGCAATTGTCACCATCCACCTCTCATGTCTCCCCTTTTTCCTCATAGTTTGTAGCTTGCGAGCAGCAGGGCCCTCATTCCTCTTAGTATCTGTTTTGATCTGTGTTTATTGTTATGCTGTAATGTCTATTGTCTCTACAAGTCCCCTCTATAATTTAAAGTGCTGCGGAATATGTTGGCACTATATAAATAAAAATTATTGGTATTACCCTGGAAGGGGATTGACTAATCCAGATACCTTGGTGTTCTCTGGAGCCTCTGATGGTGAGGTCAGGCTTGTGCGGCAAGTAGCTGCCAGGTACCACTCCAGGGTAGTGTCTGACTTTGGCAGCTGATCCCACTGAGGGACTGAATACTAAAACAGGTGCAGACCAGAACAGACGGGCACGACTGGTACTCTGGCAGGCATGGGTAGCGCTCTTGGCAGGCAGGCAGGCACGGCTAGTGCTCTTGGCAAGCAGGCGGGCAAGGCTGGCACTCTTGGCGGTCACAGCTGGCACTCTTGACAGGCAGGTGGGCATGGCAGCACTCTTAGCAGGCAGGTGGGCACGACTGGCAGAACTGGAACTGTTTCGGGTAGGACAGGAACATAGGCAGGTACGAGTGGGAAAAAGGGAGCAGGTAGGAACCAGTTCAGACAGGAGGGACAGGAACTAGCAGGAGCCAGTACAGATTAAAGGGACAGAAGCCACAGGGTGTGGAGCAGAGCAAAACCATGGGAGGTGGAGCAGAGCAGAACTGCGGGAGGCGGAGCGAAGAGCAGAGCCGCGGGAGATGGAGTGAAGAGCAGAGCCGCTGGACAGAGCAAAGAGCAGAGCCGCAGGAGGTGGAGCAAAGAGCAGAAAGAGTGAACATAAGGAAACACAGCGAGATGGGGAAAGCTCCAGACAGAGATACAAATGGAGACAGGTATAGGACCTAGTTCAGACAGGGTCAAGTATGGGATAAGGTACAGGAACGAGGATTCAGACCAGGGTATGCAGCTCCCTGGAAGGCAGAATCGAGAGACAGAGGATACAGGCAAGGACCAGGGTAGGAAGCCCCCTGGGCGGCAGACACAAGAGATACAGGACACAGGTACGAGCCAGGGTACAAAGCCTGTTATGATCTGGTGGCCTAGGAGCAGCATGAGACGGACTCTGGAGAAGGTGGTCCCTGTGCTGACCGCAAGCCCTGAACCTAGCAGTGCAACTAGAAGTAGCCGTGGGGGGTACCTAACACTCCCTAGACCCCTCGGCATAGCCTAAGAACTAACTTCCCCTAAAGACAGAAACAGGAAACCTATCTTGCCTCAGAGAAAATCCCCAAAGGATAGATAGCCCCCCACAAATATTGACTGTGAGAGGAGAGGGAAATAACATACGCAGACATGAAATCAGGATTTAGCATAGGAGGCCATACTAGCTAAAAAGAAAGAATAGAACAGAGTACTATGCGGTCAGCATAAAAACGCTAGAAAATATCCACCACAGAAAATACAAATCACCACATCTGACTAAAGACATGGAGGTCTAAACATACTGATCCACTAGGCAGATATTAAGCTGCATGTTGAATCACAAGAGTGTCATGTTTTTTTTTTTTATAAAAAGTTAGAATTTTATTAACACAAACAATACAAATAGTAAAACAATGCCTCAAAACCGTAAACATTATACACTGGAAACAGGTGTTTATAGAATTCTAGGAAAGCATTAGGTAACATACATATCGTTAAGCCCATTGTATTGGGCACTAGAGCATGCTAAGAAAATTCTTAATAAAGTTTTGTATTCATTTTTTATTGCATGATAATACCAAAGTATGAGCTAATTCTGGACCACTACACAATTTGATAACAATATAAATTATTTCATTATTGTTAAAGGCATGCTGAAAAATCAACACAGGCATTAAAGAGCACTCCGACAAATTGCTGCGCAGAAGCGCTGGACACACTGTTACAAATACCCTAAATATAGTTATACCAAAATAGATAATACCAATGGGCGCAAAAGACTGTTAGGTCCACAATTAATGATATGGTTTAAAGTACTACTTGGTGATAATTTAAATACACCGTCGGAAAATCCCCTACTTTAACCCCAGCTACCATTGGTGCCATAAACGCTGGAGGTAAGTAACTCTATAATGTCATACCAGCTACTGTAAGTGCCCTGACCGCTAGATTAATGATTGTATAAACAGTGCAGCTTGTTACAAATAAGCGCTTGTTGCCATATGGGTAAACAGCTCAAAATATGTTAAACTAGCTCCTATTGGTGCCGTGACCCCTGAACTAATGATTGTATAAACAAAGCAGCTTGTTATAAATACGCGCTGCTGCCGTATGGGTAAACAGCTCTAACAAAATATGAACCCAGCTACTACTGAATGCCGCAGCCACTGGACCAATAATAATATAGTCAGGACAGCCCGTTATACATAAGCGTTTGTTACCGTGATGCCAGACCACTGCATGCCCTGATTGCAAGACCACATGAGGTAAGTATGCCAAAAAGATTCCTACAAGGTGCAACGGATAAACCAACAGGCAATACTCGGAACTATAATAGAGCATTATAGCCACCCATATATACATGAATGAACAATGCGTCCCTATGCTGGTCCCAGATAAATTCAAATTCCGTATAATCAGCCGTCTACATGCAATAAAGCATGCCTGAATAAAGGGTACAAAAACACCCACACATATACATATTACCTAATTGTGAGATGCTTCCCACTTCCAGCCGCACATGGCACGCCACTTTCCACAGACCCCATGGAGGGTATATCTGCATCTCCAGAGACACAGCTTGGCTGCAAAAAATCCTTCACAGACAAAGCTGGACAAGACAAAACATGAAAATGCACTGAACTATTAAGCCCACAGCATGTGAACTGCAAAAACAAAGCCAGAACTTATCTTTGTAGACATGGACTGCAAAACAGGAGAGACCAGTCAGAGATGTGAATCCTCCAAAAACAATGGACAACTAGCACTGACTAAAGAATGAAGCCAGACTAAATAGGCCAGACCAAATTGCGATAAGTGGACCCACCTGATGAATGCTGCGATCCCAAGACAGCAGCACTACCACTCATCACCACCGGAGGGAGCCCAAGAGCAGAAATCACAACAGTACCCCCCTTGAGGAGGGGTCACCGAACCCTCACCAGAGCCCCCAGGCCGATCAGGACGAGCCAAATGAAAGGCACGAACCAAATCGTCAGCATGAACATCGGAGGAAACAACCCAAGAATTATCCTCCTGGCCATAACCCTTCCATTTGACCAGATACTGAAGCTTCCACCTCGAAAAACGAGAATCCAAAATCTTCTCAACCACATACTCCAACTCCCCATCAATCAACACCGGAGCCGGAGGATCAACAGAGGGAACAACGGGCACCACATACTTCCGCAACAAAGATCTATGGAAAACATTATGGATGGAAAAAGAGGCCGGAAGGGCCAAACGAAAAGACACTGGATTGATAATCTCAGAAATTCTATAAGGACCAATAAACCGAGGCTTGAACTTAGGGGAAGAAACCTTCATAGGAACATGACGGGAAGACAACCAGACCAAATCCCCAACCCGAAGCCGGGAACCAACACACCGACGACGGTTAGCAAAACACTGAGCCACCTCCTGAGACAACACCAAATTGTCCACCACATGAGCCCAAATCTGCTGCAGCCTGTCAACCACTGAATCCACACCAGGACAATCAGAAGGCTCAACCTGCCCTGAAGAAAAACGAGGATGAAAACCAAAATTACAAAAAAAGGCGAAACCAAGGTAGCAGAACTAGCCCAATTATTAAGGGCAAACTCGGCCAATGGCAAGAAAGCCACCCAATCATCCTGATCAGCAGACACAAAGCATCTCAAATAAGTTTCCAAAGTCTGATTAGTTCGCTCGGTTTGGCCATTTGTCTGAGGATGAAATGCGGAAGAAAAAGACAAATCAATGCCCAGCCTAGCACAAAAGGCCCGCCAAAACCTAGAAACAAACTGGGAACCTCTATCGGACACAATATTCTACGGAATGCCATGCAAACGAACCACATGCTGAAAAAACAACGGAACCAAATCAGAAGAGGAAGGCAATTTAGGCAAAGGTACCAAATGAACCTCTTAGAAAACCGGTCACAAACCACCCAGATAACAGACATCCTCTGGGAAACCGGAAGCTCTGAAATAAAATCCATAGAAATATGCTTCCAAGGTCTCTCAGGGACTGGCAAAAGCAGAAGCAACCCACTAGCGCGGGAACAGCAAGGCTTGGCCCATGCACAAATCCCACAGGACTGCACAAAAGAACGCACATCCCGCGACAAAGAAGGCCACCAAAAGGACCTACCAACCAAATCTCTGGTACCAAAAATCCCAGGATGGCCAGCCAACACAGAACAATGAACTTCAGAAATCACTTTACTAGTCCATCTATCAGGAACAAACAGTTTCCCCACTGGACAGCGGTCAGGTTTATTAGCCTGAAATTCCTGAAGAACCCGTCGTAAATCAGGGGAGATGGCAGAAAGAATCACCCCTTCCTTCAGAAAGCCGACCGGCTCAAGAACCCCAGGGGAATCAGGAAAAAAACTACTAGAGAGGGCATCCGCCTTAACATTCTTAGTACCAGGAATGTACGAGACCACAAAATCAAAACGGGAGAAAAACAGGGACCATCGAGCCTGTCTAGGATTCAGCCGCTTGGCAGACTCGAGGTAAATCAGATTCTTATGATCGGTCAGGACCACAATACGGTGCTTGGCCCCCTCAAGCCAATGTCGCCACTCCTCAAATGCCCACTTCTTAGCCAACAACTCCCGATTGCCGACATCATAATTGCGTTCCGCAGGCGAAAACTTCCGAGAAAAGAAGGCCCACGGTTTCATCAAGGAACCATCAGAATTCCTCTGTGACAAAACGGCCCCTGCCCCAATCTCAGACGCGTCAACCTCAACCTGAAATGGAAGAGAAACATCCGGCTGACGCAACACAGGGGCAGAAGTAAATCGGCGTTTAAGCTACTGAAAGGCAGAAACAGCCGCGGAGGACCAATTCGTCATATCAGCGCCTTTCTTCGTCAAATCGGTCAGAGGTTTAACCACACTGGAGAAGTTGGCAATGAAACGACGATAAAAATTAGCAAAGCCCAAGAATTTCTGAAGGCTCTTCACGGATGTGGGCTGAATCCAATCATGAATGGTCTGAACCTTAACCGGATCCATTTCTATAGATGAGGGAGAAAAAATGAAACCCAAAAAAGAAACCTTCTGCATTCCAAAGAGGCACTTTGACCCCTTCACAAATAAAGCATTATTACGGAGGATTTGAAATACCATCCTGACCTGTTTCACATGAGACTCCCAATCATTGGAAAAAATCAAAATATCATCCAAACATACAACCATGAATTTATCAAGATAACTCCGAAAGATATCATGCATGAAGGATTGGAACACAGATGGGGCATTAGAGAGTCCGAATGGCATCACAAGGTATTCAAAATGGCCTTCTGGCGTATTATATGCAGTTTTCCATTCGTCACCATGCTTAATATGAATAAGATTATATGCCCTCGAAGGTCAATCTTAGTAAACCAGCTAGCCCCCTTAATCCTAGCAAACAAATCAGTAAGCAAAGGCAAAGGGTATTGAAATTTGACCGTGATCTTATTCAAGAGGCGATAATCAATACAGGGTCTCAAGGAGCCATCCTTCTTGGCAACAAAAAAAAACCTGCTCCCAATGGTGAAGAAGATGGCCGAATATGCCCCTTCTCCAAAGACTCCTTAATATAGCTCCGCATGGCGGCATGTTCTGGCACAGACAGGTTGAAAAGTTGGCCCTTAGGGAACTTACAACCTGGAATCAAGTCAATAGCACAATCACAGTCCCTATGCGGTGGAAGGGAACTGGATTTGGGCTCATCGAATACATCCTGGAAATCTGACAAAAACTCAGGAATTTCAGAAGAGGGGGAAGAGGAAATTGACATCAAAGGAACGTGACCATGAACCCCCTGACAACCCCAACTAGTCACAGACATAGATCTCCAATCTAGCACCGGATTATGTACCTGTAACCATGGAAAACCCAGCACAATATCATCATGCAAATTATGCAACACCAGAAAACGACAATCTTCCTGATGGGCTGGCGCCATGCGCATGGTCAGCTGTGTCCAAAACTTAGGTTTATTTTTAGCCAACGGTGTAGCATCAATGCCCCTTAAAGGAATAGGGTTCTGCAAAGGCTGCAAGGGGAAACCACAACGTCTGGCAAATTCTAAGTCCATTAAGTTCAGAGCGGCACCTGAATCCACAAATGCCATGACAGAAAATGATGATAATGAGCAGATCAAGGTCACAGATAACAGAAATTTAGGTTGTATAGTACTGATGGTAACAGAACTAGCGATTCTCTTTGTACGCTTAGGGCAATCAGAAATAACATGAGCAGAATCGCCACAGTAAAAACACAACCTATTCTGACGCCTGAATCTTTGACGTTCAGCTCTAGACAAAATCCTATCACACTGCATAGGCTCAGGGCTCCGCTCAGATGACAATGCCACAGTGTGCACAACTCTGCGCTCGCGCAAGCGCCGATCAATCTGAATGGCCAGAGACATAGAATCACTCAGACCAGCAGGCGTGCGGAACCCCACCATAACATCTTTAACGGATTCAGACAGACCTTTTCTGAAAATTGCCGCCAAGGCATCCTCATTCCATTTAGTCAGTACAGACCATTTTCTAAATTTCTGGCAATACGATTCTGCCGCTTCTTACCTTGACACAGGGCCAACAAGATTTTCTCAGCCTGATCCACAGAATTAGGCTCATCATACAACAACCCCAATGCCTGAAAGAAAGAATCAACATTAAGCAAAGCAGGATTGCCAGTTTCCAGGGAAAATGCCCAATCCTGTGGGTCACCACGCAGCAGAGATATGATGATTTTAACCTGCTGAATTGGATCACCAGAAGACCGGGGTCTCAAAGCAAAAAAACAGTTTACAGTTATTTTTGAAACTCAAAAATGTGGATCTGTCACCAAAGAATAAATCAGGAGTTGGAATCTTAGGTTCTAAGGCAGGAGTCTGAACAATATAATCTGAAATACCCTGTACCCTAGCAGCAAGCTGATCCACACGAGAAAGTAACTCCTGAACATTCATGTTATTACTAGATTCCATAGCCACCCAGAGATTAAGAGGGAGGAAAATACAAAACAGGCTAAGGAAAAAAAAATTGCTCAAAACCTTCCCTCCCTTCTTCTGAGATGCAATTAACTCATTGTTGGCCAGTTGTACTGTTATGATCTGGTGGCCTAGGAGCAGCATGAGACGGACTCTGGAGAAGGTGGTCCCTGTACTGACCGCAAACCCTGAACCTAGCAGCGCAACTAGAAGTAGCCGTGGGGGGTACCTAACATTCCCTAGACCCCTCGACACAGCCTAAGAACTAACTTCCCCTAAAGACAGAAACAGGAAACCTATCTTGCCTCAGAGAAAATCCCCAAAGGATAGATAGCCCCCCACAGATATTGACTGTGAGAGGAGAGGGAAATAACATACGCAGACATGAAATCAGAATTTAGCATAGGAGGCCATACTAGCTAAAAAGAAAGAATAGAACAGAGTACTATGCGGTCAGTATAAAAACGCTAGAAAATATCCACCACAGAAAATACAAATCACCACATCTGACTAAAGACATGGAGGGTATATCTGCATCTCCAGAGACACAGCTTGGCTGCAAAAAATCCTTCACAGACAAAGCTGGACAAGACAAAACATGAAACTGCACTGAACTATTGAGCCCACAGCATGTGAACTGCAACAACAAAGCCAGAACTTATCTTTGTAGACATGGACTGCAAAAGAGGAGAGACCAGTCAGAGATGTGAATCCTCCAAAAACAATGGACAACTGGCACTGACTAAAGAATGAAGCCAGACTAAATAGGCCAGACCAAATTGCGATAAGTGGACCCACCTGATGAATGCTGCGATCCCAAGACAGCAGCACTACCACTCATCACCACCGGAGGGAGCCCAAGAGCAGAATTCACAACAAAAGCCCTACTGGGAGGCAGACACTAGAGATACAGGACACTCAGGTACGAGCCAGGGTACAAAGCCCCACTGGGAGGCAGACACTAGAGATACAGGACACAGGTACGGGCCAGGGTACGAAGCCCCACTGGGAGGCAGACACTAGAGATACAGGACACTCAGGTATGAGCCAGGGTACAAAGTCCCACTGGGAGGCAGACACTAGAGATACAGGACACTGGTACGGACCAGGGTACGAACCCCACTGGGTGGCAGACACGAGAGATACAGGACACAGGTATGGGCCAGGGTACGAAGCCCCACTGCGTGGCCGACACAACAGATAAAGCAAGACAGGACCAGGCAACTCAGCAGCAAGACACTAACTTGAGAAAGTACCTTGCTCAGGCCACCCCCTATGGGTAGGGATGCTTTAAGTACATGAGGCTTCTTGGCAATTGGAAGGACACCTTAGGAAGGTGCACACAGTCTGTATAAGAAACAGAAAGTGTCGGAGATGCTGCCCTAAGCATACAGCCAGGAAGTAAGCGGCAAGTAAGGACATGAGGCCCAGAGCATGGAGCCGGCAGCAAACAGAACTCACAGCATGGCCCAAAGGGGTGAGTAAAATGGGAGATGGGAATCCATGCAGTGATGTAGGCAGGGATGTTACACATTAAGCCACTCTAGGAAAATCTCAAGCGTGCAGTTCATGCTAGACAGCCCAGGAATTTACAGGAACTGGAGGCTTTTTGCAAAGAAGAGTGGGCAGCTGTACCATCTGAGAAAATGAAGAACCTCATCCACAACTACCACAAAAGACTTCAAGCTGGCATTGATGCTAGAGGGGGCAATACACGCTATTCAGAAATGAGGTATGTGAACTTTTGATCAGGGTCATTTGGATGTTTTGGGTTGTCGTTATGATTTAACCCTATTCATGACCTCCACCATCCTAGTACTGTGGAGGTCGTTTCCTCCCTTTGATGTGGGCTCCAGCGCTGTGCCCACATCATTCCCAGGACATGTCAGCTGTTTTGAAATAGCCACGGGTGGAATCGCGATCCACCCACAGCTATTACCTAGTTAAATGCTGCTGTCAATCTCTGACAGTGGCATTTTACACATGCTTCCGGCCATTGGGCCGGAAATCCTCCCACCGGTGACCCTCATCACGCGATCGCGGGTCTCCAGTTCGTTGGCATGACAACCAGAGGTCTCCTGGAGATCTCTATGGTTGTCACTGCCGGATTGCTCTGCACGCCACCCGGTGGTCAGCATTCATAATAAGTGAGTAATTCTACTTCATAGAGGTGATCTGATCATCGCCTGTATGTAGAAGAGCCGATAAGGCTATGGCAGCTTCTAGTCTCCCATGGAGACTATTGAAGCATAACAAAAGTAAAAAAAAAATGTTTTTAAAAATATATTTTAAAAGAAGTTTAAATCACCCCCCTTTTGCCCCATTCGAAATAAAGCAATAAAAATAAAATTAATTGGTATCGCAGCATTCAGATCACCCAATCTTTCCATAAAAAAAGTATTAACCTGATCGTTAAACGGCATAGCGAGAAAAAAGTAAAAACGCCAGAATTACATTTTTTGGTCGCCGCGACATTGCATTAAAATGCAATAATGGGCGATCAAAAGATCGTATCTGCACCAAAATAATATCATTAAAAATGTCAGCTCGGCGCAAAAATAAAATAAGTCCTCACCCAACCCGACATCATGAAAAATGGAGACGCCACGGGTCTTTTTTTTTTTTTTTTAAGAAACTTTGGAATTTTTTTACCCCTTAAATAAAAAAGAACCTAGACATGTCTGGTGTCTATGAACTCATAGTTACCTGGAGAATAATAATGGCAGGTCGGTTTTAACATTTGGTGAATGTAAAAAAAAATCCAAAAAAAGTGGAATTACCCTTTTTTGCAATTTCACCGCACTTGGAATTTTTTCCCGTTTTCTAGTACACAACATGGTAAAACTACTGGTGTAGTTGAAAAGTAAAACTTGTCCCGCAAAAAAACAAGTCCTCACACGGCCATATTGACGGAAAAAAAATGTATGGCTCTGGGAAGAAGGGGAGCAAAAACAAACGCAAAAATGAAAAAGGGCATTCCACTGGTGCCAAGAGTCTATTAAATACCTGGGGATAAGGCTACCTGCAGACCCTTCTATTTTATATAGAACGAACTGCAAACCACTAATCTCCTCCATAATTGATCTTCTCCAGTCCTGGAAACATTTTGCACTGTCATTCTCTGGCAGATGCCATTTAATTAAAATGATAGTTTTTCCCAAGTTGCTATACGCTTTTCAGACTCTGCCCCTTCTCTTGACTCAATCAGATCAGAATCTGTTGAACCTAAACTTTAGAAGATTCATTTGGGGGGTTGGAGGTAGATCACGTATAAGTCTCGCAAGACTACAGGCGACCAAATTAGAGGGTGGTGTTAATTTTCCTGATTTGGGAAGATATAATTTAGCGGCTAATCTCAGATATGCAGTTGACTGGATTAGGGGTACTTCTCATTTTGCAAATGTTGAAATAGAACAACAATTTTACCCACACATTTCGCTACCAACGTTATTGCATTTGGGTGGGGAAGACCTACCAGTGGGAATAAATGATCACCCGTCACTATGGCAAACAATGCAAACTTGGAGATTATGTAGGAAGGTTTGTAATTTAAAATATAATCTATCCCCGTTCCAGACCTTTTTGGGAAACCCGAGGTTCATGGGGGGTTCAGCACCGTCTTTCTATAGGATTTTGGCTTCTCAGGGATGCGGGCAGGTAATAGACCTATTAGATCTTAATTTCTCAATAATATCCTTTGAAACAGCATCACAACAATATCCATTATTTAATAATAAACCGTTTTTATTTCTCCAAGCACGTAGCTTAGTACAGAAATGTCAGACATTGGGGGGGACGGAAGAGGGGAGGTACAATTTAGATGGGTTTATCAGAAATACAAAAGCCCACCCGGCTTCTATAAGTAACATCTATTCAATATTGCGTAGGAAATGGGTGGGGGAAGGAAAAACCACGGGCGTAGCGAGGTGGTTGAGAGATATACCAAACTTGGAGGTGAGTGACCTTTTTGAAGCTACCATAACACAAAGAAAGATTCTACCATATAGCAGTTACACTGATATGGCACTTCTAATTTTACATAGAGCATATATCACACCGTGCATGCAATCTAAAATGTCCCCATCATCATCTACCTATGTTCTAAATGTAAAGCTCGTAACACCGACATGTATCATCACTTAAGGAGCTGCCCGCAAATTCGGAAACTTTGGGGAGAGGTACATAATGAATTGCAAACAATTTGCGGAGTGGACTTCACACTCACTCCGCAATGGGCCATTTTCAACATCCTAGACGAAACATCTCAAAAGCTACCCAAATACGTCAAGGCAACACTTACAATATGGGCTTCAGCAACTAGGAAGAGTATTTTACATCAATGGTTGAGTCCCTTAGTCCTTCACTCCCTTTCATTCGCACAAAAATACAGTTCATATTTAAAATGGAATGGTTAGACACATTAACTAACAAAGAAAAACAAGTAAGCAAATTTTTTTCCACATGGAATACTTTTATTCCATCACTTCCTTTGGAGACTAAGGAGAAACTGAGGGTACAGTTTGAAAATACCCAATGGTATCTATTGCAGCGGATAGGTGGTAACTCACCAATTTCATGAGGTACTTTTATGGTTAAGTGTACGCAAAGTATGGAGGTTCATGTTTTTTGTTTTTGGTTTATGTTGGGGTGGGGGGAAAAAGGATACAATATCATTATATTGTCACATTATTGCATTACCATATCATCAACTTTGGAAATGTATATTTTGTACGATTTTGTATTATACTATAAATTCTAATAAAAAGATTTTCAAAAAATGAAAAAGGGCAGGGTCTTGAAGGGGTTAAAAAGAGAAAACACAATAGTTTGACAATAAATGGCTTCACCCAACCACTAACCATGAGTGGAGAAAAAGGTTTTGCGTTATCAATCATATTCTCTGAAAAAAGGCCAAGAAAGCAACAATTCTGCCGGCGTATGTAAACTTTTGAGTACAACTGTATGGTGCACTTAATCTCATTTCAACCATGATAGTGACACTCTCTTAGGATACATTTTACTCTATGATGGCACTTTTGCACATAGCCACTAGATGGAGAGACATTTGACATTTTGTAATTATTTGCATGTATACATGATTGATTACCACTTCTGTCTCTGCTAAAACAATCCCTTGTAATGCCTTTCTGACATAAGGAGTAAATGTATGCCGATATCGGACTCTCTCCCTTTGATGTGGGCTCCGGCACTAAGCCACATCTTTTCCGGCACGTCAACTGTTTTGAACAACCTCTCACAGCAGCATTTAAGGCGCGTTTCCGGCAAGTGCGCCGAAAATCCTGCCCATTGGTGACCCCATCACGTGATCGTGGGTCAACGATGGGTTGGTATGACAACTAGTGGTCTCCAGCAGAACTCTCTGGTTGCCACTGCCGGATTGCTATGAGCATCGCCCGGTGGATGGCACTCATAGCAAGTGATCAAGTCTGCTACATACAGGTGATCTAATCATGGCCTGTATGTAGCAGCGCCGGTCGGGTTATGACAGCTTCTAGTCTCCCATGGAGAATATTGAAGCATGCCTGTGGAGACATGCGAGGGATCGGGGGTCTATCCGAAACTGCATGGACCAGGGATCTTCCCACCGCACATTCCTTTTAACATGGGCAAAACTCTACTCAGACAACACAGAGTGAGGGTAAAACAGTGTGGCAAAGCTTTATTGTACCACAAAACATAACACATAGAATAGTCCCAGCAAAATACCAAAGATGCGACACATTACAGAGTCTCACCCTTCTGCTGACTTGTCAGGATGGCAGCTGTGACTTCAGATCTTCCAGGGTCGCTACCTCACCTGTTTCATGCACACAGAAAGAAGGCAACAACAAGCGTAGGAAGATGACTGTCCATTCAGTCCATACAAGGCCAGATGATCCGAGGATCAAAACCTGGCTTCATATTCCAGTGTCAGTTACTCCAAATGTGGCACGAATACACAGAGGTGGTAATGACAAGCGTAGGAAGATGACAGTCCATTAAGTCCGTACAAGGTGCAATGCTATTTGATCCGAGGATCACAACCTGGCTGCTCCAAACGTATTCATGGTTCAGTGATGGCCAATTGAGCAGATCTGTATTCTTTCAACCAAGGCTGAAAACCCCTAAGTTGTTTCCTGTAGAATGATAGATCCATGTCCCATGTAAAGGAGCTATGATGTAAAATGGCTGCTGTCCTGTCTCTGGTCCTTTTGAGATGTATGGATGTCTTGGCAGAATCTCTCTGGCTGTTTTACTCTGAGTCTCTTTATACAGAGGCATGTAACCTATTTTTAGACTGAACAAGTGTCCCTCATCCACTTTTTACATAAAGCGTAAGGGTACCGTCACACTATACGATTTACCAACGATCACGACCAGCGATACGACCTGGCCGTGATCGTTGGTAAGTCGTTGTGTGGTCGCTGGAGAGCTGTCACACAGACAGCTCTCCAGCGACCAACGATGCCGAGGTCCCCAGGTAACCAGGGTAAACATCGGGTTACTAAGCGCAGGGCCGCGCTTAGTAACCCGATGTTTACCCTGGTTACCAGCGTAAAAAACAAACAAACAGTACATACTTACATTTCGGTGTCCGTCAGGTCCCTTGCCGTCTGCTTCCCTGCACTTACTGACTGCCGGCCGTAAAGTGAAAGCACAGCACAGCGGTGACTCACACAGCGGTGACTCACACAGCGGTGACTCACCGCTGTGCTGTGCTTTCACTTTACGGCCGGCAGTCAGTGAGTGCAGGGAAGCAGACGGCAAGGGACCTGACGGACACCGGAATGTAAGTATGTACTGTTTGGGTTTTTTTACGCTGGTAACCAGGGTAAACATCGGGTTACTAAGCGCGGCCCTGCGCTTAGTAACCCGATGTTTACCCTGGTTACAAGCGAACGCATCGCTGGATCGGTGTCACACACACTGATCCAGCGATGACAGCGGGAGATCCAGCGACGAAAGAAAGTTCCAAACGATGTGCTACGACGTACGATTCTCAGCAGGATCCCTGATCGCTGCTGCGTGTCAGACACAGCGATATCGTATGGATATCGCTGGAACGTCACGGATCGTACCGTCGTAGCGACAAAAGTGGCATAGTGTGACGGTACCCTCAGAATGGAGACAAGATCAAGTAGCATTACTTGATTTTTTAAACTATTTGCATAGTTTTTCCCTCTCAGCTTTAAAGGTCAACAAACTGGCTCAATGACACAATGCATAATTAGCATATCAGCAAACATCACTAGTGATCAAGGATAAGCGCACAATAAAAGTCAATATTACCAGCTTACACAAACAAAAGTCTGTTTTCTTGACCAACCAGAAATCAACACTTAAATTTGAAAGCCAACATACAGATAACTTTCTATTATTCTTCGCTTGCTAAAAATAGTCGTCTGGTTAATTACAATACAATGCTGTATGTCTTCACAATGCCAAAAGTAAAAATAAATAAATAAATAAATAAAAGTTCAAATCACCCCCTTTCACCCCAAATCAAAATAAATCAATAAAAAAATCAAACCTACACATATTAGGTATCGCCGCATTCAGAATCGCCCAATCAATATGAAAAAAGAATTACCCTGATCGCTAAACATTGTATGTATTTTATAATCGTGATAGTTTTGAATAATGCACTGGTTAAGATTTTTTAGAAAATATTTAATAAAGGATATATTTTAACATTTCATATTTTTCACTGCGGGTCTTTCTGTGAACGACTGATCACTAAACAGCGTAACAAAAAAAAGTCAACGAGGCTCACGACTCACGGAACACCAGGCCGGATCCGTTTAGACTGCCACTGCTGTTGTCTGTCATATAACAAGTGATGTACAGGTCCTTCTAAAAAAATTAGCATATAGTGTTAAATTTCATTATTTACCATAATGTAATGATTACAATTAAACTTTCATATATTATAGATTCATTATCCACCAACTGAAATTTGTCAGGTCTTTTATTGTTTTAATACTGATGATTTTGGCATACAACTCCTGATAACCCAAAAAACCTGTCTCAATAAATTAGCATATTTCACCCATCAAATCAAATAGAAGTGTTTTTTAATAACAAACAAAAAAACCAACAAATAATAATGTTCAGTTATGCACTCAATACTTGGTCGGGAATCCTTTGGCAGAAATGACTGCTTCAATGCGGCGTGGCATGGAGGCAATCAGCCTGTGACACTGCTGAGATGTTATGGAGGCCCAGGATGCTTCAATAGCGGCCTTAAGCTCATCCAGAGTGTTGGGTCTTGCGTCTCTCAACTTTCTCTTCACAATATCCCACAGATTCTCTATGGGGTTCAGGTCAGGAGAGTTGGCAGGCCAATTGAGCACAGTAATACCATGGTCAGTAAACCATTTACCAGTGGTTTTGGCACTGTGAGCAGGTGCCAGGTCGTGCTGAAAAATGAAATCTTCATCTCCATAAAGCATTTCAGCCGATGGAAGCATGAAGTGCTCCAAAATCTCCTGATAGCTAGCTGCATTGACCCTGCCCTTGATGAAACACAGTGGACCAACACCAGCAGCTGACATGGCACCCCACACCATCACTGACTGTGGGTACTTGACACTGGACTTCAGGCATTTTGGCATTTCCTTCTCCCCAGTCTTCCTCCAGACTCTGGCACCTTGATTTCCGAATGACATGCAAAATTTGCTTTCATCAGAAAAAAGTACTTGGGACCACTTAGCAACAGTCCAGTGCTGCTTCTCTGTAGCCCAGGTCAGGCGCCTCTGCCGCTGTTTATGGTTCAAAAGTGGCTTTACCTGGGGAATGCGGCACCTGTAGCCCATTTCCTGCACACGCCTGTGCACGGTGGCTCTGGATGTTTCCACACCAGACTCAGTCCACTGCTTCCTCAGGTTCCCCAAGGTCTGAAATCGGTCCTTCTCCACAATCTTCCTCAGGGTCCGGTCTCCTCTTCTCGTTGTACAGCGTTTTCTGCCACATTGTTTCCTTCCAACAGACTTACCATTGAGGTGCCTTGATACAGCACTCTGGGAACAGCCTATTTGTTGAGAAATTTCTTTCTGGGTCTTTCTTTCTTGCTTGAGGGTGTCAATGATGGCCTTCTTGACATCTGTCAGGTTGCTAGTCTTACCCATGATGGGGGTTTTGAGTAATGAACCAGGCAGGGAGTTTATAAAAGCCTCAGGTATCTTTTGCATGTGTTTAGAGTTAATTAGTTGATTCAGAAGACTAGGGTAATAGGTCGTTTAGAGAACCTTTTCTTGATATGCTAATTTATTGAGACAGGTTTTTTGGGTTATCAGGAGTTGTATGCCAAAATCATCAGTATTAAAACAATAAAAGACCTGACAAATTTCAGTTGGTGGATAATGAATCTATAATATATGAAAGTTTAATTGTAATCATTACATTATGGTAAATAATGAAATTTAACACTATATGCTAATTTTTTGAGAAGGACCTGTATTTTATTCTTTCGAGCAGAATGTATCACGTTTGTATTTATTCTGTGCATCATGTAATTTTTTCTAAAAATATCCCCTTGTGTTTTTTGCATATGTATTTCAGTACTCAAAAAACTATTTCTGATGAAGGTCTTGTGATTAGACCGAAAACATTTAATTTTGAACTGGATGCACCAAATAAACGAATTGTTCACTTCTTATCTTGCAAAAAGATCTCCTGAGTGCCAAGTAATTTATTGCTTATATTTGACGGGTTGGATACCTAACTTGTGCACCTCCAAGAAGCCCTGAGTGCCATGTCTACTATTGCTACATGCTTTATCCTTACACGAGCACCTCGGACGATGTCGAGTGAGATCTTCTCCTTCAACGCAACAGAAGCGGCGGAAATTCTCTCTAGAGTAACCACACCCAGCGAATTCCTTCAAATTCCTACTAAAGAGCTTAAGAATCGCGACTTGGAACGCGAGTCCAGAAGAGCAGTTAACCTAGAACTGCACATCATTACAATAGCTGAGTACCTCCGAGTCCAGAGGATCCCACGGGGCCTACGGGTCCCTTTACAACCGACCTTCTTCAGGGAAGATAAAGATTACTGCACAAAGTTTGAACACATTCTGAACAAATGTTCAGCAGACCTGATGACCTTAACCCTCTCTTATCTCCAAAAGAACCTGGATACGGTAAACGCCCAAATAAATGCTAGCGAGAGCCAACTGACCAGCACTATGCCCCAGGAGGAGTTCCAGGAACTCAAGACGAAAAATCAAGAATTATTACGGTCACACAGATCAGAATTAGAAAAGAGGAAAAGATCAAAGTTTCTGAGAGACACCGAGGACTATTTACAGAACCGAGTCTACCAGTGGCGGGATACTTGGCATTCCACCAGGCGACACAGCTCTCTAAGCTCTTCTGGTTCCATCGACAGCAGGCCAGGAACCTCAAATTCTTCTACCTCCCATTCTTTTTTGGGGAACAACCGCGGCCGTCAAAAGGGAAAATGAGACGGGGGGCCAATGCCGCCGGGGAACCCAGAAACCAGATGGCGACACGCTCACAGGTAAGGACCTCCCACTGGTATTTAACATCTCCCCGAAAAACTTGGACACGCATCAACTGTCTGTACTTCAAAAGGGCTTATCCTTTTGCCCGATGTACAAGTTCAACTCTTGAACTCAGCATGGATCTACAGAGGTTCTATCGCAACCTCAGACTACGTGTCCATTTCTCAGAGCAACCCCCTGCTTTGAATCCTTCAAGGCAGGACAAGACCTTACTTGAACTCCGTGATCTGGGGCTACAGACCCATAGCTCCTACATGCCACCACGGTCCAATCCACCAGTGGAAACTTTTGTTTCCCTTGTTGAGAGAGACATCCATACACTGACTCGGGAGATGGATCGGGGGAAGTTCCAGTTCCACGCCAATCTCTCACACTCAGAGAGACTTTCACTGGAGCAACTATCGTCGGATAAGTCTTTGATAATTAAACCAGCAGATAAGAATGGGGCGACGGTAGTCATGGATAGATCTGATTACCTTGAGGAAGTGTTTAGACAACTGGGGGACACTACGGTATACAAGGTAATACCACATAACCCTTTGAACCAGTTAGTCCAAAAAATTGCGCCTATTATAAAATTTCACTTCCAAGCAGGCACTATTGATAGTAAAATGAGGGATTTCCTCATCAAAAGGGATCCCATCACTCCCATATTTTATGTTTTGCCTAAAATACATAAAAGATTAGTCAAACCACCTGGCCGGCCTATCGTATCCCTGACTGATTTGGTCCTGTCACCACTATCGATGGTGCTGGAGAAAATTCTAACACCAGTAGTTAAGACCACCCGCTCTTTTTTGCTGGATACTAGCGACTTTATTCAAGTCATCAGATCCTTGGGCCCCATAGCCCCCTCTTCCCTTTTGATTACCTGGGATGTCAACAGCTTATACACTTCGATAGTACATGAGAATGGCTTAGCAGCTACAGATAGACTCCTGAGTGAGAACAAAGTAGACATCAAAATCCATCATTTCTGTGCCGACCTTCTGGGCTTGGTACTCAAAGAAAACTACTTTATGTTTCAGGACACCTTTTACGCCCAACAACAAGGCACAGCAATGGGCGCGAACGTAGCGCCCCCTACGCTGTAGCATACATAGCGGCCTTTGAAAGTGACTTTGTGTATAATCACCCCTTATTTACGGCTCACTGTAGGGTTTGGCGGAGATATATGGATGATATATTTTGCGTTTGGGACGGCCCAATTGAATCACTCCTGCCTTTTGACCAACACATCAACAGTATCTGGCCTGAACTCAAGTTCTCCATACAACATGACATGCACAGGATCAGCTTTCTGGACACCTTGATATACAAGGAGAGGGAAGGTCACTTGGCGATCGACTTATTTACAAAACCTACTGATCGCAATGGTCTTTTGCACTTCACCAGCTGCCACCCACCCTCCATTAAGAACTCCATCCCTAAATCACAGTTTCATAGGGTGGACAGAATTGTCTCCGATGAAAAAATCAAAAAAACTAGACTCATTGAGATGGAACATAAATTTACTGACAGGGGCTATCCCCATGGGGTACTGACGGACGCCAAACGGAATTTATCAAATAGTAAACCCAAGGATAATCAAAAGAGAATCCTCTTTGTTTCTACTTTCCACCCATTCTCTGGCCTAGTACAGTCTACCATCAGGAGACACTGGAACATTTTAACCAAAAGTTATCCGAAAATTCCAGAGTTCAAAGTGCCTTTCCTGTCATGCTTTAAGCGAGCTAGGAACCTTAAGGTTTATGAGAAATCGCTCCTGTCAAACCAATCTAATCAGTTTTTATGAAGAGGTAAGCTATAGGCTGGACCACGGTGAGTCATTGGATGTGGTATATCTCAATTTTTCCAAAGCGTTTGATACCGTGCCGCACAAGAGGTTGGTACACAAAATGAGAATGCTTGGTCTGGGGGAAAATGTGTGTAAATGGGTTAGTAACTGGCTTAGTGATAGAAAGCAGAGGGTGGTTATAAATGGTATAGTCTCTAACTGGGTCGCTGTGACCAGTGGGGTACCGCAGGGGTCGGTATTGGGACCTGTTCTCTTCAACATATTCATTAATGATCTGGTAGAAGGTTTACACAGTAAAATATCGATATTTGCAGATGATACAAAACTATGTCAAGCAGTTAATACAAGAGAATATAGTATTCTGCTACAGATGGATCTGGATAAGTTGGAAACTTGGGCTGAAAGGTGGCAAATGAGGTTTAACAATGATAAATGTAAGGTTATACACATGGGAAGAAGGAATCAATATCACCATTACACACTGAACGGGAAACCATTGGGTAAATCTGACAGGGAGAAGGACTTGGGGATCCTAGTTAATGATAAACTTACCTGGAGCAGCCAGTGCCAGGCAGCAGCTGCCAAGGCAAACAGGATCATGGGGTGCATTAAAAGAGGTCTGGATACACATGATGAGAGCATTATACTGCCTCTGTACAAATCCCTAGTTAGACCGCACATGGAGTACTGTGTCCAGTTTTGGGCACCGGTGCTCAGGAAGGATATAATGGAACTAGAGAGAGTACAAAGGAGGGCAACAAAATTAATAAAGGGGATGGGAGAACTACAATACCCAGATAAATTAGCAAAATTAGGATTATTTAGTCTAGAAAAAAGACGACTGAGGGGCGATCTAATAACCATGTATAAGTATATAAGGGGACAATACAAATATCTCGCTGAGGATCTGTTTATACCAAGGAAGGTGACGGACGCAAGGAGGCATTCTTTGCGTCTGGAGGAGAGAAGGTTTTTTCCACCAACATAGAAGAGGATTCTTTACTGTTAGGGCAGTGAGAATCTGGAATTGCTTGCCTGAGGAGGTGGTGATGGCGAACTCAGTCGAGGGGTTCAAAAGAGGCCTGGATGTCTTCCTGGAGCAGAACAATATTGTATCATACAATTATTAGGTTCTGTAGAAGGACGTAGATCTGGGGATTTATTATGATGGAATATAGGCTGAACTGGATGGACAAATGTCTTTTTTCGGCCTTACTAACTATGTTACTATGTTACTATGTATGTATGATAGGTTAGTTAAGGCAGATGTTGGCCCAGGCACAGTGGTCCCCAAGCAAACTTTCCTACAAACTCAGAGACATGGTACATTTCCCTGCCTAAACTGTCTTCAGTGTAGCAACATACAAAAGGGTCCCTCTGTTTTTCACCCACAAACTGGCAAGGCCATTCCCATAAAAGGTTTTTACACCTGTGAGTCCACATTTGTGGTCTATCTCATCAAATGCCCTTGCGGTCTGGCCTATGTGGGCGAGACCACACAAACAGTGAGGGATAGAGTGGCCCAACATAAATCCACCATCTGATGTAATAGGACGCACCTCCCCCTCCCACATCATTTCTCCGAAAAGAATCATAGCATTTCCCAACTCCGGTTCCAGGTTCTAGAACAGGTAGACATCCATAGAAGGGGCCAAAACCGTACCAAAACCGTACCAAAATGCTCCAAAGGAGGGAAGCATACTGGCTTTACACACTACAGACCCTAGAACCAAAGGGATTAAACAGGGACTACGACATCTCCGCTTTTTTGTAAAATACTGTGCACGTTATTAGTACATTTGTCAGATGTATTGACCTTGTTTGACTGGTTATGTCTTGGTTTTAACTGTTTCATGTTTTTTCCCCACAGAACCGATAATTGCACCTCACGCACCAAGCACTGGTTTTACCCCATATGGTACAGTATTCATGCACCATGCCATTTTTGATATAGAGTGTTACTCTTGTCTCTATATCGCATCTGTGTGACCACCATTTAGGGTCCTGTTCTGATTCACATGGCCAGCCTAGCTTCCATACAGAGTGCTCCAACACTTGTCCTTAGCCTTGCTCATTCATCAGCTCCAGCCCCCTATCCAGCGGTCCGGTTATATTACGGTCCGCCCTGCGCTGCGGCTCTCCCTGCACACGGCCACTATTATCATACACATAGCCTTTTGGTCTCTACCCCTTGTGTGCAGGCGCCGCAGGCCCCGATTACCTCACAGGTTCCCTCTCATGCCGGCATCCTCTCTGCGCAAGCGCAGCCTTCCCGGTCACGTGTCTCCTATGACACGGCGGGTCAGGTGACCGCCAAGCAGCGCGCACTTAAACCCGGAAGTGCCGCTGCCTGTCACCAGTCCCGGGAGCAACGTGACCCCTGCAGCATGGCGCCAGTGTTCTCTGAGGCCCCAAGTAACAGTAGCGCCCTCTCCCAATGGCGCTCGTCCCCCTCCTGCGCTCTCCTTGGCCCCGTTACCTACGTCCTGCTTCTCTCTTCCACAGCGCTACCGCTCCTGCGAGTATCTCGCCTCTCTGCAGTGCTCATCCCCCATACCTCCAGACTCTCAGGTAACAGCGGCTGTATTAGGGTAGTATCCCTGAATTGGGTAATGTAGCCAGTACCATGCGATATGTCATGCTCCTCCTTCCTGTTGTGTCTCCCAGGCGCTTTCTTCTCCCGGACCCCATCTGACGCTGGCACCTTTGTGGGCCCTTACACATTTATTGTGTCTTCCAGGTATTACTTTGGGGCCTCTGGAGGCGTACTACCCGGGTCTTACACATTGCACTGTGTGTTTACACCTGCATATATCTGACCATTACATACAGGCTCTAGGTGGTCACATATAAGGGTTGGTCCGTTAGTTCAGAATGTTTAACAAGGCCTTTTGCTCAGTCATACCACACGATACCTGCACAATGGCATTAGTGTATGTACTCATATGTTCATGTTTTTATGTTTTAGGCATTTCACCTTGCACCTTAGCCCTGTGACCCCGCGTTTTGGGAGGTCACTTCACATTCTGTATCCTTTGGGGGTGGTTAATTTGCATCCCACTCGGATAGTCCCTCGGCAGGACTTGATACCTTCACCTTACATTTTTCCTATACACGTCCACAGTCTATAGCATCTCCTGAACGAGGCTCACGACTCACGGAACACCAGGCCGGATCCGTTTAGACCGCCACTGTTGTTGTCTGTCATATAACAAGTGATGTATTTTATTCTTTCGAGCAGAATGTATCACGCTTGTATTTATTCTGTGCATCATGTAATTTTTTCTAAAAATATCCCCTTGTGTTTTTTTGCATATGTATTTCAGTACTCAAAAAACTATTTCTGATGTAGGTCTTGTGATTAGACCGAAAACGTTTAATTTTGAACTGGATGCACCAAATAAACGAATTGTTCACTTCTTATCTTGCAAAAAGATCTCCTGAGTGCCAAGTAATTTATTGCTTATATTTGACGGGTTGGATACCTAACTTGTGCACCTCCAAGAAGCCCTGAGTGCCGTGTCTACTATTGCTGATCACTAAACAGCGTAACAAAAAAAAGTCAAAACGACAGAATTACTTTTTTGGGTCGCCGCAACATTGCATTAAAGTGCAATAGCGGGCGATCAAAAGATTGTATCTGTACCAAAATGATATCATTAAAAACAACAGCTTGGCACGCAAAAAATAGGCCCTCACCCAACCCGAGATAATGAAAAATGGAGATGCTACGGGTATCGGAAAATGGTGCTTTTTTTTTTTTTTTTAAAACAAACTTGGAATTTTTTTTCACCACTTTAATAAAAAAGAACCTAGACATGTCTGGTGTCTATGAACTCGTACTGACCTGGAGAATCATAACGGTGGCTGGTCAGTTTAGCATTTAGTGAACATGGTAAAAAAAAACTGGGATTGCTCTTTTTTTTCCACCGCACTTGAATTTTTTTTCTCGTTTTCCAGTACACGATATGTTAAAACCAATGGTGCTGTTCAAAAGTACAACTCATTCCACAAATACAAGCCCTCACATGGCCATATTAATGGAAAATGAAAAGTTATGGCTCTGGAAAGAAGGGGAGCAAGAAATGAAAATGCTAAACCAAAAATATCTCTGGTGGTTAAGGGGTTTTTAATTGTATATTCTTTTATATTTTACCTAATAAAGATGAGTTATTTTTACTGATAAATGTTTGTTTTGAGTCATTTATTTTCTGCTGGTTTTTGGTTTATCCTATAAAACGCCAATATAATATTCTCACCTTGAACGCACGCCGCGCACATCATGTTTTTGTACAAAACCCGAAAGAAAAATGAACACCAGAGCTAAAATACAATACTTTATTAAAGAACTCTATAAAAATACATAAATAATACAGGTAGAAACCAGATTAAAATAATGCAATGAAAAAATGGAAAGGCGACACTAGTGCCACACACAGACGTAATATAAATCTAAGGAGCAACAGGAATAAATCGTACTTATACCACGGGTGTACATATACATAAGTCAGTAACATACATCATAATGTAAGGTAATGCATAGTGCATATAGAGAGTGTATATACTGATGTCATATGATAAGTCGGGCACATAGTACCGAAAATCAGAAAAACAAATGCTCATAAATACAATACTAATGCAGGGAGATACAGAGTATAATAAAATGCCTAATGCTACAGCCGATATAGTAAGAAGTACCAATAAAGTGCCTAGTGCGGACCTAATATGATACAGTAACCCATAATATTATGCTGCCGTTATAAGGACACCAATTATAATTGGGAAGAAAATCCAATATAAATACAAATAGGAAAGTGGACCCCGATTACGGCCTACATAGGGCTAGCAGAGGGCACGTAAAAAAGATACCAACCTGCAGCTGTGTGTGGAAGGAGAGGCCCCTTTTTTTACGTGCCCTTATAACGGCAGCATAATACTATGCCCAGGACACATTCGCCAGAAGACTCGCTACACTCATCAGGAGGGCGTTAAACTAGAAGAAGAGGGGACGGGAAGAAAAACATTAGACTCGAACAAAGACGACCCAGGAAAACATACTCAGAAGGGAGGTAAGAACATTTCTAAAACAATTCACAGTGAGGAGATTGGAACAAAACAAAATCCTCTAAACTGCATGCTCGCAAACGCCAGAAGCCTGACAAACAAGATGGAAGAACTAGAAGCAGAAATATCTACAGGTAACTTTGACATAGTGGGAATAACCGAGACATGGTTAGATGAAAGCTATGACTGGGCAGTTAACTTACAGGGTTACAGTCTGTTTAGAAAGGATCGTAAAAATCGGAGAGGAGGAGGGGTTTGTCTCTATGTAAAGTCTTGTCTAAAGTCCACTTTAAGGGAGGATATTAGCGAAGGGAATGAGGATGTCGAGTCCATATGGGTTGAAATTCATGGAGGGAAAAATGGTAACAAAATTCTCATTGGGGTCTGTTACAAACCCCCAAATATAACAGAAAGCATGGAAAGTCTACTTCTAAAGCAGATAGATGAAGCTGCAACCCATAATGAGGTCCTGGTTATGGGGGACTTTAACTACCCGGATATTAACTGGGAAACAGAAACCTGTGAAACCCATAAAGGCAACAGGTTTCTGCTAATAACCAAGAAAAATTATCTTTCACAATTGGTGCAGAATCCAACCAGAGGAGCAGCACTTTTAGACCTAATACTATCTAATAGACCTGACAGAATAACAAATCTGCAGGTGGTTGGGCATTTAGGAAATAGCGACCACAATATTGTGCAGTTTCACCTGTCTTTCACTAGGGGGACTTGTCAGGGAGTCACAAAAACATTGAACTTTAGGAAGGCAAAGTTTGAACAGCTTAGAGATGCCCTTAATCTGGTAGACTGGGACAATATCCTCAGAAATGAGAATACAGATAATAAATGGGAAATGTTTAAGAACATCCTAAATAGGCAGTGTAAGCGGTTTATACCTTGTGGGAATAAAAGGACTAGAAATAGGAAAAACCCAATGTGGCTAAACAAAGAAGTAAGACAGGCAATTAACAGTAAAAAGAAAGCATTTGCACTACTAAAGCAGGATGGCACCATTGAAGCTCTAAAAAACTATAGGGAGAAAAATACTTTATCTAAAAAACTAATTAAAGCTGCCAAAAAGGAAACAGAGAAGCACATTGCTAAGGAGAGTAAAACTAATCCCAAACTGTTCTTCAACTATATCAATAGTAAAAGAATAAAAACTGAAAATGTAGGCCCCTTAAAAAATAGTGGGGAAAGAATGGTTGTAGATGACGAGGAAAAAGCTAACATATTAAACACCTTCTTCTCCACGGTATTCACGGTGGAAAATGAAATGCTAGGTGAAATCCCAAGAAACAATGAAAACCCTATATTAAGGGTCACCAATCTAACCCAAGAAGAGGTGCGAAACCGGCTAAATAAGATTAAAATAGATAAATCTCCGGGTCCGGATGGCATACACCCACGAGTACTAAGAGAACTAAGTAATGTAATAGATAAACCATTATTTCTTATTTTTAGTGACTCTATAGCGACAGGGTCTGTTCCGCAGGACTGGCGCATAGCAAATGTGGTGCCAATATTCAAAAAGGGCTCTAAAAGTGAACCTGGAAATTATAGGCCAGTAAGTCTAACCTCTATTGTTGGTAAAATATTTGAAGGGTTTCTGAGGGATGTTATTCTGGATTATCTCAATGAGAATAACTGTTTAACTCCATATCAGCATGGGTTTATGAGAAATCGCTCCTGTCAAACCAATCTAATCAGTTTTTATGAAGAGGTAAGCTATAGACTGGACCACGGTGAGTCATTGGACGTGGTATATCTCGATTTTTCCAAAGCGTTTGATACCGTGCCGCACAAGAGGTTGGTACACAAAATGAGAATGCTTGGTCTGGGGGAAAATGTGTGTAAATGGGTTAGTAACTGGCTTAGTGATAGAAAGCAGAGGGTGGTTATAAATGGTATAGTCTCTAACTGGGTCGCTGTGACCAGTGGGGTACCGCAGGGGTCAGTATTGGGACCTGTTCTCTTCAACATATTCATTAATGATCTGGTAGAAGGTTTACACAGTAAAATATCGATATTTGCAGATGATACAAAACTATGTAAAGCAGTTAATACAAGAGAAGATAGTATTCTGCTACAGATGGATCTGGATAAGTTGGAAACTTGGGCTGAAAGGTGGCAGATGAGGTTTAACAATGATAAATGTAAGGTTATACACATGGGAAGAGGGAATCAATATCACCATTACACACTGAACGGGAAACCACTGGGTAAATCTGACAGGGAGAAGGACTTGGGGATCCTAGTTAATGATAAACTTACCTGGAGCAGCCAGTGCCAGGCAGCAGCTGCCAAGGCAAACAGGATCATGGGGTGCATTAAAAGAGGTCTGGATACACATGATGAGAGCATTATACTGCCTCTGTACAAATCCCTAGTTAGACCGCACATGGAGTACTGTGTCCAGTTTTGGGCACCGGTGCTCAGGAAGGATATAATGGAACTAGAGAGAGTACAAAGGAGGGCAACAAAATTAATAAAGGGGATGGGAGAACTACAATACCCAGATAGATTAGCGAAATTAGGATTATTTAGTCTAGAAAAAAGACGACTGAGGGGCGATCTAATAACCATGTATAAGTATATAAGGGGACAATACAAATATCTCGCTGAGGATCTGTTTATACCAAGGAAGGTGACGGGCACAAGGGGGCATTCTTTGCGTCTGGAGGAGAGAAGGTTTTTCCACCAACATAGAAGAGGATTCTTTACTGTTAGGGCAGTGAGAATCTGGAATTGCTTGCCTGAGGAGGTGGTGATGGCGAACTCAGTCGAGGGGTTCAAGAGAGGCCTGGATGTCTTCCTGGAGCAGAACAATATTGTATCATACAATTATTAGGTTCTGTAGAAGGACGTAGATCTGGGTATTTATTATGATGGAATATAGGCTGAACTGGATGGACAAATGTCTTTTTTCGGCCTTACTAACTATGTTACTATGTTACTATGTTACAGGACACACAACATGGGCAGCAATCCCATTGTCACCGTATTTCCTTGTACCGTACTTCTCTTGAACTGATGAGATTGCCTCTGTGCTTTATTACTCTGCTTTTGACACTACGTTCTCTTCTCCAGATCATGAGATGTTGGCACGATACACCAGAGTACGATTATGGCATTGTTCTTTTAGGCACGTCTCTAGTACGCATCACGATACCTCAGCTTATCTACGTCACCCACTTAGATCCATAAGGAGCACATATCTTCGTCTCTCCGTTCCACAATATCCTTTCCATTAGGATCTCTAGTTGGTACTGATGACTCTCTATTTAATGGACGTCACGCTTTGTGTTTTGTCACTCTGGAAACGCTCTGTGCTTGTCTCTCTGGAAACTAGTCTAACAGCTGCAGTCACTGTTATTTCAGCATTTTGACATATATTGCAGTTATTTATGTTTTTTGTCTTATATTGAGTTATGTAATGTGTTTTGACATTGACAGATTCTTATTTTGATCCTTATTTTTCTTTTTTTCTATTTAGTATAATCTCTGTATTACATTAGATAAACTTGCTCTGAGGAAGGTCCACAAAGGACCGAAAACGTTTAGCAAGATACGAGCTACTGCTGATCTGTTTGTCCTGATGCAAAATAAATGACTTTATTTTCTACAAGCATTATTGAGTGCCAAGCTTTTTGATACAGTTGATTTAAGGGGCTGGAAACCCTACTTGAGCACCTCTACTAACAAAACTATAGAGTGCCGTGTATCTTGTTCTTGTTATGTATATGTACACCCGTGGTATAAGTACGATTTATTCCTGTTGCTCCTTAGATTTATATTACGTCTGTGTGTGGCACTAGTGTCGCCTTTCCATTTTTTCATTGCATTATTTTAATCTGGTTTCTACCTGTATTATTTATATATTTTTATAGAGTTCTTTAATAAAGTATTGTATTTTAGCTCTGGTGTCCATTTTTCTTTCGGGTTTTCTATTATATTTATGATGGCGGAGCATTTATCTCTGGTGCCCTCTTTATAGGATTATTAATGTTTTTGTACAATTTGTCAATAATATATATAGGTTCTCCCCGTCTGAGTTGTTTTTGCAGGTGAACAAAATACGATTTTCCTGTAATTAATTTCTCACCCTCTTGGTATAATAATGGCTTTTCCCGGGGTGGGAGTTTTGATGTTTATAAAGGTTGACAACTAGTTGGACAAGCCCTTCTCATTCCTCATGTTTGGTCCTGTTAAAATATAAATCCTCATACAAACCTCCCATGGTGGCGCCGTTTCACTGGAGTTGGCGCTTGTCTTCTTGGGGCTCTTCTGAGGTTTTACGTCATGTGATCCCTGTGCCCAATCAGCGCTGACGTCACTGTCCCCACCTTCGGACAAATCAAGCATCATGAGGCAGAGAGCAGCTGTGGCCCTGGCTTCCTGTTCATGTTCAATACGGCCGAAGGAAGGAACAGTGAAGCTGCCGCTGATCGGGTGCAGGGCTCGTGTGATGTAACAACCTCACATAAGCCCCGGGACAGTGAGTCTCCACACCGCTGAAGTGGAGCCGGCACCCCAGCGGAGTATGTGTGTTTATATTTTAATGAGGCCAAACATGAGGAATGAGTTCACTGAGAAAAAAACATTCTAATAAGATATAATTATATATAAAATGATCCATGGATTATAAAATTCACTACCAAGAGAATAAAAGTAAACTTTATTAATTCCAAAAGTAAAACTATACCCATAATTCACCCCCTGAAGGTTAGTCAGAAGGTGACTAATAGAAAAAACATGTACCCCACAGTTCAGTATATAGGGCGAGGTGACGTATACACACTCACTCTCCAAGCCTCTCATTTCTATGGGTTTCATCGTCCTCACCAAAATGCTTGGTCTGGGGGAAAATGTGTGTAAATGGGTAAGTAACTGGCTTAATGATAGAAAGCAAAGGGTGGTTATAAATGGTATATTCTGTAACTGGGTCGATGTGACCAGTGGGGTAGCGCAGGGGTTGGTGTTAGGACCTGTTCTCATCAACATATTTATTAACGATCTGGTAGAAGGTTTACACAGTAAAATATCGATATTTTCAAATGATACAAAATGATGTAAAGCAGTCAATACAAGAGAAGATAGTATTGTGCTACATTTGGATCTGGATAAGTTGGAAACTTGGGCTGAAAGGTGGCAGATGAGGTTTAACAATGATAAATGTAAGGTTATACATACAGTGGGGCAAAAAAGTATTTAGTCAGTCAGCAATAGTGCAAGTTCCACCACTTAAAAAGATGAGAGGCGTCTGTAATTTACATCATAGGTAGACCTCAACTATGGGAGACAAACTGAGAAAAAAAAATCCAGAAAATGACATTGTCTGTTTTTTTAACATTTTATTTGCATATTATGGTGGAAAATAAGTATTTGGTCAGAAACAAAATTTCATCTCAATACTTTGTAATATATCCTTTGTTGGCAATGACAGAGGTCAAACGTTTTCTGTAAGTCTTCACAAGGTTGCCACACACTGTTGTTGGTATGTTGGCCCATTCCTCAATGCAGTTCTCCTCTAGAGCAGTGATGTTTTTGGCTTTTCGCTTGGCAACACGGACTTTCAACTCCCTCCAAAGGTTTTCTATAGGGTTGAGATCTGGAGACTGGCTAGGCCACTCCAGGACCTTGAAATGCATCTTACGAAGCCACTCCTTCGTTGCCCTGGCGGTGTGCTTTGGATCATTGTCATGTTGAAAGACCCAGCCACGTTTCATCTTCAATGCCCTTGCTGATGGAAGGAGGTTTGCACTCAAAATCTCACGTTACATGGCCCCATTTATTCTTTCATGTACCCGGATCAGTCGTCCTGGCCCCTTTGCAGAGAAACAGCCCCAAAGCATGATGTTTCCACCACCATGCTTTACAGTAGGTATGGTGTTTGATGGATGCAACTCAGTATTCTTTTTCCTCCAAACATGACAAGTTGTGTTTCTACCAAACAGTTCCAGTTTGGTTTCATCAGACCATAGGACATTCTCCCAAAACTCCTCTGGATCATCCAAATGCTCTCTAGCAAACTTCAGACGCGCTCGGACATGTACTGGCTTAAGCAGTGGGACACGTCTGGCACTGCAGGATCTGAGTCCATGGTGGCGTAGTGTGTTACTTATGGTAGGCCTTGTTACATTGGTCCCAGCTCTCTGCAGTTCATTCACTAAGTCCCCTCGTGTGGTTCTGGGATTTTTGCTCACCGTTCTTGTGATCATTCTGACCCCACGGGGTGGGATTTTGCATGGAGCCCCAGATCGAGGGAGATTATCAGTGGTCTTGTATGTCTTCCATTTTCTAATTATTGCTCCCACTGTTGATTTCTTCACTCCAAGCTGGTTGGCTATTGCAGATTCAGTCTTCCCAGCCTGGTGCAGGGCTACAATTTTGTTTCTGGTGTCCTTTGACAGCTCTTTGGTCTTCACCATGGTGGAGTTTGGAGTCAGACTGTTTGAGGGTGTGCACAGGTGTCTTTTTATACTGATAACAAGTTTAAACAGGTGCCATTACTACAGGTAATGAGTGGAGGAAAGAGGAGACTCTTAAAGAAGAAGTTACAGGTCTGTGAGAGCCAGAAATCTTGATTGTTTGTTTCTGACCAAATACTTATTTTCCACCATAATATGCAAAAAAAATGATAAAAAAACAGACAATGTGATTTTCTGGATTTTTTTTTCTCAGTTTGTCTCCCATAGTTGAAGTCTACCTATGATGTAAATTACAGACGCCTCTCATCTTTTTAAGTGGTGGAACTTGCACTATTGCTGACTGACTAAATACTTTTTTGCCCCACTGTATGGGAAGAAGAAATCAATATCACTATTACACACTGAACGGGAAACCACTGGGTAAATCAGACATGGAGAAGGACTTATGGATCCTAGTTAATGATAAACATACCTGGAGCAGCCAGTGCCAGGCAGCGGCTGCCAAGGCAAACAGGATCATGGTGTGCATTAAAACAGGTCTGGATACACATGATGAGAACATTATACTGCTTCTGTACAAATCCCAGGTTAGACAGCATATGGAGTACTGTGTACAGTTTTGGGCAGCGGTGCTCAGGAAAGATATAATGGAACTAGAGGGAGTACAAAGGAGGGCAACAAAATTAATAAAGGGGATAAGGGAACTACAATACCCAGAGAGATTAGCAAAATTAGGATTATTTAGTCTAGAAAAAAACGACTGAGGGGCGATCTAATAACCATGTATAAGTATATAAGGGAACAATACAAATATCTTGCTGAGGATCTGTTTATACCAAGGAAGGTGACGGGCACAAGGGGGCATTCTCTGCATCTGGAGGAGAGAAGGTTTTTCCACCAACACAGAAGAGGATTCCTTACTGTTAGGGCAGTGAGAATCTGGAATTCCTTGCCTGAGGAGGTGGTGATGGCGAACTCAGTCGAGGGGTTCAAGAGAAGCCTGGATGTCTTCCTGGAGCGTAACAGTATTGTATCTTACAGTTATTAGGTTTGTTAGAGGGTTGTAGATCTGGGGATTTATTCTGACAGAATATAGGCTGAACTGGATGGACAAATGGCTTTTTCCGGCCTTGCTAACTATGTTACTATGCAATTTACATTGTGAGCACCATTGGGGATAGCGATAATGTGTGCAAACTGTAAAGCGCTGCGGAAAATATAAAAAGAAAGATTATTATTATTAAGATTCCATTTCTGGTTAAAACATTTTCCACATTCTGAATAGGAAAAAGGCTTCTCCATGGTGTGGATTCTCTGATGGCGATTGTTAAATATTAATTATTAATTGAATTATTCTTATTCTCAATTCTGTACTGAGCACATTGCCTTTCGCTGACATTACAAAAGCTATTCCTGTATATATAGCTCAGAGTAGTTTAACACCATGTAGAGAGAACACGTGCTCTATGGGACATATATAATCACGTCTCTTAGGAGGTGGAGGGGGCTGTCACCTTGAGCCTTCTCTTCTTCATTCTCCATGGACTTCAGACTACACACAGAAGGAATGAACAGCTGGTAGCAATGATGACTTCTACTCCATGACAGACAGACTGTTATGTCCCATGAAGGAGACATTTTACAGACTGTCCTGTACATTTTACATGCTGTATTGCAGTTCTCATATTGTTTATTGTTGCTATGTGTTCTTGTGTTTTTCATAGCTGAAATCCTCCCTTTTCATCAAGTTTGTCCCTTCTGTCTCCCTGTCTCCCTCTGCTGGGTGTCATGTCACTTCCTTCTTCTTCTCCCTGTGTCTCAGTCTCCATCTTGGCTTCATTAGAGGCACATGTGCTTTCAGCTTGTCTCAAAGAAAGTCTTTTTTACCTGCTGCTGCTGCTTATGCATTCAACAAGAATTCTTAAAGAAATCAATGTCTCTTCTGGATTCTTCATAACATGTGCGCCGGCAGCTGAGTTAAGCTATCTGTGAACGTCGCCAATTGTAAGTAGGGTGAAGAGATTCAGCATCTCACAGAGCCATATTTGCAGCCACAGTGACAGAATAGTAAAAAAGACTTACCAGATTCATCTGTAAAGCCACCAACAGCTTCTATAAAGCTACAGAACTTCCTGCAGAGCATCTGCTCTCAGCATATAACATAGTAACATAGTTAGTAAGGCTGAAAAAAGACATTTGTCCATCCAGTTCAGCCTATATTCCATCATAATAAATCCCCAGATCTACGTCCTTCTACAGAACCTAATAATTGTATGATACAATATTTTTCTGCTCCAGGAAGACATCCAGGCCTCTCTTGAACCCCTCGACTGAGTTCGCCATCACCACCTCCTCAGGCAAGCAATTCCAGATTCTCACTGCCCTAACAGTAAAGAATCCTCTTCTATGTTGGTGGAAAAACCTTCTCTCCTCCAGACGCAAAGAATGCCCCCTTGTGCCTGTCACCTTCCTTGGTATAAACAGATCCTCAGCGAGATATTTGTATTGTCCCCTTATATACTTATACATGGTTATTAGATCGCCCCTCAGTCGTCTTTTTTCTAGACTAAATAATCCTAATTTCGCTAATCTATCTGGGTATTGTAGTTCTCCCATCCCCTTTATTAATTTTGTTGCCCTCCTTTGTACTCTCTCTAGTTCCATTATATCCTTCCTGAGCACCGGTGCCCAAAACTGGACACAGTACTCCATGTGCGGTCTAACTAGGGATTTGTACAGAGGCAGTATAATGCTCTCATCATGTGTATCCAGACCTCTTTTAATGCACCCCATGATCCTGTTTGCCTTGGCAGCTGCTGCCTGGCACTGGCTGCTCCAGGTAAGAGACTATACAGCTCACATTCTCCCTGTGAATCAGGATGGCTGAAGGAATGACTACACAGTCTCTGCCAGACCCATTGTTAGAGGAAAAGTGCATAGAACTCGATCCACCATCTAGTGAGAAGGCTAGGCGTCCCACAAAGCCCACATGGAAAGTAAGGGGGAATCTAGAATCCAGTAAACATAATCTTCTCCGTGCCATAGCAGAGCAATGACAAAAACTGCTTAGTCACATAGACAGCCTGTCTCAGCCTGCTTCTCTCGAACAACCACCAGAGGGAACCCTTGCACAACTGTGTTCAGATTATCAACTGTATGCAGAAATTGCAGATCAGTGCACCTCCGTTTTACAGAGACTTATCCCGTCAGTTCCCTGCAAAGAGCTGCAAGCTTTCCAACAACTTAACTCTGAGAGAGAAAGCATGGTGCGTGATATAAAAGCCAAGACAGAGGCAAGAATCGCGCTAATAGCCAAGATGTCATCTTGTATTTTCGGCTCAGCCAGACAGTCAAAGCGATCATCTAAGTCACGCTCTTCAAAATCCTCAACCCTCAGCGAACAGCTCGTAAGAGCACGTGCAGAAGCTGAGGCCACTAAAATACAAGCTGCCTTTCGCTCAAAAGAAAACTGAGATGGAAATAGAGGCAGCCGAAGCAGTGCGCAGAAAGGCAGAAATAGAGGTCCTAGAGAAGAAAAAGGCAGAAACAGAGGCCCTAGAGAAGAAAAGAATGGCAGAAATAGAGGCCCTAGAGAAGGAATGCGAACACGCTACAGCCATGGCAAGGTTAAAGGTCCTGGAACAAGCCATCAGTGGGAGCCAAAGAGACAGTGTCAGTTTAAGTGATTTTGATACTGAAGATCCTCTTAAGCGTACTAGAGACTATGTACAAAGCCAATACAGCGCTCTGTTATGATCCGGTGACCTTGGAGCAGCATGAAAACTTTCACTGGAGTAGGTGGTAACTATACTGACCGCAAATCCTGATCTTAACACTGCAACTAGAAGTAGCCGTGGGGTGCACCTAACAAGACCTAGGCACCTTGTCACAGCCGGAGGACTAAATACCCCTATAGATGGAAATAGGAATACTACCTTGCCTCAGAGCAGAACCCCAAAAGATAGGCAGCCCCCCACAAATATTGGCTGTGAGTAGGAGAGGAAAGACACACACAGTCAGAAAACAGGATTTAGCACAAGAGGCCGCTCTAGCTAAATAGGACAGGATAGGACAGAGTTCTGTGCGGTCACTATTAAAACCCTTCCAAAAATATCCACAGCAGATTATACAAAAAATTCCTCCAACTAACTAAAGACGTGGAACGTATATCTGCAACTCCAGAGACTACTAAACTCAGAGCAGGAATACAATCAAAAACAAGCACACAGCTTGTGAGCCATAGAAAAAGAAACAGACACTTATCTTTGCTGAATTGGCAGCTAGGCAGGAGAAGCCAGACAGAGATCAAATACTTCCCAAGAAACATTGACAACTGGCAAGGACTAATGAGTCCTGCAAACCTAAATACTCCAGTTAGAACTGCAATCAGTAGATACACCTGTCCAGGACTTCAGCCCAGAGACAACTGCATTACCACCTACAACCACCGGAGGGAGCCCAAAAGCAGAATTCACAACAGTACCCCCCCTTGAGGAGGGGTCACCGAACCCTCACCAGAGCCCCCAGGCCGATCAGGATGAGCCAGATGAAAGGCAAGAACCAAATCAGCGGCATGGACATCAGAGGCAAAAACCCAAGAATTATCCTCCTGGCCATAGCCCTTCCATTTGACAAGGTACTGAAGCTTCCGTCTTGAAAAACATGAATCCAAAATCTTCTCAACAACATATTCCAACTCCCCATCAACCAACACAGGGGCCAGAGGATCAAAAGAGGGAACAACGGGCTCCACATATTTCCGCAATAAAGATCTATACAAGACAAAATGGATAGCAAAAGAGGCCGGAAGCGCCAGTCGAAAAGACACTGGATTAATAATCTCAGAAATCCTATAAGGACCAATAAACCGAGGCTTAAACTTAGGAGAAGAAACCTTCATAGGAACAGGACAGGAAGACATCCAGACCAGATCCCCCACCCGAAGCCGGGAACCAACACACCGACGACGGTTAACAAAACGTTGAGCCTCCTCCTGAGACAACAACAAATTGTCCACCACATGAGCCCAAATCTGCTGCAACCTGTCAACCACAGAATCCACACCAGGACAGTCAGAAGGCTCAACCTGCCCAGAAGAAAAACGAGGATGAAAACCAAAATTACAAAAGAAAGGCGAAACCAAAGTAGTTGAACTAGCCCGATTATTAAGGGCAAACTCGGCCAATGGCAAGAAAGCCACCCAATCATCCTGATCAGCAGACACAAAGCATCTCAAATAAGTCTCCAAAGTCTGATTAGTTCGCTCGGTCTGACCATTTGTCTGAGGATGAAACGCAGAAGAAAAAGACAAATCAATGCCCAGCCTAGCACAAAAGGCCCGCCAAAATCTAGAAACAAACTGGGAACCTCTGTCGGACACAATATTCTCCGGAATACCATGCAAACGGACCACATGCTGAAAAAACACAACGGAACCAAATCCGAAGAGGAAGGCAATTTAGGCAAAGGCACCAAATGAACCATCTTAGAGAACCGGTCACAAACAACCCAGATAACCGACATCCTCTGGGAAACCGGAAGATCAGAATTAAAATCCATAGAAATATGCGTCCAGGGCCTCTCAGGGACCGGCAATGGCAAAAGCAACCCACTAGCACGGGAACAACAAGGCTTGGCCCGCGCACAAGTCCCACAGGACTGCACAAAAGAACGCACATCACGCGACAAAGAAGGCCACCAAAAGGACCTACCAACCAAGTCTCTGGTACCAAAAATGCCAGGATGACCAGCCAACATGGAACAGTGAACCTCAGAAATCACTCTACTAGTCCATCTGTCAGGAACAGTTTCCCCACAGGACAGCGGTCAGGTTTGTCAGTCTGAAATTCCTGAAGAACCCGTCGTAAACCACTCCTTCTTTCAGAATACCGACCGGTTCTAAGACCTCAGGAGAATCAGGCGAAAAACTCCTAGAGAGGGCATCAGCCTTAATGTTCTTAGAACCCGGAAGGTACGGGACCACGAAATCAAAACGGGAAAAAAACAAGGACCATCGAGCCTGTCTGAGATTCAGCCGTTTGGCAGACTCGAGGTAAATCAAATTCTTATGATCGGTCAAGACCACAATACGGTGCTTAGCTCCCTCAAGCCAATGTCGCTACTCCTCAAATGCCCACTTCATAGCCAACAACTCCCAATTGCCGACATCATAATTGCGTTCAGCAGGCGAAAACTTACGGGAAAAGAAGGCACACGGTTTCATTAAGGAACCAACAGGATCCCTCTGAGACAAAACGGCCCCTGCCCCAATCTCAGAAGCATCAACCACAACCTGAAACGGAAGAGAAACATCCGGTTGGCGCAACACCAGAGCAGAAGTAAATCGACCTTTAAGCTCCTGAAAGGCAGAGACAGCCGCAGAGGACCAATTCGCCACATCAGCGCCTTTCTTCGTCAAATCGGTCAAAGGTTTAACCACGCTGGAAAAATTAGCAATGAAACGGCGATAAAAATTTGCAAAACCCCAAAATTTCAGAAGGCTCTTCACGGGTGTGGGCTGAATCCAATCATGAATGGCCTGAACCTTAACTGGATCCATCTCTATAGACGAGGGAGAAAAAATAAAGCCCAAAAAAGAAACCTTCTGCACCCCAAAGAGACACTTAGACCCTTTCACAAACAAAGCATTGTCACGAAGGATCTGAAATACCATCCTGACCTGTTCCACATGAGACTCCCAATCATCGGAAAAAATAAAAATATCGTCCAAATATACAATCAAGAACTTATCAATATAAGTCCGGACAATATCATGCATGAAGGACTGAAAAACAGATGGAGCATTAGTGAGCCCGAATGGCATCACAAGGTATTCAAAATGGCCTTCGGGCGTGTTAAACGCAGTTTTCCATTCATCACCCTGCTTAATACAAACAAGATTATATGCCCCCCGAAGGTCAATCTTCGTAAACCAACTAGCTCCCTTAATCCTAGCAAACAAATCGGTAAGCAAAGGTAAAGGGTATTGAAACTTGACCGTGATCTTATTCAAGAGGCGATAATCAATGCAGGGTCTCAAGGAACCATCTTTTTTAGCAACAAAAAAGAACCCCGCTCCCAACGGTGAAGAAGATGGCCGAATATGCCCTTTCTCCAAAAACTCCTTAATATAGCTCCGCATGGTGGTATGTTCAGGCACAGACAGGTTGAAAATTCGACCCTCAGGAAACTTACAGCCTGGAATCAAGTCAATAGCACAATCGCAGTCCCTGTGCGGTGGAAGGAAACTGGACTTGGGCTCATCGAATACATCCTGAAAATCAGACAAAAACTCTGGAATTTCAGAAGAGGAAGAAGAGGAGATTGACATCAAAGGAACATCATTATGAACCCCCTGACAACCCCAACTAGTCACAGACATGGACTTCCAATCCAACACAGGATTATGTACCTGCAACCACAGAAAACCCAGCACAATAGCATCATGCAAATTATGCAACACCAGAAATCGACAATCTTCCTGATGGGCTGGCGCCATGCGCATGGTCACCTGTGTCCAAAACTGGGGCTTATTTTTAGCCAAAGGTGTAGCATCAATGCCCCTTAAAGGAATAAGGTTCTGCAAGGGCTGCAAGGGAAAACCACAACGCCTGGCAAACTCAAAGTCCATTAAGTTCAAGGCGGCGCCTGAATCCACAAACGCCATGACAGAAAATGATAACAGAACACAGATAACAGAAATTTAGGTTGTACAGTACTGATGGTAAATGAACTAGCGATCCTCTTTGTCCGCTTAGGGCAGACTGAAATGACATGAGAAGCGTCGCCACAATAATAACACAACCTATTCTGACGTCTGAATCCTTGTCGTTCCGTTTTAGACAGAATCCTATCACACTGCATTGGCTCAGGAGTCTGCTCTGAGAACAACGCCACAGCGCGCACAGTTCTGCGCTCCCGTAAGCGCCGGTCAATTTGAATGGCCAGAGACATAGAATCACTCAGACCGGAAGGCATGGGAAACCTCACCATAACATCTTTATTCCATTTAGTCAACACAGACCATTTTCTGAATTTCTGACAATACAATTCTGCCGCCTCTTGACCCTGAGACAGGGCCAACAAGGTCTTCTCAGCTTGATCTACAGAATTAGGTTCATCATATAATAATCCTAAAGCCTGAAAAAAGGAGTCTACATTAAGCAAAGCCGGATTCCCAGATTTCAGGGAAAACGCCCAATCCTGCGGGTCGCCACGCAGCAGGGAGATGACGATTTTAACCTGCTGAATGGAATCACCAGAGGATCGAGGTCTCAGAGCAAAAAATAGTTTACAGTTGTTTTTAAAACTCAAAAATTTGGACCTGTCTCCAAAAAAACAAATCAGGAGTAGGAATCTTCGGCTCTAAAACAGGAGTTTGAACAATATAATCAGAAATACCCTGTACCCTAGCAGCAAGCTGGTCTAGAAAGAGAAACTAATTCCTGAACATCCATGCTTGCACAAGGCTCCTCAGCCACCCAGAGATAAAGAGGGAAGAGAAGATAAAGCAGACTGAAGAAAAAAAAATGGCTCAACACCTTTCTTCCCTTCTTCTGAGATGCATTTAACTCATTATGGGCCAGTTGTACTGTTATGATCCGGTGACCTTGGAGCAGCATGAAAACTTTCACTGGAGTAGGTGGTAACTATACTGACCGTAAATCCTGATCTTAACAACGCAACTAGAAGTAGCCGTGGGGTGCACCTAACAAGACCTAGACACCTCGTCACAGCCGGAGGACTAAATACCCCTAAAGATGGAAATAGGAATACGATCTTGCCTCAGAGCAGAACCCCAAAGGATAGGCAGCCCCCCACAAATATTGGCTGTGAGTAGGAGAGGAAAGACACACACAGTCAGAAAACAGGATTTAGCACAAGAAGCCGCTCTAGCTAAAATAGGAAAGGATAGAACAGAGTTCTGTGCGGTCAGTATTAAAACCCTTCCAAAAATATCCACAGCAGATTATACAAAAATTCCTCCATCTAACTAAAGACGTGGAACGTATATCTGCAACTCCAGAGACTACTAAACTCAGAGCAGGAATACAATCAAAAACAAGCACACAGCTTGTGAGCCATAGAAAAAGAAACAGACACTTATCTTTGCTGAATTGGCAGCCAAGCAGGAGAAGCCAGACAGAGATCAAATACTTCCCAAGAAACATTGACAACTGGCAAGGACTAATGAGTCCTGCAAACCTAAATACTCCAGTCAGAACTGCAATCAGTAGATACACCTGTCCAGGACTGCAGCCCAGAGACAACTGCATTACCACCTACAACCACCGGAGGGAGCCCAAAAGCAGAATTCACAACAGCGCTCCCCCTGCTCCTGCAATCCTTCCTGACCGCGCAGCTGGTCCCCTGAGACAACAGGACACAGTGTGTTTACTCGCATCCTGCACCCAAGGTCAGTACAATACGCTGCCAGCCCTGCATCCTGATCCTCCTCTGTGCACCGCACCAAACCTTATACACAGAAATATACCTGCAGGCCAATATGCAGGCAAGTCACCACACTCTGGTTATTCACACAATTCCAGTCCCATGTGTGGCAGAAACTAAGCTCATTAAGCCAGTTAATGGACTGAACGCCTACGCTGCCACATATGTTCCTGCATTCCCAGGTCAAAGCACAGACTGTATGAACAATGCTACCCAGCCAGCAACGGACCTTCCAAAATTGGAAAATGCCGATATGACTGGTTTTGCAGGGTACATGATTCGGCGTGATATAACTAAGACCGGTCTTACAGAGTTTGACGATAAACCTGAGAACTACAGGGGTTGGAAGTGTACCTTTAAAACCACAATCAGTGACCTCGGAATTACTGCTGCTGAAGAGCTAGACCGGCTAATCAGGTGGCTTGGGCCACAATCCACAGATCGGGTCAAGAGACATAAATCCGTCTACATCAGTAATCCTATCGCGGGTCTCACCGCTGCATGGAACAGGCTAGAAAGAAGCTATGGCAGTCCTGAGGCCATATAAAAGGCCCTCTTCAAGCGACTAGAGGAATTTCCAAAGCTATCTAGTAAGGACTGTACAAGGTTCCAAGAGCTCAGCGACCTCCTGTTAGAGCTTCAGCTGGCCAAAGCAGACCCGTACCTGCCTGGCCTCAGCTACCTGGACACTGCTCATGGGGTAACCCCAATAGTTTCCAAGCTGCCATCCAATATCCAAAATAAGTGGGCCATGCTTGGATCAAAATACAAAAGGGAAAACCAAGTCTCCTTCCCTCCATTTTCCTACTTCTGCGAGTTCATCGAAAATATTGCAGTGTAAGACTGATCCAAGTTTTTCCTATAAAAGAAGACAGCGACCCTGTTTCATCTCCTAAACACGAGAGTCCACGTCTTAACTACAGGAACCACCGAACCCCAATGTCCGTCAAGAAGACTGATGTTCTTCCCACACCTACAGTATTACAAGATAAGAGCAACAAAGGTGAGAAGGTTGAGAATCCTAATCTTATGTGTCCTATTCACAAGAAACTTCACCCCTTGAAGTGCATCAGCTTCAGAAAGAAACCACTCCAGAGCTTCTGAAGAACTTTGGTATACGTTACAGGTGCTGTCTACTGAACACTTTGCTAAGGACTGTAAAATATCTATTAAGTGTTTGGAGTGCGACAGTGAGGAGCATGTGCAAGCGCTCCATCCATCCCAGTCTAACACTGCGCAGCCTACGCCTCCCCCCACCACGAGGGAAGGTGGGGAGGATGCTGTTCAAAGAGTGAGATCTTTCACAATATCTTCTTCATGCACAGAAGTCTCTGGGACAAGTCGTGTGCGAAGATATGCCTGGTAAATGTTTTTCCCAAGGGTCGACCAGAGAATACCGCAAGGGTGTATGTTATCCTGGATGATCAGAGCAACCGGTCACTTGCAAGGTCAGAACTCTTTGATATGTTTGACTTAAAGGGAAACTCTCACTCCTACACCCTGGGCACCTGTAGCGGTGTTACGGAGGTCTCTGGGAAAAGAGCAAATGGACTCATCGTGTCTTCTCTTGACAAGAATGTGGAGATAACCTTACCCACTCTGGTCGAATGCAACCAGACAGATACCGTCCAACAGATAGGAAATCCCAACTCCAGAGGCTGCACTCCATCACCCTCACAAGGATTACCTTATTTAAGACTCACGTCCTACCAAATGGTCGCAACACTTACTTTCAACCATGCCCACATCATTACTGGGTGAAAGAGAAGATAAGCAATAACAAGTGGAAGAAAGAAACCTCTGACGACATGAACACATTCCTGTCTCACAATGACGAGCTCGGGTCAACAGTTTTCAACTCTACTCCTCTGTGGGCCATTTGCATAGAAGCTGTTCCACCCTGGATGTCCACATGGATATTTTCTCTCTTAACCCTGCTTATACAGGTACTATACAGATGATCAGGTTTTTAATACATCAGATAGGGATTATATACATTAGATAGGACTGCTCTATTATGGGTATACCTTGGCGATTGGTGGAGCAGCTTAATATACATTTTTTTGCAAAAAAAACGTATTAACTAAACACCCTGTATTTTTTCAATTTTTTGACTAGCACTTGCTCATTTACTGTGACTTCTTTACAACAGAGTATTTTTGACCTCGCTGTGCTCTTTTTGTGTATTCAAGTTTCTTGGTGGTGTGAACAGGTTTCTACAGACTTGTTCACTGTGCAAGTAGCCCATGTGTTTTTTGGTTCTATAATTGTTCTCTTGTTTCTACAAGACTGGGGAGTCCACCACTCCTCTGTGGGCCATTTGCATAGAAGCTGTTCCACCCTGGATGTCCACATGGATATTTTCTCTCTGAACTCTGCTTATACAGGTACTATACAGATGACCAGGTTTTTAACACATCAGATAGGGATTATATACATTAGATAGGACTGCTCTATTATGGGTATACCTTGGCGATTGGTAGAGCAGCTTAATATACATTTTTTTGCAAAAAAACATTAACTAAATACCCTGTATTTTTTCCATTTTTTGACTAGCACTTGCTCATTTACTGTGACTTCTTTACAACAGAGTATTTTTGACCTCGCTGTGCTCTTTTTGTGTATTCAAGTTTCTTGGTGGTGTGAACAGGTTTCTACAGACTTGTTCACTGTGCAAGTAGCCCATGTGTTTTTTGGTTCGCATTTTCTTCCGTCCAGTCACTGAGCTTCTGTTACTTTTACCAAAGGAGGACATCACATGAAAGTCATTGTCTATGGACACAGCTCATGGCAGGGAGCCTACGCCCTATATTCTTCCAGTTGTGTTGGAACATTCGAACATTTAACTTTCTCCAGTGGATTGTTTGGGTTGGTGGAAGTGTTTGCACGTTGCGGCTTCCCCAATCTGAAGATGGGTTTACGTTTGGACTCGGACTATTCCGCTGTTGAGGACTTCATGCCTCCAACTGAAAATTGGACCATGTCAATTGGACTACAACTGTTGTTGTTGTTACTTGCATGCTTGTTTTCCTTTTTTCAGGTCTACAATGACATCCCCAGAGGACATCATAAAAATTATGAAATCTAAAGATTTCAGATGTGGAGTGTTATGTCCTATTAATGAGACATTTTACAGACTGTCCTGTACATTTTACATGCTGTATTGCAGTTCTCATATTGTTTATTATTGCTATGTGTTCCTGTGTTTTGCATAGCTGAAATCCTCCCTTTTCATCAAGTTTGTCACTTCTGTCTCCCTGTCTCCCTCTGCTGGGTGTCATGTCACTTCCTTCTTCTTCTCCCTGTGTCTCAGTCTCCATCTTGGCTTCATTAGAGGCACATGTGCTTTCAGCATGTCTCAAAGAAAGTCTTTTTTACATGCTGCTGCTGTTTATGTATTCAACAATAATTCTTAAAGAAATCAATGTCTCTTCTGGATTCTTCATAACATGTGTGCCGACAGCTGAGTTAAGCTATCTGCGAACGTCGCCAATTGTAAGTAGGGTGAAGAGATTCAGCATCTCACAGAGCTATATTTGCAGCCACCGGCCACGGGAACAGAATATAGATGCTTTCTACCATCTCAGTAAAGATGAGGACCAAATGGACAATCTGTTCGTAACTATTTCACCTATTTTATTTTTTGCTGCAATGTGGTTTTTCTGTGGAAAATCCAATAAACCGCTACATTTTTATGAAAATATCATGACATTTTTCTTTAAGTGCAGAGCATCTGGTAAAGAGTCCTGATTAAATAAATGTGCGAAATAAGCATATTTAACAGCGATCAAGATTCAGGTCTTCCCTGTGTGGGTTCTTTGGTGCCTATAAAGAACCGATTTCCAGTTAAAACATTTCCCTCATTCTGAACAAGAAAAAGGCTTCTCCCCTGTGTGAGTTCTCTGGTGAGTAACAAAATGTGATTTACGTGCAAAACATTTCCCACATTCTGAACAGGAAAAAGGCTTCTCCCCTGTGTGACTGCTCTGATGAGTAACAAAATGTGATTTACGTGCAAAACATTTCCCACATTCTGAACAGGAAAAAGGCTTCTTCCCTGAGTGAGTCCTTTGGTGCTTAACACAATTTGATTTATTACTAAAACATTTCCCACATTCTGAACATGAAAAGGGCTTCTCACCTGTGTGAGTTCTCTGGTGAATAACGAGATCCGATTTCTGATTAAAACATTTCCCACATTCTGAACATGAAAAAGGCTTCTTCTCCCCTGTGTGATTTCTCTGATGAGAAACAAAATGTGATTTACGTGCAAAACATTTCCCACATTCTGAACATGAGAAAGGCTTTTCCCCTGAGTGAGTTCTCTGGTGAATAACAAGATCTGATTTCTGGTTAAAACATTTCCCACATTCTGAACATGAAAAAGGCTTCTCCCCTCTGTGATTTCCCTGGTGAGTAACAAAATGTGATTTACGTGCAAAACTTTTCCCACATTCTGAACATGAAAAAGGCTTTTCCCCTGTGTGAGTTCTCTGGTGGATAACAAAATGTGATTTACGTGCAAAACATTTCCCACATTCTGAACATGAAAAAGGCTTCTCCCCTGTGTGAGTTCTATGGTGATTATCAAAATGTGATTTACGTGCAAAACATTTCCCACATTCTGAACAGGAAAAAGGCTTCTCCCCTGTGTGAGTTCTATGGTGATTAACCAAATGTGATTTCCATGTAAAACATTTCCCACATTCTGAACAGGAAAATGACTTCTTTGCTTTAGGAGCAGTTTGTTTTTTAATGCCTCTTTTCTGACTTTGATTTTCCTTAGTAGTCAGTAATGAATCAGAAGATGGGACCTGTTTCATAGGATCAGATGACAGATCTTTGCTGTGAATGGATGATGATATATCTGGAGTATTGGCATTCACTTCAGTTGTATCTTGAAGGATCTCAAGATCATCAGATTTAAAAATTGAAGATGTCAGCTGTCCCTCTGATCTCCTGGTACAGTCATCTGCTAAGATAAAAAAAACTTTTTTTTAATAAAATATCCTTTTATATTTTTGAACAGTTCTACTTAAACCGTCCATAAAAATGGCAAGCTATGTAAAAAAAACTAATTATTTACCAAGACAATAACAGTTCAGTCTAATATAAAACCTTCTTGGATGAACCAGTAGTGCGTGGTGTTCAACTGTTTGTTCATTCTGCCTCCCAAATATTGAATAAAAAGAAACCAATCAATGTTATGCAGGTGAAAATAATACTAATTCTCATCTCACAAAAAACAAGTCCCCACTCAGGTCCATCATCTGTCAATGGAAAACAGATGTTCCCACACTATTAGTGGCTCAAAGGGTGTTGAAAAGCAACAAAGTTTCTATAAACCAATCCAGCAAAATCCGCTCTCACTTCTGAGTCTTGAAGTGTGCTCAAACAACATTTAGGATCCCTGTATTTAGCAATATTATACTGAGAAGAATCCAGTTAATTTGCAGTGTGTGTCTCCTGGAGCACAATCTCGGCACTATGTGCTGGGTAATTAAATGGCAAATGTGTAATTTTCACTCTCCAACATCCACTGCTTGTTAATTTCTGGAAAGTGGCTGTGGAATCAAAATATTCACTCCTCCTACATACGTGGTCAAAATTGTTGGTTTCCCTCGTTTAATGACAGAAACACCCACAATGGTCATAGAAATAACTTGAATCTGACAAAACTAATAAATAAAAAAATCTATGAAAATGAACAAATGAAAGTCAGACATAACTTTTCAACCATGCTTCCACAGACTTGAAAAAATATAAAACTCATGAAATAGGCTTGGACAGAAATTATGGTACCCTTAACTTAACCGAGGGGATTCCGGTGCACAACGATTACTTTGACCCCCGACCTCATCGAGACCTGATTGGTTCAGGTCCTGATGACTTCAGCGTCACACCAGCCAATGAGACAAATCACTAGGAATGTTGGTTGTAGCAACGAACTTTCCCGGGCGATCTGCCTCAGAAAAATGCTGTTTCTCCTCAGATCTCCTATCAGTATGAGATTAGAGGAGAAATAGTGTTAGGGTATGTGCACACGTCAGGATTTCTTGCAGAAATTTTCCTGACAAAAACCAGACATTTCTGCCAGAAATCTGCATGCATTTTTACAGCGATTTTCATGCGTTTTTGACACGTTTTTGGTGCGTTTTTTGTGCGTTTTTTCCCAAATGCATAGAATTGCAGGAAAAACGCAGAAAATCCGCAAAAATAATGAACATGCTCATTTTTTTACCGCGATGCGTTTTTTCCCCCGGAAATGATAGAATGCATAACGTATGCGTTTTTAATGAGTTTTTATAGCGTTTATAACGCGAAAAAACGCAAAAAAACCCGCAAAAAACCCTGAACGTGTGCACATAGCCTTACAAGTGCTGCTGGCAACAGCTGTGTCAGTTAGCGATCTTGGTATAAAGTAAAAAAAAAACAGAGAAGGCAGGTTAGAGTTAGTGCTATAGTTAGGCTAAAGTTAGGGTTACTCTTAGGATAAAGTTAGGGTTTGGGTTTATTCTAAAGTTAGTTAGAGAATTAGGCTTTTATCAATTGTCTCGCCAATAATTTGGTCATGTCAGTCATGTCACGACAGAATTTTCTATTAGCTTGCTAGAGCATGTTGTCCTACAAACAAATATCTGAGAGGGCAAGGTTCGGAATAAAGCTCTATAAAATGTGCAAGAGTTCAACTGGATACACATCAGCTTTTCACATCTATGAGGGGAAAGATAGCCAACTAAACCCACCAGGATGCCCTACTTATCTGGGACATCTGGAAAACTGTTTGGGAGCTGATAACTCCATTTTTACAAAAAGGCTACAATCTGTATGTTGACAACTACTACACCAGCATACCCCTATTTAAAAGTCTGTTAGAACATAACATGGGGGCTTGTGGGACCATTCACAAAAATGGTCAGGGGTTTCCACAATCATTGGTCAATGAAAAGTTCGGAAAGGGGCAGTCAAGGGCTTTACGTAATGGAGAGCTGCTTGCACGTAAGTATAAGGATAAAGATATTTTTATCCTGAGCTCGATCCACACAGATTCCACAAGGGCCACTGCAGACCAACAGGGATCCACTACTCCAAAACCTGTGTCTGCCATTGACTACAACAAATACATGGGGGGTGTGGACCTTGCAGATGAGGTTCTACAGCCATACCAGGTATCAATAAAATCATACACCTGGTATAAAAATTTAGTCATTTGTTTGTTTCAGGTGGCCTCATGTAATTCTTTTTTGACATACAAAAAAGTTGGAAATGCAGATACTTTCCTTGATTATCAGGAAAAGGTCATTGAAATTCTTGTTTTTGAAAATGTTGTCCCCGCCAATCCTTTATAATCTGAAGATGTCAGAAGACTCACTGAGCGACATTTTATTGCACTCATTCCAGCAACTGAAACAGGAAATAACCCCCAGAGAAGATGTCGTGTATGTTCCAAGAGAGGATTGAGGCATGATACCCGCTATTATTGCCCACAATGCCCATCATTGCCGGCCTTATGCCTCCATGACTGATTTATAATCTTCCACACAGAACCACGTTTTTAAACTGTTTTGACATTCAAGCATTTGGTTTATTTAGTGACAGACACATCTGAGTAGAGCTGACTTAACAATTTCCGGTGGTAGGTGGGGGGATGTCTCCAGAGACACAAGCTGGGCACAATATATTGGGCACTACAATGACAATTTTTGCTCTAAAACATCCACTACGTGTTTCTGGAAATTATCCATGTAGTGAAAATGGTCACTATATCCATAGATGAATTCCCAGAGGGGTGTCATTTCCAAAATGGGGCCATTTCAGGGGGATTCTGTTGTTCATGCACTTAGTGGCTCTCCAAAGGCATGTTAGGTTAGGCTGTGGGTTGAACTAGATGAACTTATAGTCTTCCTGCAACCTTAATAACTATGTAAAAGTGCCATGACAGCAGAATCCCCCCTAAAGTGACCCCATTTTGGAAATGACACCCCTCTGGGAATTGGAAATGACACCCCTCTGCGAATTCATCTATAGGTGTAGTGACCATTTACCTATCTACCTATTTTCCAATGTAAAATCTGGGGTTAAAACAACATCTTAGTGGTAAAAATGTAATTATTTTTTCTTCACTGCCCAATGGTGTAATTTTCTATGGAACAGCTGTGGTGTCAGTATGCTCACTGCACCACTAGAAGACTTCATTCAGGGAAGTATTTTGTAAAATGCAGTCACTTTTGGGGGCTTATGCTGTTCTGGCACCTCAGGGGCTCTGACAATGTGACATGTCACCCACAAACAATTCCAGAAAAATCTGCTCTCCAATATGGCGCTCCTTCCCTTTCGAGCTCTGCCATGCACCCAAACAGTGGTCTACCCCAACATATGGGGTATCGGCGTGCTCAGGAGAACTTGCACAACAAAATGCAAGGAGCAATTTCTCCTGTCACCCTTATGAAAATGCAAAATATGAAGCTAAAAATATTTGTGAAAAATGTTTTTTTTATTTACACGACTCTACATTATAAACTTCTGTGAAACACCTCTGGGATCATGGTGCTCAATGCACATCTGGATAAGTTCCCGAAGGGGTCTAGTCTCCAAAATGGTGTAAGTTGTGGGGTGTTTCCACTGTTTAGTCACATCAGGGGCTCTCCAAATGCGACATGGCAAACGCTAATTATTCCAACATATTTTACATTCAAAAAGTCAAAATGGTCACGCCTTCCCTTCTAAGCCCTGCTGTGCGTCCAAACAGTAGATTTGACCCACATATGGGGTATCGGCATGCTCAGGAGAAATTGCAAAACAAAATGTGTAGTCCATTTTCTCCTGTTACCCTTGTGAAAGCAAAGAAAAGGAACATTTTTGTGAAAGAAAAGTATAGGTTTATTTTTTCCTTCCACATTCCAATCATTCCTGTGAAGCACCTGAAGGGTTAATAAACTTCTTGAATGTGGTTTTGAGCACCTTAAGGGGTGCAGGTTTTAGAATGGTGTCACTATTGGGTATTTTCTGTCATATTGACCCCCAAATTCACTTCAAATATTATGTGGTCCCTAAAAATAAGGTTTTGTAAATTTTGTTGTAAAAATGCGAAATCGCTGATCAAGTTTTAAGCCTTATATTTTCCTACCCCAAAAAATGTTGTTTTCAAAATTGTGCTGATGTAAAGTAGACATGTGGGAAATGTTATTTATTAACTATTTTGTGTGATATGACTCTCTGATTTAAGGGCATAAAAATAAAAATTTAGAAAATTGCAAAATTTTCAAAGATTTTCGCCAAATTTCCATTTTTTTTAACAAACAAACGCAAGTCATATCAGATAAATTTTACCACTATGATAAAGTACAATATGTCACAAGAAAATAATATCAGAATCCCCAGGATTCGTTGAAGTGTTTTAAAGTTATGACCTCAAAGTGAGACTGGTCAGAATTTAAAAAATTGGTCCGGTCAAAAAGGGAAAAACAGGCTCTGGCACGAAAGGGTTAATATTTTGCTGCACAACATTTTGAGGCAATCACTGCAATCAAACGATTCCTGTAACTGTAAATGAGGCTTCTGCACTTCTCGACAGGTATTTTTGGCCACTCCTCAAGAGCAAACTGCTCCAGTTGTCTCGTGTTTGAAGGTTGCCTTTTCCAGACGGCATGTTTCAGCTCTTTCCAAAGATCCTCAATAGGATCTAGGTCAGGGCTCATAGAAGGCCACTTCAGAATAGTCCAATGTTTTCCTCTTAGCCATTCTTGGGTGTTTTTAGCTGTGTGTTTTGGGTCATTATCCTGTTGCAAGACCCAAGATCTGCGACTGAGACCAAACTTTCTGACACTGGCCAGCACATTTCTCTCTAGTCTTGAGATTTCATTGTACCCTGCACAGATTCTAGACACGCTGTGACAGATGCAGCAAAGCAGCCCCAGAACATAACAGAGTCTCCTTCATGTTTCACAGTAGGGATAGTGTTCTTTTCTTGATATGCTTCATTTTTCTGTCTGTGAACATAGAGCTGATGTGCCTTGCCAAAAAGTTCCATTTTTGTCTCATCTGTCCATAGGACATTCTCCCAGAAGCTTTGTGGCTTGTCAACATGCAGTTTGGCAAATTCCAGTCTGGCTTTTTTATGATTTTTTTTCAACAATGGTGTCCTCCTTGGTCGTCTCCCATGAAGTCCACTTTGGCTCATACAACGACGGATGGTGCGATCTGACACTGATTTTCCTTCAGCTTGAAGTTCACCTTTAATCTGTTTAGAAGTTTTTCTGGCTCTTTTGTTACCATTCATATGATCCATCTCTTTGATTTGTCATCAATTTTCCTCCTGCGGCCACGTCCAGGGAGGTTGGCTACAGTCCCATGGATCTTACATTTCTGAATAATATATGCAACTGTAGTCACAGGCACATCAAGCTGCTTGGAGATGGTCTTATAACTTTGACCTTTAACATGTTTGTCTATCACTTTCTTTCTAATCTCCTGAGACAACTAACATAGTAACATAGTTAGTAAGGCCAAAAAAAGACATTTGTCCATCCAGTTCAGCCTATATTCCATCATAATAAATCCCCAGATCTACGTCCTTCTACAGAACCTAATAATTGTATGATACAATATTGTTCTGCTCCAGGAAGACATCCAGGCCTCTCTTGAACCCCTCGACTGAGTTCGCCATCACCACCTCCTCAGGCAAGCAATTCCAGATTCTCACCGCCCTAACAGTAAAGAATCCTCTTCTATGTTGGTGGAAAAACCTTCTCTCCTCCAGACGCAAAGAATGCCCCCTTGTGCCCGTCACCTTCCTTGGTATAAACAGATCCTCAGCGAGATATTTGTATTGTCCCCTTATATACTTATACATGGTTATTAGATCACCCCTCAGTCGTCTTTTTTCTAGACTAAATAATCCTAATTTCGCTAATCTATCTGGGTATTGTAGTTCTCCCATCCCCTTTATTAATTTTGTTGCCCTCCTTTGTACTCTCTCTAGTTCCATTATTTCCTTCCTGAGCACTGGTGCCCAAAACTGGACACAGAACTCCATGTGCGGTCTAACTAGGGATTTGTACAGAGGCAGTACAATGCTCTCATCATGTGTATCCAGACCTCTTTTAATGCACCCCATGATCCTGTTTGCCTTGGCAGCTGCTGCCTGGCACTGGCTGCTCCAGGTAAGTTTATCATTAACTAGGATCCCCAAGTCCTTCTCCCTGTCAGATTTACCCAGTGGTTTCCCGTTCAGTGTGTAATGGTGATATTGATTCCTTCTTCCCATGTGTATAACCTTACATTTATCATTGTTAAACCTCATCTGCCACCTTTCAGCCCAAGTTTCCAACTTATCCAGATCCATCTGTAGCAGAATACTATCTTCTCTTGTATTAACAGCTTTACATAGTTTTGTATCATCTGCAAATATTGATATTTTACTGTGTAAACCTTATACCAGATCATTAATGAATATGTTGAAGAGAACAGGTACCCCACTGGTCACAGCGACCCAGTTAGAGACTATACCATTTATAACCACCCTCTGCTTTCTATCACTAAGCCAGTTACTAACCCATTTACACACATTTTCCCCCAGACCAAGCATTCACATTTTGTGTACCAACCTCTTGTGCAGCACGGTATCAAACACTTTGGAAAAAATCGAGATATACCACGTCCAATGACTCACCGTGGTCCAGCCTATAGCTTACCTCTTCATAAAAACTGATTAGATTGGTTTGACAGGAGCGATTTCTCATAAACCCATGCTGATATGGAGTTAAACAGTTATTCTCATTGAGATAATCCAGAATAACATCCCTCAGAAACCCTTGAAATATTTTACCAACAATAGAGGTTAGACTTACTGGCCTATAATTTCCAGGTTCACTTTTAGAGCCCTTTTTGAATATTGGCACCACATTTGCTATGCGCCAGTCCTGCGGAACAGACCCCGTTGCTATAGAGTCCCTGAAAATAAGAAATAATGGTTTATCTATTACATTACTTAGTTCTCTTAGTACTCGTGGGTGTATGCCATCCGGACCCGGAGATTTATCTATTTTAATCTTATTTAGCCGGTTTCGCACCTCTTCTTGGGTTAGATTGGTGACCCTTAATATAGGGTTTTCATTGTTTCCTTCGCTTCCTCTGGTCCTTGTTGAGAGTGATACACATCATGTCAGCACACAGCACAGTGAGTATCTGTAGCCCTATATACAGGCCACTCACTGATTCCAAGATTGTAGACACCTGTGATGCTAGTTAGTGGACACACTGAGATTTAACATGTCCCTTTTGTCACATTAGTTTCAGGGGAACCATCATTTCTGTCCAGTCATATTTCATGAGTTTTATTTTTTTTAAATTCTGTGGAAGAATAGTTAAAAAAGCAATGTCTGACTTTCCATTGTTCATTTTCATAGATTTTTAATTTATTTTTACTTTTGTCAGATTTAAGTTATTTCTGTCACCATTGTGGGTTTTTCAGTCATTAAACGAGGGGTACCAACAATTTTGACCACATATGTATAGATTATAACCCTCGGTGAATTAATTTATAAAATGGAATCACTTTTGGAGATTTTGACTGTTCTGGTTTTCTGTCATTTAGTCATATTAGGGCTTCTGTATATGGTGTGTCCAATCTCATCTGGGATCTGTTCCTGCTGTCCAGCTGGAGTTATCTGCTTCCTACTTCGGCCAATTGGAAAGTACCACACCCTACTAAAGCTCAAAGCACATGGCCGGAATCTGCCAGAAACAGCGTTGTTCTCCTCTGGTTCAGTCCTCTGTGCTCAGCTTGTGGCTTGTGTATTTGTTTCCTGTTGCGACCGTAGCCCGTTTACTGACTACTCTTGTGTCTTCTGATTCTGTATTCTGTCCTTCTAGTTCTGACCCAGCTACCTGACTATTCTTCTTGCCATCTAATACCACAGAATAGCAGGTAACACCATGGTCCAAGCCTAGGGGTCCCCGTGTAAGTCCAGATCCATGTAATGGTGTTAAAGGGCACTAAGCAAGGCAATCCTTGGGATATGGAAAGCAGAGAAGATAGTGCCAAGCATGTTCATGGTGGAGATCTTTTGAGCTGCCATTTGACCACGAACAGTGTTCACAATACATTGTGTCTGCAAACTATTCCAGCTAGATCTGCAGTCAAACAGCTAAATGGCTCCTTCCCTTCTGAACACTGCCGTGTGCCCAGAGAGTAGTGTACAATCGTATGTAGGGTATTATGAGAAGATGGAAAATAATTTGTAAGATCCATTTGTTTTTTATTATCCTTTGTGAATAATTCCAAAGTTATCACCACATAAAGTGACACACGTCAGATTGTAAAAATGGGGCCTGATTAAGAACACAAACCTGGCTGCGGGAAGAGGATAAATCAGGATTCTGGACACTACTGTAATCAAAAACTGACTATAGACAATAACATCTACTGAAATGCTCAAACTGAACAGTCTCCATCAGTAATAAATGAGCAGCTAGTGGTGAAACCTCTCTGGAGTAATTAGAGCACCGGGCTCGGTGACTTCACAATCTAAACTATCGGAAGATGAGTTTCAAGAAGAAATATTACACATTTAAAGAGAACTGTGTACACAAGCGCAAGGCCGAGTGGCCATGCGAACCTTTTATATCGGCAGTGCTACAAAGACCTTCCAGATGGACCACTAGGAGGCGCAACAGGACCTGAGCATGTGACCCCCGACCTCGAATGGGCAGTCGTCCCATGGGCATGCTAAGTATGGGAAAAGCAGGACTCTGTCTCAGAAAGACCTGCTCGCTGCTGAACATTGCTGGCTACAAGGACAGAGCCTGGAAGGGCAGTAGTAACCAGTTGTCCAGTATCAGCCTGAGCTAGATGCTGGGACCGACGTCTCCGCTGAGCAGGCTCCACTGTGGCTGGAGAAGAATGGGAGATTGCAGCGGAGATGGTTCGAGATTACCCCTGTGCAGAGGCGGGAACTCAATATCCTACACCTGGTGATGAAATCTGTCTTGTGGCTGTTGTTTAATCTGTGTTTGTAGTTTTCAGTTAATGAGATTCTCGTGCTCTGGGGCGGGACTGTGGGTGTGGCTTTGTGGTGCTCTGGCAGGGTCGGACTGGCCCACCGGGAGATCGGAGAATCCTCCGGTGGGCCCACCCCCCCAGAGGGCCCTCCCCCTCACCAGACTCCTGCTCTGTCCTGCATTTTAGCGCATTATGACTGCATGCACCCAGCAGTGAGTGCTATTCCATACCTGGTTCCGGCCGCCTGCACTGCTCAGTAACGTGATGTGAGGTAAGAGCTTTCTCATCACCTGCTGCGGCTTCTACTGATGTCTTGGCGCCGCTCTCTCAGCTGCGCAGTGCTCATGAGATCAATAGAAGCAGCAGCAGGTGATATAAACCTCTCACCTCACATCACATGTTACTGATCAGTGCAGGCGGCAAGAACCGGGTATAAAATAACCCGCACAGCGCCACGCACAGCACAGAGCCACAGGCTGTGAGACACTGCACACAGCAACTAGAACGGAGTTGATTTTTGTAGGGCATGATGTCACTGGAAGGGGCGGGGCTTCCATCAGACCAGTGACCTGATAACAGGAAGCAGCGCTGTGCTGACTGAGGCTGCTGGAGCCCTGTGACTACTAGAGGACCGAGGTGGCTGCACTGTGGAACTGTGTGAGGAGAGGAATGAGGGTCTGCACAATGGACCCTTGCACAGATAGGAATAAAGACCCAGGATTCAGTGTGAGTGGTCAGAAAATGAATTTATTTTATGTAACTTGAAAGGGGCTGTGTGGAGAAAGAGGGATAATGAGGGGGCTGTGTGGAGGAGGGATGATGAGGGGGCTGTGTGGAGAAGGAGAGATGATGAGGATGCTGTGTGGAGAAAGAGGGATGATGAGGGGGCTGTGTGGAGAAAGAGGGATGATGAGGGGGCTGTGTGGAGAAAGAGGGATGATGAGGGGGCTGTGTGGAGAAGGAGGGATGATGAGGGGGCTGTGTGGAGAAGGAGGGATGATGAGGGGGCTGTGTGGAGGAGAGATGATGAGGGGCTGTGTGCAGAATGAGGGATGATAAGGAGGCTGTGGAGAAGGAGGGATGATGAGGGGGCTGTGTGGAGAAGGAGGGATGATGAGGGGGCTGTCTGGAGAAAGAGGTATGATGAGGAGGCTGTGTGGAGGAGGGATAATGAGGGGGCTGTCTGGAGAAGGAGGGACGATGAGGGGGCTGCCGCAGTTCAGGGGCCTGGCTGAGAACACAGCCTCAGTGATTTGCCATAACCTCGATGAGGTTAGCCAACGCCAGTGACCGGAGGTAAACTTTATACCTCCGATCACAGCTATGGGCTCGCATCATTTGACAGCGTGTGAACATAAGCTGTCTGACTGGCGGTAATGATTTTATCGCCGATCAGAAGCAGTGTTTGCCGCTCTGTCTTGCATCTGACAGAGTGGTAAACACTGGATGTATTGGCCCCCCATTCAAATGAATAGAGTCCAGGTACTGTTCTGGTACCCGAACCTGAACTCATTTTTAACTGTTCGGCCGGACCCGAACATCTAGGGGTCCGCTCATCTCTAATCCTGTGTCTAGTGTGTGACTGGTGTATGTATGGTGCGTGAGTGTGTCATGTGGTTAGCGTGTGACTGGTGTGTGTGTCACATGTATGTATCCTGTGTCTAGCGTGTGACTGGTGTGTATGTGTCGTATCTATTGTGTGTATGTGGCACATGTCTAAATAATAAAATCTTTCTGTGCTTATAGAATATATTTGTTCTAGGTTTTACACAAAATTATCTGCTGCCGATAAGGGTGCTTAACTAGATGGAAACTAAGGCTTCTTTCACACTTCCATCTTCAAAATCTGCATAGGATCCATCAAGACGTTGAAATAACGGATCCTGTGCAGATTGTGGAAAATGTGTGCACTGGGCCTCTTTCTGACGGTCCCGTCGAGCCTATGTGCACCTGTTGTGTATGCGTCTTCGCAGCGTTTTTCCGCTGCGAAAACGCATACCTAACACAAACCAGGTTAAAAAAAATAAAAATATCACAGTGTTCTCACCTACCGGCGTTCCCGCGCAGCGATGCTCCTGGTAGCTAGCGTTCCTAGTATTACACTGCGAAATCTCGCGAGAAGTCGCAATGTATTACTAGGAACGCTTGCTGCCGGGAGCATTGGTGACGCTGCGCGGGATGTCGGTAGGTGAGAATATTGCGATTTTTTATTTTTTAAATTATTTTTAACATTATCTCTTGTTACTATTGATGCAGCATAGCAGCGCAGGATGCGTCGCTGACCAATTTTCCAACGTGCAGAAAAAACGTTCCTCTGAACGTTTTCTCTGCCCGACGGACCGTTTTTTTATGCAGGATCCAGTGAAAAAGGGAAGACTCTGCAGCTAGTACCCCTTAAGCATGGTGGGTAGAGTTGAGCGACCTTGACCTTTTTAGAGTCGAGCCGGGTTTCGCGAAACCCGACTATCTCAAAAGTCGAGTCGAGTGGAATCGGCCGATTATCGCGAAAAGTCGGGGATCGACCGAAACACGAGCATAGTCGGCAGTGAGTAGAGGCCAGGAAAACATGTACAGAGCCCATTGTATTGGCAAAAACATCCATTCTTGCTACTGAAGCTTGTCAATCGTAATTTAGCTTATAATAATTGTAAGGCATTTGAAATGGGGGGTCATTTGGCTAAAGTTGTGGGGGGTAGGGCTGGTTCAAGTAATTAGTGGGCCCAGGACATCTGGACCACGTCACAGCAGTGGAGCAGGGAGAGGTAAGTATTTCAACTTTGCAAGTGTTGTGATCCAGAGCAAGCAGGGGGGGCCCACTCGTTGGCATTGGCACTGGCACAGGGCCCCTCAAAGTACAGCGGTGTGTTTGCACGGCGGGGGCGCCTCCCACCGGCAGCAACACTTTTGCGTACTATGAGAGGCCCTGTGCCAGTGACGTCGCCAACGAGTATTCCTCCCCCCACCTGATGAAGGAACCTGCACCTTCATCTGCACCTTCCTCTTTGTCCCCGTGTAAGGTGGTATGGTATGCGGGAAGGGGGACCTGACTTGCAGCAGGGTCACAATCTTGCAGTGTAGCGTGCACGGGGAATGTTGCATTATGGGTCAATGTACCAGCAGACTCATCTATCACTGGCTGGGCAATGGGCAGGATGAGGGGGAAACAGATATGGGCCCAAAGAATAAAGTGGCCTAAATGCAGTTCAAAATTGGTAACAAGACTAACCAGGGGGCATTGCTTTGTTCAGTGGAGGACAACTGGAATGAGAGGCTGACACAGAGAGTAGGCCCAAATCAGTAAGTATTCGAAATGCAGTTCAAAATTGGCAACAGTAGTAAACCGGCGGCACAGCTTTGTTTACTGTAGGAGAACAACAAGGAGCGGCAGACACATATAGAAGGCCCCAACCCAACTAGTAGGCCTAATGCAGTGTTGTTTTCAACAACTACTAAACGAGAGTCAGAAGATCGAAGCAATGGCAAGGAAACCTGGGGAACACCTTGGAGTGGAACACACCGTCTCTACACCCCATACCCAATTTGTAGGCCTAATGCAGTGTAGTTTTCAACAACTACTTAAGAAGAGTCAGAAGATTGAAGCAATGGCGAGGAAACCTGGGGAACACCTTGGAGTGGAACACACCGTCTCTACACCCCATACCCGATTTGTAGGCCTAATGCAGTGTAGTTTTCAACAACTACTTAAGAAGAGTCAGAAGATTGAAGCAATGGCGAGGAAACCTGGGGAACACCTTGGAGTGGAACACACCGTCTCTACACCCCATACCCAATTTGTAGGCCTAATGCAGTGTAGTTTTCAACAACTACTTAAGAAGAGTCAGAAGATTGAAGCAATGGCGAGGAAACCTGGGGAACACCTTGGAGTGGAACACACCGTCTCTACACCCCATACCCAATTTGTAGGCCTAATGCAGTGTAGTTTTCAACAACTACTAAACGAGAGTCAGAAGATTGAAGCAATGGCGAGGAAACCTGGGGAACACCTTGGAGCGGCAGACACCGTTAGTAGGCCCTACCGAAGTAGTAGCCCCAATGCAGTTTTCAAATTCCTAGAGGCTGAAAACCAGACTATTGACGCTCAGCTTTTTTCAAAGGAGGACAGCTGTATTGAGTGGCGCAGACAGACACAGGTAGTAGGCCATAAACCAAAAATGTGGCTCAATGCAGTTTAAAAAAGGTAACAGGGGTACACAGGCAGCATTGGTCTGGTCAGTGGAGGACTGTTTCAATTATGGACCGCAGACAGACTTTGTACGCCTACTATTAAAAAAAGGATGCTCTATGCAATTAAAAATAGGTTCCAGGGGTACACGGGCAGCAGTGGTGTGGTCAGTGGAGGAGTATTGGAAGGAGGGACCACAAACAGGCGTAGTAGGCCTAACCTAACAAAATTTGGCTGTAGGCACTTTATAATTGGTTCCAGGGGTACACGGGCAGCAATGGTGTGGTCAGCGGAGGACAATTTGAATTAGGGACTGCAGACAGACTTTGTAGGCTGTCCCCTGTGGACCATGCATCCAACACATTAACCCAGTGCGCCGTAATGGACATGTAACTTTTTGTGGACATGCCTACTGGTCCATGCGTCTCTTGTCAGGTGCACCTTTCTACTGTTTGATTGCCTGAGTGCTATGACAATGCAGACTTTTTCATGCCGGTGGAGGGCTGGGATGGCTTTTCTCGCAAAAGAAGTGTCGACTGGGTAGCTTGAACCGTGGTACAGAGTAGTTCATCTGGGCTTTATAAATATAAAACAAAGAAAAAAAGTAGGCTCCATGCACTTTCAGCTCTGTTCCAGGGGTACACGGGCAGCAGTGGTCTGGTCAGTGGAGGACTAGTGGAAGGAGGGACCGCAGACAGGCTTCGAAGGCCTAACATAATAAAATTGGGCTGTAGGCACTTTAAAATTGTTTCCAGGGGTACACGGGCAGCAGTGGTCTGGTCAGTGGAGGACTAGTGGAAGGAGGGACCGCAGACAGGCTTCGAAGGCCTAACATAAAAAAATTGGGCTGTAGGCACTTTATAATTAGTACCAGGGGTACACGGGCAGCAGTGGTCTGGTCAGTGGAGGACTAGTGGAAGGAGGGACCGCAGACAGGCTTCGAAGGCCTAACATAAAAAAATTGGGCTGTAGGCACTTTATAATTGGTACCAGTGGTACACGGGCAGCAGTGGTCTGGTCAGTGGAGGACTAGTGGAAGGAGGGACAGCAGACAGGCTTCGAAGGCCTAACATAATAAAATTGGGCTGTAGATACTTGGAATTCTCTTGCAGGGGTACACAGGCAGCATTGGTGTTGTCAGCGGAGGCCGATTGTAATGAGTGTCTGCCAGTTAGTAGTCCAAAACAATAAATACATGTTAATGTCTCGCATTACAACAAAACGAAAACACTAAAGGGTGCAATCATTAGGTACAGGGGTGGGCTTCTCTGCGTAGTTTCAGACCTAGTAATTTGGCGCAAAGTATTTACTTGGGTAAATATAGGACACTGCCCCTGACTATGTTAAGTACCATCATACATGTCAACACAATGGTATTGTCAGTGGCAGGAATGTAAGGATGTCAGCGCATAGACTAAACATTGGTGGAAGTGTGAGAGATAATTGTGCAAGTGGTAGAGCAATGTTTGACCTGGTGGTGGGTGAACTCTCTTGTGGCCGGCGGTACAGGCCCAGGGCCCCTCATGTTACAACAGTGTGTCTGACGTTGGGTGCGCACCACCACCGCCAGAGACACTTTATTGTACTATGAGGGACCCAGTGGCAGTGCTGTCGACCAAAAGCGGGCACACCCACCTCTTCAGACAAACAGCACTCTCACGGGTGCTTGCGCCAAGTGGCGATACCACGGCCCCGTGTGGGGAGTTTGGCCATTTAGGGAGGTGTAAACATGTCGTATGCTGGACAATCAGCAGCTGCAAATTACGACATATGAAAAGTCATTCACAGTAGTCCACAGGCAAGAGCTTTTCATAGGAAAGCTAGGTGTCGGCCGGGCTAGGTGGGGCAAAAGAATTCGAAATCCAGTTGTGGTTCATTTTAATGAAGGTTAGATCATCAACATTTTGGGTAGCCAGACGAGTCCTTTTTTCGGTTAATATTGAACCTGCAGCACTGAATACTCTTTCTGATAGGACACGAGTTGCCGGGCAAGCAAGCTCCTGCAATGCATATTCTGCCAATTCTGGCCAGGTGTCTAATTTGGATGCCCAGTAATCAAATGGGAATGATGGTTGAGGGAGAACATCGATAAGGGCTGAAAAATAGTTAGTAACCATACTGGACAAATGTTGTCTCCTGTCAATTTGAATTGATTGCAGCAGTACCTGTCCTGTCTGCGGTCATAGCAAAATCACTCCACAACCTTGTCAGAAAACCCCTCTGTCCAACGCCACTTCTGATTTCTGCACCTCTAACACCTCTGGTCTGCTGCCCCCTGCAGATCGTGTGAGAACGATCACGGGCGCTGTGTGCTGGGAATGCCTGAAGCAAACGGTCAACAAGAGTTGATTGTTTGGTTGCTAATATTAGTTCCAAGTTCTCATGTGGCATAATATTTTGCAATTTGCCTTTATAGCGAGGATCAAGGAGGCAGGCCAACCAGTAATCGTCATCGTTCATCATTTTAGTAATGCGTGTGTCACTTTTGAGGATACGTAAGGCATAATCCGCCATGTGGGCCAAAGTTCCAGTGGTCAAATCTGCGGTTGTGCTTGGTTGAGGGGCAGTTTCAGGCAAATCTACGTCACTTGTGTCCCTCAAAAAAACAGAACCCGGCCTTGCCACGCCACCAATTTCCAGTAGCCCTGGAAAAGCTTCCTCATTAAAAATATACTCATCCCCATCATCCTCCTCGTCCTCCTCCTCCTCTTCGCCCGCTACCTCGTCCTGTACACTGCCCTGACCAGACAATGGCTGACTGTCATCAAGGCTTTCCTCTTCCTCTGCTGCAGACGCCTGATCCTTTATGTGCGTCAAACTTTGCATCAGCAGACGCATTAGGGGGATGCTCATGCTTATTATGGCGTTGTCTGCACTAACCAGCCGTGTGCATTCCTCAAAACACTGAAGGACTTGACACATGTCTTGTATCTTCGACCACTGCACACCTGACAACTCCATGTCTGCCATCCTACTGCCTGCCCGTGTATGTGTATCCTCCCACAAAAATATAACAGCCCGCCTCTGTTCGCACAGTCTCTGAAGCATGTGCAGTGTTGAGTTCCACCTTGTTGCAACGTCTATGATTAGGCAATGCTGGGGAAGGTTCAAAGACCGCTGATAGGTCTGCATACGGCTGGAGTGTACGGGCGTACGGCGGAAATGTGAGCAAAGTCCGCGCACTTTGAGGAGCAGGTCGGAGAACCCCGGATAACTTTTCAGGAAGCACTGCACCACCAGGTTTAAGGTGTGAGCCAGGCAAGGAATGTGTTTCAGTTTGGAAAGGGAGATGTCAGCCATGAAATTCCTTCCGTTATCACTCACTACCTTGCCTGCCTCAAGATCTACAGTGCCCAGCCACGACTGCGTTTCTTTCTGCAAGAACTCGGACAGAACTTCCGCGGTGTGTCTGTTGTCGCCCAAACACTTCATAGCCAATACAGCCTGCTGACGCTTGCCAGTAGCTGCCCCATAATGGGACAACTGGTGTGCAACAGTGGCAGCCGCGGATGGAGTGGTTGGGCGACTGCGGTCTGTGGACGAGCTCTCGCTTCTGCAGGAGGACGAGGAGGAGGAGGAGCGGGTGCGAACGGCTACAGCCAACTGTTTCCTAGACCATGGGCTAGGCAGAACTGTCCCAAAATTGATGTCCCCTGTGGACCCTGCATCCACCACATTCACCCAGTGTGCCGTGATGGACACGTAACGTCCCTGGCCATGCCTACTGGTCCATGCATCTGTTGTCAGGTGCACCTTTGTACTCACAGATTGCCTGAGTGCATGGACGATGCGCTCTTTAACATGCTGGTGGAGGACTGGGATGGCTTTTCTCGAAAAGAAGTGTCGACTGGGTAGCTCGTAGCGTGGTTCAGCGTAGTCCATCAGGGCTTTGAAAGCTTCGCTTTCAACTAACCGGTAGGGCTTCATCTCTAACGAGATTAGTCTAGCTATGTGGGCGTTGAAACCCTGTGTACGCGGATGCGAGGATAAGTACTTCCTTTTTCTAACGAGAGTCTCATGTAGGGTGAGCTGGACTGGAGAGCTGGAGATCGTGGAACTAGCGGGTGTGCCGGTGGACATGGCAGACTGAGAGACGGTTGGAGACGGTATTGTTTCCGCCGGTGCCCTAGATGCAGTGTTTCCTACTACGAAACTGGTGATTCCCTGACCCTGACTGCTTTGGCCTGGCAAAGAAACCTGCACAGATACTGCAGGTGGTGCGGAAAATGGTGGCCTTACAGTGACGGAAGGGATGTAGCGTTGCTGACTAGCTTCATTGGCCGAGGGTGCTACAACCTTAAGGGACGTTTGGTAGTTAGTCCATGCTTGAAAATGCATGGTGGTTAAATGTCTATGCATGCAACTTGTATTGAGACTTTTCAGATTCTGACCTCTGCTTAAGGTAGTTGAACATTTTTGACAGATGACTTTGCGCTGATCAATTGGATGTAGTTTAAAAAAATGCCAGACTGCACTCTTTCTAGCATCGGATCCCTTTTCAGGCATTGCAGACTGAGCTTTAACCGGATGGCCACGCTGTCCTCCAACAGGTTTTGGCTTTGCCACGCGTTTTGTGCCAGACACGGGCCCGGCAGATGGAACCTGTTGCGATGTTGATGCCTGCTGCGGCCCCTCCTCCTCCGTTTCAGAACTACTGCCGCCTGCACCCTGTTCCCCCAATGGCTGCCAATCGGGGTCAACAACTGGGTCATCTATAACCTCCTCTCCTATCTCGTGTGCAATTTCGTCTGTGTCACCGTGTAAGTCGGTGGTATAGCGTTCGTGACGGGGCACCATAGTCTCATCAGGGTCTGATTCTGGATCAGTACCCTGCGAGGGCAATGTTGTGGTCTGAGTCAAAGGAACAGCATAGTAGTCTGGCTGTGGCTGTGCATCAGTGCACTCCATGTCCGATTCAACTAGTAATGGGCATGGCCTGTTAACTGTTTCACTTTCTAAGCCAGGGACGGTATGTGTAAAGAGCTCCATGGAGTAACCCGTTGTGTCTCCTGACGCATCCTTCTCTGTTGTTGTTGTTTTTGCTGAAGAGGACAAGGAAGCGACTTGTCCCTGACCGTGAACATCCACTAACGACGCGCTGCTTTTACATTTACCAGTTTCAGAAGAGGAGGCAAAAGAGCTAGAGGCTGAGTCAGCAAGGTAAGCCAAAACTTGCTCTTGCTGCTCTGGCTTTAAAAGTGGTTTTCCTACTCCCAGAAAAGGGAGCGTTCGAGGCCTTGTGTAGCCAGACAACGAACCTGGCTCCACAGTTCCAGACTTAGGTGCTATATTTTTTTTCCCACGACCACATGATGCTCCACTACCATCATTACCAGCTGGCAATGAACGCCCACGGCCACGACCTCTTCCACCAGACTTCCTCATTGTTTTAAAAACGTAACCAAAGTAACGGTATTTGTTGCTGTTAAACAACTTGCACGGTGAGCTATAACTTCTGTATGATTTAGATATCCCTTTACAGGTGGGTGAGACCGCAAGGAAAATCAGGCACAATGTTACACACTCTGTTTTCTGTGGCACCAAATGAGAGAGATGCCACACACGCAGGACTGTCACTCAAGCACAAATGTCAATATTAATCTCCCACTGTTTGTTTTTTTCCGGAGAATTTAGAAACCAAATTAAAAAAAAATTAATAGGTTTTTATGGCCCACTATTTGAGAGAGAGAGATGGCACACTCAGGACTGGCACACAAGCAGAAAGGCCAATATAAATCTCCCACTGATTTTTTTTTTTTCAGGGAGAATTTAGAAACCAAATAAAAAAAAAAAAAGGCTTTCTATGGCCCACTATTTGAGAGAGAGATGGCACACTCAGGAGTCAGGAGTGGCACACAAGCAGAAAGGCCAATATAAATCTCCCACTGATTTTTTTTTATTTTTTTCAGGGAGAATTTAGAAACCAAATAAAAAAAAATAGGCTTTCTATGGCCCACTATTTGAGAGAGAGAGATGGCACACTCAGGACTGGCACACAAGCAGAAAGGCCAATATTAATCTCCCACTGAATTTTTTTTTTAATTTTTTCAGGGAGAATTTAGAAACCAAATAAAAAAAAATAAATAGGCTTTCTATGGCCCACTATTTGAGAGAGAGATGGCACACTCAGGAGTCAGGAGTGGCACACAAGCAGAAAGGCCAATATTAATCTCCGACTGATTGTTTTTTGATTTTTTCAGGGAGAATTTAGAAACCAAATAAAAAATAAATAAATAGGCTTTCTTTGGCCCACTATTTGAGAGAGAGATGGCACACTCAGGAGTCAGGAGTGGCACACAAGCAGAAAGGCCAATATTAATCTCCGACTGATTTTTTTTTATTTTTTCAGGTAGAATTTAGAAACCAAATAAAAAAAAATAAATAGGCTTTCTATGGCCCACTATTTGAGAGAGAGATGGCACACTCAGGACTAGCACACAAGCAGAAAGGCCAATATTAATCTCCCACTGAATTTTTTTTTTATCTTTTCAGGTAGAATTTAGAAACCAAATAAAAAAAAATAAATAGGCTTTCTATGGCCCACTATTTGAGAGAGAGATGGCACACTCAGGAGTCAGGACTGGCACACAAGCAGAAAGGCCAATATTAATCTCCCACTGATTTTTTTTTAATTTTTTCAGGGATAATTTAGAAACCAAATAAAAGAAATAGGCTTTCTATGGCCCACTATTTGAGAGAGAGAGATGGCACACTCAGGAGTCAGGAGTGGCACACAAGCAGAAAGGCCAATATAAATCTCCCACTGATTTTTTTAAGTTTTTTTCAGGGAGAATTTAGAAACCAAATAAAAATAAATAAATAGGCTTTCTATGGCCCACTATTTGAGAGAGAGATGGCACACTCAGGACTGGCACACAAGCAGAAAGGCCAATAGTAATCTCCCACTGAATTTTTTTTTTATTTTTTCAGGGAGAATTTAGAAACCAAATTAAAAAAAATAGGCTTTCTATGGCCCACTATTTGAGAGAGAGAGATGGCACACTCAGGAGTGGCACACAAGCAGAAAGGCCAATATTAATCTCCCACTGATTTTTTTTTTTTTTTTTCAGGGAGAATTTAGAAACCAAATAAAAAAAAAATAGGCTTTCTATGGCCCACTATTTGAGAGAGAGAGAGAGATGGCACACTCAGGAGTCAGGAGTGGCACACAAACAGAAAGGCCAATATTAATCTCCCACTGATTTTTTATTTTTATTTTTTCAGGGAGAATTTAGAAACCAAATAAAAAAAAAAAATAGGCTTTCTATGGCCCACTATTTGAGAGAGAGGGTTGGCACACTCAGGACTGGCACACAAGCAGAAAGGTCAAAATTAATCTCCCACTGATTTTTTTTTTTTTTTTTTCAGGGAGAATTTATAAACCAAATAAAAAAAAATAAATAGGCTTTCTATGGCCCACTATTTGAGAGAGATGGCACACTCAGGACTGGCACACAAGCCCAAAGGCCAATATTAATCTCCCACTGTTTTTTTTTCTGGGAGAATTTATAAACCCCCCCCCCCAAAAAAAAAAATGCTTTCTATGGCCCACTATGTGAGAGAGATGGCACACACAGGGATGGCACTCTAGCAGAAATGCCAATCTTAATCTCCCACAACTTATTTTTTGTAGGGAGAATTAAAAAAAAAAAAAAAAAAAAAAAGGGACTGTCCTACAATTACTATCTCCCTGCAGTAATTTCAGCCAGGTATGGCAGGCAGCAATAAGGAGTGGACTGCTGCACAAATTAAATAAAAGGTGTGGACAAACAAAAAAGATAGCTGTGCAGAAAGGAAGGAACAACAGGATTTGTGCTTTGAAAAAAGCAGTTGGTTTGCACAGCGTATGGCAACCTTGTGAAGACTTACAGAAAACGTTTGACCTCTGTCATTGCCAACAAAGGATATATTACAAAGTATTGAGATGAAATTTTGTTTCTGACCAAATACTTATTTTCCACAATAATATGCAAATAAAATGTTAAAAAAACAGACAATGTGATTTTCTGGATTTTTTTTTTCTCAGTTTGTCTCCCATAGTTGAGGTCTACCTATGATGTAAATTACAGACGCCTCTCATCTTTTTAAGTGGTGGAACTTGCACTATTGCTGACTGACTAAATACTTTTTTGCCCCACTGTATATCATGGCACCGGTGTGATGGGTTTATATAGATTATCACAATCCTCCTGGAAGTTAGTGGGTTTTAACCCCTTTCTGACATCTGCCGTACTATCCCGTCGAGGTGGGGTGGGCCCGTATGACCACCGACGGGATAGTACGTCATACGCGATCAGCCGCGCTCACGGGGGGAGCGCGGCCAATCGCGGCCGGGTGTCAGCTGCCTATCGCAGCTGACATCCGGCACTATGTGCCAGGAGCGGTCACGGACCGCCCCTGTCACATTATCCCCCGGCACGCCGCGATCAAACATGATCGCGGTGTGCCGGCGGTACAGGGAAGCATCGCGCAGGGAGGGGCTCCCTGCGGGCTTCCCTGAGACCCCCGCAGCAACGCGATGTGATCGCGTTGCTGCGAGGGTCTCCTACCTCCTTCCTCGCTGCAGGCCAAGATAGCCGCAGCATCCGGGTCCTGCAGGGAGGGAGGTGGCTTAGCAAGTGCCTGCTCAGAGCAGGGCTTGGTAAGCCTGCAGTGCTCTCAGACAGATCGCTGATCTGACAGAGTGCTGTGCAATCTGTCAGATCAACGATCTGTGATGTTCCCCCCTGTAAGTAAAAGAGGTGTAAAAAAAAATTCCACATGTGTAAAAAAAAAAAAATTAAAAAAATTCCTAAATAAAGAGAAAAAAATATTATTCCCATAAACACATTTCTTTATCTAAATAAAAAAAACAAACAATAAAAGTACACATATTTAGTATCGCCGCGTCCGTAACGACCCAACCTATAAAACTGTCCCACTAGTTAACCCTTTCAGTAAACACCGTAAGAAAAAAAAAAAAAGCGAGGCAAAAAACGCTTTATTATCATACTGCCGAACAAAATGTGGAATAACACGTGATCAAAAAGACGGATATAAATAACCATGGTACCTCTGAAAACATCATCTTGTCCCGCAAAATAAGAGCCACAACACAGCATCATCAGCAAAAAAATTAAAAAGTTATAGTCCTCAGAATAAAGCGATGCAAAAATAAAAAATATTTTATAGAAAAAATAATTATCGTATAAAAGCGCTAAAACATTAAAAAATATATAAATATAAATAAATATATAAATGAAGTATATATAAATATAAATAAATATATAAATGAAGTGTCGCTGTAATCGCACTGACCCGAAGAATAAAACTGCTTTATCAATTTTACCAAACGCGGAACGGTATAAACGCCTCCCCCAAAAGAAATTCATGAATAGCTGTTATTGGTCATTCTGCCTCACAAAAATCGGAATAAAAAGCGATCAAAAAATGTCACGTGCCCGAACATGTTACCAGTAAAAACGTCAACTCATCCCGCAAAAAACAAGACCTCACATGACCCTGTGGACTCAAATATGGAAAAATTATAGCTCTCAAAATGTGGTAACGCAAAAAATATTTTTTGCAATAAAAAGCGTCTTTTAGTGTGTGACGGTTGCCAATCATAAAAATCCGCTAAAAAACCCGCTATAAAAGTAAATCAAACCCCCCTTTGTCACCCCCTTAGTTAGGGAAAAATTAAAAAATGTATTTATTTCCATTTTCCCATTAGGGTTAGGGCTAGGGTTATGGCTAGGGTTAGGGTTGGGGCTAGGGTTAGGGCTAGGGTTATGGCTAGGGTTAGGGTTAGGGCTAGGGTTAGGGCTAGGGTTAGGGTTGGGGCTAGGGTTAGGGCTAGGGTTAAGGCTACAGTTAGGGTTGGGGCTAAAGTTAGGGTTAGGGTTGGGGCTAAAGTTAGGGTTTGGATTACATTTACGGTTGGGAATAGGGTTGGGATTAGGGTTAGGGGTGTGTCAGGGTTAGAGGTGTGGTTAGGGTTACTGTTGGGATTAGGATTAGGGGTGTGTTTGGATTAGGGTTTCAGTTATAATTGGGGGGTTTCCACTGTTTAGGCACATCAGGGGCTCTCCAAACGCGACATGGCGAGCGATCTCAATTCCAGCCAATTCTGCGTTAAAAAAGTAAAACAGTGCTCCTTCCCTTCCGAGCTCTCCCGTGTGCCCAAACAGGGGTTTACCCCAACATATGGGGTATCAGCGTACTCAGGACAAATTGGACAACAACTTTTGGGGTCCAATTTCTCCTGTTACCCTTGGGAAAATACAAAACTGGGGGCTAAAAAATAATTTTTGTGGGAAAAAAAAAGATTTTTTATTTTCACGGCTCTGCATTATAAACTGTAGTGAAACACTTGGGGGTTCAAAGCTCTCACAACACATCTAGATGAGTTCCCTAGGGGGTCTACTTTCCATAATGGAGTCACTTGTGGGGGGTTTCTACTGTTTAGGTACATTAGGGGCTCTGCAAACGCAATGTGACGCCTGCAGACCATTCCATCTAAGTCTGCATTCCAAACGGCGCTCCTTCCCTTCCGAGCCCTCCCATGCGCCCAAACGGTGGTTCTCCCCCACATATGGGGTATCAGCGCACTCAGGACAAATTGGTCAACAACTTTTGGGGTCCAATTTCTCCTGTTACCCTCGGGAAAATACAAAACTGGGGGCTAAAAAATAATTTGTGTGGGAAAAAATTTTTGTTTTATTTATACGGCTCTGCATTATAAACTTCTGTGAAGCCCTTGGTGGGTCAAAGTGCTCACCACACATCTAGATAAGTTCCTTAGGGGGTCTACTTTCCAAAATGGTGTCACTTGTGGGGGGTTTCAATGTTTAGGCACATCAGTGGCTCTCCAAACGCAACATGGCATCCCATCTCAATTCCAGTCAATTTTGCATTGAAAAGTCAAACGGCGCTCCCTCCCTTCCGAGCTCTCCCATGAGCCCAAACAGTGGTTTACCCCCACATATGGGGTATCAGCGTACTCAGGACAAATTGTACAACAACTTTTGGGGTCCAATTTCTTCTCTTACCCTTGGGAAAATGAAAAATTGAGGTCGAAAAGATAATTTTTGTGAAAAAAAATGATTTTTTATTTTTACGGTTCTGCATTATAAACTTCTGTGAAGCACTTGGTGGGTCAAAGTGCTCAACACACCTTTAGATACGTTCCTTAGGGGGGTCTACTTTCCAAAATGGTGTCACTTGTGGGGGGTTTCAATGTTTAGGCACATCAGTGGCTCTCCAAACGCAACATGGCGTCCCATCTCAATTCCAGTCAATTTTGCATTGAAAAGTCAAATGGCGCTCCTTCGCTTCCGAGCTCTGTCATGTGCCTAAACAGTGGTTAACCCCCACATATGAGGTATCGGCGTACTCAGGACAAATTGTACAACAACTTTTAGGGTCCATTTTCTCCTGTTACCCTTGGTAAAATAAAACAAATTGGAGCTGAAGTAATTTTTTTGTGAAAAAAAGTTAAATGTTCATTTTTATTTAAACATTCCAAAAATTCCTGTGAAACACCTGAAGGGTTAATAAACTTCTTGAATGTGGTTTTGAGCACCTTGAGGGGTGCAGTTTTTAGAATGGTGTCACACTTGGGTATTTTCTATCATATAGACCCCTCAAAATGACTTCAAAAGAGATGTGGTATCTAAAAAAAAATTGTGTTGTAAAAATGAGAAATTGCTGGTCAACTTTTAACCCTTATAACTCCCTAACAAAAAAAAAATTTGGTTCCAAAATTGTGCTGATGTAAAGTAGACATGTGGGAAATGTTACTTATTAAGTATTTTTTGTGACATATCTCTGTGATTTAATTGCATAAAAATTCAAAGTTGGAAAATTGCTAAATTTTCAAAATTTTTGCCAAATTTCCATTTTTATCACAAATAAACGCAGGTAATATCAAAGAAATTTTACCACTATCATGAAGTACGATATGTTACGAGAAAACATTGTCAGAATCACTGGGATCCGTTGAAGCGTTCCAGAGTTATAACCTCATAAAGGGACAGTGGTCAGAATTGTAAAAATTGGCCTGGTCATTAACGTGGGGGTAAAGGGGTTAATACAAATTGAAAAGTCAGGATAAAGGGAAACTCTGTTATTGTACAGAAATTCACACTTGGCCTCACTGCACATTTAATGTTGTCGCTCATAAAAGTGAAGTTTGGCCAGAAAGACTGGACCTGGTCTTGAAGGGACCATATGATCACATTCAGCAGCACAGAAGGGAGAGAAGGGAGATTCATCCGATAAGATCTCATGGTTCTAGGAAGCCAACAGCATCATTACCCTCCACTTTCTCTTACAGGCCCATCAGAATATTTTTCTTCAAGTGATTTTCTATCTTGTCAGCACATTCTACGTACGCTGTCATTTGGCTTTATAGTTTACAGATCTGGGCAGGTAACAGCGTCTCCTAAACCCAGGGGGGAGGTGGATCTACCAGGCTGTAAGTTCTATAGAAAAGGGCTTTCAATGACCAAAGTCATTTGAACAGTTTTGGGTGGAGGAAATGTTGTGGTCTAGAGGCAAAATGGTGATCATGGTAATACGGCCGGACTACACCACCGATAAAGCAGCCACAGCCGGTGACTGAGAAGAATCTGTGACCTCTCTGCATTTAGTGGTTACTACTCACCTGGGTAGTAATATGTGGGAATCTCCTCTTTACACCACTCATCACCCCTCACATATGTCTCTGTAGTATTAATATGGGTCAGATCTTCACCCTGAAACAAATATTGTAAAAGTCACCGACAAATGGAGAAGTCACATCTATGATCAGCTCTAATCCTGCCATCTCCACCGCTCTCATTACACAAGTATAAAACATATAAGGCTAGGGTCACATTGCGTTAGTGCAACCCGTTTAGCGCTAGCGCTAGCGGGTTGCGCTAACACAATGATTTTAATGTGGCCGCGTCCCGGGGTTGCGGTAACATCCCCGCTCTCGCAGATCCCCGATCTGCGAGAGCGGGTAACGGACCGCGGGCGCGCTTCGGACGCTGCGAGCAGCGTCCGCGGCGCGCCAGGAAACACCGGCGCGTCGCTAGCGCGTGCCGAACATGGCACGCGCTAGTGCTGCGCGTTCCCATTGCCGTGAATGGGCGCGCTAACGGACGCGTTGCACGGCGTTAATTTCGCCGTGCAACGCTGTCCGTTAGCGCTTTCCCATTAACGCAATGGGAACCAAGCCTAATACTGGTGGATAAAACAAGACTGAGCACAAGACCTTCACCGGCGTCTACACATCATAGGGGAGATCTCCTGACACCTTCTCTCCATCTACCTGATGATCCTGAGGAACATTGGGATCTTCTTGCTTGCAGTCCTGTGGAAGAAGAGGACGGGGACATCTCTTTGGTGTTGTCCTCTTACTGGATAGATCTGGAGGAAACACATACAGGGAGTGAATTCATTCTTTACATACAGATAATTATAGGCCGTTTGTATTTAGTCCTGTCTATTACCTGGAGATGTGAGGGGCTGGGGAACCTCCATTATGACGTCCTTGTACAGATCTCTGTGTCCTTCTAAATACTCCCACTCCTCCATGGAGAAATAGACAGCGACATCCTGACACCTTATAGGAACCTGACACACAATGATACCGTCATCCCCCGATCCCTTCATAGTGTTACTGTATAATGTCCCAGCATTCCCAGCAGTGTCACCTCTCCAGTCAGCAGCTCAATCATCTTGTAGGTGAGTTCTAGGATCCTCTGGTCATTGATGTCCTCATGGATCAGGGAGTGAGGTGGAGGCCCCATGATTGGGCTCAGGGGTCTTCCCCATCCCTCAGACACAGGGTCCTGACAGCGATCACTAGAGGTCTTCTTCACCACTGTGTAATCCTGGTAATGGAGAGACACATTAATAAACCTAACTACAGACATTTCCAGAGTCCTCACCTCTCCAGTTCTGTCCATCTGTTATTGCCATAGATAAGAATGATGTAATGTGACGTCATCAGAATCTCTCACCTCTCCAGTAAGCCGGAAGAGGATCTCTAGGGTGAGGTGTAATATCCTCTCCGCCATCTTGTCTCTGTCCATATCCATCTTTGATGGGTAAATCTGGAAAATTTTCTTTTGTAGAAGATCTTCACTGAGAGGATCCGATATTGTGGAGACCTGAATGAGAAGATGAGCCGATGTAACATCATAAGAATCCTGTAATAATACAATTACTGGAGATAATAAGGGAAACATATGAGGAGATTTATTATTTTACAGTATTTAGTTTCCTTCTTTACATCTACTAATAAATTCTATATATTTAGGCCACAGACAACAAGCAGTTTCTTCCTCGGAGTCGGCAGCTGAATACGTTTCTCATAGACTCATCTTCCATAACGCTAATTCTCGTCTCATTTACCGACCCTGGAATCGGCATTAGCAATACTGCAGGAGATATTCATTACACGCGACATGAGAAATAACTACTTCATGATGAGGACGACATCTTCATCTTCTACTACGGCTCTAGAAACATATATGGCCAGAGTCGGTCACTGATTCCATCACCACCGGCCATCTATAGGAAGGTTTCCCGTCTTCCCCGCACTGTAATCTTCTATCACGTTAGATCTCAGGTCTGATTCGCACACAGAAGTTTGTTTATAGCCTAGGAAGCGGGTAATACCCATGGAGCATCCCAGGCTAGTAATATCAGCTCACAACTGTATACTTAGCCTTTAGTGGCTTTTAAAATGGGGGAATGGGGGTTATTAAATATAGGGGGACCCAAACAAGTGGTGTAGGGTCCCCCTATATTTAATAACCAGCAAAGACTATGCAGACAGCTGCGGGTCGCTATTAATAGCCTAGGAAGGGGCCATGGATACTGCCCCCCTAGGCTAAAAACATCTGCGCTCAGCCACCCCAGAAAAGGCACATCTCTAAGATGCACTAATTCTGGCACTTAGCCTCTCTCTTCCCACTTGCCCTTTAGCGGTGGCAAGTGGGGTAATAGTTGGGGGGGGGGTTGTTGCCACCTTTGTATTGTCCGGTGACATCAAGCACCTAGGTTAGTAATGGAGAGGCATCAATAAGACGCCCCCATTACTAACCGCATAGTCCCATTGTAAGAAAACATAGACACCCAGAAAAAAGTCCTTTAATTGAAAGAATAACACAGACTCCTTTAATATTCTCAATTAAACCATACTTACGACCTCGCCTAATTCCACCAAAGCCCTCGATTACTCCTGTAATAAACCAAAAATAATAAAACAACAATGTCCCTCACCTCTCCATCGTTCTGCCCCATGCCGTAATCCATGTCTGGGGGAGAAATAGTTTCCAACCTGGATGGTGCCAAGATGTGACCGTAGAGGTTGAGAACCACTGGAGAATGAGCTGCTGCGAGCAAGGCCTCAGTGTCTAGCGGTGACACTGATGCTCCGTTCCCAGCCGGGCTGAACTGCGGTGACCTCGGTGAGAAACCCTACTAGCACCGTGAGAAAGTCGCATGGTGTAGGGGCGAGTTCACCGGGAGAATTATTAAAAAATACAGTGTGGGGACCCCTCTATTCTTGACAACTAGCCTTGCTGAAGCTGACAGTTGAGGGTTGCAGCCCCCAGCAGCAGGTGTCGGATGATGGGAGCAGTTGTCCCATCAGCTGACACCAGTGACGGGAGGTAACCTGTATACCTCCGATCACAGCTGAGCGCTCCCGCTATCTTTTGACAGTGGGGGAACTGCGGCTCTCTGACTGGCGGGAATGGTTTCACCGCCGTTCAGAAGGGGTGTTTGCCGTGCTGTCATGCATATGACAGCATGTCCAACACTGTATTGTTGGGCCCCCCCATTCAAATGAATGGGGTTCGGGTCCACTCTGCTCAATGACAGGCTGTATGGATGCATCATGCCATCTAGAGGTAGCAGAGCAGAGTGTGACGTCACATCCGGCTGTCCTTGACTTTACTGCTACAAAAAAAGGTCAACCTGCATATTTGCAGCATTTTTTTACTATCCATTCAAGTCAATGGGTGAAAAATGCAGCAAAATTGCTGAAAAGAGTGACATGCTCTATGTCATAAAAACCTGATGACACAAAAAAACTATGTGTGTGTATGAGATTTCTGAAATCTCATAGACTTTGCTGGTAATAGAAAAAGCAGATGAAAATTATCATATAGAAATGCAGCAAAAATGCCTAGTGTGAACATACCCGTGAGAGCAGGAGCAGATGATGGGGGATATTCATAAGCTGCTCTTGTGCTGTAAATAAATAATACAAAAAAGGCATGGGTCCCCCCTATTTTTGATAATCAGCCAGGCAAAACTCACAGCTGGGGGCTGCAACCCTCAGCTGTCCGCTTCAGGAACGCTAGTTGTCAAGAATAAAGGGGTCCCCACGCTCTTTTTTAAATTATTTAAATAAATAATTTTATAAAATGGCATAGGGTCCACCCATTTTGTGACAACCAGCCTTTCTAAAGCTGACAGCTGGGGGCTGGTATTCTCAGGCTGCTAAGGGGCCATGGATATTGACCCCCCCAGCCTTAAAATAGCAGCCTGCAGCTGCCCAGATAAGGCACATCTATTAGATGAGCCAAATCTGGTGCTTAGTCCAGCTCTTCCCACTTGCCCTGTAGCGGTGGCAAGTGGGGTTCAAATTTGTGTAGTTGATGTCACCTTTGTATTGTCAGGTGACATCAAGCCCACGACTTAGTAATGAAAGTAAGACACCTATCCATTACTAATCCTATAGTTATATGGTAAATAAAGACACAGCAAGAATAAATAGAATTGAAAAAATGACACAGACTCCTTTAATAATCTCAAACCATATGTGAAGAAACCAGATTGCATCTTAATTACCCAGTGTCGCGATATGGTATGAAATATCATATAAGTAGTTCCTCTTGCAGCAGGCTGTGGGCTAAAAAGCCCCCCCCCTTCCCTTTCACTCAGCCGAGAGCTGCTAGACCAATGTAGATGGGGGAAGAAGAGTTTATTACCTCGCACTCGGTAGACCTACCCATCGCTCGAAACACAGGCTTCTAACTCCATCTGGTAAAGAAGTAGGGATTTCTCGGTAAATATGTATCACAGACAGGACATATTTGATCTCATTAGAATGCCCACGTTAATCCGAGATGATTGCTGGGTTTGTTATGACTATGACATGTTTTGTAGCGAAGTTATAGAAAGTAGATAAATTTAAGATTGCAGTACTCAGAATGTAGAGAGAGGAGGGTCTGGATAAGCCAGCCTTTCTGTGATGTCACAGGCTGAAGCTATAACTGTCTGCCCAGATCCCCAGCTCAGGCTTCTTGATTTCTTGTCTTCTACTGGAAGAGCCCTGAGCACGTCCAATGAGCTGGGACGTATGGTTGCTGCCATGCTTTGAACATGTGAGTGTTACCTTTTCTCATTTAATCCCTGTTTATTTCATAATTACCCTTGTACATATTTGCAATTGTCTCATTTGTAACATCTTTATAAAATATTTTTGATAAAGCACTGCCTAATTTTTATGGGATATAATATTTAATATTAGTTCATTCTCCATGCTCTAAAAACTGTACCCTAAGTCTCCCGAAGGGAATTACGCTACTGTGGTGTTGGGTTAGCTTCGGACCCGTTTAATCGAAGCTGGTGGCAGCGACCGTGTGCAGACTGTTGGGCTATGTTGTAGCGACTGCGGTGTTGATAATTATTGTTCCTGCCTGAGTGGGAGTAGTTTATCGCGTCGTTGCAGCGTGCCCAATAGTCAGTACATAGCAGGCAGCCTGTCTGGCGACTAATTACTCAGGGTGCAGTACCTAATCTGACCTGAGAGTAAGGGGGGCGCCAGAGAGCTGCAAGTGTGAAGTGAAACTGTAAGCGAGATAGACATAAATCCCTGCAGTTCGTGGTATATTGAAAAGCAGTGGGATACCTAAAATAAGCCCCTGCTGGAAACTAAGAGGTCAATAGCCTTGTGTGTGTTTTGTCATCACATTGTTAGCAGTGGAGGGATAACTAAGATAAGCCCCCCTGCACATGTGATAGCTGTCTGTTGGCCTAAAGTCACCCCGACCCGTGACGTAGGGGTGACGGTCACGGTGTGAATCGTGACAAATTGGTGGCAGCGGTCAGGGAATCCTGACACCCAGACAGCTGTTATGGCTGGCAATCAGGCAACACAGCGTGCAGTAATCAGCGCACATACAGAGATCTGGCAATAACCCAAAACAATAGGACCAGCTCTGAGACGTGGAATCTCTGTAGACTGCAGTACCTGATCTATCCTCACACAACTGGAAGCAGCAGTGGATTGCGCCTATCAACTACCTATGCAACTCGGCACTGCCTGAGGAGCTGACTAGCCTGAAGATAGAAATACAAGCCTGACTTACCTCAGAGAAATACCCCAAAGGAATAGGCAGCCCCCACATATAATGACTGTTAGCAAGATGAAAAGACAAACGTAGGAATGAAATAGATTCAGCAAAGTGAGGCCCGATATTCTAGACAGAGCGAGGATAGCAAAGAGAACTATGCAGTCTACAAAAAACCCTAAAACGAAAACCACGCAAAAGGGGCAAAAAGACCCACCGTGCCGAACTAACAGCACGGCGGTGCACCCCTTTGCTTCTCAGAGCTTCCAGCAAAAGATAATAACAAGCTGGACAGAAAAAACAGAAAACAAACTAGAAGCACTTATCTAGTAGAGCAGCAGGCCCAAGGAAAGATGCAGTAGCTCAGATCCAACACTGGAACATTGACAAGGAGCAAGGAAGACAGACTCAGGTGGAGCTAAATAGCAAGGCAGCCAACGAGCTCACCAAAACACCTGAGGGAGGAAGCCCAGAGACTGCAATACCACTTGTGACCACAGAAGTGAACTCAGCCACAGAATTCACAACAGTACCCCCCCCTTGAGGAGGGGTCACCGAACCCTCACCAGAACCCCCAGGCCGACCAGGATGAGCCACATGAAAGGCACGAACAAGATCTGGGGCATGGACATCAGAGGCAAAAACCCAGGAATTATCTTCCTGAGCATAACCCTTCCATTTGACCAGATACTGGAGTTTCCGTCTAGAGACACGAGAATCCAAAATCTTCTCCACAACATACTCCAATTCCCCCTCCACCAAAACAGGGGCAGGAGGCTCCACAGATGGAACCATAGGTGCCACGCATCTCCTCAACAACGACCTATGGAATACATTATGTATGGAAAAGGAGTCTGGGAGGGTCAGACGAAAAGACACCGGATTGAGAATCTCAGAAATCCTATACGGACCAATAAAACGAGGTTTAAATTTAGGAGAGGAAACCTTCATAGGTATATGATGAGAAGATAACCAAACCAGATCCCCAACACGAAGTCGGGGTCCCACACGGCGTCTGCGATTAGCGAAAAGCTGAGCCTTCTCCTGGGACAAGGTCAAATTGTCCACTACCTGAGTCCAGATCTGCTGCAACCTGTCCACCACATAATCCACACCAGGACAGTCCGAAGACTCAACCTGTCCTGAAGAGAAACGAGGATGGAACCCAGAATTGCAGAAAAATGGAGAGACCAAGGTAGCCGAGCTGGCCCGATTATTAAGGGCGAACTCAGCCAACGGCAAAAATGACACCCAATCATCCTGGTCAGCGGAAACAAAACATCTCAGATATGTTTCCAAGGTCTGATTGGTTCGTTCGGTCTGGCCATTAGTCTGAGGATGGAAGGCCGAGGAAAAAGATAGGTCAATGCCCATCCTACCACAAAAGGCTCGCCAGAACCTCGAGACAAACTGGGAACCTCTGTCAGAAACAATATTCTCAGGAATGCCATGTAAACGAACCACATGCTGGAAGAACAAAGGCACCAAATCAGAGGAGGAAGGCAATTTAACCAAGGGCACCAGATGGACCATTTTAGAAAAGCGATCACAGACCACCCAAATGACAGACATCTTTTGAGAAACGGGAAGGTCAGAAATGAAATCCATCGAAATATGTGTCCAAGGCCTCTTCGGGACCGGCAAGGGCAAAAGCAACCCACTGGCACGTGAACAGCAGGGCTTAGCCCTAGCACAAATTCCACAGGACTGCACAAAAGCACGCACATCCCGTGACAGAGATGGCCACCAGAAGGATCTAGCAACCAACTCCCTGGTACCAAAGATTCCTGGATGACCGGCCAGCACCGAACAATGAAGTTCAGAGATAACTTTACTAGTCCACCTATCAGGGACGAACAGTTTCTCGGCCGGACAACGATCAGGTTTATTAGCCTGAAATTTCTGCAACACTCTCCGCAAATCAGGGGAGATGGCAGACACAATGACTCCTTCCTTGAGGATACTCGCCGGCTCAGATAACCCCGGAGAGTCGGGCACAAAACTCCTAGACAGAGCATCCGCCTTCACATTTTTAGAGCCCGGAAGGTATGAAATCACAAAATCAAAACGAGCAAAAAATAACGACCAACGGGCCTGTCTAGGATTCAAGCGCTTGGCAGACTCAAGATAAGTAAGGTTCTTATGATCAGTCAAAACCACCACGCGATGCTTAGCACCCTCAAGCCAATGACGCCACTCCTCGAATGCCCACTTCATGGCCAGCAACTCTCGGTTGCCCACATCATAATTACGCTCAGCAGCAGAAAATTTCCTGGAAAAGAAAGCACATGGTTTGAACACTGAGCAACCAGAACCTCTCTGTGACAAAACCGCCCCTGCACCAATCTCAGAAGCATCAACCTCGACCTGGAACGGAAGAGAAACATCAGGTTGACACAACACAGGGGCACAGCAAAAACGACGCTTCAACTCCTGAAAAGCTTCCACGGCAGCAGAAGACCAATTAACCAAATCAGCACCCTTCTTGGTCAAATCGGTCAATGGTCTGGCAATGCTAGAAAAATTACAGATGAAGCGACGATAAAAATTAGCAAAGCCCAGGAATTTCTGCAAACTTTTTAGAGATGTCGGCTGAGTCCAATCCTGGATGGCCTGAACCTTAACCGGATCCATCTCGATAGTAGAAGGGGAAAAGATGAACCCCAAAAATGAAACTTTCTGCACACCGAAGAGACACTTTGATCCCTTCACGAACAAGGAATTAGCACGCAGTACCTGGAAAACCATTCTGACTTGCTTCACATGAGACTCCCAATCATCTGAGAAGATCAAAATGTCATCCAAGTAAACAATCAAGAATTTATCCAGATACTCACGGAAAATGTCATGCATAAAAGACTGAAAAACAGATGGAGCATTGGCAAGTCCGAACGGCATCACCAGATACTCAAAATGACCCTCGGGCGTATTAAATGCCGTTTTCCATTCATCTCCCTGCCTGATTCTCACCAGATTATACGCACCACGAAGATCAATCTTAGTAAACCAACTAGCCCCCTTAATCCGAGCAAACAAGTCAGAAATCAATGGCAAGGGATACTGAAACTTAACAGTGATCTTATTAAGAAGGCGGTAATCAATACACGGTCTTAGCGAACCATCCTTCTTGGCTACAAAAAAGAACCCTGCTCCCAATGGTGACGACGATGGGCGAATATGTCCCTTCTCCAGGGACTCCTTCACATAACTGCGCATAGCGGTGTGTTCAGGTACGGACAAATTAAATAAACGACCCTTAGGGAATTTACTACCAGGAATCAAATCGATAGCACAATCACAATTCCTATGCGGAGGAAGGGCATCAGACTTGGACTCTTCAAATACATCCTGAAAGTCCGACAAGAACTCTGGGATGTCAGAAGGAATGGATGACGAAATAGACAAAAATGGAACATCACCATGTACTCCCTGACAACCCCAGCTGGTTACCGACATAGAGTTCCAATCCAATACTGGATTATGGGTTTGTAGCCATGGCAACCCCAACACGACCACATCATGCAAATTATGCAGTACCAAAAAGCGAATAACTTCCTGATGTGCAGGAGCCATGCACATGGTCAGCTGGGCCCAGTACTGAGGCTTATTCTTGGCCAGAGGTGTAGCATCAATTCCTCTCAACGGAATAGGACACCGCAAAGGCTCCAAGAAAAATCCACAACGTTTAGCATAATCCAAATCCATCAGATTCAGGGCAGCGCCTGAATCCACAAACGCCATGACAGAATATGATGACAAAGAGCACATTAAGGTAATGGACAAAAGGAATTTGGACTGTACAGTACCAATAACGGCAGAGCTATCGAACCGCCTAGTGCGTTTAGGACAATTAGAAATAGCATGAGTAGAATCACCACAATAGAAACACAGTCTGTTCAGACGTCTGTGTTCGTGCCGTTCTACTTTAGTCATAGTCCTGTCGCACTGCATAGGCTCAGGCTTACTCTCAGACAATACCGCCAGATGGTGCACAGATTTACGCTCGCGCAAGCGACGACCGATCTGAATGGCCAAGGACATAGACTCATTCAAACCAGCAGGCATAGGAAATCCCACCATTACATCCTTAAGAGCTTCAGAGAGACCCTTTCTGAACAAAGCCGCTAGTGCAGATTCATTCCACAGAGTGAGTACTGACCATTTTCTAAATTTCTGACAATATACTTCTACATCATCCTGACCCTGGCATAAAGCCAGCAGATTTTTCTCAGCTTGATCCACTGAATTAGGCTCATCGTAAAGCAATCCCAGCGCCTGGAAAAATGCATCAACATTACTCAATGCAGAATCTCCTGGTGCAAGAGAAAACGCCCAGTCCTGTGGGTCGCCGCGCAAAAAAGAAATAATAATCAAAACCTGTTGAATAGGATTACCAGAAGAATGAGGTTTCAAGGCCAAAAATAGCTTACAATTATTTCTGAAGCTCAGAAACTTAGTTCTGTCACCAAAAAACAAATCAGGAATCGGAATTCTTGGTTCTAGCATCGATTTCTGATCAATAGTATCTTGAATCTTTTGTACATTTACAACGAGATTATCCATTGAGGAGCACAGAGCCTGAATATCCATGTCCACAGCTGTGTCCTGAAGCACTCTAATGTCTAGGGGAAAAAAAAGACTGAAGACAAAGCTAAGAAAAAAAAATGATGTCAGGATTTCTTTTTTCCCTCTATTGGAAATCATTGAATGGCTCCTTGTACTGTTATGGCTGGCAATCAGGCAACACAGCGTGCAGTAATCAGCGCACATACAGAGATCTGGCAATAACCCAAAACAATAGGACGAGCTCTGAGACGTGGAATCTCTGTAGACTGCAGTACCTGATCTATCCTCACACAACTGGAAGCAGCAGTGGATTGCGCCTATCAACTACCTATGCAACTCGGCACTGCCTGAGGAGCTGACTAGCCTGAAGATAGAAATACAAGCCTGACTTACCTCAGAGAAATACCCCAAAGGAATAGGCAGCCCCCACATATAATGACTGTTAGCAAGATGAAAAGACAAACGTAGGAATGAAATAGATTCAGCAAAGTGAGGCCCGATATTCTAGACAGAGCGAGGATAGCAAAGAGAACTATGCAGTCTACAAAAAACCCTAAAACGAAAACCACGCAAAAGGGGCAAAAAGACCCACCGTGCCGAACTAACAGCACGGCGGTGCACCCCTTTGCTTCTCAGAGCTTCCAGCAAAAGATAATAACAAGCTGGACAGAAAAAACAGAAAACAAACTAGAAGCACTTATCTAGCAGAGCAGCAGGCCCAAGGAAAGATGCAGTAGCTCAGATCCAACACTGGAACATTGACAAGGAGCAAGGAAGACAGACTCAGGTGGAGCTAAATAGCAAGGCAGCCAACGAGCTCACCAAAACACCTGAGGGAGGAAGCCCAGAGACTGCAATACCACTTGTGACCACAGAAGTGAACTCAGCCACAGAATTCACAACAGACAGCTACCTTTTTGCAAACCAATAAGAACTGACTTTTCATTTGTATATTGGCTTGTGAATTTAAGTGTTTATATTTGGTGGTTCAAGAAGACAGACTTGCAAACTGATACCATTTAACATACAGTGTAAAGGTACCTTCACACTAAACAACTTCACAACGATATCGCTAGCGATCCGTGACGTTGCAGCGTCCTGGCTAGCGATATCATTGTGTTTGACACGCAGCAGCGATCAGGATCCTGCTGTGATGTCGTTGGTCGGAGCTAGAAGGACAGAACTTTCTTTCGTCGCTGGACTCCCTGCAGACATCGCTGAATCGGCGTGTGTGACGCCGATTCAGCGATGTCTTCACTGGTAACCAGGGTAAACATCGGGTTACTAAGCGCAGGGCGCTCTGCTTCCTGCACTGGCTGTGAGCGCCGGTCAGCCGGAAAGCAGAGCGGTGACGTCACCGCTCTGCTTTCCGGCCACTGGGCTCACAGTCAGTGCAGGAAGCAGAGCGCCGGGGACAGACAGCTGAAGGTAAGTATGTAGTGTTTGTTTTTTTTACTTTTACGATGGTAACCATGGTAAACATCGGGTCACTAAGCGCGGCCCTGCGCTTAGTAACCCGATGTTTACCCTGGTTACCGGTATCGTTGGTCGCTGGAGAGGTGTCTGTGTGACAGCTCTCCAGAGACCAAACAGCGACGCTGCAGCTATCACCATCGTTGTCGGTATCGCTGCAGCGTCGCTTAATGTGAAGGTACCTTAATTCTGTAACAGTGACTTGTACATAGTGTTTATCTTTGTTTATTGATGTGTGCTGATATGCTAATTGTGCATTGAATTCCAGATCTAGCTTGGTGACTTCTAAAGCAGAGAAGGAAAGACTGTGCAAATAGATTGAATGGTCAAGTAGTACTATGTAATCTCATCACCATTGTTTGCCATATATTGATGTTGAACTAAAGGACACTGGGTAATTCTAAAAATAGCTTACATGCCTTGGGTATAAAAAGAATCAGAGATCACATCCTGGGGGGGGGTCTGAAGTAATACAGAGCTACCAGCCAGACATTCTGCAAACCACACTACAGACATAAGAAAGGACTGCAGCCAATTCATCATGGCACCATCACGAGGGACACTGGTCTAGGATTCTATAGGATACGACCTAGGGGTGTTCGGCTCCGGTTGAAAGGACACAGACCTGATCCAGTGACCATCTCTGCACCATGGATGTTTGGAGAAAGCCAGGGTTGGGACCCGCTAGTCGCCTGGTTCCATGGAGATGGTCCGATAAGACAGGTGGTGACTCTCGTGTCAACTGGCTTTGGACCTTGTATGGACTCTATGGACAGTTCTTGGTCATCTCCCTATGCTTGTCGCTGCCCCTTCTCTGTGCGTTCATCCACAGATGGAGTAGCGACCCTGGGAGCTCTGATATCCTGTCAACTGGCTTTGGACCTTGTATGGACTCTATGGACAGTTCATGGTCATCTCCCTATGCTTGTCGTTACCCCTTCTCTGTGCCTTCATCCACAGATGGAGTAGCGACCCTGGGAGCTCTGACATCATGTCATACTGGAAACACGTGGAGACGCAGTGATATTTTATATGCGCCCATGTACCCATACAATTCCAGGCATGTTGGGAATGCTCTGTTTGCTATTGTGTGCTGTGGTTCAATAAAGTATTGCCACCCTGTTTTACCTTAACCCTGTGTTGTCTGTGTAGTGTATTGGCCACTGGGAGATAGAGCGGGCGTTCAGTGGTATGAGCCGTGGTCCATGCAGTCTTGCTAAAGACAGCCGGGCCAGCGGACAAGAGCACCCACTGACCCCGCTTCTCCATAACACCATACTCACGACCTCGCCTAATTTCACCAAAGCCATCGATCTCTTGTACTAAAACTAAAATAAAAAAACAACAATATACCATACCTGTCTGTCATTCTGTTCCATGCCATAATCCATGTCTGGGGGAGAAATAATTTTCAACCTGGATGGTGCCAAGATGTGACCGTCCAGGCTGAGAACCACTGGTGAATGAGCTGCTGCGAGCGCAGCGTCAGTGACTAGCAGTGACATTACTGATGCTGCGCTCCCAGCCGGGCTGAACTGCGGTGACCTCAGTGAGATCCCCGCTAGCACCATGAGAAAGTCGCACAGTGCAGAGGCGAATTGAAATTCACTGCAGTGAAATTCTCCCGTGAACTCGCCTCTGCATTGTGCGACTTCCTCACGGTGCTAGCGGGGATCTCAGAGCCCACACCATTTTTTTATTAGTTAAATACATGTACAGTAAGCTGCACCCACTGTTCTAATTGTATTTGTCACTGACATCTATATATCTACCTATTCTATTTGTATTTACTGTATGTAATCCATGACTTCTATCCTGTCACCTCCTGTAGCGATTTTACACTACCGCGGCTTCAGAATTACCGCCTTTTCTTCTATCTGTGTAATATATATATTCTGTGTCACTGACATCTATAAAAAACATTCCTTCTCACCCCCAATGGAGGTGGTCTTTTTTGTCTTTTCTCATTCTCGGGTCCTCTACCAGAGACCTGGGAGTTTGAGGGTTCTGCACAGGATCTTAGTTGTTCCCAGCATTGCGCTTTTCTAGACAGAGAGCTCAGATGTTGCTCCTGGGATCTGTTGTAGCCATTCCTCCAACTTAGGGGTCACTGTTCCAAGTTCTCCTATCACCACTGGAATCACTGTTGCCTTTACGTTCCACATCTTCTCCAGTTCTCCTTCGAGGCCCTGGTATTTCTCCATCTTCTCATATTCCTTCTCTCCGATGTTGCTGTCACTTGGCACTGCCACATCTATTATCATTGCTGTCTTCTGATCCTTGTCTTCTATCACAATGTCTGGTTGGTTAGCCAACACCTGATTATCCGTCTGGATCTTGAATTCCCACGGGATTTTAGCCGTTTCATTCTCCACCATTTTTTCTGGGGTCTCCCACCTGGATTTAGGGGGAATTAGCCCATATGCTGTGCAGATGTTCCTGTATATAATTCCCCCTACTTGGTTGTGGCCTTCAGTATACGCTGTTCCTGCTTGCATTTTGCAACCTGCCACTATGTGTTGGACAGTTTCTAAGGTTTCTTTGCATAGTCTGCACCTTGGGTCTTGTGTTGTGTACAAGATTCTTGCTTCTATGGATCTGGTATTTAGTGCTTGCTCTTCTGCCGCTAGGATTAGTGCCTCTGTGCTGTCTCAGAGTCCAGCTTTCTCCAGCCATTGGTAGGTTTTCTTCATGTCAGCCACCTCCATTATCTGTCGATGATACATCCCATGCAGCGGCTTGTCTTGCCATGGCGGTTCATGTTCCTGTTCTTCCTTCCAGATCTGTTATTGTTGCTGCCTTAAACTTTCTCTCAGCATCTCATATTTTGGTGCCATTTTTCTGATGTTTTCCTGGGTACTCCTCGTTTCATCCGTGATGGTGGCCTGGATACTTTTCAAACCTCGACCACCCTCCTTTCTGTTGGTGTACAATCTTTGGGTGTTAGTCTTAGGGTGAAGACCTCCAAGCATTGTGAGGAGCTTTTGTGTTTTCACATCTGCAGCTTCCATCTCTTGTTTTGGCCAGCACACTATGCCAGAAGGGTATCTGATAACTGTCAGGGCATAAATATATTGATGGCGCAGATTTTATTCTTCCCATTGAGCTGGCTCCTCAGGACCTGTCTTACCCTTTGATGGTATTTGGATGTTGCTGCCTTCCTTGCTTCCTCATCATGGTTACCGTATTCCTGTGGGATGCCGAGGTACTTGTAGCATGTCTGTACATCTGCTATGTTCCCTACTGGTAATTCCACTCCATCAGTCTTGACTACCTTGTCTCACTTTATTACAAACCGGCCGCACTTCTCCAGTCCGAAGGACATCCCGATATCTTCACTGTAGATCCTTGTCATGTGGATCAGTAATTGATGTCTCATTCGTTTTACGCATACAGCTTGATGTCATCCATGTAGAGGAGGTGGCTGATGGGGCTTCCACTCTTGAACTTATATAAATAGCCAGACTCTGTAATTATCTGACTGAAGGGGTTCAAGCCTATGAAGAACAGCAATGAGGACAGTGCACCACCTTGTTATATGCCGCTTTTGATGGTCTCTTGTGCTAGTTGTGTTGAGTTGACTTAAAATGTTATTCTCCATAGCCCCATTGATTTTCTGAGCAAGGTTCTTAATTTCATGTTGACATTGTACAGAGCCAAGCATTCACAGATCCATGTGTGTGGCATTGAGTCAAAGACTTTCCTATAATCAATCTAGGCTGTGCTGAGATTGGTCTGTCTGGATCTTGAGTCTTGAGCCACTGCTCTATCTACTAGGAGCTGGTGCTTAGAGTACTGGTTCATATGGTTCTGTAGCTTGGTGCCTATGATGCCTGACAGAAGTTTCCATGTTGTTGTAAGGCAGGTTATTGGGCGGTAGTTGGATGGAATTGTTCCTTTGTGAGGATCCTTCATGATCAGCACTGTTCTGCCATGTGTTAGCCAAGATGGGTGGTGGCCTGCTTCTAGCAGTTGGTTCATTTGCTTTGCCATGCTTTCATGTACCGCTGTGAATTTCTTTAGCCAGTAGGTGAGGATCATGTCTGGGCCAGGTGCTGTCCAGCTCTTCATGTTCTTGACCCGCTGTTGGATGTCTGCTTCTGTAATGGTGACTGGTTCTTGCACTATGTGGTTGCTGTGTTTCATTCTCAGATATTGCATCCACATTGCACTGGTGTTGTGTTTTTTCCTTCTCCCATATGTTCCTCCAGTATTGTTCAGTCTCTGCTATTGGTGGAGTTGCTGCCTTTGTGCTGTTCCTCTGTAGTTGGGAGTACACTTTGGATAGTTCTTTGGAGAACAGGGCATTTATCTTCTTGGCCTCAGCTTCTCTAATGTATCTCCCTAGTCTTGCAGCGAGTGCTGTGAGCCTTTGTTTAGCAGTCTCTTCAGTTGGGGTCAGGCCTTTGTACTTGTCCAGCTTGGTCTTATTATTGACCTTTACACACTTCTTTATTTCTGATGGTTGGCTGACTTCCCTTCATGGCACCTTGATCTTTGTCTAGAGTCTTCTTTTCCAAGGGGAGCACGTACTTCTGTTGTTCTTGCTGGTTGTACAGCCAAGCATTTCCATGATTGCTGAGGCAGTAGCATAGATCAGGTTATTAGTCCGAGTTATGGTGGTGGTATTTACTGATGCAAGAGCTGCTCTATTGGCATCCTCTAGCATACTGTTTGGTGGTCTTTATTTGCTGAGCCTTGGCAGTCGATCTCTGGTATTGATGGTATTTAGTTTATCTAAGATCTTCTGATTCAGACCAGCTGCAGTGCTCTCTAGTAGCAGGGCTGGATCAAGATCTTTAGGGGGTTGCACATGTTGTTCTTCCAGATCTTGATATGAGGTGGATCTGCAGTGCAGTTGATCCATCTCAAGTTGTGCTAATAGCTTTCTCTTTATGATATTGAAACGTTGGGTGACTAGTTGTTTCTCAGTGGACATGCAGGTCTTGTATTCATCCAGAGTTTCCTCATATGCTTCATATATCCTCTCCCATTTGGTCTGCTGTTATAGTAGCATTTCATCAGATCCAGGTTCTCATGACTTGTCCATGTATGGTTTGGTCCAGTAGCCCATTTATCATCAGATTATACTGGTTCCTCGACATCTGACGCGGACCTTGTTAATCCAGGCGACGTCTGAGCTGGCATGACTCTCTTTGCTCGTGACTAGTGTTGAGCAATACCTTCCGATATTTGAAAGTATCAGTATCGGATTGTATCGGCTGATATCCGAAAAATATCGGATATCGCCGATACCGATACCCGATACCAATACAAGTCAATGGGACACAAATGTCGGAAGGTATCCTGGAATGGTTCCCAGGGTCTGAAGGAGAGGAAACTCTCCTTCAGGCCCTGGGATCCATATTCATGTAAAGAATAAAAATAAAAAATATGGATATACTCACCCCTCCGGCAGACCCTGGACCTTAGCGGTGTAACCGGCAGCCTCCGTTCCTAAGAATGAGCGGGTGAACGACCTTCGATGACGTCGCGGCTTGTGATTGGTCACGTGACCGCTCATGTGACTGCTCACGCGACCAATCACAAGCCGCGACGTCATCGCAGGTCCTTCACCCGCTCATTCTTAGGAACGGGGGCTGCCAGTTACACCGCTAAGGTCCAGGGTCCGCAGGAGGGGTGAGTATACCCATATTTTTTATTTTTATTCTTTATTTTACACATGAATATTCATCCCGATCCCGATATCGCAAAAATATCGGAACTCGGGATCCGAATTCCGATACCGCAAATATCGGCCGATACCCGATACTTGCGGTATCGGAATGCTCAACACTACTTGTGACACTCTCATGGTTATTGAGGTAGGCACCATAGTGTTATGGACCACTACTGATATATTATGTCCAACAGGGCAGAGCCAGGATTTGAACCCCAGTCTCCCACATTGGTGGCTGTGATTTTACTAAACGCGCCACATGTATTGCCGGCTTCTATTATATCTTTTACCGAATGTTACCACCTTTTTCCGATCTTAAGAAAAATGCTCGTGTTACTGATCATGAATCCGAATGTACCATATTTGTGCCGAATTTATATTTGGCGATCGTTTTCCGAACATATTCGCTCATCTCTAATTATTAATTAATTAACCTTCGACTCTGCCCTGTCCTTCAAACCACACATCCAAGCTCTTTCCACCTCCTGTCGCCTCCAGCTCAAAAATATCTCCAGGATCCGTCCTTTCCTCAACCCCCAATCTACTAAAATGCTTGTGCACGCCCTCATCATTTCCCGCCTTGACTAATGCAACATCCTTTTCTGTGGCCTCCCTGCTAACACCCTTGCACCTCTCCAGTCCATCCTTAACTCTGCTGCCCGACTAATCCATCTCTCTCCTCGCTACTCCTCCGCTTCCCCCCTCTGCAAATCTCTTCACTGGCTCCCATTCCCTCAGCGTATCCAGTTCAAATTGCTAATACTGACCTACAAAGCCATCCACAACCTGTCTCCTCCATATATCTCTGAACTAATCTCTCGATATCTTCCCTCACGTGACCTCCGGTCCTCCCAAGACCTCCTTCTCTCCTCCACACTTATTCGCTCCTCATCCAATCGCCTCCAAGACTTCTCCCGAATATCCCCCATCCTCTGGAACTCTCTGCCCCAACACGTCCGACTATCAACCACAGTCGGATCCTTCAGACGGAACCTGAAAGCTCATCTCTTCAGGAAAGCCTACAGCCTGCACTGACACCGCTGCTGCCTCATCACCAACGAAGCTACCGCCTCACCAACACCGGAGCTACCGCCTCACCAACACCGGAGCTCCTGCAACCCTCAACCTACTGTCTCCTTCCCCATAATCCTGTAGAATGTAAGCCCGCAAGGGCAGGGTCCTCGCCCCTCTGTATCAGTCCGTCATTGTTAGTTTGTTTACTGTATGTGATATTTGTAACTTGTATGTAACCCCTTCTCATGTACAGCACCATGGAATCAATGGTGCTATATAAATAAATAATAATAATAATTATGGCCACCACAACCTGCTACACAAAATAAAACCCCCCACTCAGTATGGAGGCATTTACAGTCCACCACAACCCCAGTATAACGGCCCCTACCAGCCACACATTCAGTATGAGAGTCCCAACAGCTCTTCTCTTAATATGATGCCCCCACAATTCCTGATATTTGATTAATAACCACACGCTACTCAGCCAACCCGGTTCCTGAGGAGCGCTGCTCTGGTCTGTGCGGTGTGAGTACTGAGGCTCCGCACTACAGGTGTGATGTAGTGACGTCATTGTGCCTGCAGTTTCAAGCTCAACATAGAAAAAAATTCCATAAAAACAATCAAAGCAAGGATGTGGTCAAAAAAATGCTTTATTAATTACATAAACTCAGACTATACCATACAATAGAGTAAAAATTGCATATATATATATATATATATATATATATATAAAAAATGTATCAAAAATTATATATAAAAAATGTATAGTGCCTGTAGTTAACTGGTGTCCATATATGTAAATCCTGTGTCCGTTATATCATGCCAATATGGCCCATAAAAATACAATAACATGGGAGAGAAAAAACCAACTATAAATACAAAAGTGTCAGGTAAAAGCAGAAATCTGCGAGAGTGGAGTTGTAAACGTTACTCAATCTAATGTGCAAATAGTGCATACATGTGAAGCAACCAAACACCGCATTTAGCGGCAACAAACAAAGTGCATGAGCCAATGGTTAATATAGGGGGACACTTACTATATATATATGACTCCGATTCCAGGGACCACCAGTCACTATCCAGGGCACCCCGACGCGCGTTTCAGACGCACGATCCTTCGTCAGGGGAGACACTATATATATATAGTAAGTGTCCCCCTATATTAACCATTGGCTCATGCACTTTATTGTTTGAGAGGGTGAACGCCAAAGAAAATCAGATATGTAATAGGGAAATTATAAACTGTGTAACATGTCGTCCCCTTAAAAATATAGTTTTAATTAGATTACCATAAAAATACCAATTCCCAGTGAAACACAAAAAATACTAAAAGAATCTAATAGTGCACCTAGCCTAATACAATGACCCTACGCTTAACTGCTGTCCCTTCCTAGCAGTGGAGGTTGGCACCCTGATAGAATTTTTGGCGCCCCCCACTCCGCGGCGGCTCTCACCTGCTCACCCTGTTAAATAACTCGCAAACTATAGGTGGGAAAACAATGAGCATATAAAAGAAATGAAAGAAAGCGTAAGGTAAGGAAACTAAGGTGCACAAAAAATATATATATCAACCCCCTGCATTTAAATCCCGTATAGAACAATCAAAACGCTGAAAGGATGAGCAAAAAAATCTAAACCTATATGCTCATAGCGTTTATGCTCCAGTCCTACTGCATATCACATAAAGATAGAGCTGTATGCATAATTAACGGGAGGATAGTAGCAAGGGGGATATACTAACAGATGACCTGGTTCAGTATAAGATAAAGCTGTGCATGGCAGCAAAACTTAAAAAGCCATTAGCAGTATTCAATATCAGTACATTCAAAACATTCAGCGATGTTTAAATAGTCCAGCATAACAGCCAGCATCTATAGTCTCATAGAGATTCATAACACTGCACAGGAGATGAAAATAACAAAGTGCACTCAGCTGCAATCTGGTGGATAAGATATTAATAGCTGACAATAATGGATGAACACTGATGGCTGACAATGGCTGCTTTAACTCATGCACAGTCTAGTAGACAGAGATAGATGGTTCCAAGGGCAGCAAACAAAAAGGGTGTTAACCCCCAAAAAACCACTTAGCTGCCAGCCAACGCCCCGACGCGTTTCCCCATCATACGGTTCCTCAGGGGGCAGAGATGTCGAACCAGAGGCCAAAGATGCAGGTGCCCTGATGCCTGGGCAGACCTAGTAAGATCCCAATGGGGGGGGCGCTTATATAGTGACAGATAAACCCTCCTGACCAATGGAGATATTCAGTAGGGACTCACCCCCATCATTTCCAGAAACACCGGGTATAGTAAACAAATCCAGGGTCCAGACATCGGGACCGATTGGTACAAACACGTCCATAATAGTATGGGGTTCCCACCCCCTCAATCAGAGAAGGATCATTAATGAGCATGTGAAATAAAGTACATACCACAATGGGTGATATCCCAGAACCGACACCCCGCCAGATTGTGTGCGATGGGCGCCGCCATGTTTGATGAGAAATACAATGCTGCGCACTATGCTAAGACAGGCAGACGTTGTTTAGATAGATAACTAGTGCGCACGCGCCACATGTAATAGGCAATAAAGCGAAGCGGCGCATGCGCTCCATTCCGGAGTGCAAGGAGGGGGCCAGTGATGAACCAAGTGGATGGCGCGTGCGCACAATATTAGAAGTGCACACTGGTAGGCAACCCATACGCCGGCGCAGAAAGGTCGATAACAATATCGCAACCCAGCGCATGCCCCCTAATCCGGGACGCAACGCTGGAGACCAGACCTGCAAGGGCGCAAAAGAGACGCAAAAGCGCTCTAGATAAGGTGCACATGAATAGGGCGCAGTAATAGTATATACATGGCCTCCACGCTCGCTTATTTAGACATGAACAGTGCGCTACTAAATGGCAAATGAGCCCCGTATGTGCGCATACATTGAATAACTGTAGATACAGGATATTAATAAAAAATCCGCTTACAGTATAACCACCTACTATAATGGCCCATTTATGATTAGGGATGATGAAAAATAATAAAAATATTCCAGAGGAACAGTTCTGAAAAGTGTCCGTGTGGTACTAGATATGGGAAAATGTTCAATTTTCTAAAAAGATATTAGTCACAATTGACACCTACAAAAAATATAAATACGTAGGGTTAGTATGACGGTTCCAAAAATAAGGCCCCCCATTTAACAATGCAACCTGAGACAGGGGCAGAACAGAGATTTAAAGTGTATACCGAATGTATGAACACGCTATATTACAGAAAGAATGTGTAAGTTAGTGATTCATTCAGCCCTCGTGGCGATACGGACTGCATACGAAAGATCCACTCTGCTTCACGTTTTAGGAGGGCCTTATCAAAGTCGCCTCCTCTTAGCTTTGGTTTCAGTAATTCAATCATGCAGAAGGTGATCCCCTCCGGGGCACCCCCATGCACCTGATTGACATGCCGGGCAATAGGGGTGTCCCTTTTGTGCCTAATGTCCCCAAGATGTTCACCAAATCTCGTTCTAAGCTCCCTTGTGGTTTTGCCAATGTAGTCTAGGGGACAAGAGCAGGTGATCTTATACACTACTCCTGATGACTTACAATTACCAAAGTCTCTAATGTCAAAGCATCTGCCATTCGCAGCGCTCTTGAATTGTTTAGTCTGTCTAACATATTGGCACTTAGAGCAGTTACCGCACCTAAAAAAGCCAAGTGGTTTTCTCTCAAGCCATGTGCCTGTTCCCTGTGGTCTTTGGTATAAACTATGTACCAGCCTGTCCCCAATTGATCTCCCCCTCCTATAGGTGATGCTAGGTGTAGGGGAGATGAAATCTTTTAAGCCCGGATCTGCCTGGAGCACCCCCCAATGTCTTCTCATAATCTGATATATCCTATCAGATTGGTTGTCAAAAGTCCCTATAAGTCTGACCAGGCTGCCCTTGGAACCATCTATCTCTGTCTACTAGACTGTGCATGAGTTAAAGCAGCCATTGTCAGCCGTCAGTGTTCATCCATTATTGTCAGCTATTAATATCTTATCCACCAGATTGCAGCTGAGTGCACTTTGTTATTTTCATCTCCTGGGCAGTGTTATAAATCTCTATGAGACTATAGATGCTGGCTGTGTGGGGGTATGGCGGTACTGTAGGAACATTATACTGTGTGTAGGGTATGGCGATACTATGAGAATATTATACTGTGTGGGGGTATAGCGGTACTGTAGGAACATTATACTGTGTGTGGGGGTATGGCGGTACTATGAGAACATTATACTGTGTGTGGGGGTATGGCGGTACTATGAGAACATTATACTGTGTGTGGGGGTATGGGGGTACTATGAGAACATTATACTGTGTGTGGGGGTATGGCGGTACTATGAGAACATTATACTGTGTGTGGGGGTATGGCGGTACTGTAGGAACATTATACTGTGTGTGGGGGTATGGCGGTACTATGAGAACATTACACTGTGTGTGGTGGTATGGCGATAGTATGAGAACATTATACTGTGTGTGGGGGATGGCGGTACTATGAGAACATTATACTGTGTGGGGGTATGGCGGTATTGTGAAAATCCCTTTTTTACGAGAGATGCCAGTACTGTGGAAACATTATACTGTGTGAGCGCCATCATATATATTACATAAGGGGTGTAAAAAGGAGAGTCATAAAAAAGACTCCTCAGGGCTGTGCTGCATTTGTACAGACTGCTATCTGCCGTCCAGACGGGACCATGTGACATCAATGGGAAGAGGGAGGGTTTCCGGAGGGAAGAGTCTAGAGGGTGCACCTGGTCAGGAGACCTTGATGACGCAGTTACTGATATTATAAAGGCCGGAGCACCAAAGGCAGAACAGATTTGGCGCCAACAAAGGAAAGGGGTGCGGGGAAGAATCTGAGGTACCAGCTCATGGTAAAGTGCCCGAGGCAGCTGGGTGTGGGGCAGAACCCTGCTTACAGGGCATAATGGGGGCATTACACTGTGTGGGGCCAAGAAAGGGGCCCTGTACTAGGAGAACAATCCGCACCCTCACTTCCTGTCCTCCATAGTTGGCTCGTATGTATCTATTACAGGAAACGCAACAACAACGTTATGATTCTTATAAAGAGTCTCAGTGCAGAAGGGGTTAATGTCCCCGCGCTCAGTAATGGGGAATCTCCACATACCTCCACCTGCAGAGCCGCACTCCACATATATGGCTGCTCTGTGCGCACAGGACCTGTGATGAGGTCACAGGGGGGAGGAGTCAGGGGTCACGTGATCCACAGTGAAGACGCTACATGGAGACTTCTCCTCAGTCAGTGACATTTCCGCCATTATTCGCCCTCACTACTGGCACAATTACCTCGTGCCGCCTTTTCTACACAATGTTCTGTGTGGAATGTAACGTGTGATTTCTCTGGAGACAAATAGACCCCACACATGAGGGAATTATTACCGGTTACCGGATCTCTAGTATATGGCGGCATATGATTGTGCTATCGCCTCCACACCGGGAGCTAAAATGCCGAAATCTCGCTTATTTACCCCCTTCCAGTGTCCGGCTAAGGGTCATATACGGCCATGCCCCTCTCCAGTCGCTGTGAGGTTTTGTTAATAGGATGGAGGGCGGCGTCCATGCTTGGACTTCAGAGAGAGTAATAAAATCACAGCTCACCTTCCCTGTCCTTTACCCCTTACACCTGACCTGTTTAGCTAATTACCTGGAGATAAATGGTTTTACAGACTTACCGTGAGAGGGGCATATAACCTTATACGTATCGCCATGGTGACGGATGGAAGCCCGCACACAATACACCTGAGGGGCAGATTGAACATTTGATGCTGCCATTCGGGGTAACCAATGCTTCCAGTCTCTGAAAATGTCATTAATTATATTTTTTCTCCCTGATTGGTGGATTTGTGGTAATTTTCCTGGATGATGTATTGAGTTCCTCACGTACTCTGGAGGAGCATGGTGAGCATGTCAGACAGGTTCTCCAGGTTCTACGTGACAAATATTTATTTGCTAACTTGGAGAAATGGCAATTTGTGGTACAGCAGGTCCAGTTCTCAGGACATTTGGCTTCTGCATTGGGATTTCAGATGGACTCCGTTAAGGTCCAAGCAGTCCTTGATTGCTTCTAACCAAGTAACCTGAAAGCGTTACAGAGATTTCTTGTAGTCGAGATACTGAGGAACAAACAAGCGAAAAATAGGGTCTTATCTGATAAGATGTAATGAGAATAGAGGAGTATTACACTCACCTGATAGAGCGGCACCTCAGCAACATGTTCAATGCATAAATCAGCTGCTGCCGGACACGGGGCCAAAGACCGAGCAGAATAGCTGATCCGGGTATAATGTGTCTGTACCTGCACTGCTGATGAAGACTATCAGATATGGAGATTTCCTTAGAAATGTTTATTCAAATAGGTTTTCAAAGTCAACGCGTTTCAGAGTCACGCAGGACCTCTTCCTCAGGACAAACCTGATAGCGGATGAACATGTCAAGCTTGGAACATTTTATAAGAAGTCTTTTTGGAAAAAAAAAAAACAAACAAAGCACGATATGTCAGAGTTCATGAGAAAGTCCGTCAAACAAAGATAAATTATGGTTCATGAAAAAAAAAAAAAACATCTACATACATTAATTATATTAAAAAGTACTTATGAATGAAGTGAGGTCACCTAAAAGAATGAATAAACATGTAAGTGATGTGAAAGAGAAAGTTCTTGCCATTAAATAAATCATTTATAAATGGTGTTAGGCTAAGTTCACACTGCGTTAGTGCAGTCCGTTCAAGACATACGTTAAACAGTCTGCGCTAATGCAAGTGCCGACGTTGGCACAGCGCTATTGCAGATGGAGCATCTGCTAGCTCCATCTGCGCTAGCAGTGACGGACCCGGAAACGCTGCAGCCCGCGTCTCGGGTCCGTCACTCAATGACGGCACATCGCTAGCGCACGCCCATTGCTAGCGATGCATCCGCCATAGAAAGTAATGGCGGCGTTAACGGACTATGTTACACCGCGGTGTAAGGTAGTTCGTTTAACGGGTAACAGTAACACAGTAGTTTCCTATATGAGATGTGACCTGGTGTTCTGGAAGGTTCTGAAGTCACAGGTATAGTGATGTAAAGCTGTGCACCACTAGTGAACTTGATGGATCAGCATTGGACTGAAAAAATAGGATTATTGGAAAAGAATCCAATGACCCAGAAGACAAATCCGTAACCCAATGGTTAATAAGTAATAAGAATGAATGTCAGCCTGGGGTGTTACATAGTGAGAAATGGAAGTGCTGACAACACAAGAATGTGATTGGATCTTGTATGTGACGGCTGTCTATTCGAAGAGCGCGTGTTGGTTCCTGGTCGCGGCTGTTCTGGTAACAGGAGACATAAACCTAGTGAGTAGAGTTGAGCGACCTTGACCTTTTTAGAGTCGAGCCGGGTTTCGCGAAACCCGACTATCTCAAAAGTCGAGTCGAGTGGAATCGGCCGATTATCGTGAAAAGTCGGGGATCGACCGAAACATGAAACCCAATGCAAGTCAATGGGGGAGCATAGTCGGCAGTGAGTGGAGGCCAGGAAAACATGTACAGTGTCCATTTTAATGGCAAAAAACATACATTCTTATTCCTGAAGCTTGTCAATCTAAATTTACCTTATAATAATAGTAAGGCATTGGAAATTGGGGGTCATTTGGCTAAAGTTGTGGGGGGTAGGGCTGGTTCAAGTAATTAGTGGGCCCAGGAAATCTTGACCACGTCACGGCAGTGGAGCAGGGAGAGGTAGGTATTTCAACTTTGCAAGTGCTGTGATCCTGAGCAAGCAGGGGGGCCCACTCGTTGGCACTGGCACAGGGCCCCTCAAAGTACAGTGGTGTGTTTGCACGGCGGTGGCGCCTCCCACCGGCAGCAACACTTTTGCGTACTATGAGGGGCCCTGTGCCAGTGACGTCGCCAACGAGTATTCCTCCCCCCACCTGATGAATGAACCTGCACCTTCATCTGCACCTTCCTCTTTGTCCCCGTGTAAGGTGGTATGGTATGCGGGAAGGGGGACCTGACTTTCAGCAGGGTCACAATCTTGCAGTGTAGCGTGCACGGGAAATGTTGCGTTATGGGTCAATGTACCAGCAGACTCATCTATCACTGGCTGGGCAATGGGCAGGATGAGGGGGAAACAGATATGGGCCCAAAGAATAAAGTGGGCTAAATGCAGTTCAAAATTGGTAACGGGACTAACCAGGGGGCATTGTTTTGTTCAGTGGAGGACAACTGGAATGAGAGGCTGACACAGAGAGTAGGCCCAAATCAGTAAGTATTCTAAATGCAGTTCAAAGTTGGCAACAATAGTAAACCGGCGGCACAGCTTTGTTCACAGTAGGAGAACAGCAAGGAGCGGCAGACACAGATAGAAGGCCCCAACCCAACTAGTAGGCCTAATGCAATGTGGTTTTCAACAACTACTTCAGAAGAGCCAGAAGATCGAAGCAATGGAGACGAAACCTGGGGAACACCTTGGAGTGGAACACACCGTCTCTACACCCCATACCCAATTTGTAGGCCTAATGCAGTGTAGTTTTCTACAACTACTAAACGAGAGTCGGAAGACCGAAGCAATGTAGACGAAACCTGGGGAACACCTTGGAGTGGAACACACCGTCTCTACACCCCATACCCAATTTGTAGGCCTAATGCAGTGTAGTTTTCTACAACTACTAAACGAGAGTCGGAAGACTGAAGCAATGTAGACGAAACCTGGGGAACACCTTGGAGTGGAACACACCGTCTCTACACCCCATACCCAATTTGTAGGCCTAATGCAGTGTAGTTTTCAACAACTACTAAACGAGAGTCAGAAGATTGAAGCAATGGCGAGGAAACCTGGGGAACACCTTGGAGTGGAACACACCGTCTCTACACCCCATACCCAATTTGTAGGCCTAATGCAGTGTAGTTTTCTACAGCTACAAAACGAGATTCGGAAGACCGAAGCAATGTAGACGAAACCTGGGGAACACCTTGGAGTGGAACACACCGTCTCTACACCCCATACCCAATTTGTAGGCCTAATGCAGTGTAGTTTTCTACAACTACTAAACGAGAGTCGGAAGACCGAAGCAATGTAGACGAAACCTGGGGAACACCTTGGAGTGGAACACACAGTCTCTACACCCCATACCCAATTTGTAGGCCTAATGCAGTGTAGTTTTCAACAACTACTAAACGAGAGTCGGAAGACCGAAGCAATGTAGACGAAACCTGGGGAACACCTTGGAGTGGAACACACTGTCTCTACACCCCATACCCAATTTGTAGGCCTAATGCAGTGTAGTTTTCTACAACTACTAAACGAGAGTTGGAAGATCGAAGCAATGGGGAGGAAACCTGGGGAACACCTTGGAGTGGAACACACCGTCTCTACACCCCATACCCAATTTGTAGGCCTAATGCAGTGTAGTTTTCAACAACTACTAAACGAGAGTCAGAAGATTGAAGCAATGGCGAGGAAACCTGGGGAACACCTTGGAGTGGAACACACCGTCTCTACACCCCATACCCAATTTGTAGGCCTAATGCAGTGTAGTTTTCAACAACTACTAAACGAGAGTCAGAAGATTGAATCAATGGCGAGGAAACCTGGGGAACACCTTGGAGTGGAACACACTGTCTCTACACCCCATACCCAATTTGTAGGCCTAATGCAGTGTTGTTTTCAACAACTACTAAACGAGAGTCAGAAGATCGAAGCAATGGCGAGGAAACCTGGGGAACACCTTGGAGTGGAACACACCGTCTCTACACCCCATACCCAATTTGTAGGCCCAATGCAGTGTAGTTTTCTACAACTACTAAACGAGAGTCGGAAGACCGAAGCAATGTAGACGAAACCTGGGGAACACCTTGGAGTGGAACACACCGTCTCTACACCCCATACTCAATTTGTAGGCCTAATGCAGTGTAGTTTTCTACAACTACTAAACGAGAGTCGGAAGACGGAAGCAATGTAGACGAAACCTGGGGAACACCTTGGATTGGAACACATCGTCTCTACACCCCATACCCAATTTGTAGGCCTAATGCAGTGTAGTTTTCAACAACTACTAAACGAGAGTCAGAAGATTGAAGCAATGGCGAGGAAACCTGGGGAACACCTTGGAGTGGAACACACCGTCTCTACACCCCATACCCAATTTGTAGGCCTAATGCAGTGTAGTTTTCTACAGCTACAAAGCGAGATTCGGAAGACCGAAGCAATGTAGACGAAACCTGGGGAACACCTTGGAGTGGAACACACCGTCTCTACACCCCATACCCAATTTGTAGGCCTAATGCAGTGTAGTTTTCTACAACTACTAAACGAGAGTCGGAAGACCGAAGCAATGTAGACGAAACCTGGGGAACACCTTGGAGTGGAACACACCGTCTCTACACCCCATACCCAATTTGTAGGCCTAATGCAGTGTAGTTTTCTACAACTACTAAACGAGAGTCGGAAGATCGAAGCAATGGGGAGGAAACCTGGGGAACACCTTGGAGTGGAACACACCGTCTCTACACCCCATACCCAATTTGTAGGCCTAATGCAGTGTAGTTTTCAACAACTACTAAACGAGAGTCAGAAGATTGAATCAATGGCGAGGAAACCTGGGGAACACCTTGGAGTGGAACACACCGTCTCTACACCCCATACCCAATTTGTAGGCCTAATGCAGTGTTGTTTTCAACAACTACTAAACGAGAGTCGGAAGATCGAAGCAATGGCGAGGAAACCTGGGGAACACCTTGGAGTGGAACGCACCGTCTCTACACCCCATACCCAATTTGTAGGCCTAATGCAGTGTAGTTTTCTACAAGTACTAAACGAGAGTCGGAAGACCGAAGCAATGTAGACGAAACCTGGGGAACACCTTGGAGTGGAACACACCGTCTCTACACCCCATACCCAATTTGTAGGCCTAATGCAGTGTAGTTTTCAACAACTACTAAACGAGAGTCGGAAGACCGAAGCAATGTAGACGAAACCTGGGGAACACCTTGGAGTGGAACACACCGTCTCTACACCCCATACCCGATTTGTAGGCCTAATGCAGTGTAGTTTTCTACAACTACTAAACGAGAGTCGGAAGATCGAAGCAATGGGGAGGAAACCTGGGGAACACCTTGGAGTGGAACACACCGTCTCTACACCCCATACCCAATTTGTAGGCCTAATGCAGTGTAGTTTTCAACAACTACTAAACGAGAGTCAGAAGATTGAAGCAATGGCGAGGAAACCTGGGGAACACCTTGGAGTGGAACACACCGTCTCTACACCCCATACCCAATTTGTAGGCCTAATGCAGTGTTGTTTTCAACAACTACTAAACGAGAGTCGGAAGATCGAAGCAATGGCGAGGAAACCTGGGGAACACCTTGGAGTGGAACACACCGTCTCTACACCCCATACCCAATTTGTAGGCCTAATGCAGTGTAGTTTTCAACAACTACTAAACGAGAGTCAGAAGATTGAATCAATGGCGAGGAAACCTGGGGAACACCTTGGAGTGGAACACACCGTCTCTACACCCCATACCCAATTTGTAGGCCTAATGCAGTGTTGTTTTCAACAACTACTAAACGAGAGTCGGAAGATCGAAGCAATGGCGAGGAAACCTGGGGAACACCTTGGAGTGGAACGCACCGTCTCTACACCCCATACCCAATTTGTAGGCCTAATGCAGTGTTTTTTTCAACAACTACTAAACGAGAGTCTGAAGATTGAAGCAATGTAGACGAAACCTGGGGAACACCTTGGAGTGGAACACACCGTCTCTACACCCCATACCCAATTTGTAGGCCTAATGCAGTGTAGTTTTCAACAACTACTAAACGAGAGTCAGAAGATTGAAGCAATGGCGAGGAAACCTGGGGAACACCTTGGAGTGGAATACACCGTCTCTACACCCCATACCCAATTTGTAGGCCTAATGCAGTGTAGTTTTCAACAACTACTAAACGAGAGTCGGAAGACCGAAGCAATGTAGACGAAACCTGGGGAACACCTTGGAGTGGAACACACCGTCTCTACACCCCATACCCAATTTGTAGGCCTAATGCAGTGTAGTTTTCAACAACTACTAAACGAGAGTCAGAAGATTGAAGCAATGGCGAGGAAACCTGGGGAACACCTTGGAGTGGAACACACCGTCTCTACACCCCATACCCAATTTGTAGGCCTAATGCAGTGTAGTTTTCAACAACTACTAAACGAGAGTCAGAAGATTGAAGCAATGTAGACGAAACCTGGGGAACACCTTGGAGTGGAACACACCGTCTCTACACCCCATACCCAATTTGTAGGCCTAATGCAGTGTAGTTTTCAACAACTACTAAACGAGAGTCAGAAGATTGAAGCAATGGCAAGGAAACCTGGAGAACACCTTGGAGTGGAACACACCGTCTCTACACCCCAAACCCAATTTGTAGGCCTAATGCAGTGTAGTTTTCTACAACTACTAAACGAGAGTCGGAAGACCGAAGCAATGTAGACGAAACCTGGGGAACACCTTGGAGTGGAACACACCGTCTCTACACCCCATACCCAATTTGTAGGCCTAATGCAGTGTAGTTTTCAACAACTACTAAACGAGAGTCTGAAGATTGAAGCAATGTAGACGAAACCTGGGGAACACCTTCGATTGGAACACACCGTCTCTACACCCCATACCCCATTTGTAGGCCTAATGCAGTGTAGTTTTCAACAACTACTAAACGAGAGTCAGAAGATTGAAGCAATGGCGAGGAAACCTGGGGAACACCTTGGAGTGGAACACACCGCCTCTACACCCCATACCCAATTTGTAGGCCTAATGCAGTGTAGTTTTCTACAACTACTAAACGAGAGTCGGAAGACCGAAGCAATGTAGACGAAACCTGGGGAACACCTTGGAGTGGAACACACCGTCTCTACACCCCATACCCAATTTGTAGGCCTAATGCAGTGTAGTTTTCTACAACTACTAAACGAGAGTCGAAAGATCGAAGCAATGGCGAGGAAACCTGGGGAACACCTTGGAGTGGAACACACCGTCTCTACACCCCATACCCAATTTGTAGGCCTAATGCAGTGTAGTTTTGAACAACTACTAAACGAGAGTCAGAAGATTGAAGCAATGTAGACGAAACCTGGGGAACACCTTGGAGTGGAACACACCGTCTCTACACCCCATACCCAATTTGTAGGCCTAATGCAGTGTTGTTTTCAACAACTACTAAACGAGAGTTGGAAGATCGAAGCAATGGCGAGGAAACCTGGGGAACACCTTGGAGTGGAACACACCGTCTCTACACCCCATACCCAATTTGTAGGCCTAATGCAGTGTAGTTTTCAACAACTACTAAACGAGAGTCAGAAGATTGAAGCAATGGCGAGGAAACCTGGGGAACACCTTGGAGTGGAACACACCGTCTCTACACCCCATACCCAATTTGTAGGCCTAATGCAGTGTAGTTTTCAACAACTACTAAACGAGAGTCAGAAGATTGAAGCAATGGCGAGGAAACCTGGGGAACACCTTGGAGTGGAACACACCGTCTCTACACCCCATACCCAATTTGTAGGCCTAATGCAGTGTAGTTTTCAACAACTACTAAACGAGAGTCAGAAGATTGAAGCAATGGCGAGGAAACCTGGGGAACACCTTGGAGTGGAACACACCGTCTCTACACCCCATACCCAATTTGTAGGCCTAATGCAGTGTAGTTTTCAACAACTACTAAACGAGAGTCAGAAGATTGAAGCAATGTAGACAAAACCTGGGGCACACCTTGGAGTGGAACACACCGTCTCTACACCCCATACCCAATTTGTAGGCCTAATGCAGTGCAGTTTTCAACAACTACTAAACGAGAGTCGGAAGACCGAAGCAATGTAGACGAAACCTGGGGAACACCTTGGAGTGGAACACACCGTCTCTACACCCCATACCCAATTTGTAGGCCTAATGCAGTGTAGTTTTCTACAACTACTAAACGAGAGTCGGAAGATCGAAGCAATGGCGAGGAAACCTGGGGAACACCTTGGAGTGGAACACACCGTCTCTACACCCGATACCCAATTTGTAGGCCTAATGCAGTGTAGTTTTCAACAACTACTAAATGAGAGTCAGAAAATTGAAGCAATGGCGAGGAAACCTGGGGAACACCTTGGAGTGGAACACACTGTCTCTACACCCCATACCCAATTTGTAGGCCTAATGCAGTGTTGTTTTCAACAACTACTAAACGAGAGTCGGAAGATTGAAGCAATGGCGAGGAAACCTGGGGAACACCTTGGAGTGGAACACACCGTCTCTACACCCCATACCCAATTTGTAGGCCTAATGCAGTGTTGTTTTCAACAACTACTAAACGAGAGTCGGAAGATCGAAGCAATGGTGAGGAAACCTGGGGAACACCTTGAAGTGGAACACACCGTCTCTACACCCCATACCCAATTTGTAGGCCTAATGCAGTGTAGTTTTCTACAACTACTAAACAAGAGTCGGAAGACCGAAGCAATGTAGACGAAACCTGGGGAACACCTTGGAGTTGAACACACCGTCTCTACACCCCAGACCCAACTAGTAGGCCTAATGCAGTGTTGTTTCAACAACTACTAAACACGAGCATGAAGATTGAATCAATGGAGAGGAAACCTGGAGAACACCTTGGAGCGGCAGAGACCGTTAGTAGGCCCTACCGAAGTAGTAGCTCCAATGCAATTTTCCAATTCCTAGAGGCTGAAAACCAGACTATTGATGCTCAGCTTTTTTCAAAGGAGGACAGCTGTATTGAGTGGCGCAGACAGACACAGTTATTAGGCCTTAACCCAAAAATGTGGCTCAATGCAGTTAAAAAAAGGTTACAGGGGTACACAGGCAGCATTGGTCTGTTCAGTTGAGGACTATTAAAATTATGGACCGTAGACAGACTTTGTACGCCTACTATTAAAAAAAGGATGCTCTATGCAATTAAAAATAGGTTCCAGGGGTACACGGGCAGCAGTGGTCTGGTCTGTGGAGGCCTAGTGGAAGGAGGGACCACAGACAGGCGTAGTAGGCCTAACATAATAAAATTGGGCTGTAGGCACTTTATAATTGGTTCCAGGGGTACACGGGCAGCAGTGTTGTGGTCAGTGGAGGCCTAATGGAAGGAGGGACCGCAGACAGGCTTCGAAGGCCTAACATAATAACATTGGGCTGTAGGTACTTTATAATTGGTTCCAGGGGTACACGGGCAGCAGTGCTCTGGTCAGCGGAGGACAATTTGAATTAGGGACTGCAGACAGACTTTGTAGGCTGTCCCCTGTGGACCATGCATCCAACACATTAACCCAGTGTGCCGTAATGGACACGTAACTTTTTGTGGAAATGCCTACTGGTCCATGTGTCTCTTGTCAGGTGCACCTTTCTACTGTTTTATTGCCTGAGTGCTATGACAATGCAGACTTTTTGATGCCGGTGGAGGGCTGGGATGGCTTTTCTCGCAAAAGAAGTGTCGACTGGGTAGCTTGAACCGTGGTACAGAGTAGTTCATCTTTTTTCTATAAATATAAAACAAAGAAAAAAAGTAGGCTCCATGCACTTTCAGCTGGGTTCCAGGGGTACACGGCCAGCATTGGTCTGGTCAGTGGAGGACAAGTGTAAGGAGGTACCGCAGACAGGCTTCGAAGGCCTAACATAATAAAATTGGGCTGTAGGCAATTTAAAATTGGTTCCAGGGGTACAAGGGCAGCAGTGGTCTGGTCTGTGGAGGCCTAGTGGAAGGAGGGACCGCAGAAAGGCTTCGAAGGCCTAACATAATAAAATTGGGCTGTAGGCACTTTATAATTGGTTCCAGGGGTACACGGGCAGCAGTGGTCTGGTCAGTGGAGGACAAGTGTAAGGAGGGACCGCAGACAGGCTTCGAAGGCCTAACATAATAAAATTGGGCTGTAGGCAATTTAAAATTGGTTCCAGGGGTACACGGGCAGCAGTGGTCTGGTCAGTGGAGGCCTAGTGGAAGGAGGGACCGCAGACAGGCTTCGAAGGCCTAACATAATAAAATTGGGCTGTAGGCAATTTAAAATTGGTTCCAGGGGTACACGGGCAGCAGTGGTCTGGTCAGTGGAGGCGTAGTGGAAGGAGGGACCGCAGACAGGCTTCGAAGGCCTAACATAATGATATTGGGCTGTAGGCAATTTAAAATTGGTTCCAGGGGTACACGGGCAGCAGTGGTCTGGTCAGTGGATGCCTAGTGGAAGGAGGGACCGCAGACAGGCTTCGAAGGCCTAACATAATAAAATTGGGCTGTAGGCAATTTAAAATTGGTTCCAGGGGTACACGGGCAGCAGTGGTCTGGTCAGTGGAGGCCTAGTGGAAGGAGGGACCGCAGACAGGCTTCAAAGGCCTAACATAATAAAATTGGGCTGTAGGCAATTTAAAATTGGTTCCAGGGGTACACGGGCAGCAGTGGTCTGGTCAGTGGAGGCCTAGTGGAAGGAGGGACCGCAGACAGGCTTTGTAGGCCTAACATAATAAAATTGGGCTGTAGGCAATTTAAAATTGGTTCCAGGGGTACACGGGCAGCAGTGGTCTGGTCTGTGGAGGCCTAGTGGAAGGAGGGACCGCAGACAGGCTTTGAAGGCCTAACATAATAAAATTGGGCTGTAGGCACTTTATAATTGGTTCCAGGGGTACACGGGCAGCAGTGGTCTGGTCAGTGGAGGCCTAGTGGAAGGAGGGACCGCAGACAGGCGTAGTAGGCCTAATATAATAAATTTAGGCTGTAGACAATTGGAATTCTCTTGCAGGTGTACACAGGCAGCATTGGTGTTTTCAGCGGAGGCCGATTGTAATGAGTGTCTGCTAGTTAGTAGTCCCAAACAATAAATACCTGTTAATGTCTCGCATTACAACAAAACGAAAACACAAAAGGGTGCAATCATTAGGTACAGGGGTGGGCTCCTCTGCGTCTTTTCAGACCTAGTAATTTGGCGGAAAGTATTTACTTGGGTAAATATAGGACACTGCCCCTGACTATGTTAAGTACCATCATACATGTCAACACAATGGTATTGTCAGTGGCAGGAATTTAAGGATGTCAGCGCATAGACTAAACATTGGTGGAACTGTGAGAGATAATTGTGCAAGTGGGAGAGCAATGTTTGAGCTGGGGGTGGGGGAACTCTCTTGTGGCCGGCGGTACAGGCCCAGGGCCCCTCATGTTACAACAGTGTGTCTGACGTTGGGTGCGCACCACCACCGCCAGAGACACTTAATTGTACTATGAGGGACCCAGTGGCAGTGCCGTCGACCAAAAGCGGGCACACCCACCTCATCAGACAGACAGCACTCTCACGGTTGATTGCGCCAAGTGGCGATACCACGGCCCCGTGTGGGGAGTTTGGCCATTTAGGGAGGTGTTAACATGTCGTATGCTGGACAATCAGCTGCTGCAAATTACGACATTGGAAAAGTCATTCAGAGTAGTCCACAGGCAAGACCTTTTCATAGGAAAGCTAGGTGTCGGCCGGGCAAGGTGGGGCAAAAGAATTCGAAGTCCAGTTGTGGTTCATTTTAATGAAGGTTAGATCATCAACATTTTGGGTAGCCAGACGAGTCCTTTTTTCGGTTAATATTGAACCTGCAGCACTGAATACTCTTTCTGATAGGACACTAGCTGCCGGGCAAGCAAGCTCCTGCAATGCATATTCTGCCGATTCTGGCCAGGTGTCTAATTTGGATGCCCAGTAATCAAATGGGAATGACGGTTGAGGGAGAACATCGATAAGGGATGAAAAATAGTTTGTAACCATACTGGACAAATGTTGTCTCCTGTCACTTTGAATTGATGCAGCAGTACCTGTCCTGTCTGCGGTCATAGCAAAATCACTCCACAACCTGGTCAGAAAACCCCTCTGTCCAACGCCACTTCTGATGTCTGCACCCCTAACACTCCTGGTCTGCTGCCCCCTGCAGCTCGTGTGAGAACGATCACGGGCGCTGTGTGCTGGGAATGCCTGAAGCAAACGGTCAACAAGAGTTGATTGTTTGGTTGCTAATATTAGTTCCAAGTTCTCATGTGGCATAATATTTTGCAATTTGCCTTTATAGCGAGGATCAAGGAGGCAGGCCAACCAGTAATCGTCATCGTTCATCATTTTAGTAATGCGTGTGTCCCTTTTGAGGATACGTAAGGCATAATCCGCCATGTGGGCCAAAGTTCCAGTTGTCAAATCTGCGGTTGTGATTGGTTGAGGTGCAGTTTCAGGCAAATCTACGTTACTTGTGTCCCTCAAAAAACCAGAACCCGGCCTTGCCATGCCACCAATTTCCAGTGCCCCCGGGAAAGCTTCCTCATTAAAAATATCCTCATCCCCATCATCCTCCTCGTCCTCCATCTCCTCTTCGCCCGCTTCCTCGTCCTGTACACTGCCCTGACCAGACAATGGCTGACTGTCATCAAGGCTTTCCTCTTCCTCTGCTGCAGACGCCTGATCTTTTATGTGCGTCAAACTTTGCATCAGCAGACGCATTAGGGGGATGCTCATGCTTATTATGGCGTTGTCTGCACTAATCAGCCGTGTGCATTCCTCAAAACACTGAAGGACTTGACACATGTCTTGTATCTTCGACCACTGCACACCTGACAACTCCATGTCTGCCATCCTACTGCCTGCCCGTGTATGTGTATCCTCCCACAAAAACATAACAGCCCGCCTCTGTTCGCACAGTCTCTGAAGCATGTGCAGTGTTGAGTTCCACCTTGTTGCAACGTCTATGATTAGGCGATGCTGGGGAAGGTTCAAAGACCGCTGATAGGTCTGCATTCGGCTGGAGTGTACGGGCGAACGGCGGATATGTGAGCAAAGTCCCCGCACTTTGAGGAGCAGGTCGGAGAACCCCGGATTACTTTTCAAGAAGCACTGCGCCACCAGGTTTAAGGTGTGAGCCAGGCAAGGAATGTGTTTCAGTTGGGAAAGGGAGATGGCAGTCATGAAATTCCTTCCGTTATCACTCACTACCTTGCCTGCCTCAAGATCTACTGTGCCCAGCTACGACTGCGTTTCTTGCTGCAAGAACTCGGACAGAACTTCCGCGGTGTGTCTGTTGTCGCCCAAACACTTCATAGCCAATACAGCCTGCTGACGCTTGCCAGTAGCTGCCCCATAATGGGACAACTGGTGTGCAACAGTGACAGCTGCCGATGGAGTGGTTGGGCGACTGCGGTCTGTGGACGAGCTCTCGCTTCTGCAGGAGGACGAGGAGGAGGAGGGGTGCGAACACCTACAGCCAACTGTTTCCTAGACTGTGGGCTAGGCACAACTGTCCCGAAATTGATGTCCCCTGTGGACCCTGCATCCACCACATTCACCCAGTGTGCCGTGATGGACACGTAACGTCCCTGGCCATGCCTACTGGTCCATGCATCTGTTGTCAGGTGCACCTTTGTACTCACAGATTGCCTGAGTGCATGGACGATGCGCTGTTTAACATGCTGGTGCAGGGCTGGGATGGCTTTTCTCGAAAAGAAGTGTCGACTGGGTAGCTCGTAGCGTGTTTCAGCGTACTCCATCAGGGCTTTGAAAGCTTCGCTTTCAACTAACTGGTAGGGCATCATCTCTAACGAGGTTAGTCTAGCTATGTGGGTGTTCAAACTCTGTGTACGCGGATGCGAGGATAAGTACTTCCTTTTTCTAACCAGAGTCTCATGTAGGGTGAGCTGGACTGGAGAGCTGGAGATCGTGGAACTAGCGGGTGTGCCGGTGGACATGGCAGACTGAGAGACGGTTGGAGACGGTATTGTTTCCGCCTGTGCCCTAGATGCAGTGTTTCCTACTACGAAACTGGTGATTCCCTGACCCTGACTGCTTTGGGCTGGCAAAGAAACCTGCACAGATACTGCAGGTGGTGCGGAAAATGGTGGCCTTACAGTGACGGAAGGGATGTAGCGTTGTTAACTAGCTTCATTGGCCGAGGGTGCTACAACCTTAAGGGAAGTTTGGCCGTTAGTCCAGGCTTGCAAATGCATGGTGGTTAAATGTCTATGCATGCAACTTGTATTGAGACTTTTCAGATTCTGACCTCTGCTTAAGGTAGTTGAACATTTTTGACAGATGACTTTGCGCTGATCAATTGGATGTTGTTTAAAAAAATGCCAGACTGCACTCTTTCGAGCATCGGATCCCTTTTCAGGAATTGCAGACTGAGCTTTAACCGGATGGCCACGCTGTCCTCCAACATGTTTTGGCTTTGCACGCGTTTTGTCCCATCTACGGGCCCGGCAGATGGAACCTGTTGCGATGTTGATGCCTGCTGCGGCCCCTCCTCCTCCGCTTCAGAACTACTGCCGCCTGCACCCTGTTCCCCCAATGGCTGCCAATCGGGGTCAACAACTGGGTCATCTATAACCTCCTCTTCTAGCTCGTGTGCAACTTCGTCTGTGTCACCATGTAAGTCGGTGGTATAGTGTTCGTGACGGGGCAACATAGTCTCATCAGGGTCTGATTCTGGATCAGTACCCTGCGAGGGCAATGTTGTGGTCTGAGTCAAAGGACCAGCATAGTAGTCTGGCTGTGGCTGTGCATCAGTGCACTCCATGTCAAATTCTACTTGTAATGGGCATGGCCTGTTAACTGTTTCACTTTCTAAGCCAGGGACGGTATGTGTAAAGAGCTCCATGGAGTAACCCGTTGTGTCGCCTGCTGCATCCTTCTCTCTTGTTGTTGTTTTTGCTGAAGAGGACAAGGAAGCGACTTGTCCCTGACCGTGAACATCCACTAACGACGCGCTGCTTTTACATTTACCAGTTTCAAAAGAGGAGGCAAATGAGCTAGAGGCTGAGTCAGCAAGGTAAGACAAAACTTGCTCTTGCTGATCCGGCTTTAAAAGCGGTTTTCCTACTCCCAGAAAAGGGAGCGTTCGAGGCCTTGTGTAGCCAGACGACGAACCTGGCTCCACAGCTCCAGACTTAGGTGGAATATTTTTTTTCCCACGACCACCTGATGCTCCACTACCACTACCATCATTACCAGCTGACAATGAACGCCCACGGCCACGACTTCTTCCACCAGACTTCCTCATTGTTTTAAAAACGTAACCAAAGTAACTTTATTTGTTGCTGTCAAACAACTTACACGGTGAGCTATAACTTCAGTATGATTTAGATATCCCTTTACAGGTGGGTGAGACCGCAAGGAAAATCAGGCACAATGTTACACACTCTGTTTTCTGTGGCACCAAATGAGAGAGATGCCACACACGCAGGACTGTCACTCAAGCACAAATGTCAATATTAATCTCCCACTGTATTTTTTTTTTTTCAGGGAGAATTTAGAAAGCAAATTAAAAAAAAGATTTTTTCAGGTAGAATTTAGAAACCAAAAAAAAAAAAAGGCTTTCTATGGCCCACTATTTGAGAGAGAGAGATGGCACACACAGGAGTCAGGAGTGGCACACAAGCCCAAAGGCCAATATTAATCTCCCACTGATTTCTTTTTTGATTTTTTCAGGTAGAATTTAGAAACCAAATAAAAAAAAATAAATAGGCTTTCTATGGCCCACTATTTGAGAGAGATGGCACACACAGGAGTCAGGAGTGGCACACAAGCCCAAAGGCCAATATTTATCTCCCACTGATTTATTTTTTGATTTTTTCAGGTAGAATTTAGAAACCAAATAAAAAATAAATAAATAGGCTTTTTATGGCCCACTATTTGAGAGAGAGAGAGATGGCACACACAGGAGTCAGGAGTGGCACACAAGCCCAAAGGCCAATATTTATCTCACACTGATTTATTTTTTTATTTTTTCAGGTAGAATTTAGAAACCAAATAAAAAAAATAAATAAATAGGCTTTCTATGGCCCACTGAGTGAAAGAGAGATGGCACACACAGGAGTCAGGAGTGGCACACAAGCCCAAAGGCCAATATTAATCTCCCACTGATTTTTTATTGATTTTTCAGGTAGAATTTAGAAACCAAATTAAAAAAAAATTATTAGGCTTTCTATGGCCCACTGACTGAGAGAGAGAGAGATGGCACACACAGGAGTCAGGAGTGGCACACAAGCCCAAAGGCCAATATTTATCTCCCACTGATTTATTTTTTGATTTTTTTCAGGTAGAATTTAGAAACCAAATTAAAAAAAAAAAAGGCTTTCTATGGCCCACTATTTGAGAGAGAGAGATGGCACACACAGGAGTCAGGAGTGGCACACAAGCCCAAAGGACAATATTAATCTCCCACTGATTTATTTTTTGATTTTTTCAGGTAGAATTTAGAAACCAAATAAAAAAAAAAGAAATAGGCTTTCTATGGCCCACTATTTGAGAGAGAGAGAGATGGCACACACAGGAGTCAGGAGTGGCACACAAGCCCAAAGGCCAATATTTATCTCCCACTGATTTATTTTTTGATTTTTTCAGGTAGAATTTAGAAACCAAATAAAAAATAAATAAATAGGCTTTTTATGGCCCACTATTTGAGAGAGAGAGAGATGGCACACACAGGAGTCAGGAGTGGCACACAAGCCCAAAGGCCAATATTTATCTCACACTGATTTATTTTTTGATTTTTTTCAGGTAGAATTTAGAAACCAAATAAACAAAAAAAAAGGCTTTCTATGGCCCACTATTTGAGAGAGAGAGAGATGGCACACACAGGAGTCAGGAGTGGCACACAAGCCCAAAGGCCAATATTTATCTCCCACTGATTTTTTTTTAAATTTTTTCAGGTAGAATTTAGAAACCAAATAAAAAAAAATTAAAAGGCTTTCTATGGCCCACTATTTGAGAGAGAGAGAGATGGCACACACAGGAGTGAGGAGTGGCACACGAGCCCAAACGACAATATTAAACTCCCACTGATTTTTTCAGGTAGAATTTAGAAACCAAATAAAAAAAAAAAATAGGCTTTCTATGGTCTACTGAGTGAGAGAGAGAGAGATGGCACACACAGGAGTCAGGAGTGGCACACAAGCTCAAAGGCCAATATTAATCTCCCACTGATTTTTTATTGATTTTTGTCAGAAAGAATTTAGAAACCAAATAAAAAAAAAAATAGGCTTTCTATGGCCCACAGAGTGAGAGAGAGAGAGATGGCACACACAGGAGTCAGGAGTGGCACACAAGCCCAAAGGCCAATATTAATCTCCCACTGATTTTTTTTTTTCAGGTAGAATTTAGAAACCAAATAAAAAAAAAATTAATAGGCTTTCTATGGCCCACTATTTGAGAGAGAGATGGCACACTCAGGACTGGCACACAAGCCCAAAGGCCAATATTAATCTCCCAATGGTTTTTGTTTCTGGGAGAAGTTATAAACCCCAAAAAAAAAAAAAGGCTTTCTATGGCCCACTATGTGAGAGAGATGGCACACACAGGGATGGCACTCTAGCAGAAATGCCAATCTTAATCTCCCACAACTTATTTTTTGTAGGGAGAATTAAAAAAAAAAAAAAAAGGACTGTCCTACAATTACTATCTCCCTGCAGTAATTTCAGCCAGGTATGGCAGGCAGCAATAAGGAGTGGACTGATGCACAAATTAAATAAAAAGTGTGGACAAACAAAAAAGATAGCTGTGCAGAAAGGAAGGAACAACAGGATTTGTGCTTTGAAAAAAGCAGTTGGTTTGCACAGCGGCGTACACACAGCAATGCAGCTATCAGGGAGCCTTCTAGGGCAGCCCAATGAGCTACAGCGCTGAGGAAAAAAAAATGTAGCTTCCACTGTCCCTGCAAACAAAAGGTGGTGTTGGACAGTGGAAATCGCTACAGCACAAGCGGTTTGGTGGTTAATGGACCCTGCCTAACGCTATCCCTGCTTCTGACGAAGCGGCAGCAACCTCTCCCTAGGCTCAGATCAGCAGAAGTAAGATGGCGGTCGGCGGGAACGCCTCTTTATAGCCCCTGTGACGCCGCAGACAGCAAGCCAATCACTGCAATGCCCTTCTCTAAGATGGTGGGGACCAGGACCTATGTCATCACGCTGCCCACACTCTGCGTCCACCTTCATTGGCTGAGAAATGGCGCTTTTAGCGTAATTGAAACGCGACTTTGGCGCGAAAGTCGCGTACCGCATGGCCGACCCCACACAGGGGTCGGGTTTCATGAAACCTGACTTTGCCAAAAGTCAGCGACTTTTGAAAATGAACGACCCGTTTCGCTCAACCCTACTAGTGAGCATGTATCGGGGTCAAGCTACTATGGTGGAAGCGGATAGAATGTGTAGTGAATGGGAGTAAGGCCAGAGTCACACATGTGAGAAACACGTCCGTGTCTCGCATGTGAACAGCAAGCTCTGGCGCCGGCACTTCGGAGCGGAGCGTGCGGCTCTATGTGTTGATATGCGGCTGCACGCTCCGCTCCGAAGTGCCAGCGCCAGAGCTTGCTGTTCACATGCGAGACACGGACGTGTTTCTCGTATGTGTGACTCCAGCCTAAGGGAAAATGAGGGAGATGATGATGAGGCGAATAATGCGATACAAAGAGCGTCGGCTGATCACTCAGGATACAGAATGGAGGATCCATTGGAGGAGCACTCTGGATGCCAGAGGCAACGAAAAACTGGGGGAACGAACTACACTAGGGATGAGCGAGCATACTCGGTAATGGTCGTTACTGGCCAGATCATCGCTGTACTCAGCGAGCACTGAGCATTTATGGCTTTGCTTGGTGGGAGTTTGGGTCCCCACCCTGCATGTTTGGCGCTCTTTAGAGAGCCAATAAACATGCAGGGATTGTCTGCCACGCACTGTAATGCCGTAGCCATGTTGGTTGTGGCATTACAGTGATTGGCTGGCCGCACAGCATCATCAGGTCTATAAGAGACCTGGCACCGCCCTGCTCGTCACATTCAGCTCCGGATTCAGACAGTGTAGGGAGAGCTTCTGCCGAGATAGGGTCAGATGTGGGGGGTTTTCAGTTTGTGAGGGTCTACCATCATAGAATCCACAAATCCAGCTAAACCAACAGTTCTTCTAAGGACTAATTCCGGAGTATATAGATTGCAGTGCTAGGTAGGCAGGGGAGTGTATGTGGCTCTATACAATCAGTGCAAGGCCTGCAGGCGCTGTATGTGGGTATATAGATATCACTGCATACATCAAGAGGATCCATTCCATTACTGTCTGCCTATTACATATATACATGGCCCCAGGTGTCAGTGGCAGGAATAATTTTTTTGCATCTTAATCCTGATTATTTTATTCCAAAGCCCCTTTTTTTCTCCATTTGCTTGTTGACACTGCAGACTACAGCCAGATCCTTTTCATAGTTCAGCATAAAAATCCAGCTATATTACACGGGTTTGCCCATCCCAGCAATCACATCTGAGTGCGCAGAAAATTCTGCCATTTTGTTGTGGTACTGTAAAATTTTTGGGAGTGTTTTATCCAATTTCTTGACACCATTTTGCTGCCCAAAAAAACATTTAGCAACAGGGCAGATATTGTAAACTGAGTTTTGTGTGCCACACGGATCACATATCATTGCGCTCATGATTGTGCCATTTCAGGGCTCCATAGAATTTTTGTTGTTGTGCCATTGCCTACTTATTGACACAATTTTACTGGCCAAAAACATAAAATACAGGCCTGGTATTTGAAAGTGGCTTATCTCTGTCACACGCCTCATCTATCTGTGGCTACAAATTGTGGCATGTGAGGCCTCCATTGAACTGTTTTTGTTGTGTGTTACCCTAGTTATTGACACCAGTTTGCTAAAAAAAAATTGTTACCTACAGGGCAGATATTGTAAACTGTGGTTTTCCCGCACACGGATCACATATAAGTTCGCTCCAAATTCATCCATTTGTAGTGAACGTGAAAAATATTGTCCATTTAAAATGGACAAGGCGTGCGGCAAGGGATGAGGAAGTGGACCTGATGCTGATGGTGCATGCAGAGGTCGAGGCCGTGGGAAGCTGAAAGTGGGCCACAACAAACACCCACATCTGCTTGCTCGACCTTCCTGTCCCAATTACTGGGAAATGGCAGCAGGACATTAGTATTGAAGCCAGAGCAGTGTGAAAAGGTTGTTGGTTGGATAGTTGATAATACTTCCAGTCAGTTTTTCACCAGCACCCTGTCTGAGTCGCCCACCAGGGCAGTGGGGTACTCGTTATCAGGTCCGGTCACTCTTAAAGGGGATGTTGCGGTGGCTGCGACCCGGTCCGTGACCCTGGGACTCAATTAAAGAGGAACAGTCTTTTTTTGTGACACCACCTGTGGTTCTCGGTCAGTAGGGACCGATGCCGCTTAAAGGGGTCCTCTGGGGTGATGGTATGGCGGCTGGATGGTAATGCTTCCCGCAGGTGAAGCGGGGTCCCCAGGGCTCCCAAGGTATATGGCAGGGATGATGTGTTGCCGGTAAACGACAGAGGACTCAGGGTTGCAGTTTTTACCTGGTTTGTTGTAGATAGCAGGCCATAGTCCAGGGCACTGGTAACAGGTAAAGAAGGAGTCCAGGCAGCCTGGAAACAAGAAGAAGTCCCCTTGGCAGGTCAGGTTGGGAGCCTTCCACTTTGCGCTCACTATTAGTCCCTTGCTGCCTGAAGTATCCTAACAAGGTCCTTGTTCTTTCCTGTCCTTGGACAGTACCTGTATGGTAGGCAGCTTGAGTCGTTCCTTCTGGAGTCTCTTCACGGTTAAGAGCTTCCCCTCCTGGCCTGGAGTTAGAAGGTGTTGTGTGTCAGATTACCTGCCAAAAGGATCCCTCTTGTTTCCAGGCATAGCATTACCCTCCTCGAGAGGAAGACGGCACTACCGTGGTACCCGAACTCCTGGGGTGCCACATGTCTTCCACACGGTTAAGTCTGAGTAGCCGTAAGTCTGGACCGCATATTCCTCACCCTGATTCTCCTTCCTCCCACCATGCTGAGTGCCCAGAGACAATTGATCCCACACTTGGACAATCTGAAGAGCTGATGAGATTCCATGTAGCGATGCAGAAATATTTAAACTGTCACGGTAACATGAAGTCGACAGTGGGAACGTGTCACAAGATGTGGACGATGATGAGACACAATTACCGGAAAGTCAGGAGGAGGACCAGGGTGCAGAAGTGGAAGATGAGGTGGTGGATGATATAGTAACTAACCCAACCTGGAAGGAGGACATGCAGAGCGAGGACAGCAGCACACAGGGGAAGGGAGGCGTAGCACCCGAACAGGCAGGAAGCAATGTGGTGGCTGCAGACAAAAGGCGGGCAACCGTTCCTCGTAACACCAACATGACACTGGAAGGGGTTAAATAAGCGAGATTTCGGCATTTTAGCTCCTGGTGTCAGGGGCGGATTATCAGAGGGTCAATATGGGCGGTAGCCCAGGGCCCAGTGGTCTGGGGGGGCCCTGGGCTGCCGCACAGATTGACCCTCCACTAATCGTCTGTGTCTGTGACTGCCCGCCGGGCCGGCATGTATGTGCCGCCGGATCCGGTGGGCAGAGAGAGGGGGCCCGCATTTAGCCCCTTCTCATCTCCTCCCTGGGCCCCTTCCGGCGCTGCGGTGGCTTCCTATTGATGTGCGGGCGCGCGCCCTCACATCAATAGTTAACAACAACAGCCGCCAGCCAATTGGAGGCTGGCAGCTGATGTCGGCCGCAGCGCACACGTCGCCGGCGTCTGACGTCATTGTCAGTCGCCGGCGAGTGTGCGCTGCTGGAAGGAGCTCGCCGCCTGGAGCGCGGACAGGTGAGCAGACTGTTTTTTTTTTTTTGTTTTTTTTATAAGCTAACGGACACACTGGGGGGCAATGCTGGAGGACACACTGGGGCAATGCTGGAGAACACACTGGGGGGCAATGCTGGAGGACACACTGGGGCAATGCTGGAGGACACACTGGGGGGCAATGCTGGAGGACACACTGGGGCAATGCTGGAGGACACACTGGGGGGCAATGCTGGAGGACACACTGGGGCAATGCTGGAGGACACACTGGGGGCAATACTGGAGACACTGGGGCAGATTGCTGGAGGACACACTGGGGGCAATACTGAAGACACTGGGGCAGATTGCTGGAGGACACACTGGGGGCAATACTGGAGACACTGGGGCAGATTGCTGGAGGACACACTGGGGGCAATACTGGAGACACTGGGGCAGATTGCTGGAGGACACACTGGGGGCAATACTGGAGACACTGGGGCAGATTGCTGGAGGACACACTGGGGGCAATACTGGAGACACTGGGGCAGATTGCTGGAGACACTGGGGCAGATTGCTGGAGACACTGGGGCAGATTGCTGGAGACACTGGGGCAATGCTGGAGACACTGGGGCAGATTGCTGGACACACTTTCTGGGGGCAATGCTGGACACACTGGGGGCAATATGCTGGACACACTGGGGGCAATATGCTGGACACACTGGGGGCAATATGCTGGACACACTGGGGGTAATATGCTGGACACACTGGGGGTAATATGCTGGACACACTGGGGGTAATATGCTGGACACACTGGGGGTAATATGCTGGACACACTGGGGCAGATTGCTGGACACTGTCTGGGGGCAATGATGGACATACTGTGGCAGATTGCTGGACACACTGGGGCAGATTGCTGGACACACTGGGGGTAATATGCTGGACACACTGGGGCAGATTGCTGGACACACTGGGGCAGATTGCTGGACATACTGGGGCAGATTGCTGGACACACTGGGGCAGATTGCTGGACACACTGGGGCAGATTGCTGGACACACTGGGGGCAATGCTGGACACTGGGGCACATTGCTGGACACACTGGGGGCAATATGCTGGAGTCAGACACTGGGACAGATTGCTGGTCACACTGGGGCAATGCTGGACACACTGGGGCAGATTGCTGGACACACTGGGGCAGATTGCTGGTCACACTGGGGCAGATTGCTGGACACACTGTCTGGGGGCAATGCTGGACACTGGGACAGATTGCTGGACACACTGTCTGGGGGCAATGCTGGACACACTGGGGCAATATGCTGGACATTCTGGGGCAGATTGCTGGACACACTGGGGGTAATATGCTGGACACACTGGGGGTAATATGCTGGACACACTGGGGGTAATATGCTGGACACACTGGGGGTAATATGCTGGACACACTGGGGCAGATTGCTGAACACACTGGGGGCAGATTGCTGGACGCTGTCTGGCGGCAATGCTGGACATACTGTGGCAGATTGCTGGACACACTGGGGGTAATATGCTGGACACACTGGGGCAGATTGCTGAACACACTGGGGCAGATTGCTGGACGCTGTCTGGGGGCAATGCTGGACATACTGTGGCAGATTGCTGGACACACTGGGGGTAATATGCTGGGCACACTGGGGCAGATTGCTGGACACACTGGGGCAGATTGCTGGACATACTGGGACAGATTGCTGGACACACTGTCTGGGGGCAATGCTGGACACTGGGGCAGATTGCTGGACACACTGGGGGCAATATGCTGGAGTCAGACACTGGGGCAGATTGCTGGACACACTGGAGCAATATGCTGGACATACTGGGGCAGATTGCTGGACACACTGGGGGCAGGACTGGAGGCATGGGCAGAATGTAGACACGTGGCATGATTGGAGACACGGGGCAGAATGAAAGACATGGGGCAGGATTGGATCATGGGGCAGGATGGATACGATGGAGACAGATGGGGCAGGATGGGGAGATCATATGGTGTAGAATGGATAGTCATGAGTGCAGGATGGGAGAACATATGGCTGGAGTCAGGAATGAGACACATGGGGCCAGGGTGGGAAATATTATTACCATAGGGGCTAATTAAGGGATATTATTACTGCAGTGATGTATTTATTTTATTTTATTTGAGTATACTGTTTTAAATGGGGGGGCGGTCCTGTTACTGTGCAGAGTGACACTGGCGCCTTTTTTTCTTCGTGTTGTAATGTAGAAGTTGTGAAAAATTAAGTAATGTGTTCTGCAAGCGGAGCTCGAGATAACTGTGTTATTTCCTGCAGAAACGAGTCCTGGCTGGAAAAAATGATGGCGGTCTTTGCTGGATGAAAGATGAAGGACTTCACCTAGAGACATCACTGGTGAGTCAGTGTTACCTATACACTGACACTATACACTGTATACTCTATACAGAGCTCCTGTGTACTATGTCACCAGTGATCACTGTATTCCATATACATTATATACAGAGCTCCTGTGTATAATACCACCAGTGATCTCTGTATTACCCCTACACAGACACTGCATACTAAGTACAGATCTCCTGTGAATACTGGCACTTATGGTGATAGTATTGTGTTTGTTTTTTTTTTTTTTTTATTACTGATCAGTATTGTAGTATTCAGTCACTATGTGGTGCTAATATGTGGTCTGGAAATGGTGTTGTGGTATTTGTCCCTTGTATGTGCTATTTGGTCACCAAGTGGTAATATGTGGTCTGGTCATGGTGCGGTGGTATTTGTTCCTTGTATGTGATATTATTGGTCAAAATATACCTAAATTGTATTGCAGATTTTAACAAATATTTAATAGGTTACAGTAGAGTAGGGCCCGGCCATTTTTCTGGAATAATCTGGCTCGGGTATGTCACATGACCCCCGTCACATGACCCCCGTCACATGACCCGGGGGGCCCACAGTGTCTGAACAGCCCGGGGCCCTGGCTACCCTTAATCCACCCCTGCCTGGTGTGGAGGTGATAACACAATCATATGCCGCCATATACTAGACGTCCGGTAACCGGTAATAATTCCCTCATGTGTGGGGTCTATTTGTCTCCAGAGAAATCACACGTTACATTCCACACAGAACATTGTGTAGAAAAGGCGGCGCGAGGTAATTGTGCCAGTAGTGAGGGCGAATAATGACGGAAATGTCACTGACTGAGGAGAAGTCTCCATGTAGCGTCTTCACTGCGGATCACGTGACCCCTGACTCCTCCCCCTGTGACCTCATCACAGGTCCTGTGCGCACAGAGCAGCCATATATGTGGAGTGCGGCTCTGCAGGTGGAGGTATGTGGAGATTCCCCATTACTGAGCGCGGGGATATTAACCCCTTCTGCACGGAGACTCTTTATAAGAATCATAACGTTGTTGTTCTGTTTCCCGTAATAGATACATACGAGCCAACTATGGAGGACAGGAAGTGAGGGAGCGGATTGTTCTCCTAGTACAGGGCCCTTTTCTTGGCCCCACACAGTGTAATGCCCCCATTATGCCCTGTAAGCAGGTTCTGCCCCACACCCAGCTGCCTCGGGCACTTTACCATGAGCTGGTACCTCAGATTCTTCCCCGCACCCCTTTCCTTTGCTTGGCGCCAAATCTGTTCTGCCTTTGGGGCTCCGGCCTTTATAATATCAGTAACTGCGTCATCAAGGTCTCCTGACCAGGTGCACCCTCTAGACTCTTCCCTCCGGAAACCCTCCCTCTTCCCATTGATGTCACATGGTCCCGTCTGGACGGCAGATAGCAGTCTGTACAAATGCAGCACAGCCCTGAGGAGTCTTTTTTATGACTCTCCTTTTTACACCCCTTATGTAACATATATGATGCCGCTCACACAGTATAATGTTTCCACAGTACTGGCATCTCATAAAAAAGGTATTTTCACACTACTGCCATACCCTCACACACAGTATAATGTTCTCATAGTACCGCCATACTCCCCACACAGTATAATGTTCTCATAGTACCGCCATACCCCCACACACAGGATAATGTTCCTACAGTACCGCCATACCCCCACACACAGTATAATGTTCTCATAGTACCGCCATACCCCCACACACAGTATAATGTTCTCATAGTACCGCCATACCCCCACACACAGGATAATGTTCCTACAGTACCGCCATACCCCCACTTTCTAATGTTCCCACAGTACTGCCCCCTACATGGTACCATCTATCTCACTGACTACCACCGACAGTTAATTAATAAATACTCACTTAGCCTCATTGTCGGTGCAAATGATAATGAACCCAGGATCTATGAGATATTTACCATACGATAGTTGGATAGGCAGGAGTGTATCATCCATAAAGGTAGCCCACTTGATTGCTATGATGCCTATGAATTGACAGGGCTCAGTGGGTTGTTGTATTGGTTGCCCTCTCCTTCCCATCATCACAATTTCAGCTAAAGGGCAAGTAGGAAGAGAGAGGCTAAGTGCCAGAATTAGTGCATCTTAGAGATGTGCCTTTTCCGGGCGGCTGAGAGCTGATATTTTTAGCCTGGGGGCACAGTATCTATGACCCCTTCCTAGGCTATAAACCCCTTTACCCCCAAGGGTGGTTTGCACGTTAATAACCAGGCCAATTTTTACAATTCTGGCCACTGTCCCTTTATGAGGTTATAACTCTGGAACGCTTCAATGGATCCCGGTGATTCTGACAGGGTTTTCTCGTGACATATTGTACTTCATGATAGTGGTAAAATTTCTTTGATATTACCTGCGTTTATTTATGAAAAAAATGGAAATTTGGCGAAAATTATAAAAATTTCGCAATTTTCCAACTTTGAATTTTTATGCAATTAAATCACAGAGATATGTCACACAAAATACTTAATAAGTAACATTTCCCACATGTCTACTTTACATCAGCACAATTTTGGAACTAACATTTTTTTTGTTAAGGAGTTATAAGGGTTAAAAGTTGACCAGCAATTTCTCATTTTTACAACACCATTTTTTTTTAGGGACCACATCTCATTTGAAGTCATTTTGAGGGGTCTACATGATAGAAAATAACGAAGTGTGACACCATTCTAAAAACTGCACCCCTCAAGGTGCTCAAAACCACATTCAAGAAGTTTATTAACCCTTCAGGTGTTTCACAGGAATTTTTAGAATGTTTAAATAAAAATGAACATTTAACTTTTTTTCACAAAAAATTTACTTCAGCTTCAATTTGTTTTATTTTACCAAGGGTAACAGGAGAAAATGGACCCCAAAAGTTGTTGTACAATTTTTCCTGAGCATGCTGATACCCCATATGTGGGGGTAAACCACTGTTTGGGCGCATGGCAGAGCTCGGAAGGGAAGGAGATGGGACGTCATGTTGCGTTTAGAGAGCCACTGATGTGCCTAAACATTGAAACCCCCCACAAGTGACACCATTTTGGAAAGTAGACCCCCTAAGGAACTCATCTAGGTGTGTTGTGAGAGCTTTGAACCCCCAAGTGTTTCACAACAGTCTATAATGCAGAGCCGTGAAAATAAAAATTCTTTTTTTCCCACAAAAATTATTTTTTAGCCCCCAGTTTTGTATTTCCCCAAAGGTAACATGAGAAATAGGACCCCAAAAGTTGTTGTCCAATTTGTCCTGAGTATGCTGATAACCCATATGTGGGGGGAACCACCGTTTGGGCGCATGGGAGGGCTCGGAAGGGAAGGAGCGCCATTTGGAATGCAGACATAGATGGAATGGTCTGCAGGCATCACATTGTGTTTGCAGAACCCTGTTGTGAGTTCTGTTTTTGGGCTCCCTCTGGTGGTTACTGATGGTACTGGGTGATTTGTGTTCTGCTGTCTCTGGTGTCCACCTGTTCTATCAGGATATGGGAGTTTCCTATTTAACCGGGCTTTCTTGTCATTTCCTGGCCGGCTATCAAGGTTATCAGAGTGTTTTGTTACCTCAGCTTCTGGCTTCAGTAATCTTCAGGACAAGCTAAGTTTTGATTTTCTTGTTTTTCGTTTTGCTTTATTTTTGTCTTGTCCAGCTTGCAGATACGTGTTTCTTGCTGCTGGTTGCTCTAGTGGGCTGTAATTGCTCCTCATGTTCCATGAGTTGGAACATGAGTTCAAGTAATTTCAGGATGGTTTTTTGAAGGGTTTTTTGCTGACCGCGCAGTTTACTTTTGTATCCTCTGCTATCTAGTTTTAGCGGGCCTCATTTTGCTGAACCTGTTTTCATACTGCGTATGTGCCTTCCTCTCATTTCACCGTCATTATATGTGGGGGGCTGCTATTTCTGTGGGGTATTTCTCTGGAGGCAAGAGAGGTCTGTGTTTCTTCTAATAGGGGAAGTTAGATCTTCGGCTGGTGCGAGACGTCTAGGATCAACGTAGGCACGTTCCCCGGCTATTATTATTTGTGTGTTTAGGTTTAGGGTTGCGGTCAGCTCAGGTTCCATCACCCTAGAGCTCGTTTGTGCTTGTCCTTTTGTGATTCCCTGCCATTGGGATCATGACAGTATAGCCGGCCAGAAAGTTTTGGCTGAAGTAGGAGGAAAAGTAGTCTGAGGAAGTTTTTTTTTTTTTTTTTTTTCCTACTCTTCTGAGGTTGCTGCCTAGCCTTAATTGCAGCCTGGCTGATTTTTTCCTCCTCTTAATCCTTGAATGGCTCTGACCTTAGCTGTTTATCATGGACGTCCAGAGTTTAGCTTCGAGCCTGAATAATCTTGCTGCTAAGGTTCAAAATATACAAGATTTTGTTGTACATGCTCCTATGTCTGAACCTAGAATTCCTATCCCAGAGTTCTTTGCTGGAGATAGATCTAGTTTTCTGAATTTTAGGAACAATTGCAAGTTGTTCCTTTCTTTGAAATCTCGCTCTTCTGGAGACCATGCTCAGCAGGTTAAGATTATTATATCTTTCCTGCGGGGTGACCCTCAAAATTGGGCATTTGCATTGGCACCAGGGGATCCTGCGTTGCTTAATGTGGATGCGTTTTTTCTGGCATTGGGTTTGCTCTATGAGGAACCTAACCAAGAGATTCAGGCTGAAAAAGCTTTATTAGCTCTCTCTCAGGGGCAAGATGAAGCAGAAATATATTGTCAGAAATTTCGGAAGTGGTCAGTGCTTACTCAGTGGAATGAGTGCGCCCTGGCTGCAAAGTTCAGAGATGGCCTTTCTGAGGCCATTAAAGATGTTATGGTGGGGTTCCCTGTGCCTACAGGTCTGAATGAGTCTATGACTATGGCTGTTCAGATTGATCGGCGTTTACGGGAGCGCAAACCTGTGCACCATTTGACGGTGTCTTCTGAACAGGCACTTGAGACAATGCAATGTGATAGAGTTCAGTCCAGAAGTGAACGGCAAAACTATAAGCGGAAAAATGGGTTGTGCTTTTATTGTGGTGATTCAGCTCATGTTATATCAGCATGCTCTAAACGCACAAAAAAGGTTGATAAGTCTGTTGCCATTAGTACGTTACAGTCTAAGTTCATTCTGTCTGTGACTCTGATTTGTTCATTATCATCCATTTCCGTCGATGCCTATGTAGATTCAGGCGCTGCCCTGAGTCTTATGGATTGGTCATTTGCCAAGCGCTGTGGGTTTAGTCTTGAGCCTCTGGAAGTCCCTATTCCTTTGAAGGGAATTGACTCTACACCTTTAGCTATGAATAAACCTCAGTACTGGACACAAGTGACCATGCGTATGACTCCCGTTCATCAGGAGGTGATTCGCTTCCTGGTATTGTATAATTTACATGATGTTCTAGTACTTGGTCTGCCATGGTTACAAACTCATAATCCAGTCCTTGACTGGAAAACAATGTCTGTGTTAAGCTGGGGATGTCAGGGGGTTCATGATGATGCACCTCCGATTTCTATCGCTTCATCTACTCCTTCTGAGATTCCTGTATTTTTGTCTGATTATCGGGATGTTTTTGAGGAGCCTAAGCTCAGTTCGCTTCCTCCTCACAGGGATTGCGATTGTGCTATAGATTTAATTCCTGGTAGTAAATTTCCTAAAGGTCGTTTGTTCAATCTGTCAGTGCCAGAGCATACTGCTATGCGGGATTATGTTAGGGAGTCCTTGGAAAAGGGACATATCCATCCATCTTCGTCCCCTTTGGGAGCAGGTTTTTTTTTCGTGGCCAAAAAAGATGGTTCCTTGAGGCCTTGTATAGATTATCGTCTTTTGAATAAGATTACCGTAAAATTTCAGTATCCTTTGCCTTTGTTGACTGATTTGTTTGCTCGCATTAAGGGGGCTAAATGGTTCACTAAGATTGATCTTCGGGGTGCGTATAATCTTATACGAATAAAGCAAGGTGATGAGTGGAAAACCGCATTTAATACGCCTGAGGGCCATTTTGAGTATTTGGTAATGCCTTTCGGACTTTCTAATGCTCCTTCAGTCTTCCAGTCCTTTATGCACGATATTTTCCGTGAATATCTGGATAAATTTATGATTGTGTATTTGGATGATATTTTGGTTTTTTCTGATGACTGGGAGTCTCATGTTCAGCAGGTCAGGAAGGTGTTTCAGGTCCTGCGGTCCAATTCTTTGTTTGTAAAGGGCTCAAAGTGTCTCTTTGGAGTCCAGAAGATTTCTTTCTTGGGGTATATTTTTTCCCCTTCTACTATTGAGATGGATCCCATCAAGGTTCAGGCTATTTGTGACTCGACGCAGCCTACATCTCTTAAGAGTCTACAGAAGTTCTTGGGCTTTGCTAATTTCTATCGTCGTTTCATAACTAATTTTTCTAGTGTTGTTAAGCCTTTGACGGATTTGACTAAGAAGGGTGCTGATGTTGCTGATTGGTCTCCTGCGGCTGTGGAGGCCTTTCAGGAACTTAAACGCCGGTTTTCTTCTGCTCCTGTGTTGCGTCAGCCAGATGTTTCGCTTCCTTTCCAGGTTGAGGTTGATGCTTCCGAGATTGGTGCGGGGGCGGTTTTGTCACAGAGAAGCTCCGATTGCTCGGTGATGAAGCCATGTGCGTTCTTTTCTAGAAAATTTTCGCCCGCTGAGCGGAATTATGATGTTGGTAATCGGGAACTTTTGGCCATGAAGTGGGCATTTGAGGAGTGGCATCATTGGCTGGAGGGTGCTAGACATCGTGTGGTGGTCTTGACTGATCACAAAAATCTGATTTACCTTGAGTCTGCCAGGCGTCTGAATCCTAGACAGGCTCGTTGGTCACTGTTTTTCTCTCGTTTCAATTTTATGGTTTCATACCTGCCAGGTTCAAAGAATGTGAAGGCGGATGCTCTTTCTAGGAGTTTTGTGCCTGACTCCCCTGGAAATTCTGAGCCCACTGGTATCCTTAGGGATGGGGTGATTTTGTCGGCTGTCTTCCCAGACTTGCGATGTGCTTTGCAGGAGTTTCAGGCGGGTAAACCTGATCGTTGTCCGCCTGAGAGACTGTTTGTTCCGGATAGTTGGACCAGTAGAGTCATCTCCGAGGTCCATTCTTCTGCGTTGGCAGGTCATCCTGGAATATTTGGTACTAGAGACTTGGTGGCCAGGTCTTTTTGGTGGCCTTCCTTGTCGAGGGATGTGCGTTCTTTTGTGCAGTCTTGTGAGGTTTGTGCTCGGGCTAAGCCTTGCTATTCTCGAGCCAGTGGATTGTTGTCACCTTTGCCTATCCCGAAGAGGCCTTGGACGCACATTTCCATGGACTTTATTTCGGATCTCCCTGTCTCTCAAAAAATGTCCGTCATCTGGGTTGTGTGTGACCGCTTTTCTAAAATGGTTCATCTGGTACCCTTGCCTAAGTTACCTTCCACCTCTGAGTTGGTCCCTCTGTTTTTCCAGAACGTGGTTCGTTTGCATGGGATTCCGGAGAACATCGTTTCGGACAGGGGATCCCAGTTTGTGTCTAGATTTTGGCGGACGTTCTGTGCTAGGATGGGCATTGATTTGTCCTTTTCGTCTGCATTCCACCCTCAGACGAATGGCCAGACGGAGCGAACTAATCAGACCTTGGAAACTTATTTGAGGTGTTTTGTTTCTGCTGATCAGGATGACTGGGTTACCTTTTTGCCGCTGGCCGAGTTTGCCCTTAATAATCGGGCTAGTTCTGCTACCTTGGTTTCTCCTTTCTTTTGTAATTCGGGGTTTCATCCTCGTTTTTCCTCTGGTCAGGTGGAGCCTTCTGATTGTCCTGGAGTGGACATGGTGGTGGATAGGTTGCATCAGATTTGGAGTCATGTGGTGGACAATTTGAAGTTGTCCCAGGAGAAGGCTCAGCAGTTTGCTAATCGCCGTCGCCGCGTGGGTCCTCGACTTCGTGTTGGGGACTTGGTGTGGTTGTCTTCTCGTTTTGTTCCTATGAAGGTCTCTTCTCCTAAGTTCAAGCCTCGGTTCATCGGTCCTTATAGGATCTTGGAAATTCTTAACCCTGTGTCGTTTCGTTTGGATCTCCCGGCATCGTTTGCTATTCATAATGTGTTCCATCGGTCGTTGTTGCGGAGGTATGAGGTACCTGTTGTTCCTTCGCTTGAGCCTCCTGCTCCGGTGCTGGTGGAGGGAGAATTGGAGTATGTTGTGGAGAAGATCTTGGATTCTCGTGTTTCCAGACGGAAACTCCAATATTTGGTCAAGTGGAAGGATTATGGTCAGGAGGATAATTCTTGGGTGGTTGCCTCTGATGTTCATGCTGATGATTTGGTCCGCGCTTTTCATAGGGCTCATCCTGGTCGCCCTGGTGGTTCTCGTGAGGGTTCGGTGACCCCTCCTCAAGGGGGGGGTACTGTTGTGAGTTCTGTTTTTGGGCTCCCTCTGGTGATTACTGATGGTACTGGGTGATTTGTGTTCTGCTGTCTCTGGTGTCCACTGTCATGATCCCAATGGCAGGGGATCACAAAAATGACAAGCACAGATACAAACAAGCTCTAGGGCGATGGAACCTGAGCTGACCGCGACCCTAAACCTAACACACAAATAAAAGTAGCCAGGGAACGTGCCTACGATGATCCTAGACGTCTCGCTCCAGCCGAAGATCTAACTTCCCCTATCAGAAGAAACACAGACCTCTCTTGCCTCCAGAGAAATACCCCACAGCAAATAGCAGCCCCCCACATATAATGACGGTGAAATGAGAGGAAAGCACATACGTAGTATGAAAACAGTTTCAGCAAAATGAGGCCCGCTAAAGCTAGATAGCAGAGGATACAAAAGTGAACTGCGCGGTCAGCGAAAAACCCTTCAAAAAACCATCCTGAAATTACTTGAACTCATGTGCCAACTCATGGTACATGAAAAGCAATTTCAGCCCACTAGAGCAACCAGCAGCAGAGAATCACATATCTGCAGGCTGGACTAAAAACCAAATTAAGCAAAACACAAAACAGGAAAATCCAAACTTAGCTTGTCCAGAAGGTTCTAGGAGCAGGGAGCAGAGGTAACAAGACACACTGGATACATTGATAACCGGCGAGGAAATGCCAGCAAAGCCAGGTTAAATAGGAAACTCCCATATGCTGATGGAACAGGTGGAACCCAGAAACCCAGGAAAGACAAGTCACCCAGTACCATCAGTAACCACCAGAGGGAGCCCAAAAACAGAACTCACAACAGTACCCCCCCCTTGAGGAGGGGTCACCGAACCCTCACGAGAACCACCAGGGCGACCAGGATGAGCCCTATAAAAAGCGCGAACCAAATCATCAGCATGAACATCCGAGGCAACCACCCAAGAATTATCCTCCTGACCATAACCCTTCCACTTGACCAAATACTGGAGTTTCCGTCTGGAAACACGAGAATCCAAGATCTTCTCCACAACATACTCCAATTCTCCCTCCACCAGCACTGGAGCAGGAGGCTCAAGCGAAGGAACAACAGGTACCTCATACTTCCGCAACAACGACCGATGGAACACATTATGAATAGCAAACGATGCCGGGAGATCCAAACGAAACGACACAGGGTTAAGAATTTCCAAGATCCTATAGGGACCGATGAACCGAGGCTTGAACTTAGGAGAAGAGACCTTCATAGGAACAAAACGAGAAGACAACCACACCAAGTCACCAACAAGAAGTCGAGGACCCACGCGGCGACGGCGATTAGCAAACTGCTGAGCCTTCTCCTGGGACAACTTCAAATTGTCCACCACATGACTCCAAATCCGATGCAACCTATCCACCACCATGTCCACTCCAGGACAATCAGAAGGTTCCACCTGACCAGAGGAAAAACGAGGATGAAACCCCGAATTACAAAAGAAAGGAGAAACCAAGGTAGCAGAACTAGCCCGATTATTAAGGGCAAACTCGGCCAGCGGCAAAAAGGTAACCCAGTCATCCTGATCAGCAGAAACAAAACACCTTAAATAAGTTTCCAAGGTCTGATTAGTTCGTTCAGTCTGGCCATTCGTCTGAGGATGGAATGCAGACGAAAAGGACAAATCAATGCCCATCTTAGCACAGAACGTCCGCCAAAATCTAGACACAAACTTGGATCCCCTGTCAGAAACGATGTTCTCAGGAATCCCATGCAAACGAACCACATTCTGAAAAAACAGAGGGACCAACTCAGAGGAGGAAGGCAACTTAGGCAAGGGTACCAGATGAACCATTTTAGAAAAGCGATCACACACAACCCAGATGACGGACATTTTTTGAGAGACAGGGAGATCCGAAATAAAGTCCATGGAAATGTGCGTCCAAGGCCTCTTCGGGATAGGCAAAGGTGACAACAATCCACTGGCCCGAGAACAGCAAGGCTTAGCCCGAGCGCAAACCTCACAAGACTGCACAAAAGAACGCACATCCCTCAACAAGGAAGGCCACCAAAAAGACCTGGCCACCAAGTCTCTAGTACCAAATATTCCAGGATGACCTGCCAACGCAGAAGAATGGACCTCGGAGATGACTCTACTGGTCCAATTATCCGGAACAAACAGTCTCTCAGGCGGACAACGATCAGGTTTACCCGCCTGAAACTCCTGCAAAGCACGTCGCAAGTCTGGGGAGACAGCAGACAAAATCACCCCATCCCTAAGGATACCAGAGGGCTCAGAATTTCCAAGGGAGTCAGGCACAAAACTCCTAGAAAGAGCATCCGCCTTCACATTCTTTGAACCTGGCAGGTATGAAACCACAAAATTGAAACGAGAGAAAAACAGTGACCAACGAGCCTGTCTAGGATTCAGACGCCTGGCAGACTCAAGGTAAATCAAATTTTTGTGATCAGTCAAGACCACCACACGATGTCTAGCACCCTCTAGCCAATGACGCCACTCCTCAAATGCCCACTTCATGGCCAAAAGTTCCCGATTACCAACATCATAATTCCGCTCAGCCGGCGAAAACTTTCTAGAAAAAAACGCGCATGGCTTCATCACTGAGCCATCGGAGCTTCTCTGTGACAAAACCGCCCCCGCTCCAATCTCGGAAGCATCAACCTCAACCTGAAAAGGGAGCGAAACATCTGGCTGACGCAACACAGGGGCAGAAGAAAACCGGCGCTTAAGTTCCTGAAAGGCCTCCACAGCCGCAGGAGACCAATTAGCAACATCAGCACCCTTCCTAGTCAAATCCGTCAAAGGCTTAACAACACTAGAAAAATTAGTTATAAAACGACGATAGAAATTAGCAAAACCCAAGAACTTCTGTAGACTCTTAAGAGATGTAGGCTGCGTCCAGTCACAAATAGCCTGAACCTTGACGGGATCCATCTCAATAGTAGAAGGGGAAAAAATATACCCCAAGAAAGAAATCTTCTGGACTCCAAAGAGACACTTTGAGCCTTTTACAAACAAGGAATTGGCCCGCAGGACCTGAAACACCTTCCTGACCTGCTGAACATGAGACTCCCAGTCATCAGAAAAAACCAAAATATCATCCAAATACACAATCATAAATTTATCCAGATATTCACGGAAAATATCGTGCATAAAGGACTGGAAGACTGAAGGAGCATTAGAAAGTCCAAAAGGCATTACCAAATACTCAAAATGGCCCTCAGGCGTATTAAATGCGGTTTTCCACTCATCACCTTGCTTTATTCGTATAAGATTATACGCACCCCGAAGATCAATCTTAGTGAACCATTTAGCCCCCTTAATGCGAGCAAACAAATCAGTCAACAATGGCAAAGGATACTGATATTTTACGGTAATCTTATTCAAAAGACGATAATCTATACAAGGCCTCAAGGAACCATCTTTTTTGGCCACGAAAAAAAACCTGCTCCCAAAGGGGACAAAGATGGACGGATATGTCCCTTTTCCAAGGACTCCTTAACATAATCCCGCATAGCAGTATGCTCTGGCACTGACAGATTGAACAAACGACCTTTAGGAAATTTACTGCCTGGAATTAAATTTATAGCACAATCGCAATCCCTGTGAGGAGGAAGCGAACTGAGCTTAGGCTCCTCAAAAACATCCCGATAGTCAGAGAAAAACACAGGAATCTCTGAAGGAGTAGATGAAGCGATAGAAATCGGAGGTGCATCATCATGAACCCCCTGACAACCCCAGCTTAACACAGACATTGATTTCCAGTCAAGGACTGGATTATGAGTTTGTAACCATGGCAGACCAAGTACTAGAACATCATGCAAATTATACAGTACCAGGAAGCGAATCACCTCCTGATGAACGGGAGTCATACGCATGGTCACTTGTGTCCAGTACTGAGGTTTATTCATAGCCAAAGGTGTAGAGTCAATTCCCTTCAAAGGAATAGGGACTTCCAGAGGCTCCAGACTAAACCCACAGCGATTGGCAAATGACCAATCCATAAGACTCAGGGCAGCGCCTGAATCCACATAGGCATAGACGGAAATGGATGATAATGAACAAATCAGAGTCACAGACAGAATTAACTTAGACTGTAAAGTACTAATGGCAACAGACTTATCAACCTTTTTTGTGCGTTTAGAGCATGCTGATATAACATGAGCTGAATCACCACAATAAAAGCACAACCCTTTTTTCCGCCTATACTTTTGCCGTTCACTTCTGGACTGAATTCTATCACATTGCATTATCTCAGGTGACGGTTCAGACGACACCGCCAAATGATGCACAGGTTTGCGCTCCCGTAAACGCCGATCAATCTGAACAGCCATAGTCATAGACTCATTCAGACCAGCAGGCGCAGGGAACCCCACCATAACATCTTTAATGGCCTCAGAAAGGCCATCTCTAAACTTTGCAGCCAGAGCGCACTCATTCCACTGAGTAAGTACCGACCACTTCCGAAATTTTTGACAATAAATTTCTGCTTCATCTTGCCCCTGAGAGAGGGCCAACAAAGCTTTTTCAGCCTGAATCTCTTGGTTAGGTTCCTCATAGAGCAAACCCAATGCCAGAAAAAACGCATCCGCATTAAGCAACGCAGGGTCCCCTGGTGCCAATGCAAATGCCCAATCCTGAGGGTCACCCCGCAGGAAAGATATAATTATCTTGACTTGCTGAGCAGGGTCTCCAGAGGAGCGAGATTTCAAAGAAAGAAACAACTTGCAATTGTTCCTAAAATTCAGAAAACGAGATCTATCTCCAGAAAAAAACTCTGGGACAGGAATTCTAGGTTCAGACATAGGAGCATGTACAACAAAATCCTGTATATCTTGAACCTTAGCGGCAAGATTATTCAGGCTGGAAGCCAAACTCTGGACGTCCATGATAAACAGCTGAGATCAGAGCCATTCAAAGATTAAGAGGAGGAGGAAGTAGCCAGGCTGCAATAAGGCTAGGCAGCAAACTCTGAGGGAAAGGGGAAGAAAAAAAAAAAAAAAAAAAAACTTCCTCAGACTACTTATCCTCCTACTTCAGCCAATACAATTAACACTTTGTGGGCCGGTTATACTGTCATGATCCCAATGGCAGGGGATCACAAAAATGACAAGCACAGATACAAACAAGCTCTAGGGCGATGGAACCTGAGCTGACCGCGACCCTAAACCTAACACACAAATAAAAGTAGCCGGGGAACGTGCCTACGATGATCCTAGACGTCTCGCTCCAGCCGAAGATCTAACTTCCCCTATCAGAAGAAACACAGACCTCTCTTGCCTCCAGAGAAATACCCCACAGCAAATAGCAGCCCCCCACATATAATGACGGTGAAATGAGAGGAAAGCACATACGTAGTATGAAAACAGTTTCAGCAAAATGAGGCCCGCTAAAGCTAGATAGCAGAGGATACAAAAGTGAACTGCGCGGTCAGCGAAAAACCCTTCAAAAAACCCATCCTGAAATTACTTGAACTCATGTGCCAACTCATGGTACATGAAAAGCAATTTCAGCCCACTAGAGCAACCAGCAGCAGAGAATCTCATATCTGCAGGCTGGACTAAAAACCAAATTAAGCAAAACACAAAACAGGAAAATCCAAACTTAGCTTGTCCAGAAGGTTCTAGGAGCAGGGAGCAGAGGTAACAAGACACACTGGATACATTGATAACCGGCGAGGAAATGCCAGCAAAGCCAGGTTAAATAGGAAACTCCCATATGCTGATGGAACAGGTGGAACCCAGAAACCCAGGAAAGACAAGTCACCCAGTACCATCAGTAACCACCAGAGGGAGCCCAAAAACAGAACTCACAACAGTCCACCTGTTCTATCAGGATATGGGAGTTTCCTATTTAACCGGGCTTTCTTGTCATTTCCTGGCCGGCTATCAAGGTTATCAGAGTGTTTTGTTACCTCAGCTTTTGGCTTCAGTAATCTTCAGGACAAGCTAAGTTTTGATTTTCTTGTTTTTCGTTTTGCTTTATTTTTGTCTTGTCCAGCTTGCAGATACGTGTTTCTTGCTGCTGGTTGCTCTAGTGGGCTGTAATTGCTCCTCATGTTCCATGAGTTGGAACATGAGTTCAAGTAATTTCAGGATGGTTTTTTGAAGGGTTTTTTGCTGACCGTGCAGTTTACTTTTGTATCCTCTGCTATCTAGTTTTAGTGGGCCTCATTTTGCTGAACCTGTTTTCATACTGCGTATGTGCCTTCCTCTCATTTCACCGTCATTATATGTGGGGGGCTGCTATTTCTGTGGGGTATTTCTCTGGAGGCAAGAGAGGTCTGTGTTTCTTCTAATAGGGGAAGTTAGATCTTCGGCTGGTGCGAGACGTCTAGGATCAACGTAGGCACGTTCCCCGGCTATTATTATTTGTGTGTTTAGGTTTAGGGTCGCGGTCAGCTCAGGTTCCATCACCCTAGAGCTCGTTTGTGCTTGTCCTTTTGTGATTCCCTGCCATTGGGATCATGACAGAACCCCTAATGTACCTAAACAGTAGAAACTCCCCACAAGTGACCCCATATTGGAAACTAGACCCCCCATGGAACTTATCTAGATGTGTTGTGAGAACTTAGAACCGCTAAATGTTTCACTACAGTTTATAATGCAGAGCCGTGAAAATAAAAAATCATTTTTTTTTCCACAAAAATTATTTTTTAGCCCCCAGTTTTGTATTCTCCAAGGGTAACAGTTGAAATTGGACCCCAAAAGTTGTTGTCCAATTTGTCCTGAGTACGCTGATACCCCATATGTTGGGGTAAACCCCTGTTTGGATGCAAGGGAGGGCTCGGAAGGGAAGGAGCACTGATTTACTTTTTCAACGCAGAATTAGCTGGAATTGAGATCGGACGCCATGTCGCGTTTGGAGAGCCCCTGATGAGCCCAAACAGTGGAAACCCCTTAATTATAACTGAAACCCTAATCCAAACACACCCCTAACCCTAATCCCAACGGTAGCTCTAACCACACCCCTAACCATGACACACCCCTAACCCTAATCCCAAACCTATTCCCAACTGTAAATGTAATCCAAACCCTAACTTTAGCCCCAACCGTAACTGTAGCCTTAACCCTAACCCTAACCCTAACCCTAGTCCTAACCCTAATGGGAAAATGGAAATAAATACATTTTTTAAATTTTTTAATTTTTCCCTAACTAAGGGGGTGATGAAGGGGGGTTTGATTTACTTTTATAGCTGGTTTTTAGCGGATTTTTATGATTGGCAGCTGTCACACACTGAAAGACGCTTTTTATTGCAAAAAATATTTTTTGCGTTACCACATTTTGAGAGCTATAATTTTTCCATATTTTGGTCCACAGAGTCATATGAGGTCTTGTTTTTTGCGGGACGAATTGACGTTTTTATTGGTAACATTTTCGGGCACGTGACTATTTTTGATTGCTTTTATTCCGATTTTTGTGAGGCAGAATGACCAAAAACCAGCTATTCATGAATTTCTTTTGGGGGAGGCGTTTATACTGTTCTGCGTTTGGTAAAATTGATAAAGCAGTTTTATTCTTCGGGTCAGTACGATTACAGCGATACCTCATTTATATCATTTTTTTATGTTTTGGCGCTTTTATGCGATAAAAACTAGTTTATAGAAGAAATAATTTTTGCATCTTTATATTCTGAGGACTATAACTTTTTTATTTTTTCGCTGATGATGCTGTATAGCAGCTCTTTTTTTGCGGGACAATATGATGTTTTCAGTGGTACCATGGATATTTATTTCTATCTTTTTGATCGCGTGTCATTCCACTTTATGTTTGGCGGTATGATAATAAAGCTTTGTTTTTTGCCTCGTTTTTTTTTTTTTTTAACCGCATTCACTGAAGGGGTTAACTAGTGGGACAGTATTATAGGTGGGGTCGTTACGGACACGGCGATAGTAAATATGTGTACTTTTATTGTTTGTTTTTTTATTTAGATAAATGTATTTATAAGAACAATATAGGGGGGAATTATTTTTAAATTTTTTTACACTTGTAAATATTTTTTTTTTTTACACTATAACATTGCCCCGGGGAGGGTCATCATGTTATAGTGTAAGATCGCTGATCTGACACTTTGCTGTGCACTGTGTCAGATGAGCGATCTGACATGCACAGAGCAGTGAGGCTTCCCGGAGCCTGCTCTGAGCAGGCGTTGTGAAGCCACCTCCCTGCAGGACCCGGATGCCGTGGCCATCTTGGATCCGAGCCTGCTGCAGGGAGGAGGAGGTAAGAGACCCTCGCAGCAACGGGTTCACATTACGTTGCTCCGGGTGTCTCAGGGAAGCCTGCAGGGAGCCCCCTCCCTGCGCGATGCTTCCCTATACCGCTGGAACACTGCGATCATGTTTAATGTGCCGGGGGCGGTCTATGACCGCTCCTGGCACATTGTGCCGGATGTCAGCTGCGATAGTCAGCTGACACTCGGCCGCGCTCCCCCGTGAGCGTGGCCGATCGCTATGACGTACTATCCCGTCGGTGGTCATACGGGCCCACCCCACCTCGACGGGATAGTATGTCACATGTCAGAATGGGGTTAATATCAACCTGCAACTGTCTGCATAGCCTTTGCTGGTTTTTAAATATAGCGGCAAACTACGTCACTTTTTTAGAGGAGTCCCCCATTTTAATAGCCACTAAAGGCTAAGTATACAGTTGTGAGCTGATATTACTAGCCAGGGAAGCTCCATGGGTATTACCCGCTTCCTAGGCTATAAACAAACTTCTGTGTGTGAATCAGACCTGAGATCTAACGTGATAGAAGATTACAGTGCGGGGAAGATGGGAAACCTTCATATAGAGGCCGGTGGTGATGGAGTCAGTGACCGACTCTGGCCAAATCTGTCTCTAGAGCCGTAGTAGAAGATGAAGATGTCGTCCTCACCATGAAGTAGTTATTTCTCATGTCGCGTGTAATGAATATCTCCTGCAGTATTGCTAATGCCGATTCCAGGGTCGGTAAATGAGACGAGAATTAGCGTTATGGAAGATGAGTCTATGAGAAACGTATTCAGCTGCCGACTCCGAGGAGGAAACTGCTTGTTGTCTGTGGCCTAAATATATAGGATTTATTAGTAGATGTAAAGAAGGAAACTAAATACTGTAAAATAATAAATCTCCCCATATGTTTCCCTTATTATCTCCAGTAATTGTATTATTACAGGATTCTTATGATGTTATATCGGCTCATCTTCTCATTCAGGTCTCTACAATATCGGATCCTCTCAGTGAAGATCTTCTACAAAAGAACATTGTCCTGAATTACCCATCAAAGATGGATATGGACAGAGACAAGATGGCGGAGAGGATATTACACCTCACCCTAGAGATCCTCTTCCGGCTTACTGGAGAGGTGAGAGATTCTGATGACGTCACTAGGGTTGAGCGAAACGGATCGTTCATTTTCAAAAGTCGCCAACTTTTGGCAAAGTCGGGTTTCATGAAACCCGACCCGACCCCTGTGTGGGGTCGGCCATGCGGTACGCGACTTTCGCGCCAAAGTCGCGTTTCAATGACCCTAAAAGCGCCATTTCTCAGCCAATGAAGGTGAACGCAGAGTGTGGGCAGCGTGATGACATAGGTCCTGGTCCCCACCATCTTAGAGAAGGGCATTGCAGTGATTGGCTTGCTGTCTGCGGCGTCACAGGGGCTATAAAGAGGCGTTCCCGCCGACCGCCATCTTACTGCTGCTGATCTGAGCCTAGGGAGAGGTTGCTGCCGCTTCGTCAGAAGCAGGGATAGCGTTAGGCAGGGTCCATTAACCACCAAACCGCTTGTGCTGTAGCGATTTCCGCTGTCCAACACCACCTTTTGTTTGCAGGGACAGTGGAAGCTACATTTTTTTTCCTCAGCGCTGTAGCTCATTGGGCTGCCCTAGAAGGCTCCCTGATAGCTGCATTGCTGTGTGTACGCCGCTGTGCAAACCAACTGCTTTTATCAAAGCACAAATCCTCTTGTTCCTTCCTTTCTGGACAGCTATCTTTTTTGTTTGTCCACACTTTTTATTTAATTTGTGCATCAGTCCACTCCTTATTGCTGCCTGCCATACCTGGCTGAAATTACTGCAGGGAGATAGTAATTGTAGGACAGTCCCTTTTTTTTTTTTTTTTAATTCTCCCTAAAAAAATAAGTTGTGGGAGATTAAGATTGGCATTTCTGCTAGAGTGCCATCCCTGTGTGTGCCATCTCTCTCACATAGTGGGCCATAGAAAGCCTTTTTTTTCTGTTTTTTTTTTTTGGGGGGGGGGTTTATAAATTCTCCCTGAAAAAAAAAAACCAGTGGGAGATTAATATTGGCCTTTGGGCTTGTGTGCCAGTCCTGGGTGTGCCACCTCTCTCTCAAATAGTGGGCCATAGAAAGCCTATTTATTAATTTTTTTTTTAATTTGGTTTCTAAATTCTCCCTGAAAAAATAACCAAAATCCGTGGGAGATTAATATTGGCCTTTCTGCTTGTGTGCCAGTCCTGACTCCTGGGTGTGCCATCTCTCTCTCTCAAATAGTGGGCCATAGAAAGCCTATTTTTTTTATTTGGTTTCTAAATTCTCCCTGAAATAATAAAAAAAACAGTGGGAGATTAATATTGGCCTTTGGGCTTGTGTGCCAGTCCTGAGTGTGCCATCTCTCTCTCTCAAATAGTGGGCCATAGAAAGCCTATTTATTTATTTTTTTTTAAATTTGGTTTCTAAATTCTCCATGAAAAAATAACAAAAAACCGTGGGAGATTAATATTGGCCTTTCTGCTTGTGTGCCAGTCCTGACTCCTGGGTGTGCCATCTCTCTCTCTCAAATAGTGGGCCATAGAAAGCCAATTTTTTTTTTATTTGGTTTCTAAATTCTCCCTGAAAAAATCAATTTTTTTTATTTGGTTTCTAAATTCTCCCTTTTAAAATCAAAAAAAAAAGTGGGAGATTAATATTGGCCTTTCTGCTTGTGTGCCAGTCCTGACTCCTTGGTGTGCCATCTCTCTCTCTCAAATAGTGGGCCATAGAAAGCCTATTTTTTTTTTATTTGGTTTCTAAATTCTCCATTTTAAAATCACAAAAAAAAAACAGTGGGAGATTAATATTGGCCTTTCTGCTTGTGTGCCAGTTCTGACTCCTGGGTGTGCCATCTCTCTCAAATTGTGGGCCATAGAAAGCCTATTTATTTTTTTATTTTAAAAATGTGGTTTCTAAATTCTCCCTGAAAAAATAAAAAAAACAGTGGGAGATTAATATTGGCCTTTCTGCTTGTGTGCCAGTCCTGACTCCTGGGTGTGCCATCTCTCTCTCTCAAATAGTGGGCCATAGAAAGCCAATTTTTTTTTTTATTTGGTTTCTAAATTCTCCCTGAAAAAATCAATTTTTTTTTGTTTGGTTTCTAAATTCTCCCTTAAAAAAATAAAAAAAAACAGTGGAAGATTAATATTGGCCTTTCGGCTTGTGTGCCAGTCCTGACTCCTGGGTGTGCCATCTCTCTCTCTCAAATAGTGGGCCATAGAAAGCCTATTTTCTATTTTTTTTATTTGGTTTCTAAATTCTCCCTGAAAAAATCTTTTTTTTTTAATTTGGTTTCTAAATACTGGAGCTGTGGAGCCAGGTTCGTCGTCTGGCTACACAAGGCCTCGAACGCTCCCTTTTCTGGGAGTAGAAAAACCCCTTTTAAAGCCGGAGCAGCAAGAGCAAGTTTTGGCCTACCTTGCTGACTCAGCCTCTAGCTCTTTTGCCTCCTCTTTTGAAACTGGTAAATGTAAAAGCTGCGCGTCGTTAGTGGATGTTCACGGTCAGAGACAAGTCGCTTCCTTGTCCTCTTCAACAAAAACAACAACAGAGAAGGATGCAGCAGGCGACACAACGGGTTACTCCATGGAGCTCTTTACACATACCGTCCCTGGCTTAGAAAGTGAAACAGTTAACCCTGCTGTTCTGTTCGGTCAAAAATGACCGACCTTGAACTTCAATATTCTTTAAAATATTCAAGATGCGGCTCTGAAACCCGTGGCCGACCGACCCATCCTCATTTAAGTCAATCAACCACAAGTTTCAGAACCGCATCTTGAACACCCCAAAAAATACCAAAGTTCAAAATAGGTCTCCCCAGACCGAACAGAACAGCAGGGTTAACAGGCCATGCCCATTACAAGTTGAATCTGACATGGAGTGCACTGATGCACAGCCACAGCCAGACTACTATGCTGGTCCTTTGACTCAGACCACAACATTGCCCTCGCAGGGTACTGATCCATAATCAGACCCTGATGAGACTATGTTGCCCCGTCACGAACGCTATACCACCGACTTACACGGTGACACAGACGAAGTTGCACACGAGCTAGAAGAGGAGGTTATAGATGACCCAGTTGTTGACCCCGATTGGAAGCCATTGGGGGAACAGGGTGCAGGCGGCAGTAGTTCTGAAGCGGAGGAGGAGGGGCCGCAGCAGGCATCAACATCGCAACAGGTTCCATCTGCCGGGCCCGTAGATTGGACAAAACGCATGGCAAAGCCAAAACATGTTGGAGGACAGCGTGGCCATCCGGTTAAAGCTCAGTCTGCAATGCCTGAAAAGGGATCCGATGCTCGAAAGAGTGCAGTTTTTTTAAACAACATCCAATTGATCAGCGCAAAGTCATCTGTCAAAAATGTTCAACTACCTTAAGCAGAGGTCAGAATCTGAAAAGTCTCAATACAAGTTGCATGCATAGACATTTAACCACCATGCATTTGCAAGCCTGGACTAACTACCAAACGTCCCTTAAGGTTTTAGCACCCTCGGCCAATGAAGCTAGTCAGCAACGCTACATCCCTTCCGTCACTGTAAGGCCACCATTTTCCGCACCACCTGCAGTATCTGTGCAGGTTTCTTTGCCAGCCCAAAGCAGTCAGGGTCAGGGAATCACCAGTTTCGTAGTAGGAAACACTGCATCTAGGGCACAGGTGGAAACAATACCGTCTCCAACCGTCTCTCAGTCTGCCATGTCCACCGGAACACCCGCTAGTTCCACGATCTCCAGCTCTCCAGTCCAGCTCACCCTACATGAGACTCTGGTTAGAAAAAGGAAGTACTTATCCTCGCATCCGCGTACACAGGGTTTGAACGCCCACATAGCTAGACTAACCTCGTTAGAGATGATGCCCTACCGGTTAGTTGAAAGCGAAGCTTTCAAAGCCCTGATGGAGTACGCTGAACCACGCTACGAGCTACCCAGTCGACACTTCTTTTCGAGAAAAGCCATCCCAGCCCTCCACCAGCATGTTAAAGAGCGCATCGTCCATGCACTCAGGCAATCTGTGAGTACAAAGGTGCACCTGACAACAGATGCATGGACCAGTAGGCATGGCCAGGGACGTTACGTGTCCATCACGGCACACTGGGTGAATGTGGTGGATGCAGGGTCCACAGGGGACATCAATTTCGGGACAGTTGTGCCTAGCCCACAGTCTAGGAACAGTTGGCTGTAGGCGTTCGCACCCCCTCCTCCTCCTCGTCCTCCTGCAGAAGCGAGAGCTCGTCCACAGACCGCAGTCGCCCAACCACTCCATCGGCAGCTGCCACTGTTGCACACCAGTTGTCCCATTATGGGGCAGCTACTGGCAAGCGTCAGCAGGCTGTATTGGCTATGAAGTGTTTGGGCGACAACAGACACACCGCGGAAGTTCTGTCCGAGTTCTTGCAGAAAGAAACGCAGTCGTGGCTGGGCACTGTAGATCTTGAGGCAGGCAAGGTAGTGAGTGATAACGGAAGGAATTTCATAGCTGCCATCTCCCTTTCCCAACTGAAACACATTCCTTGCCTGGCTCACACCTTAAACCTGGTGGTGCAGTGCTTCCTGAAAAGTTATCCGTGGTTCTCCGACCTGCTCCTCAAAGTGCGCGGACTTTGCTCACATATCCGCCGTTCGCCCGTACGCTCCAGCCGTATGCAGACCTATCAGCGGTCTTTGAACCTTCCCCAGCATCACCTAATCATAGACGTTGCAACAAGGTGGAACTCAACACTGCACATGCTTCAGAGACTGTGCGAACAGAGGCGGGCTGTTATGTTTTTGTGGGAGGATACACATACACGGGCAGGCAGTAGGATGGCAGACATGGAGTTGTCAGGTGTGCAGTGGTCGAAGATACAAGACATGTATCAAGTCCTTCAGTGTTTTGAGGAATGCACACGGCTGGTTAGTGCAGACAATGCCATAATAAGCATGAGCATCCCCCTAATGCGTCTGCTGATGCAAAGTTTGCCGCACATAAAAGATCAGGCGTCTGCAGCAGAGGAAGAGGAAAGCCTTGATGACAGTCAGCCATTGTCTGGTCAGGGCAGTGTACAGGACGAGGTAGCGGGCGAACAGGAGGAGGAGGACGAGGAGGATGATGGGGATGAGTATATTTTTAATGAGGAAGCTTTTCCAGGGCCACTGGAAATTGGTGGCGTGGCAAGGCTGGGTTCTGGTTTTTTGAGGGACACAAGTGACGTAGATTTGCCTGAAACTGCCCCTCAACCAAGCACAACCGCAGATTTGACAACTGGAACTTTGGCCCACATGGAGGATTATGCCTTACGTATCCTCAAAAGGGACACACGCATTACTAAAATGATGAACGATGACGATTACTGGTTGGCCTGCCTCCTTGATCCTCGCTATAAAGGCAAATTGCAAAATATTATGCCACATGAGAACTTGGAACTAATATTAGCAACCAAACAATCAACTCTTGTTGACCGTTTGCTTCAGGCATTCCCAGCACACAGCGCCCATGATCGTTCTCACACGAGCTGCAGGAGGTAGCAGACCAGAAGTGTTAGAGGTGCAGAAATCAGAAGTGGCTTTGGACAGAGGGGTTTTCTGACCAGGTTGTGGAGTGATTTTGCTATGACCTCAGACAGGACAGGTACTGCTGCATCAATTCAAAGTGACAGGAGACAACATTTGTCCAGTATGGTTACTAACTATTTTTCATCCCTTATCGATGTTCTCCCTCAACCGTCATTCCCATTTGATTACTGGGCATCCAAATTAGACACCTGGCCAGAATTGGCAGAATATGCATTGCAGGAGCTTGCTTGCCCGGCAGCTAGTGTCCTATCAGAAAGAGTATTCAGTGCTGCAGGTTCAATATTAACCGAAAAAAGGACTCGTCTGGCTACCCAAAATGTTGATGATCTAACCTTCATTAAAATGAACCACAACTGGACTTCGAATTCTTCTGCCCCACCTTGCCCGGCCGACACCTAGCTTTCCTATGGAAAGGTCTTGCCTGTGGACTACTCTGAATGACTTTTCCAATGTCGTAATTTGCAGCAGCTGATTGTCCAGCATACGACATGTTAACACCTCCCTAAATGGCCAAACTCCCCACACGGGGCCGTGGTATCGCCACTTGGCGCAAGCACCCGTGAGAGTGCTGTTTGTCTGAAGAGGTGGGTGTGCCCGCTTTTGGTCGACGGCACTGCCACTGGGTCCCTCATAGTACAATTAAGTGTCTCTGGCGGTGGTGGTGCGCACCCAACGTCAGACACACTGTTGTAACATGAGGGGCCCTGGGCCTGTACCGCCGGCCACAAGAGAGTTCCCCCACCCCCAGCTCAAACATTGCTCTACCACTTGCACAATTATCTCTCACAGTTCCACCAATGTTTAGTCTATGCGCTGACATCCTTAAATTCCTGCCACTGACAATACCATTGTGTTGACATGTATGATGGTACTTAACATAGTCAGGGGCAGTGTCCTATATTTACCCAAGTAAATACTTTCCGCCAAATTACTAGGTCTGAAAAGAGGCAGAGGAGCCCACCCCTGTACCTAATGATTGCACCCTTTTGTGTTTTCGTTTTGTTGTAATGCGAGACATTAACATGTATTTATTGTTTGGGACTACTAACTGGCAGACACTCATTACAATCGGCCTCGGCTGACAACACCAATGCTGCCTGGGTACCCCTGCAAGAGAATTCCAAGTGTCTACAGCCAAAATTTATTATATTTGGCCTACTACGCCTGTCTGCGGTCCCTCCTTACACTTGTCCTCCACTGACCAGACCACTGCTGCCCGTGTACCCCTGGAACCAATTATAAAGTGCCTACAGCCCAATTTTTTTATGTTAGGCCTTCGAAGCCTGTCTGCGGTTCCTCCTTCCATTAGGCCTCCACTGACCAGACCACTGCTGCCCGTGTATCCCTGGAACCAATTTTAAAGTGCCTACAGCCCAATTTAATTATGTTAGGCCTTCGAAGCCTGTCTGCGGTCCCTCCTTCCACTAGGCCTCCACTGACCAGACCACTGCTGCCCGTGTACCCCTGGAACCAATTATAAAGTGCCTACAGCCCAATTTTATTATGTTAGGCCTTCGAAGCCTGTCTGCGGTCCCTCCTTACACTTGTCCTCCACTGACCAGACCACTGCTGCCCGTGTAAACCTGGAACCGATTATAAAGTGCCTACAGCCCAATTTTATTATGTTAGGCCTTCGAAGCCTGTCTGCGGTCCCTCCTTCCACTAGGCCTCCACTGACCACACCACTGCTGCCCGTGTACCCCTGGAACCAATTATAAAGTGGCTACAGCCCAATTTTATTATGTTAGGCCTTCGAAGCCTGTCTGCGGTCCCTCCTTACACTTGTCCTACACTGACCAGATCACTGCTGCCCGTGTACCCCTGGAACCAATTATAAAGTGCCTACAGCCCAATTTTATTATGTTAGGCCTTCGAAGCCTGTCTGCGGTCCCTCCTTCCACTAGTCCTCCACTGACCAGACCACTGCTGCCCGTGTATCCCTGGAACCAATTTTAAAGTGCCTACAGCCAAATTTTGTTATGTTAGGCCTACTACGCCTGTTTGTGGTCCCTCCTTCCAATACTACTCCACTGATCACACCACTGCTGCCCGTGTACCCCTGGAACCTATTTTTAATTGCATAGAGCATCCTTTTTTTAATAGTAGGCGTGCAAAGTCTGTCTACGGTCCATAATTGAAATAGTCCTCCACTGACCAGACCAATGCTGCCTGTGTACCCCTGTAACCTTTTTTAAACTGCATTGAGCCACATTTTTGGTTTAAGGCCTAATAACTGTGTCTGTCTGCGCCACTCAATACAGCTGTCCTCCTTTGAAAAAAGCTGAGCGTCAATAGTCTGGTTTTCAGCCTCTAGGAATTGGAAAACTGCATTGGGGCTACTACTTCGGTAGGGCCTACTAACGGTGTCTGCCGCTCCAAGGTGTTCTCCAGGTTTCCTCTCCATTGCTTCAATCTTCATGCTCGTGTTTAGTAGTTGTTGAAACAACACTGCATTAGGCCTACAAATTGGGTATGGGGTGTAGAGATGGTGTGTTCCACTCCAAGGTGTTCCCCAGGTTTCCTCTTCATTGCTTCGATCTTCCGACTCTCGTTTAGTAGTTGTTGAAAACTACACTGCATTAGGCCTACAAATTGGGTATGGGGTGTAGAGACGGTGTGTTCAACTCCAAGGTGTTCCCCAGGTTTCGTCTCCATTGCTTCGATCTTCTGGCTCTTCTGAAGTAGTTGTTGAAAACCACACTGCATTAGGCCTACTAGTTGGGTTGGGGCCTTCTATCTGTGTCTGCCGCTCCTTGCTGTTCTCCTACAGTGAACAAAGCTGTGCCGCCGGTTTACTACTGTTGCCAATTTTGAACTGCATTTAGAATACTTACTGATTTGGGCCTACTCTCTGTGTCAGCCTCTCATTCCAGTTGTCCTCCACTGAACAAAACAATGCCCCCTGGTTAGTCCTGTTACCAATTTTGAACTGTATTTAGCAGAATGGGCATTATTCTTTGGGCCCATATCTGTTTCCCCCTCATCCTGCCCATTGCCCAGCCAGTGATAGATGAGTCTGCTGGTACATTGACCCATAACGCAACATTTCCCATGCACGCTACACTGCAAGATTGTGACCCTGCTAAAATTCAGGTCCCCCTTCCCGCATACCATACCACCTTACACGGGGACAAAGAGGAAGGTGCAGATGAAGGTGCAGGTTCATTCATCAGGTGGGGGGAGGAATACTCGTTGGCGACGTCACTGGCACAGGGCCCCTCATAGTACGCAAAAGTGTTGCTGCCGGTGGGAGGCGCCCCCGCCGTGCAAACACACCGCTGTACTTTGAGGGGCCCTGTGCCAGTGCCAATGCCAACGAGTGGGCCCCCCCTGCTTGCTCAGGATCACAGCACTTGCAAAGTTGAAATACTTACCTCTCCCTGCTCCACTGCCGTGACGTGGTCCAGATGTCCTGGGCCCACTAATTACTTGAACCAGCCCTACCCCCCACAACTTTAGCCAAATGACCTCCAATTTCAAATGCCTTACAATTATTATAAGCTAAATTACGATTGACAAGCTTCAGTAGCAAGAATGGATGTTTTTCCTAATACAATGGGCTCTGTACATGTTTTCCTGGCCTCTACTCACTGCCGACTATGCTCCCCCATTGACTTGCATTGGGTTTCGTGTTTCGGTCGATCCCTGACTTTTCGCGATAATCGGCCGATTCCACTCGACTCGACTTTTGAGATAGTTGGGTTTCGCGAAACCCGGCTCGACTCTAAAAAGGTCAAGGTCGCTCAACTCTAGACGTCACATTACATCATTCTTATCTATGGGAATAACAGATGGACAGAACTGGAGAGGTGAGGACTCTGGAAATGTCTGTAGTGAGATTTATTAATGTGTCTCTCCATTACCAGGATTACACAGTGGTGAAAAAGACCTCTAGTGATCGCTGTCAGGACCCTGTGTCTGAGGGATGGGGAAGACCCCTGAGCCCAATCACGGGGCCTCCACCTCACCCCCTGATCCATGAGGACATCAATGACTAGAAGATCATAGAACTCATCTACAAGATGATTGAGCTGCTGACTGGAGAGGTGACACTGCTGGGAATGCTGGGACATTATACAGTAACACTAAGAAGGGATAGGGGGATGACGGTATCATTGTATGTGTCAGGTTCCTATAAGGTGTCAGGATGTCGCCGTCTATTTCTCCATGGAGAAGTGGGAGTATTTAGAAGGACACAGAGATCTGCGCAAGAACGCCATAATGGAGGTTCCCCAGCCCCTCACATCTCCAGGTAATAGACAGGACTAAATACACACGGCCTATAATTATCTGTATGTAAAGAATGAATTCACTTCCTGTATGTGTTTCCTCCAGATCTATCCAGTAAGAGGACAACACCAGAGAGATGTCCCCTTCCTCTTCTTCCACAGGACTGTAACCAAGAAGATCCCAATGCTCCTCAGGATCATCAGGTAGATGGAGGGAAGGTGTCAGGAGATCTCCCCTATGATGTGTAGACGCAGGTGAAGCTCTAGTGCTCAGTCTTGTTTTATCCACCAGTATTATATGTTTTATACTTGTGTAATGAAAACGGTGGAGACGGCAGGATTAGAGCTGATCATAGATGTGACTTCTCCATCTGTCGGTGACTTTTACAATATTTGTTTCAGGGTGAAGATCTGACCCATATTAATACTACAGAGACATATGTGAGGGGGGATGAGTGGTGTAAAGAGATTCCTACATATGACTACCCAGGTGAGTAGTGACCACTAAATGCAGAGAAGTCACAGATTGTTCTCAGTCACCGGCTGTGGCTGCTTTATCGGTGGTGTAGTCCGGCCATATTACCATGATCACCATTTTGCCTCTAGACCACAACATTCTCCTTCTATACACTGATCTGAGAGACTTCCTGATCATCACTGCGCAGGAAGCCTCTCAGGTCTTAGAGACCCAGATGTCGTCAGGATGACATCGGGTCTCCATGGCAGCAATCGGGACCACGCGTCATGCCATGGGGTCTAGGATCCAAAGGCAGAGGGGCTGTCGGACCATGAAGTGAGGGATCAGTGACCTGTCATAAGCCAATACGGATGCATATGTAATCAGAGCACCACATAAAGCCCTGCCCCAGAGCACCACATAAAGCCCCGCCCACAGCCCGCCCCAGAGCACGAGAATCTCATTAGCTGAAAACTACAAATACAGATTAAACAACAACCACAAGACGGATTTCATCACCAGGTATCAGTGTAATCAGTATAACGGCACCGACCTGACAGTGTCTGTAGTCACTGAGCACAATCCTGCTGACAGGATCCCTTTAAGACATCTCCGCTCTATTATACACAGTTCTCTTTAAATGTGTAATATTTCGTCTTGAAACTCATCTGACAGAAAATATTGGAGCTTCCAATAGTTTAGATTGTGAAGTCACCGAGCCCCGTGCTCTAATTACCCCAGAGAGGTTTCACCACTAGCTGCTCATTTATTACTGATGGAGACTGTTCAGTTTGAGCATTTCAGTAGATGTTATTGTCTATAGTCAGTTTTTGATTACAGTAGTGTCCAGAATCCTCTGATTTATCCTCTTCCAGTTTTGTGTTCTTAATCAGGCCCCATTTTTACAATCTGACGTGTGTCACTTTATGTGGTGATAACTTTGGAATTGCTCACAAAGGATAATAGAAAATAAATGGATCTTACAAATTATTTTCCAGCTTCTCACAATACCCTACATACGATTGTACACTACTCTCTGGGCACATGGCCGTGTTCAGAAGGGAAGGATCGCCATTTAGCTGTTTGAATGCAGATCTAGCTGGAATAGTTTGCAGACACAATGTATTGGGAGCAATGTTCGTGGTCAACTGGCAGCTCAAAAGATCTCCACCATGAACATGCTTGGCACTATCTTCTCTGCTTTCCATATCCCAACGATTGCCTTGCTCATCGCTCTTTATCACCATTACATGGATCTGGACTTACACTGGGACCCCTAGGCTTGGACCATGGTGTTACCTGCTATTCTGTGGTATTAGATGGCAAGAAGAATAGTCAGGTAGCTGGGTCAGAACCGGAAGGACAGAATACAGGATCAGAAGACACAAGAGTAGTCAGTAAACGGTCCACGGTCACAACAGGAAACAAATACACAAGCTGAGCACAGAGGACTGAACCAGAGGAGAACAACGCTGTTTCTGGCAGATTCCGGCCATGTACTTTGAGCTTTAGTAGGGTGTGGTACTTTCCAATTGGCTGAAGTAGGGAGCAGATTACTCCAGCTGGACAGCAGGAACAGATCCCAGATGAGATTGGACGCACCATATGCAGAAGCTCTAATATGACTAAATGACAGAAAACCAGAATAGTTCTGAATTAACTTGAATCTGACAAATCTGACAAAAGTAATAATTACAAAAGTGATAATAAGAAAATCTATGAAAATGAACAAATGAAAGTCAGACATTGCTGTTCAACCAAGCTTCCACAGAATAAAAAAAAATAAAACTTGTGAAATAGGCCTGGACAGAAATGATGGGACCCCTGAAAATAATGTGACAAAAGGGACGTGTTAAATCTCTGTGTGTCCACTAACTAGCATCACGGGTGTCTACAATCTTGGAATCCGTGAGTGGCCTGTAGGGACGGACTGGGACTAAAATTCAGCCCTGGCATGTGAAGTTACACAGGTCCACTTGTCATGTGGTGACTGTATAATATCTTTGTGCACTTGTAGGTTACAAGAAGTGAGGTGAGTGTAGCACGACTATATAACATATGATCTGTTGTGAATTCTGTTATCGAACTCCCTCCTGTGGTCATGAATGGTACTTCGGCGAGTTCTGTCCATGGACTCCCTCTGGTGGCTGTGAGTGGAGCTGCTGCTTCTGAGGTTCCTTCCACAGGTGACGTAGTTAATTCCTTGGCTAGCTGCTCTATTTAACTCCACTCAGATCGTTACTCCATGCCAGCTGTCAATGTTTTGTTCTGGTTCAGTTCGCTCCTGGATCTTCTGGTGACCTGTCTACTCCAGCAGAAGCAAAGTCCCTGCTAGTTTATTATTTGTTATTTGTTTTCTTGTCCAGCCTGCTATCATGATTTTGCCTTGATAGCTGGAAGCTCTGGGATGCAGAGTGGCATCTCCGCACCGTGAGTCGGTGCGGAGGTCTTTTTGCACACTCTGCGTGGTCTTTTGTAGTATTTTGTGCTGACCGCAAAGTTACCTTTCCTATCCTCAGTCTGTTTAGTAAGTCGGACCTCTCTTTGCTGAAACCTATTTCATTTCTGTGTTTGTGACTTTCATCTTTACTCACAGTCAATATATGTGGGGGGCTGCCTTTTCCTTTGTGGAATTTCTCTGAGGCAAGATAGGCTTTATTTTCTATCTTTAGGGCTAGTTAGCTATTAGGCTGTGAAGAGGCGTCTAGGCAGAGTCAGGTACGCTCCACGGCTATGTTTAGTGTGTGTGATAGGATTAGGGATTGCGGTCAGCAGAGCTCCCACTTCCCAGAGCTTGTCCTGTGCCAGTTTAACTATCAGGTCGTTCCGGGTGCTCCTAACCACCAGGTCCATAACAATGATCACAGCTTCACTTTGACTCTTTCCGATTGCCCTGGTGTGGTGGCAATCAAGTTAACGGTAGCTGATGTCGATGTCAGCTGTGAATTGTCCAAAAACACAGATGGCATCAAGCCCTGGTTTTAGTAATGGAGAGGAATCTATCAGACACCCCCATTACTAACCCGGAAATAAAAAAAAAACACAAAAAAATACTTTAGTTAAATAAACACTCCTTAAGATTTTCTCTTGTTCACCACTTTATTCAAAAAGGAAAAAAATCTGTAACAACTCTGCTGGCATCACAGCATGGCCTCACATCTCTCACACAATCTTACCCACTGTTCCAGGCCATGATGTGCTTTCTCTTTAATGCCAGCTCCATGTTCTGTGTCTTTGCTCTCTGCATGCCTCATGGCTATGTGTATAGGGGGCCGGCGCCTGAACTCTCTGGTTCTTATAGGAATCAGGTGCATCTGTCTAATCAGTTCCTGACCAATTACCAAGAGGCCTCCTGTATATAGTGCAGCTCCACCCTGTGGCTGGGCCTGTGCAACGTGTTCGCTCAGTTAGTGTTTAGCTGCTGAGTTTGCCTGGCCTTGCTCTGAGTTACTCCCTCTGAGCTTTTCTCTGTGCTTTTGCCTTGTTCTTGTGGTCCGCCCTCCAGGAGGCAGAATATCCTGGTCCCTGTGTCTTTGTCCCTGTGTTTTGTTCTATTGCCTTGTCTGTACTTTGTCTTTTCTCGGTCTCCTTGTCCGTGGCTTCCTTCCCTGCTTTCTTTCCTTGTGTTTTCTGTCTGCTTATACTCCGCACTCTTGCGGCTCTGCACTCAGACCTTGCTTCGCACTCTCTGGCTTTGCTCTGTGGCTCTGCTCTTTGCGGTTCTAGCTGGCTCCGCTCTTTGCGGTACTATCTGGCTCCGCCTCCTGTGTTTCTGCACTTGGCTCCTTCTCTGCTCTTGGCTCCGCCTCCAGCGTCTCCGCTCTTGGCTCCGCCTCCAGAGTCTCCGCTCTTGGCTCCGCCTCCAGCGTCTCCGCTCTTGGCTCCGCCTCCAGCATCTCCGCTCTTGGCTCTGCCTCCAGCGTCTCCGCCCTTGGCTCCGCCTCCAGCGTCTCCGCCCTTGGCTCCGCCTCTTGCGGCTCCGTCCTTGGCTCTGCCTTCTCCTCCTCTTCTCTTAGTTCCACCTTCTACTTGTTACTTGGTCCTCCTGTGTGTACAGGTCCCTACCTGTTCCTTCTTTCTCCTTTCCTTCTGGCTTGTTTCCGTACCTGCATCTTCTGTGTGTACAGGTCCCTACCTGTTCCTTCATCACACTCACAATAGGACTGCACTTGGGTGTCATCAGAGTGCAGCCTGATTCATACACCACATCAACCAGTCCTGTGTATCCTGTGTTCCTGCCAGTCCTGCCGTTCCTGCCCTGCCTTCCAGTCCTGTGTTCTCTGCAGTGCCTCCCAATCCTGTGTTCCTGCCAGTCCTGCCGTTCCTGCCCTGCCTTCCAGTCCCGTGTTCCTGCTGTCCTAGCCAGTCCTGTTTCCTGCTGTGTCTCTGCCAGCCCTGAGTTCTCTGCCGTGTCTCCGCCAGCCCTGTCTCAGCCGTGCCAGCCTACTCGTCTGTGTTCCAGCCGTGCTCTTCTGTCAGTCCTGCCTAATGCCCGCACCAATCCAGGTGTTCCTGTCTCCCAAGTTGGATCAGCAGCCACAGCCAGACACCACCCTGGAGTAGCACCTGGCAGCTGCCTGCTGCACAAGCCTGTCCTCACCATCAGAGGCTCCAGTGAAAACCCAGGCAGCTGTCATAGTCACGCCCCTTCCAGGGTAGTCTGGTTTGTGGCACAGTGGGGCCACAAAACCCCCGAGCTCACGCCCACCAGTGAGGGCGTGAGCGTGACAAAATCCCACGCCGGTCCTCCACAGTTCACCAAATCCAACGTAGTCCAGGGATTAGGACGACCTCATTCTGATGCTCCACAACCTTTGCCCACAGCCTCTCTCGGTTCCGCTGCTCAGCACGAGACGCGGTGACTCTGAAGAGCGGTGACATCAGTAACTCAGTAACGTCACCGCTCTTCAGATATTCTGGGTCTTGTGCTGAGCTCGGTGACTCTGAAGAGCGGTAATGTTACTGCCATCTCCGCTCTTCACTGTCGCTGGGTCTCGCCAGGTTTAGGTTATTAGTGGGGATGTCTGATAGACACCTCTCCATTACTTACATCAGGGATTGATGGCAGCTGACATTACACAGCTGACATCAACCCCAAAAATCATTACACAGACCAGAATTAAATGCTTTGGCGGCTGGAAAAAGCAGTACAGTTAGCGCTATTCCCAGGTGCCGGGTGCTAACTACAACTGTCATCATCCTTATCTGGTCTCCCTGCGATCAGCAACGCTGATGACGGTTGTAGTCAGCACCTGGGAATTGCATTCATTAAATAAATTATTAAATAAAAAAAACGGCGTGGGGTGCCCCTTATATTTTAAAACCAGTGCAGATAAAACAGACGGCTGTGGGCTTCTATTATCAGGCCGGGACGGTCCATGGTTATTGGCCCGTCCTGAGCCAAAAAAGAGAAGCCCACAACCTCCACAGAATTGGCACATCAGGTTAGATTCGCCTATTCTGGCTCTTTACCCAGCTCATCCTGATGCCTTGCTGTGGTGGCATTCGGGTTAATATATGATGTTGATGACAGTTTTATAAAAAGTCACATATGCCATCAAGCCCTGAGGCTAGTAATGGAGAAGTGTTAGTCTGACACCCCCCTTACTAACCTTGTAAGTTAAAATCATTACAGCACACACAGAAAATACTTTATTTAAAAAAAACACCGTCTTGCACCTATTTATTTTCTCCAAAACACTTCCGCAGGTACGTTGTAATCCACATTGATGTCCCACAATGATCCCCAACTCTGCTGCATCTGGAGGATGTGAGGAGCGGTGACATCAGTGACATTACCGTCGCTAGAGTTGAGCGACTTTTACTTTTACAGGATCGGGTCGGGTTTCACGAAACCCGACTTTTTCAAAAGTCGGGTCGAGTGAAATCGGCCGATCCTGTAAAAAAGTCAGGGTCGGGGTCGGCCGAAACTCGAAACCCAATGCAGTGCATTGGGTTTCCAATGGTTCCCAGGGTCTGAAGGAGCGGAAACTCTCCTTCAGGCCCTGCGATCCATATCTAAGTGTAAAATAAAGAATTAAAATAAAAAATATCGCTATACTTACCCTCTGACGCGCCCTGGTACTAACCGGGAGCCTTCCTTCCTTCTAATCAGCGCTTCCAAGACCTGCGGTGACGTCGCGGCTTGTGATTGGTCGCGCGGCCGCCCATGTGACCGCTCGCGCGACCAATCAGAAGCCGTGACGTCACCGAAGGTCCTGGAAGCGCTGATTCTTAGGAAGGAAGGCTGCCGGAAAGAAGCAGGGCACGTCCGAGGGTGAGTATATACCTAATAGGAATATACTCACCCTCGGACGTGCCCTGCTTCTTTCCGGCAGCCTTCCTTCCTAAGAATCAGCGCTTCCAGGACCTTCAGTGACGTCACGGCTTCTGATTGGTCGCGCGAGCGGTCACATGGGCGGCCGCGCGACCAATCACAAGCCGCGACGTCACCGCGACGTCACCGCAGGTCTTGGAAGCGCTGATTAGAAGGAAGGAAGGCAGCCGGTTAGTACCAGGGCGCGTCAGAGGGTGAGTATAGCGATATTTTTTATTTTAATTCTTTATTTTACACTTAAATCTGAATTCCGATACCAATTCCCGATATCTTAAACATATCGGGAATCGGTATCGGAATTCCGATTCCAGATTCAGAAGATCGCCGACTTCATGGCCGACCCCACACAGGGGTCGGGTCGGGTTTCATGAAACCCGACTTTGCCAAAAGTCGGCGACTTCTGAAAATTTTCGACCCGTTTCGCTCAACCCTAACCGTCGCTCATCACGGCTGCTGCAACACACAGAGTAGTGTGAGAACCAGCGGCAGTAACGAGCGGTGACATCAGTAAGGTTATCACAGGTCACAGCTGGCGATTCTCATGGTAACCTCTGTGTGATCTGTAGATGACAGCGTGTGAGCAGCAGCTGTGAACTGCGGTAACCTTACTGATGTCACCGCTCACCACGGCTGCTGGAACACACAGAGTAGTGTGAGAACCAGCGGCAGTAACGAGCGGTGACATCACTAAGGTTATCACAGGTCACAGCTGGCGATTCTCACGGTAACCTCTGTGTGATCTGTAGATGACAGCGTGTGAGCAGCAGCTGTGAACTGCGGTAACCTTACTGATGTCATCGCTCACCACGGCTGCTGGAACACACAGAGAAGTGTGAGAACCAGCGGCAGTAATGAGCGGTGACATCACTAAGGTTATCACAGGTCACAGCTGGCGATTCTCACTGTAACCTCTGTGTGATCCGTAGATGACAGCGTGTGAGCAGCAGCTGTGAACTGCGGTAACCTTACTGATGTCACCGCTCACCACGGCTGCTGGAACATACAGAGTAGTGTGAGAACCAGCGGCATTAACGAGCGGTGACGTCAGTAATGTTATCACAGGTCACAGCCGGCGATTCTCACGGTAACCTCTGTGTGATCCGTAGATGACAGCGTGTGAGCAGCAGCTGTGAACTGCGGTAACCTTACTGATGTCACCACTCATCACAGCCTCTGGATGTAACAGCGTCGGGGATCGATGTGAGACATCCATGTGGATTACAACGGACCTGTGGCGATGTTTTCTGGAGAAATAATAGGTGAAAGATGTTGTCTAGGTTTTTATTTTAAAAAAAAAGGACTTTTCTGTGTGTTTAATGATTTTTATTTACAGGGTTAGTAATGGGAGTGTCTGACTGACACCTCTCCATTACTAACCCTTGGACTTGATGGCAGATGTAATTATTGACAAATCATAGCTGTCCTGAAACCTATATATTACCCCGATTGCCACCTCACCAAGGCATCGGGATGACAGGGTAAAGCACCAGAATTGCTGAATCTGATGTGATGTGCCAATTTTGGGGCAGTTGTGGGCTCCTATTTTTTGGTTGGGACAGCCAATAACACTGGACTGTCCCAGCCTGATAATAGAAGCACCCAGTTTATCTGTGCTGGTTTTAAAAAGTAGGGGGACCCTGCGCCGTGTTTTAATTTAATATGTAAGAAAAAGAAAAAACAGTATCTATTTATCTCTTTAATTTCTATTCTGCATTTCATGTCATACTCGGTCAGCACACACGTATACACGGATGGACACGGACCACGGATCTCCCCTGTACTGGTTTTCCAGTACCGGAAACACCAGGACATGTGGAGGCCTATTATCTTTGCACATATGTAAAGCTACAAATCAGTAATTAATGATTAATGCATTATATTGTGGTATGTGTCTTGCGGATTGAAAAAACATGCACACGGATGCTGATAAAAAAAATGCACGGATGGTGAAAACGGAATGTCCCGGAGCTGCGGAATCTGATGGCGTTATATAAAGAATATATAATAGAATACACAACAATTCACCACTAACTGTTTAGAGTTTTGTGAAAGGTTTTTTTTTTTAATGAAACCAGCTGGAGTGTTTATTGGTACTAAGTTGCGGTACTTTTGTTTTGATTTTTAAATCACTTTTTTGTGCAGTGGGATAAACAAAAAAAAAGATGGTGTGCACTGATTTCTGAAATCCTTTATTTTTTGATGGGTTCAGAGGTTTTTCGGGCACAGTTTGCTTCCAGATTGGGAAATGAGAGGGGTTGATATTCTGCCATCAAAGCAAAACTGTCAATCATGCATCTGTCCTGTCGGGTACCTGTAGACATGATGTCCTCAAGGCTGCTCACCTCCCAATGCAGCACTGAGAAAGCCTTAAAGTGAACCTGTTAGCTGATACAGGCTACCTGATCCATGGGCAGGATGCTTCTGACACTGACGATCTCTCAGCCATGTATGATTGACTCTGAAATGCACAGAGAAAAAACATACCGTATAAACTCGAGTATAAACCGAGATTTTCAGCCCATTTTTTTAGGCTGAAAGTGCCCCTCTCGGCTTATGCTCGAGTCATTGTCCCAGGGGGTCGGCGAGATAGGGGGAGCGGCAGGAGTTGCGGCTGTCACATCATACTCACCTGTTCCCGGCGTGGTCTCTGCGCGTCCCTGCTTATCAGATGGTCTCCGGCACCCGCAGCTCTACCTGTGTTCAGCGGTCACCTGGTACCGCTCATTAAAGGAATGTGTATGGATGCGCCACCACTCCCATGGGCGTGGAGCGCATATTCATTACTTTAATGAGCGGTACCAGTGAGCGCTGAACAAAGGAACAAGCTGCCGGCGCACACCGGAGACTATCGGAGAACCAGGGAAGTGAAGACCATGCCAAGAGGGGGTGAGTATGACGGGGGAGGGTGAGCCACGCAATATTCACCTTTCCCCTTCCACCGCCAGGCTCTGTTTTCCACGTCCTCTGGCTGTGATGTTCAGGCAGAGGGCATGATGACGTAGTTAGTGCGCTCCCTCTGCCTGACAAGTCACTGCAGAGACCCGGAATACACAGCGGTTGCGCGGCGGTGAAACCGGGACAGGTGAATATTGCAAGTGCCGGGGGCCTGAGCCAGCGGCGACACTGGTACCTGGTCACCACAGCGAATCGGTGTCCCCGCCTGCTCAGGACATCGGCACCTCTTCCCCAGTGACAAGAGGGGAGTATGTCATTTTTTTTTTTTTAAATCACAGCAGCAGCATATACAGCATATTATTCCATGGAGCATCTTATGGGGCCATCATTAACCTTTTATGCAGCATTATGTGGGGCATATTTTAATATGGAGCATCTTATGGGCCTATCATTAACCTTTGTGCAGCCTTATATGGGGCATATTTTAATAACACTTAACCTACTGATGTTTCAATTAATTTTACTTTTATTGGTATCTATTGTTATTTTTGACATTTACCGGTAGCTGCTGCATTTCCCACCCTAGGCTTATACTCGAGTCAATAAGTTTTCCCAGTTTTTTTGTGGCAAAATTAGGGGTCTCGGCTTATACTCGGGTCGGCTTGTATTTGAGTATATACGGTACTTTGGCTTCTTCTCTCCTGCGTTCAGTGACTGACAGGAAAAAAAATTTGAGTCAATGGGAGCGGATGGGGAGAAGATACAGAGGACATAACTGTCCGACTATTCTTTCTTGTGGCTTGGTCCCTGTCACCAGTTTTGGCCGACATCATTTATGGCCGTCACCTTTCAGGGCTGATATACAGCATTCTATAATGCTGCCCCCAACCCGACCTGCAAGAGAAGAATAATAACTTATTATTAGTGATGAGCGAATATACTCGTTGCTCGAGATTTCCTGAGCACCCTCGGGTGACCTCCGAGTATTTGTTAGTGTTTGGAGATTTAGTTTTCATCGCGGCAGCTAAATGATTTACAGCTAATTGCCAGGCTGAGTACATGTGGGGGTTGCCTGGTTGCTAGGGAATCCCCACATGTAATCAAGCTGTCAATTAGCTATAAATCATTCAGCTGCCGTGATGAAAACTAAATCTCCGAACACTAACAAATACTCGCAGGTCACCCGAGCATGCTCAGGAAATCTCGAGCAATAAGTATATTCGCTCATCACTACTTTTTATACTCACCAGCAGGGCGGTCTGGTCCGAGAGATGTCGAAGGTCTTGGTCCGCCATCCTGTTGCTTCATGTGGATGACACGTCCCTACGTCATCCACACAGTCTCCTGGGCACTGCGCTCCTGTGCAGGCGTACTTATCTGCCCTGTTGAGGGCAGCGCAAAGTACTGCAGTGCACGGGCACCAGGAAAGGTCTGAGAGGCCCAGAGCCTGCGCACTGCAGTACTTTACGCTGTCCTCAACAGGGCAAATCAGTACACCGGCACAGGAGCGCTGGGCCAGGGATCCTGTGTGGATGATGCAGGGATGCATCATCCACATGAAGCAAACAAGAGGACGGCATCATAAGAAGACTGGAGGCACCGAACCAGGACCTGCGACACCCCTCGGACCGGACCGCGCCCCCAGGTGCGTATACTAAAACTTATTTTTCTTCTCTTACAGGTCGGGTTGGGGGAAGATGTACAGCATTATAGAATGCTGTATATAAGCCCTAAAAGGTGATGGCCGTAACTTATATTGGCCAAAATTTGTGACAGATTCCCTTTAACCCCTTTCTGCCCTCGGACGGAATAGTAACATAGTAACATAGTAACATAGTTAGTAAGGCCGAAAAAAGACATTTGTCCATCCAGTTCAGCCTATATTCCATCATAATAAATACCCAGATCTACGTCCTTCTACAGAACCTAATAATTGTATGATACAATATTGTTCTGCTCCAGGAAGACATCCAGGCCTCTCTTGAACCCCTCGACTGAGTTCGCCATCACCACCTCCTCAGACAAGCAATTCCAGATTCTCACTGCCCTAACAGTAAAGAATCCTCTTCTATGTTGGTGGAAAAACCTTCTCTCCTCCAGACGCAAAGAATGCCCCCTTGTGCCCGTCACCTTCCTTGGTATAAACAGATCCTCAGCAAGATATTTGTATTGTCCCCTTATATACTTATACATGGTTATTAGATCGCCCCTCAGTCGTCTTTTTTCTAGACTAAATAATCCTAATTTCGCTAATCTATCTGGGTATTGTAGTTCTCCCATCCCCTTTATTAATTTTGTTGCCCTCCTTTGTACTCTCTCTAGTTCCATTATATCCTTCCTGAGCACCGGTGCCCAAAACTGGACACAGTACTCCATGTGCGGTCTAACTAGGGATTTGTACAGAGGCAGTATAATGCTCTCATCATGTGTATCCAGACCTCTTTTAATGCACCCCATGATCCTGTTTGCCTTGGCAGCTGCTGCCTGGCACTGGCTGCTCCAGGTAAGTTTATCATTAACTAGGATCCCCAAGTCCTTCTCCCTGTCAGATTTACCCAGTGGTTTCCCGTTCAGTGTGTAATGGTGATATTGATTCCCTCTTCCCATGTGTATAACCTTACATTTATCATTGTTAAACCTCATCTGCCACCTTTCAGCCCAAGTTTCCAACTACGTACGAGGGCAGATCCCCCGCTTTGATGCGAGCTCCGGCGGTGAGCCAACATCAAAGCCTGGACATGTTAGCTGTTTTGAACAGCTGAAATGTGCCGCGCAATTAGTGCGGGTGGAATCGCGATCCGCCCGTGCCTATTAACTAGTTAAATGCTGCTGTCAAACTCTGACAGTGGCATTTAACAAGTGCTTCCCACCATCCAGCCATAAATGCGAGCAACAGTGAACCCCGGTTGGCGCGTCGACATGACAACCAGAGATCTTCTGGACGTCTCCTTGAGACCTCTATGGTTACTGATGCCAGATTGCTGTGAGCGCCACACTGTGGTCGGCGCTCATAGCAATGCAGTAATTCAGCTACATAGGAGTGATCTATGCTTCGCTCCTATGTAGCAGAGCTGATCGAGTTGTGCCAGCTTCTAGCCTCCCATGGAGACTATTGAAGCATGGCAAAAGAAAAAAAAATGTTTAAAAAAAATATAAAAGTTTAAATCACCCCCCTTTCACCCCATTCAAAATAAAATTTAAAAAATCAAGCCTAGACATATTTGGTATTGCTGCGTTCAGAATCGCCCGATCTATAAATAAAAAAAAAAACCTGGTCGCTAAACGGCATAGCGATAAGAAAATTAAAAACACCAGAATTACGTTTTTTTTGGTCGCTGCTACATTGCATTAAAATGCAATAACAGGCGATCAAAAGAATGTATCGGCACCAAAATAGTATCACTAAAAACATCAGCTCGGCACACAAAAAATAAGCCCTCACCCAACCCAAGATCACGAAAATTGGAGACGCTATGGGTTTCGGAAAATTACACAATTTTTATTTATTTTTTTTTAGCAAAGTTTTGAATTTTTTTTCACCACTTAGATAAAAAAGAACCTAGACATGTTTGGAGTCTATGACCTCATAATGGCCTGGAGAATCATAATGGCAGGTCAGTTTTAGCATTTCGGGAACCTAGCAACAGACAAACAAAAAAAAAACAAGTGTGGGATTGCATACAACTCATCCTGCAAAAAATAAGCCCCCACATGGTCATATTGACGGAAAAATAAAAACGTTATGGATCTGGGAAGAAGGGGAGCGAAAAACGAAAATACCCCTTAAGTATGTTTTTTCCTAAAATGCAGCAAAGTTTGGGGGAAACGTGTGGCTGAAATCATGCAGCCAGTGTCCATTGCATGTTGCCCATGGATCAGGCAGCCTACATAAGCAGACAGGTACCCTTTAAGACCCCATAAGTGCTACTTATGTCAAGAGGTGATGTTATGTCACCATTATCCTTTTGAGAACTATAACTCCCAGCATGTCCTGAAGCTCCAAAGGCATGCTGGGTGGTATAGTTCACCAGAGGAGCTGTACAGTGCTTTTATTTACTCTTATGTTTATTTTGACGCTTGCCTAAAATCAACTTACAACAAATGAACTCCGGTTCTCTCTGCGGCGTGAGTTCAAGTTTTCTTGCCCTGCTGCCGTGCTGGACAGGAGGAAGTGGGCGGTCTTAAGTCCAGATCACCAGCTGCAGTGGTGCAATTGTAGAGGCAGTGCCGGGGAAGCTGTGTGCTGTATGTCTCCAGCCCTGCCTCCGCAACTGCATCACTGCAGCTCGTGATCTGGATGGAAGACCACCCACTTCCTCCTCTCCAGCGCGGCGGTGAGTACAGAATACTGCATGATTGCGGCACTGATAGTGGACGAGCCAGCATGAACGGATCAAGTGGCCCACAACAGGCACCGGCCCTTGTGGCAATTGCCAGAAGTGCCCGATGCTCCTTCCGGCCCTGGTGGCCGGTATATAGGGCTACAGATACTCACTGTGCTGTTTGGTGACATGGTGTGTATCACTCTCAACATGTAACATAGTAACATAGTTAGTAAGGCCGAAAAAAGACATTTGTCCATCCAGTCCAGCCTATATTCCATCATAATAAATCCCCAGATCTACGTCCTTCTACAGAACCTAATTGTATGATACAATATTGTTCTGCTCCAGGAAGACATCCAGGCCTCTCTTGAACCCCTCGACTGAGTTCGCCATCACCACCTCCTCATGGACCAGCTTGATGTTCCTGTGACTACAGTTGCACATATTATTCAGAAATGTAAGATCCATGGGACTGTAGCCACCTCCCTGGACGGGGCAACAGGAGGAAAATTGATGACAAATGAAAGAGATGGATAATCCGAATGGTAACAAAAGAGCCCAGAAAAACTTCTAAACAGATTAAAGGTCAACTTCAAGCTCAAGGAACATCAGTGTCAGATTGCACCATCTGTCGTTGTATAAGCCAAAGTGGACTTCAAAGGAGACGACCAAGGAGGACAACATTGTTGAAAAAGAATCATAAAAAAGCCAGACTGGAATTTGCCAAACCACATGTTGACAAGCCACAAAGCCTCTGGAAGAATGTCCTATGGACAGATGAGACAAAAATTGAACTTTTTGGAAATGCACATCAGCTCTATGTTCACAGATGGAAAAATGAAGCATATCAAGAAAGGAACACTGTCCCTACTGTGAAACATGGAGGAGGCTCTGCTCTAGGGCTGCTTTGCTGCATCTGGCACAAAGTGTCAAGAATCTGTGCAGGGTACAATGAAATCTCAAGACTATCAAGGGTTTGTAGAGAGAAATATGCTTCCCAGTGTCAGAAAGCTTGGTATCAGTCGAATTTATTGTCTGTACATGTCCCCGCTTAATTGTAAAGTGCTGCGGAATATGTTGGCGCTATATAAATAAAAATTATTATTATATTATTATTATAGGTCAAGGGTTTTGCAACAGGATAATGACCCAAAACACACAGCTAAAAACATCCAAGAATGGCTAAGAGTAAAACATTGGACTATTCTGAAGTGGCCTTCTATGAGCCCATGCCATCTGGAAAAGGCAACCTTTAGACAGGAGACAACTGGAGCAGTTTGCTCCTGAGGAGTGGCCAAAATACCTGTCGAGAGGTGCAGAAGTCTCATTGACAGTTACATGAATTGTTTGATTGCAGTAATTGCCTCAAAATGTTGTGCAACAAATTATTAAGTGAAGGATTCCATCATTTCTGTCCCGGCCTATTTCAGGTGTTGTTTTTTTAATTTGGTGGAAGCATGGTTGAAAAGCAATGTCTGACTTTTATATGCTCATTTTCATAAATTACTTATTATTACTTTTGTCAGATTCAAGTTATTTCTGTTACCATTGTAGGTTTTTCTGTCATTAGGAAACACACCCGGCAAATTAAGTGGATTCTTCTCACTATAATATTGCCAAACACAGGGATCCTAAATGTTGTTTGAGCACACTGCAAGACTCAGAAGTGAGAGTGGATTTTGCTGGATTGGTTTATAGAAACTGTTGCTTTTCAACAGCCTTTGAGGCACTAATAGTGTGGGAACCTCTGTTTTTCCATTGACAGATGATGGACCTGAGTGGGGACTTGTTTTTTGTGAGATGACAATTGGTATTATTTTCGCCTACATAACATTGATTGGTTTCTTTTTATTCGATATTTGGGAGGCAGAATGAACAAATAGTTGAACACCACACACTACTGGTTCATCCAACAAGGTTTTCTATTCGACTGTGAACTGTCATTGTCTTGGTAAATAAAGGTTTTTTACATAGCTTGCCATTTTTATGTACAGTTTAAGTAGAACTGTTCAAAAATATAAAAAGATATTTTAATTAAAAAAAAATGTATTTTTTTTTTATCTTAGCAGATGACTGTACCAGGAGATCAGAGGGACAGTTGACATCTTCAATTTTTAAATCTGATGATCTTGAGATCCCACAAGATACAACTGAAGTGAATGCCATTACTCCAGATATATCATCACCCATTCACAGCAAAGATCTGTCATCTGATCCTATGAAACAGGTCCCATCTTCTGATTCATTACCGACTACTAAGGAAAATCAAAGTCACAAAAGAGGCATTCAAATACAAACTGTTCCTAATGCAAATATGTCATTTTCATGTTCAGAATGTGGGAAATGTTTTAACAAGAAATCACATTTTGTTAGACACCAAAGAACTCACACAGGGGAGAAGCCTTTTTCCTGTTCAGAATGTGGGAGTTGTTTTGCACATAAATCACATTTTGTTACACACCAAAGAACTGACACAGGGGAGAAGCCTTTTTCCTGTTCAGAATGTGGGAAATGTTTTGCACGTAAATCAGATTTTGTTACACACCATAGAACTCACACAGGGGAGGAGCCTTTTTCATGTTCAGAATGTGGGAAATGTTTTAAAAAGAAACTGGAGCTTGTTACTCACCAGAGAACTCACACAGGGGAGAAGCCTTTTTCATGTTCAGAATGTGGAAAATGTTTTAGCAATAAATCAAATTGTGTTAAGCACCAGAGAACTCACACAGGGAAGAAGCCTTTTTCATGCTCAGAATGTAACAAATGTTTTAACCAGAAATCACATCTTGTTAGTCACCAGAGAACTCACACAGGGGAGAAGCCTTTTTCCTGTTCAGAATGTGGGAAATGTTTTATCCAGAAATCAGATTTGGTTACTCACCAGAGAACTCACACAGGGGAGAAGCCGTTTTCCTGTTCAGAATGTGGGAAATGTTTTACCCAGAAAGGGACGCTTGTTAGACATCAGAGCAGTCACACAGAGGAGAGGCATTTTTCATTTTCTTAATGTGGGAAATATTTTACTTGGAAATCAACAGTTAATAAACATCAGAGATGTCACATAGGGGAGAAGCCTTTTTTATGTTCATAATGTTGGAATAGTTTTAACCAAAATTGAATCTTCTGAAATAGGTTGTCCCTTGTCATTCCTCATGTTTGCTGAAAAAAAGGATAAAACTAAACTTTATTAATTCCAAATGTAAAACTGTACCCATAATTCACCCCCTGAAGGTTAGTCAGAAAATGACTAATAAAAATAACATGTCAATCTCAGTATATAGGGTGAGGTGACGTATACACACTCACTCTCGAAGCCTCTCATTTCTACGGGTTTCATCGTCCTCACCAAAGGCGACTCATCAGGAGACTATTTAATATTGACCTATATTCAAGCAAGACTAGACTAAAACAACTAAAATCATGTATCATGTTATCCGAAACAGTCAGAAAACCAGCCACATATTGGCAGATCCCAGACTTCAAACTATATACTTCTTGTGATGAGCGGGCACTAAAATGCTTGGGTCGAGCAGATTGGTATACTCGGGTACTCGGCCAGAACAACGAGCCCAATGTAAGTCCATGGGAGACCTGAGTATTTTTACCGCGATCCCCCTGGGGGTCCTTTAAAGGTCTTAAAACGTCTGAAAATCATGGAAACACTCATCAATCATGACACAGGAACATCATGGGGATCACCTCTGGAGGCATTCCTGACTCCTATGCCATTTTTCCCGGTGCCACAAAAAACACACAAAAACGAAACCAAAACAGATTTTGCTGGGAAATATGTCAAGGTACATCCTTTGCAGGTTAATTGCTTGCCTGTAAGGCCAAATATTTAACCCCTGACCAAAAATTTCCTCCCCCACTTAGGCTTAGTTCAGACGCAGCAATTTTTAAGCGTTTTTCAACTTTAACATTGCTTTCAACCACTACAAATGCATTCACTGGGAAATGTCATTGTAACATGTAACAACCCTAGCTGGCCATGTGGTGTTTGAGACATAAGCAGACCCAACTTGTTTCATTTATGAAGGAGGGACTCTTAAAGTCCCAGAGCCTATTTTACTGGTGCATCAGGCAGCATTAATCTTCTTAAAGGGCCATTATTAAACAGTGGGTCTCCTAAACTGTTGTAGCCTATGCTGTGAGTGGATGGGCTGCCAAGAATTACTACGCAGCACAATACTACTTTCATAACATGTTCAGGAGGGCCTCTTGAAAAAATGTTGCATTGAATTCAAGGCCTGCCCTGCTACCAATTCATATGCACACTAATAAGCCTTTGAACCCACATACTGGATGGACCCATGCAAATCTGGAGCGCCCCCGTTAGGGCAGTGGGGTACTCGGTACCGAGTCCTTCGGTTCTCGGGGAATGTCACGGTGGCTGACCCGGTCCGTGGCCCTCGGGATGTCCGTGTTAAAGGGAAAGGTCTTTAAAGGGATATGGTCATGACACCACCTGTGGTATTCTGTCAGGGTGACCGATGCTGCTTTAAGGGGTCCGCTGGCGTGATGTTATGGCAGCTAGATGGTATACCTTCCCACAGGTGAAGTGTGTCCCCAGGGCTTCCCAGTGTGTAGATGGTGGATGGTGTGAGGCGCAGTGAAGAGCGAGGACACAAGGTTGCAGTCTCTTTATCTTTTACTGAAGGCTTCAGCATCCACAGTCCAGAGCACAGATCACAGGGCTGGCAGAGTCCTGCCGGTTTGGAGGAAAATTCAGAGTCCCCTTATCCAGGTGGAAATCAGTAGCCTTCCTCTAGCGCCTTGGTGTTGTAGTACGTAGTACCTTACTGCTAAGCCTCTCATAAGGTCCTCAGGGGAACAATGGCCAAGTTCTGGGACAGTTTTCTCAGACACTCCCATCATGGCGGCACAGAGGCAAGGGGTGCTGTCACAAGAAGTGAATTGTTTGGGAAGATGGTGAGGGAGTACCTTGCAGATTGTGCAAACGTCCTCCGTGATTCCTCTGTGCCTTTCAATTATTGGGTATCCAAGCATGATACGTGGCATAAACTGGCTCTCTTTGCCTTGGAGGTCCTGGCCTGCCCTGCTGCTAGCGTTCTGTCAGACAGGGTTTTTCAGTGCCGCTGGTGGAATTATAACAGATAAGCGCATCCGCCTGTCAACTGAAAATGCTGACAGGCTGACTGTTATAAAAATGAACAAGGCCTTGATTGGGAAATACTTTTGTACACCACCAAGTTAAAACAGCGAAACATAACCTCAAATACATTCTCTCTTTTGGGAAGGCGTATTCTCATGCACCTCTTCACCCCACATGGGTATACGCTTCCAGATTTGGTCTGTTTGTTCTTATCTTACTACTTATCCTCATCCTCCTGTTCTAGAACCAATATATCACCAGGATGAACGTGGTCTGTAAGGTGCATTTTGGCCAAGGGTGCTGTGATGGCACTCTTATTTTTTTTAAAAAAAGGACAACACATTGGGGAACTGGCCATGACATTATATTGGGCCTACTTCTTAACTCGGTCGCCTGCAATCTGTCCTGTACCTGCCAGTAGATCACCAGAGTGAACGTGCTCTGTACGGTGCATTTTGGCCAAGGGGGCTGTGATGGCACGCTTTTATTTTTTTTAAAAAGGATCCCACATTGGGGAATTGGGCATGACATTCCATTGGGCCGACTTCTTAACTCGGTCTCCTGCAATATAAAATGTTCCTGCCATTAGATCACCAGGGTAAATGTGCTCAGTACTGTTATAGGCCGTTGATATTTGGGCTAGGGGCATGCAATGGCACTAGTGTATTTTTTAAAAAGGTACCCCCATTGGGGAATTGTTTGGCAGATCATACACTGCATTACAAGTCTCAGAGACCCACACCACTACATTGGCCCTAATTCTTATCTCTGTTTCCTGCAATGTCTCTTCCTTATCTACGACGACATGACCTGGGTGAACATGCTTTGTATTGTTATAGGCCCGTGAAGTTTGGGCAAGGGTGGCTGTGATGGCAATAGTATATTTTTTAAACCGTTACCCCCCATTGGTGAAACCACATCCTTGATGGCAAACACTTCACATTTGTGTACCTTAAAGAGCTCACTGGAAAAGCTCCTTTTTGTGTTGCTTGGTTGCTCAAATTGGACACAATACACTTCATATCAATTTGATAATGCAATGATGTTAGTTTGGCTCAGTAGTTTATTACAAATATTTCTTTGTCCACTATATTAGATTCTCTCCTTGAGAGCCATAACTTTGGCTGCCTCAAATGTACAAATGGCGAATATACGAATGGTGATTTGTAAACAAGATTGAAATACTGTACATCGAATGCATTCAGACAATCACATAGCTGCATGTCTTGTAAAACATCTACAGATGTGACAGACAATGCACATAGTGACACTATCTTGATAAATGTTTGTTTTCTCACTTCAGAAACAGTTCGAAGCCTCTATATGTTTGCTGTTTGTCATTGTAAAACATTAAGGTTTACTGAACCTCTGCCTGTGGTGGTTTGATCTAAATCCTTGTGGCTTTTATTTTCTAGTGGTTTAATGGCCCCTCGTCTGACTCCATGATATCTCAGTTTCATACAACCTTGAAAGCAGGCCACTTTGAAGGTCTGGGTGAAACTAGAGTTACTACATAGTGTAAATCATGATATAAGACCAGAGAAACATGACTAAGACAGATGCCAAAACTGGGGTACCTGTACATGTACAGTGTGCTGATACCTGCATAATTGGGGACGCCCATGCAGTGTACGTAATCTCCCAGAGGTTCTCTGTCTTGGTGCTGCTTCTCTGATATTCCAGATGGATGATATTTAAAAGCCTCTTGGTGATGAACTAAGTAGACTGTATGAAGTTAATCTTCATATATACGTAATCAGTATATTTATGTAATCCTTATATGTAATTATTAACCTTTGTATGTTATTGTTAACATATACAAAAATGTACGCACTCACACTATTCAATCTTAATATTCCTTGAATGAAATTGCTTTGTATTGCAAGGATTAGACTTTTTTAAAGCCGTATCTGAACCTTAGTGTTAAAAACATGGCAAACACAATTGCCAAATTCTCCTGTAAATAATTCTGCAAAGAGGGAACCATCATACCATAAAAAATACGAGTGGATTTTCATGGACACATCCAGTATGTGGGTTCCAAGGCCTAATGGGGTGCATATGACTATGCAGCAGGGCTGGCCTTGCCGCCAATGTGTAAAACAAAGGAGTATGGAGCACAAAATGCATATTGTGAAGTGGATTTTCATGGGCCCATCCACTATGTGGGTTCAAAGGCTTATTGGGGTGCATATGAATTGGTAGCAGGGCAGGCCTTGAATTCAATGCACACTCTTTCAGGAGTCCCCCCTGGACGTCTTATGACAGGGGTATTGTGGTGTGTCGTAATTCTTGGCAGCCCATCCACTCACAGCATAGGCTACAACAGCTTAGGAGACCCACCGTTTCATAATGGCCCTTTAACCTTCGTCAGGCTGCATAATTTTACGTTAACAGGCTGCAGAGGTACAATTGTACCTTCATTTATATTTTATTGAAATTTGGCCAATATATTCTGGACCAAAACTGCAGAGATGTCACGAAATTTCAGCCCTCTACGGCTTTTCGAAAAAAAAGTTATTGCAATTATAAAATGGAATAGTTACAATTGCACCTACTCAGCCGGACGAAGGTTAAGAAGATTAATGCCACCTGATGCACCAGTAAAAATAGGCCCTGTGACGTTAAGAGTCCCTCCTTCATAAATGAAACAAGATGGGTCTGCTTATGTGTCACACACCACATGGCCAGCTAGGGGTGTTACATGGTACAATGAGATTTCCCAGTGAATGCATTTGTAGTGGTTGAAAGCAATGTTAAAGTTGAGAAACGCTTCAAAAAACGCAGCGTCTGAACTAAGCCTAAGAGGGAGAGGAAATTTTCGGTCTGGGGTTAAATATTTGGCCTTACAGGCAAGTCACTAACCTGCAAAGGATGTACCTTACCTACATATTTCCCAGCAAAACCTGTTTTGGTTTTGTTTTAATGTGTCTTTTGTGGCACCGGGAAAAATGGCATGAATCTTGTAAAAAAATGATTAAAGACTTCCGGGAGGCGGAGCCTGTTGATGGCCGCATTGTACAAGAGCTCCCAGGCCACAGGGGATTTATAAGACCTTATCCCCTAAGCTGCTACACCGAACGGCCAGGATAAGCACCGGACAAGGATTCACATCTCAGAGGATCCAGCTCTCCAGGTGCCCCGGAGTTCCGTGGCGCAGGCAGCGCCGAAAGTAGTACCGCACGCAGCGAAGCCCCCCTGAAGCAGGAGTTGGTGGGGGAAGGACGCCACGTGGTCCCCAGGAGACCAAGGAGACATACGGTGCTACAGCCCAAAAGTCACTTACCCGGAGATTAAAGGAGGAAGGTGAGCGGTGACAGGGGAGGTACGCGGCAACCGTTGATTGCTGGTGGCGGGAACGGAGAGGGAAGCCGCAGTGCACCGGCGCCGTCTTGGCTGGGATCTGTGTGCACAGCTACAGTGTCCCCAGGCTGAGCCGACCTTTCAGCACTGCATCTCCGGGTCTGCAACAACGCAGATTGTGATCTGGGAGATAGAAGACACAGGGGAGTTGAGCGGTGAGGAGCTGTGGAATCCCGGTGTTATTTCCTTTGTGGAGTTTTATAAGGCATCGGAGGCAATACTAGCTCAACACTGCGGGTGGCAGCAGAGGCTTCACTAGATCTCACCTAAAGCAAATACTGATGTAATTAACTATTTATGCGACATTACCGACATCTCTGCTCATTATACCAGCATCTGACTTCATATGGATAAATTTGCGGGCAAGAATGCCAGGGCTGGCAGAAATTCGACACGTAATCAGTTAAGCACCTCCCCAATATCAAAAAATCCTGATATTGCTAGCGATAACCCTCAGTCTATTGCAAACGCTATCATAGATCGTTTAATGTCTGAAATAGACAATAGGCTGGCAGCTTTTCAAACTTCCTTGGACATGATAGTGTCGCAAGTCAATGCTCAGGGTGTGCGTATGGATGAGGCAGAGCAAAGAATCTCAGATTTAGAAGACTCTACTAAGGCCCTGAACGAAAAACTGGACAATAAAGAGAAGGATATCTCAGACCTGCGGGACAAAGTAGACGACCTTGAAAACAGGTCTCGTCGTAACAACTTAAGAATCATAGGCCTTCCTGAGTCGGTCCCCCCATCAGAGCTGGTTAAGATTACATCGGAATGGCTACCAAAATCTCTAGGTATTTTACCAGCTTCAGGAGCAATGGCTATTGAAAGAGCCCACAGACTGGGACCCCCGAGGGGAGGTGAGGGAGATAGGCCAAGACCGGTCATTTTTAGAGTCCTGGACTTCCAAGACAAAGAGCGCATTCTATCAGCATTCAGGAAGCAAAGATCCCTATTCTATGACAAAAGTAAAATTCTCTTGTTCCAGGACTATTCGGCTGCTTTGGCAGCCAGACGCAAGGCATTTACTCCTGTCTGCAACGGTTCTACGTTTTGGTATGTCGGGGAAAAATTGGATCTTCAACGACCCAGTAAAGGCCCTGAAATTTCTTCAGGGGGATCTCCAATCACAAGCTGCACCTGGCAATACTTGAACATAAGATGCTGATTTAGTTTATTAGTCTTCGGTGATGTCGTGGTTAATGTTATTATTTGTACATTCATCAGGGACATGTTTATTCTGTTTTGCTCATTCTGCTTATGAGCACATTGGGTTCAGTCACTCAATTCACAGTTACAAAGTTTATTTTGTTAGGGGGGATGGGTCTCTGCGTGCACAAACTTAATACTTTTGACTTGGGAGCTATCACGCCCACTCGCTGGGATGGGCGGGGGTCCCACTCACAGCTATTGTACACTGGTCAAATGTTTTTCCGTGTGGGTGTGGGTTGATGGCAGTTCAGGTCACTTCTGAGGATTCCGCAATCCGCTCTCTGCATTGGTGCTCGTGGAATGTTAACGGGTTGAATACCCCAATTAAGAGGAGAAAGGTACTTAATTTTTTACATATAAAAAACTTTCACATCATCTTTCTGCAGGAAACACACTGGATAAAAAATAATCACCCGTCTATGTACAGTAGAAAGTACATTCTATGTGCTGAGGCTTCATATTCAAAAAAACAGCGGGGAGTAGCCATATTAATTCATAATAGCCTTAAGTATGAAGTAATTGATACGATGGAGGATCCACAAGGGAGATTCCTCCTGGTTAGAGTGGTGATAGAAGGGATGAACTTCAGCCTGGCTAATATATACGCCCCTAATACTCCTGACACACAATTTCAAGATAGAATCATGGAGAGCATGGCAGGTGGGACACATCTAGGGTAGTCATGGGGGGCGACTTTAATGAGGTGGGTGACGCCTCTATGGATAGATCTAGACCACGGACTACACAGCAATCAACTCAGGGTAACTACATACAATCATTGTCGGAGCAGCTAGACTTGGTGGATGTCTGGAGATTGCAACACCCAATAGAGAGGGACTACTCTCATTACTCTCATGTACATGACTCTCACGCCAGTATTGACTGTTGGCTCTTACACTCATCACTACTACCACTAATATTACAAACAGATATACAAAATATTCATATATCAGATCATGCCCCAGTAACTTTTAAGTCAAGTTTAACAATCCCTATAGCTCAGGAGAGGGAGTGGCGTTTTCCCTCATACCTTTTTCAGTCAGAGGATTTTAAAAAATATCTACAAATGTCATGGGAGGTTTACAAGAATGACAATCGCTCTCATTGTGACGATGCGATGTTGTTTTGGATGGCTTCCAAGGACGTATTAAGGGGACAAATTATATCCTACGTTAGCCACAAAAGAAAAGAATTAATGAAAAGGACACTAGAAACACAAAGTTCCTTAACCCAAGCCTATAAATATTTCAAATTAAACAATACGCTATTAACAAAACAGAAATTCTTAGAGGCCAAGGAGGAAGCAGACACTTTGGCGCACGATATGGCTATGAATAATTTAGATTACCAAAAGCATAAATATTTTAAATGGGGTAACAAACCAGGGAGGGTACTGGCGTCCCTTACGCGACCATTTAGGAAGGCGACGAGAATACATAAAATAAAGCAACGTAATGGCCCTATTTTAACAAGTAATGAGGAGATAGTGAATGAGTTTGGGTCATTCTTTGGGGAGTTGTACAAATTGGAGCCAAAAGAGGGAGGGGAAAATAAGAACTTCTTACAAAGACACCTGGTGCCAACACTCATGGAGGAGGAGAGGGTGGCCATCAGTTTTCCCATTACTCCCACAGAGATTCTACAAGTTATAAACAAACTAAAGATTTCCAAGGCACCTGGCCCGGATGGGTTCAGGAATGAACATTATAAAATCCTGGGAGCCCCCATAGCACCTCATCTTAGCGAGTTGTGGAATAAGGTGGTCATGAATGGTCACCTTCCAGATCGGTTTAACGAAGCAGTTATCATTGTTCTTCCAAAACCGTGCAAGTTGAGGGTTATAGACCAATATCGTTACTTAACTCCGACTTCAAGATTTTTACAAAAATCCTGGCCGACAGACTCCAAAAAATAATCCCAAATCTGATCACACCCCAACAAACGGGATTTATACATGGTAAATCTATTAGATATAACATCAGAACGGCCCTGGGTGCTATATCTTACAGTAGAGTACATAAACATATGAAAACTATTGTGGGTAGCCTAGACGCCGATAAGGCGTTCGATAGGGTGGCATGGGATTATTTGCATGACCTATTAACATTTAGAAATTTTGGCCCTTGGTTCTGTGATGCAGTTAAAACAATTTATAAAAACCCGTTGTCTAGAATCTCGGTAAACAACATTTTATTTAGGTCTTTTGAAATCCAACTGGGAACGCGCCATAGCTGCCCATTGTCGCCCCTGTTATTTAATCTGGCGCTAGATCCACTCTTAAGAACGCTGCAGACTGAATCGGCATTTGAGGGTGTCAAGGTGGGGGCTACCTCAATTAAAATCTCAGCTTTTGCTGACGATATTCTTTTGTTTATTGCGAACTCAGACCGTGCAATACCGGCCATTATGAAAGTTTTGGCAGATGCTCTGGCTTTAAGGTCAATTACAATAAATCGGAGGCTCTGGCGATATTCAGGTCTGGGAGACTGCGGGACCCCCTGTTCCCATTTCATTGGAGTCTGGAGTCTATTAAATATTTAGGGATTCGGCTTCCAGCAGATCCGTGCATATTATATAGAGTAAATTACAAACCACTGATAGCTTCAATCATTAGTCTTCTTCAGTCATGGAAACTGTTATGACCTGGTGCTTAGGACAACAATGGACCTGGTGGTTAAGAGCACACAAAATGACCTGATAGTTTCTAATAACATGGGACGAGCTCTGAGACGTGGGAACCCTGCTGACCGCAATCCCTAATCCTATCACACCACACTAGAAATAGCCGTGGAGCGCTCCTGACGCTCCCTATGCGCCTCGTCACAGCCTAAGAAACTAGCTAGCCCTGAAGATAGTAAAATAAGCCTACCTTGCGTCAGAGAAAATTCCCCAAAGGAAAAGGCAGCCCCCCACATATAATGACTGTGAGTAAAGATGAAAATACAAACACAGAGATGAAATAGATTTAGCAAAGTGAGGCCCGACTTACTGAATAGACCGAGGATAGGAAAGATAGCTTTGCAGACAGCACAAAACCTACAAAAGACCACGCAGAGGGCGCAAAAAGACCCTCCGCACCGGCTAACGGTACGGAAGTGCTCCCTCTGCGTCCCAGAGCTTCCAGCAAGCAAGAATAAACCAAAATAGCAAGCTGGACAGAAAAAATAGCAAACAAATGAAACACAAGCAGAACTTAGCTTATGCAGGGAAGTCAGGCCACAAAAACGATCCAGGAGAAAGCAAGACCAATACTGGAACATTGACTGGAGGCCAGGAGCAAAGCACTAGGTGGAGTTAAATAGAGCAGCACCTAAAGACTTAACCTCGTCACCTGTGGACGGAAACTCAGAAGCCGCAGCCCCACTCACATCCACCAGAGGAAGCCCAAGGACAGAACCAGCCGAAGTACCATTCATGACCACAGGAGGGAGCTTGCCAACAGAATTCACAACAGGAAACACTTTACATTATCTTTCTCAGGCCGATGTCACCTGATCAAAATGGTTGAATCAGAATGGTTGAATCAAAATGGTTGAATCAGAATTTTTAGCTGTAGGACATTATTGCATGAGAGCTTGGCTGAGTAGATTACACAAGAAGGAAAACACACAGCAAGTCAGCAGGATCTAGGAGCAACATGGCAGATGTGACAACCTACATGGTCAGCTGCAGCATGTGCTACATGTTCGCAGATCGACCAGAAGAAGAATCCAATTTCACCTGTCAGAAGTGTAGACTAGTGGCCCTTTTAGAAGAAAAGGTGCGGGGTCTGGAAGAAAGAATAGCAACTTTGAAATTCATCAAAGAGAATGATGACTTTCTAGACAGAACAGAAGCATCTCTACTGGTCACAGAAGGTGAAAAAAGTGTCAGAGAACCTCTAAAAGCAGACGAGTGGAAGCATGTGACCAAAAGAAGCAAGAAGACCATGGAGAAATCACCAACCACACAACTGAAGAACCGATATCAAATCTTTGTAGAGGATGAAGATGGCACACCTAAGGATGAAACAATACCAGCAAGCAAAAAAGAAAAGGGCACACAGCAACAAGTGACAGCAAAAAGTACAGCCAAGAAGCAACGAAGAGTGGTGGTGGTGGGAGACTCACTACTGAGAGGCACAGAAACAGCCATCTGCAGACCGGACATAACTGCAAGAGAAGTATGCTGCCTTCCAGGTGCGATGATCAAGGATGTGACCGATAGGATACCAAAGCTCTTCAGCTCCAAGGACGTCCACCCATTTCTTCTGATACATGTTGGCACCAATGACACGGCAAGGAAGGACCTACCGACAATCTGCAAAGACTTTGAAGAGTTGGGGAAGAAAGTAAAGGAACTGGATGCACAGGTAGTTTTTTCTTCTATCCTTCCAGTAGACGGGCATGGCACCAGGAGATGGAACAGGATCCTTGATGCAAACAACTGGCTAAGACGATGGTGCAGACAACAAGGATTCGGATTCCTGGACCACGGTGTGAATTACTGGTACGATGGACTCCTCGCCAGAGACGGACTACACCTCAACAAACCTGGGAAACACACATTCGCCAGAAGACTCGCTACACTCATCAGGAGGGCGTTAAACTAGAAGAAGAGGGGATGGGAAGAAAAACATTAGACTCGACCAAAGAAGACCCAGGAAAACATACTCAGAAGGGAGGTAAGAACATTTCTAAAACAATCCACAGCAAGGAGATTGGAACAAAACAAAATCCTCTAAACTGCATGCTCGCAAACGCCAGAAGCCTGACAAACAAGATGGAAGAACTAGAAGCAGAAATATCTACAGGTAACTTTTACATAGTGGGAATAACCGAGACATGGTTAGATGAAAGCTATGACTGGGCAGTTAACTTACAGGGTTACAGTCTGTTTAGAAAGGATCGTAAAAATCGGAGAGGAGGAGGGGTTTGTCTCTATGTAAAGTCTTGTCTAAAGTCCACTTTAAGGGAGGATATTAGCGAAGGAAATGAGGATGTCGAGTCCATATGGGTCGAAATTCATGGAGGGAAAAATGGTAACAAAATTCTCATTGGGGTCTGTTACAAACCCCCAAATATAACAGAAATCACGGAAAGTCTACTTCTAAAGCAGATAGATGAAGCTGCAACCCATAATGAGGTCCTGGTTATGGGGGACTTTAACTACCCGGATATTAACTGGGAAACAGAAACCTGTGAAACCCATAAAGGCAACAGGTTTCTGCTAATAACCAAGAAAAATTATCTTTCACAATTGGTGCAGAATCCAACCAGAGGAGCAGCACTTTTAGACCTAATACTATCTAATAGACCTGACAGAATAACAAATCTGCAGGTGGTTGGGCATCTAGGAAATAGCGACCACAATATTGTGCAGTTTCACTTGTCTTTCACTAGGGGGACTTGTCAGGGAGTCACAAAAACACTGAACTTTAGGAAGGCAAAGTTTGACCAGCTTAGAGATGCCCTTAATCTGGTAGACTGGGACAATATCCTCAGAAATAAGAATACAGATAATAAATGGAAAATGTTTAAGAACATCCTAAATAGGCACTGTAAGCGGTTTATACCTTGTGGGAATAAAAGGACTAGAAATAGGAAAAACCCAATGTGGCTAAACAAAGAAGTAAGACAGGCAATTAACAGTAAAAAGAAAGCATTTGCACTACTAAAGCAGGATGGCACCATTGAAGCTCTAAAAAACTATAGGGAGAAAAATACTTTATCTAAAAAACTAATTAAAGCTGCCAAAAAGGAAACAGAGAAGCACATTGCTAAGGAGAGTAAAACTAATCCCAAACTGTTCTTCAACTATATCAATAGTAAAAGAATAAAAACTGAAAATGTAGGCCCCTTAAAAAATAGTGAGGAAAGAATGGTTGTAGATGACGAGGAAAAAGCTAACATATTAAACACCTTCTTCTCCACGGTATTCACGGTGGAAAATGAAATGCTAGGTGAAATCCCAAGAAACAATGAAAACCCTATATTAAGGGTCACCAATCTAACCCAAGAAGAGGTGCGAAACCGGCTAAATAAGATCAAAATAGATAAATCTCCGGGTCCGGATGGCATACACCCACGAGTACTAAGAGAACTAAGTAATGTAATAGATAAACCATTATTTCTTATTTTTAGGGACTCTATAGCGACAGGGTCTGTTCCGCAGGACTGGCGCATAGCAAATGTGGTGCCAATATTCAAAAAGGGCTCTAAAAGTGAACCTGGAAATTATAGGCCAGTAAGTCTAACCTCTATTGTTGGTAAAATATTTGAAGGGTTTCTGAGGGATGTTATTCTGGATTATCTCAATGAGAATAACTGTTTAACTCCATATCAGCATGGGTTTATGAGAAATCGCTGCTGTCAAACCAATCTAATCAGTTTTTATGAAGAGGTAAGCTATAGGCTGGACCACGGTGAGTCATTGGACGTGGTATATCTCGATTTTTCCAAAGCGTTTGATACCGTGCCGCACAAGAGGTTGGTACACAAAATGAGAATGCTTGGTCTGGGGGAAAATGTGTGTAAATGGGTTAGTAACTGGCTTAGTGATAGAAGGCAGAGGGTGGTTATAAATGGTATAGCCTCTAACTGGGTCGCTGTGACCAGTGGGGTACCGCAGGGGTCAGTATTGGGACCTGTTCTCTTCAACATATTCATTAATGATCTGGTAGAAGGTTTACACAGTAAAATATCGATATTTGCAGATGATACAAAACTATGTAAAGCAGTTAATACAAGAGAAGATAGTATTCTGCTACAGATGGATCTGGATAAGTTGGAAACTTGGGCTGAAAGGTGGCAGATGAGGTTTAACAATGATAAATGTAAGGTTATACACATGGGAAGGAATCAATATCACCATTACACACTGAACGGGAAACCACTGGGTAAATCTGACAGGGAGAAGGACTTGGGGATCCTAGTTAATGATAAACTTACCTGGAGTAGCCAGTGCCAGGCAGCAGCTGCCAAGGCAAACAGGTGGGGTGCATTAAAAGAGGTCTGGATACACATGATGAGAGCATTATACTGCCTCTGTACAAATCCCTAGTTAGACCGCACATGGAGTACTGTGTCCAGTTTTGGGCACCGGTGCTCAGGAAGGATATAATGGAACTAGAGAGAGTACAAAGGAGGGCAACAAAATTAATAAAGGGGATGGGAGAACTACAATACCCAGATAGATTAGCGAAATTAGGATTATTTAGTCTAGAAAAAAGACGACTGAGGGGCGATCTAATAACCATGTATAAGTATATAAGGGGACAATACAAATATCTCGCTGAGGATCTGTTTATACCAAGGAAGGTGACGGGCACAAGGGGGCATTCTTTGCGTCTGGAGGAGAGAAGGTTTTTCCACCAACATAGAAGAGGATTCTTTACTGTTAGGGCAGTGAGAATCTGGAATTGCTTGCCTGAGGAGGTGGTGATGGCGAACTCAGTCGAGGGGTTCAAGAGAGGCCTGGATGTCTTCCTGGAGCAGAACAATATTGTATCATACAATTATTAGGTTCTGTAGAAGGACGTAGATCTGGGGATTTATTATGATGGAATATAGGCTGAACTGGATGGACAAATGTCTTTTTTCGGCCTTACTAACTATGTTACTATGTTGCATTCCCCAAATTGCTGTACGCTTTTCAGACCTTGCCTCTACTGCTATCTAAGGTAGACCTCAGTTTGCTAAATTCAACTTTTCAAAAGTTTGTCTGGGGTGTGGGGGGCAGATCGCGTATAGGTCTCATAAAATTACAGGCGTTAAGGGCAGAGGGCGGAATCAACTTCCCCGACGTAGGAAGATATAACTTGGCGGCCAACTTTAGATATGCCATCGATTGGATAAGAGGTGTCTCCCACTATGCTAACGTTGATTTAGAGCAACAAATATGTCCACACATCTCACTGCCGGCAATGTTGCATTTGGGTGGGGAGGGGCTTCCAACGGAGTTACGGGAACACCCGACGATGTGGCAGACAATACTGACTTGGAGACGATGTAGAAGGCTTTGTAATTTACGGGCTGGACTGTCCCCATTTCAATCATTTCTTGGTAATCCTGGGCTCCTGAAAGGTAATCCACCATTAAGCTACAGGCTTCTGGCTGAAGAGGGATGTAGACTAGCAATAGATTTGATGAATCTTGACTTTTCTGTGCTCTCTTTTGACGCAGCATCACAGCGTTTTCCATTATTTAAGAACAACCCCTTCTTATTCCTTCAGGCACGGAGTTTGGTTCAAAAGTGTATACTGACCGGGGGGGTGGGGAGGAACAAATTGGATGGCTATTTTAGGAATACAGGATCACAGCCAGCGTCCATAAGTGGCATTTATTCTCTGTTACGCAGGAGTTGGACATGGGAAGGGAGAGATACAGGATTAGCAAAGTGGTCAAAAGACCTTCCGGGCTTGAGAGTAGGGGAATTTCTTGATGCTACTAATGCGCTAAGAAAAATTTTGACATATAGTAGTTATACTGACATTGGGTCTATTGATTCTACATAGGGCTTATATTAGCCCACACCTGCAGTCTAGGATGTCTCTTACGACTCTTTATTATTGCTCCAAATGCAAAATGCGTAACACTGACATATATCATCACTTATGGAGCTGTTCGAAGATTCAAGATCTGTGGGGTACCTTACATGACGAATTGCAGAGGATGTGTGGGATTAGTTTCTCACTCACACCACAATGGGCCATTTTCAACATTTTGGAGGAGGCTCATCACAGCCTACCTAAACATGTTAAAGCAACACTCATGATTTGGGCCTCTGCTTCCAGGAAAACCATACTGCAATACTGATTGAGTCCGATTGCCCCACCATTTTCTCTTATTCAAGCTAAAGTTATGTTCCTTTTCAGAATGGAGTGGATAGACGCGCAGACCACCAAAGAAAAGATGTCTGGCAAATTCCTAACCACATGGTCTCTCTTTATTCCATCTCTTCCTCTTGGGGTTAAGGAAAAATTGCGAGCCCAGTTTGAAAACACACAATGGTATTTATTACAGCGGATAAGTGGTTACACACCAATTCCATAATATAAACCAAAGGTTGAGTGCACGCAGAGAAGGGGTGGTTGGGGAGGGGAGGGGGGGAGAGTTTGGGTTCAGGAGTTCTTGTTATTGATGTTTATTTGTCTTACTATTCAAAACCTAATAAACAAATTTTCAAAAAAAAAAAAAATGATTAAAGCTGTGAACTAGGAGTCAGGAATGCTTCCAGGGGCGATCCCCATGATGTTCCTGTGTCATTTGAGGAGTGTTTCCATCATTTTCAGATGTTTTTAGACCTTAAAAGGACCCCCGGAGGAGGGGGTCACGGTAAAAATACTCGGGTCTCCCATAGACTTACATTGGGCTCGTTGTTCTGGCCGAGTACCTGAGTATTTCAATTTGCTCGACCCGAGCAACGAGCACCCGAGCATTTTAGTGCTCGCCCATCACTATTCAGAAATTAATATTTTGTGGAATAACCATGATTTTTAATCACAGCTTTCATGCATCTTGGCAGCTTTCCAGCAGTGTTTCTCACTGCTTCTGGCACAAAGATGTAAGCAGTTCTTCTTTGCTTGATGGCTTGTGACTATCCATCATCCTCTTGATTACATTCCAGAGGTTTCCAATGGTGTTCAGGTCTGGAGAATGGGCTGCCCACGACAGGGTTTTGATGTGGTGGTTTCTTAATTTTTGCCAGAGCTGTATATATTACCCCAATTGCCACTGCACAAAAGCAATCAGGAAGAGCCGAGTCGATGCTCAAGAATTAGCGCTTCTAATAGACGCTCCATTTCTCGTGCAGCTGAGGACTTGTCTTATTAGTGTTGGTAGGGGCCAATATCCATGGACCTTCACAGCTTTTTAATATCAGCCCTTAGCTGTCTGTTTTGCCTTAGCTGGTTATTAAAAATGGAGGGGGCCCCAATTAATTTTTTGGGTGAGTCCACCCATTGTTTAATAACCAGCAAAGAAAAAGCAGACAGCTGTTCACTGATTAATAGGCTGAAAAGGTAAATCTTTATTGTACCCTTCCCAGCATAATGAGACCAGCTCACAGCCAATGTGGTATCAAACTTTCGTGCTGTAAAATGGGAACAGTAAGCGGTAAAGGTGAAAAATGGAACAAAAAGGGGGTAAGCAGGACAATAGCCCTGAAAACAAATGTGGATAGTAAGATCACTTAAAATAACAGAGAATAAAAAGCAATAATAATCTTGAAAAAAGAGGCATAGGTCCAAATGTAGGAGGAGGTGTAGTAGGTGGATGAGCTTGAGGTGAATGTGGCAAAGAAAGTGGAAGAGGCAGGGGACGGGGTATCCAACAGGTTTTTTTTTTTTTTTGGGGGGGGGGGTGGTTCTTATTTTTTTTTTTTTTAGAGACAGCACTTAAAAGAACATAGTATAAAATAAAAAAGAACAATGTAGATGCAGTAGTTGGATGTCCTAGTGGAGGAGGTGGTGTAGGTGGACGAGCAGTATGTGGACATTGCAGGGTAGGTGGAAGAGGCAGGCCTGATGGTATCCAACATTATTTTTGTGGATTTTATTTCTCTTCCTTTTTGGTGAAGCCCCAAAATAAAACAAATGGCAAATAAAATATAACAATGTCTGGGTGCAGATGGTACATTTGTCTGGGCAGCCAAAGGTACAGACAAGTCCTGTGGACTCCACTCCTGGTTTCTTTTAATGAATGCGAGAGTGCCCACGTTGGCTTTGGACAGGTGGATGTGCCCATGTGTGATTATATCCCCTACGGTGATAAACACACGTTCCAACATTACACTTGCCACGGGGCATGCCAGCACTTCCAAGTCAAAAAGTACAAGCCTAGGCCATGTGTCCAGTTTGGAAACCAAGAAGTTAAATGGGCAGACCCATCACTTAGTACATGCAGACGTGTGGACATGGACTCTTCCACCATGTTTTTATAACGCTGGCACCTGGTTATATAGACCGTATCAGATGGTGGTGCTGGATGCTGTGGCATGCTGATGAATTTTTTTTCACATTTTAGCCAACCTAACCTTCCCTTCCGAGGTGGTGACCCAGCTGCGTTGGTGACTTCCTCCTCCTCTGCCTTGTTTCTTCTGTCAGGTGGGAATGCCGTCAGTAGTGCCCCTACCAGCATGTGCCTGTATTCACACATTTTGCCATCCCACCACAGTGACAGAAGTAATAATTGTACTTTGCCTTTACTGGGTGGCCACCCTGCTGGATCCCTTCTGCAATCAGTAGGGGTATGATCTGGGCAACTGTGTGGTCGTTGCGCAGGCACAGCAGACTGTATTGGCTCATCCCATCCTCTCTCTGTTGGAGTCCCTCAAGGCTCTGTCCTAGGGCCCCTACTTTTTTCCATCTATACCCTTGGCCTAGGACAACTCAAAGTCCCATGGCTTCCAGTATCACCTGTATGCTGATGACACTCAGATCTACCTCTCTCGCCCAGATGTCACCTCTCTGCTGTCCAGAATCCCGAAGTGTCTATCAGCCATATCCTCCTTCTTCACCTCTCGCTTCCTAAAACTCAATGTAGACAATACCGAACTCATCATCTTTCCTCCATCTCGCGTATCCCCCTTACCTGATCTATCTGTTATGGTAAACGGCATCACGCTCTCTCCTGCACCTGAAGTCCGCTGCCTTGGGGTAACTCTCGACTCTGCCCTGTCCTTCAAACCGCACATCCAAACTCTTGCCAACTCCTGTCGCCTCCAGCTCAAACATAATGCCAGAATCGGTCCCTTCCTCTGCCCTCAATCTACTACTACTACTTTGTGCATGCCCTCATCATCAACTGCCTCAATTACTGCAACATCCTCCTCTGTGGCTTCCCCTCTAACTCTCTTGCACCACTCCAGTCTGTCATCAACTCTGCTGCCCGGCTAATCCACCTCTCTCCTCCCCTCTGCAAATCCCTCCACTGGCTCCCAATTCCCCAACGGATCCAGTTCAAACTACACAGTGATCTACAAAGCCATCCACAACCTGTCCCCTCCCTATATCTGTGAACTATTCTCCCAATATCTTCCCTCACGTAATCTTCGATCCTCCCAAGACCTCCTACTCTCCTCCACACTTATTCATTCCTCACACAACCGCCTCCAAGATTTCTCCCCAATATCCCCCATCCTCAGGAATTCCACGCCTCAACACGTCTGATTATTCACCACCCTCGGATCCGTTAGATGGTACCTGAAAACCCATCTCTTCAAGAAAGCCTACAATAACCATTCTGCCGCCTCACCATCGCCAGAGCTGCTGCACCCCCGACCTTCTGTCTCTTCCTCATTATCCCATAGAATGTAAATCCGCAAGGACAGGGTCCTCTCCCCTCTGTACCATAGTAACATAGTTAGTGAAGCCGAAAAAAGACATTTGTCCATCCAGTTCAGCCTATATTCCATCATAATAAATCCCCAGATCTACGTCCTTCTACAGAACCTAATAATTGTATGATACAATACTGCTCTGCTCCAGGAAGACATCCAGGCCTCTCTTGAAACCCTCGACTGAGTTCGCCATCACCACCTCCTCAGGCAAGCAATTCCAGATTCTCACTGCCCTAACAGAAAAGAATCCTCTTCTATGTTGGTGGAAAATCCTTCTCTCCTCCAGACGCAAAGAATGCCCCCTTGTGCCCGTCACCTTCCTTGGTATAAACAGATCCTCAGCGAGATATTTGTATTGTCCCCATATATACTTATACATGGTTATTAGATCGCCCCTCAGTCGTCTTTTTTCTAGACTAAATAATCCTAATTTCGCTAATCTAATGTAGTTCTCCCATCCCCTTTATTAATTTTGTTGCCCTCCTTTGTACGCTCTCTAGTTCCATTATATCCTTCCTGAGCACCAGTGACCAAAACTGGACACAGTACTCCATGTGCGGTCTAACTAAGGATTTGTACAGAGGCAGTATAATGCTCTCATCATGTGTATCCAGACCTCTTTTAATGCACCCCATGATCCTGTTTGCCTTGGCAGCTGCTGCCTGGCACTGGCTGCTCCAGGTAAGTTTATCATTAACTAGGATCCCCAAGTCCTTCTCCCTGTCAGATTTACCCAGTAGTTTCCCGTTCAGTGTGTAATGGTGATATTGATTCCTTCTTCCCATGTGTATAACCTTACATTTATCATTGTTAAACCTCATCTGCCACCTTTCAGCCCAAGTTTCCAACTTATCCAGATCCATCTGTAGCAGAATACTATCTTCTCTTGTATTAACTGCTTTACATAGTTTTGTATCATCTGCAAATATCGATATTTTACTGTGTAAACCTTCTACGAGATCATTAATGAATATGTTGAAGAGAACAGGTCCCAATACCGACCCCTGCGGTACCCCACTGGTCACAGCGACCCAATTAGAGACTGTACCATTTATAACCACCCTCTGCTTTCTATCACTAAGCCAGTTACTAACCTATTTACACACATTTTCCCCCAGAACAAGCATTCTCATTTTGTGTACCAACCTCTTGTGCGGCACGGTATCAAACGCTTTGGAAAAATCGAGATATACCACGTCCAATGACTCACCGTGGTCCAGCCTATAGCTTACCTCTTCATAAAAACTGATTAGATTGGTTTGACAGGACCGGTCTGTCATTGTAAATTTGTTCACTGTAAATGATATCTATAACCCGGTATATAACCCCTTTCTCATGTACAGCACCATATAAATAATAATAGTTCATGTCAGGCTGCCCAGAGGCAAAGACAAACTGTCCTCTGTGGGAGGTGTATGGTCTATGTCCTCCCTGCCATGCTCCAGTGATGCCCGTGAGCTACTTTGAGTGCCACCCTGTTGTGTTCACGACATGGTGAAGGGTTGTTCCACAGAACTACTCGCCCGTGCGTGCTGCAGCTGAAACTCCAGTATTGCTTCTGCTCGCACAGCCTCTACAGCGTATTCAACTTTTGAGTTCCACCTTGTTGATATGTCACATATGAGGCGCTGAGCGAGAAGGCAGAAGTGACGCTGCAGTGCAGACCGTCAAGCAGCTGCAGGGTGTGAACGCCATAATCGTGCACAGATGACCTCTCACATATGGGTAATTTTTAAGAAAGATTTGCACCACTAAACTTGACACATGTGCCAGGCAAGGGATGTGGTCAAACCAGCTAGGCCTAGAGCTGCTACCAGATTTCGCCCGTTATCCCACACCACCAGGCCTGGATTTAGGTCCAGCGGTACCAACCACTCATCAGTCTCGTTTATTCCTTGTCCACAGCTCTTGCGCAGTATGGAACTTGTCCCCGAAAATGATGAGTTTGAGAACAGCCTACTGTCTTTTCCCCCTGGCTGTGATGAAGTTGCTGGTGCAAGTCTTACTGCTAGGTGATGGAGTAAGCGGAGTAGGAGGCCACATGGGCAGAGCAATGTCCAACAATAGATGTAGCACATGCGCTAGAACGCCTTCCTCCTCTGTCTCAGCTGCCACATTTACCCAGTGTGCAGATAGGGAGATGTAACGTCCCTGCCCATACTTACTGGTCTACGTATTGGTAGTTATCTGGACCTTGCCACTGATGGCGTTGCACAGTGCACACCTGATTTTGGTTGCAACTAGAGTTGAGCGAACATGATCGGCTCCCTCCTTAGTCGGCAAGCTTATAGCACTTGCCGACTAGTTGCATAGGGAACCCGGCTTCCTGGATCGTGCCGGCTGATCCGCTGTCTGCCGCCGCAGCTGCATGCGCCGCGGCTGTGTGACAGGCACATCACATGCATGGAGAGCCTATTTGTTGGGCTAGTGTCGCTGGATCATCACGTTGGATACCATAACCCCACAGGGATTAAATGAAAACATTAGCTTTTCATCATTCTTGTAATCGTGTGTGTCTGTTCTGGGGTTGCCCTGGCTGTATATGGTGTTTTTACTATAGCCATTGATCACCTGTCCTTGGAGTCTTTGTTTATAATTTTATTTTAACTTTGTGTGTTTTTTCACTTATTTTATCAGTGTACGCTATACTGGATCCTAGATTCTTCAATTTTCAATCTTGCTATATCCCTATTGTGATTGGTACTCCTGTGGACTTGGAGACCTGGATCCTTCATCTGCATCATCATTGAAACCAGAAGTATACTGGATTGGATTAGTGCTATCATCTCTCTATATTAAATGGACCACAATATTGTATTATATTTATATGTTGTGGGATTCATGTCTCTATAGCTTATCATTATGTTTATATATCTATTTATTTGGCATTTATACTACTACTGCTGCCCACATTAGAGATGGCCGCTTTTTCATTTCCGCCCTTTATGTGTCTCTCTTTGGGCGCCGTGCAGTATGGTATAGGCATTGTCATGGGAACTCTTTTCCCTACACTCATTGCGGCCTGGTTACTTCCTGCCACGGGTAGCGCATGTGCGCTGATGCCCCCTCCGCCTCTTCTCCACATAGGCGTCTATTACATGCGGTGAGTGTATGCCATGGGAACTTTGTCCCAACACTCACCGCTCTCTGACGCCGGACGGGATGATTGGATAGGGTGGGCTCCGGCCCCACGTGCTCGTTAGACGTGGTTGGAGCTAACCTTACTCTATGCAGGTGATTGGTTCCTGCTTTCATATGGGGATATTTAAACCTTGAATCTTGCACATTTACACATTCTCCCATGAAGAAGCAGCGGCGAAACGTGCGTTGGGGTATCTGTGCGGTGGGTGTCCGGCGTCCATGTGTAAGACATGCTCTGATATATATATGCATTACTTGCACTTTATCTCTGGACTCATGGGAACATGGTAATTTTGCCACATGGCATATATTATAGTACATTGGTTCCTGTGATCTGTGGCATTTGTTTTGCCCATTCATATTACGGTTGTTTCTGGCTACTCTTTTTTGTATATGGAAACAGGAACACATGGGCTACTTGCACAGTGAACAAGTCTGTATGATCATGTTCACACACCACCAAGAAACCTGAAGACACAAAAGAGAATAGTAAAACCAAAAACACTCAGTTTGAAAAAATGTTGCAGTAATCCGCAAGTGCTAGTAAAAGATGTAAAAAACAGGGTATTTGGTTGATACGTTTTTTGCAAAAAATGTATACTAAGCTGCTCTACCAATCTTCACGGTATACCCTTATCAGAGCAGTCCTAACTAATGTATGCAATCCCTATCTGATGTATTTAAAAACCTGATCATCTGTATATAACCTGTGTGAACAGGGTTCAGAGAGGAAAAATCCATGTGTGCATACAGGGTAGAACAGCTATTGTGCAGATAGCCCAAGAGGAGTGGTGGAACTCCCCAGTCTTGTAGACACAAGAGAACAATTATGGAAACAGGAACACATGGGCTACTTGCACAGTGAACAAGTCTGTATGATCATGTTCACACACCACCAAGAAACCTGAAGACACAAAAGAGAATAGTAAAACCAAAAACACTCAGTTTGAAAAAATGTTGCAGTAATCCGCAAGTGCTAGTAAAAGATGTAAAAAACAGGGTATTTGGTTGATACGTTTTTTGCAAAAAATGTATACTAAGCTGCTCTACCAATCTTCACGGTATACCCTTATCAGAGCAGTCCTAACTAATGTATGCAATCCCTATCTGATGTATTTAAAAACCTGATCATCTGTATATAACCTGTGTGAACAGGGTTCAGAGAGGAAAAATCCATGTGTGCATACAGGGTAGAACAGCTATTGTGCAGATAGCCCAAGAGGAGTGGTGGAACTCCCCAGTCTTGTAGACACAAGAGAACAATTATGGAAACAGGAACACATGGGCTACTTGCACAGTGAACAAGTCTGTATGATCATGTTCACACACCACCAAGAAACCTGAAGACACAAAAGAGAATAGTAAAACCAAAAACACTCAGTTTGAAAAAATGTTGCAGTAATCCGCAAGTGCTAGTAAAAGATGTAAAAAACAGGGTATTTGGTTGATACGTTTTTTGCAAAAAATGTATACTAAGCTGCTCTACCAATCTTCACGGTATACCCTTATCAGAGCAGTCCTAACTAATGTATGCAATCCCTATCTGATGTATTTAAAAACCTGATCATCTGTATATAACCTGTGTGAACAGGGTTCAGAGAGGAAAAATCCATGTGTGCATACAGGGTAGAACAGCTATTGTGCAGATAGCCCAAGAGGAGTGGTGGAACTCCCCAGTCTTGTAGACACAAGAGAACAATTATGGAAACAGGAACACATGGGCTACTTGCACAGTGAACAAGTCTGTATGATCATGTTCACACACCACCAAGAAACCTGAAGACACAAAAGAGAATAGTAAAACCAAAAACACTCAGTTTGAAAAAATGTTGCAGTAATCCGCAAGTGCTAGTAAAAGATGTAAAAAACAGGGTATTTGGTTGATACGTTTTTTGCAAAAAATGTATACTAAGCTGCTCTACCAATCTTCACGGTATACCCTTATCAGAGCAGTCCTAACTAATGTATGCAATCCCTATCTGATGTATTTAAAAACCTGATCATCTGTATATAACCTGTGTGAACAGGGTTCAGAGAGGAAAAATCCATGTGTGCATACAGGGTAGAACAGCTATTGTGCAGATAGCCCAAGAGGAGTGGTGGAACTCCCCAGTCTTGTAGACACAAGAGAACAATTATGGAAACAGGAACACATGGGCTACTTGCACAGTGAACAAGTCTGTATGATCATGTTCACACACCACCAAGAAACCTGAAGACACAAAAGAGAATAGTAAAACCAAAAACACTCAGTTTGAAAAAATGTTGCAGTAATCCGCAAGTGCTAGTAAAAGATGTAAAAAACAGGGTATTTGGTTGATACGTTTTTTGCAAAAAATGTATACTAAGCTGCTCTACCAATCTTCACGGTATACCCTTATCAGAGCAGTCCTAACTAATGTATGCAATCCCTATCTGATGTATTTAAAAACCTGATCATCTGTATATAACCTGTGTGAACAGGGTTCAGAGAGGAAAAATCCATGTGTGCATACAGGGTAGAACAGCTATTGTGCAGATAGCCCAAGAGGAGTGGTGGAACTCCCCAGTCTTGTAGACACAAGAGAACAATTATGGAAACAGGAACACATGGGCTACTTGCACAGTGAACAAGTCTGTATGATCATGTTCACACACCACCAAGAAACCTGAAGACACAAAAGAGAATAGTAAAACCAAAAACACTCAGTTTGAAAAAATGTTGCAGTAATCCGCAAGTGCTAGTAAAAGATGTAAAAAACAGGGTATTTGGTTGATACGTTTTTTGCAAAAAATGTATACTAAGCTGCTCTACCAATCTTCACGGTATACCCTTATCAGAGCAGTCCTAACTAATGTATGCAATCCCTATCTGATGTATTTAAAAACCTGATCATCTGTATATAACCTGTGTGAACAGGGTTCAGAGAGGAAAAATCCATGTGTGCATACAGGGTAGAACAGCTATTGTGCAGATAGCCCAAGAGGAGTGGTGGAACTCCCCAGTCTTGTAGACACAAGAGAACAATTATGGAAACAGGAACACATGGGCTACTTGCACAGTGAACAAGTCTGTATGATCATGTTCACACACCACCAAGAAACCTGAAGACACAAAAGAGAATAGTAAAACCAAAAACACTCAGTTTGAAAAAATGTTGCAGTAATCCGCAAGTGCTAGTAAAAGATGTAAAAAACAGGGTATTTGGTTGATACGTTTTTTGCAAAAAATGTATACTAAGCTGCTCTACCAATCTTCACGGTATACCCTTATCAGAGCAGTCCTAACTAATGTATGCAATCCCTATCTGATGTATTTAAAAACCTGATCATCTGTATATAACCTGTGTGAACAGGGTTCAGAGAGGAAAAATCCATGTGTGCATACAGGGTAGAACAGCTATTGTGCAGATAGCCCAAGAGGAGTGGTGGAACTCCCCAGTCTTGTAGACACAAGAGAACAATTATGGAAACAGGAACACATGGGCTACTTGCACAGTGAACAAGTCTGTATGATCATGTTCACACACCACCAAGAAACCTGAAGACACAAAAGAGAATAGTAAAACCAAAAACACTCAGTTTGAAAAAATGTTGCAGTAATCCGCAAGTGCTAGTAAAAGATGTAAAAAACAGGGTATTTGGTTGATACGTTTTTTGCAAAAAATGTATACTAAGCTGCTCTACCAATCTTCACGGTATACCCTTATCAGAGCAGTCCTAACTAATGTATGCAATCCCTATCTGATGTATTTAAAAACCTGATCATCTGTATATAACCTGTGTGAACAGGGTTCAGAGAGGAAAAATCCATGTGTGCATACAGGGTAGAACAGCTATTGTGCAGATAGCCCAAGAGGAGTGGTGGAACTCCCCAGTCTTGTAGACACAAGAGAACAATTATGGAAACAGGAACACATGGGCTACTTGCACAGTGAACAAGTCTGTATGATCATGTTCACACACCACCAAGAAACCTGAAGACACAAAAGAGAATAGTAAAACCAAAAACACTCAGTTTGAAAAAATGTTGCAGTAATCCGCAAGTGCTAGTAAAAGATGTAAAAAACAGGGTATTTGGTTGATACGTTTTTTGCAAAAAATGTATACTAAGCTGCTCTACCAATCTTCACGGTATACCCTTATCAGAGCAGTCCTAACTAATGTATGCAATCCCTATCTGATGTATTTAAAAACCTGATCATCTGTATATAACCTGTGTGAACAGGGTTCAGAGAGGAAAAATCCATGTGTGCATACAGGGTAGAACAGCTATTGTGCAGATAGCCCAAGAGGAGTGGTGGAACTCCCCAGTCTTGTAGACACAAGAGAACAATTATGGAAACAGGAACACATGGGCTACTTGCACAGTGAACAAGTCTGTATGATCATGTTCACACACCACCAAGAAACCTGAAGACACAAAAGAGAATAGTAAAACCAAAAACACTCAGTTTGAAAAAATGTTGCAGTAATCCGCAAGTGCTAGTAAAAGATGTAAAAAACAGGGTATTTGGTTGATACGTTTTTTGCAAAAAATGTATACTAAGCTGCTCTACCAATCTTCACGGTATACCCTTATCAGAGCAGTCCTAACTAATGTATGCAATCCCTATCTGATGTATTTAAAAACCTGATCATCTGTATATAACCTGTGTGAACAGGGTTCAGAGAGGAAAAATCCATGTGTGCATACAGGGTAGAACAGCTATTGTGCAGATAGCCCAAGAGGAGTGGTGGAACTCCCCAGTCTTTTTTGTATATGCACGTAAAATTGTGTTGCCCAGCTTATAATACATGGTCGCTGGGTATATACCTTATATACTGGTGAGTGCCTCCCTTTATGTGGTTTGCCTACCCCTGCCAGTTTGCACTATCGTTCATTAGACCTATCCAGTAATTTTTTTTGTATTGTATTGTATGCACCTCTTTTTGTGTCTAGCCTGTATTTTGTAGCATTAATAAAAGTATTTGATGGTTATTTGCTTGACATTAGTGATTATTTTCTTTACATATAAATATATTATTTTGTTATATTTTGGAATTTAAAAGCTCTTGGTTTCATTATGTATATCTTATGATTATATTGAGTTTTTCCTTGGAAGTATGGTCATTTTATATCATCAGTTCTGGAATGTTATTATAATGTGTAAACTCAGCCTGATACAGATCCAACTGCGTTACCCTCCACTAATGTCACCCCGCGCTTAAGAATTATAGAAATGAAAAGTCAACTCAGAGCTGTCAAACAAGTTTATTACAAGCCAAATAGTTAGAAATCAAAGAAATATATAAATACAGTGGGGCAAAAAAGTATTTAGTCAGTCAGCAATAGTGCAAGTTCCACCACTTAAAAAGATGAGAGGCGTCTGTAATTTACATCATAGGTAGACCTCAACTATGGGAGACAAACTGAGAATAAAAAATCCAGAAAATCACATTGTCTGTTTTTTTAACATTTTATTTGCATATTATGGTGGAAAATAAGTATTTGGTCAGAAAAAAAATTTAATCTCAATACTTTGTAATATATCCTTTGTTGGCAATGACAGAGGTCAAACGTTTTCTGTAAGTCTTCACAAGGTTGCCACACACTATTGTTGGTATGTTGGCCCATTCCTCCATGCAGATCTCCTCTAGAGCAGTGATGTTTTTGGCTTTTCGCTTGGCAACACGGACTTTCAACTCCCTCCAAAGGTTTTCTATAGGGTTGAGATCTGGAGACTGGCTAGGCCACTCCAAGACCTTGAAATACTTCTTACGAAGCCACTCCTTTGTTGCCCTTGCGGTGTGCTTTGGATCATTGTCATGTTGAAACACCCAGCCACGTTTCATCTTCAATGCCCTTGCTGATGGAAGGAGGTTTGCACTCAAAATCTCACGATACATGGCCCCATTCATTCTTTCATGTACCCGGATCAGTCGTCCTGGCCCCTTTGCAGAGAAACAGCCCCAAAGCATGATGTTTCCACCACCATGCTTTACAGTAGGTATGGTGTTTGATGGATGCAACTCAGTATTCTTTTTCCTCCAAACACGACAAGTTGTGTTTCTACCAAACAGTTCCAGTTTGGTTTTATCAGACCATAGGAAATTCTCCCAAAACTCCTCTGGATCATCCAAATGCTCTCTAGCAAACTTCAGACGGGCCCGGACATGTACTGGCTTAAGCAGTGGGACGCGTCTGGCACTGCAGGATCTGAGTCCATGGTGGCGTAGTGTGTTACTTATGGTAGGCCTTGTTACATTGGTCCCAGCTCTCTGCAGTTCATTCACTAGGTCCCCCCGCGTGGTTCTGGGATTTTTGCTCACCGTTCTTGTGATCATTCTGACCCCACGGGGTGGGATTTTGCGTGGAGCCCCAGATCGAGGGAGATTATCAGTGGTCTTGTATGTCTTCCATTTTCTAATTATTGCTCCCACTGTTGATTTCTTCACTCCAAGCTGGTTGGCTATTGCAGATTCAGTCTTCCCAGCCTGGTGCAGGGCTACAATTTTGTTTCTGGTGTCCTTTGACAGCTCTTTGGTCTTCACCATAGTGGAGTTTGGAGTCAGACTGTTTGAGGGTGTGCACAGGTGTCTTTTTATACTGATAACAAGTTTAAACAGGTGCCATTACTACAGGTAATGAGTGGAGGAAAGAGGAGACTCTTAAAGAAGAAGTTACAGGTCTGTGAGAGCCAGAAATCTTGATTGTTTGTTTCTTACCAAATACTTATTTTCCACCATAATATGCAAATAAATTGTTAAAAAAACAGACAATGTGATTTTCTGGATTTTTTTTTCTCAGTTTGTCTCCCATAGTTGAGGTCTACCTATGATGTAAATTACAGACGCCTCTCATCTTTTTAAGTGGTGGAACTTGCACTATTGCTGACTGACTTAATACTTTTTTGCCCCACTGTATATACATACATACAAATGAATAATAAAGCGTTTTAGAAATCAAAACAATTAAACATTAAAGACAGATTAATGACAAAAAAGCAAAACACATTTTGTGCCAAAGTCCCCTGTGCTTTAGCTGCAAAAATTGTATTGTGCTGAAAGGGAACCTGTCACCCCCAAAATCGAGGGCGAGCTAAGCCCACCGGCATCAGGGGCTTATCTACAGCATTCTGTAATGTTGTAGATAAGCCCCCGATGTATCCTAAACAAATGAGAAAAAGAGGTTAGATTATACTCACCCAGGGACAGTCCCGGTCCTGTCCGATGGGCATCGCGGTCCGGTCCGGCGCCTCCCATCTTCATCAGATGACGTCCTCTTCTTGTCTTAACACTGCGGCTCCAGCACAAAGTACTGCAGTGCGCAGGCCCCAGGCCTCTCTGACCTTTCCCAGCGCACCGCAGCGTGAAGACAAGAAGAGGACGTCATCCTATTAAGATGGGGGGCCCCGGACCGGACCACGACGCCCATCAGATCGGACCACCCCTGCGTGAGTATAATCTAACCTCTTTTTCTCATTTGTTTAGGATACATCGGGGGCTTATCTACAGCATTACAGAATGCATTACAGAATGCTGTAGATAAGCCCCTGATGCTGGTGGGCTTAGCTCACCGTCGATTTTGGGGGTGACAGGTTCCCTTTAACATAAAATTCCTCTCTCATTGAATACACTATAAGGGAAAGAAGGACGGGGCGGGGAGACGGGAGCGGACGGGGCGGGGAGACAGACCTTAGCAATAAAATATAAATGGAGAGGAAGGGAGGATTTGTTTTTGTTTTTTTTGTAGTAATTATACTCATCTATCTGACATTATCAGACACCCACAGTGTCCTCCCTTTGGGTCCTCACATGGATTGTGGGGGCTCCAGCTCCACTTGGTGAAGAGAAGTCCAGTGATGAGCTGACATCTGCAGGGAGGTCACTGCTCCGGGGGGACAGGATGGGGAAAAGCCACAATACCGAGAATAAAAGAAAAAATCATGCAGAAAACTGGATACAAGTAATGGCCGACACCAGTGGCCACCGGGGTAAGGCTAGGTTCCCATTGCGTTAGGGAAATCCATTAAGCGCATAGCACTAGCGGATTGCACTAACGCAATGTTCATTTTGGGGCCGCGTTCGCCGTACGAGACGGACCTCAGACGCGCCTCGGATGCTGCAAGCAGCATCCGAGGTCCATCACAAAGGAACGGAACATCGCTAGCACGTGCCGAAAATGGCACGCGCTAGTGATGCGCTACAGGCAAAAATAACATTGCTGTCAATGGGTGCGCTAACGGACCCGTTGCACAGCGTTAATTGCGACATTTTCGCCGTGCAACGCTGTCCGTTATCGCTGTCCCATTAACACAATGTGAACCTAGCCTAATACTGAACAGCACAGCGTGCGAGGGAAGAACAAAGCCCGGGATCTAGAGACATTGTTGTCACGCAGTGTCGCTCTCAGAGGTCATAGGTCAGTCATCAACCTGACGTCATGTGTGCCCAATACTATTAATGAGAAAACGTTCTATGTAAAAAAAAAACAACAGGACGGACTCCGCACCATCAGGCAGAGATTCTCATGTTAAAGAAGTTGTCCACTACTATAAAGTTTTTGTTTTTTTTCATAAATCTTGCTATTATGTGCCACTGAAAACATCTACTGTGTTTATTTTAGCAATATTAGCTGTTATCATGCTGTAGCAGCACATCTTCAGTGCTGGATTCAGCTCTCATGGGGTTAATCGACAACTTCCTTATTGTGACCTAATACTACAAGTTCCATGATGCTTTGCACTGCCACTAAGCCCGAACCTAGCACACCCACTCCAAAAACACCCAAACCCCTCCCTCCTCTCCCTCCTCTCTCTTCAAAAAGATTTGTGGTGTCATTTCTGTCCAACTCCTCTTTTACATGTGTCCAACCCACACTCCATTACAGATAGATAGATAGATAGATAGATAGATAGATAGATAGATAGATAGATAGATAGATATGAGATAGATAGATCCCCCGATATGTCATGGACTCCTATACCCCACCCTGGAAACATCCCCTATCCTCTAAAAGGAATTTGATATTCCCTGGACCTCTATATGCCCCCCCTCCCCCACCCCCGTATTTTTACCATATGCTTTGGCAATGCTAACATGTACTTAGTCCTGCCAATAAAGCTCATTTGAATTTGAATTGAATTTGATAGATATGAGATAGATAGATATGAGATAGATGGATAGATATGAGATAGATAGATAGATATGAGATAGATAGATAGATATGAGATAGATAGATAGATAGATATGAGATAGATAGATATGAGATAGATAGATAGATAGATATGAGATAGATAGATATGAGATAGATAGATAGATAGATAGATATGAGATAGATAGATAGATATGAGATAGATAGATATGAGATAGATAGATAGATAGATATGAGATAGATAGATATGAGATAGATAGATAGATATGAGATAGATAGATAGATGATAGATAGATAATAGATAGATAGATAATAGATAGATAGATAATAGATAGATGATAGATAGATAGATAGATGATAGATAGATAATAGATAGATAGATGATAGATAGATGATAGATAGATATGAGATAGATAGATATGAGATAGATATGAGATAGATAGATATGAGATAGATAGATATGAGATAGATAGATATGAGATAGATAGATATGAGATAGATAGATATGAGATAGATAGATAGATATGAGATAGATAGATAGATAGATAGATATGAGATAGATAGATATGAGATAGATAGATATGAGATAGATAGATATGAGATAGATAGATAGATGATAGATAGATAGATAATAGATAGATAATAGATAGATGATAGATAGATAGATAATAGATAGATAGATAGATAGATAGATAATAGATAGATAGATGATAGATAGATGATAGATAGATAGATGATAGATAGATAATAGATAGATAATAGATAGATGATAGATAGATAGATAATAGATAGATAGATAGATAGATAATAGATAGATAGATGATAGATAGATAATAGATAGATAGATGATAGCTAGATGATAGATAGATGATAGATATTAGATAGATAGATATGAGATAGATAGATAGATATGAGATAGATAGATATGAGATAGATAGATATGAGATAGATAGATATGAGATAGATAGATAGATAGATAGATAGATAGATAGATGATAGATAGATAATAGATAGATAATAGATAGATAGATAATAGATAGATGATAGATAGATGATAGATAGATAGATAATAGATAGATAGATAGATAGATAATAGATAGATGATAGATAGATAGATGATAGATATATAATAGATAGATAGATGATAGATAGATAGATGATAGATAGATGATAGATATTAGATAGATAGATATGAGATAGATAGATAGATATGAGATAGATAGATAGATATGAGATAGATAGATAGATATGAGATAGATAGATATGAGATAGATAGATATTAGATAGAGAGAGAGATAGATAGATATGGGATAGATAGATAGATAGATATGGGATAGATAGATAGATAGATAATAGACAGACAGATAATAGATAGATAGATATTAGATAGATGGATATTAGATAAATAGATAGATAGATATTAGATAGATAGATAGATAGACACAGACAGACAGATGGATAGAATTAGATAGATATGGGATAAATACATACAGATATATCTATATATCTATATATCTATTTCCATTTTTTCATTTATCGCTCCCCTTCTTTCCAGAGCCATAATGTTTCCGTCAATATGGCCATGTGAGGGCTTATCTTTTGCGGGACAAGTTCTACTTTTGAACAACACCATTGGTTTTACCATGTCATGTAACAGAAAATGTGAAAAAAGTTCAAAGTGCGATGAAATTGCAAAAAAAGTGCAATCCCACACTTGTTTTTTGCTTGCCTTTTTGCTAGGCTCACTAAATGCTAAGGCTGTGTGCACACGTTGCGGATTTGATTGCAGATCCGCAGCGTTTTTTGCCGCACAGAATTGCAGCAAATCCGCAGTGTAGTGCACAACCAATGTAAGTCTATGGGAGCCTCAGACTTGTTGTGCACATGCTGCGGAAAAGACCGCACCGAAACGCAGCTTTTTTTTTTCTCCGCAGCATGTCACTTCTTTTGTGCCGAACTGCAGCGTTTCTGCACCCTTAGGCCGGGATCACACACAGCGAGATACGGCCGAGTCTCGCAGGTTAAAACCAAGCTCTGGCACCGGCACTCTGGAGCGGAGCGTGCAGCCGCACAGCAATAAATGGAGCCGCACGCTCCGCTCCGGAGTGCCGGTGCCAGAGCTTGGATTTAACCTGCGAGACTCGGCCGTATCTCGCTGTAGTGTGACTCCGGCCTTACACTTTAATTGAGATGTAACAAATATCTGCAGTTTTGCTGCGGATGTGGGTCTGAGAAACGCTGCAGTTCAGGAGGAGGGAAGTGTGTGGGTGGTGACCAGGGCCGAAATGGCCATCGGGCACTTCTGGCAAATGCCAGAAGGGCCGGTGCCAGTAGTGGACCGCTGCACTCTTTCCCCCTCCTTCCGCCAGTGCCGCCGCCGCATTCAACTATACCGGCGTCTATGACGCCGGTATAGTTCAATGCAATGATGGAGGAGAGAGCGTCTGCTGACGCTCCCTCTCCCATCATTCCCCGCTCTGCCTCTGACACTGCGGGTGCGCAATGACGTCATATCATCGCACACCTGCTGTGTCCCAGGCAGACTGCCGCCGCCGAGACAGGAGCAGCGCGGGCAAGAGGAAAGGTGAGGAGAGTGTGGAGCCATTATCGGGGGGATGAGATGTGGGTTGCGCTGTATATACCACTGTGTGGGCTGTGCTGTGTATATACCACTGTGTGGGCTGTGTATATACCACTGTGTGGGCTGTGCTGTGTATATACCACTGTGTGGGCTGTGCTGTGTATATACCACTGTGTGGGCTGTGCTGTGTATATATCACTGTGTGGGCTGTGTTGTGTATACTACTACGCGGGCTGTGCTGTATATACTACTACGCGGGCTGTGCTGTATATACTACTACGCGGGCTGTGCTGTATATACTACTACGCGGGCTGTGCTGTATATACTACGACCCGGACTGTGCTGTATACTACTACACGGGCTGTGCTGTATACTACTACACGGGCTGTGCTGTATACTACTACGCGGGCTGTGCTGTATATACTACGACCCGCGCTGTGCTGTATACTACTACATGGGCTGTGCTGTATACTACTATGCGGGCTGTGCTATATACTATGCAAGTTGTGCTATATTATATGCGGGCTTTGATATATACTATGGGAGGTATATTATATCCTATGGGGGAGGCCGTGTTATATACTACTAGCTATTGAACCCGTTCTACGCCCAGGTGGCGAGCATTTATATTGGTATATGGTCTCCATTCTGACATGCGCTGCTCCCATCCTGCGCCCCCGTTCTGTCATGTGCTCCCATCCTGCGCCACCGTTCTGTAATTTGCTGCTCCCATGCATATGGCCGGTACACTGCTCCATTATGGTTCATGGCCCCCATAACATGATCCATAGTATATGCCCCGTACACTGCTCCATAAATGTTGATGGCCCCCATAAGATGCTCCATAGTATTATATGCCCCGTATGCTGCTGCGATATGCATATAAAAAAAAAAATAACATACTCAACTATCATCGCTGGGCGCCGAGTGCTGGGGGGCCTTAGCAGGCGGGGACACCGGCTCGCTGTGGGGGTCAGGTGCCGGTATTGCCGCTAGCTCAGGCCCCCGACACTTGCTATATTCACCTGTCCCCTGTTCCAGCGCTGCACGCCACTTCTTCCGGGTCCTCTGGCTGTGACTGTTCAGTCAGAGGGCGGCGCGCATTAAGCGCGTCATCGCGCCCTCTGAACTGTGAAAATCACAGGCAGAGGACCCGGGAGACGGAGCCGCACACAGCGCTGGAACGGGGGACAGGTGAATATAGCTTATACTTACCCTCCTGGCACGTCCCTGCCTCTCCGTTGGAGATCGCGGTGTGCGTTCAGTGTTTACGCATACCTCGATCTCCTGGGAGCGTCACTCTGTGGGGTCCAGACTGCGCCGGCGCTTGCGCAGTCTATAAAGGCTTCGGACAGAGTGACGCTCCCAGTGTTATATTATAGATGTGGCTGTGTTATATACTACTGCGGGGGTATATTCTATTCTATGGGGGAGGCTGTCTTATATACTATGGGGGGTATATTATATTCTATGGGGGAGGCTGTCTTATATACTATATGCGAGCACATTTGCAGGATCCGTTTTTTTTCGCCGGATCTTTTTTTTTCTGCCGTATCCGTTTTTTTCTCAGAGTTGTATTAGCGCCGGAGTGCGCCTGATGGCCACACGTTTCATCCGTTTTTTGCTAGATCCGTCGCTGTGCATTTTTTCGACGTACCGAAAAACCGTTTCTCTGTATGTGTTTTCCGTCCGGCGGAAACAGCTTTTTTGACTTATCCTGCAAAAAACGGATGAAACGTGTGGCCATCAGGTGTAATCCGGCGCTAATACAACTCTATGAGAAAAAACGGATCTGGCGTAAAAAAAAGGATTCGGCGAAAATAAATGGATCCGGTGGAAAAAACAGATCTGGTGGAAAAAAAAAACATCCGGCGGAAAAAAACGGATCCGGCGGAAAAAAAACGTTCCGGTGGAAAAAAACGGATCCTGCAAATGTGCTCGCAGGATGCGTTTCACCCATAGACTTGTATTAGCGACAGATGGCCACAAGTCGCGTCCGTCGTGCTACGGATCAGTCGTGTTTTGGAATACCGTCGGCACGAAAAAAACATTCAAGTGAACGTTTTTTTGGCCGTTGCGCCCGCTATTTTCTACCGCGCATGCGCGGCAGAAACTCCGCCCCATCCTCCCCGCACTTCAGAATGGGCAGCGGATGCGTTGAAAAACTGCATCAGCTGCCCACTTCGTACACAAATTTCACAACGTGCGTCGGTACGTCGGCCCGACGCATAGCGACGGACCTGTACCGACACAAGAGTGAAAGAGGCCTTAATGAGTGTTGAATTTTTTAAAAATAAAGAAAAAAACGGCGTGGGCTCCCGCACAATTCTCTGCGCCAGAAGGGGAAAGCCGACGGCCGGGGGCCAATATTTGTAGCCTGCTATGAATATCAGCCCGCAGCTGTCTGCGTAGCCTTTACTGGCTATTAAAATAGGGGGACCCCACAAAAAAATGACGTGGGGTCCCCCTATATTTTATAGCCAGAAAGGCTACGCAGACAGCTGCGGGCTTATATTCATAGCCTAGAGAGGGGCCATGGATATTGCCCCCCCTCCCCCCGGCTACAAATACCAGTCCGCAGCCATCCCAGAAATGGCGCATCTGTAAGATGCGCCAATTCCGGCACTTAGCCCCTCTCTTCCCACTCCCGAGTAGCGGTGGGATATGGGGTAATAAGGGGTTAATGTCACCTTGCTATTGTAAGGTGACATTAAGCCGGGTTAATAACGGAGAGGAGTCAATAAGACGCCTATCCATTACTAATCCAATCAGGGCCGGTTTTAGGCAAAGTGGGGCCCTAGGCAAATATTTAAAATGGGGCCCCAAATGCTAACATATTGCACCAGAAACATTTTGGTTGTAGCTACATGCGCTGATTTCAGGCCACTAAACAAGCGTGATTAACAATATTGAAGTCATTCGCCGCTTGTTTCCAGCCTCTTTACACTGGCTGAGGAATAATGATGGGAACAGAATGATCACTAGTAAATCAATCTGTCCCCATACAGCATCATCTTAGCAGCATAGCTGCAGTTTTAACTGGGCGATGTGCTGATGAGAACAATGATTTTTGTTCCGGCAAATACTGTACATACATACACCGTACATACACACAGATACACATACCGTACATACATACACAGACATATACCTTACATGCACACATACAGTTATATACACATATAGTATACACATACCGTACATACATACACCATACATACACACAGATACACATACAAATACAGTATATGCAAACACATACATATACCTTACATGCACACAGATAAGTATACATATACCGTCATACATACACACATACCGTACATACACACATGCATATACCGTACATTCACACAAATACCGTACATACATATACCATACATACACAGATACACATACCGTACATACACACACACATATACCATACATACACATATAGTACACATACCGTACATACATATACCATACATACACCCAAATACACATACCGTACATATATACATATACCGAACATACAGATACACATGCATGTACCATATATACACACATACAGTATATACACATAGTATACACAAACCGTACACATACATACACATATACTGTATGTACATGCACATAAACATACATATATACCATATATCCAAAGAAATGTATTGCACATACACAGATACACACAGATACTGTACATACATACACAGACATACACATACTGTACATGCATACACAGCCATACAAATATACCATACATACACACATACGCCGTACATACATACACAGATATACAGACAGATAGAAACATACACACAGATGCACACACACATACATACAAGCACATGTATACACACATACTAATCTTGTATAGGTGATCAGAGGAGCCCTGGATGAGGTCACATAGTTCAGTTGCAGAGGGCTGCAGACCCCACTGTGGGGGATGGGGCACAGAGCAGACAGCACTGATATCAGCCCCCTGGTTCTACCTGCTGTCCCCTGCAGTGAGCCTCCTCCCCCATCTCTTCACAGTGAGGAGACGCTGCAGCCTGCTGGGGACAGAACAGTGGAGGGAGCAGAAGACCCCCTAAGGCTCTCTTCCTCCACTGCTGTCTCTATGTGCTGTGCGGTGGGGCACCTCACCTGACTGTAGGGGTGAGTACTCACGATTGGGACGCGCCATGCAGGAGGACAGCAACCAGTGCGCGCTCTCCTCAGTCTGGTCATGGTGAGGTAAGGAAAGCGTTCATTGGTCAGCTTCTCTCCCTGCATGACACGCCCCCTTTTTGATCTCCTGCTCTTCGCGCCCCGCTCTCTCCCTCCCACTGGGTGTTCCATCATTATAGGAGGGAGTGAGAGGGGCCCGATCCTGCATAATACCGGGCCTGCCTGCAGGGGCCCCCCTGTTGTGAATTCTGTGGCTGAGTTCACTTCTGTGGTCACAAGTGGTATTGCAGTCTCTGGGCTTCCTCCCTCAGGTGTTTTGGTGAGCTCGTTGGCTGCCTTGCTATTTAGCTCCACCTGAGTCTGTCTTCCTTGCTCCTTGTCAATGTTCCAGTGTTGGATCTGAGCTACTGCATCTTTCCTTGGGCCTGCTGCTCTGCTAGATAAGTGCTTCTAGTTTGTTTTCTGTTTTTTTTCTGTCCAGCTTGCTATTGTCTTTTGCTGGAAGCTCTGAGAAGCAGAGGGGTGCACCGCCGTGCTGTTAGTTCGGCACGGTGGGTCTTTTTGCCCCTTTGCGTGGTTTTCGTTTTAGGGTTTTTTGTAGACTGCATAGTTCTCTTTGCTATCCTCGCTCTGTCTAGAATATCGGGCCTCACTTTGCTGAATCTATTTCATTCCTACGTTTGTCTTTTCATCTTGCTAACAGTCATTATATGTGGGGGGCTGCCTATTCCTTTGGGGTATTTCTCTGAGGTAAGTCAGGCTTGTATTTCTATCTTCAGGCTAGTCAGCTCCTCAGGCAGTGCCGAGTTGCATAGGTAGTTGATAGGCGCAATCCACTGCTGCTTATAGTTGTGTGAGGATAGATCAGGTACTGCAGTCTACAGAGATTCCACGTCTCAGAGCTCGTCCTATTGTTTTTGGTTATTGCCAGATCTCTGTATGTGCGCTGATTACTGCACGCTGTGTTGCCTGATTGCCAGCCATAACAGTACAAGGAGCCACACCAATGATTCCCAATAGAGGGAAAAAAGAAATCCTGACATCATTTTTTTTTCTTAGCTCTGTCTTCAGTCTTTTTTTTCCCCTAGACATTAGAGTGCTTCAGGACACAGCTGTGGACATGGATATTCAGGCTCTGTGCTCCTCAATGGATAATCTCGTTGTAAATGTACAAAAGATTCAAGATACTATTGATCAGAAATCGATGCTAGAACCAAGAATTCCGATTCCTGATTTGTTTTTTGGTGACAGAACTAAGTTCCTGAGCTTCAGAAATAATTGTAAGCTATTTTTGGCCTTGAAACCTCATTCTTCTGGTAATCCTATTCAACAGGTTTTGATTATTATTTCTTTTTTGCGCGGCGACCCACAGGACTGGGCGTTTTCTCTTGCACCAGGAGATTCTGCATTGAGTAATGTTGATGCATTTTTCCTGGCGCTCGGATTGCTTTACGATGAGCCTAATTCAGTGGATCAGGCTGAGCAAAATCTGCTGGCTTTATGCCAGGGTCAGGATGATGTAGAAGTATATTGTCAGAAATTTAGGAAATGGTCAGTACTCACTCTGTGGAATGAATCTGCACTAGCGGCTTTGTTCAGAAAGGGTCTCTCTGAAGCTCTTAAGGATGTAATGGTGGGATTTCCTATGCCTGCTGGTTTGAATGAGTCTATGTCCTTGGCCATTCAGATCGGTCGTCGCTTGCGCGAGCGTAAATCTGTGCACCATCTGGCGGTACTGCCTGAGAGTAAACCTGAGCCTATGCAGTGCGACAGGACTATGACTAAAGTAGAACGGCAAGAACACAGACGTCTGAACAGACTGTTTCTATTGTGGTGATTCTACTCATGCTATTTCTAATTGTCCTAAACGCACTAGGCGGTTCGATAGCTCTGCCGTTATTGGTACTGTACAGTCCAAATTCCTTTTGTCCATTACCTTAATGTGCTCTTTGTCATCGTATTCTGTCATGGCGTTTGTGGATTCAGGCACTGCCCTGAATCTGATGGATTTGGATTATGCTAAACGTTGTGGATTTTTCTTGGAGCCTTTGCGGTGTCCTATTCCGTTGAGAGGAATTGATGCTACACCTTTGGCCAAGAATAAGCCTCAGTACTGGGCCCAGCTGACCATGTGCATGGCTCCTGCACATCAGGAAGTTATTCGCTTTCTGGTACTGCATAATTTGCATGATGTGGTCGTGTTGGGGTTGCCATGGCTACAAACCCATAATCCAGTATTGGATTGGAACTCTATGTCGGTAACCAGCTGGGGTTGTCAGGGAGTACATGGTGATGTTCCATTTTTGTCTATTTCGTCATCCATTCCTTCTGACATCCCAGAGTTCTTGTCGGACTTTCAGGATGTATTTGAAGAGTCCAAGTCTGATGCCCTACCTCCGCATAGGAATTGTGATTGTGCTATCGATTTGATTCCTGGTAGTAAATTCCCTAAGGGTCGTTTATTTAATTTCTCCGTACCTGAACACACCGCTATGCGCAGTTATGTGAAGGAGTCCCTGGAGAAGGGACATATTCGCCCATCGTCGTCACCATTGGGAGCAGGGTTCTTTTTTGTAGCCAAGAAGGATGGTTCGCTAAGACCGTGTATTGATTACCACCTTCTTAATAAGATCACTGTTAAGTTTCAGTATCCCTTGCCATTGATTTCTGACTTGTTTGCTCGGATTAAGGGGGCTAGTTGGTTTACTAAGATTGATCTTCGTGGTGCGTATAATCTGGTGAGAATCAGGCAGGGAGATGAATGGAAAACGGCATTTAATACGCCCGAGGGTCATTTTGAGTATCTGGTGATGCCGTTCGGACTTGCCAATGCTCCATCTGTTTTTCAGTCTTTTATGCATGACATTTTCCGTGAGTATCTGGATAAATTCTTGATTGTTTACTTGGATGACATTTTGATCTTCTCAGATGATTGGGAGTCTCATGTGAAGCAAGTCAGAATGGTTTTCCAGGTACTGCGTGCTAATTCCTTGTTCGTGAAGGGATCAAAGTGTCTCTTCGGTGTGCAGAAAGTTTCATTTTTGGGGTTCATCTTTTCCCCTTCTACTATCGAGATGGATCCGGTTAAGGTTCAGGCCATCCAGGATTGGACTCAGCCGACATCTCTAAAAAGTCTGCAGAAATTCCTGGGCTTTGCTAATTTTTATCGTCGCTTCATCTGTAATTTTTCTAGCATTGCCAGACCATTGACCGATTTGACCAAGAAGGGTGCTGATTTGGTTAATTGGTCTTCTGCTGCCGTGGAAGCTTTTCAGGAGTTGAAGCGTCGTTTTTGCTGTGCCCCTGTGTTGTGTCAACCTGATGTTTCTCTTCCGTTCCAGCTCGAGGTTGATGCTTCTGAGATTGGTGCAGGGGCGGTTTTGTCACAGAGAGGTTCTGGTTGCTCAGTGTTCAAACCATGTGCTTTCTTTTCCAGGAAATTTTCTGCTGCTGAGCGTAATTATGATGTGGGCAACCGAGAGTTGCTGGCCATGAAGTGGGCATTCGAGGAGTGGCGTCATTGGCTTGAGGGTGCTAAGCATCGCGTGGTGGTTTTGACTGATCATAAGAACCTTACTTATCTTGAGTCTGCCAAGCGCTTGAATCCTAGACAGGCCCGTTGGTCGTTATTTTTTGCTCGTTTTGATTTTGTGATTTCATACCTTCCGGGCTCTAAAAATGTGAAGGCGGATGCTCTGTCTAGGAGTTTTGTGCCCGACTCTCCGGGGTTATCTGAGCCGGCGAGTATCCTCAAGGAAGGAGTCATTGTGTCTGCCATCTCCCCTGATTTGCGGAGAGTGTTGCAGAAATTTCAGGCTAATAAACCTGATCGTTGTCCGGCCGAGAAACTGTTCGTCCCTGATAGGTGGACTAGTAAAGTTATCTCTGAACTTCATTGTTCGGTGCTGGCCGGTCATCCAGGAATCTTTGGTACCAGGGAGTTGGTTGCTAGATCCTTCTGGTGGCCATCTCTGTCACGGGATGTGCGTGCTTTTGTGCAGTCCTGTGGAATTTGTGCTAGGGCTAAGCCCTGCTGTTCACGTGCCAGTGGGTTGCTTTTGCCCTTGCCGGTCCCGAAGAGGCCTTGGACACATATTTCGATGGATTTCATTTCTGACCTTCCCGTTTCTCAAAAAATGTCGGTCATTTGGGTGGTCTGTGATCGCTTTTCTAAAATGGTCCATCTGGTGCCCTTGGTTAAATTGCCTTCCTCCTCTGATTTGGTGCCTTTGTTCTTCCAGCATGTGGTTCGTTTACATGGCATTCCTGAGAATATTGTTTCTGACAGAGGTTCCCAGTTTGTCTCGAGGTTCTGGCGAGCCTTTTGTGGTAGGATGGGCATTGACCTATCTTTCTCCTCGGCCTTCCATCCTCAGACTAATGGCCAGACCGAACGAACCAATCAGACCTTGGAAACATATCTGAGATGTTTTGTTTCCGCTGACCAGGATGATTAGGTGTCATTTTTGCCGTTGGCTGAGTTCGCCCTTAATAATCGGGCCAGCTCGGCTACCTTGGTCTCTCCATTTTTCTGCAATTCTGGGTTCCATCCTCGTTTCTCTTCAGGACAGGTTGAGTCTTCGGACTGTCCTGGTGTGGATTCTGTGGTGGACAGGTTGCAGCAGATCTGGACTCAGGTAGTGGACAATTTGACCTTGTCCCAGGAGAAGGCTCAGCTTTTCGCTAATCGCAGACGCCGTGTGGGACCCCGACTTCGTGTTGGGGATTTGGTTTGGTTATCTTCTCGTCATATTCCTATGAAGGTTTCCTCTCCTAAATTTAAACCTCGTTTTATTGGTCCGTATAGGATTTCTGAGATTCTCAATCCGGTGTCTTTTCGTCTGACCCTCCCAGACTCCTTTTCCATACATAATGTATTCCATAGGTCGTTGTTGAGGAGATACGTGGCACCTATGGTTCCATCTGTGGAGCCTCCTGCCCCTGTTTTGGTGGAGGGGGAATTGGAGTATATTGTGGAGAAGATTTTGGATTCTCGTGTCTCTAGACGGAAACTCCAGTATCTGGTCAAATGGAAGGGTTATGCTCAGGAAGATAATTCCTGGGTTTTTGCCTCTGATGTCCATGCCCCAGATCTTGTTCGTGCCTTTCATGTGGCTCATCCTGGTCGGCCTGGGGGTTCTGGTGAGGGTTCGGTGACCCCTCCTCAAGGGGGGGGTACTGTTGTGAATTCTGTGGCTGAGTTCACTTCTGTGGTCACAAGTGGTATTGCAGTCTCTGGGCTTCCTCCCTCAGGTGTTTTGGTGAGCTCGTTGGCTGCCTTGCTATTTAGCTCCACCTGAGTCTGTCTTCCTTGCTCCTTGTCAATGTTCCAGTGTTGGATCTGAGCTACTGCATCTTTCCTTGGGCCTGCTGCTCTGCTAGATAAGTGCTTCTAGTTTGTTTTCTGTTTTTTTTCTGTCCAGCTTGCTATTGTCTTTTGCTGGAAGCTCTGAGAAGCAGAGGGGTGCACCGCCGTGCTGTTAGTTCGGCACGGTGGGTCTTTTTGCCCCTTTGCGTGGTTTTCGTTTTAGGGTTTTTTGTAGACTGCATAGTTCTCTTTGCTATCCTCGCTCTGTCTAGAATATCGGGCCTCACTTTGCTGAATCTATTTCATTCCTACGTTTGTCTTTTCATCTTGCTAACAGTCATTATATGTGGGGGGCTGCCTATTCCTTTGGGGTATTTCTCTGAGGTAAGTCAGGCTTGTATTTCTATCTTCAGGCTAGTCAGCTCCTCAGGCAGTGCCGAGTTGCATAGGTAGTTGTTAGGCGCAATCCACTGCTGCTTATAGTTGTGTGAGGATAGATCAGGTACTGCAGTCTACAGAGATTCCACGTCTCAGAGCTCGTCCTATTGTTTTTGGTTATTGCCAGATCTCTGTATGTGCGCTGATTACTGCACGCTGTGTTGCCTGATTGCCAGCCATAACACCCCCCTCCACCGCTGGGCCCTGGAGCAGTGCCATCAGTAGTGTGTCCGCCCCTGGCTGGGGGCCCCTAGGGCAGCGGGGGCCCTAGGCAGCTGCCTAGTCTGCCTGCCCCTAACGCCGGCCCTGAATCCAATAGTAAGAAAGGTTTAATAAAACACACACACATTTGTAAAAAGTATTTTAATATTCTTCATTTAACCATACTTACCATACTTCAGCGCCTGCAAAAAAAAGTAAAATAATAAACCGTATACTCCCTGTCCGACACAGTCCAATTAATAACGAGTGTCCCACGACGATCTCCCCTATAGAACAGTGACATCGGGTGATGTCACTGCTCTATAGGACCCTCAGTGACACACTGACAGGAGACAATGGCTCCTGCAGTGCATCACTGAGGTTACTCTAGTTCACTGGTCTCACTTTATGGCAATTGCTGCGTGGGAAAATGTCTCACCCAGCAATGCCAATAGTGAGACTAGGGACTATTTTCTCACAGGGGCGTAGGAATACCTTGTGAGGAATACATGATGGAAGGATACCTTCCATCATTGTGTTCCTGGACCCTCTGGAGAGTGGTCGCATCAACTGATGCTCCTGCTCTCCACGGGAGATCGTCGTGGGACACTCGTTTTAATTGGATTTCTGCGGACAGGGAGTATATTGTTTGTTTATTATTTTAATATTTTTTACAGGTGACAATGGCTTCGGGGAACAAAGTGACAAGTTATGGTGAGTATGTACTCTGTTATATGTACTGTATGTCTGTAGTATGTATGTACTGTATGTCACATGTCGTCGCATGGTGCATGTTGTCGCATGGTGCATGTCGGCGCATGTAGCACGTCGCATGTCGCCACATGGTGCATGTCGTCGCATGGTGCATGTCGCATGGTGCATGTTGTCGCATGGTGCATGTTGTCGCATGGCGCATGTCGTCGCATGGTGCATGTCGTCGCATGGCGCATGTCGTCGCATGGCGCATGTCGGCGCATGTAGCATGTCGCCGCATTGTGCATGTCGCCGCTTGGTGCATGTCGCATGTTGTCACATGGTGCATGTTGTCGCATGGTGCAAGTCGTCGCATGGCGCATGTCGTCGCATGGCGCATGGTGCAAGTCGTCGCATTGGCGCAAGTCGTCGCATGGTGCATGTAGCATGGTGCATGTCGCCGCATGGTCATGTCGCATGTTGTCGCATGTCGGCGCATGGTGCATGTTGTCGCATGGTGCAAGTCGTCGCATTGGCGCATGTCGTCGCATGGTGCATGTCGTCGCATGGTGCATGTCGTCGCATGGTGCATGTCGTCGCATGGTGTGTGTTGTATGTATGTATGTATGTATGTACTGTGTTTTTTTTTTATTACATTCAACACATTAGTCGGATGATGGGACTACTACTGTCCCATCATTGGCTAATGTGTCACTCACTGTCAGTGTAGCAGGCAGAGCCCGATGGGACTTGTAGTCCCATCGGATGATGCCTGCACACACACGCACAGCGTCGGCGCACACACACACGGCGTCGGCACACACAGCGCTGGCACACACACGCACGGCGCCGGCACACATACACGCACGCAGCCGGCACACACACAGAGGCACAGCGCCGGCACGCACACACACAGAGGCACAGCGCCGGCACGCACACACACGCACGGTGCCGGCACACACACACACGCACGGCGCCGGCACACACGCACGGCGCCGGCACACACACACACAGCGCTGGCAGACACACACACACAGGCACAGCGCCGGCGGTCACAAGCGCCGGCGCACACACACACACACACACACACACAGGCACAGCGCCGGCGGGCACAAGCACCGGCGGGCACGAGCGCCGGCGGGCAGACCCCCGGCGACCGCAGCACAGCCCCGTCCTCAGATCCCAGCATGCCACTGAGCAGTGAGCACACACAGTCAGCCCCGCCCGCCCCCAGCACAGCCCTGCAGGCAGCCCCCAGCCCAGTCACTCTTGCTGAGTGACTGCAGACTGTGGGGGCTGGTCACGCCTGCTGCTGACGTCACGTCAATTTCTAGACCCTGGAAATTGACGTGACGTCGGCGGAAATGAGCGGCGGCTGCAGTCTGGGGGTCATGTGACCCGTACCCAGCTGCAGCCATAGCACCGCTCACAGGCAAAAACGGCAACAGAAGGTAATAGAACAATTCATTAGGGGCCCCGGGGGGGTACATTGGGGGGTTAATTGAAAGTAGTGGACAACCCCTTTAATATCAATCCCTCAGATCTCCATCATCATCATCATCATCCCCTGTTTGCCCCCTCACACGTAGCACTATACTTCCCTACACCCCCACCGCAACATCCCACACTGACCTGCACAGCACGTGACAACAGCCCCCCACACCATGCAGACCCATGCGAATAACATCAGCCCCACTCTGCAGGTAGACCCCCCTGCACACAGATCCCCCACGCATGCAACATGACCCCCTTCCCACAGAGACTCCAGCACACAGCCTCTCTTCCCCAGAGACCCCCAGCACGCACCCCCCTTCCCCAGGCAGACCCCTCCAGCACACAGTCCCAGGCAAGCAACAGCACCCCTTTCTCCCCAGGCAGACTCCCACTTACCTGATCTGTGACTATGGAGAATGACCCCAAAACCCTCCAAATCCGCCCTGACATCCACAGCCTCCTCCTGACTGCTGTATGGAGTGAGAGGCTCCGGTCACATGGGCATGACGTCATCACAGGTCCTGTGCGCACAGAGCAGCCATATATGTGGAGGGTTGTGGCTAAATCCAAGTCGGCTAAAGGACCTGGTCCCTCTGCCGACTTGGATTTAAGGTACCGTCACACTAGACGATATCGCTAGCGATCCGTGACGTTGCAGCGTCCTCGCTAGAGATATCGTCCAGTGTGACAGGCAGCAGCGATCAGAATCCTGCTGTGCTGTCGCTGGTCGGGGAAGAAAGTCCAGAACTTTATTTCGTCGCTGGACTCCCCGTAGACATCACTGAATCGGCGTGTGTGACACCGATTCAGCGATGTCTTCACTGGTAACCAGGGTAAACATCGGGTAACTAAGCGCAGGGCCGCGCTTAGTAACCCGATGTTTACCCTGGTTACCATCCTAAAGTAAAAAAAAACAAACGCTACATACTTACCTACAGCGTCTGTTCTCCAGCGCTGTGCTCTGCACTCCTCCTGTACTGGCTGTGAGCGTCGGTCAGCCGGAAAGCAGAGCGGTGACGTCACCGCTCTGCTTTCCGGCCGCTGTGCTCACAGTCAGTGCAGGAGGAGTGCAGAGCACAGCGCTGGAGGACAGACGGTAAGTATGTAGCGTTTGTTTTTTTTTACTTTAGGATGGTAACCAGGGTAAACATCGGGTTACTAAGCGCGGCCCTGCGCTTAGTTACCCGATGTTTACCCTGGTTACCGGCATCGTTGGTCGCTGGAGAGCGGTCTGTGTGACAGCTCTCCAGCGACCAAACAGCGACGCTGCAGCGATCCGGATCGTTGTCGGTATCGCTGCAGCGTCGCTAAGTGTGACGGTACCTTTAGCCGGCTCAGTACAGAGAAAGCTAAATCCCAGTCGGCTAAGGGACCAGGTCCCTCTGTGCACTGGGATTTCGCTTTCTCACTCAGAGTCGGCTATTTCCAAGTCGGCAGAGGGACCAGGTCCTTTAGCTGACTTGGTTTTATCCTGCTCTATATAAGAATGCTAAATCCCAGTAGATAGAAGGCCCCTTATTGTATATAGATATATATCAATACTGTCATGTCATTTTTTTTGAGCTGCAGACTAAATATGACATCTGATCACACATTTATTTATATGTGACAATTATACGCAAGAATTTTCCCCTTAATCCCAGTGTGTACAATACTCTGCGCCAATCTCATCCGCGTCCCGTTTTATTTTCTGGTGATCATTTTTGTAGATTACACATCCACAGATTTTTTTTCCATGCATGCACCTAGGAGTGTTTTAACCCTCGGGCGATTTTCCGTTTTTTAACATTTTTTTTTCCTTCCCATAACTTATTTTTCCATCCACATCGCCAATGGGATTTTTTTTTTTATTTTGGCGGGACGTTATTATTGATACCATTTTGGCGCGGATACCATGTTTTGATCACCTCATTTCATTTTATTGCAATGTTGCGGCGACAAAAAAACCGTAATTATGGCGTTTCGAGTTTACTTCTTGTTATGCCGTTTACCAATCAGATTATTTTATATTTTCATTGGTCAGACCTTTCTGAACACATCAATTCCCAATTTATTTTTTTTTTTTAATGGAGCAAAAGCGATATTTTTTTTTTCTTATATTCTTATGATATATGACGTAACTTGTAGATCACACAACCACAGATTTTTTTCCATGCATGCACCTAGGAGTGATTTAACTCTCCGGCGATTTTCATTTTTTTAATATTTTTTTTTTCCTGCCCATAACTTATTTTTCCATCCACATCGCCTTTGGGATTTTTTTTATTTTGGCGGGACGTTCTTATTGATGCCATTTTGGCGCGGATACCATGTTTTGATCACCTCTTATTTCATTTTATTGCAATGTTGCGGCGACCAAAAAAAAAGTCATTATGGCGTTTCGAGTTTTTTTCTCGTTATGCCGTTTACTGATCAGATTATTTTACATTTTGATTGGTCAGACCTTTCTGAACACGTCAATTCCCAATTTCCAATTTTTTTTTTTTTTTTTTTAAATGGAGCAAAAGTGATATTTTTTTTATATATTTTTATGATATATGACGTAACTACATCATGCGTTGTGAAGGGGTCAATTCTATAACTATAGGCTGAAGGACCAGGTCCTTCTTTCAACTTGAATTTAGCCTGCTCTCTGTGAGAAAGCTAAATCCTGGTCGGCTAAAGGACCAGGTCCCTGTGAGTGTTTTAATACTAGATCTAGCAGGTTAAAGGACCAGGTCCTTCTGCCAACTTGAATTTAGCCTGCTCTCTGTGAGAAAGCTAAATCCCGGTCGGCTAAAGGACCAGGTCCCTGTGAGTGTTTTAATACTAGATCTAGCAGGCTAAAGGACCAGGTCCTTCTTTCAACTTGGATTTAGCCTGCTCTCTGTGAGAAAGCTAAATCCCGGTCGGCTAAAGGACCAGGTCCCTGTGAGTGTTTTAATACTAGATCTAGCAGGTTAAAGGACCATGTCCTTCTGCTAACTTGAATTTAGCCTGCTCTCTGTGAGAAAGCTAAATCCCGGTCGGCTAAAGGACCAGGTCCCTGTGAGTGTTTTAATACTAGACCTAGCAGGCTGAAGGACCAGGTCCTTCTTTCAACTTGGATTTAGCCTGCTCTCTGTGAGAAAGCTAAATCCCGCTCGGCTAAAGGACCAGGTCCCTGTGAGTGTTTTAATACTAGATCTAGCAGGTTAAAGGACCAGGTCCTTCTGCCAACTTGAATTTAGCCTGCTCTCTGTGAGAAAGCTTAATCCCGGTCGGCTAAAGGACCAGGTCCCTGTGAGTGTTTTAATACTAGATCTAGCAGGCTAAAGGACCAGGTCCTTCTGCCAACTTGGATTTAGCCTGGTCTCTGTGAGAAAGCTAAATCCCGGTCGGCTAAAGGACCAGGTCCCTGTGAGTGTTTTAATACTAGATCTAGCAGGTTAAAGGACCAGGTCCTTCTGCCAACTTGAATTTAGCCTGCTCTCTGTGAGAAAGCTAAATCCCGGTCGGCTAAAGGACCAGGTCCCTGTGAGTGTTTTAATACTAGATCTAGCAGGCTAAAGGACCAGGTCCTTCTGCCGACTTGGATTTAGCCTGCTCTCTGTGAGAAAGCTAAATCCCGGTCGGCTAAAGCAGTGTTCCCCAACTCCAGTCCTCAAGGCCCACCAACAGATCATGTTTTCAGGTTTTCCTTTGTTTTGCACAGGTGATGCAATTATTACCTGGGCAATACTAAGGAAATCCTGAAAACATGACCTGTTGGTGGGCCTTGAGGACTGGAGTTGGGGACCCCTGGGCTAAAGGACCAGGTCCCTGTGAGTGTTTTAATACTAGATCTAGCAGGTTAAAGGACCAGGTCCTTCTGCCAACTTGAATTTAGCCTGCTCTCTGTGAGAAAGCTAAATCCCGGTCGGCTAAAGGACCAGGTTCCTGTGAGTGTTTTAATACTAGATCTAGCAGGTTAAAGGACCAGGTCCTTCTGCCAACTTGAATTTAGCCTGCTCTCTGTGAGAAAGCTAAATCCCGGTCGGCTAAAGGACCAGGTCCCTGTGAGTGTTTTAATACTAGATCTAGCAGGTTAAAGGACCAGGTCCTTCTGCCAACTTGAATTTAGCCTGCTCTCTGTGAGAAAGCTAAATCCCGGTCGGCTAAAGGACCAGGTCCCTGTGAGTGTTTTAATACTAGACCTAGCAGGCTGAAGGACCAGGTCCTTCTTTCAACTTGGATTTATCCTGGTCTCTGTGAGAAAACTAAATCCCAGTTGGCTAAAGGACCAGGTCCCTGTGAGTGTTTTAATACTAGACCTAGCAAGCTAAAGGACCAGGTCCTTCTGCCAACTTGGATTTAGCCTGCTCTCTGTGAGAAAGCTAAATCCCGGTCGGCTAAAGGACCAGGTCCCTGTGAGTGTTTTAATACTAGACCTAGCAGGCTGAAGGACCAGGTCCTTCTTTCAACTTGGATTTAGCCTGCTCTCTGTGAGAAAGCTATATCCCGGTCGGCTAAAGGACCAGGTCCCTGTGAGTGTTTTAATACTAGATCTAGCAGGTAAAAGGACCAGGTCCTTCTGCCAACTTGAATTTAGCCTGCTCTCTGTGAGAAAGCTAAATCCCGGTCGGCTAAAGGACCAGGTCCCTGTGAGTGTTTTAATACTAGATCTAGCAGGCTAAAGGACCAGGTCCTTCTGCCAACTTGGATTTAGCCTGCTCTCTGTGAGAAAGCTAAATCCCGGTCGGCTAAAGGACCAGGTCCCTGTGAGTGTTTTAATACTAGATCTAGCAGGTTAAAGGACCATGTCCTTCTGCCAACTTGAATTTAGCCTGCTCTCTGTGAGAAAGCTAAATCCCGGTCGGCTAAAGGACCAGGTCCCTGTGAGTGTTTTAATACTAGACCTAGCAGGCTGAAGGACCAGGTCCTTCTTTCTACTTGGATTTATCCTGGTCTCTGTGAGAAAACTAAATCCCAGTTGGCTAAAGGACCAGGTCCCTGTGAGTGTTTTAATACTAGATCTAGCAGGTTAAAGGACCATGTCCTTCTGCCAACTTGAATTTAGCCTGCTCTCTGTGAGAAAGCTAAATCCCGGTCGGCTAAAGGACCAGGTCCCTGTGAGTGTTTTAATACTAGATCTAGCAGGTTAAAGGACCATGTCCTTCTGCCAACTTGAATTTAGCCTGCTCTCTGTGAGAAAGCTAAATCCCGGTCGGCTAAAGGACCAGGTCCCTGTGAGTGTTTTAATACTAGACCTAGCAGGCTGAAGGACCAGGTCCTTCTTTCAACTTGTGTTTAGCCTGCTGTCTGTGAGAAAGCTAAATCCCGGTCGGCTAAAGGACCAGGTCCCTGTGAGTGTTTTAATACTAGATCTAGCAGGCTAAAGGACCAGGTCCTTCTGCCAACTTGGATTTAGCCTGCTCTCTGTGAGAAAGCAAAATCCCGGTCGGCTAAAGGAACAGGTCCCTGTGAGTGTTTTAATACTAGATCTAGCAGGTTAAAGGACCAGGTCCTTCTGCCAACTTGAATTTAGCCTGCTCTCTGTGAGAAAGCTAAATCCCATTTGGCTAAGGCCTCTTTCACACTTCCTTTTCTTGCAATCCGTCGCAATCCGTCATTTTGGGCAAAAACGGATCCTGCAAATGTGCTCGCAGGATGCGTTTTTTTACCACACGTCGCGTCCGTCATGCTACGGATCCGTCGTGTTTTGGCGGACCGTCGTCACAAAAAAAGTTCAATGTATGTCGCGTCCGCCATTTTCGACCGCGCATGCGCGTCCAAAACTCCGCCCCCTCCTCCCCAGACTGCAGAATGGGCAGCGGATGCGTCGAAAAACTGCATCCGCTGCCCACGTCGTGCAAAACTTTCACAACGTCCGTCGGTACGTCAGCCCGACGCATTGCGAGGAAAGATGATCTACTAGATATAGCAGGCTAAAAGACCAGGTCCTTCTGCCAACTTGAATTTAGCCTGCTCACTGTGAGAAAGCTAAGTCCAAGTGGGATAAAGGACCAGGTCCCTTGAAGTGGTTTAATACCAGACTTAGGCTAGGGTCACATTGCGTTATGTTGTATTGTATATTGGGCGTGCGCTAGCGATGTGCCGTCATTTGAGTGACGGACCGCGAACACTGCTTGCAGCGTTCGCGGTCCGTTCCTCGCTAGCGCAGATCGGGGATCTGCGCTAGCGGGATCGGCTAATGCGATCCCTTTTGGGACATTGCATTAGCGCAGTCCATAGCGCTATGCGCTAAACAGACTGCCCTAACGCAATGTGACCCTAGCCTTAGTAAGCTAAAACACCAGGTCCTTCTGCCCACTTAGATTTAGCTTGCTGTATGTAACAAATTCTAGTGGGCAACGCAGTCCAACAGTGATTCACCATCTGATGCACTGTAATGATTCCACTGGTTCACTGTCGGACTTCCGTACTGTAGTGTCCCTGTGTCACGCAGGGGGCAGTCCGGCAATCCAACCTACTACAATGTTTCCGCCAGGTTATGCATATTGCCGGTCACTGTGCTCCTTGAGTTCACCTCAAGTGACAGTTGACAGCTCAGAGGGTTCTGTGATAACTGCAAACTGTAATCTCCAGTGACCTCACAGGTGGTGGCTTCCATGCCACCCTTAGGCCGGCATCACACTCGGTGTAAGACAATACGGTCCGTAATTTACGGCCGTAATACGCAGAAAAGTCCCCAAAATAGTGGTCCGTATCTCCTCCGTAGGCAGGGTGTGTCAGCGTATTTTGCGCATGGCATCCTCCGTATGTAATCCGTATGGCATCTGTACTGCGAGATTTTCTCGCAGGCTTGCAAAACCGACATATGGACATACAATGGTTCCATGTGCTCAAAAATTCGTAACAACATATATACTGTCTATCCATATATATATATATATATATATATATATATATATATATATATATTTCAATAATATAACGCTGGGAGCGTCACTCTGTCCGAAGCCTTTATAGACTGCGCAAGCGCAAGTGCCGGCGCAGTCTGGGCCTCACAGAGTGACGCTCCCGGGAGATCGCGGTATGCGTTAACACTGAACGCACATCGCGATCTCCACCGGAGAGTCAGGGACCACCAGGAGGGTGAGTATCGGCTATATTCACCAGTCCCGTTCCACCGCTGCGCGCCACCATCTTCCCGGTCCTCGGCCTGTGACCTTCAGTTCAGAGGGCATGATGACGCGCTTAATGCGCACCGGCGCTGCCCTCTGACTGAACAGTCACAGCCAGAGGACCGGGAAGATGGCGGCGCGCAGCGGTGGAACGGAGGACAGGTGAATATAGTAAGTGCTGGGGGGCCTGAGCTGGCGGCGATACCAGCACCTGACCCCCACAGCGCGCCGGTGTCCCCGCCTGCTCAGGCCCCCCAGCACTCGGCGCCGAGCGGGTCAGAGGCAGCGGGGCCGAGCGGGTCAGAGGCAGCGGGGCCGAGCGGGTCAGAGCAGAGTGTGGCAGATGTAGCAGGCAGGGTGTGGCAAACATAGCAGAGCAGAATGTGGCAGATGTAGCAGAGCTGAGTGTGGCAGATGTAGCAGAGCAGAGTGTGGCAGAAGTAGTAGAGCAGAGTGTGGCAGATGTAGCAGAGCTGAGTGTGGCAGGATGGGAGCAGCCCATGTCAGAATGGGGGCGCAGGATGGAGCAGCGCATGACAGGATGGGGACGCAGGATGGAGCAGCACATGACAGGATGGGGACGCAGGATGGGAGCAGCACATGACAGGATGGGGGCGCAGGATGGAGCAGCACATACCAGGATGGAGACCATATACCAATATAAATGCTCGCCACCCGAGCGTAGAACGGGTTCAATAGCTAGTATATATAGCGGCAGAGGGACGCCGAGGACTGCACCCGTGTGACTGACCTTCAGGTAATTTACCTATATCACAAGACATAGTGTTCATTGCTTATAACCATGTGCCACACTAGGAGATGAGCATAGCCCACCTCAGAACAGTACAGAAATTGAGCATACTCTATTAGATGTTTTTTCATCATATATAGCACACATATTGGCTATTTATGTGCATATGAGAGATACTATGTCGGAGTGTTTCTATACCAGCGTGCTGTGTCGGTCCACGTTTGGGATGTAGCCTATGGCATTTGTTTGTCCCTCATTTCTATGGTCCAGTACCCTTGTTTTCCTATTTATGTATCTTGTTTTTAAAGAATTATTTCTTAATAAACTGTTAGTTTTTATCAGTACCATGGTATAGGTCACTTTATTTTTTAATTTGTGTGATCAGAACCTTACGTGATACAGTTGTTGTTATGGTACTTAGTCCTCCATTTGGAGGGACATTAATAATAATATTGGGCACATTTTGTGAATATATATATATATATGTCAGTAGACACATATATGTATATATATATCAATATTTCATCCAGCGCGAGATAGCAAAAGCCTGCAATTGAATTACCGGCTTTAAAGCTATCTCCTTCCTAAACCCGACATGATGAGACATGGTTTACATACAGTAAACCATCTCATATCCCCATTTTTTTGCATATTCCACACTACTAATGCTAGTAGTGTTTATGTGCAAAATTTGGGCGCTCAAGCTATTAAAGGGTTAAATGGCGGAAAAAATTGGCGTGGGCTCTCGCGCAATTTTCTCCGCCAGAGTAGTGAAGCCAGTGACTGAGGGCAGATATTAATAGCCTGGAGAGGGTCCATGGTTATTGGCCCCCCTGGCTAAAAACATCCGCCCCCAGAAAAGGCACATCTGGAAGATGCGCCTATTCTGGCACTTGGCCACTCTCTTCCCATTCCCGTGTAGCAGTGGGATATGGGGTAATGAAGGGTTAATGTCACCTTGCTATTGTAAGGTGACATTAAGCCAGATTAATAATGGAGAGGCGTCAATTATGACACCTATCCATTATTAATCCAATTGTATGAAATGGTTAAAAAACACACACATTATTACAAAGTCTTTTAATGAAATACAAACACGGGTTGTTGGAATATTTTATTATCCTGGTAATCCACCTGAAGACCCTCGCTCTGTAACAAAGTAAAAATAAAAAAACAACAATATCTCATACCTTCCGATGATCTGTCACGTCCCACGATGTAAATCCATCTGAAGGGGTTAAAATATTTTACAGGCAGGAGCTCTGCTATAATGCAGCTGTGCTCCTGCCTGTAAAACCCCAGCGAATGAATGGAAAGAAGGTCAATGACCTGTAGTTACCTTCATTCGCGGTGATGCGTCCTCTGCTGGTTGTCCTCATAAGACCTCGAGGCTGGGAAAATATTCTGAAAAGTTCCCACGCTCGAGGTCATATGAGGACAACCAGCAGAAGTGTCTATCAGCCATATCCTCCTTCTTCACCTCTCGCTTCCTAAAACTCAATGTAGACAATACAGAACTCATCATCTTTCCTCCATCTCGCATATCCCCCCTACCTGATCTGTCAGTTATGGTAAGCGGCATCACGCTCTCTCCCACACCTGAAATCCGCTGCCTTGCGGATGGGAAAATATTCTGAAAAGTTCCCAGGCTCGAGTTCATATGAGGACATCCAGCAGAGGGCGCATCACCGCGACTCGAGGTAACTACAGGTCATTCCCCTACATTCCATTAATTCCCCGGGTTTTTACAGCCATTAGCACAGCTGCATTAGCAGAGCTCCTGGGTGTAAAATGATTTAACCCCTTCAGATGGATTTAAAGCGTGGGACAAAACTGAACGACGGAATATTGGAATATTGTTGTTTGTTTTGTTTAACTTTGTTTCAGGTGACAAGTGTCTTCAGGTGGATTAAGAGTATAATAAAATACTAAAACAACCTGTGTCTTTATTTCATTAAAATTCTTTGTAATAATATGTGTGTTTTATTAAACATTTCGTACTATTGGATTAATAATGGATAGGTGTCATAATTGACGCCTCTCCATTATTAATCTGGCTTAATGTCACCTTACAATAGCAAGGTGACATTAACCCTTCATTAACACATATCCCACCGCTACACGGGAGTGGGAAGAGAGAGGCTACATGCCAGAATAGGCGCATCTTCCAGATGTGCCTTTTCTGGGGTGGCTGGGGGCAGGTGTTTTTAGCTGGGGGGGGTGGGGGGCAATAACCATGGTCCCTCTCCAGGCTATTAATATCTGCCCTCAGTCACTGGCTTTCCCACTCTGGCGGAGAAAATTGCGTGGGAGCCCACGATAATGTTTTCCGCGATTTTACACTTTAATTTAATAGACAGAGCCCCCAAATTGTACACCAAGACACTTCTTACATTACTAAAGAGGAATATGTAATAAAAGAAGAGATATGAGATGGTTTACTGTATGTAACCATGTCTCATATCATGTCGGGTTGGGGAAGAAGATAGGAAAATCCGGCAATTGAATTACCGGCTTTTCTGCTATCTAGCGCTGCATGGAATATATATATATATATATATATATATATATATATATATATATGTGTTTGTGTCTCACTGACATATATATATATATATATATATCCCTATACTATGTATAGACATTTATTTTAGCTATTCTATTCTAACCTGTCAGTGTGATTTAACTGTACACCGCCCTGAATTGCCGGCCTTTCTATAGAACACCGCTGCGTATTTCTCGCAAGTCACACTGTTGGTCCGTGTGTAATCCGTATTTTTCTCGCCCCCATATACTTTCATTGGCGATTTTTTTTTTTGCGCAATACGCTGACAAACGCAGCATGCTGCGATCTTCTACGGCCGTAAAAGACCGTATAATACGGATCTATAAAATACGGCAGATAGGAGCTTGGCCATAGAGAATCATTGTACCGTGTGCAATCCGTATTTTCTACACCTCTCATACATCCGTAAAACTCGCTAGTGTGACGCCGGCCTAACTCTCGACTCTGCTCTGTCCATCAAACCGCATGTCCAAACTCTTGCCACCTCCTGTCGCCTCCAACTCAAACATATTGCCAGAATCCGTCCCTTCCTCTGCCCTCAATCTACTAAAACGCTTGTGCATGCCCTCATCATCTCTCGCCTCGACTACTGCAACACCCTCCTCTGTGGCCTCCCTGCTAACTCTCTTGCACCACTCCAGTCTGTCCTCAACTCTGCTGCCCGGCTAATCCACCTCTCTCCTCCCCTCTGCAAATCCCTCCACTGGCTCCCAATTCCCCAACGAATCCAGTTCAAACTACTAACACTGATCTACAAAGCCATCCACAACCTGTCCCCTCCCTATATGTCTGAACTATTCTCCCAATATCTTCCCTCACGTAATCTTCGATCCTCCCAAGACCTCCTACTCTCCTCCACACTTATTCATTCCTCACACAACCGCCTCCAAGATTTCTCCCCAATATCCCCCATCCTCTGGAATTCAACACCTCAACACGTCTGATTAGACACCAGTGCCACCACCCTCGGATCCTTCAGACAGAACCTGAAAACCCATCTCTTCAGGAAAGCCTACAGCCTGCAGCCACCACCAGAGCTGCTGCACCCCGACCTTCTGTCTCTTCCCCATTATCCCATAGAACATAAATCCGCAAGGACAGGGTCCTCTCCCCTCTGTACCCGTCGGTCATTGTAAATTTGTTCACTGTAAATGATATCTATAACCCTGTATGGTAACCCCTTTCTCATGTACAGCACCATGGAATTAATTATGCTATATAAATAATAATAATTCATGCCAGGCTGCCCAGAGGCAAAGACAAACTGTCCTCTGTGGGAGGTGTATGGTCTATGTCCTCCCTGCCATGCTCCAGTGATGCCCGTGAGCTACTTTGAGTGCCACCCTGTTGTGTTCACGACATGGTGAAGTGTTGTTCCACAGAGCTACTCGCCCGTGCGTGCTGCAGCTGGAACTCCAGTATTGCTTCTGCTTGCACAGCCTCTACAGCGTATTCAACTTTTGAGTTCCACCTTGTTGATATGTGGCATATGAGGCGCTGATCGAGAAGGTAGAAGTGAAGCTGCAGCGCAGACCGTCGAGCAGCTGCAGGGTGTGAACGCCATAATCGTGCACAAATGACCTCTCACATATGGGTAATTTTTAAGAAAGATTTGCACCACTAAACTTGACACATGTGCCAGGCAAGGGATGTGGTCAAACCAGCTAGGCCTAGAGCTGCTACCAGATTTCGCCCGTTATTGCACACCACCAGGTCTGGATTTAGGTCCAGCAGCACCAACCACTCATCAGTCTCGTTTATTCCTTGTCCACAGCTCTTGCGCAGTATGGAACTTGTCCCCCAAAATGATGAGTTTGAGAACAGCCTACTGTCTTTTCCCCCTGGCTGTGTTGAAGTTGCAGGTGCTAGTCTTACTGCTAGGTGATGGAGTAAGTGGAGTAGGCCACATGGGCAGAGCAATGTCAAACAATAGATGTAGGACATGCGCTAGAACGCCTTCCTCCTCTGTCCCAGCTGCCACATTTACCCAGTGTGCAGATAGGGAGATGTAACGTCCCTGCCCATACTTACTGGTCCACGTATCGGTAGTTATCTGGACCTTGCCACTGATGGCGTTGCACAGTGCACACCTGATTTTGGTTGCAACATGTGTGTGCTGGGCAGGGATGGCCAACTTGAAACATTAGCGGTGGATGAGAACCACGTACTTCGCAACAGCCACCACCATCATTTTTTTTTATGGTTTTTCTCCATCAGCTGGAATGGCAGTGTTTCAAAGGCCAGGAATTGGTAAATGCTGTTATTCAGGACCAGGGCCTGTGGGCGGGTAGTGGGGTATTTCCTCTTTATGGGGTTTGGGTGATGGAGAGATGAACACTTCCATGGGACAGGGTGGAGATGCTTGGTGACACTGCTGGTGGTGGTGCTGTCACATCCTGTCTTTGCGGGTAGGCTGTTGTTCGTGAGCTGGATGAAGAGGTCAAGACCGCAGCAGAAGAGGGAGCAGGAGGAAAGCTCACATCTGTCATGTTTTTTTAAGGTGTCTACTCTACTGCAGCTCGTACTTAGAACTCAGATGCAGGTGGTGCTCAGGTTAAGAAAATGTTAAAAAAAATCAGAAGAGACTGCTTCATGACTTTGGGCTGATACTGCTTGGCCGATTTGCAAGGGGGTGAGGTGGTAGAAAGATGCCCACGGTCCTCAGGTGAAAACTGCGCTTTCAGCAGTGGACCCATTGGAAAGAACTAGAGGTGCTCTCTCAGCCATCCAATCAAACACCGTCTGCACATGTTCTTGCCTCACTATCCATCCAGCGGTGCTCGTGCCTACGATATGGTGCACAACATCCCGTGGACTGCATGCACCAGAGGAACGTGTTTCATGTAGACACGTAATGGGCCAGATCAACTATGTCATCTCCACCACAACCTTCATTTGATGCTCTCCTCATGTCACTCCCCCAACAATAATTCCCAGTAGAGAAGAGGCTGAATTAGGGCACTCTGAACCGTGCTTCATTACTGGCAGCGTGCATCAGGTTGTTACAGCATGCTGCACAAGGGTGGTAAATAAACAGTATACGGTAATTGTCTAAATTTTTCTATTAAAAAAAAAAATTTAAATTTTAAAATTTGAGAATCATTAGTGGTTGATACCCTTTTAAAGGAGAAGTGTAACAATGATTGCAGCCAGCGTCTTGGGAGTCTCCTCCGGTCTTTATCAGGCTCAGTATAGGAGGAGGCTGACAGCAGTGGATACAGAAAGCGCTCCCACTCTCATCCAGAACGGATCCACGATTTGTTCCCACTTCTCAGTGGTGTACTAGCCCAGTTTTTATTAATCTTACAGGACCATTTCCAGTTTTCCATATTACAGAATTGTATCTTTATAAATGTTGCACTGATGGGCCGTATGGCATCCTATGTTTTCTGCTCACACCCATCTGATCTCAGTCACATTGCAGCTGAATACAGATCTGCCCGGCCTGATAGAAGAACATTGCTCCGAGGGCAGCCGACATTTACAGGATTGCCCTCATCTCATTTTTATGCTAACAAAAGCGAGATAAAATGTGAAGAGTCACATATTATACAGAACTGGCCATAAATAAGACAAGTGATGCAGAACTATCAATATGGGAGGGGGAAACAGTTGTGGCCAGAAATATTGCAGCAGTTCATAGATGAGGAGGGTGAGGTTTTATTGTCCTGTGATTTAGGTCTGATCCAGGGTTGTGAAGTCTCCAGGAGGTCTGAGGGAAACATTCCTTAATTGATAGAGCAAGACAAATACATGCGACACATTCATTCCAGCTGTGTCACAGGTCGTCAGAATTTTGTAAACCATTAGTACAAAAAAATTAAAATGTGAATATTGCCTAACATTCCAGAGATACATTATTCCTCTGGAAAATGTCACAGCCAGTCCCATCAGTGGTGGCAGCAGCAGTGAAACCCTCATAGAAAACCAGCTTATGTCTTTTAAAGAAAAAACAATTATGGACTTTAAAAAAAAAAAAAACACAACATACAGCTAGTCCGGCTGTATGGGCTACATGGAAGTGCGGGTCCGGTCTACTGGTGAGGACGTCCCTACAGATAGTTTCCCCAATAACCTGCAATGTGTGAACTCAGCCTGATACAGATCCAACTGCGTTACCCTCCACTAATATCACCCCGCGCTTAAGAATTATAGAAATGAAAACTCAACTCATAGCTGTCAAACAAGTTTATTACAAGTCAAATAGTTAGAAATAAAGAAGAGATATATAAATATATGCATACATACAAATGAATAATAAAGAGATTAAGAAATCAAAACAATAAATTAAACATTAAAGACAGATTAATAACAAAAAAGCAAAACACATTTTGTACCAAAATCCCCTGTGCTTTAGCTGCAAAAATTGTATTGTGGTGCTTAAAAGGGGCCGGGGAGGCGGAGGGACCCGACGGGGCCGGGGAGGCGGAGGGACCCGACGGGGCCGGGGAGGCGGAGGGACCCGACGGGGCCGGGGAGGCGGAGGGACCCGACGGGGCCGGGGAGGCGGAGGGACCCGACGGGGCCGGGGAGGCGGAGGGACCCGACGGGGCCGGGGAGGCGGAGGGACCCGACGGGGCCGGGGAGGCGGAGGGACCCGACGGGGCCGGGGAGGCGGAGGGACCCGACGGGGCCGGGGAGGCGGAGGGACCCGACGGGGCCGGGGAGGCGGAGGGACCCGACGGGGCCGGGGAGGCGGAGGGACCCGACGGGGCCGGGGAGGCGGAGGGACCCGACGGGGCCGGGGAGGCGGAGGGACCCGACGGGGCCGGGGAGGCGGAGGGACCCGACGGGGCCGGGGAGGCGGAGGGACCCGACGGGGCCGGGGAGGCGGAGGGACCCGACGGGGCCGGGGAGGCGGAGGGACCCGACGGGGCCGGGGAGGCGGAGGGACCCGACGGGGCCGGGGAGGCGGAGGGACCCGACGGGGCCGGGGAGGCGGAGGGACCCGACGGGGCCGGGGAGGCGGAGGGACCCGACGGGGCCGGGGAGGCGGAGGGACCCGACGGGGCCGGGGAGGCGGAGGGACCCGACGGGGCCGGGGAGGCGGAGGGACCCGACGGGGCCGGGGAGGCGGAGGGACCCGACGGGGCCGGGGAGGCGGAGGGACCCGACGGGGCCGGGGAGGCGGAGGGACCCGACGGGGCCGGGGAGGCGGAGGGACCCGACGGGGCCGGGGAGGCGGAGGGACCCGACGGGGCCGGGGAGGCGGAGGGACCCGACGGGGCCGGGGAGGCGGAGGGACCCGACGGGGCCGGGGAGGCGGAGGGACCCGACGGGGCCGGGGAGGCGGAGGGACCCGACGGGGCCGGGGAGGCGGAGGGACCCGACGGGGCCGGGGAGGCGGAGGGACCCGACGGGGCCGGGGAGGCGGAGGGACCCGACGGGGCCGGGGAGGCGGAGGGACCCGACGGGGCCGGGGAGGCGGAGGGACCCGACGGGGCCGGGGAGGCGGAGGGACCCGACGGGGCCGGGGAGGCGGAGGGACCCGACGGGGCCGGGGAGGCGGAGGGACCCGACGGGGCCGGGGAGGCGGAGGGACCCGACGGGGCCGGGGAGGCGGAGGGACCCGACGGGGCCGGGGAGGCGGAGGGACCCGACGGGGCCGGGGAGGCGGAGGGACCCGACGGGGCCGGGGAGGCGGAGGGACCCGACGGGGCCGGGGAGGCGGAGGGACCCGACGGGGCCGGGGAGGCGGAGGGACCCGACGGGGCCGGGGAGGCGGAGGGACCCGACGGGGCCGGGGAGGCGGAGGGACCCGACGGGGCCGGGGAGGCGGAGGGACCCGACGGGGCCGGGGAGGCGGAGGGACCCGACGGGGCCGGGGAGGCGGAGGGACCCGACGGGGCCGGGGAGGCGGAGGGACCCGACGGGGCCGGGGAGGCGGAGGGACCCGACGGGGCCGGGGAGGCGGAGGGACCCGACGGGGCCGGGGAGGCGGAGGGACCCGACGGGGCCGGGGAGGCGGAGGGACCCGACGGGGCCGGGGAGGCGGAGGGACCCGACGGGGCCGGGGAGGCGGAGGGACCCGACGGGGCCGGGGAGGCGGAGGGACCCGACGGGGCCGGGGAGGCGGAGGGACCCGACGGGGCCGGGGAGGCGGAGGGACCCGACGGGGCCGGGGAGGCGGAGGGACCCGACGGGGCCGGGGAGGCGGAGGGACCCGACGGGGCCGGGGAGGCGGAGGGACCCGACGGGGCCGGGGAGGCGGAGGGACCCGACGGGGCCGGGGAGGCGGAGGGACCCGACGGGGCCGGGGAGGCGGAGGGACCCGACGGGGCCGGGGAGGCGGAGGGACCCGACGGGGCCGGGGAGGCGGAGGGACCCGACGGGGCCGGGGAGGCGGAGGGACCCGACGGGGCCGGGGAGGCGGAGGGACCCGACGGGGCCGGGGAGGCGGAGGGACCCGACGGGGCCGGGGAGGCGGAGGGACCCGACGGGGCCGGGGAGGCGGAGGGACCCGACGGGGCCGGGGAGGCGGAGGGACCCGACGGGGCCGGGGAGGCGGAGGGACCCGACGGGGCCGGGGAGGCGGAGGGACCCGACGGGGCCGGGGAGGCGGAGGGACCCGACGGGGCCGGGGAGGCGGAGGGACCCGACGGGGCCGGGGAGGCGGAGGGACCCGACGGGGCCGGGGAGGCGGAGGGACCCGACGGGGCCGGGGAGGCGGAGGGACCCGACGGGGCCGGGGAGGCGGAGGGACCCGACGGGGCCGGGGAGGCGGAGGGACCCGACGGGGCCGGGGAGGCGGAGGGACCCGACGGGGCCGGGGAGGCGGAGGGACCCGACGGGGCCGGGGAGGCGGAGGGACCCGACGGGGCCGGGGAGGCGGAGGGACCCGACGGGGCCGGGGAGGCGGAGGGACCCGACGGGGCCGGGGAGGCGGAGGGACCCGACGGGGCCGGGGAGGCGGAGGGACCCGACGGGGCCGGGGAGGCGGAGGGACCCGACGGGGCCGGGGAGGCGGAGGGACCCGACGGGGCCGGGGAGGCGGAGGGACCCGACGGGGCCGGGGAGGCGGAGGGACCCGACGGGGCCGGGGAGGCGGAGGGACCCGACGGGGCCGGGGAGGCGGAGGGACCCGACGGGGCCGGGGAGGCGGAGGGACCCGACGGGGCCGGGGAGGCGGAGGGACCCGACGGGGCCGGGGAGGCGGAGGGACCCGACGGGGCCGGGGAGGCGGAGGGACCCGACGGGGCCGGGGAGGCGGAGGGACCCGACGGGGCCGGGGAGGCGGAGGGACCCGACGGGGCCGGGGAGGCGGAGGGACCCGACGGGGCCGGGGAGGCGGAGGGACCCGACGGGGCCGGGGAGGCGGAGGGACCCGACGGGGCCGGGGAGGCGGAGGGACCCGACGGGGCCGGGGAGGCGGAGGGACCCGACGGGGCCGGGGAGGCGGAGGGACCCGACGGGGCCGGGGAGGCGGAGGGACCCGACGGGGCCGGGGAGGCGGAGGGACCCGACGGGGCCGGGGAGGCGGAGGGACCCGACGGGGCCGGGGAGGCGGAGGGACCCGACGGGGCCGGGGAGGCGGAGGGACCCGACGGGGCCGGGGAGGCGGAGGGACCCGACGGGGCCGGGGAGGCGGAGGGACCCGACGGGGCCGGGGAGGCGGAGGGACCCGACGGGGCCGGGGAGGCGGAGGGACCCGACGGGGCCGGGGAGGCGGAGGGACCCGACGGGGCCGGGGAGGCGGAGGGACCCGACGGGGCCGGGGAGGCGGAGGGACCCGACGGGGCCGGGGAGGCGGAGGGACCCGACGGGGCCGGGGAGGCGGAGGGACCCGACGGGGCCGGGGAGGCGGAGGGACCCGACGGGGCCGGGGAGGCGGAGGGACCCGACGGGGCCGGGGAGGCGGAGGGACCCGACGGGGCCGGGGAGGCGGAGGGACCCGACATTATCAGACACCCACAGTGTCATCGCTTTGGGTCCTCACATGGATTGTGGGGGCACAAGCATTCCACTTGGTGAAGAGAAGTCCAGTGATGAAATGACATCTGTAGGGAGGTCACTGCTCTGAGGGACACAGGATGGGGTAAAGCCACAATACCTAGAATAAAACAGAAAAAATCATGTAGAAAACTCAAGTAGTGGCTGACACCAGTGGCCACCAGGCTAATACTGAACAGAATAGCGTGCGAGGAGAGAATAAAGCCCGGGATCTGGAGACATTATCACGCAGTTTTGCTCCCAGAGGTCATAGGTCAGTCATCAACCTGACGTCATGTGCGCCCAATAATATTAACCCCTTCCCGACCTTTGACGCATACGCTGCGTCATGAAAGTCGGTGCCATTCCGACCCATGACGCAGCATATGCGTCATGGAAAGATCGCGTCCCTGCAGGCCGGGTGAAAGGGTTAACTCCCATTTCACCCGATCTGCAGGGACAGGGGGAGTGGTAGTTTAGCCCAGGGGGGGTGGCTTCACCCCCTCGTGGCTACGATCGCTCTGATTGGCTGTTGAAAGTGAAACTGCCAATCAGAGCGATTTGTAATATTTCACCTAAAAAACTGGTGAAATATTACAATCCAGCCATGGCCGATGCTGCAATATCATCGGCCATGGCTGGAAACACTTATGTGCACCCACCCCACCCCTCCGATCGCCCCCCCAGCCCCCCGATCTGTGGTCCGCTCCCCTCCGTCCTGTGCTCCGCTCCCCCGTCCTCCTGTCCGCTTCCCCGTGCACCAATCACACCCCCTGTGCTGCAATCAAACCCCCCCGCACTCCGATCCCCCCCCCCGCACACAGCGACCCCCCCCCGTGCTCCGATCCACCCCCCCCGCACAGCGATCCCTCACCCCGTGCTCCAATCCTTCCCCGTGCTCCAATCCTCCCTCCCGTGTTCCGATCCACCCCCCCATGATCCGATCCACCCCCCCGTGCTCCGACGCCCCCCCCGTGCCCTGATCTCCCCCCCCTTATACTTACCTGGCCGCCCGAGGTCCGTCCGTCTTCTTTCCTGGGCGCCGCCATCTTCCAAAATGGCGGGCGCATGTGCAGTGCGCCCGCCGAATCTGCCGGCCGGCAGATTCGTTCCAGAGTGAATTTTGATCACTGAGATATATCCTATCTCAGTGATCAAAATAAAAAAAAATAGTAAATGACCCCCCCCTTTGTCACCCCCATAGATAGGGACAATAAAAAAAATAAAGAGTTTTTTTTTTTTCACTAAGGTTGGGGTAAGAACTAGGGTTAGGGTTAGGGGTAGGGTTAGGGGTAGGGTTAGGGTTAGGGGTAGGGTTAGGGGTAGGGTTAGGGTTAGGGTTTCGGTATGTGCACACGTATTCTGGTCCTATGCGGATTTTAAAAATCCACAGTGCTAAACCGCTGCCGATTTATCGTGGATTTACCGCGGTTTTTCTGCGCATTTCACTGCGGTTTTACAACTGCGATTTTCTATTGGAGCAGTTCTAAAACCGCTGCGGAATCCGCAGAAAGAAGTGACATGCTGCGGAATGTAAACCGCTGCGTTTCCGTGCAGTTTTTCCGCAGCATGTGTACAGCGATTTTTGGTTCCCATAGGTTCACATTGAACTGTACACTCATGGGAAACTGCTGCGGATCCGCAGCGTTTTCCGCAGCGTGTGCACATACCTTTAGAATTAGGCTATGTGCACACGGTGCGGATTGGCCGCTGCGGATTCGCAGCAGTGTTCCATCGGGTTTACAGTACCATGTAAACATATGGAAAACCAAATCCGCTGTGCCCATGGTGCAGAAAATACCGCGCGGGAACGCTGCGTTGTATTTTCCGCAGCATGCCAATTCTTTGTGCGGATTCCGCAGCGTTTTACACCTGTTCCTCAATAGGAATCCACAGGTGAAATCCGCACAAAAAACACTGGAAATCCACGGTAAATCCACAGGTAAAACGCAGTGCCTTTTACCCGCGGATTTTTCAAAAATGATGCTGAAAAATCTCATACGAATCCGCAACGTTGGCACATAGCCTTAGAGTTGGGTTGGAATTAGGGTTGTGGTTAGGGTTAGGGGTGTGTTGGGGTTAGGGTTGTGGTTAGGGGTGTGTTGGGGTTAGGGTTGTGATTAGGGTTACGGCTACAGTTGGGATAAGGGTTAGGGGTGTGTTGGAGGTAGAATTGAGGGGTTTCCACTGTTTAGGCACTTCAGGGGGTCTCCAAACGCAACATGGCGCCACCATTGATTCCAGCCAATCTTGTATTCAAAAATTCAAATGGTGCTCCCTCACTTCCGAACCCCGACGTGTGCCCAAACAGTGGTTTACCCCCACATATGGGGTACCAGCATACTCAGGACAAACTGCGCAACAATTACTGGGGTCCAATTTCTCCTGTTACCCTTGAGAAAATAAAAAATTGCTTGCTAAAACATCATTTTTGAGGAAAGAAAAATGATTTTTTATTTTCACGGCTCTGCGTTGTAAACGTCTGTGAAGCACTTGGGGGTTCAAAGTGCTCACCACATATCTAGATAAGTTCCTTGGGGGGTCTAGTTTCCAAAATGGGGTCACTTGTGGGGGGTTTCTACTGTTTAGGCACACCAGGGGCTCTGCAAACGCAACGTGACGCCCGCAGACCATTCCATCAAAGTCTGCATTTCAAAAGTCACTACTTCCCTTCTGAGCCCCCACGTGTGCCCAAACAGTGGTTTACCCCCACACATGGGGCATCAGCGTACTCAGGAGAAACTGGACAACAACTTTTGTGGTCCAATTTCTCCTGTAACCCTTGGGAAAATAAAAAATTCTGGGCTAAAAAATTATTTTTGAGGAAAGAAAACGTATTTATTATTTTCACTGCTCTGTGTTATGAACTTCTGTGAAGCACTTGGGGGTTCAAAGTGCTCACCACATATCTAGATAAGTTCCTTGGGGGGTCTAGTTTCCAAAATGGGGTCACTTGTGGGGGGTTTCTACTGTTTAGCCACATCAGGGGCTCTGCAAACGCAACGTGACGCCCGCAGAGCATTCCATCAAAGTCTGCATTTCAAAACGTCACTACTTCACTTCCGAGCCCCAGCATGTGCCTAAACAGTGGTTTACCCCCACATATGGGGTATCAGCGTACTCAGGAGAAACTGGACAACAACTTTTGGGGTCAAATTTCTCCTGTTACCCTTGGGAAAATAAAAAATTGCGGGCTAAAATTCATTTTTTGAGAAAATAATTTTTTTTTTTTTTTATTTTCATGGCTCTGCGTTATAAACTTCTGTGAAGCACTTGAGGGTTCAAAGTGCTCACTACACATCTAGATTAGTTCCTTTGGGGGTCTAGTTTCCAAAATGGGGTAATTTGTGGGGGATCTCCAATGTTTAGGCACACAGGGGCTCTCCAAACGCGACATGGTGTCCGCTAATGATTGGAGATAATTTTCCATTTAAAAAGCCAAATGGCGTGCCTTCCCTTCTGAGCCCTGCCGTGCGCCCAAACAGTGGTTTACCCCCACATATGGGGTATCTGCATACTCAGGACAAACTGGACAACAACATTTGTGGTCCAATTTCTCCTATTACCATTGGCAAAATAGGAAATTCCAGGCTAAAAAATCATTTTTGAGAAAAGAAAAATTATTTTTTATTTTCATGGCTCTGCATTATAAACTTCTGTGAAGCACCTGGGGGTTTAAAGTGCTCAGTATGCATCTAGATAAGTTCCTTGGGGGGTCTAGTTTCCAAAATGGGGTCACTTGTGGGGGAGCTCCATTGCATAGGCACACAGGGGCTCTCCAAATGCGACATGGTGTCCGCTAACAATTGGAGCTAATTTTCCATTCAAAAAGTTAAAAGGCGCGCCTTCCCTTCCGAGCCCTGCCGTGTGCCCAAACAGTGGTTTACCCCCACATATGAGGTATCGGCGTACTCGGGAGAAATTGCTCAACAAATTTTAGGATCCATTTTATCCTATTGCCCATGTGAAAATGAAAAAATTGAGGCAAAAATAAATTTTTTGTGAAAAAAAAGTACTTTTTCATTTTTACGGATCAATTTGTGAAGCACCTGAGGGTTTAAAGTGCTCACTAGGCATCTAGATAAGTTCCTTGGGGGGTCCAGTTTCCAAAATGGGGTCACTTGTGGGGGAGCTCCAATGTTTAAGCACACAGGGTCTCTCCAAACGCGACATGGTGTCCGCTATCGATGGAGATAATTTTTCATTCAAAAAGTCAAATGGCGCTCCTTCCCTTCCGAGCCTTACCATGTGCCCAAACAGTGGTTTACCCCCACATGTGAAGTATCGGTGTACTCAGGAGAAATTGCCAAACAAATTTTAGGATCCATTTTATCCTGTTGTCCATGTGAAAATGAAAAAATTGAGGCTAAAAGAATTTTTTTGTGAAAAAAAAGTACTTTTTCATTTTTACGGATCAATTTGTGAAGCACCTGGGGGTTTAAAGGGCTCACTATGCATCTAGATAAGTTCCTTGGGGCGTCTAGTTTCCAAAATGGGGTCACTTGTGGGGGAGCTCCAATTTTTAGGCACACGGGGGCTCTCCAAATGTGACATGGTGTCCGCTAAAGAGTGCAGCCAATTTTTCATTCAAAAAGTCAAATGGCGCTCCTTCCCTTCCAAGCCCTGCCGTGCGCCCAAACAGTGGTTTACCCCCACATATGAGGTATCAGCGTACTCAGGACAAATTGGACAACAACGTACGTGGTTCAGTTTCTCCTTTTACCATTGGGAAAATAAAAAAATTGTTGCTGAAAAATCATTTTTGTGACTAAAAAGTTAAATGTTCATTTTTTCCTTCCATGTTGCTTCTGCTGCTGTGAAGCACCTGAAGGGTTAATAAACTTCTTGAATGTGGTTTTGTGCACCTTGAGGGGTGCAGTTTTTAGAATGGTGTCACTTTTGGGTATTTTCAGCCATATAGACCCCTCAAACTGACTTCAAATGTGAGGTGATCCCTAAAAAAAATGGTTTTGTAAATTTCGTTGTAAAAATGAGAAATCGCTGGTCAAATTTTAACCCTTATAACTTCCTAGCAAAAAAAAATTTTGTTTCCAAAATTGTGCTGATGTAAAGTAGACGTGTGGGAAATGTTATTTATTAACTATTTTGTGTCACATAACTCTCTGGTTTAACAGAATAAAAATTCAAAATGTGAAAATTGCGAAATTTTCAAAATTTTCGCCAAATTTCCGTTTTTATCACAAATAAACACAGAATTTATTGACCTAAATTTACCACTAACATGAAGCCCAATATGTCACGAAAAAACAATCTCAGAACCGCTAGGATCCATTGAAGCGTTCCTGAGTTATTACCTCATGAAGGGACACTGGTCAGAATTGCAAAAAACGGCAAGGTCTTTAAGGTCAAAATAGGCTGGGTCATGAAGGGGTTAATAAGAAAGTTTTATGCAAAAAAAACAAAAAAACAAAACACACAACAGGACCGACTCGCCATCAGGCAGAGATTCTCATGTTAAGTAACATCAATCCCTCAGATCTCCATCATTCATCCCCTCCCCTGTTCGCCCCCTCACACTATTCTTCCCTACACACCCCCCACCGCAAGTGACATCACACATTGACCTGCACAGTAAGTGACAACAGCCCCCCACACCATGCAGACCCATGCAAATAATATCAGCCCCACTCTGCAGGTAGACCCCCCTGCACACAGATCCCCCACGCATGCAACATGACCCCCTTCCCAACAGAGACTCCAGCACACAGCCTCTCTTCCCCAGAGACCCCCAGCCCCCCTTCCCAACATACACACAGCCCCGCTCGCAAGGAACATGACCCCCTTCCAACAGAGACCCCCAGCATGCAGTCACCCTTCCCCAGGCAGGCCCCCCCAGCACACAGTCCCACGCAAGCATCACCCCCGTCCCCAGGCAGGCCCCTCCAGCGTGCAGTCCCACGCAAGCATCACCCCTTTCCCCAGGCAGACCCCCAGCACGCAGTCTCACGCAAGCATCACCCCTTTCCCCAGGCAGACCCCCAGCACGCAGTCTCACGCAAGCATCACCCCCTTCCCCAGGCAGGCCCCTCCAGCGTGCAGTCCCACGCAAGCATCACCCCTTTCCCCAGGCAGACCCCCAGCACGCAGTCTCACGCAAGCATCACCCCCCTTCCCCAGGCAGACCCCCAGCACGCAGTCCCACGCAAGCATCACCCCTTTCCCCAGGCAGACCCCCAGCACGCAGACTCACGCAAGCATCACCCCCTTCCCCAGGCAGACCCCCAGCACGCAGTCCCACGCAAGCAATGTCACCACCTTCCCTAGGTAGCGCCCCCAGCATGCAGTCCCACGCAAGCAATGTACCCCCTTCTCCAGGCAGACCATCAGCACGCAGTGCCATGCAAGCAACACCAGGTTCCACAGGCAGACCACCAGCACACAGTCCCATGCAAGCACAATCTCCCCTGGCAGACCCCCCCCCCCTTCCAGCATGCACATGCAGCCCCATGCAAACATCACCGCTTCCTCCCCAGACAGACCCCCTCCAGCATGCACATGCAGCCCCATGCAAGCCCCCTCCAGCATGCAGCCCCATGCAAGCCCCTCCAGCATGCACATGCAGCCCCATGCAAGCCCCCTCCAGCATGCACATGCAGTCCCATGCAAGCCCCCTCCAGCATGCACATGCAGCCCCATGCAAGTATCACCCCCTTCTCTCCAGGCAGACCCCCCCTCCACTATACACATGCAGCCCCATGCAAGCAACATTACCCCCTTCTCCCCAGGCAGACCCCTGTCCAGCATGCGCATGCAGTCCCACGCACATGCAGCCCCATGCAACATCACCCCTTTCTCCCCAGGCAGACCCCCCCGTCCAGCATGCACATGCAGCCCCATGCAAGCCCCCTCCAGCATGCACATGCAGCCCCATGCAAACATCACCCCCTCCTCCCCAGACAGACCCACCCAGCATGCACATGCAGCCCCATGCAAGCTCCAATCCAGCATGCACATGCAGCCCCATGCAAGCATCGCCACCCCTTCTCCCCAGGCAGACCCCCCCCTCCAGCATGCACATGCAGCCCCATGCAAACATCACCCCCTCCTCCCCAGACAGATCCCCTCCAGCATGCACATGCAGCCCCATGCAAGCTCCCCTCCAGCATGCACATGCAGCCCCATGCAAGCATCGCCACTCCTTCTCCCCTGGCAGATCCCCCCCCCCTCCAGCGTGCACATGCAGCCCCACGCAAGCATCACCCCCTTCTCTCCAGGCAGACCCGCCGTTCAGCATCCACATGCAGCCCCATGCACATGCAGCCCCATGCAAGCATCACCCCTTTCTCCCCAGGCAGACCCCCGTCCAGCATGCACATGCAGCCCCATGCAACATCACTCCTTTCTCCCCAGGCAGACTCCCACTTACCTGATCTGTGACTATGGAGAACGACCCCAAAACACTCCAAATCTTGTACAAAATCCTCGAAATCCCGCCATGACATCCACAGCTTCCTCATGTCTGCTCTGTCTGCTCTATGGAGGAAGAAGCTCCGCCCCTTCCGGTCACATGGGCACGACGTCAGCAGAGGTCCCTTAGCCGACTTGGATTTAGCCTCTACCATATATGTGGAGTGCGGCTCTGCAGGTGGAGGTATGTGGAGATTCCCCATTACTGAGCGCGGGGACATTAACCCCTTCTGCACGGAGACTCTTTATAAGAATCATAACGTTGTTGTTCTGTTTCCTGTAATAGATACATACGAGCCAACTATGGAGGACAGGAAGTGAGGGAGCGGATTGTTCTCCTAGTACAGGGCCCCATTCTTGGCCCCACACAGTGTAATGCCCCCATTATGCCCTGTAAGCAGGTTCTGCCCCACACCCAGCTGCCTCAGGCACTTTACCATGAGCTGGTACCTCAGATTCTTCCCCGCACCCCTTTCCTTTGTTGGCGCCAAATCTGTTCTGCCTTTGGGGCTCCGGCCTTTATAATATCAGTAACTGCGTCATCAAGGTCTCCTGACCAGGTGCACCCTCTAGACTCTTCCCTCCAGAAACCCTCCCTCTTCCCATTGATGTCACATGGTCCCGTCTGGACGGCAGATAGAAGTCTGTACAAATGCAGCACAGCCCTGAGGAGTCTTTTTTATGACTCTCCTTATTACACCCCTTATGTGATATATATGATGGCGCTCACACAGTATAATGTTTCCACGGAAAATACTAAAACCCTATGTGACATATTTGTCTATACTTATGCCTATGGTAGATTTTTTTAGTCATATTTGTCTGTATCTATGCCTATGTATTTGTCTATACCAATGGTAGATTTTTTACAGTGTGCGGGAAATCCGCGATTCCGCAAAATTAATGAACATGTTTTTTTTTGCGGAAAAAAATCGCAACATTTGCACAAGTTTTGCGGATTTACATTGAAATGATTGGGAACCATATGTAAGCGTTTTTTTCACGTTTTTACTGAACGTGTGCACATAGCCTTACAACTCCCTTCTCTGTGTACCTGAACTGAGAGAGGGAGGGGGATGTTTTGAATGAGATAATATTAAGGCTAGGTTCTCATTTCGTTTTCGGGTGAGCGCTAACAGACAGCGTTGCACGGCGAAATTAACGCCTTGCAACGCGTCCGTTAGCGCTCCCATTGCCAGCAATGTTAAAGCGCGTTGCTAGCGCATGCCATTTTCGGCACACGCTAGCGATGTGCTGTTCTTTTGTGGCGCGCCTCGGACGCTGCTTGCAGCTAGCGCTAGCGGGGACGTTTAATGCGACCCCTAAAAAGACATTGCATTAGCGCAATCCGCTAGCGCTTAGCGCTAAACGGATTGCCGTAACGCAATGAGAACCTATCCGCCTAATATTGTCTACCATGAGATAGTTTATAAACCCTCCTCTCACACATCCAGTACCCTAGCAACCACAGAATGCAGATAAGTGGACATGCTAGCTGGGGCATATCTGAAGTCAAGCTGCAACACCAGGCTCTCCCATCATCACTTTGGTAAGTATTACGAATAACGGTTTTGAGCTCCGTTTTTTTTTTATTGGAATATGTTCATATTAGTACAACAACGTTATCTTCCAAGTTTCATTAGGATCTTTTTAGGGATTCAGTCTTTATGCGCCATATTCTGCCATACCTATGCCTAGTGTGCTATCATGGTTGGAAACGGAATAACGGTTTTGAGCTCCGTTTTTTTTATTGGAATATGTTCATATTAGTACAACAACGTTATCTTCCAAGTTTCATTAGGATCTTTTTAGGGATTCAGTCTTTATGCGCCATATTCTGCCATACTTATGCCTAGTGTGTTATCACGGTTGGAAACGGAAAAACGGTTTTGAGCTCCGTTTTTTTTATTGGAATTAGTTCATATTAGTACAACAACGTTATCTTCCAAGTTTCATTAGGATCTTTTTAGGGATTCAGTCTTTATGCGCCATATTCCGCCATACCTATGCCTAGTGTGTTATCACGGTTGGAAACGGAATAACGGTTTTGAGCTCCGTTTTTTTATTGGAATATGTTCATATTAGTACAACAACGTTATCTTCCAAGTTTCATTAGGAAAACCAACAAAAGATGGACACAGGAGCTAAAATAAGCAATTTTATTGAAGACAAAATTCTAAAAAAGTATATAAATACATAAATACAAACAACAATAAGAACGATGCAAAGATAAAAGAAAGGCAACACTAGTGCCACGCACAAGAAAACTAAGCAGGTGAGCCGTACAACAGATACCTGTATATATAGATCTAAATATATTGATAAATGCTTTATAGGGAATCCAAGTAAGTGACCTAGTTACTCCATATACAATCAGATTATACTAGATAATAATATCAATAGTTACTAGAGCATAGAAACAGCCACACCACCAATGTGAGGCTCCAAAGCATCATATATCCATGAGGAGGTTCAAAGCCTGAGCGTACATACAAAAAGTATACCATACTATAAATACCATGAGGAACCCTATACAACTTGTACACAACCGTATATATACCGCTATTTTCGGGAAGTCCCATATATAGTGTATGAAGAATAAGGCCAGAATTATTTCTTACATGGTAGTAGAGAATAAGAATGAGAATAAGGAATAACACTAAAGGCAATGAACCAACCTGCTGCTCGTGCGTGGAGAAGGAAGGCCCCGACGCGCGTTTCGCACACGTTGCTTCCTCGGGGAGCGCCCCCCGAGGAAGCAACGTGTGCGAAACGCGCGTCGGGGCCTTCCTTCTCCACGCACGAGCAGCAGGTTGGTTCATTGCCTTTAGTGTTATTCCTTATTCTCATTCTTATTCTCTACTACCATGTAAGAAATAATTCTGGCCTTATTCTTCATACACTATATATGGGACTTCCCGAAAATAGCGGTATATATACGGTTGTGTACAAGTTGTATAGGGTTCCTCATGGTATTTATAGTATGGTATACTTTTTGTATGTACGCTCAGGCTTTGAACCTCCTCATGGATATATGATGCTTTGGAGCCTCACATTGGTGGTGTGGCTGTTTCTATGCTCTAGTAACTATTGATATTATTATCTAGTATAATCTGATTGTATATGGAGTAACTAGGTCACTTACTTGGATTCCCTATAAAGCATTTATCAATATATTTAGATCTATATATACAGGTATCTGTTGTACGGCTCACCTGCTTAGTTTTCTTGTGCGTGGCACTAGTGTTGCCTTTCTTTTATCTTTGCATCGTTCTTATTGTTGTTTGTATTTATGTATTTATATACTTTTCTTAGAATTTTGTCTTCAATAAAATTGCTTATTTTAGCTCCTGTGTCCATCGTTTGTTGGTTTTCTTATATACATATTATGGCGGAGTACTTTATATTGATTGCCCCCCTTGTAGGTTTATTGATCCAAGTTTCATTAGGATCTTTTTAGGGATTCAGTCTTTATGCGCCATATTCTTCCATACCTATGCCTAGTGTGTTATCACGGTTGGAAACGGAAAAACGGTTTTGAGCTCCGTTTTTTTTATTGGAATTAGTTCATATTAGTACAACAACGTTATCTTCCAAGTTTCATCAGGATCTTTTTAGGGATTCAGTCTTTATGCGCCATATTCCGCCATACCTATGCCTAGTGTGTTATCACGGTTGGAAACGGAAAAACGGTTTTGAGCTCCGTTTTTTTTATTGGAATAAGTTCAAATTAGTACAACAACGTTATGTTCCAAGTTTCATTAGGATCTTTTTAGGGATTCAGTCTTTATGCGCCATATTCTTCCATACCTATGCCTAGTGTGTTATCATGGTTGGAAACGGAAAAACAGTTTTGAGCTCCGTTTTTTTTATTGGAATTTGTTCATATTAGTACAACAACGTTATCTTCCAAGTTTCATTAGGATCTCTTTAGGGATTCAGTCTTTATACGCCATATTCTGCTATACCTATGCCTACAGTGTTATCATGGTTGGTAACGGAAAAACGGTTTTGAGCTCCGTTTTTTTTATTGGAATATCTTCATATTAGTACAACAACGTTATCTTCCAAGTTTCATTAAGATCTTTTTAGGGATTCAGTCTTTATGCGCCATATTCTTCCATACCTATGCCTAGTGTGTTATCATGGTTGGAAACGGAAAAACGGTTTTGAGCTCCTTTTTTTTATTGGAATTAGTTCATATTAGTACATCAACGTTATCTTCCAAGTTTCATTAGGATCTTTTTAGGGATTCAGTCTTTATGCGCCATATTCCGCCATACCTATGCCTAGTGTGTTATCACGGTTGGAAACGGAAAAACGGTTTTGAGCTCCGTTTTTTTTATTGGAATAAGTTCATATTAGTTCAACAACGTTATCTTCCAAGTTTCATTAGGATCTTTTTAGGGATTCAGTCTTTATGCGCCATATTCTGCCATACCTATGCCTAGTGTGTTATCACGGTTGGAAACGGAAAAACGGTTTTGAGCTCCGTTTTTTTATTGGAATTAGTTCATATTAGTACAACAACGTTATCTTCCAAGTTTCATCAGGATCTTTTTAGGGATTCAGTCTTTATGCGCCATATTCCGCCATACCTATGCCTAGTGTGTTATCACGGTTGGAAACGGAAAAACGGTTTTGAGCTCCGTTTTTTTATTGGAATAAGTTCATATTAGTACAACAACATTATCTTCCAAGTTTCATTAGGATCTTTTTAGGGATTCAGTCTTTATGCGCCATATTCTGCCATACCTATGCCTAGTGTGTTATCACAGTTGGAAACGGAAAAACGGTTTTGAGCTCCTTTTTTTTATTGGAATATGTTCATATTAGTACAACAACATTATCTTCCAAGTTTCATCAGGATCTTTTTAGGGATTCAGTCTTTATGCGCCATATTCTGCCATACCTATGCCTAGTGTGTTATCACAGTTGGAAACGGAAAAACGGTTTTGAGCTCCTTTTTTTTATTGGAATATGTTCATATTAGTACAACAACGTTATCTTCCAAGTTTCATTAGGATCTATTTAGGGATTCTGTCTTTATGCGCCATATTCTGCCATACCTATGCCTAGTGTGTTATCACAGTTGGAAACGGAAAAACGGTTTTGAGCTCCTTTTTTTTATTGGAATAAGTTCATATTAGTACAACAACATTATCTTCCAAGTTTCATCAGGATCTTTTTAGGGATTCAGTCTTTATGCGCCATATTCTGCCATACCTATGCCTAGTGTGTTATCACAGTTGGAAACGGAAAAACGGTTTTGAGCTCCTTTTTTTTATTGGAATATGTTCATATTAGTACAACAACGTTATCTTCCAAGTTTCATTAGGATCTATTTAGGGATTCTGTCTTTATGCGCCATATTCTTCCATACCTATGCCTAGTGTGTTATCACGGTTGGAAACGGAAAAACGGTTTTGAGCTCCGTTTTTTTATTGGAATAAGTTCATATTAGTATAACAACGTTATCTTCCAAGTTTCATTAGGATCTTTTTAGGGATTCAGTCTTTATGCGCCATATTCTTCCATACCTATGCCTAGTGTGTTATCATGGTTGGAAACGGAAAAACAGTTTTGAGCTCCGTTTTTTTTATTGGAATTAGTTCATATTAGTACAACAACGTTATCTTCCAAGTTTCATTAGGATCTTTTTAGGGATTCAGTCTTTATGCGCCATATTCCGCCATACCTATGCCTAGTGTGTTATCACGGTTGGAAACGGAAAAACGGTTTTGAGCTCCGTTTTTTTTATTGGAATAAGTTCATATTAGTTCAACAACGTTATCTTCCAAGTTTCATTAGGATCTTTTTAGGGATTCAGTCTTTATGCGCCATTTCTTCCATACCTATGCCTACAGTGTTATCACGGTTGGAAACGGAAAAACGGTTTTGAGCTCCGTTTTTTTTATTGGAATTAGTTCATATTAGTACAACAACATTATCTTCCAAGTTTCATTAGGATCTTTTTAGGGATTCAGTCTTTAGGCGCCATATTCTGCCATACCTATGCCTACAGTGTTATCACGGTTGGAAACGGAAAAACAGTTTTGAGCTCCGTTTTTTTTATTGGAATTAGTTCATATTAGTATAACAACATTATCTTTCAAGTTTCATTAAGATGTTTTTAGGGATTCAGTCTTTATGCGCCATATTCTTCCATACCTATGCCTAGTGTGTTATCATGGTTGGAAACGGAAAAACTGTTTTGAGCTCCGTTTTTTTTATTGGAATTAGTTCATATTAGTACAACAACGTTAGCTTCCAAGTTTCATCAGGATCTTTTTAGGGATTCAGTCTTTATGCGCCATATTCTGCCATACCTATGCCTAGTGTGTTATCACGGTTGGAAACGGAAAAACAGTTTTGAGCTCCGTTTTTTTTATTGGAATTAGTTCATATTAGTATAACAACATTATCTTTCAAGTTTCATTAAGATGTTTTTAGGGATTCAGTCTTTATGCGCCATATTCTTCCATACCTATGCCTAGTGTGTTATCATGGTTGGAAACGGAAAAACTGTTTTGAGCTCCGTTTTTTTTATTGGAATTAGTTCATATTAGTACAACAACGTTAGCTTCCAAGTTTCATCAGGATCTTTTTAGGGATTCAGTCTTTATGCGCCATATTCTGCCATACCTATGCCTAGTGTGTTATCACGGTTGGAAACGGAAAAACGGTTTTGAGCTCCTTTTTTTTATTGGAATAAGTTCATATTAGTATAACAACGTTATCTTCCAAGTTTCATTAGGATCTTTTTAGGGATTCAGTCTTTATGCGCCATATTCTTCCATACCTATGCCTAGTGTGTTATCATGGTTGGAAACGGAAAAACAGTTTTGAGCTCCGTTTTTTTTATTGGAATTAGTTCATATTAGTACAACAACGTTATCTTCCAAGTTTCATTAGGATCTTTTTAGGGATTCAGTCTTTATGCCCCATATTCTTCCATACCTATGCCTCCAGTGTTATCATGGTTGGAAGCGGAATAACGGTTTATAGCTCCGTTTTTTTATTGGAATAAGTTCATATTAGTACAACAACGTTATCTCCCAAGTTTCATTAGGATCTATTTAGGGATTCAGTCTTTATGCGCCATATTCTTCCATACCTATGCCTAGTGTGTTATCACGGTTGGAAACGGAAAAACGGTTTTGAGCTCCGTTTTTTTATTGGAATTAGTTCATATTAGTATAACAACGTTATCTTCCAAGTTTCATTAGGATCTTTTTAGGGATTCAGTCTTTATGCGCCATATTCTTCCATACCTATGCCTAGTGTGTTATCATGGTTGGAAACGGAAAAACAGTTTTGAGCTCCGTTTTTTTTTATTGGAATTAGTTCATATTAGTACAACAACTTTATATTCCAAGTTTCATTAGGATCTTTTTAGGGATTCAGTCTTTATGCGCCATATTCTGCCATACCTATGCATATGGTAGTTTTTTTTCTAAAGTTGAATTTTTTGAATCTATTTTTCCTTTCCACTTCACTCTATTTAAAAATAAATTAGCGGAGGTTAAACTTTAATTGCGTTTTCAACAAGGCAAACCCATACATTTCTATATATATACTGGACCCGTTGAAGCACATACCGTGCGAAACGGCCGTCGTCCACACTCCACCTCCGCACCCTTCTGCAGACCTGATGTCCTAACGGATGTTTTATATATTTTTCTCCAATAAAGAGCACGATTACACAGCTTCAAATGGGTGAGTGCCGCACTGTGTTCTTTTCTTGTTTCATTTAATTTACTGTGGATTGCTTATCAGTGCAGAGCACCGCACACTCAGAGCAGTCGTGCCACCTGTGTGTTTTTCGGATATCCTTCAAAGAGTCAAGGTCCATACTGATTTGTGCTTCTCTAGTGCCGTCCACTGTTCATTCTGTGTCTTGGTTGTAAAATTTCTATATAGTAACTTTAAATTTGAAATAAACACTGAATCCCTAAGAAGAACTTGATGCAACTCTGAAAATAAGTTTGTCATTAATATGAACTTTTTCCAGCAAGAAAAACAAAGCTTAAAAATGTAATTCTGTTTTCAACAATGTTAATTCATACATTCCTATATAATAACTTTACATTTCAAATAAACAGTGAATCCCTAAGTTTATCTTTCTCGAAAATTTTTGCCTTAGGCCGGCGTCACACTAGCGTGTTTTACGGACATATGAGCGGTGCAGAAAATACGGATTGCATACGGTACAATGATTCTCTATGGCCCAGCTCCTATCTGCCGTATTTTACTGATCCGTATTATACGGTCTTCTACGGCCGTAGAAAATCGCAGCATGCTGCGTTTGTCACCGTATTGCGCAAAAAATACGCCAATGAAAGTCTATGGGGGCCAGAAAAATACGGATTACACACGGACCAACAGTGTGACTTGCGAGAAATACGCAGCGGTGTAAGGCCAGCGTCACACTAGCGAGTTTTACGGACGTATGAGCACATAAAATACGTCCGTAAAACACGCCTAACAAACGTCCCAATTATTCTCTATGCCCCTGCTCCTATCTGCCGTATTTTACTGATCAGTATAAGGCTGCTTTCACACATCAGGTTTTTTGTTTCAGGCGAATTCCGGCTCTTCCGATAAAAAACGGAATAGAAAACCGGATCCGGCCAGCATTCCTTCCGGTCTGATGCCAGATCCGGCGTCAAGTCGATTCCGGCGTCTGGAAAAAACGTCTACTGTAACGCTTTTTGTCTCTGGCGAAAAAGCCGGAAAGGCCGGATCCGGCCTTTCCGGCATTTTACAACAATGCATGTCTATGGACGCCGGAAAGCGCCGGATCCGGAAAAAGTCGGATCCGGCGGCCGGATCCGGCTTTTTACACTGAGCATGCTCAAAAAACTTTGATCAGCCCCCTGGACTATATATAAAGCAGGGCCATGAGGCCTTCAGCCATTTCCAGCCCAAAAGCAGAAGAGCCAACACCCTGCCACGACGGAAGGAGCCAGAAACCTGCCAGAGAGCCTGCCACAGAGCCGAGAGCCTGCCACAGAGCCCAGAGCCTGCCACAGAGCCCAGAGCCTGCCACAGAGCCCAGAGCCTGCCACAGAGCCCAGAGCCTGCCACAGAGCCCAGAGCTTGCAGCCATGTCTTCGGGGAGCCCTCTTCCTCCTCGCCGTCCACGCCGTCAACGCACAGAGGTAAGTATGAACCTAAGGTGTGTGTGTGTGTGTGTGTGTGTATCATGTATTTTTTTTATCTTTCATCGTAGGAAGTTGATGAGGCTGACTCCCCAGGAGAAGAGGTGGTCCCCGAAGGTGAGGGAAGGGGTGGAGAAACACACGGAGAGGGCTCACAATTGGTATGTATCTGTGATGTATTGCGGAAACACACCCTACACTACACACAAAACATAACACTAGATTCTTACAACAAAATACATAGAAACTGATACTTTCAAACCTCACACAACACATACAAAACATATATATCACATGGCACACAACACATAGAATGGCTACCAACAAGCAGATAATTTTTTATTTTTCTCTTCTAGAGTTCTGAATCTGGTGCCCAAACAATAGGTCCGTACAGTGGCTCCCAGGGTTGTCGGCGACATTCACGTGGTGGCGGCCGCCGTCGTGTAGGTTTTTTGTTATTTTTTGGGTGGAGGTTAGCAATGTTTCAAATTTGTTGTTAATTTTTTTCCCCCTTTTCAAACAGGTTTCACAGCGTGCTCCAGATTCGGACGGTGAGGAGGTTGGCCTTGATATTGACCTCCTCATCGATCTTGTCAGAGACAGGGAGCCGTTGTGGAATATGGGTGACCGCCGCCATGCTGATCTCTCAGTGACCTGTCTACTCTGGGGGCAAATCTGCTGTGAACTGATACCGAGGTGGGAGGACCTAGATGTTCAAGCCCAGATTCAAGAACATAAGTATCCTCAGTTCAGTTTTGGTGATGCATTCTAAAATGCTGTTTCTTTTTTTAATCAGATAAATTTTTATTAAGGAAAATCAATGATAACAAATGACATCAAGCTGTTATTCACAGATAATCATATATTTTATGAACATAACTCCCCCCCTTTTCCCTCCCTTTCCCCCCCCTTCGAGACCCCTTTAATGCTTTCCCAAATTCCCATCCGATATTCCTTCCCCAATTCAAATACAATTGTATAGTATGAACATCATCTATAACATTATGCATCCTCCCCACAATTCTAATTCCATTTTATCCATGGCTGCCAAATCTTTTGAAATACATCTAGTTTATTTCTCTTAGTATAGATACTTTTTTCCAATAAAATTATATGGTCCGCCTGCGTAAGAAAGTCTCGTCTAGTCGGAGGGTCCTACCTGATCCAGAACCGAGCTATCAATTTCCTTGCTATGAATAACAGTCTAGCAATCACCAGTTTAACCATAGAGACCGCTGCTATTTCTTCCACATAACCTAATATACAGACCAAAGGGTCTCTGGGAATGACGCACCTATATATCAATTCAATCCGATTCAATACAACTGTCCAGAAGGCGGACAATCTAGGGCAGTGCCACAGCATGTGTAACATGTCTGCCCGTTCCTGCGAACATCGTGGACACGATCAGGAGTTCTGTAAGCTCTATGAATCACGTATAATTGAGACATCCACCCAGGTTCGCTCATACCGTGTTTCCCCGAAAGTAAGACAGTGTCTTACATTCTTTTACCACTCAAAAGTCCCACTATGTCTTACTTTTGGGGTATGTCTTACATTGGAGAAAAAAACGCTGCGTTTTTTTTCCAACGTCCAGTTTACTACCGTACTAGTGTTGAGAGATACCGTCCGATACTTGAAAGTATCGGTATCGGATAGTATCGGCCGATACCCGAAAAATATCGGATATCGCCGATACCGATACCAATACAAGTCAATGGGACACAAGTATCGGAAGGTATCCCTGGATGGTTCCCAGGATCTGAAGGAGAGGAAACTCTCCTTCAGGCCCTGCGATCCATATTTAAGTGTAAAATAAAGAATTAAAATAAAAAATATCGCTATACTTACCCTCTGACGCGCCCTGGTACTAACCGGGAACCTTCCTTCCTTCGAATCAGCGCTTCCAGGACCTTGCGGTGACGTCGCGGCTTGTGATTGGTCGTGCGACCGCCCATGTGACCGCTCGCGCGACCAATCACAAGCCGCGACGTCACCGCTAGGTCCTGGGAGCGCTGATTCGAAGGAAGGAAGGTTCCCGGTTAGTACCAGGGCGCGTCAGAGGGTAAGTATAGCGATATTTTTTATTTTAATTCTTTATTTTACACTTAAATATGGATCGCAGGGCCTGAAGGAGAGTTTCCTCTCTTTCAGACCCTGGGAACCATCGAGTTTCGGCCGACCCCGACACTACTCAGCACTACGGTATTTACTACGTCTTACTTTCGGGGTACGTCTTACATTAGCCGACCCCGCTAAAACCCCCACTACGTCTTACTTTCGGGGGTGTCTTACTATCGGGGAAACAGGGTAGAGATCTTAGTCACATATTCTAAAATAGATTCCCATCTATCATCATTTTTCTCTCCCAATTCAGCTTCCCATTTCACTCTAGACTTGATGGGATGTTTGGCTAGAAGGGTGAATAATAAATCTCTATACACTTCTGAAATTGCCCCCCTTGTCCCGCTGTTCTCCAAAATGGAAGCCAGCGTGATATCAATCTGGATCTCAATAAGTTTTTTCCGACATTGCGACCGATACGCATGCTGAATTCTTTTATAATGATATAAATTTAAATGTGATAACTGGAATTCTGTTTGTAACTCCACTAATGACCCATTAGCTGACCCATCCTTCTAATTCCTGCCTCTCTCCAGGGCACAAATCCTTCCATTTGCTTAAATTTTTGTAAGTTTATATTATCCCATATAGGTGAGTATTTGGTAAGGCCTGTGACACCCCTAATCTGTTTAACTTTTTACCATACCTTATGAATTAGGAGAACAGTAGGAAACCGAGAACCCAGTTTCAAAAATTGCCCCCCTTCCAAACTCTCACCCAGAGGCCATTTTCCCATCAAATAACTCAAACTACTGGGCAATTGCCCCTTTCCCATCTCCTCCCCCCATCCTCCAATATGCTGGCATTGTGCTGATAAAAATATACCCAAGGGTTAGGGAGCGCCAAGCCCCCTTCCGCCTTTGGCCTCTGCAAAGTTTCTTGTTTAAACCTTGGGTTTCCCCCCCCCCATATTAGTTCGTCAAACAGCGATTTCTAAAATGCTGTTTCTAACCAAGTTGTCTTTCTCCTTTTTTAACAGGTGAGCGGATTGTGAAAAGGTGGCGGTCGATCAGGGATCGCTTTAAGAAGGAGTTCAATAAAGAGATGCGGGCCCCCGAGTGGATCTGGAGGACGCAGTAGCACGTACAAATACGCAAGGGCCCTGTCGTTCCTCAGGTCAACGATGGTCACCCGAAGGTAAATATTACCCACCACATGCACTAATGTTTTACATGTCTAACCTCTTTTGCTCTTTCAGCCAGGGCCATGCAATGACAGTATATTAATTGTTTGTTTCTCTCTTTTTCCACAGTACCGTTGGGAGCACTCGGGAGCCTGCAGCACAATTGAACACTTCTGGGGCAATCCCTCAGGAGGCCGCCACCGAGGGACACTTTGACAGTGAGGAACCCTCTGCACCTTCCCACTCTGCACCTTCCCCCTCTGAACCTTCCCACTCTACTGATCCCTCTTTCCCATCCACGAGCGCTGGAGCATCCTGGCCGGTTCCATTGCATGTAGCTGCTGGTGAGAACATAGCGTTTCCTGTACCCCACCCCTCTGCTGCAGCCACCTCTAGTACACCTGTAGCATCGGGGCGGTTTCGCCAGAGGGGTCAGGTACATAGTTATGCTCCCGAGTTCTTGCACCTGAACGCATCGTTCCAGAACTGTCTGAAAGTTTTGTCTGAGCAAATGGCTGCAGGATTCAATTTCATAAATAATAGTACGCTCGAGATGCATACACTTCTGGTAACGATGCGTTCAGAGGCAAAACAGTCACCGAACAACACTTTTTTTCAGTCGGTGCTTGAGCAAATGGAGACGCTATCTACTTCTCAGCAGATGCAAGTAATGGAATCCTGCCAGTCTACTCTAGCGCTAATTGCCTCTAGAGCAGATAGTCTTTCCAACCATCCTCCAACTGGCCCCCCCCTTCCTCCACTGTCCACCACTACAGCCAGTACCATCCTCCTGACCCGTATCATCAAACTGACCGTGCCCCATCCCGCCCACCTCGCCATCATCCACATCGTGCCCCATCCCAACAGCCACAACACTTTCAGCGTTCCCGTGCCCCTTCCCACCAGCCACACCACCAGCCCCGTGCCCCTTCCCACCATCCACACTACCAGCCTCCCGCTCGTGCCACTTCCCACCCATATGATGATCCTGACCCATACAACTTCACATCTACTTCATCCTCGCCTCCTCTCCCTGCCCACTTCCAACAGACTCTATCACCCTCTTCCCAAACATCTTCTACACACATCACTCATTCTGCCACCCAATCCTCACAAAACATTTCCTACACCCCTCCATCCTACCAAATTTCTAACCCCAATCCCACTTTCTTGTCCACCCGCTCAATAGCTTTCTCCACTCCTTCACCCCTAACCGTTGAACATTCTCCACCACCATCACATTCCTCTCTCCACACTCCCACTGTCGAAGTGTCCCTATCAGACAGTGCCTCCGATAGTATCTCCACCCCGACGTATGAAAACATTTAGTTACCCCTTTTTTTAGCGTGTTGTTTAATTATGTTAATAAAACTTTTTGGTTGAAAACTCTCTTGTATTTATTCTTTAGGGACAAATAACACTTTTGTTAAACAAGGTTTATTGGTAACAGTAGTACTTTGGGTAAAACCCAAACAGATGCACATCTTGGTTTAAAAATAAACTCAAACAGGTACCCAACATTGATAAAAGGTAAACCCAAACAGGTACGCAACATGGGTAAAAGGTAAACCCAAACAGGTACGCAACATGAGGGTAAAAACCAAACTGGTACACAACATGGGTAAAGGTTAAATTTATTACTAGGTACATACAAAGTGTTTAAACTCTATCATCCTGCCAGTGTATTCTTCCTTGGGGTGAAATAAAATATTCTGCAAAGTGATCCCGTATTCTGGAAACTGTGGCAGAACTTCTGTATGTCTGGTTGCTATAATCCATCAAGGTGGTTTCGGCAGAGTGGTCCTCAATGGAAAGCTGTTCCTCGGATATAACATAACTGTGTAGGACAACACACGCTTTCACTACCTCATCCACAGTGTCTGTCTTTAAGTTTATGGATGTCAAGAGAACTCTCCATTTGGCGGTTAGGATCCCAAACGCACACTCCACCATTCTCCTTGCACGTGTGAGTCTGTAGTTGAAAATTCTTTTAGTATTGGTTAAACCACGGCTGGAGTAGGGTTTCAAAAGATGCTCTGAAAGCTGAAAAGCTTCATCCCCAACACATACAAATGGCATTGGTGGCACAGAGGTTTGAGGCAGTGGTCTTGGGGGGGAACGGGGGGGGGGAATTGAAAGGTTTGTCCATATAAATGCCGCCCCATAGAAGAATCATTAGAACGGCCATACGCCCCAATGTCCACCGCTACAAATTTGTAATCCGCATCGGTGATGGCCATCAGCACGATGGAAAAGTACTTCTTGTAGTTGAAATACGGAGATCCAGAACCAGCCGGTTTCACGATACGGATCTGTTTCCCGTCCACCGCACCCAAGCAATTGGGAAACTGGCACACTTCCAGGAATCTGTCAGCTACTTCCAACCATGTCTGCATTGTGGGATGTGGAATGTATTCTTCATGCAGACAGTCCCACAGTGCACGGCAAGTGTGCCTCACTGTTCCTGATATTGTGGAAATGCCCAGTCTGAATTGAAAATGTAGGGAAGACAGGGATTCACCGGTTGCTAGGAATCTATGAAGAAAAGGAAGGCAGAAATTACTACAAATTCAAAATATCAAATAAAGAGTCCACAACAAAAGTTGATTCAAAAGAATGCTTACCGAAGAGTGACCATCAGACGCTCAGCCGGGGTAATGGAGAATCGGCAATAGGTATCACTCCTTCTTATCAGATGTTGAACCCGCTCCACCAATATATCAAAGTTCTCCGCTTTCATCCGAACATAGCTGAAAATCTTTTCAGGGTCACCTCGAAGCTCCATATACAACGTTGAAAAGACTCCCCGGGGCATTCTCTGTGCCGTGATGGGGTGGATCCACAAACGGCGTCGTCGCAGACGCATGACACGCTGTCTCTCTTCCTCTTTCTCAATCACAATAGCACAATCACAATCACAATAGCTTTTAATCGATTCGCCTCTGTGATGAAGTCCACGTTGTTCTGCAGAATCTTTGCAATAATGCCATCCATCTTGCTCTGTATCTTGCTCTTCTCCAACCCGTCACAGATGTTAAGAACATTGTATATATAGTTTTCAGCCGGCCAATCACCTTTTTAGCCTTTCAGGGGGCGTTTTTTAAAGCCGGATCCGTAAAAAAACGGAAAAACCGGAGGCAACCGGATGAGCCGGATCCGTTTTTTCACCGGATCCGGACACCTGATCCGGCTAAAAAAACGGATCTGGCTCATCCGGTTGCTTCCGGTTTCTTTTAAAAAAACTGATCCGGTGATGCGGCGCGACGCCGCATCCGGCATCCAGCAAAAAACCTGATGTGTGAAAGCAGTCTTATACTGCTTTCTACGGCCGTAGAAAATTGCAGCATGCTGCGTTTGTCACCGTATTGCGCAAAAAAACGCCAATGAAAGTCTATGGAAGCCCGAAAAATACGGATTACACACGGACCAGCAGTGTGACTTGCGAGAAATACACAGCGGTGTTAGAGAGAAAAGCCGGTAATTCAGTGCGGTGTACAGTAAAATCACACTGACAGCTTACAGTAGAATAGGTAGAATAAATGTGTACACATAGAATGGGTATATATATATATACCTATTCTGTCAGTGAGACACATATATGTATATATATTATTATTTCATACAGCGCGAGATAGCAAAAGCCGGCAATTGAATTACCGGCTTTAAAGCTATCTCCTTCCTAAACCCGACATGATATGAGACATGGTTTACATACAGTAAACCATCTCATATCCCCCTTTTTTTTTGCATATTCCACACTACTAATGTTAGTAGTGTGTCTATGCAAAATTTGGGCTTTCTAGCTATTAAAGGGTTACATGGCGGAAAAAATTGGCGTGGGCTCCCGTGCAATTTTCTCCGGCAGAGTAGCCAGTGACTGAGGGCAGATATTAATAGCCTGGAGAGGGTCCATGGTTATTGGCCCCCCTCTGGCTAAAAACATCTGCCCCCAGCCACCCCAGAAATGGCACATCTGGAAGATGCGCCTATTCTGGCACTTGGCCACTCTCTTCCTATTCCTGTGTAGCGGTGGGATATGGGGTAATGAAGGGTTAATGCCACCTTGCTATTGTAAGGTGACATTAAGCCAAATTAATAATGGAGAGGCGTCAATTATGACACCTATCCATTATTAATCCAATACTAGTAAAGGGTTAAAAAAACACAAACACATTATTAAAAAGTATTTTAATGAAATAAAAACAAAGGTTGTTGTAATATTTTATTCTACGCTCAATCCTTCTGAAGGCCCTCGCTGTTTAACAAATAAAAAATAATAAACCAACAATATACATACCTTCCGAAGATCTGTAACGTCCCACGATGTAAATCCATCTGAGGGGTTAAAATATTTTACAGCCAGGAGCTCTGCTAATGCAGCGGTGCTCTTGGCTGCAAAACCCCGGGGAATGAAGGTAGAGTAGGTCAATGACCTATATTTACCTTCATTTGCGGTGAGGCACCCTCTGCTGGTTGTTCCTTGAGAGTGGGAACTTTCCTAGAAAGCTCCCAGGCTCGAGTTCATATGAGGGCGCCCTCTGCTGGTTGTCCTCATATGAACTCGAGCCTGGGAGCTTTCTAGGAAAGTTCCCACGCTCGAGGAACAACCAGCAGAGGGCACCTCACCGCAAATGAAGGTAAATATACAGTAGGTCATTGACCTACTTTACCTTCATTCCCCGGGGTTTTGCAGCCAAGAGCACCGCTGCATTAGCAGAGCTCCTGGCTGTAAAATGTTTTAGCCCCTTCAGATGGATTTACATCGTGGGACGTTACAGATCTTCGGAAGGTATGTATATTGTTGGTTTATTTTTTTTTTCTTTGTTACAGAGCGAGGGTCTTCAGATGGATTGAGTGTAGAATAAAATATTACAACAACCTTTGTTTTTATTTCATTAAAATACTTTTTAATAATGCGGGGTTTTTTTTAACCCTTTACTAATTTGTCATAATTGACGCCTCTACATTATTAATTTGGCTTAATGTCACCTTACAATAGCAAGGTGACATTAACCCTTCATTACCCCATATCCCACCGCTACATGGGAATGGGAAGAGAGTGGCCAAGTGCCAGAATAGGCGCATCTTCCAGATGTGCCTTTTCTGGGGTGGCTGGGGGCAGATGGTTTTAGCCAGGGGGGCCAATAACCATGGACCCTCTCCAGGCTATTAATATCTGCCCTCAGTCACAGGCTTTACTACTCTGGCGGAGAAAATTGTGCGTGAGCCCATGCCAATTTTTTCCGCCATTTAACCCTTTAATAGCTAGAACGCCCAAATTTTGCATATACACACTACTAACAGTAGTGTGGAATATGCAAAAAAAAATGGGGATATGAGATAGTTTCCTGTATGTCTCATATCATGTCGGGTTTGGGAAGGAGATAGCAAAAGCCGGCAATTGAATTACCGGCATTAAAGCTATCTCGCGCTGTATGAAATATTAATATATATATACATATATGTGTCTACCGACACATATATATATATATATATATATATATATATATATATATATATATATATATATATTACAGTATATATGTTTTGTTTTTTTAACACATGGATCCCTTGTATATCCTTGTATGTTGGTTTTGCAAGCCTGCGAGAAAAACACGCAGTATGGATGCCATACGGATTACATACGGAGGATGCCATGCGCAAAACACGCTGACACACCCTGCCTACGGAGGAGCTACGGACCACTATTTTGGGGACTTTTCAGCGTATTACGGCCGTAATATACGGACCGTATTATCTTAAGCTGAGTGTGACGCCGGCCTAAAGCTCTGTTTTTCTTCCTGGAAAAAGTTCATATTAATGACAAAATTTTTTTCAAAGTTTCATCAAGATCTTCTTAGGGATTCAGTGTTTATTTCAAATGTAAAGTTACTATATAGAAATGTATGGGTTTGCCTTGTTGAAAACGCAATTAAAGTTTAACCTCCGCTAATTTATTTTTAAATAGAGTGAAGTGGAAAGGAAAAATAGATTCAAAAAATTCAACTTTAGAAAAAAAAACTACCATAGATATAGGTATGGCAAAATATGGCGCATAAAGACTGAATCCCTAAAAAGATCCTAATGAAACTTGGAAGATAACGTTGTTGTACTAATATGAACATATTCCAATAAAAAAAACGGAGCTTAAAACCGTTTTTCCGTTTCCAACCATGATAACACTGTACGCATAGGTATGGCAGAATATGGCGCATAACGACTGAATCCCTAAAAAGATCCTAATGAAACTTGGAAGATAATGTCGTTGTACTAATATGAACTAATTCCAATAAAAAAAACGGAGCTCAAAACCGTTTTTCCGTTTCCAACCGTGATAACACACTAGGCATAGGTATGGCAGAAAATGGCGCATAACGACTGAATCCCTAAAAAGATCTTAATGAAACTTGGAAGATAACGTTGTTGTACTAATATGAACATATTCCAATAAAAAAAACGGAGCTCAAAACCGTTTTTCCGTTTCCAACAGTGATAACACACTAGGCATAGGTATGGCAGAAAATGGCGCATAACGACTGAATAATCACCGACTAAAGCATTACATAAACAAATAATTACAATACACAATAAAACGTACCATTTATTAATCTTACTGAGAAAAATGACAACACTCACAACCTAAAAACGTCTACTATTAGGCTGACAAAAAGATACAGGGTGCACTCAGAACCTATTAAATAACCATCTTACCCTACCTTGCCGCGGAGGTTGGGGATGTCTTGTTTTTTGTTTTTTGGTTAGGTGGTATAGTTTACCTAATTGGTGACTGTACATGCGGACTGCTTTTTGTGTATTTTTTTCGGTCTGGTTGCCAATTGGCAGTATTAGGGCGTATCAGGGCCAGACGACGAGAGCGGGGGCGCCATTTGCGCAGGATTATAGGGTGCCAACCCCCGCAGGCAGGTAGCATGTATCTAGGTACAGTCTAATCCTATATCAAGGCTATAGGCCGTACGGGGATAAGTGCAATTTTCTGCTTGATATGTGCTAATCTTTTATAGCATATGTGCACTTACTGTTTTTTGCATCTCCAATTGCATTTTTTGTTTGTTTGTCTGTTTGTATGGTCTGCTGGTTGTCTATCTTCCTCACTTGAGGATGTTCCAGGGTGAGTTAGGGCGAGTCTTCGGTGAGCGGGGGCGCCATTGCGCAGGACTTTTAGGGTGCCAACCTCCGCGGCAAGGTAGGGTAAGATGGTTATTTAATAGGTTCTGAGTGCACCCTGTATCTTTTTGTCAGCCTAATAGTAGACGTTTTTAGGTTGTGAGTGTTGTCATTTTTATCAGTAAGATTAATAAATGGTACGTTTTATTGTGTATTGTAATTATTTGTTTATGTAATGCTTTAGTCGGTGATTATACTTTAATTGGGGCATTTATATTTGTTATATTTTCTGTGATATCGCATAACGACTGAATCCCTAAAAAGATCTTAATGAAACTTGGAAGATAACGTTGTTGTACTAATATGAACATATTCCAATAAAAAAAACGGAGCTCAAAACCGGTTTTCCGTTTCCAACCATGATAACACACTAGGCATAGGTATGGCAGAAAATGGCGCATAACGACTGAATCGCTAAAAAGATCTTAATGAAACTTGGAAGATAACGTTGTTGTACTAATATGAACATATTCCAATTAAAAAAACGGAGCTCAAAACCGTTTTTCCGTTTCCAACCGTGATAACACACTAGGCATAGGTATGGCAGAAAATGGCGCATAAAGACTGAATCCCTAAAAAGATCCTAATGAAACTTGGAAGATAACGTTGTTGTACTAATATGTACATATTCCAATAAAAACGGAGCTCAAAACCGTTTTTCCGTTTCCAACCATGATAACACACTAGGCATAGCTATAGAAGAATATGGCGCATAAAGACTGAATCCCTAAAAAGATCTTAATGAAACTTGGAAGATAACGTTGTTGTACTAATATGAACATATTCCAATAAAAAAAACGGAGCTCAAAACCGTTTTTCCGTTTCCAACCGTGATAACACACTAGGCATAGGTATGGCAGAAAATGGCGCATAACGACTGAATCCCTAAAAAGATCCTAATGAAACTTGGAAGATAACGTTGTTGTACTAATATGAACATATTCCAATAAAAAAAACGGAGCTCAAAACCGTTTTTCCGTTTCCAACCGTGATAACACTGTAGGCATAGGTATGGAAGAATATGGCGCATAAAGACCGAATCCCTAAAAAGATCCTAATGAAACTTGGAAGATAACGTTGTTGTACTAATATGAACTTATTCCAATAAAAAAAACGGAGCTCAAAACCGTTTTTCCGTTTCCTACCGTGATAACACACTAGGCATAGGTATGGAAGAATATGGCGCATAAAGACTGAATCCCTAAAAAGATCCTGATGAAACTTGGAAGATAACGTTGTTGTACTAATATGAACTAATTCCAATAAAAAAAACGGAGCTCAAAACCGTTTTTCCGTTTCCAACCGTGATAACACACTAGGCATAGGTATGGCAGAATATGGCGCATAAAGACTGAATCCCTAAAAAGATCCTGATGAAACTTGGAAGATAACGTTGTTGTACTAATATGAACTAATTCCAATAAAAAAAACGGAGCTCAAAACCGTTTTTCCGTTTCCAACCGTGATAACACACTAGGCATAGGTATGGCAGAATATGGCGCATAAAGACTGAATCCCTAAAAAGATCCTGATGAAACTTGGAAGATAATGTTGTTGTACTAATATGAACATATTCCAATAAAAAAAACGGAGCTCAAAACCGTTTTTCCGTTTCCAACCGTGATAACACACTAGGCATAGGTATGGCAGAATATGGCGCATAAAGACTGAATCCCTAAAAAGATCCTAATGAAACTTGGAAGATAACGTTGTTGTACTAATATGAACTAATTCCAATAAAAAAAACGGAGCTCAAAACCGTTTTTCTGTTTCCAACCATGAGAACACACTAGGCATAGGTATGGAAGAATATGGCGCATAAAGACTGAATCCCTAAAAAGATCTTAATGAAACTTGGAAGATAACGTTGTTGTACTAATATGAACTAATTCCAATAAAAAAACGGAGCTCAAAACTGTTTTTCCGTTTCCAACCGTGATAACACACTAGGCATAGGTATGGCTGAATATGGCGCATAAAGACTGAATCCCTAAAAAGATCCTAATGAAACTTGGAAGAAAACGTTGTTGTACTAATATGAACATATTCCAATAAAAAAAACGGAGCTCAAAACCGTTTTTCCGTTTCCAACAGTGATAACACACTAGGCATAGGTATGGCAGAATATGGCGCATAAAGACTGAATCCCTAAAAAGATCCTAATGAAACTTGGAAGATAATGTTGTTGTACTAATATGAACATATTGCAATAAAAAAAACGGAGCTCAAAACCGTTTTTCCGTTTCCAACAGTGATAACACACTAGGCATAGGTATGGCAGAATATGGCGCATAAAGACTGAATCCCTAAAAAGATCCTAATGAAACTTGGAAGATAACGTTGTTGTACTAATATGAACTTATTCCAATAAAAAAAACGGAGCTCAAAACCGTTTTTCCGTTTCCAACCATGATAACACACTAGGCATAGGTATGGGAGAATATGGCGCATAAAGACTGAATCCCTAAAAAGATCCTAATGAAACTTGGAAGATAATGTTGTTGTACTAATATGAACTAATTCCAATAAAAAAAACGGAGCTCAAAACCGTTTTTCCGTTTCCAACCATGATAACACACTAGGCATAGGTATGGCAGAATATGGCGCATAAAGACTGAATCCCTAAAAAGATCCTAATGAAACTTGGAAGATAATGTTGTTGTACTAATATGAACATATTGCAATAAAAAAAACGGAGCTCAAAACCGTTTTTCCGTTTCCAACAGTGATAACACACTAGGCATAGGTATGGCAGAATATGGCGCATAAAGACTGAATCCCTAAAAAGATCTTAATGAAACTTGGAAGATAACGTTGTTGTACTAATATGAACTAATTCCAATAAAAAAAAACGGAGCTCAAAACTGTTTTTCCGTTTCCAACCGTGATAACACACTAGGCATAGGTATGGCAGAATATGGCGCATAAAGACTGAATCCCTAAAAAGATCCTAATGAAACTTGGAAGATAATGTTGTTGTACTAATATGAACTAATTCCAATAAAAAAAACGGAGCTCAAAACCGTTTTTCCGTTTCCAACCATGATAACACACTAGGCATAGGTATGGCAGAATATGGCGCATAAAGACTGAATCCCTAAAAAGATCCTAATGAAACTTGGAAGATAATGTTGTTGTACTAATATGAACATATTGCAATAAAAAAAACGGAGCTCAAAACCGTTTTTCCGTTTCCAACAGTGATAACACACTAGGCATAGGTATGGCAGAATATGGCGCATAAAGACTGAATCCCTAAAAAGATCTTAATGAAACTTGGAAGATAACGTTGTTGTACTAATATGAACTAATTCCAATAAAAAAAAACGGAGCTCAAAACTGTTTTTCCGTTTCCAACCGTGATAACACACTAGGCATAGTTATGGGAGAATATGGCGCATAAAGACTGAATCCCTAAAAAGATCCTAATGAAACTTGGAAGATAATGTTGTTGTACTAATATGAACTAATTCCAATAAAAAAAACGGAGCTCAAAACCGTTTTTCCGTTTCCAACCGTGATAACACTGTAGGCATAGGTATGGCAGAATATGGCGCATAAAGACTGAATCCCTAAAAAGATCCTAATGAAACTTGGAAGATAATGTTGTTGTACTAATATGAACATATTGCAATAAAAAAAACGGAGCTCAAAACCGTTTTTCCGTTTCCAACAGTGATAACACACTAGGCATAGGTATGGCAGAATATGGCGCATAAAGACTGAATCCCTAAAAAGATCCTAATGAAACTTGGAAGATAACGTTGTTGTACTAATATGAACTTATTCCAATAAAAAAAACGGAGCTCAAAACCGTTTTTCCGTTTCCAACCATGATAACACACTAGGCATAGGTATGGCAGAATATGGCGCATAAAGACTGAATCCCTAAAAAGATCTTAATGAAACTTGGAAGATAACGTTGTTGTACTAATATGAACTAATTCCAATAAAAAAAAACGGAGCTCAAAACTGTTTTTCCGTTTCCAACCGTGATAACACACTAGGCATAGTTATGGGAGAATATGGCGCATAAAGACTGAATCCCTAAAAAGATCCTAATGAAACTTGGAAGATAATGTTGTTGTACTAATATGAACTAATTCCAATAAAAAAAACGGAGCTCAAAACCGTTTTTCCGTTTCCAACCGTGATAACACTGTAGGCATAGGTATGGAAGAATATGGCGCATAAAGACTGAATCCCTAAAAAGATCCTAATGAAACTTGGAAGATAATGTTGTTGTACTAATATGAACTAATTCCAATAAAAAAAACGGAGCTCAAAACCGTTATTCCGTTTCCAACCGTGATAACACACTAGGCATAGGTATGGCAGAATATGGCGCATAAAGACTGAATCCCTAAAAAGATCTTAATGAAACTTGGAAGATAACGTTGTTGTACTAATATGAACTAATTCCAATAAAAAAAACGGAGCTCAAAACCGTTTTTCCATTTCCAACCATGATACCACACTAGGCATAGGTATGGAAGAATATGGCGCATAAAGACTGAATCCCTAAAAACATCTTAATGAAACTTGGAAGATAATGTTGTTGTACTAATATGAACTAATTCCAATAAAAAAAACGGAGCTCAAAACTGTTTTTCCGTTTCCAACCGTGATAACACACTAGGCATAGGTATGGAAGAATATGGCGCATAAAGACTGAATCCCTAAAAAGATCCTAATGAAACTTGGAAGATAACGTTGTTGTACTAATATGAACATATTCCAATAAAAAAAACGGAGCTCAAAACCGTTTTTCCGTTTCCAACCGTGATAACACTGTAGGCATAGGTATGGAAGAATATGGCGCATAAAGACTGAATCCCTAAAAAGATCTTAATGAAACTTGGAAGATAACGTTGTTGTACTAATATGAACTAATTCCAATAAAAAAAAACGGAGCTCAAAACCGTTTTTCCGTTTCCAACCGTGATAACACACTAGGCATAGCTATAGAAGAATATGGCGCATAAAGACTGAATCCCTAAAAAGAGCCTAATGAAACTTGGAAGATAACGTTGTTGTACTAATATGAACATATTCCAACAAAAAAAACGGAGCTCAAAACCGTTATTCCGTTTCCAACCGTGATAACACACTAGGCATAGGTATGGAAGAATATGGCGCATAAAGACTGAATCCCTAAAAAGATCCTGATGAAACTTGGAAGATAACGTTGTTGTACTAATATGAACTAATTCCAATAAAAAAACGGAGCTCAAAACCGTTTTTCCGTTTCCAACCGTGATAACACTGTAGGCATAGGTATGGCAGAATATGGCGCATAAAGACTGAATCCCTAAAAAGATCCTAATGAAACTTGGAAGATAACGTTGTTGTACTAATATGAACTAATTCCAATAAAAATACGGAGCTCAAAACCGTTTTTCCATTTCCAACCGTGATAACACACTAGGCATAGGTATGGAAGAATATGGCGCATAAAGACTGAATCCCTAAAAAGATCCTAATGAAACTTGGACGATAACGTTGTACTAATATGAACTAATTCCAATAAAAAAAACGGAGCTTAAAACAGTTTTTCCGTTTCCAACCATGATAACACACTAGGCATAGGTATGGCAGAAAATGGCGCATAACGACTGAATCCCTAAAAAGATCCTAATGAAACTTGAAAGATAACGTTGTTGTACTAATATGAACATATACCAATAAAAAAAATGGAGCTCAAAACCGTTTTTCCGTTTCCAACCGTGATAACACACTAGGCATAGGTATGGCAGAATATGGCGCATAAAGACTGAATCCCTAAAAAGATCTCAATAAAACTTGGAAGGTAACGTTGTTGTACTAATATGAACATATTTCAATAAAAAAAACGGAGCTCAAAACCGTTTTTCCGTTTCCAACCGTGATAACACACTAGGCATAGGTATGGCAGAAAATGGCGCATAACGACTGAATCCCTAAAAAGATCTTAATGAAACTTGGAAGATAACGTTGTTGTACTAATATGAACATATTCCACAAAAAAAAACGGAGCTCAAAACCGTTTTTCCGTTTCCAACCATGATAACACACTAGGCATAGGTATGGCAGAAAATGGCGCATAACGACTGAATCCCTAAAAAGATCCTAATGAAACTTGGAAGATAATGTCATTGTACTGATATGAACATATTCCAATAAAAAAAAACGGAGCTTAAAACCGTTTTTCCGTTTCCAACCATGATAACACTGTACGCATAGGTATGGCAGAATATGGCGCATAAAGACTGAATCCCTAAAAAGATCCTAATGAAACTTGGAAGATAACGTTGTTGTAGTAATATGAACATATTCCAATAAAAAAAACGGAGCTCAAAACCGTTTTTCCGTTTCCAACCGTGATAACACACTAGGCATAGGTATGGCAGAAAATGGCGCATAACGACTGAATCCCTAAAAAGATCCTGATGAAACTTGGAAGATAACGTCGTTGTACTAATATGAACTAATTCCAATAAAAAAAACGGAGCTCAAAACCGTTTTTCCGTTTCCAACCATGATAACACACTAGGCATAGGTATGGCGGAAAATGGCGTATAACGACTGAATCCCTAAAAAGATCTTAATGAAACTTGGAAGATAACGTTGTTGTACTAATATGAACATATTCCAATAAAAAAAACGGAGCTCAAAACCGTTTTTCCGTTTCCAACCGTGATAACACACTAGGCATAGGTATGGAAGAATATGGCGCATAAAGACTGAATCCCTAAAAAGATCCTAGTGAAACTTGGAAGATAACGTCGTTGTACTAATATGAACTAATTCCAATAAAAAAAACGGAGCTCAAAACCGTTTTTCCGTTTCCAACCATGATAACACACTAGGCATAGGTATGGCAGAAAATGGCGTATAACGACTGAATCCCTAAAAAGATCTTAATGAAACTTGGAAGATAACGTTGTTGTACTAATATGAACATATTCCAATAAAAAAAAACGGAGCTCAAAACCGTTTTTCCGTTTCCAACCATGATATTACACTAGGCATAGGTATGGCAGAAAATGGCGCATAACGACTGAATCCCTAAAAAGATCCTAATGAAACTTGGAAGATAACGTTGTTGTACTAATATGAACATATTCCAAAAAAAAAAACGGAGCTCAAAACCGTTATTCCGTTTCCAAAAAATTTGACCCCTACATTCATGTATTGCAACTTTATGTCAAATAAATACATATGTAAATAAATTGGTTACTCTGCTTCAAATGGAGTGAAGTGGAAAGGAAAACTAAATTAAGAAAATGAAACGGTAAAAAAAAATCTAAAATAGGCAGAGGTGTAGATGAATACGACTAAAATATCTACCATAGGCATAGGTATAGGTAAATTTGCCACATAGGGTTTTAGTATGCACCTGTTTCCACAATACTGGCATCTCTCGTAAAAAGGTATTTTCACACTACCGCCATACCCCCACACATTATAATGTTCTCATAGTACCGCCATACCCCCACACACAGTATAATGTTCTCATAGTACCGCCATACCCCCACACACAGTATAATGTTCTCATAGTACCGCCATACCCCCACACACAGTATAATGTTCTCATAGTACCGCCATACCACCACACAGTATAATGTTCTCATACTATCGCCATACCACCACACTCAGTATAATGTTCTCATAGTACCGCCATACCCCCACACACAGTATAATGTTCTCATAGTACCGCCATACCCCCCATACACAGTATAATGTTCTCATAGTACTGCCATACCCCCACACACAGTATAATGTTCTCATACTACCGCCATACCCCCACACACAGTATAATGTTCTCATAGTACCGCCATACCCCCACACACACAGTATAATGTTCTCATAGTACCGCCATACCCCCACACACAATATTATGTTCTCACAGTACCACCATACACCCACACAGGATAATGTTCTCATAGTACCGCCATACCCCCACACACAGTATAATGTTCTCATAGTACCGCCATACCCCCACACACAGTATAATGTTCTCATAGTACCGCCATACCCCCACACACAGTATAATGTTCTCATAGTACCGCCATACCCCCACACACAGTATAATGTTCTCATAGTACCTCAATATCCCCACACACAGTATAATGTTCCTACAGTACCGCCATACCCCCACACACAGTATAATGTTCTCATAGTACCGCCATACCCCCACACACAGTATAATGTTCTCATAGTACCGCCATACCCCCACACACAGTATAATGTTCTCATAGTACTGCCATACCCCCACACAGTATAATGTTCTCATAGTACCGCCATACCCCCACACACAGTATAATGTTCTCATAGTACCGCCATACCCCCACACACAGTATAATGTTCTCATAGTACCTCCATATCCCCACACACAGTATAATGTTCCTACAGTACCGCCATACCCCCACACACAGTATAATGTTCTCATAGTACCGCCATACCCCCACACACAGTATAATGTTCTCATAGTACCGCCATACCCCCACACACAGTATAATGTTCTCATAGTACTGCCATACCCCCACACAGTATAATGTTCTCATAGTACCGCCATACCCCCACACACAGTATAATGTTCTCATAGTACCGCCATACCCCCACACACAGTATAATGTTCTTATAGTACCGCCATAGCCCCACACACAGTATAATGTTCTCATAGTACCGCCATACCCCCCACACACAGTATAATATTCTCATAGTACCGCCATACCCCCACACACAGTATAATGTTCCTACAGTACCGCCATACCCCCACACACAATATAATGTTCCTACAGTGCCGCCATACCCCCCCACACAGTATGAAGTTCTCATAGTACCGCCATACCCCCACACACAGTATAATGTTCTCATAGTACCGCCATGCCCCACACACACAGTATAATGTTCTCATAGTACCGCCATAAACCCACACAGTGTAATGTTCCTACTGTACCGCCATACCCCCCACACAGTATAATGTTCTCATAGTACCGCCATGCCCCACACACAGTATAATGTTCTCATAGTACCGCCATATTCCCACACACAGTATAATGTTCTCATAGTACCGCCATACCCCCACACACAGTATAATGTTCTCACAGTACCGCCATACCTCCACACAGTATAATGTTTCCACAGTACTGGCATCTCTCGTAAAAAGGTATTTTCACACTACCGCCATACCCCCACACAGTATAATGTTCTCATAGTACCGCCATACACCCACACAGAGTATAATGTTCCCACAGTACCTCCATACCCGCACACACAGTATAATGTTCTCATAGTACCGCCATACCCCCACACACAGTATAATGTTCTCATAATACCGCCATACCCCCACACACAGTATAATGTTCTCATAGTACCGCCATACCCCCCACACACAGTATAATGTTCTCATAGTACCGCCATACCCCAACACACAGTATAATGTTCTCATAGTACCGCCATACCCCCACACACAGTATAATGTTCTCATAGTACCGCCATACCCTCACACACAGTATAATGTTCTCATAGTACCCCCATAACCCCATACACAGTATAATGTTCTCATAGTACCGACATACCCCCACACACAGTATAATGTTCTCATAGTACCGCCATACCCCCCACACACAGTATAATGGTCTCGTAGTACCGCCATACCCCCACACACAATATAATGTTCCTACAGTGCCGCCATACCCCCACACACAATATAATGTTCCTACAGTGCCGCCATACCCCCCCACACAGTATAAAGTTCTCATAGTACCGCCATACCCCCACACACAGTATAATGTTCTCATAGTACCGCCATGCCCCACACACACAGTATAATGTTCTCATAGTACCGCCATAAACCCACACAGTGTAATGTTTCTACTGTACCGCCATACCCCCCCACACAGTATAATGTTCTCATAGTACCGCCATGCCCCACACAGTATAATGTTCTCATAGTACCGCCATATTCCCACACACAGTATAATGTTCTCATAGTACCGCCATACCCCCACACACAGTATAATGTTCTCACAGTACCGCCATACCACCACACACAGTATTTTGTTCCCATAATAGTGGCCTTCCACAGACACAGGATAATGTACCGCCATACCCCCACACACAGTATAATGTTCTCATAGTACCGCCATACCCCCCACACACAATATAATGTTCCTACAGTGCCGCCATACCCCCACACACAATATAATGTTCCTACAGTGCCGCCATACCCCCCCACACAGTATAAAGTTCTCATAGTACCGCCATACCCCCACACACAGTATAATGTTCTCATAGTACCGCCATGCCCCACACACACAGTATAATGTTCTCATAGTACCGCCATAAACCCACACAGTGTAATGTTTCTACTGTACCGCCATACCCCCCCACACAGTATAATGTTCTCATAGTACCGCCATGCCCCACACAGTATAATGTTCTCATAGTACCGCTATACCCTCACACACAGTATAATGTTCTCATAGTACCGCCATATTCCCACACACAGTATAATGTTCTCATAGTACCGCCATACCCCCCACACACAGTATAATGTTCCTACAGTACCGCCATACCCCCACACACAGTATAATGTTCCTACAGTACCGCCATACCCCCCACACACAGTATAATGTTCCTACAGTACCGCCATACCCCCACACACAGTATAATGTTCTCACAGTACCGCCATACCACCACACACAGTATTTTGTTCCCATAATAGTGGCCTTCCACAGACACAGGATAATGTTTCCACAGGACTGGCATCCCCCTCACACACAGTGTGTCCCCTCAGTACTGCCATCCCCCCACTTTCTAATGTTCCCACAGTACTGCCCCCTACATGCACAATATGGTACCATCCACCTCACTGACTACCTCCGACCACCGACAATTAATAAATTCTCACTTATCCTCATTCTTGGTGCAGATACTAATGAACCCAGGATCTATGAGATATTTACCATACAATAGTTGGATAGTCAGGAGTGTATCATCCATAAAGGTCGCCCACTCGGTTGCTATGATACCTATGAAGTGACAGGGCTCGGTGGGGTGCGGTATTGGTCACCCTCTCCTTCCCATCATCACAATGTCAGCGATATCCACATTCCCATGACGGTGATACCGCTGAATAGATTAGTGAATCAGGGAGTGGAAAGCTCCTGATCCACCATTCAGCCTTCACTTCTGAGTCTGAGACTCCGTGCACTGCAGGCACAATGACGTCACTACATCACACCTCTAGTCCGGAACCTCAGTACTCACACCGCACAGACCAGAGCAGCGCTCCTCAGGAACCGGGTTGGCTGAGTAGTGTGAGGTTTTATATCAGGAATTGTGGGGGCATCATATTAAGAGAAGAGCTGTTGGGACTCTCATACTGAATGTGTGGCTGGTGGGGGCCATTATACTGGGGTTGTGGTGGACTGTAAATGTCTCCATACTAAGTGGGGGTTTTATTTTGTGTAGCAGGTTGTGGTGGCCATAATTAGAGATGAGCGAATATGTTTGGAAAACAATCGCCAAACATAAATTCGGCACGAATATGGTACATTCAGATTCATGATCGGTAACACGAGCATTTTTCTTAAGATCGGAAAAAGTCGGTAACATTAGTTAAAAGATATAATAGAAGCCGGCAATACATGTGCCACGTTTAGTAAAATCACAGCCACCAATGTGAGAGACTGGGGTTCAAATCCTGGCTCTGCCCTGTTGGACATAATATACCAGTAGTGGTCCATAACACTATGGTGCCTACCTCAATAAACATGAGAGTGTCACGAGCAAAGAGAGTCATGGCGGCTCAGACGTCGCCTGGATTAACAAGATCCACGTCAGATGTCAAGGAACCAGGACAATCTGATGATAAATGGTCTACTGGACCAAACCATACATGGACAAGGAAGAGGCAATGGTCGCCAGTGAAGAGATTTGCAGAGGGAAGAAGTGGAGGAGTAGTGAGGAGAGAGATGAATTAATCGGGCCGCAGAGTTAAGGATGGACTGGAGAGGTGCAAGGGTGTTAGCAGGGAGGCCGCAGAAAAGGATGTTGAAGTAGTCGAAGTTGGAGATCACCACACATCCTCCATCCCATAGTCCAGTGCCCATATACCAATCATACACATCCTGAATCCCACAGTCCAGTGCCCATATACCCATCATACATATCCTCCATCCCATAGTCCAGTGCCCATATACCCATCATACATATCCTCCATCCCATAGTCCAGTGCCCATATACCCATCATACATATCCTCCATCCCATAGTCCAGTGCCCATATACCCATCATACATATTCTCCATCCCATAGTCCAGTGCCCATATACCCATCATACATATCCTCCATCCCATAGTCCAGTGCCCATATACCCATCATATATATCCTCCATCCCATAGTCCAGTGCCCATATACCCATCACACATCCTCCATCCCAGTTCCAGTGCCCATATACCCATCACACATCCTCCATCCCAGTTCCAGTGCCCATATACCCATCACACATCCTCCATCCCATATGCCCTTGCCCATATACCCATCACACATCCTCCATCCCATAATCCAGTGCCCATATACCCATCACATATCCTCTATCCCAAAGTCCAGTGCCCATATATCCATCATACATATCTCCATCCCATAGTCCAGTGCCCATATACCCATCATACATATCCTCCATCCCATAGTCCAGTGCCCATATACCCATCATACATATCCTCCATCCCATAATCACATGCCCATATACACATCATACATATCATCCACCACATAGTCCAGTGCCCATATCCATAATCCGGTACCCATATACCCATCATACATCCTCCATCCCATAGGCCTGTGTCCATATACCATCACACATCTTCCAGCCCATAGTCACGTGCCCATATACCCATCATACATATAATCCATCCCATAGTCCAGTGCCCATATACAAATCATACACATCCTCCATCCCATAGTCCCATGCCCATTTACCCATCACACATCCTCCATCCCATAGCCTAGTGCCCATATACCATCACACATCCTCCATCCCATAGTCCAGTGCCCATATACCCATCATACATATCCTCCATCCCATAGTCCCGTGCCCATATACCCATCACACATCCTCCATCCCATAGTCCCGTGCCCATATAACCATCACACATCCCCATCCCATAGTTCCAGTGCCCAAATACCATCACATATCCTCCATCCCATAATCCTGTGCCCATATACCCATCACACATCCTCCATCCCATAGTCCAGTGCCCATATACCCATCACATATTCTCCATCCCATAGTCCAGTGCCCATATACCCATCATATATATCCTCCATCCCATAGCCCACTGCCCATATACCCATCACACATCCTCCATCCCATAGTCCCATGCCCATATACCCATCATACATATCATCCGTCCCATAGTCCAGTGCCCATATACCCATCACACATCCTCCATCCTATAGTCCAGTGCCCATATACCCATCACAGATCCTCCATCCCATAGTCCAGTGCCCATATACCCATCATACATCCTCCATCCCATAGTCCAGTGCCCATATACCCATGATAAATCCTCCGTCCCATAGTCCAGTGCCCATATACCCATCATACATATCCTCCATTCTATACTCCAGTGCCCATATACCCATCATACATCCATCCCATAGTCCAGTGCCCATATACCCATCATACATATCTTCCATTCCATAGCGCAGTGCCCATATACCCATCACACATCCTCCATCCAATAGTCCAGTGCCCATATACCCATCATACATATCCTCCATCCCATAGCGCAGTGCCCATATACCCATCACACATCCTCCATCCAATAGTCCAGTGCCCATATACCCATCACACATCCTCCATCCCATAGTCCAGTGCCCATATACCCATCACACATCCTCCATCCCATAGTCCAGTGCCCATATACCCATCACACATCCTCCATCCCATAGCCCAGTGCCCATATACCCATCACACATCCTCCATCCCATAGTCCCGTGCCCATATACCCATCACACATCCTCCATCCCATAGTCCCGTGCCCATATACCTATCATACACATCCTCCATCCCATAGTCCCGTGCCCATACACCTATCACACATCCTCCATCCCATAGTCCTGTGCCCATATACCCATCACACATCCTCCATCCCATAATCCCGTGCTCATATACCCCCTCACACATCCTCCATCCCATAGTCCCGTGCCCATATACCCATCACACATCCTCCATCCCATAGTCCCGTGCCCATATACCCATCACACATCCTCCATCCCATAGTCCCGTGCCCATATACCCATCACACATCCTCCATCCCATAGTCCCGTGCCCATATACCCATCATACACATCCTCCATCCCATAGTCCCGAGCTGGGTGGCGCTGAGCAGGGAGTTCCTGGAGATGTGCTGTTATGTAACCTGGCAGTGCGGCTCTGTGTGCGGCCGCCGATGATGCGGTTTTCTACGCCGGTAACAATAGAGCGCGGCAGTAATAGAGGAGGGGGATTCATTTGTCATGTGCTCTCTGCTCCTTTCTGGGGGGCAGACAATGGCTGGAGCTTATGTTCCCAGTGGTTTGTCACACGCACGCACGCACGCACACACACACACACACACACACACACGTTTATCTAATATATAAAGCTGAATGTATGTGTGTATGTATGCGTGTATGTCCGGGATTGGCATCTGAACCGTTGCAGCTACAGCCACAAAATTTTGCACAGTCACACATCTGGACCCCGAGAGCGTCAGAGGCTATGTTGTGAGGTGAAATTTTAACCCCGCGCTTTCCAATTCACCAAACAATTTTGCCCCTATCTACATAATGGGGGAAAAAGTGAAAGGAAAAGTGTTGGAGGCAAATTGACAGCTGCCAGATGTGAACAAGGGGGACTTAAAGAATGATGGCGATGGCACCAAAGAGTATATGCCGTACAGATGCTAAGGTGGGGCCCCGACATGGGATACTCGCCACACAAGGGGATATGAACACACACACAAAATGCGCCACACACTACCACGTGCTTGAACACATATACCACCCTCAGCACACATTTCACCACACATACACCAACCTCACCACGTAAAAGTCGACACACAAAAGTCGCCGCTCAAAACTCGCCACGCGCAAAACTCGCCATATGCAAAACTAGGCTCACGCAAATCTCGCCACATGTGCAAAACTCACCTCATGGAAAACTCGCCACACACAAAACTTGCACACGCGGAAAAATTGCCACATGCACAAAAGTTGCAACACATGCAAAAGTTGCCTCACACAAAACTTGCACATACTCAAAAGGCACCACACATAAAACTCGCCACGCGCAAAACTCACCATGCGCAAAACTTGTTGCACACAACTTGCTACATTAACCTGTCACATGCAACTCGACACACAAAAAGTTGCTACACGCATGTCGCCACACAACTCATCTCACAAAAATCGCTACATGCATGTCACCACACGCAACTCAACACACACAACTTGACACACGAAACTCGCCCTAAAACACACACAAGTCTGATATTATCCTTCAAAAATAAAAATCTGATTAATAAGCAGACAAACTACAAGAGCAACAAATGTACCATATAGGAAATACGACAGCTGTCAGTCACATGACCTGTATATTATGTGTATGTGTCAGCTAATATATACTGCCTGGGGGGAGGGCTTTCTGTTGGCTGGGGATTTATCAGGCTGCCAATTTAGCTTACAAATACTGAGGTAAAAATACTGAGCAAATAACGTGTGAATGAGGTCTAATACAGGAGGAGTTGACACACAGGTATATACTATATACAGGGGAGATGACACACAGGTATATACTATATACAGGAAGAGATGACACACAGATATATACTGTATACAGGAGAGATGACACACAGGTATATACTATATAGAGGAGTGGATGACGTACAGGTATATACTATAGACAGGAGGAGATGACACACAGGTATATACTATATACAGGAGCAGATGAGCTACAGGAATATACTATATACAGGAGGAGATGACATACAGGTATATGCTATATATAGGAGGAGATGACATACAGGTAAATACTATATATAGGAGGAGATGACATACATACTATATACAGGGGAGATGACATACAGGTATATACTATATACAGGAGGAGATGACATACAGGTATATACAGGAGGAGATGACATACAGGTATATACTATATCAGGAGATGACATACAGGTGTATACTGTATATAAGGGGGATGACAAACATGTACAGTGGGGCAAAAAAGTATTTAGTCAGTCAGCAATAGTGCAAGTTCCACCACTTAAAAAGATGAGAGGCGTCTGTAATTTACATCATAGGTAGACCTCAACTATGGGAGACAAACTGAGAAAAAAAAATCCAGAAAATCACATTGTCTGTTTATTTAACATTTTATTTGCATATTATGGTGGAAAATAAGTATTTGGTCAGAAACAAACAATCAAGATTTCTGGCTCTCACAGACCTGTAACTTCTTCTTTAAGAGTCTCCTCTTTCCTCCACTCATTACCTGTAGTAATGGCACCTGTTTAAACTTGTTATCAGTATAAAAAGACACCTGTACACACCCTCAAACAGTCTGACTTCAAACTCCACTATGGTGAAGACCAAAGAGCTGTCAAAGGACACCAGAAACAAAATTGTAGCCCTGCACCAGGCTGGGAAGACTGAATCTGCAATAGCCAACCAGCTTGGAGTGAAGAAATCAACAGTGGGAGCAATAATTAGAAAATGGAAGACATACAAGACCACTGATAATCTCCCTCGATCTGGGGCTCCACGAAAAATCCCACCACGTGTGGTCAGAATGATCACAAGAACGGTGAGCAAAAATCCCAGAACCACGCGAGGGGACCTAGTGAATGAACTGCAGAGAGCTGGGACCAATGTAACAAGGCCTACCATAAGTAACACACTACGCCACCATGGACTCAGATCCTGCAGTGCCAGACGTGTCCCACTGCTTAAGCCAGTACATGTCCGGGCCCGTCTGAAGTTCGCTAGAGAGCATTTGGATGATCCAGAGGAGTTTTGGGAGAATGTCCTATGGTCTGATGAAACCAAACTGGAACTGTTTGGTAGAAACACAACTTGTCGTGTTTGGAGGAAAAAGAATACTGAGTTGCATCCATCAAACACCATACCTACTGTAAAGCATGGTGGTGGAAACATCATGCTTTGGGGCTGTTTCTCTGCAAAGGGGCCAGGACGACTGATCCGGGTACATGAAAGAATGAATGGGGCCATGTATCGTGAGATTTTGAGTGCAAACCTCCATCCATCAGCAAGGGCATTGAAGATGAAATGTGGCTGGGTCTTTCAACATGACAATGATCCAAAGCACACCGCCAGGGCTACGAAGGAGTGGCTTCGTAAGAAGCATTTCAAGGTCCTGGAGTGGCCTAGCCAGTCTCCAGATCTCAACCCTATAGAAAACCTTTGGAGGGAGTTGAAAGTCCGTGTTGCCAAGCGAAAAGCCAAAAACATCACTGCTCTAGAGGAGATCTGCATGGAGGAATGGGCCAACATACCAACAACAGTGTGTGGCAACCTTGTGAAGACTTACAGAAAACGTTTGACCTCTGTCATTGCCAACAAAGGATATATTACAAAGTATTGAGATGAAATTTTGTTTCTGACCAAATACTTATTTTCCACCATAATATGCAAATAAAATGTTAAAAAAACAGACAATGTGATTTTCTGGGGTTTTTTTTCTCAGTTTGTCTCCCATAGTTGAGGTCTACCTATGATGTAAATTACAGACGCCTCTCATCTTTTTAAGTGGTGGAACTTGCACTATTGCTGACTGACTAAATACTTTTTTGCCCCACTGTATATACTGAGGTGAAAATGAGAGGTGTGAGGTGAAAATGAAAAGGTGTGAGTGCAAAATGAGAAGAGTGAGAGAAAATAGTGGAGTGATCGGAAAATGACAGATGTGAGGTAGAAATGACAAGTGTTAGGGGGGAACGAGAGGTGTGAGGGGGAAAATAAGGGGTGTGAGAGGGAAAATGAGAGGAGTGAGGGAGAAAATGAGAGGTGTGAGGGAGAAAATGAGAGGTGTGAGGGAGAAAATGAGAGGTGTGAGGGAGAAAATGAGAGGTGTGAGGGAGAAAATAAGAGAAGCGAGGTGCTATAACTAACCACAGATATTTACTATGCCCAGGCAACGCCGGGCTCTTCAGCTAGTATATATATATATATATAGATTTTTTTTCTTTACGTTGGAGGGCCCAATTCCAGCTGTTGCTGTCGGACCTGTGATTTCTATCTCCTCCACTGTGTACAGGATAATAGAGTATAATAAAGTAGTTATGGACGAGACGTAACTAACATTGTGCAGTGACTCTGCTTTCCATATAGTGATAGATATTTCTTGTTGCTAAAACTATGATGTTTTTCACTTTAACCCTTTGTTAAACCCCTCTGATCAGTGCGATCATACACCATACAAGCCTCTGATGGCTCCGGTGATGCCCTGTACTACTGTAGTGCCGTGTATCATCACTGCTGTCAGTGTAATACTAACGGCCCCATACACATGAGATAAGAGTTGGCTGAACGGTCATTTGGCAGACGGCCATCTCTCCCGACTCCCCCATACACACAAATATTCCAGCTTTCCTGGGGTCTGTATGAGAGAGTCGCCTCCAGACTCCTCTAGAGGAGGATTATCTACAGGAAGAACAAACGGATTATCCTCTGAAATTCAGGATGTCCGATCCTTCTCTGCCCTGACATCATCTGTCGGGAGGCCCCAAATACATTATACGAGGGGCGATCCAAAAGTAATGATAATCAATACTAAACACAATGCATATAGTCAAAAAATGTTTTTATTTTTCTACATAGTCTCCTAACAAGTCTATACATTTAGTCCATCTCTTTTCTATACTTAGAATTCCCTTCGAAAAAAATTATTGATCTTGACCCTCAAAAAAATCCCCAACAGCGGTTATCACGTCGCTATTGTCGTCAAATTTCTTGCCCCGGAGGTGTTCCTTGAGCCGAGGAAAGAGAAAGAAGTCACTGGGGGCTAGATCTGGCGAATAGGGGGGGTGTTCCCCCAGTTCAAAGCCTGCTTCTTGAATGGTAGCCATGGCAACTGCAGCTTTGTGAGCCAGCGCGTTATCTTGGTGAAACAGCACTCCAGTTCGCAGTTTGCCGCGCCTTTTCTCCTTGATAGCCTCCCGCAATCTTCTTATTTGTTCTGCGTAGTAGGAGCCCGTAATAGTGGCTCCTTTCTCCAAATAGTCCACCATAATAATTCCTTCAGCGTCCCAAAAAACGGATGCCATAACCTTCCATGCTGAGCTTGACACTTTGAATTTCTTCGGCGTCGGTTCGTCGGCTCGTTTCCATGTCATCGATTGTTGTTTAGTTTTGGGATCAAAGTGGTGGATCCAGGTCTCGTCCATGGTCAAAAAACGTGACAAAAAATTTTCCTTGTCTGCTTGGAACTTTTCGAGATTTGCTATTGAAATGTCAACTCGTTTCTTCTTTTGTTCGTCGGTTAACATTTTTGGCACCCAATGCATGGAGACCTTTCTCATATGCAATTCTTTTGCAAGGATTCTTTGAATACTGCCATATGAGATCCCTGTGACCTCCGCTACATGCCTGATAGTCACTCTTCGATCTGTCAATACAACTTCTTCAACTTTTTTCACGTTTTCTTCATTGAGAGACGTGGATGGGCGTCCTTCACGATGTTCATCTTCCGTCGATGTTCTTCCCAGCTTAAATTCCTTGGCCCAGCATGCAACTGTGGAATATGGAGGAGAAGAGTTCCCCAATGTTTCCACCAAGTCGCTGTGTAGGTCTTTGGTAGTCATTTTTTTCAAGCAGACGTATTTGATGACAGCAACACCGCTTTTTTTTCCATTTTGATGTTCACTCCTGGGCAGTTCATATTCAAATGAATGTAGCTCCCGGGAATCATGGTCTATTTAAGTGATTTTTTTTTCCTGGACTAGTGGGTACCTAAGAGAGAAGAAAATATTTTATTTTAATTTCTGTGTGCAATAGAAATAACCGATTATCATTACTTTTGGATCGCCCCTCGTATAGTCGCCCAAACCCCCAAAATCAGTGATTTCATGGAACTTTAGTCTAATGTTTATGGGTGCGGTAAAAGGTAACTTATTGGATGCCGCCTCTGGCCTAATAGACCTTCATACATTGCAGCCCAGACACCATTATTAGGCATGTAAGTACCGTAATAACTAGGCCGCCCATACTATCGAGTACTTGGGGGGGCGGGGGGCATTCAGCCAAACTCTGTCACCTTCTTAGACGCCATGTTTGCTTTTCACAGCAGTAAGTGGATAAACTGCCAGGGTTTTTGTTGAAGCCTCATCTGTGCCGTCCCTGCGGTGCACATCTATGTTCGTGATAGAAGATTACAGTGCGGGGAAGACGGGAAACCTTCATATAGAGGCCGGTGGTGATGGAGTCAGTGACCGACTCTGGCCAAATCTGTCTCTAGAGCCGTAGTAGAAGATGAAGATGTCGTCCTCATCATGAAGTAGTTATTTCTCATGTCGCGTGTAATGAATATCTCCTGCAGTATTGCTAATGCCGATTCCAGGGTCGGTAAATGAGACGAGAATTAGCGTTATGGAAGATGAGTCTGAGAAACGTATTCAGCTGCCGACTCCGAGGAAGAAACTGCTTGTTGTCTGTGGCCTAAATATATAGGATTTATTAGTAGATGGAAAGAAGGAAACTAAATACTGTAAAATAATAAATCTCCTCATATGTTTCCCTTATTATCTCCAGTAATTGTATTATTACACAGGATTCTTATGATGTTACATCGGCTCATCTTCTCATTCAGGTCTCTACAATATCGGATCCTCTCAGTGAAGATCTTCTACAAAAGAAAACTTTCCTGATTTACCCATCAAAGATGGATATGGACAGAGACAAGATGGCGGAGAGGATATTACACCTCACCCTAGAGATCCTCTTCCGGCTTACTGGAGAGGTGAGAGATTCTGATGACGTCACATTACATCATTCTTATCTATGGGAATAACAGATGGACAGAACTGGAGAGGTGAGGACTCTGGAAATGTATGTAGTGAGATTTATTAATGTGTCTCTCCATTACCAGGATTACACAGTGGTGAAGAAGACCTCTAGTGATCGCTGTCAGGACCCTGTGTCTGAGGGATGCGGAAGACCCCTGAGCCCAATCACGGGGCCTCCACCTCACCCCCTGATCCATGAGGACATCAATGACCAGAAGATCCTAGAACTCACCTACAAGATGATTGAGCTGCTGACTGGAGAGGTGACACTGCTGGGAATGCTGGGACATTATACAGTAACACTATGAAGGGATCGGGGGATGACAGTATCATTGTATGTGTCAGGTTCCTATAAGGTGTCAGGATGTCGCTGTCTATTTCTCCATGGAGGAGTGGGAGTATTTAGAAGGACACAGAGATCTGTACAAGAACGTCATAATGGAGGTTACCCAGCCCCTCACATCTCCAGGTAATAGGACAGGACCAAATACACTGCTCAAAAAAATAAAGGTAACACTTAAACAACAGAATATAACTCCAAGTAAATCAAACTTCTGTGAAATCAAACTGTCCACTTAGGAAGCAACACTGTTTGACAATCAATTTCACATGCTGTTGTGCAAATGGAATAGACAACAGATGGATATTATTGGCAATTATCAAGACACCCTCAATAAAGGAGTGGTTCTGAATGTGGGGACCACAGACCCCATCTGAGTACCAATGCTTTCTGGCTGATGTTTTGGTCACTTTTGAATGTTGGTTGTGCTTTCACACTCGTGGTAGCATGAGACGGACTCTACAACCCACACAAGTGTCTCAGGTAGTGCAGCTCATCCAGGATGGCACATCAATGCGAGTTGTGGCAAGAAGGTTTGCTGTGCCTGTCAGCGTAGTGTCCAGAGGCTGGAGGCGCTACCAGGAGACAGGCCAGTACACCAGGAGACGTGGAGGGGGCCGTAGGAGGACACAACCTAGCAGCAGGACCGCTACCTTAGCCTTTGTGCAACGAGGAACAAGAGGAGCACTGCCAAAGCCCTGCAAAATGACCTCCAGTGGGCCAAAAATGTGCCTGTATCTGCACAAACGTTTAGAAACCGACTCCATGAGGATGGTCTGTGTGCCCGACGTCCACAGATGGAGGTTGTGCTGACAGCCCAACACCGTGCAAGACGATTGGCAATTGCCACAGAACACCAGGATTGGCAAATTCACCACTGGCGCCCTGTGCTCTTCACAGATGAAAGCAGGTTCACATTGAGCACATGTGACAGACGTGACAGAGTCTGGAGACGCCGTGGAGAATGATCTGCTACCTGCAACATCCTTCAGCATGACCGTTTTGGCAGTGGGTCAGTAATGGTGTGGGGTGGCATTTCTTTGGAGGGCCACACAGCCCTCCATGATCTCTCCAGAAGTAGCCTGACTTCAATTAGGTACCGAGATGAAATCCTCAGACCCCTTGTGAGACCATATGCTGGTGCGGTTGGCCCTGGGTTCTTCCTAATATAGGACAATGCCAGACCTCATGTGGCTGGAGTGTGACAGCAGTTCCTGCAAGATGAAGTTATTGAAGCTATGGACTGGCCCGCCCGTTCCTTAAACCTGAATCCGATTGAACACATCTGGGACATCATGTCTCGCACCAACGTCACGTTGCACCACAGACTGTCCAGGAGTTGGCGGATGCTTTAGTCCAGGTCTGGGAGGAGATCCCCCAGGAGACCATCCGCCGCCTCATTAGCAGCATGCCCAGGCATTTTAGGGAGGTCATACAGGTACGTGGAGGCCACACACTACTGAACATAATTTCCTTCTTTTGAGGCATTTCCACTGAAGTTGGATCAGCCTGTAATTTGATTTTCCACTTTGATTTTGAGTATTATTCCAAATCCAGGCCTCTATTGGTTAATAAACTGAATTCCATTCATGATTTTTGTGTGATTTTGTTGTCATCACATTCAACTTTGTACAAAACAAAGTATTTAATGAGAATATATCATTCATTCAGATGTAGGATGTGTTATTTGAGTGTTCCCTTTATTTGTTTGAGCAGTGTACATACAGCCTATAATTATCTGTATGTAAAGAATGAATTCACTCCCTGTATGTGTTTCCTCCAGATCTATCTAGTAAGAGGACAACACCTGAGAGATGTCCCCGTCCTCTTCTTCTTCCACAAGACTGCAAGCAAGAAGATCCCAATGCTCCTCAGGATCATCAGTTAGATGGAGAGAAGGTGTCAGGAGATGTCCCCTGTGTGCCCCCATATATTAATAATGTCCCCTGTGTGCCCCCATACATTAATAATGTCCCCTGTGTGCCCCCATATATTAGTAATGTCCCCTATGTGCCCCCATATATTAGTAATGTCCCCTATGTGCCCCCATATAATAGTAATGTCCCCTATGTGCCCCCATATATTAGTACTGTCCCCTGTGTGCCTCCATATATCCCTAATGTCCCCTGTGCCCCCATATATTTGTATATTAGTAATGTCTAGTGATGAGCAAGTATACTTGGTGCTTGGGTGGTCTCCGAGTATTTATGACTGCTCGGAGATTTAGTTTTCCTAACTTCAGCTGGATGATTCACGGCTGCTAGCCAGCCTGAGTATATGTGGGAGTTGCATGGTTGCTAGGGAATCCCCACATGTAATTAAGCTGTCTAGTAGCCGCAAATCATCCAGCTGCGGCTAGGAAAACACCAAGGTTACTTACTGGTAGCCGGTTTTTCCGGAACCCATGACGGCACACCTGAGAGAGGGGATCCGCCCAGTTAGGACAGGAAACCCTACTGAAAATAAAAGGGCGGTACCTCTCTGTCGCTTTAGTTGGTTTTCAGAGCATGAGGCCCCCCTGGTTAGTATACATGGTAATCCATCACCACATCATATTAACTAAAAAAGCACCCAAAGCAATAGTGCACACCGAAAAGGTGATAAAGGGGGGAATATACGGGTGCCGTCATGGGTTCCGGAAAAACCGGCTACCAGTAAGTAACCTTGGTGTTTTCCCTTCCCCCATGACGGCACACCTGAGAGACTTTTGTAGAATGAAACCTTAGGGAGGGACCACCGCTTGTAGTACCCTTCTACCAAAGGTTAGGTCAGCAGAGGAAGAAAGATCTAGCCGGTAGTGCTTGAAAAAAGTTGAGGGTGAGGACCAGGTAGCAGCCTTGCAAATTTGATCAATTGATACCTCAGCCTTTTCTGCCCAGGAGGTAGCCACAGCTCTGGTAGAGTGAGCCTTGATGCCTTCAGGAACCGGAGTGCCACCCGCAGAGTAGGATAAACTAATGGCCTCCCTAATCCATCTAGCAATAGTATTTTTAGCTACCCCACACCCTCTTTTGCTACCATGAAACAAAGGGTGGTTATTAATGGAGCACACTCGGACTGGGTAGCGGTTAGCAGTGGGGTACCACAGGGGTCAGTATTGGGCCCTCTTCTTTTTAACATATTTATTAATGACCTTGTAGGGGGCATTCAGAGTAGAATTTCAATATTTGCAGATGACACTAAACTCTGCAGGGTGATCAATACAGAGAAGGACAATTTTATATTACAGGATGATTTATGTAAACTAGAAGCTTGGGCTGATAAATGGCAAATGAGCTTTAATGGGGATAAATGTAAGGTCATGCACTTGGGTAGAAGTAATAAGATGTATAATTATGTGCTTAATTCTAAAACTCTGGGCAAAACCGTCAATGAAAAAGACCTGGGTGTATGGGTGGATGACAAACTCGTATTCAGGGGCCAGTGTCAGGCAGCTGCTACAAAGGCAAATAAAATAATGGGATGCATTAAAAGAGGCATAGATGCTCATGAGGAGAATATAATTTTACCTCTATACAAGTCACTAGTTCGACCACACTTAGAATACTGTGCACAGTTCTGGTCTCCGGTGTTTAAGAAAGACATAGCTGAACTGGAGCGGGTGCAGAGAAGAGCGACCAAGGTTATTAGAGGACTGGGGGGTCTGCAATACCAAGATAGGTTATTACACTTGGGGCTATTTAGTTTGGAAAAACGAAGACTAAGGGGTGATCTTATTTTAATGTATAAATATATGAGGGGACAGTACAAAGACCTTTCTGATGATCTTTTTAATCATAGACCTGAAACAGGGACAAGGGGGCATCCTCTGCGTTTGGAGGAAAAAAGGTTTAAGCATAATAACAGACGCGGATTCTTTACTTTAAGAGCAGTGAGACTATGGAACTCTCTGCCGTATGATGTTGTAATGAGTGATTCATTACTTGAATTTAAGAGGGGACTGGATACCTTTCTGGAAAAGTATAATGTTACAGGGTATATACACTAGATTCCTTGATAGGGCGTTGATCCAGGGAACTAGTCTGATTGCCGTATGTGGAGTCGGGAAGGAATTTTTTTCCCCAATGTGGAGCTTACTCTTTGCCACATGGTTTTTTTTTGCCTTCCTCTGGATCAACATGTTAGGGCATGTTAGGTTAGGCTATGGGTTGAACTAGATGGACATATAGTCTTCCTTCAACCTTAATAACTATGTAACTATGAAAGGCTATGAATAGGGTTTGGTCTTTCCTCCACTAACTAGTCACAGATATGTATTGCAACATAGATCTTCTCACATCTAGCATGTGGAACTTTTGTTCCCCTGGATTTTTGGGATTACTACAGAATAATGGTAAGGTAATCTCTTGACTCCTATGCAACTTTTGAACCACCTTGGGGAGATAAGCCGGGTCCGGTCTTAGAACGATCCTGTCATCAAAAACCTGAGTATAAGGAGAGCATATTGACAGGGCCTGTAAATCACTTACCCTACGTGCCGACGTTAAGGCTACTAGTAGAACTGTTTTAAGGGTAAGTAACTTAGGTGATAACTCCTGAAAGGGCTCAAAAGGGTGTTTAGTTAGGGCTTCGAAGACCAAATTTAGATCCCAAGGAGGGATTTTTGGGATAACGACTGGCCGAGATCTACTACAAGATTTTATAAATTGTGAAACCCATCTTTTTGAGGCAAGATTACAGTTATATAGGGCCCCCAAGGCTGAAACCTGAACTTTAAGGGTGCTGGTTGCTAACCCAAGATGTAATCCTGCTTGCAGAAATTCCAGGATAGGACCCACTGGAGCCACCTCCCCCAATGGTTCACCCAGGAAGTCAAGAAATTTTTTCCATGTCCTACCATAGATTCTAGAAGTTATGGGTTTTCTGCTTTTCAACAGGGTGGAGATTAAACCTGGTGAGAATCCTTGGCGACTTAGTAACACCCTCTCAAATTCCAGGCTGCCAGATGGAAGCCCTTCTCCTGAGAGTGGGTTACTGGGCCCTGGGTTAGTATGTCCGGAATCTCTGGCAAAATCCATGGGTCTGTTACCGACATCTGCCTTAGAAGGGAGAACCATGGTCTCCTTGGCCAAAATGGAGCTATGAGGATAATTTTTGCCTGATCCTCTCTGATCTTCCGGATCACAGCTGGGATCATCACTATCGGGGGGAATGTGTAGGCCAGAGAGAACTTCCAGGGTATTAGTAGGGCATCTACTGCGAAGGGATGTTCTTTTGGATTTAAGGAGCAGAATTTTCTGACTTTTTTGTTGCGTGAGTTGGCAAACAAGTCTATTTCTGGTGTGCCCCAGGCTTGGACTATTTGCTGAAATATCTGGGGGTTTAGGGACTATTCCCCCTGTCTTAAGCCTCTGCGACTCAGGATGTCTGCTTGTGTGTTTTCTATGCCCCTGATGTGTAGTGCCGATAGAGATAACCGGTGTTGTTCTGCCAATTGAAAGAGTAGTTTTGATGCATTCATGAGGCCTTTGGACCTCGTCCCCCCCTGATGATTGACATACGCCACCACTGCTCGATTGTCCGTCAGGATTCGAGTATGGCGACCCCGGAGTAAAGGGAGAAAATGTCTTAGGTATTTCTCCACTGCCCATAGCTCTTTTTCGTTTGACCCATAGTATTTTTCTCGTATGGACCAGGTACCTTGTACAGAGTGAGATCTCAGGTGAGCTCCCCAACCTGTACCGCTTGCGTCTGTCGTGATGATGTCTTTGACCGGATTTTTCCACCGGACCCCCATTGTGAGGTGGTGTTCCACCGTCCACCAAACTAGGGAATCCCTTACGTCCAGGGAGAGACATAGATTTCCTTCTAAATGCCCTCTTAATAGTCTTTGAGCTGAGAGAACTTCCCACTGCAGTTGTCTTAGGTGGAATTGTGCCCATTCTACTGCCGGAATACACGATGTTAACGAGCTTAGAAGGGACATCGCCTTTCTCAGAGTCATTGCTGGTTGACGTATTGCTGTACTGGTCAGGTTTATTATCTTGTCCACTTTGTTTTCTGGAAGGAGGCAGAGCTGACGCTCAGAGTCCAGTATTAACCCCAGGGAGGACTGTAGTTTTACTGGCAGTAGTCGGGACTTGGGGATGTTTATTATCCAACCCAGCTCCCTTAGAGTTGATGTTACCACTGATACTTGATGAGTGCAGTGGGACTCTGACCTTCCTATTACCAGGAAATCGTCTAGATATGGGACAATTACTACATCCCGGGACCGGAGGTATGACATTACTTCCACCATCACTTTGGTGAAAACTCTGGGGGCTGTAGACAGGCCGAATGGAAGGGCTGTATATTGGTAATACTTTACCTGATTCTGAATATAGAGAGCTACTCTCAAGTATTTCCGATATTCCTGATGTATTGGTATATGGTAGTATGCATCCTTTAAGTCTATTACTGCCATGAAGCAGTAACATAGTAACAGTAACATAGTAAGGCCGAAAAAAGACATTTGTCCATCCAGTTCAGCCTATATTCCATCATAATAAATCCCCAGATCAACGTCCTTCTACAGAACCTAATTGTATGAAACAATATTGTTCTGCTCCAGGAAGACATCCAGGCCTCTCTTGAACCCCTCGACTGAGTTCGCCATCACCACCTCCTCAGGCAAGCAATTCCAGATTCTCACTGTCCTAACAGTAAAGAATCCTTTTCTATGTTGGTGGAAAAACCTTCTCTCCTCCAGACGCAAAGAATGCCCCCTTGTGCCCGTCACCTTCCTTGGTATAAACAGATCCTCAGCGAGATATTTGTATTGTCCCCTTATATACTTATACATGGTTATTAGATCGCCCCTCAGTCGTCTTTTTTCTAGACTAAATAATCCTAATTTCGCTAATCTATCTGGGTATTGTAGTTTTCCCATCCCCTTTATTAATTTTGTTGCCCTCCTTTGTACTCTCTCTAGTTCCATTATATCCTTCATGAGCACCGGTGCCCAAAACTGGACACAGTACTCCATGTGCGGTCTAACTAGGGATTTGTACAGAGGCAGTATAATGCTCTCATCATGTGTATCCAGACCTCTTTTAATGCACCCCATGATCCTGTTTGCCTTGGCAGCTGCTGCCTGGCACTGGCTGCTCCAGGTAAGTTTATCATTAACTAGGATCCCCAAGTCCTTCTCCCTGTCAGATTTACCCAGTGGTTTCCCATTCAGTGTGTAATGGTGATATTGATTCCTTCTTCCCATGTGTATAACCTTACATTTATCATTGTTAAACCTCATCTGCCACCTTTCAGCCCAAGTTTCCAACTTATCCAGATCCATCTGTAGCAGAATACTATCTTCTCTTGTATTAACTGCTTTACATAGTTTTGTATCATCTGCAAATATCGATATTTTACTGTGTAAACCTTCTACCAGATCATTAATGAATATGTTGAAGAGAACAGGTCCCAATACTGACCCCTGCAGTACCCCACTGGTCACAGCGACCCAGTTAGAGACTATACCATTTATAACTACCCTCTGCTTTCTATCACTAAGCCAGTTACTAACCCATTTACACACATTTTCCCCCAGACCAAGCATTCTCATTTTGTGTACCAACCTCTTGTGCGGCACGGTATCAAACGCTTTGGAAAAATCGAGATATACCACGTCCAATGACTCACCGTGGTCCAGCCTATAGCTTACCTCTTCATAAAAACTGATTAGATTGGTTTGACAGGAGCGATTTCTCATAAACCCATGCTGATATGGAGTTAAACAGTTATTCTCATTGAGATAATCCAGAATAACATCCCTCAGAAACCCTTCAAATATTTTACCAACAATAGAGGTTAGACTTACTGGCCTATAATTTCCAGGTTCACTTTTAGAGCCCTTTTTGAATATTGGCACCACATTTGCTATGCGCCAATCCTGCGGAACAGACCCTGTCGCTATAGAGTCCCTAAAAATAAGAAATAATGGTTTATCTATTACATTACTTAGTTCTCTTAGTACTCGTGGGTGTATGCCATCCGGACCCGGAGATTTATCTATTTTAATCTTATTTAGCCGGTTTCGCACCTCTTCTTGGGTTAGATTGGTGACCCTTAATATAGGGTTTTCATTGTTTCTTGGGATTTCACCTAGCATTTCATTTTCCACCGTGAATACCGTGGAGAAGAAGGTGTTTAATATGTTAGCTTTTTCCTCGTCATCTACAACCATTCTTTCCTCACTATTTTTTTAAGGGGCCTACATTTTCAGTTTTTATTCTTTTACTATTGATATAGTTGAAGAACAGTTTGGGATTAGTTTTACTCTCCTTAGCAATGTGCTTCTCTGTTTCCTTTTTGGCAGCTTTAATTAGTTTTTTAGATAAAGTATTTTTCTCCCTATAGTTTTTTAAAGCTTCAATGGTGCCATCCTGCTTTAGTAGTGCAAATGCTTTCTTTTTACTGTTAATTGCCTGTCTTACTTTTTTGTTTAGCCACATTGGGTTTTTCCTATTTCTAGTCCTTTTATTCCCACAAGGTATAAACCGCTTACAGTGCCTATTTAGGATGTTCTTAAACATTTCCCATTTATTATCTGTATTCTTATTTCTGAGGATATTGTCCCAGTCTACCAGATTAAGGGCATCTCTAAGCTGGTCAAACTTTGCCTTCCTAAAGTTCAGTGTTTTTGTGACTCCCTGACAAGTCCCCCTAGTGAAAGACAGGTGAAACTGTACAATATTGTGGTCGCTATTTCCTAGATGCCCGACCACCTGCAGATTTGTTATTCTGTCAGGTCTATTAGATAGTATTAGGTCTAAAAGTGCTGCTCCTCTGGTTGGATTCTGCACCAATTGTGAAAGATAATTTTTCTTGGTTATTAGCAGAAACCTGTTGCCTTTATGGGTTTCACAGGTTTCTGTTTCCCAGTTAATATCCGGGTAGTTAAAGTCCCCCATAACCAGGACCTCATTATGGGTTGCAGCTTCATCTATCTGCTTTAGAAGTAGACTTTCCATGGTTTCTGTTATATTTGGGGGTTTGTAACAGACCCCAATGAGAATTTTGCTACCATTTTTCCCTCCATGAATTTCGACCCATATGGACTCGACATCCTCATTTCCTTCGCTAATATCCTCCCTTAAAGTGGACTTTAGACAAGACTTTACATAGAGACAAACCCCTCCTCCTCTCCGATTTTTACGATCCTTTCTAAACAGACTGTAACCCTGTAAGTTAACTGCCCAGTCATAGCTTTCATCTAACCATGTCTCGGTTATTCCCACTATGTCAAAGTTACCTGTAGATATTTCTGCTTCTAGTTCTTCCATCTTGTTTGTCAGGCTTCTGGCGTTTGCGAGCATGCAGTTTAGAGGATTTTGTTTTGTTCCAATCTCCTCGCTGTGGATTGTTTTAGAAATGTTCTTACCTCCCATCTGAGTATGTTTTCCTGGGTCTGCTTTGTTCAAGTCTAATGTTTTTCTTCCCGTCCCCTCTTCTTCTAGTTTAACGCCCTCCTGATGAGTGTAGCGAGTCTTCTGGCGAATGTGTGTTTCCCAGGTTTGTTGAGGTGTAGTCCGTCTCTGGCGAGGAGTCCATCGTACAAGTAATTCACACCGTGGTCCAGGAATCCGAATCCTTGTTGTCTGCACCATCGTCTTAGCCAGTTGTTTGCATCAAGGATCCTGTTCCATCTCCTGGTGCCATGCCTGTCTACTGGAAGGATAGAAGAAAAAACTACCTGTGCATCCAGTTCCTTTACTTTCTTCCCCAACTCTTCAAAGTCCTTGCAGATTGTCGGTAGGTCCTTCCTTGCCGTGTCATTGGTGCCAACATGTATCAGAAGAAATGGGTGGACGTCCTTGGAGCTGAAGAGCTTTGGTATCCTATCGGTCACATCCTTGATCATCGTTGATCAGTGTTGGAAGAGAAGTTTTATGGTCGTATTTATAGACTCCATCTTGAAAGAGTAGTTCTCTATAGATTGGTTGAGCTTCCTTAGATTTATAATAGTTCTCCAAGAACCATCCGGTTTTTGGATCAAGAAGAGGGGGGAGTAAAACCTGTCTCCCTCCTCCTGAACCGGGACCTCCTGAAGAACCTTTTTGTGGATAAGTCCCAAGACCTCGGTTTCTAGGGCAGATTGTTCCTGCTGGGACTTTCGTCGGGGAGTTAATATGAAGTTTTGTCTGGGTGGACAGACGAATTTTATTTTTAGGCCGTTTTTGATAATGTTCATGACCCAGGTACTGAGGGAGATATTTACCCAGGCCGGAAAGAAGAGGGAGAGTCTTCCTCCCACTTCTGGCGTAATGTCATTGGGGGGATTTTTTTGCCGATGTAGGGCCCTTTAAACATATAGCACGATCCTCTCTTATCCCTAAAGTCCCAATTTTTTCTCTCCCCTGGGGGGCGACCTCAGTTATATCTTCTCCGACGAAAAAAAGTTTTTTTTAGAATCTTTAGGGATGTTGGGAAAAACTTTCTTTTTATCTCCTGCATGATCCAGGATGTCTTCAAGTTTTTTCCCAAAGAGAAGTTGGCCATCACATGGAATAGAGCACAGCTTGTGTTTAGATGGCAAATCCCCCGGACAACCTTTGAGCCAAAGGGCTCTTCTTGCCGCATTGGACAAGCCCGCTGCTCTTGCTGTTAGTCTTGCGGAATCCGGAGAACAGTCTGCCAAAAAAGCTGCTGCTCCTTGCACTAAAGATGTATTTGCAAGGATGTCAGTTATGGGTACTTTGTTTCTTAGCTGATCCTCTATTTGTTGTAGCCAGACTATTAGAGCACGGGCCGTGCATGTTCCAGCAATTGCTGGCTTTAGGCCCCCCGCAGAGGCTTCCCAGATGTGTCTCAGAAAACTATCTGCTTTTTTGTCAAGCGGGTCTTTGAGAACACCAGAGTCTTCTAACGGAAGGGATGATCTTTTTAAAGGGCCACTGTCACCCCCCTCCAGCCGTTATAAACTAAAAGAGCCACCTTGTGCAGCAGTAATGCTGCATTCTAACAAGGTGGCTCTTTTAGTTTTTGTTTCTGTTATTCCCACAATAAATGTATTTATAATTCTGCTGAAATACCTATCTTTGTCCATGGAGGCGGGTCTGAAGCCTCCTCTTCGAAGCGCCCAACTGCCGTCAGTCATCTGCAAGGCAGAAGAGCAGAGCGCAGGCGCCGGAATTCACACAATAACAGCGCTGAGGGGGCGACGAAAATCTACACAAGAGATGACTGACGGCAGTTGGGCGCTTCGAAGAGGAGGCTTCAGTCCCGCCTCCATGGACAAAGATAGGTATTTCAGCAGAATTATAAATACATTTATTGGGGCAATAACAGAAACAAAAACTAAAAGAGCCACCTTGTTAGAATGCAGCATTACTGCTGCACAAGGTGGCTCTTTTAGTTTATAACGGCTGGAGAGGGGGTGACAGTGGCTCTTTAAATATTTGGCTACTGCCCCGTCAATCTTAGGGATCTTCTCCCAGGACTCAGAGTCTTTATCCTCAAAAGGATATCTCCTTTTGGATGAAGAGGGCAAAGAACCCATTTTTTCAGGTTTTTTTCCACTCTTTCTCAATTAATGCTTTTATTTTTGCATTAACCGGAAACGTGCGTTTCCTTTTCTCTTCTAAGCCACCAAACATGACATCTTCTAGTGACCTAGGTGTCTTCTCCTCTTTAAGACCCATTGCAGATCTAACTGCTTTAACCAATTTATCTACGTCCTCAGTTGGAAAACATGGACGACCTCCTGAATCACTGTCCGAGGAGGAATCTGAAGACTGGACAGAGGCCGAGGAGGTAGAGGGAGACCGGGATGTTTTATGACTCCCCTGTCTGAGAGGCATCTGACTCTGTGGACGCCTTACGGCTTCTCCTTCTCGGTTCTTTAAGGGCCAATTTCAAGGAGTCTTTTATTTCAGCCTGTATTATGGCTTTAAGGCTAGTGGCAAAATTAGGGGTCTCTTCTTGTATAGTTTTACTAATGCAGTCAGCACAGAGATCCTTCTGCCACTGAACTGCAAGCGGGTTTTTACAAAGGACACACTCTCGGTTCTTTGTTTTACCACCAGCTTTCCTGGACCCCTACTGATCAAAACAGACAAAAATGGACCCTGTTACCATAAGGGTGACATTCACGTAGATCACTCACCACCACCGACAATCAAGGGTACCGATTTTGGAGGCTGGACAGATGCAAGTGAAGCGTCCCTCCTGGACGCCAACGAATCTTGCCGGACAGGACGACTGCTGTTCCTACCACTTGAGTGGCTGCTCCTGGTATGCTGGTGGCTCGGCAAGGCATCTGGTGAGAGCTCCCTTTGCTGCTGCTGCTGCTGCTGTGAAGGCGGCTGCTGCTGCTCCTGTTGTCCCACTTCCATGGTGAAGTTTTTGGACATGAGCGCGTCTTCTGTGGTCCAGCCCCCTTTTATGGGGGGACCACTGCACTCCCCGCCTCCTTCGGTGCCCAATAGTGACCCCTCCCTCTCTCTGCCGTGCCGCCGAAGTTCCCTTTCACCGGCCGGCGTTTCTTCATGGGTGCCGCCATCTTGGATCCGGCGCCCGCCCCCGACGTCACGCGGGCACGCCAATTCCCAGCGTGCCTTGCGCGTGACGTCAGACGAGCGACCTGGAAGCGGCCACCGCACCTGGACGCCGGCAGAGAGGAGAGGGCGGCGTGGCAGCCATGGAAGGGAACCCGGCCCTCTGACCATGCTGCCAAAACGCCCGCTCGGACGCAGAGACCCGGAGGACCCGCGGACGGTGCATCCAGGACCCGAACTCCGACGCACAGGCGCTGCCTGTTCTTCCACGCCGGGACGGGACCTGGGTAAGTGGAATCACCGCCGTGTTCAGCATAAGGGTCCCTGTCAGGACAGGAAACCCAACTGAAGCGACAGAGAGGTACCGCCCTTTTATTTTCAGTAGGGTTTCCTGTCCTGACTAGGCGGATCCCCTCTCTCAGGTGTGCCGTCATGGGGGAAGGGAAAACTAAATCTCTGAGCAGTCATAAATACTCGGAGACCACCCGAGCGTGCTTGGGAAAGCCCGAGCAACGAGCATACTCGCTCATCACTGGTAATATCCCCTGTGTGCCCCCATATATTAGTACTCTCCCCTATGTGCCCCCATATATTCCTCATGATTTTTATGATGTTACATCGACTCATCTTCTCATTCAGGTCTCTACAATATCGGATCCTCTCAGTGAAGATCTTCTACAAAAGAGGATTTTCCTGATTTACCCTTCAAAGATGAATATGGACAGAGACAAGATGGCGGAGAGGATATTACACCTCACCCTAGAGATCCTCTTCCGGCTTACTGGAGAGGTGAGAGATTCTGATGACGTCACATTACATCATTCTTATCTATGGGAATAACAGATGGACAGAACTGGAGAGGTGAGGACTCTGGAAATGTCTGTAGTGAGATTTATTAATGTGTCTCTCCATTACCAGGATTACACAGTGGTGAAGAAGACCTCTAGTGATCGCTGTCAGGACCCTGTGTCTGAGGGATGGGGAAGACCCCTGAGCCCAATCACGGGGCCTCCACCTCACCCCCTGATCCATGAGGACATCAATGACCAGAAGATCCTAGAACTCACCTACAAGATGATTGAGCTGCTGACTGGAGAGGTGACACTGCTGGGAATGCTGGGACATTATACAGTAACACTATGAAGGGATCGGGGGGATGACGGTATCATTGTATGTGTCAGGTTCCTATAAGGTGTCAGGATGTCGCTGTCTATTTCTCCATGGAGGAGTGGGAGTATTTAGAAGGACACAGAGATCTGTACCAGAACGTCATAATGGAGGTTCCCCAGCCCCTCACATCTCCAGGTAATAGACAGGACTAAATACACACGGCCTATAATTATCTGTATGTAAAGAATTAATTCACTCCCTGTATGTGTTTCCTCCAGATCTATCCAGTAAGAGGACAACACCAGAGAGATGTCCCCTTCCTCTTCTTCCACAGGACTGTAACCAAGAAGATCCCAATGCTCCTCAGGATCATCAGGTAGATGGAGAGAAGGTGTCAGGAGATCTCCCCTATGATGTGTAGACGCCGGTGAAGGTCTTGTGCTCAGTCTTGTTTTATCCACCAGTATTATATGTTTTATACTTGTGTAATGAGAACGGTGGAGATGGCAGGATTAGAGCTGATCATAGATGTGACTTCTCCATCTGTCGGTGACTTTTACAATATTTGTTTCAGGGTGAAGATCTGACCCATATTAATACTAGAGAGACATATGTGAGGGGGGATGAGCGGTGTAAAGAGGAGATTCCCACATATGGCTACCCAGGTGAGTAGTGACCACTAAATGCAGAGAAGTCACAGATTCTTCTCAGTCACCGGCTGTGGCTGCTTTATCGGTGGTGTAGTCCGGCCGTGTTACCATGATCACCATTTTGCCTCTAGACCACAACATTCTCCTCCACCCAAAACTGTTCTAATGACTTTGGTCTTTGAAAGCCCTTTTCTGTAGAACTTACAACCTGGTAGATCCACCTACCCCCTGGGTTTAGGAGACGCTGTTACCTGCCCAGATCTGTGAACTATAAAGCCAAATGACAGCGTACGTAGAATGTGCTGACAAGATAGAAAATCACTTGAAGAAAAATATTCTGATGGGCCTGAAAGAGAAAGTGGAGGGTAATGATGCTGGTGGCTTCCTAGAACCCTGAGATCTTATCGGATGAATCTCCCTTCTCTCTCTTCTGTGCTGCTGAATGTGATCATATGGTCCCTACAAGACCAGGTCCAGTCTTTCTGGCCAAACTTCCAGGAGGATTGTGATAATCTCCATAAACCCATCACACCGGTGCCATGATATATCTCTGAGCTGTTCGTGGCTGATGGCTGTAATATACATTTATTCCCGCCTGCAGGAGATGTGTTGGCTCCAGTCCTGGTTTCATGGATTCACTCCACCTCATAAATTACATTGTTTTTGATCCTAAGAAATTCAGATTACTGCACAATCTCTCCTGAAATGGGGAGCAATATTATTTCCTCTAATCTTCTGGTCAGGATTCATAGTAGCTCCAATGGTCCACCATAAATGAATGTAACTCTGGTTTACTGTTGTATAATCTGTATTTGTAGTTTTCTGTTAACGAGATTATCTTGCTCTGGGGCGGGGCTTTATGTGGTGCTCTGGGTCGTGGCCGTGGGCGGGGCTTTGTGGTGATCTGGGGCGGGGCTGTGGGCGGGGATTTGTGGTGCTCTGGGGCAGGGCTGTGGGCGGGGCTTTATGTGGTGTTCTGATTACATATTCATCTGTATTGGCTTATGACAGGTCGCTGATCCCTCACTGACCTGCCCCCATTTTTACATAATGCATATAATAGTGTTGATATTATTGTTGATAATGCCTATATTGTGGCTATTGGGAGGCTTAGAAAAAAAAATAAAATCTAGCAAAATGTCACCAGCGGCGCCTGTCCAGTAGCATCTATCTCTTAGTTACTTCTGCGCAGCAATCGCCATCACCGGTGACATTTTGCGGGATGTAATTTATTTTTTTTGTAAGCCTCCCAATAGCCACAATATTATAGGCATTATCAACAATATTTATCAAATCTATTATATGCATTATGTAAAAATGGGGGACAGGTCAGTAAGGGATCAGCGACCTGTCGTAAGCGAATACAGATGAATATGTAATCAGAGCAGCATATAAAGCCCCGCCCACAGCCACGTCCCAGAGCGCCACATAAAGCCCCACCCACAGCCACGCCCCAGAGCGCCACATAAAGCCCCCCACAGGCCACCCACAGTCCCGCCCCAGAGCACCATATAAAGCCCAGTCCACAGACCCGCCCCAGAGCACCACATAAAGCCACTGTGACTATAGACAATAACATCTATTACTATTATTATTTATTTTTATAGCGCCATTTATTCCATGGCGCTTTACATGTGAGGAGGGGTATACATAATAAAACAAGTACAATAATCTTAAACCATACAAGTCATAACTGGTACAGGAGGAGAGAGGACCCTGCCCGCGAGGGCTCACAATCTACAAGGGATGGGTGAGGATACGGTAGGTGAGGATAGAGCTGGTCATGCAGCGGTTTGGTCGATCGGTGGTTACTGCAGGTTGTAGGCTTGCCGGAAGAGGTAGGTGTTCAGGTTCTTTGTGAAGGTTTCGATGGTAGGCGAGCGTCTGATGTGTTGTGGTAGAGGGTTCCAGAGTAGGGGTGATACACGAGAGAAATCTTGTATACGATTGTGGGAAGAGGAGATAAGAGGGGAGTAGAGTAGGAGATCTTGTGAGGATCGGAGGTTGCGTGTAGGTAAGTACCGGGAGACGAGGTCACAGATGTATGGAGGAGACAGGTTGTGGATGGCTTTGTACGTCATGGTTAGGGTTTTGTACTGGAGTCTCTGGGCAATGGGGAGCCAGTGAAGGGATTGACAGAGGGGAGAGGCCGGGGAATAGCGGGGGGACAGGTGGATTAGTCGGGCAGCGGAGTTTAGAATAGATTGGAGGGGTGCGAGAGTGTTCGAGGGGAGGCTACAGAGCAGGAGGTTACAGTAGTCGAGGCGAGAGATGATGAGGGCATGGACTAGGGTTTTTGCAGATTCTTGGTTGAGGAATGTACGGATCCGTGAAATATTTTTGAGTTGAAGTCGGCAGGAAGTGGAAAGGGCTTGGATATGTGGTTTGAAGGCGAGATCAGCGTCAAGGATTACCCTGAGGCAGCGAGCTTGTGGGACTGGGGACAGTGGGCAGCCGTTTACTGTAATGGATAGGTTCGTTGGGGGGGGGGGGGTCGCGTGACATGGGGAAAGATGATGAATTCTGTCTTGTCCATGTTAAGTTTCAGAAATCTAGCGGAGAAGGATGAAATAGCGGACAGACATTGAGGGATTCTGGTTAGTAGGGAGGTGATATCTGGTCCAGAGATGTAGGTCTGTGTGTCATCAGCATAGAGATGATACTGAAAACCGTGAGATTCTATGAGCTGTCCCAGGCCAAAGGTGTAAATAGAGAAGAGCAGGGGCCCAAGGACTGAACCTTGTGGGACTCCGACAGATAGAGGGCAAGGTGAGGAGGTGGTGTGTGAGTGGGAGACTCTGAATGTCCGGTCTGTTAGGTATGATGAGATCCAGGATAGGGCCAAGTCTGTGATGCCAAGGGATGAGAGGGTCTGTAGTAATAGGGAATGGTCCACTGTGTCAAAGGCAGAGGACAGGTCGAGGAGGAGGAGGACAGAGTAGTGTCGCTTGCTCTTGGCAGTTAAGAGGTCATTGGTGACCTTAGTTAGGGCAGTTTCAGTGGAATGGTGTGACCGAAAGCCAGATTGTAAGCGATCGAAGAGGGAGCAAGAAGAGAGATGGGAGGACAGTTCAAGATGGACGTGTTGTTCCAGTAGTTTGGAGGCATAGGGGAGAAGTGATATCGGGCGATGGCTAGATACAGAGGATGGGACAAGAGAGGACTTTTTGAGGATACTGTAGGTGTGATTGAGGCATGTTTAAAGCTTGAGGGGAAAACACCAGTTGTTAGTGATAGGTAGTGTTGAGCATTCCGATACTGCAAATATTGGGTATCGGCCGATATTCGCTGTATCGGAATTCCAATACCGAGTTCTGATATTTTTGCGATATCGGAAATCGGAATCGGAAGTTCCTATAGTGAATTTATGCACCATAATGGAGTGTAGGCGTTGCGTGGGCGGAGACTGCGTGTGCTCGTTTGCAGGCGGTGTCTGTGCGTGACCGTGGGGCTCTCTGCGTGTGTGCCGGGGCTCTATGCGGTGTGCGAGTGTCTCTGTGCAGCATGTCTCTGTGCGGCGGGTCTCTGTGCGGCGGGTTTCTGTGCGGCGGGTCTCTGTGCGGCGGGTCTCTGTGCGGCGTGTCTCTGTTCGACGTGCGGGGGGTCTCTGTGCAGCGTCTCTGTGGCGTGCGGGGGGTCTGCAGCATGCGGGGTCTCTGTGTGGGGTGTCTCAGTGCGGGCATCGTCCGATGGGACTACAAGTCCCATCGGACGATGCCCGCTACACTGACAGTGATTGACACATTAGCCAATGATGGGACAGTAGTAGTCCCATCATCCGGCTAATGTGTTGAATGAAAAAAAAAAACTCCATACATACATGCTACATACATGCTACATACATACATGCTACATACATACATGCTACATACATACATGCTACATACATACATGCTACATACATACATGCTACATACATACATGCTACATACATGCTACATACATACATGTTGACACAAAAGAGAATAGTAAAACCAAAAACACTCAGTTTGAAAAAAAATTTTTTTTGCAGTAATCCGCAAGTGCTAGTAAAAGATGTAAATTACAGGGTATTTGGTTGATACGTTTTTTGCAAAAAATGTATACTAAGCTGCTCTACCAATCTTCACGGTATACCCATATCAGAGCAGTCCTAACTAATGTATGCAATCCCTATCTGATGTATTTAAAAACCTGATCATCTGTATATTACCTGTGTGAACAGGGTTCAGAGAGGAAAAATCCATGTGTGCATACAGGGTAGAACAGCTTTTGTGCAGATAAAAGCTGTTCTACCCTGTATGCACACATGGATTTTTCCTCTCTGAACCCTGTTCACACAGGTAATATACAGATGATCAGGTTTTTAAATACATCAGATAGGGATTGCATACATTAGTTAGGACTGCTCTGATAAGGGTATACCGTGAAGATTGTTAGAGCAGCTTAGTATACATTTTTTGCAAAAAACGTATCAACCAAATACCCTGTTATTTACATCTTTTACTAGCACTTGCGGATTACTGCAAAAAAATTTTTTCAAACTGAGTGTTTTTGGTTTTACTATTCTCTTTTGTGTCTTCAGGTTTCTTGGTGGTGTGTGAACATGTTCTTACAGACTTGTTCACTGTGCAAGTAGCCCATGTGTTCCTGTTTCCATACATACATGTTACATACATACATGCTACATACATACATGCTACATACATACATGCTACATACATACATGCTACATACATACATGCTACATACATGTTACATACATGTTACGTGCATACATGCTATGTGCATACATGCTACGTGCATACTTGCTACGTACATGCTACATACATGCATACATGTTACATGCATACATGCTACATACATGCATACATGCTACATACATGCTACATACATCCTACATACATGCATACATACTACATACATGCTACATGCATACATACTACATACATGCTACATGCATACATGCTACACACATGCTACATGCATACATGCTACATACATGCTACATACCTACATGCTACATGCATGCTACATACATGCATACATGTTACATGCATACATGCTACATACATGCTACATGCATACATACTACATACATGCTACATGCATACATACTGCATACATGCTACATACCTACATGCATACATGCTACATACATGCTACATACATGCTACATACATACTACATACATACTACATACATTCATACTGCATACATACATATATACATACATGCTACATACAGTACATTCATACATTACATACAATACATAGATATAGTAGAAGAAAAAGTACCGCACACTCGAAACTGGTATAATGCAAAAAGGTATATGCCAGATTTATTCACGAAAACAAGTCAACAATTGCCACTGTGATAATTCGTAGATAGAAACCCGACGTTTCGACCCTCCCGGGTCTTATTCATTAGGTTACTAGGAAAGCAAATAAACAGTATAAGTAGCTGTATGTGACATAACATTATACGTAAAAGAAAACAAATAAGAACAAAAAAGACAAAATAATAAACATTAGACCAAAATATAAAATATAATATGTACAATATATACAAGGCAACCAGAGGCGATGAAGGGAATACTGTCCGGAGCAGCCAAAAGTAAGCCTGTAGCTAAGAGGTAATTCTAGTACATCAGTTACCCACTGTTTAGGGGAAATATAAAGTTTACCTTCACTCTTTTGATACACAGACATAGAAGTGGCAGTGATAGAAGGCAAGACAATGGTCCTTTTAAGGCATAACCTGTCATTATAACAAAATATCAACATTACAAAGTGTATCTGCATTCAGACAGCCTAAGTATGAGTATGGGGATGGGAGGGAAGAGAGTGTGCGGCATATACCTTTTTGCATCATACCAGTTTCGAGTGTGCGGTATTTTTTCTTCTACTATTGACTTGACCACACGGTCTGTTTTACCAGCACCTCCGTGTCCTTGACCAGAGTGCACACCATTATCCTTGTTCAATACATATATATAGACATACAGTACATTAAATAGAAACTCAAGGCAAGGGATACATTTTTTATATAAATGCCTAATGCTATTGTAAAAATGAATATCAAGGTAGAGTGTACAATGCACAATAAGAATTGGCATATATAATTATATGTATCCCATAATGGACATAATAAAGGACAAATCGGAAAAATATACCCCCTGACGAAGGCTGACGCCGAAACGCGCGTCGGGGAGTGGCACATCCAGGAGACGGCAGCATTCCAGGTAACACCTGCTCCAGGCTCACTAACATAGAATACTTGTTATTTATGATTTATTATTTGTGAAATTATGACATATGCCCGGATTTAGGTAGCAGGCACCTGCATTCATATTCCTCCTACCAGTGTAATTATTATTTTTTTTTTTTTGGTCGCACACTTGCACCTTATTCATTTGTACCTTGGCTTTACGTTTTTGCACTGGTTGCACTTTATATTAGTGCATCCATATATACACATAGTTCATGGCATTTGGTATATTCCTAGGTTCACTTTAGCCTATTAAGTACCTTTGGCTTTTTTAAGTGTACCGCCATATATTGCACTTTCCCCATTTTTTGTGCATTTATTTAATTTTACATATTTCTGTGTGTATTTATAGTTTTTTAGTTCTGTGGTGTCACATATGTGTGTATATATATAGGTACATATATTTATTTATCCAACTTGTACCACTTTAGTATTATTTTTTCAACAGCAGGATTATTTATTGCTCCGTCTTCCTGGTATTGTGCCTCTTTTTGGTTTTCTCTCCCCCCTATCATTAGTGTATTTACTTATAAATAAAATTATTTGCATTACAGTTTGGGCATTAGTTCGGTTTGTGTTCTTTTTTCCTTTATACAGTACATTAAACATACATTACATACATGACATACATATAGACATACAGTACATTAAACATACATTACATACTCACCATTACTTGTCAAAATATGAAAAAAAAAAAACAACCAATATACTCCCTGTCCGCAGAAAGCCACGAGTGTCCCACGACGATCTCCCGTGGAGAATGGCAGCAACAGCTGTTGCAACCGCTCTCCGAGGAACCCAGGAACACAATGACGGTGGGAAGGTATCCTTCCGCACTGTATTCCTCCGCTGCTATAAAAAAAAGTCCCTAGTCTCACTTTATGCATCCCACCGCTACACGGGAGTGGGAAGAGAGGGGCTAAGTGCCGGAATTGGCGCATCATACAGATGCGCCATTTCCGGGGCGGCTGTGGACTGGTATTTGTAGCCAATATCCATGGCCCCTCTCTAGGCTATGAATATCAGCCCGCAGCTATCTGCGTAGCCTTTCTGGCTATAAAATATAGGGGGACCCCACGTCATTTTTTCGGGGGGTCCCCCTATTTTAATAGCCAGTAAAGGCTATGCAGACAGCTGCGGGCTGTTATTCATAGCAGGCTACAAATGTTGGCCCCCGGCCGTCGGCTTTCCCCCTCTGGCGCAGAAAATTGCGCGGGAGCCCACGCTGTTTTTTTCCATTTTTTTGTGGTTTTTAATTCAACGCTCCTAAAGGCCTCTTTCACACTTGCGTCGGGCCGACATACCGACGCACGTTGTGAAATTTGTGCCCGACGTGGGCAGCGGATGCAGTTTTTCAACACATCCGCTGCCCATTCTGAAGTGCGGGAAGGAGGGGGCGGAGTTTCTGCTGCGCATGCGCGGTAGAAAATGGCGGACGCGACGGACAAAAAAAAAGTTCACTTGAAGGTTTTTTCGTGCTGACGGTTCGCCAAAACATGACATGATGCTGGTTTTTGGTGCAGTTTTAATGCGGTTTTAGATGCTGTTTTAGATGCTGTTTTTGATGCGGTTTTTGATGCAGTTTTCGTAACGTTTTTTTGATCAGTTTTGATGCATTTTTTGGAAATTATAAACAGAAAATGTTCATAATTTGAATGGAAACATACATGAAAAAACGGATTCGGAGGCCGGATTCATCATTTCACATCTGTTTCATCCGTTTTTTGCTGGATCCGTCGCTGTGCCAGACAGAAAAACCGTTCCTCGGTATGTGTTTTCCGTCCGGCGGAAACAGCTTTTTTGACGGATCCTGCAAAAAACGGATGAAACGTGTGGCCATCAGGCGCAATCTGGCGCTAATACAACTCTATGAGAAGAAAACGGATCTGGCGGAAAAAAACGGATCCGGTAGAAAAAACGGATCTGGCAGGGAAAAAAACGGATCCTGCAAATGTGCTCGCAGCATGCGTCTTTTTCCCATAGACTTTTTTTAGTATTAGCGGCGGATCGCGACGGATGGCCACACGTCGCGTCCGTCGTGCAATGGATTCGTCGTGTTTTGGCGGACCGTCGGCACGTAAAAACGTTCAAGTGAACATTTTTTTGTCCATCGCGTCTGCCATTTTCTACCGCGCATGCGCAGCCGAAACTCCGCCCCCTCCTCCCCCTACTTCAGAATGGGCAGCGGATGCGTTGAAAAACTGCATCCGCTGCCCATGTCGTGCACAAATTTCACAACGTGCGTCGGTACGTCGGCGCATAGCGACGGACCCGTACCGACGCAAGTGTGAAACAGGCCTTTATGAGTGTTGAATTTGAAAAAAAAAAAAACGGCGTGGGCTCCTCCGCATATTTCTGCGCCAGAGGGGGAAAGCCGACAGCCAGGGGCCAATATTTGTAGCCTGCGAAGAATATCAGCCCGCAGGCTACGTGGGGACGTGGGGTCCCCCTATATTTTATAGCCAGAAAGGCTACGCAGACAGCTGCGGGCTGATATTCATAGCCTAGAGAGGGGCCATGGATATTGCCCCCCCCCCCCCCCCCCCCGGCTACAAATACAAGTCCGCAGCTGCCCCGGAAATGGCGCATCTGTACGATGCGCCAATTCCGGCACTTAGTCCCTCTCTTCCCACTCTCGTGTAGCGGTGGGATATGGGGTAATAAGGGGTTAATGTCACCTTGCTATTGTAAGGTGACAATAAGCCAGGTTAATAACGGAGAGGCGTCAATAAGACGCCTATCCATTATTAATCCAATAGTAAGAAAGGGTTAATAAAACACACAAACATTAGAAAAAAGTATTTTAATATTCTTCATTTCACCATACTTACCATACTTCAGCGCCTGCAAAAAAACGTAAAATAATAAACCATATACTACCTGTCCGCCATGGTCCAATTAATAACGAGTGTCCCACGACGTTCTCCCCTATAGAACAGTGACATCGGGTGATGTCACCGCTCTATAGGTCCCTCAGTGACTTGTAGTCCCATCGGACGATGCCCGCACTGAGACACCCCGCATGCCACACAGACACCCTGCACGCCGCACAGACACCCCGCACGCCGCAGACACCCCGCACAGAGACCCCGCACGCCTCACAGACACCCCCCCGCACGCCACAGACCCCCCACACAGAGACACGCTGCACAGAGCCCTCCCCCCCCCCCACGCCGCATAGAGCCCGGGCAGTCCCGGCACGCCGCATACAGCCCCGGAAGGCACGTACAGATCCCTGGCAGGCCCGCACAGACCCCGCCCACAGACACTCAGTGTCCGCCCACGCACCGCCCACACTCTTCCCCCTCCAGCACAGCATATAGAAGGACAGAAAGGGCTTATTTATGTTCCGATAATTGTGTCCCATTGACTAGCATTGGTAACGGGTATCGGTATCGGCGATATCCAATATTTTTTTGGGGATATCGGCTGATCCAATCCGATACCGATACTTTTGAATATCGGAAGGTATCGCTCAACACTAGTGATAGGTTGAAGAGATGGGTTAGGGTTGGGATGAAGACTGTGGCGAGGTTTGGGATGAAGTGGGATGGGATCGGGTCAAGTGCACAGGTGGTGAGATGCGATCTTGAGAGTAGAGTGGAGAGTCGATCGTCTGTAATGGTGGAGAAGTTGGTTTTGGAGGTGGAGGGCTGGGACGTCGGGAGGAAGGGCTCTGGTTGTTGTTGGCCAGAACTGTCTCTGATGTTATCAATCTTCTGCTTGAAAAATGAGGCAAAGTCTTCAGCTGAGATGAGTGGGGAGGGAGGATGTGTTGGGGGACGGAAGAGAGAATTGAAGGTGTTGAATAACTGTTTAGGGTTGTGAGACAGGGAGGATATGAGAGATGAGAAGTCGGTTTGTTTAGCTGTGGCGAGTGTGGTCTTGAAAGTAGTGAGGGACTGTTTGAATGCGATGAAGTGTTCGTTGGAGCGGGAACTTTTCCATCTCCGCTCAGCAGCCCTGGAAGCTCGCCTCAGTTCATTGGTCAGGCTGGTGTGCCAGGGCTGTCTGTCGATTTTGCGAGCTTTGGTATGTGTAAGTGGGGCAGCAGATTCCAATGCTATAGCTATTGTGATGTTCTATAGAGTGGCAGCGTCATCTGCATTGTGTAGAGAACTTATGTCTGTGAGAGGGAGGAGGGATTCAGAGAATGAATGTAGGTCAAGGTGTTTAAGATTTCTGCGAGGGTGTGAAAGTTTGTGGGGTGGGGATTGTAGACATGGAGTGGAGAGGGAAGAGAATGTGAGAAGGTTGTGGTCAGAAAGAGGAAGAGGTGAGTTAGAGAGGTTAGATAGGGAGTAGAGGCGGGGGAAGATGAGGTCCAGTGTGTGACCGTCTTTGTGGGTGGCTGCAGAAGACCATTGAGTGAGGCCGAAGGAGGACGTCAGAGATAGAAGTTTAGTGGCAGCTGAGAGGGAAGTGTCAATGGGGATGTTGAAGTTGCCCATGATGATAGTGGGGATGTCCGTGGAAAGGAAATGAAGTAGCCAGGTGATTAAGTGGTCAAAGAAGGTGGTGGCTGGCCTTGGGGGTGGTAAATGACAGCCAGTTGGAGGGGGAGTAGATGCGCACAGAGTGCACCTCAGAGGAAGGGAGGGTAACAGAGGGTGGCAGTGGCATTGGGGTGAAGGAGCAGTTATCTGACAGGAGAAAACCAACTCCTCGCCCATGTTTGCTGCTGGGGCGGGGTGTGTGAGAAAGGTGGAAGCCACCATATGAAAGTGCAGCAGGGGAGGCTGTGTCAAAAGGAGTGAGCCAGGTTTCGGTGATGGCGAGGAAGGAAAGTTTGGTAGCAACAAAAGATCATGGATGTAGGAAAGCTTGTTGCAGACAGCAAGCGTTCCACAGAGCTCCTGTTAGTGGGACTGGGGAAGCGGGGGCTGGGTGAATGGGTATAAGGTTAGAGAGGTTACGGAACTTTGTGATATAGCGTGGATAGGGGCTAGAAATGACTGTGGGAATATGGTGAGGAGGACCAGGATTTGGAGAGATATCACCAGCAGTGAGAAGGAGCAGAGAAAGTGTTAGCAGGTGAGAGCAGGAGAGGGCATGAGGGGGCTGTCTGTGTTTGGAGACAGAGGATTGTATGTTGAGGAACAGTTCTGAGGAGGAGGTGAGATGGATGGGGGAGGATTGAGGAAGAGATGAACAGTTCCTTACTTGGTGTAGGGATTAGGGGAGTTAGCAGAAAGGAATCACACTGCAGACTGAAGTCTTTGCAGACTTGAGCTATGCAATATATCTGCCACAAACTGCATTCAGGTGTGAAGCAGAGAGGAGTGGTCTCTGTTCATCTTGGTCAGAGAATTAAGAGTGGACCAGATGCATATAATCAAACCAAAGTAAATAGCACGGGTGGAGGGGGGGGGGGGTGAAGCTGGGGTTGGTTAAGAAACATACCAAGTGGAAGATAGGAGTAGAGGCAAGTCTGTGTGGAAAGATGGATTACACTACATGCACTTCATAGACAGACAGAGCAGGAGAGCTGGGTGGATCAACATACCATGTGAATGCTAGGTGCAGGGGCGACTCTGTGTGCAAAGCTGGGTGATGTAGTATATGCACTTCATAGACAGACAGAGCAGGAGCAGGAGAGCTGGGTGGATCAACATACCTGTAGGAAGAACATACATGCTTGTTATCTATGTATAGATCTATCTATCCATCTCATTCCTTCTATCTATTATTTATCTACCTATATTTATATCTATCTATTATCTATCATCTATCTATCCATCTCATTCCTTCTATCTATTATTTATCTACCTATATTTATATCTACAGTGGGGCAAAAAAGCATTTAGTCAGTCAGCAATAGTGCAAGTTCCACCACTTAAAAAGATGAGAGGCGTCTGTAATTTACATCATAGGTAGACCTCAACTATGGGAGACAAACTGAGAAAAAAAAATCCAGAAAATCACATTGTCTGTTTTTTTAACATTTTATTTGCATATTATGGTGGAAAATAAGTATTTGGTCAGAAACAAAATTTCATCTCAATACTTTGTAATCTATCCTTTGTTGGCAATGACAGAGGTCAAACGTTTTCTGTAAGTCTTCACAAGGTTGCCACACACTGTTGTTGGTATGTTGGCCCATTCCTCCATGCAGATCTCCTCTAGAACAGTGATGTTTTTGGCTTTTCGCTTGGCAACACGGACTTTCAACTGCCTCCAAAGGTTTTCTATAGGGTTGAGTTCTGGAGACTGGCTAGGCCACTCCAGGAGCTTGAAATGCTTCTTACGAAGCCACTCCTTCGTTGCCCTGGCGGTGTGCTTTGGATCATTGTCATGTTGAAAAACCCAGCCACGTTTCATCTTCAATGCACTTGCTGATAGAAGGAGGTTTGCACTCAAAATTTCACGATACATGGCCCCATTCATTCTTTCATGTACCCGGATCAGTCGTCCTGGCCCCTTTGCAGAGAAACAGCCCCAAAGCATGATGTTTCCACCACCATGCTTTACAGTAGGTATGGTGTTTGATGGATGCAACTCAGTATTCTTTTTCCTCCAAACACGACAAGTTGTGTTTCTACCAAACAGTTCCAGTTTGGTTTCATCAGACCATAGGACATTCTCCCAAAACTCCTCTGGATCATCCAAATGCTCTCTAGCAAACTTCAGACGGGCCCGGACATGTACTGGCTTAAGCAGTGGGACACGTCTGGCACTGCAGGATCTGAGTCCATGGTGGCGTAGTGTGTTACTTATGGTAGGCCTTGTTACATTGGTCCCAGCTCTCTGCAGTTCATTCACTAGGTCCCCCCGCGTGGTTCTGGGATTTTTGCTCACCGTTCTTGTGATCATTCTGACCCCAGGGGGTGGGATTTTGCGTGGAGCCCCAGATCGAGGGAGATTATCAGTGGTCTTGTATGTCTTCCATTTTCTAATTATTGCTCCCACTGTTGATTTCTTCACTCCAAGCTGGTTGGCTATTGCAGATTCAGTCTTCCCAGCCTGGTGCAGGGCTACAATTTTGTTTCTGGTGTCCTTTGACAGCTCTTTGGTCTTCACCATAGTGGAGTTTGGAGTGTGACTGTTTGAGGGTGTGCACAGGTGTCTTTTTATACTGATAACAAGTTTAAACAGGTGCCATTACTACAGGTAATGAGTGGAGGAAAGAGGAGACTCTTAAAGAAGAAGTTACAGGTCTGTGAGAGCCAGAAATCTTGATTGTTTGTTTCTGACCAAATACTTATTTTCCACCATAATATGCAAATAAAATGATAAAAAAAACAGACAATGTGATTTTCTGGATTTTTTTTCTCAGTTTGTCTCCCATAGTTGAGGTCTACCTATGATGTAAATTACAGACCCTCTCATCTTTTTAAGTGGTGGAACTTGCACTATTGCTGACTGACTAAATACTTTTTTGCCCCACTGTATCTATTATCTATCATCTATCTATCCATCTCATTCCTTCTATCTATTATTTATCTACCTATATTTATATCTATCTATTATCTATCATCTATCTATCCATCTCATTCCTTCTATCTATTATTTATCTATCTATATTTATGTCTATTATCTATCATTTATCTATCTATCTATCTATCTATCTATCTATCTATCTATCTATCTGTGTGTATAATGGAGTGTGGGTTGGACAAATGTAAAAGAGGAGGTTGGACAAGAAATGACATAACAAATCTTTTTTTTTTGTTCAATAATACATCTTTATTTAGCTTTCAAAAACGAATTAAAAACGCATCAAAAACGCACCTGCGTTTTCTGCCAAGAGATGCAGATTCAGTGCAGAAAAATCTGCAGGCAAATCTGCAACGTCTGCACATACCCTAACGGTAACCCCTACTTTAGCCTAACAGTAACCCTAAGACCTCTTTCACATTTCCGTCGGAATGTGAACGTTGCTATGCGTCGTTCTGTGCAAAAAACACATCCTGCAAAGTTGTCCGCAGGATGCGTTTTTGCACATAGACTTGTACTACTGACGCACCGCGACCTATGGACACACGTTCCATACGTCGTGCACTGGATGCGTCGGTATATGGCGCACCATCGTTGCAAAAAAAGTTCAACGGAACGTTTTTACGCACGTCGGGTCCTGCATTTCTGACCGCGCATGTGCGGCCGGAACTCCGCCCCTCCTCCCCGGGACTTTACAGTGGGCAGCGGACGCGTTGAAACCAGGGATTCAAGCTTCAGGAGGCTAATTTGCATATTCCAGGTGCCTTCTGGGAGAAGCGAAGTCTCCCTAAGCTAGAAGATCGTTGGGTACAGCCGGGACCAGCTGCTTCGAAAGCATCACCAAACCAGGGATTCAAGCTTCAGGAGGCTAATTTGCATATTCCAGGTGCCTTCTGGGAGAAGCGAAGTCTCCCTAAGCTAGAAGATCGTTGGGTACAGCCGGGACCAGCTGCTTCGAAAGCATCACCAAACCAGGGATTCAAGCTTCAGGAGGCTAATTTGCATATTCCAGGTGCCTTCTGGGAGAAGCGAAGTCTCCCTAAGCTAGAAGATCGTTGGGTACAGCCGGGACCAGCTGCTTCGAAAGCATCACCAAACCAGGGATTCAAGCTTCAGGAGGCTAATTTGCATATTCCAGGTGCCTTCTGGGAGAAGCGAAGTCTCCCTAAGCTAGAAGATCGTTGGGTACAGCCGGGACCAGCTGCTTCGAAAGCATCACCAAACCAGGGATTCAAGCTTCAGGAGGCTAATTTGCATATTCCAGGTGCCTTCTGGGAGAAGCGAAGTCTCCCTAAGCTAGAAGATCGTTGGGTACAGCCGGGACCAGCTGCTTCGAAAGCATCACCAAACCAGGGATTCAAGCTTCAGGAGGCTAATTTGCATATTCCAGGTGCCTTCTGGGAGAAGCGAAGTCTCCCTAAGCTAGAAGATCGTTGGGTACAGCCGGGACCAGCTGCTTCGAAAGCATCACCAAACCAGGGATTCAAGCTTCAGGAGGCTAATTTGCATATTCCAGGTGCCTTCTGGGAGAAGCGAAGTCTCCCTAAGCTAGAAGATCGTTGGGTACAGCCGGGACCAGCTGCTTCGAAAGCATCACCAAACCAGGGATTCAAGCTTCAGGAGGCTAATTTGCATATTCCAGGTGCCTTCTGGGAGAAGCGAAGTCTCCCTAAGCTAGAAGATCGTTGGGTACAGCCGGGACCAGCTGCTTCGAAAGCATCACCAAACCAGGGATTCAAGCTTCAGGAGGCTAATTTGCATATTCCAGGTGCCTTCTGGGAGAAGCGAAGTCTCCCTAAGCTAGAAGATCGTTGGGTACAGCCGGGACCAGCTGCTTCGAAAGCATCACCAAACCAGGGATTCAAGCTTCAGGAGGCTAATTTGCATATTCCAGGTGCCTTCTGGGAGAAGCGAAGTCTCCCTAAGCTAGAAGATCGTTGGGTACAGCCGGGACCAGCTGCTTCGAAAGCATCACCAAACCAGGGATTCAAGCTTCAGGAGGCTAATTTGCATATTCCAGGTGCCTTCTGGGAGAAGCGAAGTCTCCCTAAGCTAGAAGATCGTTGGGTACAGCCGGGACCAGCTGCTTCGAAAGCATCACCAAACCAGGGATTCAAGCTTCAGGAGGCTAATTTGCATATTCCAGGTGCCTTCTGGGAGAAGCGAAGTCTCCCTAAGCTAGAAGATCGTTGGGTACAGCCGGGACCAGCTGCTTCGAAAGCATCACCAAACCAGGGATTCAAGCTTCAGGAGGCTAATTTGCATATTCCAGGTGCCTTCTGGGAGAAGCGAAGTCTCCCTAAGCTAGAAGATCGTTGGGTACAGCCGGGACCAGCTGCTTCGAAAGCATCACCAAACCAGGGATTCAAGCTTCAGGAGGCTAATTTGCATATTCCAGGTGCCTTCTGGGAGAAGCGAAGTCTCCCTAAGCTAGAAGATCGTTGGGTACAGCCGGGACCAGCTGCTTCGAAAGCATCACCAAACCAGGGATTCAAGCTTCAGGAGGCTAATTTGCATATTCCAGGTGCCTTCTGGGAGAAGCGAAGTCTCCCTAAGCTAGAAGATCGTTGGGTACAGCCGGGACCAGCTGCTTCGAAAGCATCACCAAACCAGGGATTCAAGCTTCAGGAGGCTAATTTGCATATTCCAGGTGCCTTCTGGGAGAAGCGAAGTCTCCCTAAGCTAGAAGATCGTTGGGTACAGCCGGGACCAGCTGCTTCGAAAGCATCACCAAACCAGGGATTCAAGCTTCAGGAGGCTAATTTGCATATTCCAGGTGCCTTCTGGGAGAAGCGAAGTCTCCCTAAGCTAGAAGATCGTTGGGTACAGCCGGGACCAGCTGCTTCGAAAGCATCACCAAACCAGGGATTCAAGCTTCAGGAGGCTAATTTGCATATTCCAGGTGCCTTCTGGGAGAAGCGAAGTCTCCCTAAGCTAGAAGATCGTTGGGTACAGCCGGGACCAGCTGCTTCGAAAGCATCACCAAACCAGGGATTCAAGCTTCAGGAGGCTAATTTGCATATTCCAGGTGCCTTCTGGGAGAAGCGAAGTCTCCCTAAGCTAGAAGATCGTTGGGTACAGCCGGGACCAGCTGCTTCGAAAGCATCACCAAACCAGGGATTCAAGCTTCAGGAGGCTAATTTGCATATTCCAGGTGCCTTCTGGGAGAAGCGAAGTCTCCCTAAGCTAGAAGATCGTTGGGTACAGCCGGGACCAGCTGCTTCGAAAGCATCACCAAACCAGGGATTCAAGCTTCAGGAGGCTAATTTGCATATTCCAGGTGCCTTCTGGGAGAAGCGAAGTCTCCCTAAGCTAGAAGATCGTTGGGTACAGCCGGGACCAGCTGCTTCGAAAGCATCACCAAACCAGGGATTCAAGCTTCAGGAGGCTAATTTGCATATTCCAGGTGCCTTCTGGGAGAAGCGAAGTCTCCCTAAGCTAGAAGATCGTTGGGTACAGCCGGGACCAGCTGCTTCGAAAGCATCACCAAACCAGGGATTCAAGCTTCAGGAGGCTAATTTGCATATTCCAGGTGCCTTCTGGGAGAAGCGAAGTCTCCCTAAGCTAGAAGATCGTTGGGTACAGCCGGGACCAGCTGCTTCGAAAGCATCACCAAACCAGGGATTCAAGCTTCAGGAGGCTAATTTGCATATTCCAGGTGCCTTCTGGGAGAAGCGAAGTCTCCCTAAGCTAGAAGATCGTTGGGTACAGCCGGGACCAGCTGCTTCGAAAGCATCACCAAACCAGGGATTCAAGCTTCAGGAGGCTAATTTGCATATTCCAGGTGCCTTCTGGGAGAAGCGAAGTCTCCCTAAGCTAGAAGATCGTTGGGTACAGCCGGGACCAGCTGCTTCGAAAGCATCACCAAACCAGGGATTCAAGCTTCAGGAGGCTAATTTGCATATTCCAGGTGCCTTCTGGGAGAAGCGAAGTCTCCCTAAGCTAGAAGATCGTTGGGTACAGCCGGGACCAGCTGCTTCGAAAGCATCACCAAACCAGGGATTCAAGCTTCAGGAGGCTAATTTGCATATTCCAGGTGCCTTCTGGGAGAAGCGAAGTCTCCCTAAGCTAGAAGATCGTTGGGTACAGCCGGGACCAGCTGCTTCGAAAGCATCACCAAACCAGGGATTCAAGCTTCAGGAGGCTAATTTGCATATTCCAGGTGCCTTCTGGGAGAAGCGAAGTCTCCCTAAGCTAGAAGATCGTTGGGTACAGCCGGGACCAGCTGCTTCGAAAGCATCACCAAACCGCGCGCCGTAAGGCGCGCGAATTTTTGCCTGTAGGACATTATTGCAAGAGAGCTTGGCTGAGTAGATTACACAAGAAGGAAAACACACAGCAAGTCAGCAGGATCTAGGAGCAACATGGCAGATGTGACAACCTACATGGTGAGCTGCAGCATGTGCTACATGTTCACAGATCGACCAGAAGAAGAATCCAATTTCACCTGTCAGAAGTGTAGACTAGTGGCCCTTTTAGAAGAAAAGGTGCGGGGTCTGGAAGAAAGAATAGCAACTTTGAAACTCATCAAAGAGAATGAAGACTTTCTAGACAGAACAGAAGCATCTCTACTGGTCACAGAAGGTGCAAAAAGTGTCAGAGAACCTCCAAAAGCAGATGAGTGGAAGCATGTGACCAAAAGAAGCAAGAAGACCATGGAGAAATCACCAACCACACAACTGAAGAACCGATATCAAATCTTTGTAGAGGATGAAGATGGCACACCCAAGAATGAAGCAATACCAGCAAGCAAAAAAGAAAAGGGCACACAGCAACAAGTGACAGCAAAAAGTACAGCCAAGAAGCAACGAAGAGTGGTGGTGGTGGGAGACTCACTACTGAGAGGCACAGAAGCAGCCATCTGCAGACCGGACATAACTGCAAGAGAAGTATGCTGCCTTCCAGGTGCGATGATCAAGGATGTGACCGATAGGATACCAAAGCTCTTCAGCTCCAAGGACGTCCACCCATTTCTTCTGATACATGTTGGCACCAATGACACGGCAAGGAAGGACCTACCGACAATCTGCAAGGACTTTGAAGAGTTGGGGAAGAAAGTAAAGGAACTGGATGCACAGGTAGTTTTTTCTTCTATCCTTCCAGTAGACGGGCATGGCACCAGGAGATGGAACAGGATCCTTGATGCAAACAACTGGCTAAGACGATGGTGCAGACAACAAGGATTCGGATTCCTGGACCACGGTGTGAATTACTTGTACGATGGACTCCTCGCCAGAGACGGACTACACCTCAACAAACCTGGGAAACACACATTCGCCAGAAGACTCGCTACACTCATCAGGAGGGCGTTAAACTAGAAGAAGAGGGGACGGGAAGAAAAACATTAGACTCGAACAAAGACGACCCAGGAAAACATACTCAGAAGGGAGGTAAGAACATTTCTAAAACAATCCACAGTGAGGAGATTGGAACAAAACAAAATCCTCTGAACTGCATGCTCGCAAACGCCAGAAGCCTGACAAACAAGATGGAAGAACTAGAAGCAGAAATATCTACAGGTAACTTTGACATAGTGGGAATAACCGAGACATGGTTAGATGAAAGCTATGACTGGGCAGTTAACTTACAGGGTTACAGTCTGTTTAGAAAGGATCGTAAAAATCGGAGAGGAGGAGGGGTTTGTCTCTATGTAAAGTCTTGTCTAAAGTCCACTTTAAGGGAGGATATTAGCGAAGGGAATGAGGATGTCGAGTCCATATGGGTTGAAATTCATGGAGGGAAAAATGGTAACAAAATTCTCATTGGGGTCTGTTACAAACCCCCAAATATAACAGAAACCATGGAAAGTCTACTTCTAAAGCAGATAGATGAAGCTGCAACCCATAATGAGGTCCTGGTTATGGGGGACTTTAACTACCCGGATATTAACTGGGAAACAGAAACCTGTGAAACCCATAAAGGCAACAGGTTTCTGCTAATAACCAAGAAAAATTATCTTTCACAATTGGTGCAGAATCCAACCAGAGGAGCAGCACTTTTAGACCTAATACTATCTAATAGACCTGACAGAATAACAAATCTGCAGGTGGTTGGGCATTTAGGAAATAGCGACCACAATATTGTGCAGTTTCACCTGTCTTTCACTAGGGGGACTTGTCAGGGAGTCACAAAAACATTGAACTTTAGGAAGGCAAAGTTTGAACAGCTTAGAGATGCCCTTAATCTGGTAGAATGGGACAATATCCTCAGAAATGAGAATACAGATAATAAATGGGAAATGTTTAAGAACATCCTAAATAGGCAGTGTAAGCGGTTTATACCTTGTGGGAATAAAAGGACTAGAAATAGGAAAAACCCAATGTGGCTAAACAAAGAAGTAAGACAGGCAATTAACAGTAAAAAGAAAGCATTTGCACTACTAAAGCAGGATGGCACCATTGAAGCTCTAAAAAACTATAGGGAGAAAAATACTTTATCTAAAAACTAATTAAAGCTGCCAAAAAGGAAACAGAGAAGCACATTGCTAAGGAGAGTAAAACTAATCCCAAACTGTTCTTCAACTATATCAATAGTAAAAGAATAAAAACTGAAAATGTAGGCCCCTTAAAAAATAGTGAGGAAAGAATGGTTGTAGATGACGAGGAAAAAGCTAACATATTAAACACCTTCTTCTCCACGGTATTCACGGTGGAAAATGAAATGCTAGGTGAAATCCCAAGAAACAATGAAAACCCTATATTAAGGGTCACCAATCTAACCCAAGAAGAGGTGCGAAACCGGCTAAATAAGATTAAAATAGATAAATCTCCGGGTCCGGATGGCATACACCCACGAGTACTAAGAGAACTAAGTAATGTAATAGATAAACCATTATTTCTTATTTTTAGGGACTCTATAGCGACAGGGTCTGTTCCGCAGGACTGGCGCATAGCAAATGTGGTGCCAATATTCAAAAAGGGCTCTAAAAGTGAACCTGGAAATTATAGGCCAGTAAGTCTAACCTCTATTGTTGGTAAAATATTTGAAGGGTTTCTGAGGGATGTTATTCTGGATTATCTCAATGAGAATAACTGTTTAACTCCATATCAGCATGGGTTTATGAGAAATCGCTCCTGTCAAACCAATCTAATCAGTTTTTATGAAGAGGTAAGCTATAGGCTGGACCACGGTGAGTCATTGGACGTGGTATATCTCGATTTTTCCAAAGCGTTTGATACCGTGCCGCACAAGAGGTTGGTACACAAAATGAGAATGCTTGGTCTGGGGGAAAATGTGTGTAAATGGGTTAGTAACTGGCTTAGTGATAGAAAGCAGAGGGTGGTTATAAATGGTATAGTCTCTAACTGGGTCGCTGTGACCAGTGGGGTACCGCAGGGGTCAGTATTGGGACCTGTTCTCTTCAACATATTCATTAATGATCTGGTAGAAGGTTTACACAGTAAAATATCGATATTTGCAGATGATACAAAACTATGTAAAGCAGTTAATACAAGAGAAGATAGTATTCTGCTACAGATGGATCTGGATAAGTTGGAAACTTGGGCTGAAAGGTGGCAGATGAGGTTTAACAATGATAAATGTAAGGTTATACACATGGGAAGAGGGAATCAATATCACCATTACACACTGAACGGGAAACCACTGGGTAAATCTGACAGGGAGAAGGACTTGGGGATCCTAGTTAATGATAAACTTACCTGGAGCAGCCAGTGCCAGGCAGCAGCTGCCAAGGCAAACAGGATCATGGGGTGCATTAAAAGAGGTCTGGATACACATGATGAGAGCATTATACTGCCTCTGTACAAATCCCTAGTTAGACCGCACATGGAGTACTGTGTCCAGTTTTGGGCACCGGTGCTCAGGAAGGATATAATGGAACTAGAGAGAGTACAAAGGAGGGCAACAAAATTAATAAAGGGGATGGGAGAACTACAATACCCAGATAGATTAGCGAAATTAGGATTATTTAGTCTAGAAAAAAGACGACTGAGGGGCGATCTAATAACCATGTATAAGTATATAAGGGGACAATACAAATATCTCGCTGAGGATCTGTTTATACCAAGGAAGGTGACGGGCACAAGGGGGCATTCTTTGCGTCTGGAGGAGAGAAGGTTTTTCCACCAACATAGAAGAGGATTCTTTACTGTTAGGGCAGTGAGAATCTGGAATTGCTTGCCTGAGGAGGTGGTGATGGCGAACTCAGTCGAGGGGTTCAAGAGAGGCCTGGATGTCTTCCTGGAGCAGAACAATATTGTATCATACAATTATTAGGTTCTGTAGAAGGACGTAGATCTGGGTATTTATTATAATGGAATATAGGCTGAACTGGATGGACAAATGTCTTTTTTCGGCCTTACTAACTATGTTACTATGTTACTATGTTATGTTACTGTGTCCGCTGCCCACGTTGTGGCGAATTTGCACGTCATCGGTACGTCGGGACGACGCTTAGCTACGGCCCTGTACAGACGGAAGTGTGAAAGAGGCTTAACTTTAGCCCCAACACTAACCCTAACTATAGCACTAACCCTAACCTGCCTTATCTGTTTTTTTTTTACTTTTTAACAAGATGGCTGACTGACACAGCTGTTGCCAGCAGCACTTCTAACACTGTTTCTGCTCTAATCTCTCACTGACATCTGAGGAGAAACAGCGTTTTTATGAGGCAGATCGCCCGGGAAAGTTCATTGCTACAACACACTTTCTTAGTGATTTGTCTCATTGGCTGGCGTGATGCTGATGTCATCAGGACCTGAACCAACCAGGTCTCGATAAGGTCGGGGGTCACAGCAAGGGTTGTGCGCCGGAATCCCATCGTTATAGCTAGCGCCGATGTTTATCGTTGGCGGTCACGAAGCGGTTAAGTTAAGGGTACCATCATTTCTGTCCAGGCCTATTTCATGAGTTTTTTTTTTTTTAAATTCTGTGGAAGCATGGTTAAAAGGCAATGTCTGACTTTAATTTGTTCATTCTCATAGATTTTTGATTTGTTATTATTTTTGTCAGATTCAAGTTATTTCTGTGAGCATTCTGGGTTTTCTGTCATTAAACGAGGGATACCAACAATTTTGACCACGTGTGTAGGAGGAATTAATATTTTGACTCCACAGCCACTTTCTGGAAATCAGCACGCAGTGGATGTTGGAGAGTGAAAATTACAATTTTCCATTTTATTACCCAGCACATAATGCTCCAGGAGACACACACTGCAAATTAAGTGGATTCTTCTCACTATAATATTACTAAATACAGGGATCCTAAATGTTGTTTGAGCACACTGCAAGACTCAGAAGTGAGAGCGGATTTTGCTGGATTGGTTTATAGAAACTGTTACTTTTCAACAGCCTTTGAGCCACTAGTAGTGTGGGAACCTCTGTTTTTCCATTGACAGATGATGGACCTGAGTGGGGACTTGGCTTTTTGTGAGATGAGAATAAGTATTATTTTCGCCTACATAACATTGATTGGCTTCTTTTTATTTGATAGTTGGGAGGCTGAATGAACAAACAGTTGAACACCACGCACTACTGGCTCATCCAACAAGGTGGACTGTCATTGTCTTGATGAATAATTAAAGGGAACCTGTCACCCCCAAAATGGAAGGTGAGCTAAGTCCACTGTCATCAGGAGCTTATCTACAGCATTCTGTAATGCTGTAGATAAGCCCCCGATGTTACCTGAAAGATAATAAAAAGAGGTTAGATTATACTCACCCAGTGGCGGTCCCGCTGCGGTGGGCTTCACTGGTCTGGTCCGGCGCCTCCTATCTTCATTCCATGACGTCCTCTTCTGGTCTTCATGCCGCGGCTCTGGCGCAGGCATACTTTCTCTGCCCTGTTAAGGGCAGAGCAAAGTACTGCAGTGTGCAGGCGCCGGGAAAGGTCAGAGAGGCCCAGCGCCTGCGCACTGCAGTACTTTGCTCTGCCCTAAACAGGGCAGACAAAGTACGCCTGCGCCAGAGCCACTCCGTGAAGACCAGAAGAGGATGTCATGGAATGAAGATAGGAGGCGCCGGACAGGACCAGCGACGCCCTTCGGCCGGACAGCTGCGGGACCGCCCCTGGGTGAGTATAATCTAACCTCTTTTGATCATCTTTCAGGTAACATTGGGAGCTTATCTACAGCATTACAGAATGCTGTAGATAATCCCCTGATGACTGGGCTTGGCTCACCTTCCATTTTGGGGGTGACAGGTTCCCTTTAAAGTTTTTTACATAGCTTGCCATTTTTATCGACAGTTTATGTAGAAATGTTCAAAAATCTAAAACTCAAGGATATTTTATTAAAAAAAAAAGTTTTTTGTCTTGGCAGATGACTGTACCAGGAGATCAGAGGGACAGCTGACATCTTCAATTTTTAAATCTGATAATCTTGAGATCCTACAAGATACAACTAAAGTGATTGCTGTTACTCCAGATATATCGACATCCATTCACAGCAAAGATCTGTCATCCGATCCTATGAAACAGGTCCCATCTTCTGATTCATTACTGACTACTAAGGAAAATCAAAGTCACAAAAGAGGCATTAAAAAACAAACTGCTCCTAAAGCAAAAAAGTCATTTTCATGTTCAGAATGTGGGAAATGTTTTAGGAAATCAGATTTGGTTATTCACTGTAGAATTCACACAGGGGATAAGCCTTTTTCCTGTTCAGAATGTGGCAAATGTTTTAACAGCAAATCAGATTTGGTTATTCACTGTAGAATTCACACAGGGGAGAAGCCTTTTTCCTGTTCAGAATGTGGGAAATGTTTTAACCAGAAAGGGAGTCTAGTTACTCACCAGAGAACTCATACAGGGGAGAAGCCCTTTTCCTGTTCAGAATGTGGGAAATGTTTTAACCAGAAATCAGATTTGGTTAATCACCATAGAATTCACACAGGGGAGAAGCCTTTTTCCTGTTCAGAATGTGGGAAATGTTTTAACTGGAAAGGGAGTCTAATTAGTCACAAGAGAACTCATACAGGGGAGAAGCCTTTTTCCTGTTCAAATTGTAGGAAATGTTTTAACCAGAAAGGGAGTCTAATTAGTCACCAGAGAACTCATACAGGGGAGAAGCCCTTTTCCTGTTCAGAATGTGGGAAATGTTTTAGCCAGAAATCATATTTGGTTAGTCACCAGAGAACTCACACAGGGGAGAAGCCTTTTTCCTGTTCAGAATGTGGGAAATGTTTTAAATGGAAACAGCTTCTTGTTAGTCACCAGAGAGCTCACACAGATGAGAAGCCTTTTTCCTGTTCAGAATGTGGGAAATGGTTTATCCAGAAAAAAGATTTGGTTATTCACTGTAGAATTCACACAGGGGAGAAGCCTTTTTCCTGTTCAAAATGTGGGAAATGTTTTAACCATAAAGGGAGTCTAGTTAATCACCAGAGAACTCATACAGGGGAGAAGCCCTTTTCCTGTTCAGAATGTGGGAAATGTTTTAGCCAGAAATTATATTTGGTTAGTCACCAGAGAACTCACACAGGGGAGAAGCCTTTTTCCTGTTCAGAATGTGGGAAATGTTTTAAATGGAAACAGCTTCTTGTTACTCACCAGAGAGCTCACACAGATGAGAAGCCTTTTTCCTGTTCAGAATGTGGGAAATGTTTTATCCAGAAAAAAGATTTGGTTATTCACTGTAGAATTCACACAGGGGAGAAGCCTTTTTCCTGTTCAAAATGTGGGAAATGTTTTAACCAAAAAGGGAGTCTAGTTAGTCACCAGAGAACTCATACAGGGGAGAAGCCCTTTTCCTGTTCAGAATGTGGGAAATGTTTTAGGCAGAAATCAAATTTGGTTAGCCACCAGAGAACTCACAGAGGGGAGAAGTCTTTTTCCTGTTCAGAATGTGGGAAATGTTTTAAATGGAAACAGCTTCTTGTTAGACATCACTGCAGTCACACAGAGGAGAACCCTTTTTCGTTTTCTTAATGTGGAAAATATTTTACTTGGAAATCAACTGTTGATAAACATCAGAGATTTCACATAGGGGAGAAGCCTTTTTTATGTTCATAATGTTGGAATAGTTTTAACCAAAACATAATCGTCTTAAAGGGGTTGTCTCTTGTCATTCCTCATGTTTGCTGACAAAAGGTTAAAATTAAACTTTATTAATTCCAAATGTAAAACTATACCGATAATTCACCCCCTGAAGGTTAGTCAGTAGGTGACTAATAGAAAAAACATGTACCCCACAGTTCAGTATATAGGGTGAGGTGATGTATATACACTCACTCTCCAAGCCTCTCATTTCTACGGACATCGTCCTCACCAAAGGCGACTCATCAGGAGACTATTTAATAGTGACCTATATTGAAGCGAGACTAGACAAAAAAAAAACAAAATCAGGTATCATGTTATCCGAAACAGTCAGAAAACTAGCCACATATTGGCAGATCCCAGACCTCAAACTATATATTTCGTAAGTTTATAAGCCACTCCAGTGTCAGGAATAGATAGTATGTGACAATACATTATAATTCTTGTGTTTTTCTCCTATAGGGACTGCCCTAGTTTGGTATTGTAACAGCTGTTAATTAGTAGTGCAGACAAATTGTCCTAGACTAAACTCCGTTTTCAGATGGCCCAATATATACCACTCAGGGAAAACTTACCTGCTCCAAAGATCAATAGCAGCTTCTAACTAATGGCCATGCTGCGGCCTGTCAAGGAATGAGTGCAATATCGTTATAAAGACTAGGGATGTGTGCAATCATAATGTCTGGAAGATCTGTGCCATTATTTAGTATGAATATGGAGATTATCTCTGAAAGTTAAGTGTTCCCTGAGCGGTATATACTGTATTGTCACATACTATCTATTCCTGACACTGCAGTGGCTTATAAGCTTACGAAGTACCGTATTTTTCGCTTTGTAAGACGCTCCGGATTATAAGACGCACCCCAAATTTTGAGGAGAAAAATAGGAAAAAACTATTTTTTAATAAATTGGTGGGGCGTCTTATAATCCATGTGTCTTATTACTTACCAGGGGTTGTGGTTGTGGTGGATCAGGGTCCCAGGCTCGTTGCCGGAGGCAGGAGTGGAGCATTGCTGCAGGCTGGGATGAGGGGGTCTGCAGGGGGCTCCTGTGCTGCAGGGGGGCTCCTGTGCTGCAGCCTGGGATGAGGGGTCTGCAGGGGGCTCCTTTGCTGCAGGCTGGGATGAGGGGTCTGCAGGGGGCTCCTTTGCTGCAGGCTGGGATGAGGGGTCTGCAGGGGGCTCCTGTGCTGTAGGGCTGTCTCCGCTGCTGCGGGGGGCTTTGGCGACATTTTGTGAAAGACCAGAGCCCCCCGGCAGTTCTTCCATGCGTTCCAGTATGACTAATTCCGGGAAAATGGCCGCCGGAATCTCGAGAGATGAGATCTCAGCGCTGAAATCTCATCTCCCGAGATTCCGGCGGCCATTTTCCCGGAGTCAGTCATACTGGAACTAACTCCGGGAAAATGGCCGCCGGAATCTCGAGAGATGAGATCTCAGCGCTGAAATCTCATCTCCCGAGATTCCGGCGGCCATTTTCCCGGAATTAGTCATACTGGAACGCATGGAAGAACTGCCGGGGGGCTCTGGTCTTTCACAATATGTCGCCAGAGCCCCCCGCAGCACTGGAGCCTTCAGCATCACCCGGGGCAGCAGCGGACAACCCCGGCAGTGGCGGCGGACGACAGCGGCGGCAGGCGGTAGCGGCGGCGGACACCCCCTCCTCCCAGCCTGTAATGGTAAGCAGTATATCCGCTTTGTTAGACGCACCCACATTTCCCCCCCAAATTTGGGGGAAATAAAGTGCGTCTTACAAAGCGGAAAATACGGTATATAGTTTGAGGTCTGGGATCTGCCAATATGTGGCTGGTTTTCTGACTGTTTCTGATAACATGATTTTAGTTTTTTTTTTGTCTAGATGAAACGCATAGAAATGAGAGGCTTGGAGAGTGAGTGTGTATACGTCACCTCACCCTATATACTGAACTGTGGGGTACATGTTTTTTCTATTAGTCACCTACTGACTAACCTTCAGGGGGTGAATTATGGGTATAGTTTTACATTTGGAATTAATAAAGTTTAGTTTTATCCTTTTGTCAGTGAATCTTCTAATCCATTGATCATTTTATATATAATTATATCTTATTAGAATGTTTTTTCTCAGTGAACTCATTCCTCATGTTTGGCCTCATTAAAATAAAAACACTCATACTCCGCTGGCGGCCGGCTCCACTTCAGCGGTGTCGAGACTCACTGTCCCGGGGCTTATGTGAGGTTGTTACATCACACGAGCCCTGCACCCGATCAGCGGCAGCTTCACTGTTCCTTCCTTCGGATATATTGACCATGAACTGGAAGCCAGGGCCGCGGCTGCTCTCTGCCTCATGATGGTTGATTTGTTCGAAGGTGGGGACAGTGACGTCAGCGCTGATTGGGCACAGGGATCACATGACGTAACAACCTCAAAAGAGCCTGAAGAACACAAGCGCCAACTCCAGTGAAACGGCGCCACCACGGGAGGTTTGTATGAGGATTTTTATTTTAACAGGACCAAACATGAGGAATGAGAAGGGCTTGTCCAACTAGTTGTCAACCTTTATAAACAGCAAAAATCCCACACAGGGAAAAGCCATTATTATACCTAGAGGGTGAGAAATGAATTACAGGAAAATCGTATTTTGTTAACCTTCAAAAATAACTCAGACGGGGAGAACCTATATATATTATTGACAAATTGTACAAAACATGATGCGCGCGGCGTGCGTTCAAGGTGAGAATATTGTATGGGAGTTTTATAGGATAAACCAAATACCAACAGAAAATAAATGACCCAAAACAAACATTTATCAGTAAAAATAACTCCTCTTTATTAGGTAAAGTATGAAAGAACATGCAATTAAAAACAGTTTAACCCCTTAAATTTGCATTTTTATTTTTTGATCACCTTCCTCCCAGACCCATATCTTTTTTTAATTATCATTATTATTTTCCCGTCTCCCATGGCAGCACACCTGAGAGAGGGATCCGCCCAGTCGGGACAGGAAACCTACCGAAACAAAAGGGTGGTACCTCTCCCTCGCTTCAGTTGGGTTTCCTGTCCTGACGGGAACCCTTGTGCTGAATCACGGCGGTACTTTTTTGTTTTTATTTTTTAGTTGATAGAAGATCCACTTACCCACTCCCGTCCCGGCACTTGAAGAGCAGGCAGGACGCCTGTATGTCGGCCTTCGGGACGCTGGTAGCGCTGTCCGCAGATCCTTCGGGCTCTTGCGCACGTGCGGGCGTCGGTCCAGCGCAGTCCGGATCTCTGGAGCCATTCTGCGGCTGCCACGCCGCTCTCTCCCCCTCTGCTGGAGCGACTTCCGGGTGCGCGGCTGGCATTCAGTGCAGAGCACGCTGGGTATGGGCGTGCCTGCGTGACGTCAGAGAGGCGCGCCGGATCCAAGATGGCGGCGCCCATGGATTGAAACGCCGGTAATTATGTGAGCTCTCCGGTGGTGTTCTGGAGGGGGAGAGGAGCAAGAATTGTTACCGAAAGAGGCGGAGAGCGCTGTGGAACGACCCCTTATTAAGGGGGTGGCTGCAATAGATCGCTGCTCATTCCCATACAGTTTCCAGAGATGGAGGGTATGGAGCAGCAGCAGCTATTACAGCAGCAGCAGCAGCAAGAGCCCTTATCAGGCGATACATCTGCTCGTCATCATCCTAAGAAGAATAGCCGCTCAAGTGGAAGGAGCAGCAATCATCCTAGTCGGACGTCTCAGGACTCTTCGACATCCAGGAGGAATGTTCCCCGTGCTCCCAGTCCGCCTCGGAATCCGGTACCCTTTATGGTCAGCGGGTGGTGAGTGATCTACGTGAATGTCACCCTGGTGGTAATGGGCTACATTTTCTGTTTACTTGGCAGGCACCGAGGAAGGCTAGTTCCAAGACAAAGAATAAAGAATGTGCCCTCTGTAATGTCCCATTGGCAGTTCAGTGGCAGAAAAGTCTTTGTATAGATTGTATTCAAAAGACTATCCAGGAAGAGACCCCTGACTTTGCCTCTAGTCTTAGAGCAATAATCAGAGCCGAAGTACAAGACTCTGTTAAAGCAGCCCTTAAGAAAAAGGGTGGTAAGCACCCTGAACCAGTTTCGGGTTCTGAGGTATCTCCTTCTGATGAGGAAGGTCAGGAGGAACCGTTATCTCCCTGCTCCTCTTCTCCTAAGTCCTCTGGCTCCTCTTCTGATAGTGATGTTGGGGGCCGTCCGTGCTTTCTTACTGAGAACACGGACAAGCTAGTAAAAGCCGTTAGAGCTTCAATGGGCCTTAAAGATGAGAAAGCGGCCAAATCCCTGGAGGACATAATGTTTGGGGGTTTAGAGGAAAAGAGAAAACGCACCTTCCCAGTCAATTCCAGAATAAAAGCCCTTATAGAAAAAGAGTGGAGGAAACCAGAAAAATTGGGTAATCTTCCCTCGGCTTCTAAAAGACGTTACCCCTTTGAGGATAAAGATTCTGAGACTTGGGATAAGGTTCCGAAAATCGATGGTGCGGTGGCTAGATCGTCTAAAAAATTATCCCTTCCCTTAGAAGATTCTGGCGTATTAAGGGATCCTTTAGATAAAAAAGCGGATGGGTTCCTAAGACACACCTGGGAAGCAACCGCAGGGGGCTTGAAACCAGCAATCGCAGGAACCTGTGTCTCTCGCTCCCTTATTGTCTGGCTGCAGCAGATAGAGGAGCAACTGAAGTCTAAAGCCCCGAGAGATGAAATTCTACCCAATGTAACTTTGACTAAAGGTGCAGCTGCCTTCGTAGCGGATTCCTCTGCAGACTCTGTAAGACTGGCAGCTAGGGCTGCAAGTTTATCCAATGCAGCTAGACGTGCTCTCTGGTTGAAGGGATGCCCGGGGGATCTACCTTCAAAAAATAGACTTTGTTCTATACCATGTGACGGCCATTTCCTCTTCGGTCAAAAATTGGAAGACATTTTAGAGAAAGCAGGAAATAGGAAAAAGGGATTCCCTCGTTTTCCTGTGGACTTTAGAAGGCCTTATTTTCGGAGGGGCAAATTTAGTAGAGGCCGCCCCCCGGGAGATAGAAGGAATTGGGACTCCAGAGACAGAAGGGGATCTGGATACATGTTTAAAGGTCCCTCAACATCGGCAAAAAAGCCCTCCCAATGACGCCAGGCCAGAGGTGGGGGGAAGGCTTTCATCTTTTCTCCCAGCCTGGGTAGACATCTCCCCCAGTCATTGGACTCTAAAGGTCATCGAACACGGCCTAAGAATAGATTTTGTTTTTCCACCGCGACAAACTTTTGTTTTAACGCCCCAAAGAAAGACTCCAGAGGAGCAGCTAGCCTTGGAGGCAGAGGTACTGGAGCTCGTATCAAAACGGGTTCTTGTGGAGGTCCCGGGGGAAGAGCAGGGAAAAGGTTTTTACTCTCCTCTTTTTCTCATACGAAAGCCAGACGGGTCCCTGAGAACTATTATCAATTTAAAAAATCTAAATCGGTCAATAGTAAACTGCTCCTTCAAAATGGAGTCAGTAAATACGGCCATAAAACTCTTATTCCCAGGTTGCTTCATGGCAGCCATAGACCTGAAGGACGCCTATTACCACGTCCCAATTCATCAAGACCACCAAAAATACCTAAGGGTGGCGGTTTATGTACAGGGCTGTCTCAGACACTATCAGTATGCTGCCCTACCATTCGGCCTATCAATAGCACCGAGAATTTTTACAAAATTAATGTCAGAGGTCATGTCCTTCCTCCGCTCTCAGAATGTAGTTATAGTTCCGTATCTGGACGACTTCCTCATAATAGGGAACTCATCAACACATTGCCAAACACAAATAGAACAAGTCATATCAACGCTACAGCGGTTGGGGTGGAAAATAAATCTTGCCAAGTCAAGGTTGACGCCGGAGCTAGTGCAATCTTTTCTGGGTTTAGTCCTGGATTCCAGGCGTCAGCTTTGTCTTTTGCCAGAAAACAAACTGGTCAAAATTCAAAATCTTGTAGAGTCAGCGATTCATCACCCCGTAATGACATTGAGAAGGGCAATGTCCCTGTTGGGTTCTCTGACTTCATGTATACCGGCAGTAAGATGGGCACAGTTCCATTTAAGACAATTACAATGGGAGGTCCTGTCAGCGCAGAGGTGGTTAAAAGGGCATTTAGAGGGGAAACTACGCCTTTCATTAGAGGTAACAGATTCCCTAAAATGGTGGGCGGTAAGAGACCATTTGATATCAGGGGTCCAGTGGATAACTCCGATAGATCAAATCATAACCACAGATGGAAGCGGTTCAGGATGGGGAGCTCATTTGGGGACTCTCTCAGTTCAGGGATCTTGGTCCCAATCAGAATCACAACAAGCGTCAAACCTGAGAGAGTTATGGGCAGTAGAAAAAGCTGTGAAACATTTCCTACCCATCCTCCAGGGTCATCACACCAGGGTCATGTCAGACAATCGCGCTGTAGTCGCATATATCAACCACCAAGGGGGGACGAGATCCCCTTCCCTGATGAAGTCAGCATCTGTCCTCCTACAACTAGCGGAGCGCCACCTACTCTCCCTCTCGGCTCTCCATATAAAGGGAGTCGAGAATATGAAAGCAGACTTCCTAAGTCGCAAAACACTGAAACAAGGAGAGTGGTCTTTGAATCCCCGAGTGTTTCAACAGATAGTGCAGGCTTGGGGCCTACCTGTGATAGATTTGTTTGCCACCCTAAACAACAGGAAGGTAGAGAACTTCTGTTCACTAGACCCAAGAGAAAAACCCTTTGCAGTAGATGCCCTCCACATACAATGGAATTTCAGTCTCGCATATGTGTTTCCACCAATAGCGATGATTCCGACGGTAGTGAGAAAAATCAGAATGGAGCAGGCGAGAGTAATTTTGATTGCTCCATTCTGGCCAAAAAGACCTTGGTTCTCCCTCCTGAGACAAATGTCAGTGACCGATCCATGGATCCTGCCAGAAATTCCGGACCTGCTTACTCAGGGTCCAATATGCCACTCTCAAGTGAAGGGCTTCCATCTTGCAGCCTGGAATTTGAGAGGGCATTACTGAGTAGGCAGGGGTTTTCACCAGGGCTTGTCTCCACCTTGTTGAAAAGTAGAAAACCAGTTACATCAAGGATATATGGCAGGACATGGAAAAAGTTTCTCGATTTTTCAGGGCAACCTTTGGGGGACAAAGCTCCTGTGGGTACTATTTTAGAATTTTTACAGGCGGGGTTGCAGTTGGGATTAGCAACTAATACGCTCAAGGTACAAGTGTCGGCATTAGGAGCCTTGTATAACTGTAATCTGGCCTCCAATAGATGGGTGTCCCACTTTATTAAATCGTGTAGTAGGTCTAGACCAGTGGTAATTCAGAGGGTTCCTCCATGGGATTTAAATCTGGTGTTAGAAGCTCTGACTAGTGTTCCGTTTGAACCCTTGCAGGAGTCATCAATAAACATACTTACACTTAAGACAGTACTTCTGGTAGCGTTGACATCAGCCCGTAGGGTGAGTGACTTGCAAGCCCTGTCCATGTCCCCTCTTTACACACAGATATTTGATGACAGAGTAGTGCTCAGACCGGATCCGGCATATCTGCCGAAAGTAGTTCTTAAATTCCATAGGAGTCAAGAAATTGTGTTGCCCTCTTTCTGTAATAATCCTAAGAACCCAGGGGAAGAGAAATTGCATACGCTTGACGTAAGAAGAGCTATTTTACAGTATATATCTCTGACTAGTCAGTGGAGGAAGGATCAGTCCTTATTTATAGCTTTCCAGGGTAGCAGGAAGGGTTAAGGGGTATCCAAGGGTACTATTGCTAGGTGGATTAGGGAGGCCATTTCCTTATCCTATGCTTCTCATGGTGCCCCGATCCCTGAAGGCATCAAGGCTCACTCCACCAGAGCCGTGGCTACTTCCTGGGCAGAAAAAGCAGAGGTATCGATTGATCAAATCTGTAAGGCCGCTACCTGGTCCTCACCGTCTACCTTCTTTAGACACTACCGGCTAGATCTATCCTCCTCAACTGACCTTACCTTTGGTAGAAGGGTGCTGCAAGCGGTGGTCCCTCCCTAAGGTGTTCCTTTCTCCAAAAATCTCTCAGGTGTGCTGTCATGGGAGACGGGAAAACACCAAGGTTACTTACTGGTAGCCAGTTTTTCCGGAGCCCATGACAGCACCTGTATATTCCCTCCCTTCTTTTGTCACCCTTTGGTGCGCACTTTTAGTTGGGTGTTTTTTGTTATTATTATAATGTGGTGATGGATTACCATGTGTACTAACCAAGGAGGCCTCTCATGCTCTGAAAACCAACTGAAGCGAGGGAGAGGTACCGCCCTTTTGTTTCGGTAGGTTTCCTGTCCCGACTGGGCGGATCCCTCTCTCAGGTGTGCTGTCATGGGCTCCGGAAAAACCGGCTACCAGTAAGTAACCTTGGTGTTTTTTAGTCAAAATGGCCGTGTGAGGGCTTGTTTTTTGAGGCACGAGTTGTACTTTTGAACAACACCATTGGTTTTAACATAACATGTACTGGAAAACGAGAAAAAAAAATTAAGTTTGGTGAAATTGCAGATAAAAGTGCAATCCCACAGTTGTGTTTTTTTTTTACCATGTTCACTAAATGCTAAAACTGAGCTGCCGCTGATTCTCCAGGTCATTATGAGTTCATAGACACCAAACATGTTTAGGTTCTTTTTTATTGAGGCGATGGAAAAAAATTCCAAGGTTGTTGGAAATTTTTTGTGTTGGGTGAGGGCTTATTTTTTGTGTGCCGAGCTGATGTTTTTAATGATACCATTTGGTGCAGATACAAGCTTTTGATCGCCCGTTATTGCATTTTAATGCAATGTTGTGGCTACCAAAAAAAGTAATTCCGGCGTTTTCACTTTTTTTCATTACGCTGTTTAGCGATGAGGTTAATTCTTTTTTCATATTGATAGATTGGGCGATTCTGAACGCGGCGATACCTAATATGTGTATGTTTGATTTTTTTATTGTTTCATTTTGAATTGAGGCGAAAGGGGGGGGGGTGATTTGAACTTTTTTTTTTTTTATTATTATTTTTTGTTGTGTTACTTTTGGTATTGTGAAGACAATAATCATTGTATCTTAATTAAGCAGAAGACTATTTTTAGCAAACGAAGAATAATAGAATGGTATCTGTATGTTGGCTTTCAAATTTAACTGTTGATTTCTGGTTGGTCACGAAAACAGACTTTTGTTTGTGTAAGCCAGTAATATTGACTATTATTGTGCTCTTATCCTTGATCACTAGTGATGTTTGCTGATATGCTAATTATGCATTGTGCTTTCTAAAGCAGAGAGGGAAAAACTGTGCAAATAGTTTAAATAATAAGTAATGCTTCTTGATCTTATCTCCATTCTTACCCTTTATGTAAATACTGAATGAGGGACACTTGTTAAAGGGAACCTGTCACCCCGTTTTTTTCAGTAGGAGATAAAAATACCGTGAAATAGGGCCTGAGCTGTGCATTACAATAGGGTATTTTTTGTCCCCCCATTCCCTACCTATGCTGCCGAAATACCTTACAAAAGTGGCCTTTTTCGCCTGTCAATCAGGCTGGTCAGGTCGGATGGGCGTGGTCACAGCGCTGTTTCTTCCCCCACATCTTGCTTATGTTCCCGTTGGTGGCGTAGTGCTTCTCGCATGCGCAAGTGCCAAATGCACTGCGCAGCTGTACAAAAAGCGCGCTCGCCGCTATTCAGCGGTTTCTCGGTGGGCGCGGCCATCTTCCTGAGGCCGCGCGTGCGCAGATGGAGTCTCCTACTTCCCGGGGCTTCAGGAAAATGGCCGCGGGGTGCCGCGCGTGCGCAGATGGACATCACGACGGCCATTTTCCTGAAGCCGAGTTCGAACATGACCCCAAAGCAGCGGGCATGTTGATTGGGAGTTATGGTGGAACCGCATACGGAGATGGCAATGTCAGGCAAAGGTAGATCAGTAGAGGGAGAAAACACGAGGAGTTCATTTTTGACAGGTTCAGTTTCAGAGATCCCGCCCAGCAGTGTGTTCTGATTTATTCACACTGCGGGGCGGGATCTCTGGCCTCGGCTACACGCAGGCGCGAGATGAATACATCAGGTGATGTGAATTGAGGGCAGCGCAAACGGTGCATACCCGAAAAAGGAAAGCACAGGCGCCGGGTAAGTGAATGAAGACAGGAGGCGGCGCCCGGTGCACTGAGGGGCTTGACTGATGGCTGGGAGGCGGTTGTGTCCGGGGGAAAAGGCATGCCCCCCAGACAGACTAAAGGTATGGCGTGAAAATTATAAAATTTAATATTGCAGCGTTAGAAGGGGGCACAAAAAGAAGAGCCGCCTTTACAGAATACAGCCTTAATGCTACACTTTTACTTAAAAATGCCAGGGGGGTGACAAGTTCCCTTTAAGTGCACCATACAGTTGTTCTCAGAATTGTTGCTTTCTTGGTTTTTTTTTCAAAGAATACGATAGACAATACCAAACCTTTTTCTTCACTCAGTTAGTGGTTGGGTGAAGCCATTTATTGTCAAACTATTGTGCGTTCTCTTTTTAACCCCTTCAAGACCCTACCTTTTTAGTTTTTGTGTTTCAGTTTTTGCTTCCCTTCTCCCAGAGCCATAACTTTTATATTTTTCAATCAATATGGCCACTTGAAGGCTTGTTTTTTGTGGTACAAGTTGTACTTTTGAATGACATCATTGGTTTTACCATTTTGTGTTCTAGAAAACAATGAAAACATTCCAAGTGTGGTGAAATTGCAAAAAAAGTGCAATTCCATAACGTTTTTTTTATTTGTTTTTTACCGTGTTCACCGAATGCTAAAACTGACCTGCCATTATGATTCTCCTGGTCATTACTTTTTCATAGACACCAAACATGTCTAGGTTCTTTTTTATTTAAGTAGTGAAAGAAAACTTTCTAAAAAAAATAAAAATACTGGTAGCGTCTCCATTTTTCATGATCTCGGGTTTGGTGCAGATACGATGTTTTGATTGCTCATTATTGCATTTCAATGCAATGTCGCGGCGACCAAAAAACGTAATTCTGACATTTTGACTTTTTTCTTGCTGCCCTGTTTAGCGATCAGGTTAATCTTTTTTTCATTGATCGAGCGATTCTGAACGCAGCGATACCAAATATGTGTATGTTTGATTTTATTTTATTTTTTTTAATGAGGCGAAAAGGGGGTGATTTAAACTTATATTTTTTAAAACATTATTTTTTTATAGTCTCCATGGGAGACGAGAAGCTGCCATAGCCCGATCAGCTCTGTTACATATAGAGTCGATGATCAGATCGCCTCTATGTAGTAGAATTACTTGCTATGATGCTATGGAATTTCTTGCTGTCGATCACTATTCCACTCGCGGCTATTCCGGGCACATGTCAGCTGTTCAAAACAGCTGACATGTCCCAAGGAAAGATGTGGGCTCAGCGCCGGAGCCCACATCAATGGGAGGGAAGCGACCTCTGCAGTACAAATGACCCTGATGAAAAGATCACATACTACATTTCTTAATATCGTGTATTGACCCCTCTGGCATCAATGACAGCTAGAAGTCTTTTGTGGTCGTTGTGGATGAGGTTCTTTATTTTCTCAGATGGTAAAGCTGCCCACTCTTCTTGAAAAAAGGCCTCCAGTTCTTGTAAATTTATTCCTGGGCTGTCTAGCATGAACTGCGCTTGAGATCTTCCCAGAGTGGCTCAATGATATTGAGGACAAGAAACTGAGATGGCCACTCCAGAACCTTCACTTTGTTCTACTGTAGCCAATGACAGGTCCACTTGGTCTCGTGTTTTGGATCGTTGTCATGTTGGAACATCCAAGTACGTCCCATGCGCAACTTCCGTGCTGATGATTTGCCTCCAGTATTTGCTGATAACATGCTGCATTCATCTTTCTTTCAACTTTGACCAAGTTTATGTGCCTTTGTAGCTCACACATCCCCAAAACAGCGATCCACCTCCGTGCCTTGCAGTAGGAATGATGTTCTTTTCATCATAGGCCTTGTTGACCTCTCTCCAAATGTAACGTTTTTGGTTGTCGTCTCATCACTCCAAATTGCCTTGTTCCAGAAATTTTGAGGCTTGTCTCTGTGCTGTTTTGTGTATTGTAGGTGAGGTACTTTCGCAGTAATAGGTTTCTTGTGGCGACTCGACCATGCAGCCCATTTTTCTTCAAGTGCCTCCTTATTATGCATCTTGAAACAGCTACACCACTAGTTTTCAGAGACCAATATTTCAGCTGATGTTATTTGTGGGTTTTTCTTTGCATCCCGAACCATTTTCCTGGCATTTGTGGATGACATTTTTGTTGGTCTACGTGACCGTGGTTTTGTTTTTACAGAGCCCCTGATTTTCAATTTGTTAATCAGTTTGAATGCTGCTTACTGGCATTACAATTCCTTGGATATCTTTTTGTATCCCTTTCCTGTTTTATACAATTCAACTACCTTTTCCGTAGATCATTTGACAATTCTTTTGCTTTCCCCATGATTCACAATCCAGAAAAGTCAGTGGCTGGATGAAAGATGCAAGAGTCTGTCTGGATCCCTGAAACACACTCAGCTTTTATGAACACACACTGATTCACATGTGGAAAAACGAGAATCCAGCTCCAAGAGATTAAATCACTTAACTTTAATAGTATTCATTTAAAATAAAAATAGGCTATACGACATACAAAAACTGGATATACCGGAAGGAGAGGGCCTGTGTACATTGTTCGCCATTCGAACACACAAGTGCTCTTAGTCTGTTAGCTCTGGCCACGCATAGCATCATTTTATACAAAGACATAACAGGTGTGGAAAGAAAAAAAAACACACATCACCACCTTCAACAAATATATAAGAGAATTCATTAAATGTTAAAACTGGAATTGTCAAGTTAATGAAATAAAAAAAGAACAGTCAGTAATGCAACATGATTTATTTTTTAAGATTTAACCCTGATGGAACACGTGTATTTAATAAATGTATTGAAAATGCTTCTTTATCACATAATTTCATCTCTCTGTCCCCGCCCAATGGATCTGCATTGATATGTTCTATTGTAAAAACTTAAAGGAACGCTGTTTGTCTATTGTGAACGGTAACAAAATGATTTGATAAATTAGAAATATTCCGTGTAGCTGGTTGTGAAATGTCATAAATGTTCCCTTATTTTAATTTTTAATTTGCGAAGAGTGGAACCAACATATTGGAGTTTGCATGCTGAGCACTCAATAATATAGACCACATGGTCAGAACTGCAATTAAAAAATGTTTTAATTTTTTGGATTTTTTTCATTTTTATTATCTGAAAAAGTGAAAGTTTTTTTAGAATGTGAATATGTTTTACATGGAAATTGTCCACACTTGTAAAAACCTGTCGTGGTCAACCAATGAGATGGGTGGAATTCCTGTTTGGATTGTGGAAGCTTGGAGACAAATAACCATCTAACGTCGGTGCATGTCTAGCCAATATTTTAATGCCATTTTTAAAAATACTGTCCATAGCATCATCATTTCTTAGAATATTCACATTGTGATGTATAATACTGTATTTGTCAGTGCCAAACAGGTTGCTCTGATGAAGGGATTGCAATGGTATTACGACCACTGTTCACACTAGGATCAGGATTGATCTAGAATCCACAATTTGAAAGGCTCCATTAATAGTCCGGCTGGGATATTTCCTTTTAATAAGACGGCTTTTTATATTGTTCTTTTCAGTTTGAATAAAAGAACCATCACTACAATTGCGCTTTGCCCTTATTGTTTCACCTAGTGGAATTGATGTAATGGTATGGAAAGGCTGGAGACCGCGGGTCTGCAGTATGGCGTTCCTTGCAGTTGGTTTGTGATGTGTGCAGCTGGTGACGATAAACAAAGATCAAGAAAATGTATTGACTTTTTATTGAAAAAAAATGTACATTTTACATTGAATGGATTATTATTGATGTAATCGAAAAATATAGAAATTTTAGAAACATTATCATTCCAAACTAGCAAAAAGTCATCAATATATCTAGAATACCATTGTATGAACTCAAAAAATGGATTATCAGTACTAAAAATGTATAAATCTTCCCACCAAGCCATCACCAAATTAGCCACCGAGGGGGAGAATTTAGCACCCATGGAAACTCCACTGTTTGGAAGAAAAAAACCTTTTGTCAAATAAAAAAAATGATGAGTTAGTAAAAAGGACAAAACCATAATGATATAATTTTTTAATTCATCGGTGTAAGTACTATATCTGTTGTGGTAGAATTGTACTGCAGTGATGGCTATTATGTGTGGAATACACGAATATAACGAAATGGCATCACATGTTAACCAAGTCCAGCAAGGATTCCAATCAACATTTTGAAACATAGCAAGAATGTCTCGAGTCTTTCAGAAAGTCATTGTTTATTTTAACACAACAACTGAGCCCCAGCAACAAATGCGGTGGAGGAGTTGGCTTGCTCCTGTCTGACACTTGCTCCTTTACTCCAATCCCACTGCAACCCTCCGCTACTCTTCCCTCGTTCGAGGTGCACTCCGTCCGCATCTATTCCCCCTCCAACCTCCAGCTGGCTGTCATCTACCGCCCCCAGAACTAGCCATCTCCACCTTTCTCGACCACTTCACCACCTGGCTACTTCTTATCCTCTGTTAGAGATGGGATTTCTAACCTACTCAGGTGTTCTGTCTTATAGGTACCTAAGCAATGAAGCAATAATCAGAGAGACACACGCTCGTTGTCTGTCCAAGTAGTCTCTGGTCTTTATTTTCAGGGCTGGGCTTTTAAAGCCCCAAGATCAAAAGGAAATATAGAGTTACATAATAAATTGGCAAGGATATATATTATACAATGGGTTGTCAGACACATCCTGGTATACACGTTAGATTACATAAGAAAATGTCAGCGTGCCCTGGTTCTGAGATTTTGGCTGAACATTCAGGATTTTTGGGTGGATGAAGACAAAAACAGACATATATCGTTAGTCTAGAAATAAACTACATGTTCTTGACCAATTCTGAGAAATTCTGACCACTACTATGTGGAATGTCTGGGAAATTGTCCACAAGGAGACCCAGATGATAACATCTTGCACAATACTTGTTTTTTCTGTAATTCTGTCATTTTTCTGTTATTTAAAAAGTGAAGATTAACCATTTCTTTAACAATTCTCTTTTTATCATCTGATCTACCGTGCCCTAGCTGATCCCTTCCTATCCTTAGGCCTGCAAGATAACCCTACTTCACGAAATACATGGCTTATCCGGTGTATATCATGGGATACCGACATGCTGTGTATCCATTCAAATTATACTTGTGGGTCAGACCTTCTGTTCCTTCTAACCCTATTTCTATCAAGGGATTATTATAAGGGATGATATAGATACATTTTTATGACAGAGAAATATAGACATTTATGTGAAAAATATTAAAATATGTGTTAAAAAATAGAATATAGGTTTTGTTGTTAGTATAATTCATACAGTCCATATTGTCAATGAGTCTTTAGGTACCTTCACACATAACGATATCGTAAACGATATTGTTGCTTTTTGTGACGTAGCAACGATATCGTTAAGGAAATCGTTATGTGTGACAGCGACCAACGATCAGGCCCCTGCTGGGAGATCGTTGGTCGCTGAACAAAGTCCAGAACTTTATTTCGTTGCTGGATCTCCCGTGGACATCGCTGGATCGGCGTGTGTGACACCAATCCAGCGATGTCTTCACTGGTAACCAGGGTAAACATCGGGTAACTAAGCGCAGGGCCGCGCTTAGTAACCCGATGTTTACCCTGGTTACCAGCGTAAAAGTAAAAAAAAAAAACACTACATACTTACCTACCGCTGTCTGTCCTCGGCGCTGTGCTCTGCACTCCTCCTGCACTGGCTGTGAGCGTCGGTCAGCCGGAAAGCACAGCGGTGACGTCACCGCTCTGCTTTCCGGCCGCTGTGCTCACAGCCAGTGCAGGAGGAGTGCAGAGAAGCAGAGCGCCGAGGACAGACAGCGGTAGGTAAGTATGTAGTGTTTTTTTTACTTTTACGCTGGTAACCAGGGTAAACATCGGGTTACTAAGCGCGGCCCTGCGCTTAGTAACCCGATGTTTACCCTGGTTACCGGGGACTTCGGGATCGTTGGTCGCTGGAGAGCTGTCTGTGTGACAGCTCTCCAGCGACCAAACAGCGACGCTGCAGCGATCCGGATCGTTGTCGGTATCGCTGCAGCGTCGCTTAATGTGAAGGGGCCTTTTGTAAGTTCTCTGTGGTCTCTTTGTCTTTTATCAGACCTTTGGTCTTCTGAAATACAATCCGCCAAGTCTACTGAAGTTTGCTTGTTGCATTCAGGTTGGAGTGCAGTTATTGAGGTAGTCATCACTTGGGTTTGCTTTATTATCAAGGTAGTCATCACTTGAGTTTGCCTTATATCAGAGTCAGTATCGATTTTAGCTTTACGCTTACCTGTAAAACATTTACAATTAGAACTGAGAATTTTCTTTATTGCATAACAAATAACTTTATCATCACTGCAATGATTAGTATCACTAAAGCTGCATGAATTAGGACATGAATTACACTCGATATCCATCCACTTATTCCTTTGAACAGGTTCACTGGGTTTAACCATAAGAAGAGCCACACAGGGAAGGGTAAATTATCCAGTGAATTAGCTTTTTTTACCCCTTCCCTTTATCATTTCAAGTTATTCTATATCAGGAGTAACTCTCATTGTTAAATATTAATAATTGAATTATTCTTATTTTCAATTCTGTTCTGAGCACATTGCTTCTTGCTGACATTACCAAGGGTGGGGTTTTTTTGTCACGTGGGAGCTGCCACCTCCTGCCTTCATCATCATTCACCATGGACGTCAGACAAGTCACAGAAGGAAGGACAGCTGATAGCCATGATTCTACTCCATGAAAGTAAGATGACTTCTCCATCTCAGAAACGATGAGGAACAAGCGCTGATATTTACACCTGGACAATCTGTTCGTAACTATTTCATCTATTTTTATGTTTTGCTGCAATGTGGTTTTTCTGTGGACAATTCAATAAACCACTACATGTTTTATGATAATATCATGACATTTTTCTTTAAGAGTAATGCACCTGGTGAATAGTCTTGATTAAATAAATGTGCGAAATAAGCATATTTAACATTGGCCAAGCCAATGGGGGAAGAGAGAAAAGCTTCGCTAGATATTGTGCAAGTTTTCAGGAATTCCACTTCAAAACTTCAAGTCACAAAGCTCTCAGAGAACCTATGAGTAAGAAAATTTTACACAGATACTAACAGGTGCCAGTTGGATTGACAAGTAGTAGAAGTACTGTACTACAAGTGCCAGATGTGCTGAAGACAGACGTGCTGAAAACAGACGTGCTGATGACCAGAGCCCAGCGTTTTACAGCAAAGGAACTACAAGCTGAGATATTTTAATGTAAAAAAATGGATTTAATTAATACGTATTCTAAGTCAAGTTTGCTGGAATTTTTAAGTCTAGGTGAGAAGTCAACAAACTTAGAAATATTTTGGCTTAGCTTATTTGCAGAATGCAAGATAGCAAATCTAAAGTTAGATTCTAAGCTAGTATCTAGGAAAAAAGAAAAAGAGCAACTGAAAAATATTTTACATATGATTGATGTATTTCACACGCACGTTACAGAGAAGTCCAAAAAAGACTGTGTAGAAAGAATTTCTAAGGAAACTAATGATGTTCCCAAGATTGACTGTAATGTAAAGAGTGAGGAAGATGTGACACACGTTTCTGTGATGGCCACTGAAGGTGACTTTGTGTCTCATGATGAAAAACAAGATGGAGGAAACGTAGGAGACATGACAACTGACAAAGATGATGTACGAGGGACAGATGTGCCATTGCCACTAAAAATAGAAGACTCAGAAGCCCAACTTCAAACTAAATCTCGAAAAATCTTGCTAAAGTTATGCAAAATCATTCCTGCATATGATGACAAAATCCATGTGTGCAGAAATTCAGCGATATGTGAGAGTTTTGCTGATAAGTTTGATTTGACTAATAAGGAGAAAAATCAGTTGTTTAAAATGTGGCTTCCAGTAACTTTTTTCCAGAAGGTTCTCATTAAAAATGCAGAATGAGGAGTTCCATGACAAAATTACTGATTTAGAAAGATTAAAAATTTTGATATTCTGTGGATTAAAAGAAAATTATCCAGATGTTGATATTCTTCTAAAATTGAGGATTGGCCGGAAAGAATGTACTTTTACATTCATGTCCATTTTTGAAAGGGTGTACAGAACGGTCAGTACGAATTTCAATAAACAATCAATGATAAATTGTTTTGTAAACAAATTTAGATTCCTAAATCCTGCATCTCGTGTTATTGCGTCACAAAAAGATTCCGTATTTGGATGTGCACAATCCTTTTATTTTTCTAGAAAACATGAGAATCTTGAAAGGAAAACAAATCACCCTAAGTTTTTTAAAACAGGCAGAATTAGATCTTATGAGAAATCAAAATCTCTAAAACGGACCCAAAATCAAATCTATGAAGTACGAAGAAAATTACATATTTGCTACAAACCCTATGAGTCCATTAAAGAAGTTGCTCTGAATGGGTTAAAAGCTGAAGGGCCAGATCTGTCTGTAAAGATGGCGGAAATTGATAGACGGAAACAGGTGAGTATAGGGGGTGAACTGAACACTCCGTTATCACAGCTCGATCTAAAAATGACCTTATTAAATAGCGCTTTTCAACAAATTATTGACAGAGAGTTGAGATTTGGTTTAGGAATTGGCTAAAAATGTAATTATATTATATGATGAGGTATACAATGTATTATTTATTAATGTAATTATTTTATACAATATAATTCTGCAGTTACATATATTAATATAGTATACAGTAAATACTGTAGCATATTTGTATAAGTAGAGATTATATTAACTGTATTTTTATATGTATAGTGAAAAATAATTAAAAATTACTCCAGTAATAATATTTAGAATTACATTAATTGCATTTATTAAATATATACATATGTATAACATATTTTGTTATTATTTTGTTTCTGAATAAATATGAAATTAATCTTATCTTTTATTTTTCCATAGAATTTTTATCTCAAGCAGGAATTGAACAAAAAAAAAACCTCTTATATGAATTTGTCTTTATTTACACAGGAAGTTATAATAACTGCATGATTTTTATATATTTAACACTTAAGAAAAAATTATATATAACTAACAATCTAAAATTTGTGTACTGTAATTTTTTTCCATTCATGGTAATATAATATTTTTTTTTCTCCACTGCATGGCATGACATGTCACACCCCCGTTTCAATTTAGAGTTGTAAGAAGAAGCTTTAGAATGGATTCAGTTGCAGGCCTTGTACCAGATATAGCTGAAGAACAAATGCTCAAATTTGTTATGGATGAGTCCTATCTATAGATTAGAACATAGTGTTAAGTTAGATAGTGTTAGTATTTGGGGAATATGCAAAGAAATATTAAATTTAATAGTGTACAATGTGCATTGATAATTAGGATACAATATTTTGGGTTAATATAGATGTATTCTTATTCTTTGTATGTGAAATATGTAGTTTCAACGTCTATGTGTGTGTCACAGTCTGGGTGACAGATGACAGATGAGTGTATGAGCAGCTGCTGAGAGTGACTATAACGTGGAATGTGAAATGTATGCAAGTATGACAGAGGCCTCATGATTTATGGTATGTTCAACAAAAAAAAACAACAACTTGTGTTTATGAGAAAATAAGATTCAGTTAAATTATTAGAATATTAAGATATATTTAAATATTATCTACTCAACATATATTTCTATATTTCTTTAGTAATTATCATTTCTTGATTTAGTTAATAGTGAATAAGTGCAATCACACATCAATATGGTTTATCAAAAAAATCTGCATTTAGAATAACATTTTTCCAAATGATAATTTTATGATAATTTTATGATATTTAGTGTTTTTTTAAATAGTTACATAGATGGGTACACATCTTCAAACAAATATATGGTATAAGCTGATATGACAGTTATTAAATTAATTATTTTTAATTTGGTTTTTACAAATTAATTTTTTCATAAACTATATATATATTTTTGGTAATAAGGGGGAAATGTGTTTTTGATCTTGATTACATCATCGCATTTCATCAATACCTCTTCTTTACACATTTTAATAAAGAAGAAATATTATTAAGGTACCGTATATACTCAAGTCACGGTTGGTGGTGGGGTTGGCGGGTGAGGGGGAGCGAGGTCTGAGGCATGCTTACCTGCTTCCGGGGCTCCTGGCGCTCCCACTGCCCGTCCCACGGTCTCCGGGTGCCGCAGCTCTTCCCCTGTTCAGCGGTCACGTGGGACCGCTTATTAAAGTTATGAATATGGACTTCACTCCCATAGGGGTGGAGACGCATATTCATTTCTCTAATGAGCGGTGCCAGTGACCGCTGACAGATGAAGAAGCTGCGGCACCCGGAGACCAGCTGTCCGGGGGAAGGAGCCAGGGATGCCGGGAGCAGGTAAGTATGTCATATTTACCTGTCCCCATTCCACATGCCGGGCGCCGCTCTGTCTTCGCGTCATCTTGCAGTGACTGTTCAGGTCAGAGGGCGCGATGACGTACTAATGTGCGCGCCACCCTCTGCCTGAACAGTCAGTGCGGAGAGACGCTGAGACGGGATGCTGAGGAGCTGCGGGCAGAAAGAGAGGTGAGTATGGCATTTTTTTTTATTGCAGCAGCAGCAGCATTATATATGGCACAAATTTATATGGCACATCTATGGGGCAATAATCAACGGTGCAGAGCATTCTATATGGCAGAGCTTTATATGGCACATCTATAGGGCAATAATGAACGGTGCAGAGCACTATATGGCACAGCTTTCTATGGCACATCTATGGGGCAATAATGATCGGTGCAGAGCACTATATGGCACAGCTTTATATGGCACATCTATAGGGCAATAATGAACGGTGCAGAGCACTATATGGCACTGCTTTATGTGGAGCATCTATGGGGCAATAATGAACGGTGCAGAACATTATATGTGGCACAGCTTTATATGGAGCATCTATGGGGCAATAATGAACGTTATAGAGCATTATATGTGGCACAGCTTTATATGGAGCATCTATGGGGCCATAATGAACGGTGCAGAGCATTATATGTGGCACAGCTTTATATGGAGCATCTATGGGGCCATAATGAACGGTGCAGAGCATTATATGTGGCACAGCTTTATATGGAGCATCTATGGGGCCATAATGAACGGTGCAGAGCATTATATGTATCACAGCTTTATATGGAGCATCTATGGGGCCATAATGAACAGCATGGAGCATTATATGTGGCACAGCTTTATACAGAGCATCTATGGGGCCATAATGAACAGCATGGAGCATTATATGTGGCACAGCTTTATACAGAGCATCTATGGGGCCATAATAAACAGCATGGAGCATTATATATGGCACAGCTTTATATGGAGCATCTATGGGGCAATAATGAATGGTATGGAGCATCTATTTTTTTTTTTTAAATTCACCGGTAGCTGCTGCATTTTCCACCCTAGGCTTATACTCGAGTCAATAAGTTTTCCCAGTTTTTTGTGGCAAAATTAGGGGGGTCGGCTTATACTCGGGTCGGCTTATACTCGAGTATATACGGTATTATTGGGTATTATAACATTAAGTATTATAAAAGTAATTTTTTCTCTAATGAAGGATATTATATGCAAAGTTACATAATTTCAATATTTTGGTAATCCAAGGTTATGACAACATTTAGATGATGAAAATATTAAGGAAATGTGTTACTGAGACATAACCTCAGCATCTGTCATCAACATATAAAGGCCTTATTCTTATTTTTATTCTCATTTTCATTTTTCACTTTCTTCAATTTTTATTCTTAATTTTTATTTTTTATCTCAAGAAAAAAATGTATATTTAATAAAGTAATGTCTATACAAGAATATTGCTTTATCAAATATAATGATCATATGGTTTCATTATATAAGAAATGTTTCAATTCTTTCACTCATTCATTCATTTATTCATATATATTCTTATTTTGGTTCATGGCTATACATACTTACATATTATTGGTCTAATAAATATAAATTATTAATAAAGTTTCAGTAAAAGACACACTGACATCTAATAGGTTCAAAAAGAAATTACACCTATAACATAAAAATGTCCTATCACATGAAGAATATGGTTAATAATATATTATCATTTATTATTATTTTATTTTTTCAAACAAGAAGCCATATTAATATTTTGATAAAATAATTATATGGATAGTATTGATTGCTATGGTAAGCTATGATATTACAAATTAGGAAAATTACCAGATTTGGTATAGAATAGGGAATGAAGACTTCAATCAAAATACTGAAGTTACGTTAATAAAGACTTTTCATATTTCTAAATTCAATTGATTCTTAAAAGTTGCAAAAAGAAAAGCAGTTTTCCAATAGTTCCACAAGGTAACAAAGCTATGATTTCTGAGTAATGATAGACCTATAAGACTTCCATGAAAGCTGGTGAACAATCAGGTAATTGTCAGGACGCTATAACCCTGACATGTGTCCTGTGCACTAAGGACTGGTTATGGTGCTATGTTTAGCAAGGAAGAGTCAATGTAAGGGTATGTGTACACGTCCGGATTTTTAGCAATTTTTTTGCGGAATTTCGCAGTAAAAACGCTATAAAATCGCTAAAAAATGCAAACATTATGCATCCTATCATTTAGAATGCATTCCGCATTTTTTGTGCATATGTTTGCGTTTTTTTCCGCAAAAAAAAAAGCATACCGCAAAAAAAACGGACATGTTCATTATTTTTGCGGATTTCCCATCAAATTGTAGTGTCCGGAAAAAAACACAAAAAATCCACGCAAAAAAAAAAACGGGTCAAAAACGTGCAAATTCCGCGCAAAATCTGCGCTAAAAAAGCATGCGGATTTCTGGCAGAATTCTCAGGATTTTGTCAGGAAAAAATCCTGTTGTGTGCACATAGCCTAACCCTTGCTGTGCTGACCAAAGACGTCACACCTGTTGCAAGACCAATGCGGATGATATGGAAGGATTCCAGATGATTTCCAAGGCGAGCCAATGTAAATCCAGGTCTCTAAAGGCGACACTGCACAGATATTAAAGCTACATTTCATCTATGAACTTTGTTTTCTTATCAACATTTGAATTTATGGACTTTGATTGACACATGACACACAGTCTCTACATATCTACATGCTATCATCTATTTCAAAAGAATTATAATAAAGATTGTTTTAAAAGAACCAAGAAGAAGACATCAAGATGAAGACCAGATGACATCAGATGGTGATCAGACCTGAGATGCTTCAAGTAGATATAGGGAAGTATAATATATATTATATGTATATTAGTCACGGCTTACCATAACATGAATTTACATATCATTATATTATTGAGTACATATAACAATATTATTATTATTGATATTATTTATTAAATTATTTTGCCAAAGAAGAAAAAAAAGAGGAAAGATCTTATTAATATGTTTAATTTGAGGGTTCCAATCAATGTGTCACCCTCAAAAGGGGGAATTGTTAAATATTAATTATTAATTGAATTATTCTTATTCTGTACTAAGCACATTGTTTCTTGCTGACATTACCAAAAGCTATTTCTGTATATGTATCTCAGAGTATAAGTCAATGCCATATAAAGGAGAACACATGGTCTGTGGGATATATAAATAACGTCTCTTAGGGCAGTCCCACACATCCAGATAATTCCGGTACCGGAAGAATCGGTACCGGAATTATCCGTGTCCATGTGCCGGTGCGTTTCTGTGGTACATCAGTGTGGCACACGTGTGCCGCCCGTGTGCCCACTGGGTACCACACGCACCGTGCCGGAGACAGCGCTAAAGTTTAGCGCTGTCCCCGGCATCGTGCTGAAGCCGCGATTCATATGTTCCCTGCAGCAGCGTTTGCTGCAGGGAAGATATGAATAATAGTGTTTAAACGGAGACACGGTCCGCAAAATATCAATGACATCTGAACAGATGCATTGATTTTTATGTGTCTACGTGTGTCAGTGGCTCCGGTACGTGAGGAAACTGTCACCTCACGTACCGGAGCCACTGACTTTTGAAACCGGCCTTAGGAGGATTGGTGGCTCTTTGTCACGTGGGAGCTGCCACCTCCGGCCTTCATCATCATTCACCATGGACGTCAGACAAGTCACAGAAGGAAGGACAGCTGATAGCCATGATTCTACTCCATGAAAGTAAGATGACTTCTCCATCTCAGAAACGATGAGTAGCAAGCGCTGATATTTACACATGGACAATCTGTTCGTAACTATTTCATTTTCTTTTATGTTTTGCTGCAATGTGGTTTTTCTGTGGACAATTCAATAAACCACTATATTTTTCATGAGAATACCATGACATTTTTCTTTAAGAGTAATGCACCTGGTGAATAGCCTTTATTAAATAAATGTGCGAAATAAGCATATTTAACAATCTGCAATCTGATGTCTTATTCCAGAGAAATCCAAGCCTTTCCTAATATGTAAATGATCTGCTAAGATCTATGGGGATCGGACACAGATCTCACTGAGAATCTGACCCCAGAGCTTACTTTTAATGAAAGAGGCATTACCAGAGTGAGACATGTAATGAGTGACAGTTATAATCTAACTCAGCCAAACTGATCCTTGTCTCATTACAAACAAATCTTGTTGTGCATGTAACTTACTATAAGGCCGGGATCTGTTGTGAATTCTGTGGCAGAGTTCACTCCTGTGGTCACAAGTGGTACTTCGGCTGATTCTCTCTGGGAGCTTCCGTTTGTGGAGGAAAGTGGTACTGCGGCTTTTAAGTTTCCTCCCTCAGGTGATCTGGTGAGGTCGTTAGGTGCTTCTCTACTTAACTCCACCTAATGCTTTGATCCATGCTTCCTGTCAATGTTCCAGTGTTGGACTTGTTTTTCCCTGGATCATTCCTGTGGCCTGCTGCTCTGCATAGCTAAGTTCTTCTTTGCTATTTGTTTGCTTTTTTTTCTGTCCAGCTTGTCTATTTGTTTTGCTGGAAGCTCTGGGACGCAAAGGGTGTACCTCCGTGCCGTTAGTTCAGTACGGAGGGTCTTTTTGCCCCCTTTGCGTGGTTTTCTTTAGGGTTTTGTGTAGACCGCAAAGTTATCTTTCCTATCCTCGCTCTGTTAAGAAAGTCGGGCCTCACTTTGCTGAATCTATTTCATCCCTACGTTTGTCTTTTCATCTTAACTCACAGTCATTATATGTGGGGGGCTGCCTTTTCCTTTGGGGTATTTCTCTGAGGCAAGGTAGGCTTATTTTTCTATCTTTAGGCTAGTTAGTTTCTCAGGCTGTGCCGAGTTGCATAGGCAGAGTTAGGCGCAATCCACGGCTGCCTCTAGTGTTGTTTGGAGAGGATTAGGGATTGCGGTCTGCAGAGTTCCCACGTCTCAGAGCTCGTTCTATTATTTTGGGTTATTGTCAGATCACTGTATGTGCTCTGACCGCTATGTCCATTGTGATACTGATTTGCCTATCATAACAGGGATCACACACAGATACGGCCGAGTCTCGCAGGTTAAAACCAAGCTCTGGCACCGGCACTCCGGAGCGTGCGGTCGCATAACAATACATGGAGCTGCACGCTCCACTCCCAAGTGCTGGTGCCAGAGCTTGGTTTTAACCTGCGAGACTCGGCCGTATCTCGCTGTAGTGTGACTCCGGCCTTACACCGGTAGCGGGAATAATGAAGCCTACAACTCAGATGAGCCGCACCCTGCTGGTTCCTGTACAGATTAGTCAGTCTCCAGACCAAATCGGACTTAGCTCCCAATAAGGCTGCCGTCACACTCGCAGTAATTGGTCAATATTTTACCTCAGTATTTGTAGCCAAAACCAGGAGTGGAACAAATAGAGGAAAAGTATAATAGAAACATCTGCACCACTTCTGTATTTATCACCCACTCCTGGTTTTGGCTTGCAAATACTGATGTAAAATACTGACCGAATACTGCTAGTGTGACGGCAGCCTAAGGCTGTTGAGGGGTTTCTCCTACCTCCTGGGGAACCAGAGGAGAGGCCGCTGTGCGCATCATGAGCATGAAGAGGAAATAAGGAGAATAATAAATGAAGCAAGAATAATCTCCCAAGAAACTAACTGACAAGAAAGGTGCTGGGAAGGCAGACAAACAAACACACAGCAGAAATACAACGGTGTTTGACTAGCAGGGAAAATCCCTTCGCTAAGGCTGTGTGCACACGTTGCTGATTTTTCACATTTTTTAGCTATAAAAACGCTATAAAACCGCAAAAAAACCAGCATACATTATACATCCCATCATTTAGAATGAATTCCGCAATTTTTGTGCACATGATGCGTTTTTTTCCCACGAAAAAACGCATTGCAGTAAAAAACTCAGCATGTTCATTAATTTTGTGGGGGTTTTTTTGCGGATTTCCCACAATATAATGTATTGGGAAATGTCCGGAAAAAACGGCAAAAAAACCCGCACCAAAAACGTGCAAAAAACGCATGCAGATTTCTTGCAAAAAAATTCAGGTTTTTCTCAGGAAATTTCTGCAAGAAATCCTGAACGTGTGCACATAGCCTATAACTGAGCATGCAGCAGGAAGTCACCAGATTTAATTTCTAAACCTAGCCATGACAGTACCCCCCTTCTACAAAGGACCTCCTGTTATGAAAGGTAATTCAGTACCACAATGGACATAGAGGTCAGCGCACATACAGTGACCTGGCAATAACCCAAAAAACAAGAACGAGCTCTGAGACGTGGGAACTCTGTTGACCGCAATCCCTAATCCTCTCCAACCACACTAAAGGCAGCCGTGGATTGCGCCTAACGCTGCCTATGCAACTCGGCACGGCCTGAGAAACTAGCTAGCCTGAAGATAGAAAATAAGCCTACCTTGCCTCAGAGAAATACCCCAAAGGAAAAGGCAGCCCCCACATATAATGACTGTGAGTTAAGATGAAAAGACAAACGTAGAGATGAAATAGATTTAGCAAAGTGAGGCCCAACTTTCTGAACAGAGCGAGGATAGGAAAGGTAACTTTGCGGTCAACACAAAACCCTACAAAAACCACGCAAAGGGGGCAAAAAGACCCTCCGTGCCGTTAGTACACCCTCTGCATCCCAGAGCTTCCAGCAAGCAGAAAAAAACAAATTGACAAGCTGGACAGAAAAAAACAGCAAACAAATACACCCGGAGAGTCGGGCACAAAACTCCTAGACAGAGCATCCGCCTTCACATTTTTAGAGCCCGGAAGGTATGAAATCACAAAGTCAAAACGGGCAAAAAACAACGACCAACGAGCTTGTCTAGGATTCAACCGCTTGGCGGACTCGAGATAAGTCAAGTTCTTATGATCAGTCAAGACCACCACGCGATGCTTAGCTCCTTCAAGCCAAAGACGCCACTCCTCGAATGCCCACTTCATGGCCAGCAACTCTCGATTGCCCACATCATAATTACGCTCAGCAGGCGAAAACTTCCTGGAAAAGAAGGCGCATGGTTTCATCACCGAGCAATCAGAACTTCTCTGCGACAAAACAGCCCCTGCTCCAATCTCAGAAGCATCAACCTCGACCTGGAACGGAAGCGAAACATCTGGTTGACACAACACAGGGGCAGAAGAAAAACGACGCTTCAACTCTTGAAAAGCTTCCACCGCAGCAGAAGACCAATTGACCAAATCAGCACCTTTCTTGGTCAAATCGGTCATTGGTTTAGCAATACTAGAAAAATTGCAGATGAAGCGACGATAAAAATTAGCAAAGCCCAGGAACTTTTGCAGACTTTTCAGAGATGTCGGCTGAGTCCAATTATGGATGGCTTGGACCTTAACAGGATCCATCTCGATAGTAGAAGGGGAAAAGATGAACCCCAAAAATGAAACCTTCTGAACACCAAAGAGACACTTTGATCCCTTCACAAACAAAGAATTAGCACGCAGGACCTGAAACACCGTTCTGACCTGCTTCACATGAGACTCCCAATCATCCGAGAAGATCAAAATATCATCCAAGTACACAATCAGGAATTTATCCAGGTACTCTCGGAAGATGTCATGCATAAAGGACTGAAACACTGATGGAGCATTGGCAAGTCCGAATGGCATTACTAGATACTCAAAATGGCCCTCGGGCGTATTAAATGCAGTTTTCCACTCATCGCCTCGCTTAATACGCACAAGATTATACGCACCACGAAGATCTATCTTGGTGAACCAACTAGCCCCCTTAATCCGAGCAAACAAATCAGATAATGGCAAGGGGTACTGAAATTTAACCGTGATCTTATTTAGAAGGCGGTAATCTATACAAGGTCTCAGTGAACCATCCTTCTTGGCTACAAAAAAGAACCCTGCTCCCAATGGCGACGATGACGGGCGAATATGCCCCTTCTCCAAAGACTCCTTCACATAACTCCGCATAGCGGCGTGCTCAGGCACAGATAAATTAAACAGTCGACCTTTTGGGAATTTACTACCAGGAATCAAATCGATAGCACAATCACAATCCCTATGCGGAGGTAGGGTATCGGACTTGGGCTCATCAAATAAATCCCGGTAATCAGACAAGAACTCAGGAACCTCAGAAGGGGTGGATGACGAAATAGTCAGAAATGGGACATCACCATGTACCCCCTGACAACCCCAGCTGGACACAGACATGGATTTCCAATCTAAAACTGGATTATGGACTTGTAGCCATGGCAACCCCAACACGACCACATCATGCAGATTATGCAACACCAGAAAGCGAATAACCTCCTGATGTGCAGGAGCCATGCACATGGTCAGCTGGGTCCAGTACTGAGGCTTATTCTTGGCCAAAGGCGTAGCATCAATTCCTCTCAATGGAATAGGACACTGCAAGGGCTCCAAGAAAAACCCACAACGCCTAGCATACTCCAAGTCCATCAAATTCAGAGCAGCGCCTGAGTCCACAAATGCCATGACAGAATACGATGACAAAGAGCAGATCAAGGTAACAGACAGAAGAAATTTTGACTGTACCATACCAATGGTGGCAGACCTAGCGAACCGCTTAGTGCGCTTAGGACAATCAGAGATAGCATGAGTGGAATCACCACAGTAGAAACACAGCCCATTCAGATGTCTGTGTTCTTGCCGTTCAACTCTAGTCAAAGTCCTATCGCACTGCATAGGCTCAGGTTTAAGCTCAGGTAATACTGCCAAATGGTGCACAGATTTACGCTCGCGCAAGCGTCGACCGATCTGAATGGTCAAAGACATAGACTCATTCAGACCAGCAGGCATAGGAAATCCCACCATGACATCCTTAAGGGCTTCAGAGAGACCTTTTCTGAAAATAGCTGCGAGCGCACCTTCATTCCACTGAGTGAGTACGGACCACTTTCTAAATTTCTGACAATATACCTCTATTTCATCCTGACCCTGACACAGAGCCAGCAAATTCTTCTCTGCCTGATCCACAGAATTAGGCTCATCGTACAGCAATCCGAGCGCCAGGAAAAATGCATCGATATTACTTAATGCAGGATCCCCTGGCGCAAGGGAAAATGCCCAGTCCTGAGGATCGCCACGCAAAAAAGAAATAACGATCCTAACTTGTTGAACTGGGTCACCAGAGGAGCGAGGTTTCAAAGCCAGAAATAGTTTACAATTATTTTTGAAACTCAGAAATTTAGTTCTATCTCCAAAAAACAAATCAGGAATAGGGATTCTCGGTTCTAACATAGAATTCTGAACCACAAAGTCTTGAATACTTTGTACTCTTGCCATGAGCTCATCCACACATGAAGACAGACCTTTAATGTCCATTGCTACACCTGTGTCCTGAACCACCCAAATGTCTAGGGGAAAAAAAGGCAAAACACAGTGCAAAGAAAAAAAAATGGTCTCAGAACTTCTTTTTTTCCCTCTATTGAGAATCATTAGTACTTTGGGCCTCCAGTACTGTTATGAAAGGTAATTCAGTACCACAATGGACATAGAGGTCAGCGCACATACAGTGACCTGGCAATAACCCAAAAAACAAGAACGAGCTCTGAGACGTGGGAACTCTGTTGACCGCAATCCCTAATCCTCTCCAACCACACTAAAGGCAGCCGTGGATTGCGCCTAACGCTGCCTATGCAACTCGGCACGGCCTGAGAAACTAGCTAGCCTGAAGATAGAAAATAAGCCTACCTTGCCTCAGAGAAATACCCCAAAGGAAAAGGCAGCCCCCACATATAATGACTGTGAGTTAAGATGAAAAGACAAACGTAGAGATGAAATAGATTTAGCAAAGTGAGGCCCAACTTTCTGAACAGAGCGAGGATAGGAAAGGTAACTTTGCGGTCAACACAAAACCCTACAAAAACCACGCAAAGGGGGCAAAAAGACCCTCCGTACCGAACTAACGGCACGGAGGTACACCCTCTGCGTCCCAGAGCTTCCATCAAGCAGAAAAAAACAAATTGACAAGCTGGACAGAAAAAAACAGCAAACAAATAGCAAAGAGTAACTTAGCTATGCAGAGCAGCAGGCCACAGGAACGATCCAGGAGGAAACAGGTCCAATACTAGAACATTGACTGGAGGCCAGGATCAAAGCACTAGGTGGAGTTAAATAGAGAAGCACCTAACAACTTCACCACATCACCTGAGGAAGGAAACTCAAGCCGCAGTACCACTTTCCTACACCAACGGAAGCTCACAGAGAGAACCAGCCGAAGTACCACTTGTGACCACAGGAGGGAGCTCTGCCACAGAATTCACAACAACCTCCATACCCTCAGAAGCCCTCACTGTCTAATGTCGCTGATGGAACTCCCTCACCAAGAGATCCGCATGAAGATCCAAGAAATCAACCTAGGCGAGATCTTCAGGATCATAATCTTTGCACTTAATGTAGACGGTGCCTGACCCGTCTAACCCCAAGAACTCGTTCAGCATTATTCTCCTGATCCTCTTCCAAATCCACCTCAATTATGTCTTGAGACATGGAGTCCCCTCAAATTTTTTCAGTGGGGATGATTGGAAGGAAATATTGATCCTCCAAGCAATATGAAGTAACAACTTATCTGTCACAGGATTCAAAATGTTAAAGGGAATCTGTCACCACTTTTTTGGCATATCATGTAAAAATATCATTCAATTTAGTGTTAACTCTGCGTTTTACAAGTACTTTTTATACCCCTTGACTCCCCACCAATTATACATAAATACTGTTTTTAGTCCTCCCGCAGTGTATATAAGTGTATATAAATATGCTCGGTCCAGTCCATTGGGCGGGGCTTATTGTCCATCTCTCCCCCCTCCTTTCGGGTAATTACCACGCGTGTGCATTCAAATGGTCCCTCAAGCATGCAACTGTGGACAAAGCCGAAAAACAGTATTGTGCATGCGCCGGCATATGAGATTGCGTTCTATGGCCAGGAAGTATACTTGTCCAGGCCATAGAAAGCCATGGCTTATGCCGGCGCATGCGCAATACTGATTATATGCTTTGGCCACAGTTGGGCAAAGCATACTGCGCACGCGCGAGAGGCCATTTGAATGTGCACGCGCGGTAACTGTACACTATCTGTGATATTCACAGAAATGAATACGCACAGCAAGATGAGGAGAGGGGTGGAGACGGACAATAAGCCCCGCCCATCGGACTGGACCGAGCATATTTACATACATCGCGGGAGGAATAAAAACGATATTTATGTATCATTTGTGGGGAGTCAAGAGGTATAAAAAGTACTTGTATAACGCAGAGCTGACACTAAATTGAACGATATTTTTACATGATATGCCAAAAAAGTGGTGACAGATTCCCTTTAATCATTTTATAAGAACCTATGACTTTAGGAGCAAGCATCCTAGATGTGACCTTTAAGAGTAGATTTTTTTAAGACAACCACCCAAAACACAGGGCCTTCCTATGTTTGTGGTTAGCACATCTCTTGGCCCAATCAACAGCTACCAAAAGACCCCGTTTGACCTTCTGCCAGACCTTAATTAATCCGTAAGATAATCCCTCTTCCTCTGGCATGGAGGATTTCACCCCAGAAAAGTTCCCAAACAGTGGATGAAAAACCCTGCAGCAAAAAAAAGGCGAGGTCCCAGTAGCTGTAAAGGAACGATTACTAAGGACAAACTCTGCAAGGTGCAGAAATTCCACCCAATCTTCCTATTTAGAAGAAACCAAACCTCTCAAACGCTGCTTTACCTCCTGGTTCATCCTTTCTGTTTCTAAATTAATCTCTGGATGATAGCTTGAGGAAAAACACAGCTTGATACTCAATCTGGAGCAAAAACCAAGCCAAACGCTAAGAAACTGGACCCCTTTATCAGAAATAATGTTTTTGGGAACACATTGCTAAGGTTATATGCCCCTCTCAAGTCAAGTTTGGAAAACCATTTAGCTTCAGATAATTGGTTAAACAGGTCATGTATAAAGGGTAAAGGACAGGGATTGTGATTGTGAACCATGATTTTATTAATCTCTCGTATGTACGCAACTCTCCAATCTTTTTTTTAAGAAAAAAAACCCACGGTTACTGGAGAGGTGCATGGCCGTATATGACCCTTAGCCGGACACTGGAAGGGGTAAATAAGCGAGATTTCGGCATTTTAGCTCCTGGTGTGGAGGCGATAGCACAATCATATGCCGCCATATACTAGATGTCCGGTAACCGGTAATAATTCCCTCATGTGTGGGGTCTATTTGTCTCCAGAGAAATCACACATTACATTCCACACAGAAGATTGTGTAGAAAAGGCGGCGCGAGGTAATTGTGCCAGTAGTGAGGGCGAATAATGGCGGAAATGTCACTGACTGAGGAGAAGTCTCCATGTAGCGTCTTCACTACGGATCACGTGACCCCTGACTCCTCCCTCCTGTGACCTCATCACAGGTCCTGTGCGCACAGAGCAGCCATATATGTGGAGTGCGGCTCTGCAGGTGGAGGTATGTGGAGATTCCCCATTACTGAGCGCGGGGACATTAACCCCTTCTGCACGGAGACTCTTTTGGGGTCTCTGTGTGGGGTGAACAGTGACATAACAGCTGTGGACAGAATGCGGCTTAGCTGGTTCCGAGTCCACATTAGAGCCATTCAGACCACTGCAGGGTGAGAGGACAGAAGGCCGGAGAAGTTCTCACACAATGCGATGATTTCTCTCCTAGTTCCAGCACAATAATGTAGACACTAGTGATGAGCGCGCTCGGCACTTGATCGAGTATCGTGTGCTTTGGTGCCATGCTCAGGAACCTGCCCCACATGTTTCATGGCTGTTAGCCAATAAACATAGTTACATGGGTTATTATCATTATTTATTATTATAGCGCCATTTATTCCATGGTGCTGTACATGTGAGGAGGGGTATACATAATAAAAATAGGTACAATAATCTTTCACAATACAAGTCACAACTGGTACAGGAGGAGAGAGGGCCCTGCCCACGAGGGCTCACAATCTACAAGGTTGAGTAAAGACCTAGGTCCATCAAGTTCAACCTTTCTCCACCAATTGTTCATTTTGTCACTAATTATATATAACCCACAGTGTTACTTGTACTGAGGAAATTATCCAGCCAATTGTTAAAAGCTGTTACAGTGGGGGGCGTGGCCAGCAGCCTAAGGAGCAGGACGTGTTCTCCATGAGCTCCCCTGCTGGTTTTCCCAATCCAACCTAATCCCTGCCTTAGACGACCCATCTACTATCCCGAGGGTCGTGGACTATCAGCACATCATCCAGGGAGCGCTCCTTGTCCGTTTGGAGCGTGGAATACAGTGCTGAGCCGCAGTAACCAACGGAGCCACACAGGCGGTCTGGGGACCTGCTGGGAGATCGCTCCCCCCCTGATGGCTGGCTGAAGACTGGATCGAGGAGGGCAAGAGCGGCGAACTCCCCCCATACCGCAGAACACAGGGGACCGGCTGAAGCGTGCACCAGTGCCTGAGGAGCGGATCTCTCCTGTGCCCCGGCGGCTGTGAGAAGCGAGAGGAGTGAGGAGGCGCCATCTTGGATTCGCCGCGCGGTGAGGGGAGCCGCTGAAAGGAGGCGCCATCACAGAGAGACATCCCTGCTCCCACCGCACGGAGGTTAGTGGTGCCGGCACCCTAAGCCTGAGGTGTGCGCCCTGGTGCCCGACCTCTGCAGCTATACCCACCGCTGTTCCCTGTGGCCTCCCCCATCACTCACCTGGGTGCTCCTGCATCGGTGGACCCGGAGTCCTGGTCGGCCCTCGGTCACCTGAGGAGAAGGTTGGTGATCTGCCTGCTGGGGTGCGTGCTGCCTTCTTGGTCCCGGCTTTGGGCTCTGGTGAGAGTGATCTGCAGAGACGCAGGGGTGTCTTCTTCTCCCTCCCAGCCCTCCTTTCCCGCCATACGCCGCCATCTTGGGCCCTCTCTCTGACGGCCTGTGACCCCTTGGTGGAAGAGACTGTTCGGCCTGGTCGGGGTGCTTATCGCCTGCTGCTCAGGTCAGGCTGGCCTCCTCTCTGTGGCTTGCCCCTGGGTCTCATTCCCTGCTGTCCCATACCCTCAGGATCAGTTTAACCCTCACATAATATCAATCTAGCTGGGAGCAGTATTGAGGGGACATTGCGCTCTGGATCTGGCTATACTGACACTCAAGCCACACTCCTGCAACATAATTAAGAGACCTGGCTGGCTCCTTTGGTTCCGCAGGCATCACCTTTTATGTAATATCTTGGCATTTTAGTGACTGTTGAAACGCTGAATCTAAGACACTGAAATAAATCACTAAAGGTCTCTGCTGCCATCTTGTGGCAAAATCTGGAATAACACCAGACTCCTATTACTTCCATTACCCTTGGATTCTGAGATCCAACTCACGGGGCTTGGCCTACGGCCCCCTTGAAAATTGGGAACTCGGCCCGGGGCGGGCTTGCTGATGGGGTGCTAGGTTCTATGGAGTGACCGCTCCACCCCCCATATCCCACCACTACCTTGGACACACTGTACTTACCATAGACATCTATGGGAAAAACCAGAAAGATCCCTGAACAGAAAACAAAATTGATCGGGGAAATTACTTCTGAAGACATGAAACGTTATCTAAATTCAACTCCCCAGACTAGAAATACAAGGTCTGCAATGACTCCCACTACAAACCGTGATAACTCCTTGTCCAGGGACTCAGTGGGCGCACGTAGCTCGTCTGCTGACGGCTTCGAGGAGGACACCGCGGATTCAGAGGAAATGAACATCGCAGAATTGAGCAAGTACATCAAAGCCCTACCTACTAAAAAAGACCTTGAAGGTTTCGCTTGCAGGCTTGAAAATACATATAAGCAAGAAATCCACAACTTGCAGAAAGAATTTACCACACGAATAGAGGACGTTGAAAAAACACACGAGAATATTTTTCGAGAACTGCAGGCCCATAGGGAACTGTTAATAGATCATACTCTCAAACTAGAAGATATCTCATCTGGAATGGAGGACCTCGAAAACCGTAATAGACGGAATAACATTCGCATACGAGGCCTCCCAGAATCGGTCGGTTTTTCTGATCTGGACCGTACAGTACAAAATATCTTCTTAGACCTGCTGGACGACAAAGATGGTGGCTCTATCGAGTTCGATAGGATTCATCGCGCTTTGGGTCCCAAACCTACTTCCGATTCCTGACCACGTGATGTTATATGCAGAATCCACTACTACAGAATCAAAGAAGCCATTATGGCGGCTGCCAGGAGGAAAGAAGTCATCAGATTTGAGGATCATCCAATCTTAATTCTTTCTGATCTATCTAGACGTACTTTATTACTGCACAGAGCTCTAAAACCATTACTGGCCGAACTCAAGAGAAGAGACATTCCATATAGATGGGGGTTCCCATTCCAATTAACGGCCTCTAAGGGAGGCAAGTCGGCTTCTTTTCGAAGGCTTTGTGACTTAACTACTTTCCTGAGCACCTTCGAACTTCCTATGGTAAATCTTCCCGAGTGGCCCGTGAGCCCAACACTCCCTGAAGCTCCACCAAAATGGCTCAAGGTTCAACAAACCAAGAAACGAGACAACAAGCGGGTTCCATCGGATCCGCCTTGAGAACTTAGCATCCTGGTTTGGTGGTACAGAAGGGCGAGCTCGGCCTACTGATGGAGTGGGTTTTGTTTGAAGGCTTTTATAGTCTGGTTTTTCTCTTTTTTGTATTTTTGTTAAGTCGTTTATGATAGTCTGGCATTTACTGCTTAGTTTTATTATGTTTGCACTTTATTCTCATGTTCTCAGTGTTTTAAGTGCAAGTGTTGAAGATTGCGAGAAGTCATAGGCCCGTTGCAGGAGCTCTCCCTCCAGACCCACCCCTTCCTCCTCTCCTAGACATCCCTTTCCCTCCCCTTCTTCCACCTCTCCTCTCTCCCCCTTTCCTTACCACCCTTTTTCCCTACCTCTCCCACCCTCTCTTCCTATCCCTCCCCTCTTTCTCCTTCCTACTGGGAGGATTCGCCTGCACAAATGGGCCTGCGCTTACATTTTTCACGATTTATATTTAGACTTGACTTCACACTTGGGTTCATGTACTGACAATCAATTGTCTTGTTACTTATATGACATATTTAACTTGATGTTTTGACATGTGTCCTACAGATATTTCTTATATTTTCTTGGGTGGGGGGGTGGGGGGTCATGGTTCCTCCTTGGGCTTCCTTCCCTTTGGTTGGGTTCTCAGGTAGTATACTACCAAAACTTGCCTTACTGTAGTTAGAGCTACAAAGCTCTGGCTTTAGAGCAATTATAGATATGTTTTCTTTTTTCTTTGCTTCTTTTCTCCTTTTTTTCTCCACTCCCGTTCCTTTTCTTCCCCTTTCTAAGTACTTCCTCTCCATGCGGGTACTCCTTCCGGGCAGATCAATAAAAATTTGCCGCACAGCGACGCATTCAGATAATGGGTAAATTAAAGTTTTGCTCCTTTAATGTAAAGGGGCTAAATATCCCTGAAAAAAGGAGACAGGTCCTATACACAAGTCATAAACAGCAGGTTTCGGTCCTGATGCTCCAGGAGACGCATTTTAAAACTGGGGCTATCCCCCCCTGCGTTTCAAAATATTACCCCAAATGGTACCACAGTTCCAATCCGCATGCCAAATCTAAGGGGGTCTCGATAGCTTTTCATAAAAACTTTGTGCCTGAAGTGCTGAGTTCCTCTATAGACCCAGATGGTAGATATGTGTTTTTAAAAATTTCCTGTGATACACATCAACTGGTCTTAGCTAATGTCTATTTTCCAAATCAAGGTCAGCAGAGCTTCAGTGCGGAGTGTGGGAGGCGACTCGGGGAATTTGCTGGCTCCTCTCCTGTGATACTGGGGGGCGATTTCAACATTCCCATGAATCCGGTGGTAGACGTCTCTTCGGGTAAGACTTCATACTCGCTTTCTTCAATTGCTCGAATTAGGAAACAAATGCGTGACATGAGATTAGTTGACATATGGAGGGTACTTCACCCGGGTACAAAGGATTACAGTTTTTTCTCACAAGTGCATAACACCTACAGCAGAATTGACTACTTTTTTATCTCACACAAACTGCTGGATCTCCCAGTGGAAGCAGAGATGGGTTCGATTTTGTGGTCGGACCATGCCCCGATATTCTTATCAATTCTGTTCCATTCTAATACAAAATCGGGCTTTTCGTGGCGCCTGAATGAGAACTTACTCCAGGACGCACAATGCAAAGCCGATGTAGAAAGGACGATATCCAATTTCGTAGCAGACCACGGGGGGGACACCACATCTTCTCCCATGAAGTGGGAGGCCCTGAAAAGCGTGATACAGGGAGTTCTTATTTCACACGGTGCACGTTTGAAGAGGGAGAGGGTCGCAGAAATAATTAAACTCTCAGACCAAATTCATAAATTAGAAACACAACACAAAAAAGATCTTAACGAGGTTACATTCGCACACTTGTCCACAACCAGACAAAAGTTGCTCGCCTTACTGGACCAAAAATCACGCTACCTCAGAGAAAGGCTCCGAAATCGCTTTTACCAATTTGGAAACAAAAGTGGCAAGATCTTGGCTAGATACATCAACCCACGGGGCCCAAATACATTTATCCCCTTCATTAAAAATGGGAAAGGGGAAAAGTTACATAGTACCAGGCAGAGACATCATCTCAAGCTTCAGTGACTACTACAAAGACTTATACAACATAGATGGCCACTACAAAGATCTGTCCATATCCGCTCTCCACAACAAAATCAATACATATTTACATCAAAACAATATACCCCTTCTACCGGAGGACAGGATTCAGGGCCTAGAGGGGGAGTTCACGCTGCAGGAGGTCTTGGAAACTATTAAAGGTCTGAAACAAGGGAAAAGTCCGGGTCCAGACGGGAACTCAGCTGGTTTTTATAAATCATTCTCCTCATTATTGAGCCCGATTTTTCTTGAAGTGTGTAATTCGGTCTCCTCGGGTGGTTCCTTTCCCCCTCAGGCTTTGGCCGCTCATATCACGGTCATACCAAAACCAGATAAAGACCCCTCGTTATGTAATAATTACCGTCCGATATCTCTTATAAATTTAGACATTAAAATCTATGCGAAGATGATTGCAAATAGATTGAGCCCTCTCCTTCCACACGTGATAAACCAAGACCAGGTGGGTTTTGTCCCGGGTAGAGAGGCACGCGACAATACCATTAGGACCATCTCTTTAATAGACAGGGTGGGACGGGAGGGGGGCGACCCCATGTGTATCCTGTCGATCGATGCTGAGAAGGCCTTCGACAGGGTGCACTGGGAGTTTTAGTTCCGGGCCCTGGCGGGGATTGGTCTGGGAGAAAATATGATGCACAGAATAAAGGCCTTGTATACCTCCCCCAGCGCCCAGGTGAAGGTGAATGGCTCCCTTTCGGACGCGTTCGAGATACGAAATGGTACGAGGCAGGGGTGCCCGCTTTCCCCTCTCCTGTATATCCTGACAATGGAATATCTGGCCACCGCCATACGCAATAACCCCTCCATAAGAGGAGTTAAATTAAGTTCGGAGTTGGCGCTTTTTGCCGATGATATCCTCTTATATGTTACCTTCCCCATAACTAGCTTACCCAATATTATACTAGAATTATCGAAATTCGGTCACCTAAGCAATTTTAAAATTAATTCCCATAAATCCATGGCATTAAATATATCCCTACCACCATCTGAGGTGAGTAGGCTGCGAGCCTCTTTCCCGTTCGGTTGGCGCTTTGATTCACTTCCATATCTGGGGATCAGAATAACAGCCAAAACATCTGGTTTGTACGATGCAAATTTTAAAAAGGCGTTGCAAAAAGCGGAGCTGGACTTAGAGAAGTGGCATAAATTACAATTGTCCTGGTTTGGTAGAGTTAATGTAATTAAAATGGACTTGTTGCCTCGCCTTTTATATTATTTCCAGACAATCCCATTATATCTTCCCGCGTCCTTTTTCTCACGACTCAAGAAAGCGGTCATCCGACTGGTCTGGTCCCATGCTAGATCAAGAATATCTTACTTTGTATTAAGCAGGTCCAAGAGGAGGGGGGGAATTGGCCTACCAGACTTCCTAGTATATAGTCGTGCCTCATTAGGTTCTTGCATATTAGACCTATATCATAGCAGCAACAACAAGAAATGGGTGGGCTTGGAGGGCGATCTCGTTGACGGGGATCCTTAGACGATATTGTGGAACACGGGAGGGGGCGAGGTCGAACCTTCCATTCATGACTAGAAACATGCTTCTACTTATTCGACAGAGTGGCAGAAATACTATAACCTCTACAGCCCCGGGTCCACTAACCCCAATCTACGACAATCCTCACTTCCCTGCAGGTCTCCGTAGGGAAAATTTCCTGAGTAAAAACAGAGCTTCAAAACCCATTATATTTGACTTCATAAACCAGACAGGTATTAAGTCCCTGCGGGAGATATACCAGGGGGGGAACCTCCTGAGGGCTCTTGGTTCTTTTACGAAAAACTAAAGCGCTTCATAGGCACATTATTTAAACTCAACAAGTCCATGGGGGTGTCGACCCCTTTCGAGAAAATTTGTCTCACGGAGGAGCCCCCGTCTCATAAGGTGTCCCTCTTATATAATCTTTTCCAGGAGAGTCAGACTCCAACACATGACTTCCCAACATTTTTCTCAAAATGGGAGAGTGACTTGGGGATTTCATTATCCCAGGAGGAAAGGGATAAGATTTCACTGTTCACCTTTAGGACTTCGCTGTCGGCCGTATCACAGGAGAGGAGTTACAAGGTTCTGTCGAGGTGGTATAGATGCCCCTGCCAGGTTCACACCATGTTCCCGGTGATACCGGATATCTGTTGGAGATGCTCATCAGAAAAAGGGACTTATGTCCATATCTGGTGGGAATGCCCACCCATAAAGAAATTCTGGATGCTGGTTTTCGATCTTCATAACAAATTAGCCTTTCGCAAAATACAACCCACAGTGGAACTAGCTCTCTTGTCTCTGTGTGACATATCGATATCTGGTTTTAAGAGGAGTCTTCTCAGACATTTTCTGACGGCTGCCAGGAATTTGATTCCTAGATACTGGAAGCAAGATCGTTACCCCTCAGGCTCCGACTTTGTTGCGGAGCTTAACAACATTTACAGAATGGAACGGTTGATGAGTGAATCCATGGGGGACTCGATGAAATTTTTTAACACTTGGGCTTCATGGATTGTATTCAGGGAGACCCCGGAACTGGATGCATGGTTGTCCAGGTCCTAATTCATATTTGGAGCCGATCTGGGAGCGCTCGTGTAACGGCAGTGACCCATATCCTCTGACTTGCTGTTGTGGCCTGGAGCCAATGTTGATGACTCAATGTTCTTCTCTCCTCTACGTGGGGCTTGGGATCGGCCCGGGAGGGGTGTTGCACTCCTCACGCATAGTGCACCCTCTTACCTTCACCCGCTTTCCTTTCCCCTCCTCTCCCCCCCCCTTTTTTTTTTCTTTCTCTTTCTTTCCTCCTCTTTCCGTTTCTTTAATTCTTTCTACTTTTGCTTACTTTTTATATCTAGTGATATTATACACTAATACAAAGGATTAATATAGCTAGTAATGCTTGATTGCCTTTGATGCTGCTTATTAGTTTCAACTGTAAGAATATAATTACTAATTTGAAAGTGAGTGTTATCGTTGGCAGTGGCCAACTACATTTAATACCTGCTGAGACTCTCTCTTTTTATATGATCTACGGACTGTAACCCGCTGAGTTTAACAATTGTTTCAGCATTGTACTATTGTTTGTATTGTTTATTTGCTTCAATAAACCTGATTTATACAAAAAAGCTGTTACAGTATCTGCCATGCTAGGTGCATTACTCTACATTTATCAATATTAAATCTCATTTGCCAAGTGTTTGCCCATTCGGTCATCTCATCCAGATCATTTTTAATATTGTAATTTCAGGGTCAGATTTTAATATCCTACATAGTTTGGTGTCGTCAGCAAAGACTGACACTTTACTCTCAATCCCATCCACAAGGTCATTAATGAAGAGGTTACAAATAATTGGTCCTAGCACAGATCCCTGCAGTCCCCACTAATGACTACATCCCATTTAGAGAGCGTACTATTTATGATAACTCTTTGTTTCCGGTCATTTAGCCAATTCCTTACCCATCTCCATATAGTTCCTCCAGTCCTTGCTTCTATAGCTTCAGCATAAGGCTGCTATGTGGTACTGGATCAAATGTCTTTGCAAAGTCCAGATAAATCACATCATTATCAACATCAAGATTTGCACTCACCTCCTCATACTGTAGAAATACAACATATTAGTTAGACACGACTTATCCTTCATGAATCCATGCTGGTCGTCAGTTATTATATTGTTCTTTGCAATATATCTCTGCAGGTCATCTCTTATGATGCCCTAAAAAACTTTGCACACTATGTCAGACTTACCAGATGGTATTTACCTGGATCCACCTTCTTACCTTTCTTAAATATCGGTACCACATCAGCCATCCTCCAATGTTTTTTGCTCTGACACTTCTGAGTACTTCTTTGTGTTTAGCTAGTATTTCAGATGGTGAACTTGGATTTTTGCCTTGTTGAATGATAACTGAAACAGACGGTTCATTGGGGAACATGGATGAAAAGTGCCTGTTTAATATTTCAGCCTTTTCTTTGTCCTCTATTATTATCTTATTATCGTTTTTAAGGGGACGAAATTATCTGTTTTTTCTCCTTGACATTGATTAATGTGGAGACACGTGGAAGTCAGCGGGTGCTCTGGTTTGCTAGCCGACGCTGCATGGACCAGGGATCATCCCAACGAATGCCCACTCTCCTTTTACCATGGGCACAATACTACTCAGACAACACAGGGTGAGGTTAAACAGTGTGGCAATAATTTATTTAACCCCTCAAAAATACTCAAAATGGTGCACATTTCAGAGTCTCACCTTTCTGCTGACTGGCCGGGATAACAGCAGGTGTTACTTCAGAGCTTACGGGGCCGACGACCCCACCTGTGGCACGCAGGAGAGGAGGTAATGACAAGCTTAGGTAGATGAATGAACGTGTTAATGTGAAGATAATCTGCGCTGCTGAATAGATGTGTCCATAACAGGTAATGGTACACTGACTGAACAGAGAACTATTCTGAACTAGTGGATACCAAAAATCAATTAACATAGCAAATAGAGAAATGGTTGAACTTAATTGTACTAAAGCAAGTGAATGTGTGATACATGAAATGTGAATAGCACCCTCGCTTGTGAAATCTATGAAAAAAAACATGAGATGCGTAGCACAAAACGTGGCCAAAAAATTTGAGCCTGTCCACCAATGTCAAGGTAATCTCATGGATCACTGACCTAACTGCCTAGTGTGAACACTTATTGCTGGCTAATGTCTTGGTAAAGCCTGTATTTATAGGAAGGTCGGAACCAAATGTGTTTGGATGTGATTAAAATCATAACATGGTTAAGGGTGGGGTGTCCAAGTCAGAAAAAATGGTACATAACAAGTAATGGTAAACTGACTGAACAGAGAACTAGTCTGAACTAGTCCATACCAAAAATCAATTAACATAGCAAACAGAGAATTGTCTCTGTTAACATAGCAAATAGAGAATTTTCTCTATTTCTATTTTTGCTATGTTAACTGTTTTTTGGTATGCACCAGTTCAGACTAGTTCTCTGTTCAGTCAGTTTACCATTACTTGTTATATTAGTTAGTCTCTGTTAGGTATCGCTAGTGTGACGCCGTGCGCATAGTAGGTCCAGATAGATTCCTACCCCGTATCCTAGGGGCTGAGTCTTGTGACCACACTAGGACTAATTCTGCTGTGCCCTGCGATAGTAAACAGGGTACGGTATCTATATATTGTGGTACAGTGGTTCTGTGCAGTATAACAGAGCTCACCGCAGTGCACACTGGGTGACGGTTAACCTGCGTGTGTTCGGTATTTACCTGCCATCTTGTTCCGCCATTAACGTGCAGCAGTTAACATCTCTGCATGGTTGACCCCATGCTGCGAACACACCTTATTGTTATATTTATTTGGTGTGTTGCGCCAGCCCTAACATTATACTAGCGCCATGGTCTGGCTAGTAATGGTGGATGCAGCGGTACATCCAGCAGCTGGAGAGCAGGTTGTCAGCTCTTGAGTGGACACCTTCAGCTGTGGATGTTACTGCACTAGCAGTTCAGGCAGCTAGTGAGGCTGCCACCCCTGTTCCGACCTTATCCCGCCTTCCGCTGCCTGATAAGTACTCAGGTGATAGCAAGTTATGTAGGGGATTCGTGAACCAATATGCGATACACCTTGAGCTGCTGGCTACATGTTTCCCCTCAGAGCTGGCTAAAGTGGGATTTATAATTTCACTTCTGTCAGACAGGGCATTGGAGTGGGCTACAAGCGCGACGATCATGTGGTGCAGAGTGCTCAGCGGTTTCTGAGCACTCTGAAGCAGGTCTTCGTGGGACCGCAAGTCACTCATGATACGGCGCTCCAATTGCTGGCATTGACACAGGGCTCATCCATGGTCAGTCACTTTGCTGTCCACTTCTGGACTTTAGCATCTGAGCTGGAGTGACCGGATAAAGTCCTCATCCCTGTTTTTTGGAGAGGGCTTGCTGACCATGAGAAGGACGCTCTGGCCACTAGGGAGATTCCAGCCACACTGGAGGAGCTAATATTCATCTCAACTCGCATCGACCTTTGTTTCTCCGAGTGAACATTGGCACGAGTCCAGTGTCAGCAGAGATTTTGGTTGGCTCCTAACTTCGCCGAGCCTCTGGACTCTCCAGGAGGCACTGGAGGTGTCATGAGCGGGATCTAAGTCCCGGACTGCTCATGCACTTATGGCCTGCCATGTCTGCCAGCAGTCAGGACATTTTGCTACCAGATGTCCTCAGTGGTCAGGAAAATGTCTGCGTCTAGTGGCTATAGGAGGAGGCTCTCTAGACACAGCGGCATTTTCCTCCAAATTGTCCTTCAAGGGGACACTTACGATAGGCTTATCCACTCACGCTGTAGAGATTTGTGTGGATTCTGGGGCAGAGGGCAATTTCATGTCTTCAGCCCTCGCCCTACAGCACGCAATACCCCTGGTGATGCTCACCAAGCCAATAACTGTCTGAGTGGTAAATGGGTCGACACTGCCCTCACAGATCACACATCAGACCATCACACTCACTCTCACCATGTCTCCAGCCCATCAGGAGATAATCTCCCTATTAGTGATACCTGAGGGTATTGATGAGGTCTTATTAGGGGAACCTTGGTTACGCCACGATTCTCCTCATATTGAGTGGTCCTCTGGAAGAATTTTGGGATGGTGGGAGTCTTGTGAGGGGAGATGTCAGAGGGAGTGCATTCAGGTGGCTTCTATAGCAGTGCCGCAAATCTATCCTCTCTCCTGAAACACTATTGGGCATATGCAGACGTATTCTCCAAGAGAGCTGCAGAGACGTTTCCACCTCACCGCCCCTATGACTGTCCAATTGATCTCTTGCCTGGTGCTGAGTCCCCCCGGGGTCAAGTCTATTCGTTATCTCTCCCAGAGACGGAGGCAATGTCTTAGTACTTCAAGAAGAATCTGGCAAGAGAGTTCATTAGGAAGTCAGTGTCACCTGCGGGCTGGGTATTTACTAAACTAGATCTGAGAGGCCCTTATAACCTGATATGCATCCGTGAGAGGGAAGAGTGGAAGATGGCATTTAACACTAGGGATACCTGGTGATGCCCTTCAGGCTCTGTTATGCACCTGCCGTCTTCCAAGACATTGTGAATTATATCTTCCGGGATCTGTTATCCACCTCAGTCATAGTCTATCTGGATGATATTCTCATCTACTCTCCAGATATAGACTCGCACTGGAGAGATATCTGCAAAGTCTTCGACCTCCTACGGACTAACTCTCTCTACGCAAGCTTGAGAAGTGCGTGTTTGAGCAGGAGTTCTTGCCTTTTTTGGGCTATATCATCTCGGCCCAGGGATTGGCCATGAATGCTGCCAAACTAGAGTCTGTAATGAACTGACAAGAACCCCATTCTCTTAAAGCGGTGCAGCGCTTTATGGGGTTCATGAATTACTATTGCCAGTTCATTCCCCACTTATCAGCTTTGGTAGCTCTACTGGTTGCCCTCACCAAGAAGGGAGCTAACCCCAAATTGTGGTTGAATGAGGCCTCCAAGGCCTTTCTCTCTATAAAGCCACACTTCGCTAGCGCTCCCATTTTACATCACCCCAATGTCGATAAACCATTTATCATGGAGGTGGATGACTCTTCTGTTGGTGCTGGAGCTGTCCTCTTTCAGAAGGATGCTCGAGGTTGGAATCATCCTTGCTTCTTTATCTCCAAGACCTTCTCACTGGCAGAGAGGAATTATTTCATCGGGGACAGGGAGTTGCTAACAGTGAAGTTGGCCTTTTCAGAGTGGAGAGATCTCCTGGAGGGGGCCCGTTACCACTTCCAAGTATTCACCGACCATAGCAACCTCATTTATTTGCAGACGGCCCAGCGGCTAAATGCTCGCCAGGCCAGATGGTCCCTGTTCTCCTGATTTCCCTTCACCCTCCATTTTCTTTCTAGGGAGAAGAACTCTCATCCCGATGTTCTCTCCCACTCTGTAGTTTCATCTGAGGAGGGAGAGGAGCCTCTGCTTATTGTCCCTTCAGAGAGCCTGAGAACCATAGCCCTGGTTTCGCTAGAGTCTGTGCCTCTGGGCAAGACTTTTGTCCTTTCAAATTTGTGACCGGAGGTTCTCTCTTGGGCTCATTCCAATAGGGTGGGTGAACATTTTGTGACCAAAAGGACTTCTAAGCTCCTGGCAAGGTCATACTGGTGGCCGCATATGGACCGTGATGTTGGAGACTATATTCGGGCATGTGTCTCCTGTGCCAAGAATCGGTCTCCCTGGCAGCGGTCTGCTGCTCTAATGTATCACCTGCCGATGGCGGATAGGCCCTGGGAAATGGTCGGGATGGACTTTGTTATGGGTTTACCCAAATCGCGGAACTGTACCAATTATCTGAGTGGTCACCGACCATTTTTCTAAGATGTGCACTTGGTGCCTCTTCCACGGGTACCTTCTGCATGGGCTTTAGCGGCGTTGTTTATAAAACATGTTCTGCGTCTACACGGTATGCCTGACAAAATTGTCAGTGACTGGGGTCCCCAGTTCACGTCTCGGTTCTGGACAGAGCATTGTTGTCTGCTCAGCATTGAGCTAAACCTCTTTTCAGCTTTCCATCCCCAGACAAATGGGTTGGTAGAGAAGACCAACCACACCCTGGTCACATACTGTATGTACAATGCAATTACAAATAAACAGGGATTAAAATTGAAAAAGAACACTTACATGTCGTTATGTCATTTAATCTCATGACTGGTCTTGGGCTGAGGAGAAGGAGGACGACCATATATCTAGATGCATGAGGACAGCTTGTCAAGCTGTTGTTAGCTCGCTTCCTGGACCAACACTGCCTCATAACTCAGCAGGGGTAAGATATGCCCTCTCGTCGTGACATCACTGAGTGGGCTGAATTATGACATGCACTCCTCTTTCTATGCTTTACGTTTTGGAATCACCAAACAAAGACATTCCTGGGGGAAGGACAATGAGTGGCTTGAATTCCACTGTGCTGCTGGCAGGGAAGAGAAGGGGGGTCGAATGGCCCGCAGCATGTGTCTTGTAAAGTTAGGTAGATACTCCAACATGGCATATTCATATTATCATACCTGTGTGCTAGCGGCTGAGTCTTGTGACCACAATAGTGATAATTCTGCTGTGCCCTGTGAGGGCAAACAGGGTATGGTATCTGTATACTGTGGTACAGTGATTCTGTGCAGTAACAGAGCTCGCCCCAGTGCACACCGGGTGATGGTTAACCCGCGTGTGTTCAGCGTTCACCCGCCATCTTGTTCCGCCATTACCGATCAGCAGTTAACATCTCTGCACGGTGGACCCCATGATGCTAATGCACCTTATTGTTATTATATTTATTTGGTGCGTTACGCCAGCCCTAACACCAGATGACCGGTGGGTTCTATTCCTGGCTTTCACGAATGTATGGGGCTCAGGTGACTGGAGGGTCCAAATCTTGACTTCCCCAAATGTATCTATGGTTCAGCAATGGTCAATGGAGGAAACCTGCATTGTTTCAACCAGGCCATGTTCTCCTAAGCTGACATCCTGTAGAATGACAATTCTGTGTCCCTCGTGATAGAGCTATGATGTCTTGGTTGCTCTCCTGTAGAGTCTCTGGTTCTTTGGATGTTTGGATGTCTTGGCTGAATATCTGTCTCATGTTACAGAGGCATCTAACCTCTTTTTATTGTTAACAAGTGTCCTTTAAGCTAGCGTTCACAGGTAAAGGGGAAGAATGGTGATTAAATCAACTCACATTATTTGACTATTTAATCCATTTGCATAGTTTTTCCTCCTCTATTTTGTAAGCCAACAAGCTAGCTGGCCTGTACAATGTGTAATCAACATACCTGCAAACATCATTATTTAATTGTCGTGGATCTCTAGTCATCCAGGATAACAGCACAATGTGTTACATCAAATGTCAACTTACAAGTCAATATTACAGGCTTCTAGGATCAAAAGTCCGTGTTTTTATAACCAAAAAGAAAGAAACACATAAATTTAAAAGTCAACAAATAGATAACAGTCTATTCTTCTGGGCTTGCTGAAAATGGATGTGTGGTTAATTAAGAGAAAAAGCTGTTTCATCACAATGTATTTATAACATTTTTTGGGATTTAGTTTAATGTCACTGGCAATTTCTTTCTCTTTGGATAACTTTGCTAGATTGATTTCTTTTTTACATTTCTTATTTTGATCTTATACTTCTGAAATGGTTTTTTTCTGTATTATTGCCTGCCATATACGGTATTTCCTTAGCCATGTTGGCTACTGGCGTTACTGTGACTGGCTGGCCGTATTGTGTCACTGGGTTAATATAAGACCCGGTGAAACGATGCTCACCACAATGTCCTTTGGAAGCAGTTCAGGGAGAATTATTATAGGAGAAACAGCTTAGATTAATGTCCATTCCACCCTAAATATTATAAATTTTCACCCTCTAGTGCCTTTCATGCTGCACTAAAGGGCATATTTAACATTTTTTAAGTATATTAAATAATTAATAAAAAAAATTATGTGGGATCCTCCCTATTTTTGATAACCAAGGTAAAGCGGACAGCTGGGGGTTGATATTATCCGGCTGCAAATTGGCCCATTCCCCACATAGAAATGCAAGTCTGCAGCCCCCTAGAATTGGCGCATCACATTAGATGCACCAATTCTGGCACTTTGCCCGGCTCTTCCCAATTGCCTTGGTATGTTAGCACTAGGAGTAATATATTTTGGGACTGATGTCAGCAGTGTATTGAAAGCTGACGTCAATCCCTGGGATTAATATTAGAAAGGTATCTATCACACAAAAATGTATATTTAAAAAAACTCCCTGATTTCCTGGTTCACCAATTTATTGATTTAAATTAAAAAGCCATACTGGCCCAATGTAGTCCAAGCATTCCGATGCAGTCCACAAATGGAAACCTGAAAGGCCTAAAAGAGAGTTAAATGAATAAAGACAAGAGACAGTCGCTCATTCACCAATTTATTAGCCCCATAGCTCCGACATAGTCCATAGCACTCCTACGAGGTCCACCAATTCTGTAGTACAACCTTTTGAGCCTTGTTCTGAGATAAAAAGCTTCATAGGTCACTCCAGGACAGACTGTGACCTGGAAGTCAGAGATGTGTTCAGGCATCTTCTCAATGCTGTTCCTATTCCATTTGAGTGCTGTTTCAATCCTTTTCAGCAATTTTCCTGCCCTCTTGTTAGAGTCTTCTGGAAAAATGTTTGAGATTCTCATTGACTTTCATTATACTCGGTACTCGAGGCAAGGCTCTCCAACCTACTGGATTTGAGTAACCAGGACTCAAGCATTTTGCTAGATACAATTGATGACACTTCGGGGAATCTTCATGAATATATGACTAATACTTGCTGGATATTCTGCTTTCAGGACTGGTTCCACCTGTAAGTCCTATTAAAAAATTCAGGAGAAGATCCTTTCAAATCCGCGATGTAAGACCCATCAGATGTCAAATGTCAGAACAAATGCACATACTGTACGTTACATAAAAATAATACATAACACGAGAAAACAAGAGAAAAGGGAGATTAACAAACATCCACCTCACAACCATTGAATTACTATATTATAAACTAATAATACCAGAAATATATTGCACAGGGGATATCGCAGCCAATTCCCACAAGAAGAATCCTGGAAACACAGAATTAGAAATGATTCTTCTCAGTTTCTATAGGACTTAATAGATTCCTGATTCTGGAGAGTAATAGAAATACGGCAGAAAACAGAGGAATAAGTTCAGAGAAGAAGCTTCATAGAAAGATATCAAAGTTACAAACTTCATTTAACCCTTTGTGAGAAAATGATTCCAGGGAAATCGAAAAAAGTTTCCTGTGTTGAGATTGTGAATTTGCTGCGGTCGCGTCTTCTAACACCGACCATCAGAGATCAGAACTTTTATCACCATCTCTGAGAAATGTCCGGCCACAGTGGTCTCACCAAACTTCTGCTCTTTTTCATTCTTTTTCTTGCAGTGGCTGCAGTGGATTTCATCCTAAATTCATAGAGCGGAATAGAGGAGCAATGTTTGTTCATTCTGATATTAATTGATCGTCCACTTTACCACAAAGGCATTTTACCGAGTAAATCATGCCAGAATTGTAGCAGGTAAAAAACATCCAATATCCACAGGTGTCCCTTCTAATTGGTAGGAAATCTATTATTTCTAATAATCCTCGAACCGTTCTGTCATGACAAACACTGAAAAATGCATGTAGGAGATTAGTCAGCAATTCAGCTTATGTTCCCGACCATACTAGACTAGAGAATATAACATCTACACGCTCAATCTACTGTAATGATATGTTTTCCCTTATTGTGTACAGTTATTGTATTATTACACTGAATTCTTTATGATATTACAGCAGCTCGTGGTCTTCCTATTCAGGTCCCTATAATATCAGATCCTCTCAGTGAGAGGATTTTCCTGATTTACCCATCACAGATGGATATGGACAGGGACAAGATGGCGGAGAGGATATTACACCTCACCCTAGAGATCCTCTTCCGGCTTACTGGAGAGGTGAGAGATTCTGATGACATCACATTACATCTAGGGTTGAGCGACTTTTCATTTTTTGAGGTCGAGTCGGGTTTCACGAAACCCGACTTTCTCAAAAGTCGGGTCGAGTGAAATCGGCCGATCTTATTGAAAAATCGGGGTCGGGGATCGGCCGAAACACGAAACCCAATGCAAAGTCAATGGGAAATTTTCTTTTTTTATATTTGCTTCAGCGCGATAATGTTGAAAAGCCAGTAATTCAATTGTCGGCTTTTCATTTCTCCTGCCTAAACCCGACATGATATGAGACATGGTTTACATACAGTAAACCATGTTATATCCCCCTTTTTTTGCATATTACACACTACTAATGTTAGTAGTGTGTATGTGCAAAATTTCGGCGCTCTAGCTATTAAATTTAAGGGTTAAATCATGGAAAAAATTGGCGTGGGCTCCCGCTCAATTTTCTCCGCCAGAATGGTAAAGCCAGTGAATGAGGGCAGATATTAATAGCCTGGAGAGGGTCCATGGTTATTGCCCCCCCTGGCTAAAAACATCTGCCCCCAGCCACCCCAGAAAAGGCACATCTGTAAGATGCGCCTATTCTGGCACTTGGCCACTCTCTTCTCATTCCCGTGTAGCGGTGGGATATGGGGTAATGAAGGGTTAATGTCACCTTGCTATTGTAAGGTGACATTAAGCCAGATTAATAATGGAGAGGCGTCAATTCTGACACCTATCCATTATTACTTGGCAGTCAGGAGATAACTTTTGCAAGATAAGAAGTGAACAATTTGTTTATTTGGTGCATCCAATTCAACATTTTTAAACGTTTTCGGTCTAATCACAAGACCTTCATCAGAAATTTTTTTTTTTGAATAATCACTTGATATATAGCAGACAAGAACAGTGGCGGTCTAGAACGGATCCGGCCTGGTGTTCCGTGAGTCGTGAGCTTTGTACAGGAGATGCTATAGACTGGAAGACGCAGAGAATCTGAAAAGGCCCAAATAGGTGCCAGCATCAGATGGGTTCCGGGAGAAGGAGGGCGCCTGAGAATCTGTGGATGGGAGCGACAAGCGCTGAAGGGAGCGATATGCTCGCAGGAGCAGGAGCGCTGAAAATTTGGAGGATGCCGGCGCCATGCTGCAGAAGCTGCGAAACTCCCGGGACTGGTGCAGCTTCTAGAATAAATAACTCTAATTTTGCTAATCTCTCTGGGTGTTGTAGTTCCGCCATCCCCTTTATTAATTTTCTTGCCCTCATTTGTACTCTCTGTAGTTCCATTATATCCTTCTGAGCAACAGTGCCCAAAACTGTACAGAGTACTCCATGTGCGGTCTAACCAAGGATTTGTACAGAGGCAGTATAATGCTCTCATCATGTGTATCCAGACGTCTTTTAATGCACCCCATGATACTGTTTGCCTTGGCAGCTGCTGCCTGGCACTGGCTGCTCCAGGTAAGTTTATCATTAACTAGGATCCCCAAGTCCTTCTCCATGTCAGAATTACCCAGTGGTTTCCCGTTCAGTGTGTAATGGTGATATTGATTCCTTCTTCCCATGTGTATAACCTTACATTTATCATTGTTAAACCTCATCTGCCACCTCTTGGCCCAAGTTTCCAACTTATCCAGATCCATCTGTAGCAGAATACTATCTTCTCTTGTATTAACTGCTTTACATAGTTCGGTATCATATGCAAATATCAATATTTCACTGTGTAAACCTTCTACCAGATCTTTAATATGCTGAAGAGAATAGGTCCCAACACCGACCCCTGCGGTACCCCACTGGTCACAGCGACCCAGTTAGAGTAAAGAGGATGGAATCAGAGGAGAACAGGGCTGTATCTGGCAATATCCTTCAAGCGTTAGTAGGGGGGAGCTCTCCAATTGGCTGAAGCAGGGAGCAGATTTATTGTAGCTGGACAGAACACACACCCATACTGCCAGACTGGATGGTACTACTGATCCTAGCGACCCTAATCCTAGTGGCTGGACAGAGTCTTCTGGTTCTGATGTCTCTTCCATCACCAGTGCAACCTGCAGAATGAATAAGGCAGCTCCAGTGACAAAAGTAGACATCACAGGAGCAACCCTCAGTGAATTAATCTATAGGAGTAGTGACTATTTTGATTCCACTGGCACTTTCTGCAAATTAGCAAGGAGTGGATGTTGGAAAGTGAAAACTGCAAATATACTATTTTATTACCCAACACATAGTGCCCAGGTTGTGCTCCAGGAGACAAATAAACACTATAGGTTAAGTGGGTTCTTCTCATTATAGTAATGCCAAATACATGGATGCGTAATGTGGTTTGGGCACACTGCGAGCCTCAGAAGCAAGGGGAGATTTGACTTCGGGAGAGCGGATTTTGCTGGATTGGTTTGTGGAAGCCATTTTGCTTTTCAAGAGACTTTTAGCCATTAATAATGTGTAAACCTCATTAGTTTTTATTGGTATCATTTTTGACTATATAACATTGTTTAGTGGCTTTTAATTCCGTATTTGGGAGGCAGAATAAACAATCAGTTGAGCACCAAGCTTCACTTGTCTATGTTATGAGATTTTCTATTAGACAATGAATTGTCATTGTCTTGGTGAATAATTCAAATTTTCAATTTTTTTTTACATAACTTGCCATTTTTACTGACAGTTTAAATATAAAATTCAAGGATATTTTATTCAAAACAATAATTGGTTTTATACTTAGCAGATGACTGTACCAGGAGATCAGAGGGACAGCTGACGTCTTGTATTGTTATATCAGATGATCTTGAGATTACACAGAATACAATTGAAGTGAATACCATTACTCCAGATAAACCATCATCCCTTCACAGTAAAGATCTGTCATCTGATTCTTTGATACTGGTCCCGTCTTCCGATTCATTACCGACCACTAAGGAAAATACAAGTCATAAAATAAGCATTAAAAAACGAACTGCTCCTAAAGCAAAGAAGCCATTTTCGCATTCAGAATATGGAACTAGTATTCCCATTGAAAAGTCTTTTCTTAAACATCACAAAATTCCCACAGCGGCAAATAGATTTTCTTGTTCCAAGTGTGGGAGATGTTTTAACCAGAAATCTGTTTTTCTTATGCACCAGAGAATACACACAGGGGAGAAGCAATTTTCCTGTTCAGAATGTGGGAAATGTTATATCCAGAAATTGAATCTTGTTATACACCAAAGAACTCACACAGGGGATAAGCCTTTTTCCTGTTCACAATGTGGAAAATATTTTAACCGGAAAGCGCATCTTGATAGCCACCAGAGATCTCACAAAGGAGAGAAGCCTTATTCATGTTCCCAATGTGGAAAATGTTTTAACCGGAAAGCGCATCTTGATAGCCACCAGAGATATCACAAAGAAGAGAAGCCTCTTTCATGTCCAGAATGTGAGAAATGTTTTAACCAGAAATCAGATTTGATTATGCACCAGAGAATTCACACAGGGGAGAAACCATTTTTATGTATAGAATGTGGGAAATGTTTTAAGCAGAAGTCATATTTTGTAAGGCACCAGAAAATCCACACAGGTGAAAAACTTTTTTCATGTTCAGAATGTGGGAAATGTTTTAACTGTAAAGAACATCTTGATAACCACCATAGAATCCACACAGGGGAGAAGCCTTTTTCCTGTTCAGAATGTGGAAAATGTTTTAACCAGAAATCAACTTTGGTTAACCACCAGAAAACCCATACAGGGAAGAAACCTTTTTCATGTTCAGAATGTGGAAAAAGGTTTAACCAGAAATCATATCTTGTTAGGCATCATAAAATTCACACAGGGGAGAAGCCATTTTCCTGTTTACAATGTGGAAAATGTTTTAACCGGAAAGCTCATCTTGACAACCACCACAGAACCCACACAGGAGAGAAGCCTTTTTCCTGTTTACTATGTGGAAAATGTTTTAACAGGAAAGAACATGTTGATAACCACCAGAGAACCCACAAAGGAAAGAAGCCTTTTTCATGCTCAAAATGTGGGAAATGTTTTAACCAGAAATCAGATTTGAATAAGCACCAGAGAACCCACACCAGAAAGAAGCCTTTTTCCTGTTCACAATGTGGAAAATGTTTTAACCGGAAAGCGCATCTTGATAACCACCAGAGAACCCACACAGGAGTGAAGTCTTTTTCATGTTCATAATGTGGGAAATGTTTTAAAGGAAATCAAAAATTAATAAACATTAAACCTAGATTGGGTGCTGAAAGATAACCTCAGGTATATCCAAACGGAATAATAAAGGACAACAGTCAAGCACAAAAAATTCAAATGTTGATTATATACAAAGAAATTGTGCAAACAAGGCCATAGGTAAAGATAAAATCCAAAAGTTTATTACCGTATATACTCGAGTATAAGCCAACCCGAGTATAAGCCGACCCCCCTAATTTTGCCACAAAAAACTGGGAAAACTTATTGACTCGAGTATAAGCCTAGGGTGGAAATGCAGCATTTACCGGTGAATTTCAAAAATAAAAATAGATCATTATTTCCCCATAGCTGTGCCATATAGTGCTCTGCACCGTTCATATTGCCCCATATCTGTGCCCCATATATGCTCTGCACCGTTCATTTTTGCCCAATATCTGTGCCCCATACAGTGCTCTGCACCGTTCATATTGCCCCATAGATGCTGCACAGATGCCCCATACAGTGCTCTGCACCGTTCATTGTGCCCCATAGATGCTGCACAGATGCCCCATACAGTGCTCTGCACCGTTCATTTTGCCCCATAGATGCTGCACAGATGCCCCATATAGTGCTCTGCAGTGTTCATTGTGCCCCATACATGCTGCACAGATGCCCCATACAGTGCTCTGCACCGTTCATTGTGCCCCATAGATGCTGCACAGATGCCCCATAAAGTGCTCTGCAGCGATCATTGTGCCCCATAAATGCTGCACAGATGCCCCATACAGTGCTCTGCAGCGTTCATTGTGCCCCATAGATGCTGCACAGATGCCCCATATAGTGCTCTGCAGCGTTCATTGTGCCCCATAGATGCTGCACAGATGCCCCATACAGTGCTCTGCAGCGTTCATTGTGCCCCATAGATGCTGCACAGATGCCCCATAAAGTGCTCTGCAGCGATCATTGTGCCCCATAAATGCTGCACAGATGCCCCATACAGTGCTCTGCAGCGTTCATTGTGCCCCATAGATGCTGCACAGATGCCCCATATAGTGCTCTGCAGCGTTCATTGTGCCCCATAGATGCTGCACAGATGCCCCATACAGTGCTCTGCAGCGTTCATTGTGCCCCATAGATGCTGCACAGATGCCCCATATAGTGCTCTGCAGCGTTCATTGTGCCCCATAGATGCTGCACAGATGCCCCATACAGTGCTTTGCAGCGTTCATTGTGCCCCATAGATGCTGCACAGATGCCCCATATAGTGCTCTGCAGCGTTCATTGTGCCCCATAGATGCTGCACATAAATCTGTGCCATAGCCGCTGCTGCTGCAATAAAAAAAAAAAAAACACATACTCACCTCTCTTGCTTGCAGCTCCCAGCGTCTCGTTCGGCGTCTCCCCGCTCTGACTGATCAGGCAGAGGGCGCCGCGCACACTATATGCGTCATCGCGCCCTCTGACCTGAACAGTCAGAGCGCAGACGCCGGGAAGATGGAGCGACGCCCGGCGGCTGTAACGCGGACAGGTGAATATTAAATACTCACCTAGTCCTGGCGGTCCTCGCGCTGTCCCTGCCTTCCTCCCCGTCTTCTGTGCTGCAGCCTCTTCCTGTCAGCGGTCACCGGCACCGCTGATTAGAGACATGAATAGGCGGCTCCGCCCCTATGGGAGGTGGAGCCGCCTATTCATTTCTGTAATGAGCGGTCCCACGTGATCGCTGAAGAGGGGAAAAAGCTGCAGCACAGAAGACGGGGAGGAAGGCAGGGACAGCACGAGGATCGCTGGGACTAGGTAAGTATACCTCAGCGCCCTCACCCCCTCACCCGCCGACCCCACCGCTACCGTGACTCGAGTATAAGCCGAGAGGGGCACTTTCAGCCCAAAAATTTGGGCTGAAAATCTCGGCTTATACTCGAGTATATACGGTAATTGACAGAGTTATTAAAAATATATATATTATTTGACCGGCTGAAGCAATGCAACAGTACACAACACACAACAGTACACAACACATCACATTAATCATAATAAAACCTCCTAAAGTATATTAAGTGCATAGAAGTCACAATTCAACCTCCAAATGTGCATTAAGCACAAAGACCTATATAGAGTGTAAATAAGCTAAAGTGTGCCAGTATATTAGCTTAATAAGATAAATAGTAAGTAGCACCACAGAGCTGGAGAATAAAATGCAAGTCCTGGTCCATACTCTCATGATCCAGTTCGGGGTTTGTTTTCTACTATCATCTCTCTGGACTGGTCATGCGGGGGTTAATCCTTTCAGCCTCGTTTTGGAGCCCCTGATGTGTCTAAACAATGAAACCCCCACAAGTGACACCATTTTGGAAAGTAGACCCCCTAAGGAACTTATCTAGATGTGTGGTGAGCACTTTGACCCATCAAGTGCTTCACAGAAGTTTATAATGCAGAGCCGTAAAAATAAAAAATCATATTTTTTCACAAAAATGATCTTTTCTCCTCCAATTTTTTATTTCCTAAGGGTAACAGAAGAAATTCGACCCCAACAGTTGTTGTGCAATTTGTCCTGAGTACGCTGATCCCCCATATGTTCAGGTAAACCACTGTTTGGGCGCATGGCAGAGCTCGGAAGGGAAGGAGCACCATTTGACTTTTCAATGCAAAATTGACTGGAATTGAGATGGGAAGCCATGTTGCGTTTGGAGAGCCACTGATGTGTCTAAACATTGAAATCCCCCACAAGTGACACCATTTTGGAAAGTAAACCCCCTAAGGAACTTATCTAGAGGTGTGGTGAGCACTTTGACCCACCAAGTGCTTCACAGAAGTTTATAATGTAGAGTCGTAAAAATAAAAAATCATTTTTTTTTTCACAAAAGTGAACTTTTTGCCCCAATTTTTTTTATTTTCCCAAGGGTGACAGAAGAAATTGGACGCAAAAGTTGTGCAACTTGTCCTCAGTACGATGATACCCCATATGTGGGGGTAAACCACTTTTTGGGTGCATGGCAGAGCTCGGAAGGGAAGGAGCGCCGTTTGACTTTTCAATGCAAAATTGACTGGAATTGAGATGGGACGCCATGTTGCGTTTGGAGAGCCACTGATGTGCCTAAACATTTAAACCCCCCACAAATGATATCATTTTGGAAAGTAAACCCCCTAAGGAACTTATATAGATGTGTGGTGATAACTTTGAACCTCCAAGTGTTTCACTACAGTTTATAACGCAGAGCCGTGAAAATAAAAATTATTTTTTTTCCACAAAAATTATTTTTTAACCCCCAGTTTTGTATTTTCCCAAGGCTAACAGGAGAAATTGGACCCCAAAAGTTGTTGTCCAATTTGTCCTGAGTACGCTGATACCCCATATGTGGGGGGAACCACCATTTGGGCGCATGGCAGAGGCCAGATCATGTTTGATTGCAGTGTTTCGGGGGTTAATGTGCCAGGAGCGGTCCGTGACACCCCCGTGCGTGCGGCTGATCACTTTAGACGGACTATCCTGTCGGTGGTCATACGGGCCCATACCACCTCAATGGGATAGTACGTCTAATGTCAGAAAGGGGTTAAGTAGCGGCACACATGACCACCGGCAGCAGCAGGAAGCCGGTGGCTGACACTGCTCACTACTGAAGAGCAATGAATACTCACTGATCTCTGTGCACACAGTCCCGGCAAGTGCAATCGCAACCTGGGGTCCACCATGCAGAGATGTAAAACTGCAGCTAATATGAACAATGGCGGAACATCCAGCGAGCAATAGCCAGCTCGCACTGAGTTACACATCAGTCAGAGAATAGCACAGGAGGCTGTGTCACTCGCACATAGTAACATAAAAGATGATTTGCAGTAGAGCTGAGTCACTCACACACAGTAACAGAAAAGATGCTCTGCGGTAGAGCTATGTCATTCGCACACAGTTAAAGAGCAGGTATGGCGCTAAACACGACCCCTGTTAACTTCACAGGTGATCGGAACCTGCACACAGGGTAAATAGCAACCGGTGGTCAAACAACCAGCCAAAATACTCAGCCAATTCCTCTCCGGAGGTTCCAGAATTCTAATGGCAAAACACAAGCGCTGAATTCACACAGACAAACTCCTCTCCAGAGGTGCCAGAATCCTAACACCGACACACATGTAAGGCTAGTTTCACATTTGCATCTATATGCGCAGCATATCATCTGCAACCGCAAACACATGCAAAAACGCATGCTAACGCAGCATTTTTTTCCCGCAGCAGCTTACGCATAATGGCAAAAAAACACTGTGTGTGCATGCATTTGTAGGCATTTTTTGCCTGCGTTTGCATCTTTTATGCGCATGCGTTTTAAGTTTTTCCAGGAGGGCGTGTTTCAATGTGTATGCATGCGTTCCCATAGATATTAATACGTTTTTTTAACACACCCATCCGCATGCCTGCGCATATTTGATGAATTTTTGACGCTTCCAAAAATGCAACATATTGCGCTCGCAGGACCCCGCTGCATACCGAGAAAAGAGGCATGTGTAAGCAAACGCAGGCGAACGCATGCAAACACATGTACAGTACAGACCAAAAGTTTGGACACACCTTCTTATTTAAAGATTTTTCTGTATTTTCATGACTATGAAAATTTTACATTCACACTGAAGGCATCAAAACTATGAATTAACACATGTGGAATTATATACTTAACAAACAACTGAAATTATGTCTTATATTCTAGGTTCTTCAAAGAAGCCACCTTTTGCTTTGATGACTGCTTTGCACACTCTTGGCATTCTCTTGATGAGCTTCAAGAGGTAGTCACCGGGAATGGTCTTCCAACAATCTTGAAGGAGTTCCCAGAGATGCTTAGCACTTGTTGGCCCTTTTGCCTTCACTCTGTGGTCCAGCTCACCCCAAACTATCTTGATTGGGTTCAGGTCTGGTGACTGTGGAGGCCAGGTCATCTAGCGCAGCAACCCATCACTCTCCTTCTTGGTCAAATAGCCCTTACACAGCCTGGAGGTGTGTTTGGGGTCATTGTCCTGTTGAAAAATAAATGATGGTCCAACTAAACGCAAACCGGATGGAATAGCATGCCGCTGCAAGATGCTGTGGTAGTCATGCTGGTTCAGTATGCCTTCAATTTTGAATAAATCCCCAACAATGTCACCAGCAAAGCACCCCCACACCATCACACCTCCACTTCCATGCTTCACGGTGGGAACCATGCATGTAGAGTCCATCCGTTCACCTTTTCAGCGTCGCACAAAGACACGGTGGTTGGAACCAAAGATCTCAAATTTGGACTCATCAGACCAAAGCGCAGATTTCCACTGGTCTAATGTACATTCCTTGTGTTCTTCAGCCCAAATTGTTGCCTGTCCTTAGCAGTGGTTTCCTAGCAGTTATTTTACCATGAAGGCCTGCTGCACAAAGTCTCCTCTTAACAGTTGTTGTAGAGATGTGTCTTCTGCTAGAACTCTGTGTGGCATTGACCTGGTGTCTAATCTGAGTTGCTGTTAACCTGCGATTTCTGAGGCTGATGACTCAGATAAACTTATCCTCAGAAGCAGAGGTGACTTTTGGTCTTCTTTTCCATGTGAGCCAGTTTCTTTGTAGCGCTTGATGGTTTTTCGCCACTGCACTTGGGGACACTTTCAAAGTTTGTCCAATTTTTCAGACTGACTGACCTTAATTTCTTAAAGTAATGATGGCCACTCGTTTCTCTTTACTTAGCTGCTTTTTTCTTGCCTTAATACAAATTCTAACAGTCTATTCAGTAGGACTATCAGCTGTGTATCCACCAGACTTCTGCACAACACAACTGATGGTCCCAACCCCATTTATAAGGCAAGAAATCCCACTTATTAAACCTGCTTGGGAACACCTGTGAAGTGAAAACCATTTCCGGTGACTACCTCTTGAAGCTCATCAAGAGAATGCCAAGAGTGTGCAAAGCAGTCTTCAAAGTAAAAGGTGGCTACTTTGAAGAACCTAGAATATAAAACATATTTTCAGCTGTTTCACACTTTTTTGTTAAGTATATAATTTCACGTGTTAATTCATAGTTTTGATGCCTTCAGTGTGAATGTACAATTTTCATAGTCATGAAAATACAGAAAAATCTGTAAATGAGAAGGTGTGTCCAAACTGTTGGTCTGTACTGTACCTGCATCCAGAATGTAAAAGATATGAAAACACGATGCATGCAGATGTATGAGTCTGAAACGCTGCGGACATAACCACAAATGTGAAATTTCCGTTGGTCTGTCCATCTGCAAATAGAGCAGATTTTTATGGTCCATGAACCCCTGAAAGGGATGTCGAGCTCCCTCCATGAGATATCTCCACTCTGAGAAAGCCAAGTCATGGCCAGTAACTCCCTGTCCCCGATAGTATAATTCTTCTCTGCCGGTGAGAAGGTTTTAGAGAAAAAGAAGCAAGGCTGTTTCAGACCGTGAGCATCTTTCTAATATAGGAGCTTGCACCGATGAAAGAGGCATCCACCTCCAGGATGAAAGGCTTATCCACATCTGGCTGATGTAGCACAGGTTCCCTAGCGAAGTTGGAGTTCAAAGAAGCAAAGGCCTTAGAGACTTCCTCAGTCCATAACTTAGGGTTAGCTCCCTTCTTGGTGTGGACTACCAAGGGAGATGCCAGAATAGAGAATGAATGGGGGATGAACTGGCGGTAGTAGTTAATAAATCCCATAAAATGCTGCACCGCTTTAAGGGAATGTGGATCCTGCCAGTTCAACACCGATTCCACCTTAGCAGGATCCATAGCCAAACCCTTCGCTGAGATGATATAGCCAAGGAATGGTAGAGACTCCTGCTCAAAGACACACTTCTCTAGTTTGGCATAGAGGGAGTTGGCGTGCAAGAGTTTGAAGACTCTGCAACATCTCTACGATGAGTATCCAGGTAGGGAGAAAAAATAAGAATGTCATCCAAGTAGACGACTACAGGTGTGGATAACATCTCCTGAAAAATGTCATTGACAAAGTCCTGGAAGACGGCGGGGGCGTTACAGAGACCAAACGGCATTACCAAGTACTCCTAATGACCGTCCTGAGTATTAAACACTGTCTTCCATTCGTCACCCTCTAGAATACGTATTAGATTATAGGTGCCTCGGAGATCTAATTTGGAAAATATCTTAGCACCTGCAGTATGTCAAAAAGCTCAGAGATAAGTGGCAAAGGATATTTATTTTTAATGGGGATGGCATTCAGACCCCTATATTCATTTCAAGGACGGAGTTCCCCGTTCTTCTTCTGGATGAAGAAGAACCCAGCCCCAGCAGTAGACACTGACTTCATAATAAATCCCCTCGCCAGATTCTCCTTTACATACTCTGACATCGCCTCAGTCTCATGAAGGGACAAAGGGTAAACACACCCGCAATGAGGCTCTGCCCCTGGAATGAGGTCTATCGGGCAATCATAAGGGTGATGGGGAGGAGGAGTCTCTGTGGCCTTCTTTGAAAATACGTCTGCATATTGCTAGTAGTGCTTAGGAAGCGAGGTTAGAACTGTAGTGACCTCAGACGACCCAACCTGAACTTGGGCCCTGAGACACTGTCCCTCACATGACCTGCTCCATCCCCATATACTCCCAGTAGCCTAATTAATATGGGGTGAATGGCAGTGCAACCAAGGTATACTTAACTATACCTCATCAATACCCTCGGGGATGACCAACGACATTATCTCCTGATGTTTTGGAAAGAACACGAGGGTAAGCGGAATGGTCTGATGAGTGATTTGAGAGGATAACACGGATCCATTAACCACCCAAATGGTAACAGGCTTAGAGGGCATCACTAGGGGCATTGAGTGTCGTTGAGCGAAGGAGGAAGACATAAAGTTACCCCCAGCCCCGGAATCCACCCAAGCCTATGCAGTGTGAAAGTTCGACCCATAGGACAGTGTCACCTTAAAGGTTAATTTGGAGGACACATCTGACGTATCTAGAGAGCCTCCTCCTATAGCCACCAGAGACGGTCGATCTCCCTGACACCTGGGGCATCTGTTGGCATAATGGCAGCCTGCCTACAGACAAAAGAAGTTGGTGGAGAACGTATGGGACGGGATTTAGACAACGCCCTAGAAACCACCATGGGCTCCACCAGTTTGCTCGTCTGAGTTGGAGACCCCAAAGGATTGGTAAAATTTGGTGCTAACCAAATCCTTCGTCTACACTGGGTTCGCTCCAATCTTCGTTCAGCATGCCAAAGATTGATACGAGTGGATATAGATATTAAATCCTCCAGTGGAATTGGGATCTCCCTAGTGGCCAAAGCATCCTTAACGTGGTCAGCAAGGCCCCTCCAGAACACCGGGACCAAGACCTTATCTGGCCACTCCAGCTCGGAAGCTAACGTCCGGAACCGGATAGCGAACTGGTTGGTCGGGAAAGAGCCCTGAATCAACACCAGGAGTTGAAGTGCGGCATCATGGGTAACCAGGGATCCAAGAAATACCTGTTTCAGAGGGCCCAAAAACCGAGAGGCGCTCTGGACCACTAGGTCCTTATGTTCCCATAATGGCGTAGCCCACTCCAACGCCCTGTCCATCCAAAAAGGACACCACAAATCTCACCTTGGTCTGTTCAGATGAGAAACATGAACCCAGTAGCTCCAGCTGGATGGAGCACTGGTTCACGAATCCCCTGCAAGCCTTGCTATCCCCAGAAAGCTTATTGGAGAGCGGGAAGTGTGAGAAAAACAGCAGAAGTTGCAGCTGAAACCCTATTAGCGGCTTCACTGGCTGCCTGTGCCGCTACTGCGGACAGATCCACAGCTGAGGTTGCGTGCTCAAGTGCGGCGATCAACCTGCCCACTAGCTGCTGGATATTCCGCGGAAGCTGACACTCATCTGCCATTACTAGCCAGACACCGGTGTCACGCTCACGCCCTGACTGGTGGGCGTGAGCTCGGGGGTTTTGTGGCCCCACTGTGCCACAAACCAGACTACCCTGGAAGGAGCGTCACTATGACAGCTGCCTGGGTTTTCACTGGAGCCTCTAATGGTGAGGACAGGCTTGAGCAGCAGGCAGCTGCCAGGTGCTACTCCAGGGTGGTGTCTGGCTGTGGCTGCTGATCCCACTTGGGAGACAGGAACACCTGGATTGGTGCGGGCATTAGGCAGGACTGACAGAAGAGCATGGCTGGAACACAGACGAGTAGGCTGGCACGGCTGAGACAGGGCTGGCGGAGACACGGCAGAGAACTCAGGGCTGGCAGAGACACAGCAGGAAACAGGACTGGCTAGGACAGCAGGAACACAGGACTGGAAGGCAGGGCAGGAACGGCAGGACTGGCAGGAACATAGGATTGGGAGGCACTGCAGAGAACACAGGACTGGAAGGCAGGGCAGGAACGGCAGGACTGGCAGGAACACAGGATACACAGGACTGGTTGATGTGGTGTATGAATCAGGCTGCACTCTGATGACACCCGAGTGCAGTCCTATTGTGAGTGTCATGAAGGAACAGGTAGGGACCTGTACACACAGAAGATGCAGGTACAGAAACAAGCCAGAAGGAAAGGAGAAAGAAGGAACAGGTAGGGACCTGTTCACACAGTAGGACCAAGTAACAAGTAGAAGGTGGAACTAAGAGAAGAGGAGAAGAAGGCAGAGCCAAGGACGGAGCCGCAAGAGGCGGAAACAAGGGCGGAGACACTGGAGGCGGAGCCAAGAGCGGAGACGCTGGAGGCGGAGCCAAGAGCGGAGATGCTGGAGGCGGAGCCAAGAGCAGAGACGCTGGAGGCGGAGCCAAGAGCGGAGATGCTGGAGGCGGAGCCAAGAGCAGAGATGCTGGAGGCGGAGCCAAGAGCAGAGACGCTGGAGGCGGAGCCAAGAGCGGAGACGCTGGAGGCGGAACCAAGAGCGGAGACGCTGGAGGCGGAGCCAAGAGCGGAGACGCTGGAGGCGGAGCCAAGAGCAGAGACGGAGCCAAGTGCAGAAACACAGGAGGCGGAGCCAGATAGTACCGCAAAGAGCGGAGCCAGATAGAACCGCAAAGAGCGGAGACACAGAGCAAAGCCAGAGAGTGTGAAGCAAGGTCTGAGTGCAGAGCCGCAAGAGTGCGGAGTTAAGCAGACAGAAAACACAAGGAAAGAAAGCAGGGAAGGAAGCCACAGATAAGGAGACCGAGAAAAGACAAAGTACAGACAAGGCAATAGAACAGGACACAGGGACAAAGACACAGGGACCAGGATAATCTGCCTCCTGGAGGGCGGACTACAAGAACAAGGCAAAAGCACAGAGAAAAGCTCAGAGAGAGTAACTCAGAGCAAGGCCAGGCAAACTCAGCAGCTAAACACTAACTGAGCTAACACATTGCACAGGCCCAGACCACAGGGTGGAGCTGCACTATATAGAGGAGGCCTCTTGATAATTGGTCAGGAACTGATTAGACAGATTCACCTGATTCCTATAAGAACCAGAGAGGTCAGGCGCCAGCCCCCTATACACATAGCCATGAGGCATGCAGAGAGCAAAGACACAGAACATGGAGCTGGCATTAAAGAGAAAGCACATCATGACCTGGAGCAGTGGGTAAGATTGTGTGAGAGATGTGAGGCCATGCTGTGATGCCAGCAGAGTTGTTACAACCGGCACTAGTGTACAGGCAGATTGCACTAAATAAATATAATGATAAAGTGCAATCACAACCTGGGGTCCACCGTGCAGAGATGTAAAACTGCAGCTAATATGAACAATGGCAGAACACCTTGCAAGCGATAGCCAACTTGCACTGAGTTACACATCACCCAAAGAATAGCACAGAAGGCTGTGTCACTTGCACACAGCAACGGAAAAGATGCTCTGCAGTCGAGCTGTGTCACTCACACACAGTAACAGAGCATGTATGGCGCTAAACACGATCCCTGTAAACTTCACAGGTGATCGGAACCCGCACATGGGGCAAATAGCAAACAGTGGTCACACAGCCAGCCAAACACTGAATTCCTCTCCGGAGGTGCCGGAATTCTAATGACCAAATGCCACACACACAAACTCCTCTCCGGAGTGGCGGAATTCTAAAAGGTTACAGCTGACCCTGAGCACATGCTGATATAGACCACACTGTTGCAATAACTCATACACACATGTAACATGATTCACACTTTACAAGAGCAGCTGACGACTGACCACCGTCGCCACATCACGAGCATGCTGAGTAGGGTGATTTCTGGACTTAGCCTCTAGAGCGTTCGCTCATCGCTGCCTACCACTGGTTATCTTAGGCTTGGCTGAAGAGCCATCAGTAACCAGACGAACAGCACGAACCTGAGCAAGACGTTGGGACCAATGTCTATGCCCAGCAGCTCCCGCAGTGGGCAAAGATCGATGGGAGACTGCAGATGCATGCAAGGCTTGGGATCTAACCTGTGCAGTGGGAGAATCCCGATGCCTAACACATATGGTAATGAGAAAGCTGTTAATTCTCAAATTTGTTCCCCAGGTGAAATTCCTAGTACATTGGATCCTTTAGGTTTCTGTACCAATATAAATGAAAAAATTAGATCTATGTAATGATATGACCACACTAAGTTTAACTCATACTTCTACATACCACACTTCAACCATAACCAACAATGCACCGGCAGGTGCAGCTGGCTCTGCTGCTGTTGAGGAGAGTACTGGCGGGTGCAGCTGGCTCTGCTGCAGTCAAGGAGAGTACTGGCGGGTGCAGCTGGCTCTGCTGCCCTTGAGGTGAGCACTGACAAGTGCAACTGGCTCTGCTGCCGTCGAGGTGAGCACTGGCGGGTTCAGCTGGCTGAGATGCTATTCCAGGGACCTGAGAACTGACAAGTGTGTTAGAAACAAACTCACAACATTGCGCAGGCACCGCTATGTTGGAGGAGGCGGTTTAAATAGTAAGTGACCTCCAGCTATTGGCTGGAGACACTTTAGAGGAATGGGGTGGCCCCATTAAGAAAGAGGAAGTGTGCACGCATGCGCTCTAAGCTCACTGCCTGGAGGTCTGCTAGGAGTACGTGCACCCCGGGCAGCAGCAGACCCAGAAGGGGCAGGACGGGAGCCTTGGCCGTGAGTACACTGATGTCTCTGCAGGGACAAGGGGACTGCAGGCAGAGATGCGGGCGCTACATTTGTTAAGATCCATACTAAGAAAATATGTTGAAAATGGCATGTTATCAAAAGGAAAAGCAGAGAAACTATTACCAGAATACCCTCTGAAACCTTATTGGTATAGTATCCCCAAGATGCATAAGTCAATAACGTCACCACTAGGTTGCCCCATAATTCTGGGCATTGCTTCATTACCAGAACCACTTTCCCGTTATTTAAATTGGTTACTCAAACCACTCCTTGATAAGGTACGCTCTCTTTAAAAAACTGGTGATTTCCTTAAAGCAATAAACCATATAGAATGGCAAGAAGAGTTTGCACTAGTAGCGATCAACGTAGAAATCCTCTACACCAGAATCCCTCCATTCTATATTTATAGGAATCGAAGCCACAAAAAATATTCTTATGACCACAAACAAAAGCTCCGAATATAAAGCATTTCTAGTAGAAGCGTTACAATTCACATTATGGAGCAAGTTAGCACGGCCATGGGTACAACAGTGAAATGTGTTCCTTTTCCTAGCTTATTCTGAGGATAAATATTCCTCCAATACCCAGAACCCCTACCTTAAATATGTCCGTACATACCTGAGATATGTGGATGACATATTTATGGTATGGGTTGGGACTAGAGAGCAAGTCGCTGAATTTGGTTTTTCTTTAAATACAACAAATACAGAGATCATGAAATTCACTTCCACTTTGGGTGGAGAATGTACTGACTTTCTGGATGTAAAAGTACAAATTAAAGATGGGCATATTATTATAGAAACCTATCGAAAGGCAACTTCAACCAATATACTCTTACCCTACAAAGTGCACATCCTACTCATAGTAAATGTGGGTTACCCTATAGTCATGTGTTACGCATACGTACAATTAATAACAATGAGAACACCTTTCAGGAGCAAATTAAAGAACTAAAAATACATAAAAAGCATATAAAAAGGTTTCTCAAATTCCACAAACACAATGACTTAATCAATCAAGAAAGAAAACAGAAGACAATAGTAACAATTATCCAGTTTCCCAAAAAACGCAGCCGTTTATATTCAATTTTAGACATTGTTCAATGAATAATGTAATTCATTCTGCGATTTAAAAAAACTGGCATGTGATCAATAATGATAAAGATCTACAAAAATGACATTTACAAATCCCTATTTTTTCTTACAGGAGAAATCATAATATAGGTGAGCTCTTAGTCCATAATACAACTCTACCGGTCACTAACAATTGGTCGCATAATCCTAAAGGGAACTGTCCATGTGGAGGTTGCCCGAGATGCCATTTACATATGAGAACAACTCTTCTATGCATTGTCTCTGTTTCACATAAACTCACCGACTTCATTTCTTGCAGAACAAAGTTTGTTGTTTATATTATTTTTTGTCCATGTGATTATTATTACTATATCGGTAAAACGATTAGACCTTTAAAAATGAGATTTCGTGAGCACTATCGCTCTATTATTTCAGGTAAAAGAGCCTAAGACTAATAAAACACATGCAAGAAAAACACAATTCTAATCCAGAAACCTTGCGTTTCACCGGCCTTGCAGTGGTTAAATGTCCACCTCTAGGAGGCATTCATAATAATTTATTAAGGCATGAAGGAAGATGGATTATGAATACCAATGTGCAGGGTCCGATTGGTCTTAATGACAGATTAGATTTAGCAGTGTTCCTCTGAGTATACAGTTAGGTCCATATATATTTGGACAGAGACAACATTTTTCTAATTTTGGTTATAGACATTACCACAATGAATTTTAAACAAAACAATTCAGATGCAGTTGAAGTTCAGACTTTCAGCTTTCATTTGAGGGTATCCACATTAAAATTGGATGAAGGGTTTCGGAGTTTCAGCTCCTTAACATGTGCCACCATGTTTTTAAAGGGACCAAAAGTAATTGGACAATTGACTCCAAGGCTATTTCATGGACAGGTGTGGGCAATCCCTTCATTATGTCATTCTCAATTAAGCAGATAAAAGGCCTGGAGTTGATTTGAGGTGTGGTGCTTGCATTTGGAAGGTTTTGCTGTGAAGTAAACATGTGGACAAAGGAGCTCTCCATGCAGGTGAAACAAGCCATCCTTAAGCTGCGAAAACAGAAAAAACCCATCCGAGAAATTGCTGCAATATTAGGAGTGGCAAAATCTACAGTTTGGTACATCCTGAGAAAGAAAGAAAGAAAGCACTGGTGAACTCATCAATGCAAAAAGACCTGAGCGCCCACAGAAGACAACAGTGGTGGATGATCACAGAATAATCTCCAGTGTGAAGAGAAACCCCTTCACAACAGCCAACCAAGTGAACAACACTCTCCAGGAGGTCGGCGTATCAATATCCAAATCTACCATAAAGAGAAGACCGCATGAAAGTAAACACAGAGGGTTCACTGCACGGTGCAAGCCACTCATAAGCATCAAGAATAAAAAGGCTAGACTGCACTTTGCTAAAAAACATCTAAAAAAGCCAGCACAGTTCTGGAAGAACATTCTTTGGACAGATGAAACCAAGATCAACCTCTACCAGAATGATGGAAAGAGAAAAGTATGGCAAAGGCGTGGTACAGCTCATGATCGAAAGCATAGCACATCATCTGTAAAACACGGCGGAGGCAGTGTGATGGCTTGGACATGCATGGCTGCCAGTGGCACTGGGTCACTTGTGTTTATTGATGATGTGACACAGGACAGAAGCAGCCGAATGAATTCTGAGGTATTCAGAGACATACTGTGTGCTCAGATCCAGCCAAATGCAGCCAAACTGATTGGTCGTCGTTTCATACTACAGATGGACAATGACCCAAAACATAAAGCCAAAGCAACCCAGGAGTTTATTAAAGCAAAGAAGTGGAATATTCTTGAATGGCCAAGTCAGTCACCTGATCTCAACCCAATTGAGCTTGCATTTCACTTGTTAAAGACTAAACTTCAGACAGAAAGGCTCACGAACAAACAGCAACTGAAAACCACCGCAGTGAAGGCCTGGCAGAGCATCAAAAAGGAGGAAACACAGCGTCTGGTGATGTCCATGAGTTCAACACTTCAGGCAGTCATTGCCAACAAAGGGTTTTCAACCCAAGTGCTAAAAATGAACATTTAATTTAAAATTATTGAATCTGTCCAATTACTTTTGGTCCCTTTAAAAAAAGGGTGGCACATGTTAAGGAGCTGAAATTCCTAAACCCTTCATCCAATTTTAATGTGGATACCCTCAAATGAAAGCTGAAAGTCTGAACTTCAACTGCATCTGAATTGTTTTGTTTAAAATTCATTGTGGTAATGTCTATAACCAAAATTAGAAAAATGTTGTCTCTGTCCAAATATATATGGACCTAACTGTATGTGTTCCTCTGCAGTAAGGGTAATTACTAGGGTTAAGCGAAATGGGTCGGTCATTTTCATAAGTCGCCGACTTTTGGCAAAGTCGGGTTTCATGAAACCCGACCCAATCCCTGTGTGGGGTCGGCCATGCGGTATGCACCAAAGTCGCGTTTCATATGACGCGTTCAGTGCCATTTCTCAGCCAATGAAGGAGGACGCAGAGTGTGGGCAGCGTGATGACATAGGTCTCAGTCCCCACCATCTTAGAGAAGGGCATGACAGTGATTGGCTTGCTTTCTGTGGCGTCACAGGGGCTATAAAGGGACGTGCACGCCGACCGCCATCTTACTGCTGCTGATCTGAGCATAGGGAGAGGTTGCTGCCGCTTCGTCAGAAGAAGGGATATAGTTAGGAAGGGAAGATTAACCCCCAAATTGCTTGTGCTGTAGCAATTTCCACTGTCCAGCACCACCTTTACTTTGCAGGGACAGTGGAGGCTAGATTTCTGTGCATCAGCTCTGTAGCTCATTGGGCTGCCCTAGAAGGCTCCCTGATAGCTGCATTGCTGTTTGTACGCCGCTGTGCAAACCAACTGCTTTTTTCAAAGCACAAATCCTGTTGTTCCTTCCTTTCTGCACAGCTATCTTGTTTGTTTGTCCACACTTTTGATAAGGGAGATAGTAATTGTAGCACAGTCCTTTTTTTTTTTTTTTCTTTTTTTATATATATCTTCAAGCCACTTTCTGCCCCTGAAACTGTGTAGTGTGAAACAGTGGGCCTGTATTTTTCTGCACTGTCCCACACCTAAAAAGGGAGATTTATATTGCCAATCAGTGCATCTGTGCCAGTCCAGTCTGTTGTATCTGTCAGTCATTTTGTGCCACAGAAACAATACTGTAAAACAGTGGGCGAGGTTTATTCACTAGTCTTCCATATAAAAACAAAAAGGGGAGAATAATATTGGCAAATCAGTGCATCTATGCAAGTCCAGTCTGTGGTATCGGTCTGTCATTTTGTGCCACTGAAACACAACTGTAAAACTGTGGGCCAGATTGATTCACTAGTCTCCCATCCCCCCCAAAAAGAAGGGGAGATTAATATTGGCAAATCTGTGCATCTGTGCCAGTCCAGTCTGTGGTATCGGTCTGTCATTTTGTGCCAATGAAACACTACTGTAAAACTGTGGGCCAGATTGATTCACTAGTCTCCCAACCCCCCCAAAAAAGAAGGGGAGTTTAATATTGGCAAATCTGTGCCAGTCCAGTCTGTGGTATTGGTCTGTCATTTTGTGCCACTGAAACACAACTGTAAAACTGTGGGCCAGAGTGATTCACTAGTCTCCCATCCCCCCAAAAAAAGAAGGGGAGATTAATATTGGCAAATCTGTGCATCTGCGTCAGTCCTGTTACTGGCATATCTGTCAGCCACTGTCTGCCACTGAAACACTACTGTAAAACTGTGGGCCAGATTGATTCACTAGTCTCCCATCCCCCCCAAAAATGAAGGGAAGATTAATATTGGCAAATCTGTGCATCTGCGTCAGTCCTGTTACTGGCATATCTGTCAGCCACTGGTTGCCACTGAAACACAACTGTAAAACTGTGGGCCAGATTGATTCACTAGTCTCCCATCCCCCCAAAAAAGAAGGGGAGATTAATATTGGCAAATCTGTGCATCTGCGTCAGTCCTGTTACTGGCATATCTGTCAGCCACTGGTTGCCACTGAAACACAACTGTAAAACTGTGGGCCAGATTGATTCACTAGTCTCCCATCCCCCCCAAAAAAGAAGGGGAGATTAATATTGGCAAATCTGTGCATCTGCGTCAGTCCTGTTAGTGGCATATCTGTCTGCCACTGAAACTGTGTACTGTAATACAGTGGGCCTGATTTTCCCTGCACTCTCACACACCTATAAAGGGAGATTTAAATTCACAACAATTTTGCGTCCACCTTGTAACAGGTTTTACAATACCAAATAACGTTTTTAAGTTTGGTTACATTTTTCCAAGAATGAGGAAGTCTGGTGGAAGAGGTCGTGGCCGTGGGCGGTCATTGCCAGCTGGTAATGATGGTAGTGGTGGTGGAGCATCAGGTGGTCGTGGGAAAAGCAATATAGCACCTAAGTCTCGAGTTGTTCAGCCACCGTCATCGTCTGGCAACACAAGGCCTCGAACGCTCCCTTTTCTGGGAGTAGGAAAACCGCTTTTAAAGCCGGAGCAGCAGGAACAAGTTTTGGCTTTCCTTGCTGACTCTGCCTCTAGCTCTTTTGCCTCCTCTTTGGAAAGTGCAAAATTTAAAAGCAGTGCGTCGTCAGTGGATGTTCCCAGTCAGGGACAAGTCGCTTCCTTGCGTTCTTCACCCAGAACAACAGAGAAGGATGCGTCAGGTGACACAACGGGTTACTCCATGGAGCTGTTTACACATACCGTTCCTGGGTTAGAAAGGGAAATTGTTAACAGGTCATGCCCATTACAAGATGAATCGGACATGGAGTGCACAGATGCACAGCCACAGCCAGATTCTTATGCTGTTCCTTTGACTCAGATCACAACATTGCCCTCGCAGTGTACTGATCCAGAATCTGACCCAGATGAGACTATGGAGCCCTGTCACGAACGCTATAGCACCGGCTTACACGGTGACACAGAGGAAGGTGCACAGGACATAGAAGAGGAGGTCATAGATGATCCAGTTCTTGACCCCGATTGGCATCCATTTGGGGAACAGGGTGCAGCCGGCAGTAGCTCTGAAGCGGAGGAGGAGGAGCCGCAGCAGGCATCAGCATCGCAACAGGTTCCATCTGGCAGGCCCGTATCTGGGCAAAAACGTGTGGCTAAACCAAAACCAGTTGTAGGATAGCGTGGCCATCTGGTTAAAGTGGCTCAGTGTGCAATGCCTGAAAAGGTATCCAATAGTAGGAAGAGTGCAGTCTGGCATTTTTTTAACCAACATCCAAATGATCAGTGCAAAGTCATCTGTAAGAAATGCTCAAGGACCTTCAGCAGAGGTCAGAATGTTAAAAGTCTAAATACAAGTTGCATGGGTAGACATTTAAACACCATGCACTTGCAATCCTGGACTAACTACCAAACGTCCCTTAACGTTGCTGCACCCTCTCACAATGAAGCTAGTCAGCAACGCTACATCCCTTCCCTCACTGTAAGCCCAACGTTTACCACACCACCTGCAGCAAATGTGGAGGTTTTGTCGCAAGGTCAAAGCAGTCAGGGAATCACCAGGTTCTTGGTAGGAAACACTGTATGTAGGCCAACAGCAAGAATACCATCACCAACCCTCTCTCAGTCTGCCATGTCCACCGGCACCCCCGCTAGTACCACCATATGCAGCTCTCCAGTCCAGCTCACCTTACAAGAGACTCTCGTTAGGAAAAGGAAGTACTCATCCTCTCATCCGCGTACACAGGGTTTGAACGCCCACATTGCTAGACTAAACTCGAAAGAGATGATGCCCTACCGGTTAGTTGAATGCGAAGCTTTCAAAGCCCTGATGGACTATGCTGTACCACGCTACGAGCTACCCAGTCAACACTTCTTTTCGAGAAAAGCCATCCCAGCCATCCACCAGCACGTAAAAGACCACATTGTCCATGCACTCAGGCAATCTGTGAGTAGAAAGGTGCACCTGACAACAGATGCATGGACCAGTAGGCATGGCCAGGGGCGTTACGTGTCCATCACTGCACACTGGGTTAATGTGTTGGATGCCGCGTCCACAGGGGACAGCAATATTGGGACAGTTCTGCCTAGCCCACGGTCTAGGAAACAGTTGGCTGTAGGCGTTGGCCCCCCTCCTCCTCCTCCTCGTCCTCCAGCAGAAGCGACAGCTCGTCCACAGACCGCAGTCGCACGACCACTCCATCCGCAGCTGCCACTCTTGCACACGAGGTGTCCCATTATGGAACAGCTAGTGGCAAGCATCAGCAGGCTGTATTGGCAATGAAGTGTTTGGGCGACAACAGATACACCGCGGAAGTTCTGTCCGAGTTCTTGCAGCAAGAAACTCAGTCATGGCTGGGCAGTGTACATCTTGAGGCAGGCAAGGTAGTGAGAGATAACGGAAGGAATAATATGGCTGCCATAGCCCTTTCCCAACTGAAACACATTCCTTGCCTGGCTCACGCTTTAAACCTGGTGGTGCAGTGCTTCCTGAAAAGTTATCTGGGGTTACACGACCTGCTCCTGAAGGTGCACAGACTTTGCTCGCACATCCACCGTTCGCCCGTACACTCCAGCCGTATGCAGAACCATCAGCGATCTTTGAACCTTCCCCAGCATCGCCTAATTATCGACGTTGCAACATTGTGGAACTCCACACTGCACATGCTTCAGAGACTGTGCGAACAGAGGCGTGCTGTTATGTATTTGTGGGAGGATACACATACACAGGCAGGCAGTTGGATGGCAGACATGGAGCTGTCAGGTGTGCAGTGGTCGAACCTACAAGACCTCTGTCAAGTCCTTCAGTGTTTTGAGGAATGCACACGGCTGGTTAGTGCAGAGAATGCCATAATAAGCATGATCATCCCCCTAATGCGTCTGCTGATGCAAAGTTTGATGCACATAAAGGAGCAGGCGTCTGCAGCCGAGGACGAGGGAAGCCATGATGACAGTCAGCCATTGTCTGGTCAGGGAAGTCTACTGGACGAGGTGGCGGGAGAAGAGGAGGAGGAAGATGGGGACGAGTATTTTTTGGATGAGGAAGCTTCTCAGGGGGCAATAGAAACTGGTGGCGTTGCAAGGCCAGGTTCAGGGTTTTTGAGGGAGGCAAGTGACGTTGATTTACCCGAAAGTGCTCCTCAACCCAGCACAAGCAGTGAATTGACAACTGGAACATTGGCCCACATGGCAGATTATGCCTTGCGTATCCTAAAAAGGGACCCCCGCATTATAAAAATGATGACCGATGACGATTACTGGTTGGCATGCCTCCTAGATCCACGCTATAAGGGGCAACTGCAAAACATCATGCCACATGAGAACCTTGAACAAATATTGGCAACCAAACAAGCAACTCTTGTTGACCGTTTGATTCAGGCATTCCCAGCACATAGCGCCGGTGATGGTTCTCACACGAGCTGCAGGGGGCAACAGGGCAGAGGTGGTAGAGGTGCACAAATCAGAAGTGGCGTTGGACAGAGGGGTTTTCTGACCAGGTTGTGGAGTGATTTCGCAATGACCGCAGACAGGACAGGTACTGCAGCATCAATTCAAAGTGACAGGAGACAACATTTGTCCAGTATGGTTACTAACTATTTTTCCTCCCCTATCGATGTTCTCCCTCACCAGCCATTCCCATTTGATTACTGGGCATCCAAAATAGACACCAGGCCTGAATTGTCCGAATATGCATTGCAGGAGCTCGCTTGCCCAGCAGCTAGTGTGCTATCAGAAAGAGTATTCAGTGCTGCTGGTTCAATACTGACCAAAAAAAGGACTCGTCTGGCTACCCAAAATGTTGATGATCTAACCTTCATTAAAATGAACCACTCATGAATTTCTAATTATTTTGCCCCACCTTTCCCGGCTTACACCTAGCTTTCCTTTAAAAAGGTCTTGCTTTTGGACTGGTCTTATTGAGTGTTCCAATTTCTCCATTTGCAGCTGCTGTATGTCCAGCATACGACACGTTTACACCTCCCTAAATGGGCTGACTCCCCCCACGGGGCCGTGGTCTCGCCACTTGGCGAAAGCACCCGTGAAAGTGCCTTTTTTTTTTTGAAGAGGTGGGTGTGCCCATTTTTGGTCGACGGCACTGGCACCGGGTCCCTCATAGTACAATGAAGTTTCTCTAGCGGTGGTGGCGCGCACCCAACGTCAGACACACCTTTGTAACATGAGGGGCCTTTGGCCAGTACCGCCGGGCACGAGAGAGTGCCCCCCAGCCCCCAGCTCAAACTGTGCTCTACGACTTGCAAAATTATCTGTCACTGCTCCACCGCTGTTTAGTATATGCGGTGAAATCCTTCAATGCCTGGCACTGACAATACCAATTTGTTGACATGTATGATGCTACTTAAAATATTCAGTGGCCCTGTTCTACATTTACACCAGTAAATACTTTGCGCCGAATAACAATGTCTGAAAGTCAGCAGAGGAGCCCACCCACTTATATAGATCCGGTGTACTGGCGTCCCTGGTGTGCTGGCGCCAGCACACTGGACCCGCAGCACGGACTGTGAGCGCTCACCCTTCCCTGACCTACATTTTCTATGCATATACGCCATTCGCTCTACCCTGGAGCCTGCCTTATGCTACTATCTGTCCCATATTCTTGGGGTATCTTCCACTCTTTTTCTACAACAAGTGAGGTTTGACAAAGGCCCACAGCGGGGCTGAAACGTTACCTCAGTACCTCTATACTATGGTGGTGACCTCAGCTTCGCTATAATACTGTGGTGAAAATAATAAATTACTCCTCTGCATTTGAAAAAACTAAAAACGCGAGTGCGGCTGTTTCTTACTTATTTGTGTTTCTGGATTGTGAGTCATGGGGAAAGCAAAAGAATTGTCAACGGATCTATGGGAAAAGGTAGTTGAACTGTATAAAACAGGAAAGGGATACAAAGAGGTATCCAAGGAATTGATAATGAGCCACTTGAAGAAAAATGGGCTGCATTGATGAGTCACCAGAAGAAAGCCATTACTGTGCAAATGCCACAAAGTATCTCGCCTACAGTATGCAAAATAGCACAGAGACAAGCCTCAAAACTTTTGGAACAAGGTAATTTGGAGTGATGAGACCAAAATTCAACTTTTTGGCCACAACAATAAACGTTACATTTTGAGAGAGGTCAACAAGGCCTATGATGAAAGGAACGCTATTCCTACTGTAAAGAATGAAGGTGGATCGCTGATATTTTGGGGATGTGTGAGCTACAAAGGCACAGGAAACTTGTTCAAAGTTGAAGGAAAGATGATAACAGCACTTTATCAGCAAATACTGGAGGCAAAGTTGCTATCATCAGCCCAGAAGCTATGTACTTGGACGTTCCAACATGACAACAATCCAAACCACAATGCCAAGTTGACCTTCTCATTGGCTACAGGAGAACAAAGTGAAGGTTGTGGAGTGTCCATCACTGTCTCCTGACCTCAATATCATTGAGCCACTCTGGGAAGATCTCAAGCGCACAGTTTATGCTAGACAGCCCAGGGATTTGCAGGAACTGGAGGATTTTTGCCAAGAAAAGTGTTCAGCTTTACCATCTGAGAAAATAACCTGATCACAACTACCACAAAAGACATCAAGCTGTCAATGATGTTAGAGGGGGCAATACACAGTATTAAGAAATGGGATATGTGAACTTTCGATCAGGGTCATTTGGATGTTTTGGGTTGTCACTATGATTTAAAAAGAGAAAACACAGTAGTTTTACAATAAATGGCTTCACCCAACCTCTAACCATGAGTGGAGAAAAAGGTTTGGTGTTATCAATCATATTCTTTTATAAAAGGCCAAGAAAGCAAAAATTCGGCCAGGGTATGTAAACTTTTGAGCACAACTGAATCTATGAGTGAGCCTTTAAAAATGGAGTGAACTTCTAGTAATTATGCACCTGAACCCGTTGAAGCATCTTTACATGAAACGGCCGTTGTGTCTGCCTCTCCCTGCCTGCACTCTTCTGTACCCGGCACACCACAACTATGTCCATGCTCTGTATACGTAATAAAGGACTTTCACATTTATTGAATTGGTGAGTGCCGCATATTATTTTTCTTCAAGTTACCATTGACAATCTGTTTCATGTTGAGCACCTGACACCATTCATTGTAACGCCACAGCTCTATGGATAAAAAGTCTACCTTCCACTACTTAAACTGCAGATTGCTGGTGTCGTTGCTTTCTTTTTTAATTACTAAATATTTCTATACTTAAATTTGGCCTTGTTTCAGGTGTGTATTTTCAAATGTGGACTCATTCATGGCCAAAAATATTGCCAGCACAAAGTATATATCTGCAGAAATGTGTCATGCCTTCTGGAGCACGCTATTAGAACAATTTGTTGGAGGATGGAGCAAAATTATCAGCCCAAAAGGTTTAGATATTGAAATACCCCCTGTTTTCTGCAGCACTGTTTTACAACACATAACTTAGATTTTGAAATGTGGACTCTTGGACGAAGCAAAAATATGCACAAAAAATGATGAGTGCCTTCTTGCTGCACTATCCGCAACATGATACCCGTTAGGATTGTTAGGATTAGACATAGTGCTGAATACTGGGTCGCCACTGTTAGATTCACCGTAAAAGAGTAAGTCTTGGCAGATGTTCCCCCACCTGGAAAGGGACATGCACATGATGGAGTAGAGAAACACGCTTGTAGAGAGTCTTAAGAGTGGTTTTCCTCAAGAGCAGTGAGGCACACAGTTCGAATCACAGATACTGACTTCCAACCCTGGTAACGTTGAGTCAACGGAAACACATTAGCAGCACCAGTGTAAGTGGCATAAGCAATTTCTGTGAGTCGTCTCACACATTGTTTAGACCATCCTATGCACCAGCAGAACAGAGTACAAGTCTGACACGTAATGAACGACTGGAGAAGATGGTGTAGGAGTATCTCAAGCTCAATATCAATGCCATCAGGGGGATTTGGACCCTTTGCATTTTGGTCTTCAAAAATTGAATAGTGACCTGAGTTCGAATGTCACGCCTTGGAGGTTTTCTCCTGCCTGGCAGCCAGCGTTCTCTCAGAATGTGTCTTTAGCGCTGCTGGTGTCCTGAAGGATAAGTGCATGTGCCATTATCAAATCTCTACTGGGTCAATTGATCCCACTTTTCCTGCTATCTGCTCCTAATTTTTGGAAATCTTTAGATTCCAAGTTAGATCTCCTTCATATGTGTTGCCTGAATTTGGCTGGCCTCTCAAAGTTCCAGGCCTATACCTGTCACTCATCTACCTGTTGCTGATCAATGTTTCAGCTAGAAGTGCTGGTCCAAGTCCTGTCCCATGCATCCATACTGCGCAATTATACTATTTGTACTCTGGGTCAGGTGATGCTACTTTTCCTAGTGTCTGAACTTAATTTGAGCTGTTTGGGAAGCTTTTTGGCCCCCCTTAAGGTGTTATCTATGAGTTTGCTTTTGCCTCCCATTGAATTCAATGGGGTTTGGGTATGTTCGATGAACATGTTCAGCGAAGATCGGGACATTCGTGTAACCTAACCAAACTTTGAAAGGTTCGTTCATCTTTATTGCAGAGTAAAAATTACAAATATGCAATTTTATTGCCAAATATATAGTGCCCAGATTGTGCTACAGGAGACACACAGTGTAAATTAAGTGGGTTCTTCTCACTATAGTAATGCCTAATACATGGATGCTAACTGTGGTTTGGGCACACGGCAAAGCTCATAAGCAAGGAAAAGATTTGAATATGGGAGAGCGGATATTACTGGATTGGTTCATGAAAAACAGGTTTTGTTCCTGATGTTGTGATCGGGAACAAAAATTGTACATTCACACTGAAGGCATCAAAACTATGAATTAACACATGTGGAATTATATACCGTATATACTCGAGTATAAGCCGAGATTTTCAGCCCAAATTTTTGGGCTGAAAGTGCCCCTCTTGGCTTATACTCGAGTCACGGTAGTGGTGGGGTCGGCGGGTGAGGGCGCTGAGGCATACTTACCTAGTCCCAGCGATCCTGACGCTCCCCCTACCGTCCCACGGGCTTCTGTGCTGCAGCTTCTTCCCCTCTTCAGCGGTCACGTGGGACCGCTCATTACAGAAATGAATAGGCGGCTCCACCTCTCATAGGGGTGGAGCCGCCTATTCATTTCTCTAATCAGCGGTGCCGGTGACCGCTGACAGGAAGAGGCTGCAGCACAGAAGACGGGGAGGAAGGCGGGGAGCATCAGGATCGCTGGGACTAGGTAAGTATGTTATATTTACCTGTCCACGTTCCAGCCGCCGGGCGTCGCTCCATCTTCCCGGCATCTGCGCTCTGACTGTTCAGGTCAGAGGGCGTGATGACGCATACAGTGTGCGCGGCGCCCTCTGCCTGATCAGTCAGAGTGGGGAGACACCGGGACCGGACGCCGGAACGAGACGCTCGGAGCTGCAATCAAGAGAGGTGAGTATGTGAGTATGTGCTTTTTTTTTTTATTGCAGCAGCAGCGGCCATGGCACAGATTTATGTGGAGCATCTATGGGGCAATTTCAACGGTGCAGAGCACTATATGGGGCATCTGTGCAGCATCTATGGGGCCATATGAACGGTGCAGAGCACTGAATGGGGCATCTATGGGGCACAATGAACGCTGCAGAGCACTTATGGGGCATCTGTGCAGCATCTATGGGGCACAATGAACGCTGCAGAGCACTATATGGGGCATCTGTGCAGCATCTATGGGGCCATATGAATGCTGCAGAGCACAGTATGGGGCATCTGTGCAGCATCTATGGGGCAATTTGAACGGTGCAGAGCACTGTATGGGGCATCTGTGCAGCATCTATGGGGCAATATGAACGCTGCAGAGCACAGTATGGGGCATCTGTGCAGCATCTATGGGGCAATTTGAACGGTGCAGAGCACTGTATGGGGCATCTGTGCAGCATCTATGGGGCAATATGAACGGTGCAGAGCACTGTATGGGGCATCTGTGCAGCATCTATGGGGCAATATGAACGGTGCAGAGCACTGTATGGGGCACAGATATTGGGCAAAAATGAACGGTGCAGAGCATATATGGGGCACAGATATGGGGCAATATGAACAGTGCAGAGCACTATATGGCACAGCTATGGGGAAATAATGATCTATTTTTTTTTTTGAAATTCACCGGTAAATGCTGCATTTCCACCCTAGGCTTATACTCGAGTCAATAAGTTTTCCCTGTTTTTTGTGGCAAAATTAGGGGGGTCGGCTTATACTCGGGTCGGCTTATACTCGAGTATATATGGTACTTAACAAAAAAGTGAAGCTCATCAAGAGAGTGCCAAGAGTGTGCAAAGCAGTCATCAAAGCAAAAGGTGGCTACTTTGAAGAGCCTAGAATATAAGACATATTTTCAGTTGTTTCACACTTTTTTGTTAAGTATATAATTCCACATGTGTTAATTCATAGTTTTGATGCCTTCAGTGTGAATGTACAATTTTCATAGTCATGAAAATATAGAAAAATCTTTAAATGAGAAGGTGTGTCCAAACTTTTGGTCTGTACTGTAAGTATTCATGTATTGTAGCTATAATGTCTTATTTAGTACAGCGTGTGGTGAGGAGATCCTGTATTAGATTACAACTTTGATTAATTTATAATTTAATTTACACTATTTTCAAAATTTCTGGTGTTTGATGCACATGCATGTTAGAATAGTGGTAAATTAGTCCTATCTACTAAAATCTACTATATAAAGCTGAATGTGTGTATGTGTGTGTGTGTGTGTGTGTGTGTGTATGTCCGGGATTGGCATCTGCACCGTCGCAGCTACAGCCACAAAATTTTGCACAGTCACACGTCTGGACCCCGAGAGCGTCATAGGCTACGTTGTGAGGTGAAATTTTAACCCCGCGCTTTCCAATTCACCAAACAATTTTGCCCCTATCTACATACTGGGGAAAAAGGTGAAAGGAAAAGTGTTGGAGGCGTCGAAGCTACAGCCACAAAATTTTGCACAGTCACACGTCTGGACCCCAAGAGCGTCATAGGCTACATTGTGAGGTGAAATTTTAACCCCGCGCTTTCCAATTGACCAAACAATTTTGCCCCTATCTACATAATGGGGAAAAAGTGAAATGAAAAGTGTTGGAGGCGTCGCAGCTACAGCCACAAAATTTTGCACAGTCACACGTCTGGACCCTGAGAGCGTCATAGGCTACGTTGTAAGGTGAAATTTTAACCCCGCGTGTTCCAATTCACCAAACAATTTTGCCCCTATCTACATAATGGGGAAAAAAGTGAAAGGAAAAGTGTTGGAAGCGTCGCAGCTACAGCAACAAAATTTTGCACAGTCACACATCTGGACCCTGAGAGCGTCATAGGCTATGTTGTGAGGTGAAATTTTAACCCCGCGCTTTCCAATTCACCAAACTATTTTTCCCCTATCTACATAATGGGGAAAAGTGAAAGGAAAAGTGTTGGAGGCAAATTGACAGCTGCCAGATGTGAACAAGGGGGACTTAAAGAGTGAGAGCGATGGCGCCAAAGAGTATATACCGTACAGTTGTTAAGGTGGGGCCCCGACATGAGATACTCACCACACATGGGGATATGAACACACACACAAAATGCGCCACACACTACCACGTGCTTGAACACATATACCACCCTCAGCACACATTTCACCACACATACACCAACCTCGCCACATAAAAGTCGAAACACAAAAGTCGCCGCTCAAAACTCACCATGCGCAAAACTCGCCACATGCAAAAACTAGGCTCACGCAAAATTCGCCACAAGTGCAAAACTCACCTCATGGAAAACTCGCCACACAAAATTTGCAACACATGCAAAAGTTGCCTCACACAAAACTTGCACATACTCAAAAGGCACCAGACATAAAACTCACCACGTGCAAAACTCGCCATGCGCAAAACTTGCTGCACACAACTTGCTACACTAACCTGTCACATGCAACTCGACACACAAAAAGTTGCTACACGCATGTCGCCACACAAAACTCATCTCACAAAAGTCGCTACATGCATGTCGCCACACACAACTCAACACACACAACTTGACAGACGAAACTCGCCCTAAAACACACACAAGTCTGGTATTAGCCTTCAAAAATAAAAATCTGATTAATAAACAGACAAACTACAAGAGCAACAAATGTACCATATAGGAAATACGGCAGCTGTCAGTCACATGACCTGTCTATTATGTGTATGTGTGAGCTAATATATACTGCTAGGGGGAGGGCTTCCTGTTGGCTGGGGATTTATCAGGCTGCCAATTTATCTTACAAATACTGAGGTAAAAATACTGAGCAAATAACCTTTCCTTGACTACAGCATTTTTACACTGCTTCTCTTATAGATGCAATTTTCTCTTATATTGGGGGCTCTACCAGGTTTACAGTTATCACTAGGTACGTTGTCCATTTTCCCTCTCCACTGCTTATCACACATATATTTACCTGCCCCACGGTTATATTCCATTTTTTTCCCGATATTTCCTTCTATACCCTTGCCACCATATCCATATGTTTCTATGCATGCGTATATATCCTATAGAACAGAGGTTCATGATATTCTGTATGTACTCCATTGCAGTTGTTCATTTGTATCCATATACATGACTGTATTATTCGGTGATGTACATACTTTTGTTCTTTTGTATTTTTGTTTTTTGTTATTTTCTATATTCTGTTTTGCTTTATATTTTATGTCACTTTTTCTGTATATATTCCCTCATAGTACACTGATGAAGGTCCTGTATCGACCGAAACGTTTGATTACTGTATGTAAATAAACCCCCGTTTGCATCACAACATTTTGGGGTGTGCTAGTCACTTGCACTATCTATACTAAGGTTTGGGAACCTATGACTGTGCATCTCCCCCTCTAGGCTGTGCTGAGGATTTTCTATACCACTTCCTGCTAAGGTGCCCCAAATACTCCGCAGTGAGGGACACTCACTTCCAGAGACTGTCTGATCTCCTCCCACACTTCGCCTCCATGGAGGAGGAAGAGAAACTGCTGATAATACTGGGAGAAGAGGAAAGTGCAGTGTGTTGTGAATTCTGCTCTTGGGTTCCCTCCAGTGGTTGTAGGTGGGAATGCAGTTGTCTCTGAGTCACAGGCCTGGCCAGGTGTTTCTGCTAATTGCTGTTCTGACTGGGATATTTAAGTGTGCAGGATTCATTAGCCCTTGCCAGTTGTCAATGTTTCTTTGGAAGTATTGGATCTCTGCCTGGCCTCACCTGCTTAGCTGCCAGTTCAGCAAAGATAAGTGTCTGTTTCTTTTTCTGAGGCACACTTGCTGTGTGCTTATTTTCAGTGCTGAGTTTTTGTTTCTATTTGTCCAGCTTAGACTGTGTCAGCTGTTTTTCTCAGTCTGGTTGGATTCTCTGGAGTTGCAGTTATACTCTCCACATCTTTAGTTAGATGGTGGAGTTTTTGTATTTTCTGCTGTGGATATTTTGGAAGGGTTTTAATACTGACCGCACAGAACTCTGTCCTGTCCTTTTCTATTAAGCTAGAAGTGGCTTCCTTTACTAAGCCTGTTTTCTGCCTGCGTGTGTCTTTTCCTCTCCAACTCACAGTCAATATTTGTGGGGGGCTGCCTATCCTTTGGGGATCTACTCTGAGGCAAGATAGCTTTCCTATTTCCATCTTTAGGGGTATTTAGTCCTCCGGCTGTGTCGAGGTGTCTAGGTTTTGTTAGGTACACCCCACGGCTACTTCTAGTTGCGGTGTTAAGATCAGGGTTTGTGGTCAGTATAAGTTACCACCTACTCCAGAGAAGGTTTTCATGCTGCTCCAAGGCCACCTGATCATAACAGCAGTGGCCGTAGCAGCGGAATATGTCAGTGCCTGATACAGACTAAGAGGAGCCTGATATGTCATGGACTCCTACACCCCTCCCTGGAAACATCCCCTATCCTCTAAAAGGAGTCGGATATATACTGGACCTCTATATGCCTCCCTTCCCCACCCCCGTATTTTTACCATATGCTTTGGCAATGCTAACGAGTACTTAGTCCTGCCAATAAAGCTCATTTGAATTTGAATATACCTATGTGTCATCTCCTCCTGTATATAGTATACACCTGTATGTCATCTCCTGTATATAGTATATACCTGTGTGCCATCTCCTCCTGTATATAGTATATAACTGTATGTCATCTCCTCCTGTATATAGTATATACCTGTGTGTCATCTCCTCTGTATATAGTATATACCTGCATGTCATCTCCTCCTGTATATAGTATATACCTGTGTGTCATCTCCCCTGTATATAGTATATACCTGTATGTCATCTCCTGTACATAATATATACCTGTATGTCATATCCTCCTGTATATAGTATATACCTGTGTGTCATCTCCTGTATATAGTACATACCTGTGTGTCATCTGCTGTATATAGTATATACCTATGTGTCATCTCCTCCTGTATATAGTATATAACTTTAAGACATCTCCTCTATATAGTATACACCTGTATGTCATCTCCTGTATATAGTATGTACCTGTGTGTCATCTCCCCTGTATATAGTATATATCTGTGTGTCATCTCCTCCTGTATATCGTATATAACTGTATGTGATCTCCTCCTGTATATAGTATACTAGCTATTGAACCCGTTCTACGCCCGGGTGGTGAGCATTTATATTGGTATATGGTCTCCATCCTGGTATGTGCTGCTCCATCCTGCGCCCCCATCCTGTCATGTGCTGCTCCCATCCTGCGCCCCCGTTCTGTCATGTGCTGCTCCCATCCTGCGCCTCCATTCTGTCATTTGCTGCTCCCATCCTGTCATTTGCTGCTCCCATCCTGCGCCCGTTCTGTCATTTGCTGCTCCCATCCTGCGCCCCCGTTCTGTCATTTGCTGCTCCCATCCTGCGCCCCCGTTCTGTCATTTGCTGCTCCCATCCTGCGCCCGTTCTGTCATTTGCTGCTCCCATCCTGCGCCCCCGTTCTGTCATTTGCTGCTGCCATCCTGCGCCCGTTCTGTCATGTGCTGCTGCCATCCTGCGCCCGTTCTGTCATGTGCTGCTGCCATCCTGCGCCCGTTCTGTCATGTGCTGCTGCCATCCTGCGCCCGTTCTGTCATGTGCTGCGGCCATCCTGCGCCCGTTCTGTCATGTGCTGCTGCCATCCTGCGCCCGTTCTGTCATGTGCTGCTGCCATCCTGCTCCCGTTCTGTCATGTGCTGCTGCCATCCTGCGCCCGTTCTGTCATGTGCTGCGGCCATCCTGCGCCCGTTCTGTCATGTGCTGCGGCCATCCTGCGCCCGTTCTGTCATGTGCTGCGGCCATCCTGCGCCCGTTCTGTCATGTGCTGCTGCCATCCTGCGCCCGTTCTGTCATGTGCTGCTCCCATCCTGCGCCACCATTGTATTATATGCCCCCCGCTCCAGTGTGTATGCCCCCGAATGCTGCTGCCATATAAAAAAAAAAAAAACACCATACTCACCTATCGTCCGGCTCCACTGCAGGTATGTCTTCAAGAAAATGGCGCCGGAAAGCGGGGACTGGGCAGGCGCCGATTCCGGCAGCAGGAATCGGCGCCTGCGCAGTCCGCGCTTTCCGGCGCCATTTTCTTGAAGACACACCTGCAGTGGAGCCGGAGTGTGCCTTCAAGAAAATGGCACCGAAAAGCGCGGACTGCGCAGGCGCCGATTCCGGCAGCAGGAATCGGCGCCTGCGCAGTCCGCGCCCTCCGGAGCCGGGAGCAGAGGTGCCGGGAGACGGAGCTGCAAGCAGCGCTGGAACCGGGAAAGGTGAGTATACTTACCCTCCCTCCTAGCGGTCCCTGACTCTCCGGTGGAGATCGCGGTATGCGTTCAGTGCTTACGCATACCGCGATCTCCCGGGAGCGTCGCTCTGTGAGGCCCAGACTGCGCCGGCGCTTGCGCTTGCGCAGTCTATAGAGGCTTCGGACAGAGTGACGCTCCCAGCGTTATATTATAGATACCTGTATGCCATCTCCTCCTATATATAGTATATACCTAAATGTCATCTCCTCCTGTATGTAGAATATACCTGTGTGTCATCTCCTCCAGGAATATAGTATATACCTGTATGCCATCTGCTGTATAAAGTCTATACATGTGTGTAATCTCCTGTATATAGTATATACCTGTGTGTCATTATACCTATGTATAATGACACACACCTACCTATACCTATAGTATAGTACCTGTACCTATAGTATATACCTGTGTGACATTTCTCCTGTATATAGTATATACCTGTGTGTCATCTCCTCCTGTATATAGTAAATACCTGTGTGTCATCTCCCCTGTATATAGTATATATCTGTGTGTCCTCTCCCCTGTATATAGTATATACCTGTATGTCATCTCTCCAGTATATAGTATATACTTGTGTGTCATCTCCTCCTGTATATAGTATATACCTGTGTCATCTCCTCCTGTATATAGTATATAACTGTATGTGATCTCCTCCTGTATATAGTATATATCTGTATGTCATCTCCTCCTGTATATAGTATACACCTGTGTGTCATCTCCTCCTGTATATAGTATATAACTGTATGTCATCTCCTCCTGTATATAGTATATACCTGTGTCATCTCCTCCTGTATCACCTTTATATGCCTCCCTCCCCCACCCGTTTTTTTACCATATGCTTTGGCAATGCTAACGAGTACTTAGTCCTGCCAATAGCTCTTGGCAGGCTCTTCAGCCCAGCGTTGCTCGGGCTAAGTAACTAACTGTGGGTAGCTATAGCACCTCACTTCTCTCATTTCCCCCTCATTCCTGTGGGTTATCTCCTCCTGTATATAGTATATACCTGTGTGTCCTCTCCCCTGTATATAGTATATATCTGTGTGTGCTCTCCCCTGTATATAGTATATACCTGTATGTCATCTCTCCTGTATAAAGTATATACCTGTGTCATCTCCTCCTGTATATAGTATATAACTGTATGTCATCTCCTGTATATAGTATATACCTGTATGTCATCTCCTCCTGTATATAGTATATACCTGTGTGTCATCTCCTCCTGTATATAGTATATACCTGTATGTCATCTCTCCTGTATATAGTATATACCTGTGTCATCTCCTCCTGTTTATAGTATATACCTGTGTGTCATCTCCTGCTGTATATAGTATACACCTGTATGTCATCTCCTGTATATAGTATATACCTGTGTGTCATCTAATCCTGTATATAGTATATAACTGTATGTCATCTCCTGTATATAGTATATACCTGTATGTCATCTCCTCTATATAGTATATACCTATATGTCATCTCCTCCTGTATATAGTATACTTGTATGTCATCTACTCCTGTATTTAGTATATATCTGTGTGTCATCTCCCCTGTATATAGTATATACCTATATGTCATCTCCTCCTGTATATAGTATACTTGTATGTCATCTCCTCCTGTATATAGCATATATCTGTGTGTCATCTCCCCTGTATATAGTATATACCTGTATGTCATCTCCTGAATACAGTATATACCTGTATGTAATCTCCACTGTATATAGTATATACCTGTATGTTATCTCCTGTATTTAATATATACCTGTATGTCATCTCCTCCTGTATATAGTATATACCTATGTGTCATCTCCTCCTGTATATAATATATACCTGTGTGTCATCTCCTGTGTATATTATATACCTGTGTCATCTCCTGCTGTATATAGTATACACCTGTATGTCATCTCCTGTATATAGTATATACCTGTGTGTCATCTAATCCTGTATATAGTATATAACTGCATGTCATCTCCTGTATATAGTATATACCTGTATGTCATCTCCTCTATATAGTATATACCTATATGTCATCTCCTCCTGTATATAGTATACTTGTATGTCATCTCCTCCTGTATTTAGTATATATCTGTGTGTCATCTCCCCTGTATATAGTATATACCTATATGTCATCTCCTCCTTTATATAGTATACTTGTATGTCATCTCCTCCTGTATATAGCATATATCTGTGTGTCATCTCCCCTGTATATAGTATATACCTGTATGTCATCTTCTCCTGTATACAGTATATACCTGTATGTAATCTCCCCTGTATATAGTATATACCTGTATGTCATCTCCTGTATTTAATATATACCTGTATGTCATCTCCTCCTGTATATAGTATATACCTATGTGTCATCTCCTCCTGTATATAATATATACCTGTGTGTCATCTCCTGTATATATTATATACCTGTGTCATCTCCTGTACATAGTATGTACCTGTGTGTCATCTCCCCTGTATATAGTATATACAGTGGGGCAAAAAAGTATTTAGTCAGTCAGCAATAGTGCAAGTTCCACCACTTTATAAGATGAGAGGCGTCTGTAATTTACATCATAGGTAGACCTCAACTATGGGAGACAAACTGAGAAAAAAAATCCAGAAAATCACATTGTCTGTTTTTTTTATCATTTTATTTGCATATTATGGTGGAAAATAAGTATTTGGTCAGAAACAAACAATCAAGATTTCTGGCTCTCACAGACCTGTAACTTCTTCTTTAAGAGTCTCCTCTTTCCTCCACTCATTACCTGTAGTAATGGCACCTGTTTAAACTTGTTATCAGTATAAAAAGACACCTGTGCACACCCTCAAACAGTCTGACTCCAAACTCCACTATGGTGAAGACCAAAGAGCTGTCAAAGGACACCAGAAACAAAATTGTAGCCCTGCACCAGGCTGGGAAGACTGAATCTGCAATAGCCAACCAGCTTGGAGTGAAGAAATCAACAGTGGGAGCAATAATTAGAAAATGGAAGACATACAAGACCACTGATAATCTCACCCGATCTGGGGCTCCACGCAAAATCCCACCCCGTGGGGTCAGAATGATCACAAGAACGGTGAGCAAAAATCCCAGAACCACGCGGGGGGACCTAGTGAATGAACAGTAGAGAGCTGGGACCAATATAACAAGGCCTACCATAAGTAACACACTACGCCACCATGGACTCAGATCCTGCAGTGCCAGACGTGTCCCACTGCTTAAGCCAGTACATGTCCGGGCCCGTCTGAAGTTTGCTAGAGAGCATTTGGATGATTGTTGTGAATTCTGTTGGCAAGCTCCCTCCTGTGGTCATGAATGGTACTTCGGCTGGTTCTGTCCTTGGGCTTCCTCTGGTGGATGTGAGTGTGGCTGCGGCTTCTGAGTTTCCGTCCACAGGTGACGAGGTTAAGTCGTTAGGTGCTGCTCTATTTAACTCCACCTAGTGCTTTGCTCCTGGCCTCCAGTCAATGTTCCAGTATTGGTCTTGCTCTCTCCTGGATCGTTATTGTGGCTTGACTTCCCTGCATAAGCTAAGTTCTGCTTGTGTTTCATTTGTTTGCTATTTTTTCTGTCCAGCTTGCTATTTTGGTTTGTTCTTGCTTGCTGGAAGCTCTGGGACGCAGAGGGAGCACCTCCGTACCGTTAGCCGCTGCGAAGGGTCTTTTTGCGCCCTCTGCGTGGTTTTTTGTAGGTTTTTGTGCTGACTGCAAAGCTATCTTTCCTATCCTCGTCTATCTATTCAGTAAGTCGGGCCTCACTTTGCTAAATCTACTTCATCTCTGTGTTTGTATTTTCATCTTTACTCACAGTCATTATATGTGGGGGGCTGCCTTTTCCTTTGGGGAATTTTCTCTGAGGCAAGGTAGGCTTATTTTCCTATCTTCAGGGCTAGCTAGTTTCTTAGGCTGTGCCGAGGCGCCTAGGTCTGGTCAGGAGCGCTCCACGGCTATTTCTAGTGTGGTGTGATAGGATTAGGGATTGCGGTCAGCAGAGTTCCCACGTCTCAGAGCTCGTCCCATGTTATTAGAAACTGTCAGGTCATTTTGTGTGCTCTTAACCACCAGGTCCATTGTTATCCTAATCACCAGGTCATAACAGTACTGGATAGGGTTGAGCGAAACGGGTCGAACATTTTCAAAAGTCGCCGACTTTTGGCAAAGTCGGGTTTCATGAAACCCGATCCGACCCCTGTGCGTGGTCGGCCATGCGGTACGCGACTTTCGCGCCAAAGTCGCGTTTCAATGACGCGAAAAGCGCCATTTCTCAGCCAATGAAGGTAAACGCAGAGTGTGGGCAGCGTGATGACATAGGTCCTGGTCCCCACCATCTTAGAGAAGGGCATTGCAGTGATTGGCTTGCTGTCCGCGGCGTCACAGGGGCTATAAAGGGGCGTTCCCGCCGACCGCCATCTTACTGCTGCTGATCTGTGCTTAGGGAGAGGTTGCTGCCGCTTCGTCAGAAGCAGGGATAGCGTTAGGCAGGGTCCATTAACCACAAAACCGCTTGTGCTGTAGCGATTTCCACTGCCCAACACCACCTTCGGTGTGCAGGGACAGTGGAAGCTCCTTTTTTTTTTTTTTTTTTTTTTTTCCTCAGCGCTGTAGCTCATTGGGCTGCCTTAGAAGGCTCCCTGATAGCTGCATTGCTGTGTGTACACCGTTGTGCAAACCAACTGCTTTTTTCAAAGCACAAATCCTCTTGTTCCTTCCTTTCTGCACAGCTATCTTGTTTGTTTGTCCACACTTTTTATTTAATTTGTGCATCAGTCCACTCCTTATTGCTGCCTGCCATACCTGGCTGAGATTACTGCAGGGAGATAGTAATTGAACGACAGTTCCTTTTTTTTTTTTTGTGGGAGATTAAAATTGGCATTTCTGCTAGAGTGCCATCCCTGTCTGTGTCATCTCTCACTCAGTGGGCCATAGAAAGCCTATTTATTTTTTTGCTTGATTTGGGTTCCAAAATCTACCAGAAAAAATCACAACATCAATCAGTGGGAGAAAAATATTGGCCTCAGGGCTTGTGTGCCACTCATTACTCCTGTGTGTGCCATCTCTCACTCAGTGGGCCATAGAAAGCCTATTTTTTTTTTATCTTGATTTGGGTTCCAAAATCTACCAGAAAAAATCACAACATCAATCAGTGGGAGAAAAATATTGGCCTCAGGGCTTGTGTGCCACTCATTACTCCTGTGTGTGCCATCTCTCACTCAGTGGGCCATAGAAAGCCTATTTTTTTTTTATCTTGATTTGGGTTCCAAAATCTACCTGAAAAAAATCACAACATCAATCAGTGGGAGAAAAATATTGGCCTCAGGGCTTGTGTGCCACTCCTGACTCCTGTGTGTGCCATCTCTCACTCAGTGGGCCATAGAAAGCCTATTTAATTTTTTTGCTTGATTTGGGTTCTAAATTCTACCTGAAAAAATCAATAAATCAATCAGTGGGAGATTAATATTGGCCTTTGGGCTTGTGTGCCAGTCCTAAGCATGCCATCTCTCTCTCTCTCTCTCTCAGATAGTGGGCCATAGAAAGCCTATTTTTTAATTATTTTATTGGGTTTATAAATTTTCCCTGGGGAAAAAAAAAAAAAAGTGGGAGATTAATATTGGCCTCTGGGCTTGTGTGCCAGTCCTGAGCGTGCCATCTCTCTCACAAATAGTGGGCCATAGAAAGCCTATTTATTTTTTGGGTTGATTTGGGTTCATAATTCTACCTGAAAAAATCAATCAATCAATCAATCAGTGGGAGATTAATATTGGCCTTTGGGCTTGTGTGCCAGTCCTAAGCGTGCCATCTCTCTCTCTCAGATAGTGGGCCATAGAAAGCCTATTTATTTTTATTTTTTTTATTGGCTTTATAAATTTTCCCTGGAAAAAAAAAAAAGAAGTGGGAGATTAATATTGGCCTCTGGGCTTGTGTGCCAGTCCTGAGCGTGCCATCTCTCTCACAAATAGTGGGCAATAGAAAGCCTATTAATTTTTTTGTTTGATTTGGGTTCCAAAATCTACCAGAAAAAATCACACAATCAATCAGTGTGAGATTAATATTGGCCTCTGGGCTTGTGTGGCACTCCTGAATCCTGTGTGCGTCATCTGTCACTCAGTGGGCCCTAGAAAGCCTATTTTTTGTTTTATTTGTTTTCTAAATTCTCCCTGAAAAAATCATTTTATTTTCTTTGGTTTCTAAATTATTCCTGGAAAAAATCATTTTTTTTGTTTTGTTTTTTTTCTCTAACGTCTCCCTGAAAAAAAAAAAAAAAATCTGTGGGAGATTCATATTGCCCCTTCTGCTTGTGTGCCAGTCTTGACTCCTGGGTGTGCCATCTCTCTCTCTCTCCCCAATTGTGGGCCATAGAAAGCCTATTAATTATTTAGCTTGATTTGGGTTCCAAAATCTACCAGAAAAAATCACACAATCAATCAGTGGGAGATTAATATTGGCCTCTGGGCTTGTGTGGCACTCCTGACTCCTGTGTGCGTCATCTGTCACTCAGTGGGCCCTAGAAAGCCTATTTTTTGTTTTATTTGTTTTCTAAATTCTCCCTTAAAAATCATTTTATTTTCTTTGGTTTCTAAATTATTCCTGGAAAAAATCATTTTTTTTGTTTTGTTTTTTTTCTCTAAAGTCTCCCTGAAAAAAAAAAAAAAAAAATCTGTGGGAGATTCATATTGCCCCTTCTGCTTGTGTGCCAGTCTTGACTCCTGGGTGTGCCATCTCTCTCTCTCTCCCCAATTGTGGGCCATAGAAAGCCTATTAATTATTTTGCTTGATTTGGGTTCCAAAATCTACCAGAAAAAATCACAACATCAATCAGTGGGAGAAAAATATTGGCCTCAGGGCTTGTGTGCCACTCATTACTCCTGTGTGTGCCATCTCTCACTCAGTGGGCCATAGAAAGCCTATTTTTTTTTTATCTTGATTTGGGTTCCAAAATCTACCTGAAAAAAATCACAACATCAATCAGTGGGAGAAAAATATTGGCCTCAGGGCTTGTGTGCCACTCCTGACTCCTGTGTGTGCCATCTCTCACTCAGTGGGCCATAGAAAGCCTATTAATTTTTTTGCTTGATTTGGGTTCTAAATTCTACCTGAAAAAATCAATAAATCAATCAGTGGGAGATTAATATTGGCCTTTGGGCTTGTGTGCCAGTCCTAAGCATGCCATCTCTCTCTCTCTCTCTCTCTCAGATAGTGGGCCATAGAAAGCCTATTTTTTAATTATTTTATTGGGTTTATAAATTTTCCCTGGGGAAAAAAAAAAAAAAGTGGGAGATTAATATTGGCCTCTGGGCTTGTGTGCCAGTCCTGAGCGTGCCATCTCTCTCACAAATAGTGGGCCATAGAAAGCCTATTTATTTTTTGGGTTGATTTGGGTTCATAATTCTACCTGAAAAAATCAATCAATCAATCAATCAGTGGGAGATTAATATTGGCCTTTGGGCTTGTGTGCCAGTCCTAAGCGTGCCATCTCTCTCTCTCAGATAGTGGGCCATAGAAAGCCTATTTATTTTTATTTTTTTTATTGGCTTTATAAATTTTCCCTGGAAAAAAAAAAAAAGAAGTGGGAGATTAATATTGGCCTCTGGGCTTGTGTGCCAGTCCTGAGCGTGCCATCTCTCTCACAAATAGTGGGCCATAGAAAGCCTATTAATTTTTTTGTTTGATTTGGGTTCCAAAATCTACCAGAAAAAATCACACAATCAATCAGTGTGAGATTAATATTGGCCTCTGGGCTTGTGTGGCACTCCTGAATCCTGTGTGCGTCATCTGTCACTCAGTGGGCCCTAGAAAGCCTATTTTTTGTTTTATTTGTTTTCTAAATTCTCCCTGAAAAAATCATTTTATTTTCTTTGGTTTCTAAATTATTCCTGGAAAAAATCATTTTTTTTGTTTTGTTTTTTTTCTCTAACGTCTCCCTGAAAAAAAAAAAAAAAATCTGTGGGAGATTCATATTGCCCCTTCTGCTTGTGTGCCAGTCTTGACTCCTGGGTGTGCCATCTCTCTCTCTCTCCCCAATTGTGGGCCATAGAAAGCCTATTAATTATTTAGCTTGATTTGGGTTCCAAAATCTACCAGAAAAAATCACACAATCAATCAGTGGGAGATTAATATTGGCCTCTGGGCTTGTGTGGCACTCCTGACTCCTGTGTGCGTCATCTGTCACTCAGTGGGCCCTAGAAAGCCTATTTTTTGTTTTATTTGTTTTCTAAATTCTCCCTTAAAAATCATTTTATTTTCTTTGGTTTCTAAATTATTCCTGGAAAAAATCATTTTTTTTGTTTTGTTTTTTTTCTCTAAAGTCTCCCTGAAAAAAAAAAAAAAAAAATCTGTGGGAGATTCATATTGCCCCTTCTGCTTGTGTGCCAGTCTTGACTCCTGGGTGTGCCATCTCTCTCTCTCTCCCCAATTGTGGGCCATAGAAAGCCTATTAATTATTTTGCTTGATTTGGGTTCCAAAATCTACCAGAAAAAATCACACAATCAATCAGTGTGAGATTAATATTGGCCTCTGGGCTTGTGTGGCACTCCTGACTCCTGTGTGCGTCATCTGTCACTCAGTGGGCCCTAGAAAGCCTATTTTTTTTTTATTTGTTTTCTAAATTCTCCCTGAAAAAAATCATTTTATTTTCTTTGGTTTCTAAATTATTCCTGAAAACAATCATTTTTTTTTATTGTTTTTTTTTTCTCTAAAGTCTCCCTGAAAAAAAAAAAAAAAAATCTGTGGGAGATTCTTATTGCCCCTTCTGATTGTGTGCCAGTCTTGACTCCTGGGTGTGCCATCTCTCTCTCTTTCTCCACAATTGTGGGCCATAGAAAGCCTATTATTTTTTTTGCTTGATTTGGGTTACAAAATCTACCTCAAAAAATCAGTAAATCAATCAGTGGGAGATTAATATTGGCCTCTGGGCTTGTGTGCCACTCCTGACTCCTGTGTGCGTCATCTGTCACTCAGTGGGCCCTAGAATTTTTTTTTTTTTCCTAAATTCTCCCTGAAGCAATCATTTCATTTTATTTGTTTTATAAATTCTTCTGTAAAAAAATTTTTTTTTTTTTTTTTTCTGAAGTCTCCCTTTAAAAAAAAAAAAAAAAAAACAGTGGGAGATAAATATTTACATTTGCGCTTCAGTGACAGTCCTGCGTGTGTGGTATCTCATTTGTTGCCAACAACAACAGAGTGTGTAACATTGTGGCTGATTTTCGTTGTGGTCTCACCCACCTGTAAAGGGGTAGCTAAATCATAGTGAAGTTATAGCTCACCGTGTAAGTTGTGTGACAGCAACAAATACCGATCGTTTGGTAACGGTTTTAAAACAATGAGGAAGTCTGGTGGAAGAGGTCGTGGCCGGGGGCGTTCATTGTCAGCTGGTAATGAGGGTAGTGGTAGTGGTGGAGCATCAGGTGGTCGTGAGAAAAAGAATATTGCACCTAAGTCTGGAGCTGTGGAGCCAGTTTCGTCTTCTGGCTACACAAGGCCTCGAACCCTCCCTTTTCTGGGAGTAGGAAAACCGCTTTTAAAGCCGGAGCATCAAGAGCAAGTTTTGGCTTATCTTGCTGACTCAGCCTCTAGCTCTTTTGCCTCCTCTCGTGAAACTGATAAAAGTAAAAGCAGCGCGTCGTTAGTGGATGTTCACGGTCAGGGACAAGTCACTTCCTTGTCCTCTTCAGCAAAAACAACAACAGAGAAGAATGCAGCAGGCGACACAACGGGTTACTCCATGGAGCTCTTTACACATACCGTCCCTGGCTTAGAAAGTGAAGCAGTTAACAGTCCATGCCCATTACAAGTTGAATCTGACATGGAGTGCACTGACGCACAGCCACAGCCAGACTACTATGCTGGTCCTTTGACTCAGACCACAACATTGCCCTCGCAGGGTGCTGATCAAGAATCAGACCCTGATGAGACTATGTTGCCCCATCGCGAACGCTATACCACCGACCGACACGGTGACACAGACGAAGTTGCACACGAGCTACAAGAAGAGGTAATAGATGACCCAGTTCTTGACCCCGATTGGCAGCCATTGGGGGAACAGGGTGCAGGCGGCAGCAGTTCTGAAGCGGAGGAGGAGGGGCCGCAGCAGGCATCAACATCGCAACAGGTTCCATCTGCTGGGCCCGTATCTTGGCCAAAACGCGTGGCAAAGTCAAAACCTGTTGGAGGACAGCGTGGCCATCCGGTTAAAGCTCAGTCTGCAATGCCTGAAAAGGTATCCGATGCTAGAAAGAGTGCAGTCTGGCATTTTTTTAAACAACATCCAATTGATCAGCACAAAGTAATCTGTCAAAAATGTTCAACTACCTTAAGCAGAGGGCAGAATCTGAAAAGTCTCAATACAAGTTGCATGCATAGACATTTAACCACCATGCATTTGCAAGCTTGGACTAACTACCAAACGTCCCTTAAGGTTGTAGCACCCTCGGCCAATGAAGCTAGTCATCAACGCAACATCCCTTCCGGCAGTGTAGGGCCACCATTTTCTGCACCACCTGCAGTATCTGTGCAGGTTTCTTTGACAGGCCAAAGCAGTCAGGGTCAGGGAATCTCCAGTTTCGTAGTAGGAAACACTGCATCTAGGGCACCGGCGCCAACAATACCATCTCCCACCGTCTCTCAGTCTGCCATGTCCACCGGCACCCCCGCTAGTTCCCCGATCTCCAGCTCTCCAGTCCAGCTCACTCTACATGAGACTATGGTCAGAAAAAGGAAGTACTTAGCCTCCCATCCGCGTACACAGGGTTTGAACGCCCACATAGCTAGAGTAATCTCGTTAGAGATGATGCCCTACCGGTTAGTTGAAAGCGAAGCTTTCAAAGACCTGATGGACTACTCTGTACCACGCTACGAGCTACCCAGTCGACACTTTTTTTCCAGAAAAGCCATCCCAGCCCTCCACCAGCATGTTAAAGAGCGCATCGTCCATGCACTCAGGCAATCTGTGAGCACAAAGGTGCACCTGACAACAGATGCATGGACCAGTAGGCATGGCCAGGGACGTTACGTGTCCATCACGGCACACTGGGTAAATGTGGTGGATTCAGGGTCCACAGGGGACAGCAAGTTTGGGACAGTTCTGCCTAGCCCACGGTCTAGGAAACAGTTGGCTGTAGCCGTTCGCACCCCCTCCTCCTCCTCCTCCTCGTCCTCCTGCAGAAGCGAGAGCTCGTCCACAGACCGCAGTCGCACAACCACTCCATCCGCAGCTGCCACTGTTGCACACCAGGTCTCCCATTATGGGGCAGCTACTGGGAAACGTCAGCAGGCTGTATTGGCTATGAAGTGTTTGGGCGACAACAGACACACCGCGGAAGTTCTGTCCGAGTTCTTGCAGCAAGAAACGCAGTCGTGGATGGGCACTGTAGATCTTGAGGCAGGCAAGGTAGTGAGTGATAACGGAAGGAATTTCATGGCTGCCATCTCCCTTTCCCAACTGAAACACATTCCTTGCCTGGCTCACACCTTAAACCTGGTGGTGCAGTGCTTCCTGAAAAGTTATCCGGGGTTATCCGACCTGCTCCTCAAAGTGCGTGGACTTTGCGCACATATCCGCCGTTCGCCTGTACACTCCAGCCGTATGCAGACCTATCAGCGTTCTTTGAACCTTCCCCAGCATCGCCTAATCATAGACGTTGTTACAAGGTGGAACTCAACACTGCACATGCTTCAGAGACTGTGCGAACAGAGGCGGGCTGTTATGTTTTTGTGGGAGGATACACATACACGGGCAGGCAGTAGGATGGCAGACATGGAGTTGTCAGGTGTGCAGTGGTCGAAGATTAAAGACATGTGTCAAGTCCTTCAGTGTTTTGAGGAATGCACACGGCTGGTTAGTGCAGACAACGCCATAATAAGCATGAGCATCCCCCTAATGTGTCTGCTGATGCAAAGTTTGACGCACATAAAGGATCAGGCGTCTGCACCAGAGGAAGAGGAAAGCCTTGATGACAGTCAGCCATTGTCTGGTCAGGGCAGTGTACAGGACGAGGTAGCGGGCGAAGAGGAGGTGGAGGATGAGGAGGATGATGGGGATAAGTATATTTTTAATGAGGAAGCTTTCCCGGGGTCACTGGAAATTGGTGGCGTGGCAAGGCCGGGTTCTGGTTTTTTGAGGGACACAAGTGACGTAGATTTGCCTGCAACTGCCCCTCAACCAAGCACAACCGCAGATTTGACAACAGGAACTTTGTGGCACATGGCGGATTATGCCTTGCGTATCCTCAAAAGGGACACACGCATTACAAAAATGATGAACGATGACGATTACTGGTTGGCCTGCCTCCTTGATCCTCGCTATAAAGGCAAATTGCAAAATATTATGCCACATGAGAATTTGGAACTAATATTAGCAACAAAACAATCAACTCTTGTTGACCGTTTGCTTCTGGCATTCCCTGCACACAGCGCCTGTGATCGTTCTCACACGAGCTCCAGGGGCCAGCAGACCAGAGGTGTTAGAGGGGCAGAAATCAGAAGTGGCGTTGGCCAGAGGGGTTTTCTGACCAGGTTGTGGAGTGATTTTGCTATGACCGCAGACAGGACAGGTACTGCAGCATCAATTCAAAGTGACAGGAGACAACATTTGTCCAGTATGGTTACAAACTATTTTTCATCCCTTATCGACGTTCTCCCTCAACCTTCATTCCCATTTGATTACTGGGCATCCAAATTAGACACCTGGCCAGAATTGGCAGAATATGCATTGCAGGAGCTTGCTTGCCCGGCAGCTAGTGTCCTATCAGAAAGAGTATTCAGTGCTGCAGGTTCAATACTAACTGAAAAAAGGACTCGTCTGGCTACCCAAAATGTAGATGATCTAACCTTCATTAAAATGAACCACAACTGGATTTCGAAATCTTTTGCCCCACCTTGCCCGGCTGACACCTAACTTTCCTATGAAAAGGTCTTGACTGTGGACTCTTCTGAATGACTTTTCCAATCTCGTAATTTTCTGCACCTGATTGTCCAGCATACGACATGTTTACTCCTAACAAAATGGCCAAACTCCCCACACGGGGCCGTGGTATCGCCACTTTGCGCCAGCACCCGTGAGAGTGCTGTTTGTCTGAAGAGGTGGGTGTGCCCGCTTTTGGTCGACGGCACTGCCACTGGGTCCCTCATAGTACAATAAAGTGTCTCTAGCGGTGGTGGTGCGCACCCAACGTCAGACACACCATTGTAATATGAGGGGCCCTGTGCCTGTACCGCCGGCCACAAGACAGTTCCCCCCCCCCCAGCTCAAACAGTGCTCTACCACTAGCAAAATTATCTCTCACAGCTTCACCAATGTTTAGTCTATGCGCTGCCATCCTTCAATGCCTGGCACTGACAATACCATTGTTTTGACATTTTTGTTATGTTAGGCCTTCGAAGCCTGTCTGCGGTCCGTTCTTTCAACTACTACTACACTGACCAGACCACTGCTGCCCGTGTACCCCTGGAACCAATTTAAAAGTGCCTACAGCCAGCCCAATTTTGTTATGTTAGGCCTTCGAAGCCTGTCTGCCGTCACTCCTTCCACTAGACTTCCACTGACAAGACCACTGCTGCCCGTGTTCCCCTGGAACCAATTTAAAAGTGCCTACAGCCAGCCCAATTTTGTTATGTTAGGCCTTCAAAGCCTGTCTGCGGTCACTCCTTCCACTAGACTTCCACTGACCAGACCACTGCTGCCCGTGTACCCCTGGAACCAATTTAAAAGTGCCTACAGCCAGCCCAATTTTGTTATGTTAGGCCTTCGAAGCCTGTCTGCCGTCACTCCTTCCACTAGACTTCCACTGACCAGACCACTGCTGCCCGTGTACCCCTGGAACCAATTTAAAAGTGCCTACAGCCAGCCCAATTTTGTTATGTTAGGCCTTCGAAGCCTGTCTGCCGTCACTCCTTCCACTAGACTTCCACTGACCAGACCACTGCTGCCCGTGTACCCCTGGAACCAATTTAAAAGTGCCTACAGCCAGCCCAATTTTGTTATGTTAGGCCTTCGAAGCCTGTCTGCCGTCACTCCTTCCACTAGACTTCCACTGACCAGACCACTGCTGCCCGTGTACCCCTGGAAACAATTTAAAAGTGCCTACAGCCAGCCCAATTTTGTTATGTTAGGCCTTCGAAGCCTGTCTGCCGTCACTCCTTCCACTAGACTTCCACTGACCAGACCACTGCTGCCCGTGTACCCCTGGAAACAATTTAAAAGTGCCTACAGCCAGCCCAATTTTGTTATGTTAGGCCTTCGAAGCCTGTCTGCCGTCACTCCTTCCACTAGACTTCCACTGACCAGACCACTGCTGCCCGTGTACCCCTGGAACCAATTTAAAAGTGCCTACAGCCAGCCCAATTTTGTTATGTTAGGCCTTCGAAGCCTGTCTGCCGTCACTCCTTCCACTAGACTTCCACTGACCAGACCACTGCTGCCCGTGTACCCCTGGAACCAATTTAAAAGTGCCTACAGCCAGCCCAATTTTGTTATGTTAGGCCTTCGAAGCCTGTCTGCCGTCACTCCTTCCACTAGACTTCCACTGACCAGACCACTGCTGCCCGTGTACCCCTGGAACCAATTTAAAAGTGCCTACAGCCAGCCCAATTTTGTTATGTTAGGCCTTCGAAGCCTGTCTGCCGTCACTCCTTCCACTAGACTTCCACTGACCAGACCACTGCTGCCCGTGTACCCCTGGAACCAATTTAAAAGTGCCTACAGCCAGCCCAATTTTGTTACGTTAGGCCTTCGAAGCCTGTCTGCCGTCACTCCTTCCACTAGACTTCCACTGACCAGACCACTGCTGCCCGTGTACCCCTGGAACCAATTTAAAAGTGCCTACAGCCAGCCCAATTTTGTTATGTTAGGCCTTCGAAGCCTGTCTGCCGTCACTCCTTCCACTAGACTTCCACTGACCAGACCACTGCTGCCCGTGTACCCCTGGAACCAATTTAAAAGTGCCTACAGCCAGCCCAATTTTGTTATGTTAGGCCTTCGAAGCCTGTCTGCCGTCACTCCTTCCACTAGACTTCCACTGACCAGACCACTGCTGCCCGTGTACCCCTGGAAACAATTTAAAAGTGCCTACAGCCAGCCCAATTTTGTTATGTTAGGCCTTCGAAGCCTGTCTGCCGTCACTCCTTCCACTAGACTTCCACTGACCAGACCACTGCTGCCCGTGTACCCCTGGAACCAATTTAAAAGTGCCTACAGCCAGCCCAATTTTGTTATGTTAGGCCTTCGAAGCCTGTCTGCCGTCACTCCTTCCACTAGACTTCCACTGACCAGACCACTGCTGCCCGTGTACCCCTGGAACCAATTTAAAAGTGCCTACAGCCAGCCCAATTTTGTTATGTTAGGCCTTCGAAGCCTGTCTGCCGTCACTCCTTCCACTAGACTTCCACTGACCAGACCACTGCTGCCCGTGTACCCCTGGAACCAATTTAAAAGTGCCTACAGCCAGCCCAATTTTGTTATGTTAGGCCTTCGAAGCCTGTCTGCCGTCACTCCTTCCACTAGACTTCCACTGACCAGACCACTGCTGCCCGTGTACCCCTGGAACCAATTTAAAAGTGCCTACAGCCAGCCCAATTTTGTTATGTTAGGCCTTCGAAGCCTGTCTGCCGTCACTCCTTCCACTAGACTTCCACTGACCAGACCACTGCTGCCCGTGTACCCCTGGAACCAATTTAAAAGTGCCTACAGCCAGCCCAATTTTGTTACGTTAGGCCTTCGAAGCCTGTCTGCCGTCACTCCTTCCACTAGACTTCCACTGACCAGACCACTGCTGCCCGTGTACCCCTGGAACCAATTTAAAAGTGCCTACAGCCAGCCCAATTTTGTTATGTTAGGCCTTCGAAGCCTGTCTGCGGTCACTCCTTTCAACTACTACTACACTGACCAGACCACTGCTGCCCGTGTACCCCTGGAACCAATTTAAAAGTGCCTACAGGCAGCCCAATTTATGATGTTAGGGCTTCGAAGCCTGTCTGCGGTCCCTCATTCCACTATGCCTCCAGTGACCTGTGTACTGCTGCCCGTGTTCCCATGGAACCAATTATAAATTGCCTACAGCCAGCCCATTTTATTATGTTAGGCCTTCGAAGCCTGTCTGCGTTCCCTCCTTCCACTAGGCCTCCACTGACCTGTCTACTGCTGCCCGTGTACCCCTTGAACCAACATCATAAAGTAAAAAAATAAGTATTTTGCTTATAAAAAAGAAAATACTGGTGAGATATCAAATGCAGACATTTTAACATTAAAAACAAACACACAACAAAAATCTGGAACTGTACTAAAAATGTCCACCAGCTACAATTACTTTCTCCTGCAAGTAGTTAACTGAAAGGGTTTTTTAATTGAAAACACAGATATGGCATCCACCGAGTGTTGTCCTGTCGCGTCTTCTTTATATTATTGCCAAGAAGATGTAAAACAATGAAATTAATAAAATCATTAATTACAAAAATAATCGAGTAAGTCAAAACCACATTGCAAATAAACATTCATTACAAATAAAGAAGCAGGGCGCGTCCGAGGGTGAGTATATACCTAATAAGAATATAATCACCCTCGGACGCGCAATGCTTATTTCCAACAGCCTTCCTTCCTAAGAATCAGCCCTTCCGTGGTGTAGAGAGGTTGTGTTACACTCCAAGGTGTTCCCCAGGTTGCCTTTCCTGAGCTTCGATCTTCCGGCTCTCGTTTAGTAGTTGTTGGAAACTACGCTGCATTAGGCCTACAAATTTGGTATGGGGGAAACAGTGGCGCATCTGCGGTCCCTCCTTCCACTAGGCCTCCACTGACCTGTCTACTGCTGCCCGTGTACCCCTTGAACCAACATCATAAAATAAAAAAATAATTATTTTGATTATAAAAAAGAAGATACTGGTGAGATATCAAATGCAGACATTTTAACATTAAAAACAAACACACAACAAAAATCTGGAACTGTACTAAAAATGTCCACCAGCTACAATTACTTTCTCCTGCAAGTAGTTAACTGAAAGGTTTTTTTAATTGAAAACACAGATATGGCATCCACCGAGTGTTGTCCTGTCGCGTCTTCTTTATATTATTGCCAAGAAGATGTAAAACAATGAAATTAATAAAATCATTAATTACAAAAATAATCGAGTAAGTCAAAACCACATTGCAAATAAACATTCATTACAAATAAAGAAGCAGGGCGCGTCCGAGGGTGAGTATATACCTAATAAGAATATAATCACCCTCGGACGCGCAATGCTTATTTCCAACAGCCTTCCTTCCTAAGAATCAGCCCTTCCGTGGTGTAGAGAGAGGTTGTGTTACACTCCAAGGTGTTCCCCAGGTTGCCTTTCCTGAGCTTCGATCTTCCGGCTCTCGTTTAGTAGTTGTTGGAAACTACGCTGCATTAGGCCGACAAATTTGGTATGGGGGAAACAGTGGCGCATCTGCGGTCCCTCCTTCCACTAGGCCTCCACTGACCTGTCTACTGCTGCCCGTGTACCCCTTGAACCAACATCATAAAATAAAAAAATAATTATTTTGATTATAAAAAAGAAGATACTGGTGAGATATCAAATGCAGACATTTTAACATTAAAAACAAACACACAACAAAAATCTGGAACTGTACTAAAAATGTCCACCAGCTACAATTACTTTCTCCTGCAAGTAGTTAACTGAAAGGTTTTTTAAATTGAAAACACAGATATGGCATCCACCGACTGTTGTCCTGTCGCGTCTTCTTTATATTATTGCCAAGAAGATGTAAAACAATGAAATTAATAAAATCATTAATTACAAAAATAATCGAGTAAGTCAAAACCACATTGCAAATAAACATTCATTACAAATAAAGAAGCAGGGCGCGTCCGAGGGTGAGTATATACCTAATAAGAATATAATCACCCTCGGACGCGCAATGCTTATTTCCAACAGCCTTCCTTCCTAAGAATCAGCCCTTCCGTGGTGTAGAGAGAGGTTGTGTTACACTCCAAGGTGTTCCCCAGGTTGCCTTTCCTGAGCTTCGATCTTCCGGCTCTCGTTTAGTAGTTGTTGGAAACTACGCTGCATTAGGCCTACAAATTTGGTATGGGGGAAACAGTGGCGCATCTGCGGTCCCTCCTTCCACTAGGCCTCCACTGACCTGTCTACTGCTGCCCGTGTACCCCTTGAACCAACATCATAAAATAAAAAAATAATTATTTTGATTATAAAAAAGAAGATACTGGTGAGATATCAAATGCAGACATTTTAACATTAAAAACAAACACACAACAAAAATCTGGAACTGTACTAAAAATGTCCACCAGCTACAATTACTTTCTCCTGCAAGTAGTTAACTGAAAGGTTTTTTAAATTGAAAACACAGATATGGCATCCACCGACTGTTGTCCTGTCGCGTCTTCTTTATATTATTGCCAAGAAGATGTAAAACAATGAAATTAATAAAATCATTAATTACAAAAATAATCAAGTAAGTCAAAACCACATTGCAAATAAACATTCATTACAAATTAAGAAGCAGGGCGCGTCCGAGGGTGAGTATATACCTAATAAGAATATAATCACCCTCGGACGCGCAATGCTTATTTCAAACAGCCTTCCTTCCTAAGAATCAGCCCTTCCGTGGTGTAGAGAGAGGTTGTGTTACACTCCAAGGTGTTCCCCAGGTTGCCTTTCCTGAGCTTCGATCTTCCGGCTCTCGTTTAGTAGTTGTTGGAAACTACGCTGCATTAGGCCTACAAATTGGGTATGGGGTGTAGAGAGAGGTTGTGTTACACTCCAAGGTGTTCACCAGGTTGCCTTTCCTGAGCTTCGATCTTCCGGCTCTCGTTTAGTAGTTCTTGGAAACTACACTGCATTAGGCCTACAAATTGGGTATGGGGTGGAGAGAGATGGTGTGTTACACTCCAAGGTGTTCCCCAGGTTGCCTTTCCTGAGCTTCTATCTTCAGGCTCTCATTAAATTGTGGTTAAATGGAACAACTGCATTTGGCGTACTAGTTGGTTTGGGGCCTACTATCGGTGTCTGCCACTCCTTGCTGTTCTCCTCCACTGAACAAAGCTGTGCCGCCTGTTTACTACGGTTGCCAATTTTGAACTGCATTTCGACTACTTACTGATTTGGCCCTACTCTCTGTGTCAGCCTCTCATTCCAGTTGTCCTCCACTGCAATGCCCCCTGGTTATTCCTGTGTTACCAATTTTGAACTGCATTTAGCCCACTTTATTATTTGGGTCTATATCTGTGTTCCCACTTCATCGTGCCCATTGCCCAGCCAGTGATAGATGAGTCTGCTGGTACATTGACCCATAACGCAACATTCCCCGTGCACGCTACACAACAACATTGTGACCCTGCTGAAAGTCAGGTTGCTCTTCCCGCATACCATACCACCTTACACGGGGACAAAGAGGAAGGTGCAGATGAAAGTGCAGGTTCCTTCATCAGGTGGGGGGAGGAATACTAGTTGGCGACGTCACTGGCACAGGGCCTCTCATAGTACGGCAAGTGTTGCTGCCGGTGGGAGGCGCCCCCGCCGTGCAAACACACCGCTGTACTTTGAGGGGCCCTGTGCCAGTGCCAATGCCAACAAGTGGGCCCCCCCTGCTTGCTCAGGTTCACAGCACTTGCAAAGTTGAAATACTTACCTCTCCCTGCTCCACTGCCGTGACGTGGTCCAGATTTCCTGGGCCCACTAATTACTTGAACCAGCCCTACCCCCCACAACTTTAGCCAAATGACCCCCAATTTCAAATGCCTTCCAATTATTATAAGGTAAATTAAGCTTGACAAGCTTCATTAAGAAGAATGGATGGTTTTGACATTAAAATGGGCACTCTAGGTGTTTTCCTGGCCCCCACTCACTGCCGACTATGCTGCCCCATTGACTTGCATTGGGTTTCGTGTTTCGGTCGATCCCGACTTTTCGCCATAATCGGCCGATTTCACTCGACCCGACTTTTGAGATAGTCGGGTTTCGCGAAACCCGGCTCGACTTTATAAAGGTCAAGGTCGCTCAACTCTAGTACTGGAGGCACAAAGTACTAATGCTTCTCAATAGAGGGAAAAGAGAAGTTCTGAGACCATTTTTTTTTCTTTGCACTGTGTTTTGTCTTTCTTTTCCCCTAGACATTAGGGTGGTGCAGGACACAGGTGTAGTGATGGACATTAAAGGTCTGTCCTCTTGTGTGGATCATCTCACTGCAAGAGTACAAAACATTCAAAACTTTGTGGTTCAGAATCCTATGTTAGAACCTAAAATTCCTATTCCTGATTTATTTTCTGGAGATAGAGCTAAGTTTCTGAATTTCAAAAATAATTGTAAACTGTTCCTAGCTTTGAAACCCCGCTCCTCTGGTGACCCAGTTCAACAGGTAAAGATCGTTATTTCCTTGTTGCGTGGTGACTCTCAAGACTGGGCATTTTCCCTTGCGCCAGGAGACCCTGCATTGCGTGATATTGATGCGTTTTTTCTGGCGCTCGGATTGCTCTATGATGAACCAAATTCAGTGGATCAAGCAGAGAAAATCTTGCTGGCTCTGTGTCAGGGTCAGGATGAGGTAGAGATATATTGTCAGAAGTTTAGGAGGTGGTCTGTGCTCACTCAGTGGAATGAATGTGCTCTGGCAGCAATTTTCAGAAAGGGTCTCTCTGAAGCCCTTAAGGATGTCATGGTGGGATTTCCCATGCCTGCTGGTCTGAATGAGACTATGTCTTTGGCCATTCAGATCGATCGGCGTTTACGTGAGCGTAAAACTGTGCACCATTTGGCGGTATTATCTGAGCATAAACCAGAGCCTATGCAATGTGATAGGACTTTGACCAGAGCTGAACGGCAAGAACACAGACGTCGGAATGGGCTGTGCTTTTATTGTGGTGATTCCACTCATGCTATCTCCGATTGTCCTAAGCGCACTAAGCGTTTTGCTAGGTCTGCCACCATTGGTATGGTGCAGTCGAAATTTCTTTTGTCCGTTACTTTGATTTGCTCTTTGTCGTCCTATTCTGTCATGGCATTTGTGGATTCAGGCACTGCCCTGAATTTGATGGACTTGGAGTATGCTAGGCGCTGTGGTTTTTTCTTGGAGCCCTTGCAGTATCCTATTCCATTGAGAGGAATTGATGCTACGCCTTTGGCCAAGAATAAGCCTCAGTATTGGACCCAACTGACCATGTGCATGGCTCCTGCGCATCAGGAGGATATTCGCTTTTTGGTGTTGCATAATCTGCATGATTTGGTCGTTTTGGGGTTGCCATGGCTACAGGTCCATAACCCAGTATTGGATTGAAAATCTATGTCTGTGTCCAGCTGGGGTTGTCAGGGGGTACATGGTGATGTTCCATTTCTGTCTATTTCATCATCCACCCCTTCTGAGGTTCCAGAGTTCTTGTCGGATTACCGGGATGTGTTTGATGAGCCCAGATCCAGTGCCCTACCTCCTCATAGGGATTGAGATTGTGCTATCGATTTGATTCCTGGTAGTAAGTTTCCTAAAGGTCGACTGTTCAATCTGTCTGTGCCTGAGCACGCCGCTATGCGGAGTTATGTAAAGGAATCCTTGGAGAAGGGTCATATTCGCCCGTCGTCGTCGCCATTGGGAGCGGGGTTCTTTTTTGTGGCCAAGAAGGATGGTTCGTTGAGACCTTGTATTGATTACCTCCTTCTTAATAAAATCACGGTCAAATTTCAGTACCCCTTGCCGCTGCTGTCTGATTTGTTTGCTCGGATTAAGGGGGCTAGTTGGTTCACCAAGAAAGATCTTCGTGGTGCGTATAATCTTGTGTGCATTAAACAGGGCGATGAATGGAAAACAGCATTTAATACGCCCGAGGGCCATTTTGAGTACCTGGTTATGCCATTCGGGCTTTCCAATGCTCCATCAGTATTTCAGTCCTTTATGCATGACATCTTCCGAGAGTACCTGGATAAATTCCTGATTGTATACTTGGATGATATTTTGGTCTTCTCGGAAGATTGGGAGTCTCACGTGAAGCAGGTCAGAATGGTGTTCCAGGTCCTGCGTGCGAATTCTTTGTTTGTGAAGGGGTCAAAGTGTCTCTTTGGAGTTCAGAAGGTTTCATTTTTGGGTTTCATTTTTTCCCCTTCTACTATCGAGATGGACCCTGTTAAAGTCCAGGCCATTTATGATTGGACTCAGCCGACATCTCTGAAGAGTCTGCAAAAGTTCCTGGGCTTTGCTAATTTTTATCGTCGCTTCATTAATAATTTTTCTAGTATTGCTAAACCGTTGACCGATTTAACCAAGAAGGATGCTGATATGGTTAATTGGTCTTCTGCTGCTGTGGAAGCTTTTCAGGAGTTGAAGCGTCGTTTTTCTTCTGCCCCTGTGTTGTGCCAGCCAGATGTTTCGCTCCCGTTTCAGGTCGAGGTGGATGCTTCTGAGATTGGAGCAGGGGCTGTTTTGTCGCAAAGAAGTTCTGATGGCTCGGTGATGAAACCATGTGCCTTCTTTTCCAGGAAGTTTTCGCCTGCTGAGCGTAATTATGATGTTGGCAATCGAGAGTTGCTGGCTATGAAGTGGGCATTCGAGGAGTGGCGTCATTGGCTTGAAGGAGCTAAGTATCGCGTGGTGGTCTTGACTGATCACAAAAATTTGACTTATCTCGAGTCTGCCAAACGGTTGAATCCTAGACAGGCTCGTTGGTCGCTGTTTTTCTCCCGTTTTGACTTTGTGGTTTCGTACCTTCCTGGCTCTAAGAATGTGAAGGCTGATTGTCATGATCCCAATGGCAGGGGACCACAAAAGAACAAGCGCAAAAAACAAGACGAGCTCTAGGGTGATGGAAACTGAGCTGACCGCGATCCTGAACCTAAACACACAACTAGCAGTACCCGGGGAACGTGCCTATGATGATTCCTAGACGTCTCGCGCCAGCCGAAGGATTAACTTCCCCTATTAGAAGAAACACAGACCTCTCTTGCCTCCAGAGAAACACCCCACAGAAATAGCAGCCCCCCACATGTAATGACGGTGAAATGAGAGGAAAGCACATACGTAGATATGAAAACAGATTCAGCAAAATGAGGCCCGCTAAAGCTAGATAGCAGAGGATACAAAAGTGAACTGCGCGGTCAGCGAAAAACCCTACAAAAAAACATCCTGAAATTACTTGAACTCATGTGCCAACTCATGGAACATGAGGAGTAATATCAGCCCACTAGAGCAACCAGCAAAAAGGAATCACATATCTGCAAGCTGGACTAAGACTAAAATTAAGCAAAACGTGGAACAGAAAAATCAAAACTTAGCTTGTCCTGAAGATAACAGAAGCGGGAAGCAGAGGTAACAAGACACACTGATTACATTGATAGCCGGCGAGGAAATGACAAGAAGGCCAGGTTAAATAGGAAACTCCCATATCCTGATAGAACAGGTGGACACCAGAGACAGCAGAGAACACAAGTCACCCAGTACCATCTGTAACCACCAGAGGGAGCCCAAAAACAGAATCCACAACAGTACCCCCCCCTTGAGGAGGGGTCACCGAAACCTCACGAGAACCACCAGGGCGACCAGGATGAGCCCTATGAAATGCACGGACCAAATCAGCAGCATGAACATCAGAGGCAACCACCCAAGAATTATCCTCCTGACCATAACCCTTCCACTTGACCAAATATTGGAGTTTCCGTCTGGAAACACGAGAATCCAAGATCTTCTCCACAACATACTCCAATTTTCCCTCCACCAGCACCGGAGCAGGAGGCTCAAGCGAAGGAACAACAGGTACCTCATACTTCCGCAACAACGACCGATGGAACACATTATGAATAGCAAACGATGCCGGGAGATCCAAACGAAACGACACAGGGTTAAGAATTTCCAAGATCCTATAGGGACCGATGAACCGAGGCTTGAACTTAGGAGAAGAGACCTTCATTGGAACAAAACGAGAAGACAACCACACCAAGTCCCCAACACGAAGTCGAGGACCCACGCGGCGACGGCGATTAGCAAACTGCTGAGCCCTCTCCTGGGACAACTTCAAATTGTCCACCACATGACTCCAAATCTGATGCAACCTATCCACCACCATGTCCACTCCAGGACAATCAGAAGGCTCCACCTGACCAGAGGAAAAACGAGGATGAAACCCCGAATTACAAAAGAAAGGAGAAACCAAGGTAGCAGAACTAGCCCGATTATTAAGGGCAAACTCGGCAAGCGGCAAAAAGGTAACCCAGTCATCTTGATCAGCAGAAACAAAACACCTTAAATAAGTTTCCAAGGTCTGATTAGTTCGTTCCGTCTGGCCATTCGTCTGAGGATGGAATGCAGACGAAAAGGACAAATCAATGCCCATCTTAGCACAGAACGTCCGCCAAAATCTAGACACAAACTGGGATCCCCTGTCAGAAACGATGTTCTCCGGAATCCCATGCAAACGAACCACGTTCTGAAAAAACAGAGGGACCAACTCAAAGGAGGAAGGTAACTTAGGCAAGGGTACCAGATGAACCATCTTAGAAAAGCGGTCACACACAACCCAGATGACGGACATCTTTTGAGAGACAGGGAGATCCGAAATAAAGTCCATGGAAATGTGCGTCCAAGGCCTCTTCGGGATAGGCAAAGGTGACAACAATCCACTGGCCCGAGAACAGCAAGGCTTAGCCCGAGCGCAAACTTCACAAGACTGCACAAAAGAACGCACATCCCTCGACAAGGAAGGCCACCAAAAAGACCTGGCCACCAAGTCTCTAGTACCAAATATTCCAGGATGACCTGCCAACGCAGAAGAATGGACCTCGGAGATGACTCTACTGGTCCAATTATCCGGAACAAACAGTCTTTCAGGCGGACAACGATCAGGTTTATCCACCTGAAACTCCTGCAAAGCACGTCGCAAGTCTGGGGAGACAGCCGACAAAATCACCCCATCCCTAAGGATACCAGTGGGCTCAGAATTTCCAGGGGAGTCAGGCACAAAACTCCTAGAAAGAGCATCCGCCTTCACATTCTTTGAACCTGGCAGGTATGAAACCACAAAATCGAAACGGGAGAAAAACAGTGACCAACGAGCCTGTCTAGGATTCAGACGCTTGGCAGACTCAAGGTAAATCAGATTTTTGTGATCAGTCAAGACCACCACACGATGTCTAGCACCCTCAAGCCAATGACGCCACTCCTCAAATGCCCACTTCATGGCCAAAAGCTCCTGATTACCAACATCATAATTCCGCTCAGTGGGCGAAAACTTTCTAGAAAAGAACGCACATGGCTTCATCACTGAGCCATCGGAGCTTCTCTGTGACAAAACCGCCCCCGCTCCAATCTCGGAAGCATCAACCTCAACCTGAAAAGGAAGCGAAACATCTGGCTGACGCAACACAGGAGCAGAAGAAAACCGGCGCTTAAGTTCCTGAAAGGCCTCCACAGCCGAAGGAGACCAATCAGCAACATCAGCACCCTTCTTAGTCAAATCCGTCAAAGGCTTAACAACACTAGAAAAATTAGTTATGAAATGACGATAAAAATTAGCAAAGCCCAAGAACTTCTGTAGACTCTTAAGAGATGTAGGCTGCGTCCAGTCACAAATAGCCTAAACCTTGACGGGATCCATCTCAATAGTAGAAGGGGAAAAAATATACCCCAAAAAAGAAATCTTCTGGACTCCAAAGAGACACTTTGAACCTTTTACAAACAAAGAATTGGCCCGCAGGACCTGAAACACCTTCCTGACCTGCTGAACATGGGACTCCCAGTCATCAGAAAAAACCAAAACATCATCCAAATACACAATCATAAATTTATCCAGATATTCACGGAAAATATCGTGCATAAAGGACTGGAAGACAGAAGGAGCATTAGAAAGTCCAAAAGGCATCACCAAATACTCAAAATGGCCCTCAGGCGTATTAAATGCGGTTTTCCACTCATCACCCTGCTTTATCCGCACAAGATTATACGCACCCCGAAGATCAATCTTAGTGAACCATTTAGCCCCCTTAATGCGAGCGAACAAATCAGTCAACAATGGCAAAGGATACTGATATTTGACTGTAATCTTATTCAAAAGACGGTAATCTATACAAGGCCTCAAGGAACCATCTTTTTTGGCCACGAAAAAAAAACCTGCTCCCAAAGGGGACGAAGATGGACGGATATGTCCCTTTTCCAAGGACTCCTTAACATAATCCCGCATAGCAGTATGCTCTGGCACTGACAGATTGAACAAACGACCTTTAGGAAATTTACTGCCAGGAATCAAATCTATAGCACAATCGCAATCCCTGTGAGGAGGAAGCGAATTGAGCTTAGGCTCCTCAAAAACATCCCGATAATCAGACAAAAATACAGGAACCTCTGAAGGAGTAGATGAAGCGATAGAAATCGGAGGTGCATCATCATGAACCCCCTGACATCCCCAGCTTAACACAGACATTGTTTTCCAGTCCAAGACTGGGTTATGAGTTTGTAACCATGGCAGACCAAGCACTAAGACATCATGTAAATTATACAGTACCAGGAAGCGAATCACCTCCTGATGAACGGGAGTCATACGCATGGTCACTTGTGTCCAGTACTGAGGTTTATTCATAGCCAAAGGTGTAGAGTCAATTCCTTTCAAAGGAATAGGGACTTTCAGAGGCTCCAGACTAAACCCACAGCGGTTGGCAAATGACCAATCCATAAGACTCAGGGCAGCGCCTGAATCCACATAGGCATCGACGGAAATGGCTGATAATGAACAAATCAGAGTCACAGACAGAATGAACTTAGACTGTAAAGTACTAATGGCTACAGACTTATCAACCTTTTTTGTGCGTTTAGAGCATGCTGATATAACATGAGCTGAATCACCACAATAAAAACACAACCCATTTTTCCGCCTATAGTTTTGCCGTTCACTTCTGGACTGAATTCTATCACATTGCATTGTCTCAGGTGCCTGTTCAGAAGACACCGCCAAATGGTGCACAGGTTTGCGCTCCCGTAAACGCCGATCAATCTGAATAGCCATAGTCATAGACTCGTTCAGACCTGTAGGTGCAGGGAACCCTACCATAACATCTTTAATGGCCTCAGAAAGGCCATCTCTGAATTTTGCAGCCAGGGCGCACTCATTCCACTGAGTAAGCACTGACCATTTCCGAAATTTCTGACAATATATTTCTGCTTCATCTTGCCCCTGAGAGAGAGCCAATAAAGCTTTTTCAGCCTGAATCTCTAGGTTAGGTTCCTCATAGAGCAAACCCAATGCTAGAAAAAACGCATCCACATTGAGCAACGCAAGATCCCCTGGTGCCAATGCAAATGCCCAATTCTGAGGGTCACCCCGCAGGAAAGATATAACGATCTTGACCTGCTGAGCAGGGTCTCCAGAGGAACGAGATTTCAAAGAAAGAAACAACTTGCAATTGTTCCTAAAATTCAGAAAACTAGATCTATCTCCAGAAAAAAACTCTGGGATAGGAATTCTAGGTTCAAACATAGGAGCATGTCCAACAAAATCTTGTATATTTTGAACCTTAGCAGCAAGATTATTCAGGCTGGAAGCCAAACTCTGGACGTCCATGATAAACAGCTGAGGTCAGAGCCATTCAAGGATTAAGAGGAGGTAAGAAGCAGCCAGGCTGCAATTAAGGTTAGGCAGGAAACACTGAGGGAGAAAAAAAAAAAAAAAAAAAAACTTCCTCAGACTACTTTTCCTCCTACTTCAGCCAATACGATTACCACATTTTTGGCCGGCTATACTGTCATGATCCCAATGGCAGGGGACCACAAAAGAACAAGCGCAAAAAACAAGACGAGCTCTAGGGTGATGGAAACTGAGCTGACCGCGATCCTGAACCTAAACACACAACTAGCAGTAGCCGGGGAACGTGCCTACGATGATTCCTAGACGTCTCGCGCCAGCCGAAGGATTAACTTCCCCTATTAGAAGAAACACAGACCTCTCTTGCCTCCAGAGAAACACCCCACAGAAATAGCAGCCCCCCACATATAATGACGGTGAAATGAGAGGAAAACACATACGTAGATATGAAAACAGATTCAGCAAAATGAGGCCCGCTAAAGCTAGATAGCAGAGGATACAAAAGTGAACTGCGCGGTCAGCGAAAAACCCTACAAAAAACCATCCTGAAATTACTTGAACTCATGTGCCAACTCATGGAACATGAGGAGTAATATCAGCCCACTAGAGCAACCAGCAAAAAGGAATCACATATCTGCAAGCTGGACTAAGACTAAAATTAAGCAAAACGTGGAACAGAAAAATCAAAACTTAGCTTGTCCTGAAGATAACAGAAGCGGGAAGCAGAGGTAACAAGACACACTGATTACATTGATAGCCGGCGAGGAAATGACAAGAAGGCCAGGTTAAATAGGAAACTCCCATATCCTGATAGAACAGGTGGACACCAGAGACAGCAGAGAACACAAGTCACCCAGTACCATCTGTAACCACCAGAGGGAGCCCAAAAACAGAATCCACAACAGCTGATGCCCTGTCTAGGAGTTTTGTGCCCGACTCTCCGGGTTTGCCTGAGCCGGCGGGTATTCTCAAAGAGGGGGTAATTTTGTCTGCCATCTCCCCTGATTTGCGGCGGGTGCTGCAAAAATTTCAGGCTAATAGACCTGACCATTGCCCAGCGGAGAAACTGTTTGTCCCTGATAAATGGACGAGTAGAGTTATCTCTGAGGTTCATTGTTCGGTGTTGGCTGGTCATCCTGGAATCTTTGGTACCAGAGATTTGGTGGCTAGATCCTTTTGGTGGCCGTCTCTGTCGCGGGATGTGCGTTCTTTTGTGCAGTCCTGTGGGACTTGTGCTCGGGCTAAGCCCTGCTGTTCTCGTGCCAGTGGGTTGCTTTTGCCCTTGCCGGTTCCGAAGAGGCCCTGGACACATATCTCTATGGATTTTATTTCGGATCTCCCTGTCTCTCAAAAGATGTCGGTCATTTGGGTGGTTTGTGATCGTTTCTCTAAGATGGTCCATTTGGTACCCTTGGCTAAATTGCCTTCCTCCTCTGATTTGGTGCCATTGTTTTTCCAGCATGTGGTTCGTTTACATGGCATTCCGGAGAACATCGTTTCGGACAGAGGTTCCCAGTTTGTTTCAAGGTTTTGGCGAGCCTTTTGTGCTAGGATGGGCATTGATTTGTCTTTTTCCTCGGCTTTCCATCACAGACTAATGGCCAGACTGAACGAACCAATCAGACTTTGGAAACATATCTGAGATGCTTTGTTCCTGCTGATCAGGATGATTGGGTGTCCTTTTTGCCTTTGGCTGAGTTCGCCCTTAATAATCGGGCCAGCTCGGCTACTTTGGTTTCGCCGTTTTTCTGCAATTCTGGTTTCCATCCTCGTTTCTCTTCAGGGCAGGTTGAGTCTTCGGACTGTCCTGGTGTGGATACTGTTGTGGATAGGTTGCAGCAGATTTGGACTCATGTGGTGGACAATTTGACATTGTCCCAGGAGAAGGCTCAATGTTTCGCTAACCGCCGGCGCTGTGTGGGTCCCCGACTTCGTGTTGGGGATTTGGTTTGGTTGTCATCTCGTTATATTCCTATGAAGGTTTCCTCTCCTAAGTTTAAGCCTCGTTTCATTGGTCCGTATAGGATTTCTGAGGTTCTTAATCCTGTGTTGTTTCGTTTGACCCTTCCAGCTTCTTTTTCCATCCATAATGTATTCCATAGGTCATTGTTGCGGAGATACGTGGCGCCTGTGGTTCCATCCGTTGATCCTCCTGCCCCGGTTTTGGTTGAGGGGGAGTTGGAGTATGTGGTGGAGAAGATTTTGGATTCTCGTATTTCGAGACGGAAACTCCAGTACCTGGTTAAGTGGAAAGGGTATGTTCAGGAAGATAATTCCTGGGTTTTTGCCTCCGATGTTCATGCTGCCGATCTGGTTCGTGCCTTTCATTTGGCTCTTCCTGGTCGGCCTGGGGGCTCTGGTGAGGGTTCGGTGACCCCTCCTCAAGGGGGGTACTGTTGTGAATTCTGTTGGCAAGCTCCCTCCTGTGGTCATGAATGGTACTTCGGCTGGTTCTGTCCTTGGGCTTCCTCTGGTGGATGTGAGTGGGGCTGCGGCTTCTGAGTTTCCGTCCACAGGTGACGAGGTTAAGTCGTTAGGTGCTGCTCTATTTAACTCCACCTAGTGCTTTGCTCCTGGCCTCCAGTCAATGTTCCAGTATTGGTCTTGCTCTCTCCTGGATCGTTATTGTGGCCTGACTTCCCTGCATAAGCTAAGTTCTGCTTGTGTTTCATTTGTTTGCTATTTTTTCTGTCCAGCTTGCTATTTTGGTTTGTTCTTGCTTGCTGGAAGCTCTGGGACGCAGAGGGAGCACCTCCGTACCGTTAGCCGATGCGGAGGGTCTTTTTGTGCCCTCTGCATGTTTTTTTGTAGGTTTTTGTGCTGACTGCAAAGCTATCTTTCCTATCCTCTGTCTATTCAGTAAGTCGGGCCTCACTTTGCTAAATCTACTTCATCTCTGTGTTTGTATTTTCATCTTTACTCACAGTCATTATATGTGGGGGGCTGCCTTTTCCTTTGGGGAATTTTCTCTGAGGCAAGGTAGGCTTATTTTCCTATCTTCAGGGCTAGCTAGTTTCTTAGGCTGTGCCGAGGCGCCTAGGTCTGGTCAGGAGCGCTCCACGGCTATTTCTAGTGTGGTGTGATAGGATTAGGGATTGCGGTCAGCAGAGTTCCCACGTCTCAGAGCTCGTCCCATGTTATTAGAAACTATCAGGTCATTTTGTTTGCTCTTAACTACCAGGTCCATTGTTGTCCTAACCACCAGATCATAACAGATGATCCAGATGAGTTTTGGGAGAATGTCCTATGGTCTGATGAAACCAAACTGGAACTGTTTTGTAGAAACACAACTTGTCGTGTTTGGAGGAAAAAGAATACTGAGTTGCATCCATCAAACACCATACCTACTGTAAAGCATGGTGGTGGAAACATAATGCTTTGGGGCTGTTTCTCTGCAAAGGGGCCAGGACGACTGACCCGGGTACATGAAAGAATGAATGGGGTCATGTATCATGAGATTTTGAGTGCAAACCTCCTTCCATCAGCAAGGGCATTGAAGATGAAACGTGGTTGGGTCTTTCAACATGACAATGATCCAAAAGCACACCGCCAGGGCAACGAAGGAGTGGCTTCGTAAGAAGCATTTCAAGGTCCTGGAGTGGCCTAGCCAGTCTCCAGATCTCAACCCTATAGAAAACCTTTGGAGGGAGTTGAAAGTCTGTGTTGCCAAGCGAAAAGCCAAAAACATCACTGCTCTAGAGGAGATCTGCATGGAGGAATGGGCCAACATACCAACAACAGTGTGGTGCAACCTTGTGAAGACTTACAGAAAACGTTTGACCTCTGTCATTGCCAACAAAGGATATATTACAAAGCATTGAGATGAAATTTTGTTTCTGACCAAAAACTTATTTTCCACCATAATATGCAAATAAAATGAAAAAAAAAACACAGACAATGTGATTTTCTGGATTTTTTTTCTCAGTTTGTCTCCCATAGTTGAGGTCTACCTATGATGTAAATTACAGACGCCTCTCATCTTTTTAAGTGGTGGAACTTGCACTATTGCTGACTGACTAAATACTTTTTTGCCCCACTGTATCTGTGTCCTCTCCTGTATATCGTATATAACTGTATGTGATATCCTACTGTATATAGTATATACCTGTATGTCATCTCCTCCTGTATATAGTATATACCTAAATGTCATCTCCTCCTATATGTAGTATATGCCTGTGTGTCATCTTCTCCAGGAATATAGTGTATACCTGTATGTCATCTGCTGTATATAGTATATACATGTGTGTAATCTCCTGTATATAGTATATACCTGTGTCATCTCCCCTGTGTATAGTATATACCTGTGTGTCATCTCCTCCTGTATATAGTATGTACCTGTGTGTCATCTCCACTGTACATAGTATATATCTGTGTGTCATCTCCCCTGTATATAGAATATACCTGTATGTCATCTCCCCCTGTATATAGTATATACCTGTGTGTCATCTCCCCTGTATATAGTATTTTATTATTATTATTTATTTATATAGCACCATAAATTCCATGGTGCTGTACATGAGAAAGGTTTACATACAAAGTTAAAGATATCGTTTAAAGTAAACAAGTTTACAGTGACAGACTGGTACAGAGGGGAGAGGTATAGTATACAGTACAGACCAAAAGTTTGGATACACCTTCTCATTCAAAGATTTTTCTGTATTTTCATGACTATGAAAATTGTACATTCACACTGAAGGCATCAAAACTATGAATTAACACATGTGGAATTATATACTTAACAAAATAGTGTGAAACAACTGAAAATATGTCTTATATTCTAGGTTTTTCAAAGTAGCCACCTTTTGGCATTCTCTTGATGAGCTTCAAGAGGTAGTCACCGGGAATGGTCTTCCAACAATCTTGAAGGAGTTCCCAGAGTTGCTTAGCACTTGTTGGCCCTTTTGCCTTCACTCTGCGGTCCAGCTCACCCCAAACCATCTCGATTTGGTTCAGGTCTGGTGACTGTGGAGGCTAGGTCATCTGGCGTAGCACCCATCACTCTCCTTCTTGGTCAAATAGCCCTTACACAGCCTGGAGGTGTGTTTGGGGTCATTGTCCTGTTGAAAAATAACTGATGGTCCAACTAAACGCAAACCGGATAGAATAGCATGCCGCTGCAAGATGCTGTGGTAGCCTTGCTGGTTCAGTGTGCCTTCAATTTTGAATAAATCCCCAACAGTGTCACCAACAAAGCACCCCCACACCATCACACCTCCTCCTCCATGCTTCACGGTGGGAACCAGGCATGTAGAGTCCATCCATTCACCTTTTCTGCGTCGCACAAAGACACGGTGGTTGTAACCAAAGATCTCAAATTTGGACTCATCAGACGAAAACACAGATTTCCACTGGTATAATGTCCATTCCTTGTGTTCTTTAGCCCAAACAAGTCTCTTCTGCTTGTTGCCTGTCCTTAGCAGTGGTGTCCTAGCAGCTATTTTACCATGAAGGCCTGCTGCACAAAGTCTCCTCCTAACAGTTGTTGTAGAGATGTGTCTGCTGCTAGAACTCTGTGTGACATTGACCTGGTCTCTGATCTGAGCTGCTGTTAACCTGCGATTTCTGAGGCTGATGACTCGGTTACACTTATCCTCAGAAGCAGAGGTGACTCCTGGTCTTCCTTTCCTGGGGCGGTCCTCATGTGAGCCAGTTTTTTTTGTAGCGCTTGATGGTTTTTGCCACTGGACTTGGGAACACTTTCAAAGTTTTCCCAATTTTTCGGACTGACTGACCTTCATTTCTTAAAGTAATGATGGCCACTCATTTTTCTTTACTTAGCTGCTTTTTTCTTGCCATAATACAATTTCTAACAGTCTATTCAGTAGGACTATCAGCTGTGTATCCACCAGACTTCTGCACAACATAACTGATGGTCCCAATCCCAATTATAAGGCAAGAAATCCCACTTATTAAACCTGACAGGGCACTCTTGTGAAGAGAAAACCATTCCCGGTGACTACCTCTTGAAGGTCATCAAGAGAATGCCAAGAGTGTGCAAAGCAGTCATCAAAGCAAAAGGTGGCTACTTTGAAGATCCTAGAATATAAGACATATTTTCAGTTGTTTCACACTTTTTTGTTAAGTATATAATTCCACAGGTGTTAATTCATAGTTTTGATGCCTTCAGTGTGAATTTACAATTTTCATAGTCATGAAAATACAGAAAAATCTTTAAATGAGAAGGTGTGTCCAAACTTTTGGTCTGTACTGTATACCTGTATGTCATCTCCTCCTGTATATAGTATATACTTGTATGTCATCTCCTCCTGTACATAGTATATACCTGTGTGTCATCTCCCCTGTATATAGTACATACCTGTGTGTCATCTCTCCTGTATAAAGTATATACCTGTGTGTTATCTCTCCTGTATATAGTATATACCTGTGTGACATCTCCTCCTTTTATAGTATATACCTCTGTGTTATCTCCTCCTGTATATAGTATATACCTGTGTGTTATCTCTCTTTTATATAGTTTACACCTGTGTGTCATCTCTCCTGTATATTGTATATACTTGTGTGTCCTCTGCTCCTGTATATATTATATGCATGTGGGTCATCTCCTCCTGTATATAGTAATATCTGTGTGTCATCTCCTCCTGTATATAGTATATACCTATGTGTCATCTCCTCCGGGAATATAGTATATACCTGTGTGTCATCTCCCCTGTATATAGTATATATTTGTGTGTATCATCTCCACTATATATACTATATACCTGTATGTCATCTCCTGCATATAGTATATACCTGTATGTCATCTCCTGTATCACATACAGTGAAGGATTGGTCAGAGAGATAGGAGGAGAACCAGGAGAGAACGGTGTCCTTGAGGCCGATGGAGCGGAGCATAGTGAGGAGGAGGAGGAGTATATACCTGTGTGTCATCGCCCCTGTATATAGTATATACGTGTGTCATCTCCTCCTGTATATAGTATATACCTGTGTCATCACCCCTGTATAGAATATCATCATCATCATCTTTATTTTTTATATAGCGCTAACATATTCCGCAGCGCTTTACATTTTGCACACATTATCATCACTGTGCCCGATGGGGCTCACAATCTAAATTCCCTATCAGTATGTCTTTGGAATGTGGGAGGAGACCGGAGTGCCACGCGAACATGGAGAGAACATACAAACTCTTTGCAGATATTGTCCTTGGTGGGGTTTGAACCCAGGACTCCAGTGCTGCAAGGCTGCTGTGCTAACCACTGCGCCACCGTGCTGCCCCCTGTATGTCATCTCCTCCTGTATATAGTATATACCTGTGTGTTATCTCCCCTGTATATAGCATATACCTGTATGTCATCTCCTCCTGTATATAGTATATACCTGTGTATCATCTCCTCCTGTATATAGTATATAACTGTAAGACATCTCCTCCTGTATATAGTATACACCTGTAAGACATCTCCTCCTGTATATAGTATACACCTGTATGTTATCTCCTGTATATAGTATATACCTGTGTCATCTCCTTCTGTAAATACTGTAGTATAAAACTACGTGATCTCCTCCTGTATATAGTATATACCTAAATGTCATCTCCTCCTGTATGTAGTATATACCTGTGTGTCATCTCCTACGGGAATATAGTATATACCTGTATGTCATCTGCTATATATAGTATATGCATGTGTGTTATCTCCTCCTGTATATAGTATATACCTGTGTGTCATCTCCCCTGTATATAGTATATACCTGTGTGTCATCTCCTGTATATAGTATATACCTGTTTCATCTCCCCTGTAAATAGTATATATCTTTCTCATCTCCCCTGTATATAGAATATACGTGTATGTCATCTCCTCCTGTATATAGTATATACCCGTGTGTCATCTCCCCTGTATATAGTATATACCTGTATATCATCTCCTCCTGTATATAGTATATACCTGTATGTCATGTCCTCTGTATATAGTATATACCTGTGTCATCTCCTCTGTATATAGTATATACCTGTATGTCATCTCCTCCTGTATATAGTATATACCTGTGTGTCATCTCCCCTGTATATAGTATATAGCTGTATGTAATCTCCCCTGTATATACTATATACCTGTGTCATCTCCTGTATATAGTATATACCTGTATGTCATCTCCTCCTGTATATAGTATATACCTGTGTGTCATCTCCCCTGCATATAGTATCTACCTGTATGTCATCTCCTCCTGTATATAGTATATACCTGTATGTTATCTCCTCCTGAATATAGTATATATCTGTATGCCATCTCCCCTGTATATACGGTTGTGGCCTAAAGTATTGACACCCCTGCAATTCTGTCAGATAATACTCAGTTTCTTCCTGAAAATGATTGCAATCACAAATTCTTTGGTATTATTATCTTCATTTAATTTGTCTTAAATAAAAAAAACACAAAAGAGAATGAAGCAAAAAGCAAAACATTGATCATTTCACAGAAAACTCCAAAAATGGGCCAGACAAAAGTATTGGCACCCTCAGCCTAATACTTGGTTGCGCAACCTTTAGCCAAAATAACTGCGACCAACCGCTTCCGGTAACCATCAATGAGTTTCTTGCAATGCTCTGCTGGAAGTTTAGACCATTCTTCTTTGGCAAACTGCTCCAGGTCCCTGATATTTGAAGGGTGCCTTCTCCAAACTGCCATTTTTAGATCTCTCCACACGTGTTCTATGGGATTCAGGTCTGGACTAATTGCTGGCCACCTTAGAAGTCTCCAGTGCTTTCTCTCAAACCATTTTCTAGTGCTTTTTGAAGTGTGTTTTGGGTCATTGTCCTGCTGGAAGACCCATGACCTCTGAGGGAGACCCAGCTTTCTCACACTGGGCCCTACATTATGCTGCAAATTTTGTTGGCTGTCTTCAGACTTCATAATGCCATGCACACGGTCAAGCAGTCCAGTGCCAGAGGCAGCAAAGCAACCCCAAAACATCAGGGAACCTCCGCCATGTTTGGCTGTAGGGACCGTGTTCTTTTCTTTGAATGCCTCTTTTTTTCTCCTGTAAACTCTATGCTTATGCCTTTGCCCAAAAAGCTCTACTTTTGTCTCATCTGACCAGATGTTCCAAAACATTTTAGGCTTTCTCAGGTAAGGTTTGGCAAACTCCAGCCTGGCTTTTTTATGTCTCAGGGTAAGTGGGGTTTTCCTGGGTCTCCTACCATACAGCCCCTTTTCATTCAGATGCCGAAGGATAGTACGGGTTGACACTGTTGTACCCTCGGACTGCAGGGCAGCTTGAACTTGTTTGGATGTTAGTTGATGTTCTTTATCCAACATCCGCACAATCTTGCGTTGAAATCTCTTGTCAATTTTTATTTTCCGTCCACATCTAGGGAGGTTAGCCACAGTGCCATGGGCTTTAAACTTCTTGATGACACTGCGCACGGTAGACACAGGAACATTCAGGTCTTTGGAGATGGACTTGTAGCCTTGAGATTGTTCATGCTTCCTCACAATTTGGTTTCTCAAGTCCTCAGACAGTTCTTTGGTCTTCTTTCTTTTCTCCATGCTCAATGTGGTGCACACAAGGACACAGGACAGAGGTTGAGTCAACTTTAATCCATGTCAACTGGCTGCAAGTGTGATTTAGTTATTGCCAACACCTGTTAGGTGCCACAGGTAAGTTACAGGTGCTGTTAATTACACAAATTAGAGAAGCATCACATGATTTTTCGAACAGTGCCAATACTTTTGTCCACCCCCTTTTTTATGTTTGGTGTGGAATTATATCCGATTTGGCTTTAGGACAATTCTTTTTGTGTTTTTTTCATTTAAGACAAATTAAGTGAAGATAATAATACCAAAGAATTTGTGTTTGCAATCATTTTCAGGAAGAAACTGAGTATTATCTGACAGAATTGCAGGGGTGTCAATACTTTTGGCCACAACTGTAGTATATACCTGTATGTCATCTTCTCCTGTGTATAATATATACCTGTGTGTAATCTACCATGTATATAGTATATACCTGTATGTCATCTCCTCTTATTTATAGTATATACCTGTATGTCATCTCCCATGTTTATAGTATGTACATTACCTGTTTGTAATCTCCCCTGTATATAGTATATACCTGTTGTCAGGAAATAGGAAAAATATCTGATTACTTCAATTACACATACAGAGCTCTCAGCTGCAGGTTCCTCTGCCTGCCAGCGCAAGGCTGGAATGCTAAGCCAGTCTTCCTCCCTCTGCCTTGCTACATAGCTGTGAGACCAGCGTGCCAGCTTCACTGAGGAATTTTTAACCCTTCACCTCTCTCACCTGATACCAGCTTTAACTGGTACAGCAACTTTCAAACCACATGGGACTCTATTGTTCTTGAAAAGTTACAGTTATGTGAAAAAGTTTGGGCACCCTTATTAATCTTAAGCTTAATGCTTTCTAAAAAAAAAAATTTCGCAACAGCTATTTCAGTTTCATACATCTAATAACTGTTGGACACAGTAATGTTTCTGCCGTGAAATGAGGTTTATTGTACTAACAGAAAATGTGCAATTTGCATTCAAACAAAATTTGACAGGTGCATAAGTATGGGCACCCTTATCATTTTCTTGTTTTAAATACTCCTACCTACTTTTTACTGACTTACTAAAGCACTTTTTTTGGTTTTCCAACCTCATTGAGCTTTGAACTTCATAGCCAGGTGTATGCAATCATGAGAAAAGCTACTTAAAGTGGCCATTTGCAAGTTGTTCTCCTGTTTGAATCTCCTCGGAAGAGTGGCATCATGGGCTGCTCAAAACAACTGTCTAATGATCTGAAAACAAAGATTATTCAACATAGTTGTTCAGGGGAAGGATAGAAAAAGCTGTCTCAGAGATTTAACCTGTCAATTTCCACTGTGAGGAACATAGTAAGGAAATGGAAGAACACAGGTACAGTTATTGTTAAGGCCAGAAGTGGCAGGCCAAGAAAAACATCAGAAAGGCAGAGAAGAAGAATGGTGAGATCAGTCAAGGACAATCCTCAGACCACCTCCAGAGACCTGCAGCATCAACTTGCTGCAGATGGTGTCACTGTGCATCGGTCAACTATACAACGCACTTTGCACAAGGAGAAGCTGTATGGGAGAGTGATGCGAAAAAAGCCGTTTCTGCAAGCACGCCACAAACAGAGTCGGCTGAGGTATGCAAAAGCACATTTGGAGAAGCCAATTTCTTCTTGGAAGAAGGTCCTGTGGACTGATAAAACCAAGATTGAGTTGTTTGGTCATACAAAAAGGCGTTATGCTTGGCGGCAAAAAAACACAGCATTCCAAGAAAAACACTTGCTACCCACAGTAAAATTTGGTGGAGGTTCCATCATGCTTTGGGGCTGTGTGGCCAATACCGGCACCGGGAATCTTGTTAAAGTTGAGGGACGCATGGATTCCTTTCAGTATCAGCAGGTTCTTGACAATAATGTTCATGAATCAGTGACAAAGTTGAATTTACGCAGGGGATGGATCTTTCAGCAAGACAATGATCCAAAACACCGCTCCAAATCTACTCAGGCATTCATGCAGAGGAACAATTACACTGTTCTGGAATGGCCATCCCAGTCCCCAGACCTGAATATCATTGAACATCTGTGGGATCATTTGAAGAGGGCTGTCCATCAAGCTTAACTGAAGTGGAATTGTTTTGTAAAGAGGAATGGTCAAAAATACCTTCATCCAGGATCCAGGAACTCATTAAAAGCTACAGAAAGCGACTAGGAGCTGTTATTTTTGCAAAAGGAGGATCTACTAAATATTAATGTCACTTTTCCGATGGGGTGCCCATACTTATGCACCTGTCAAATTTAGTTTGAATGCAGATTGCACATTTTCTGTTAGTACAATAAACCTCATTTCAAGGCAGAAACATTACTGTGTCCAACAGTTATTAGATATATGAAACTGAAATAGCTGGTGCAAAAAAACATTAAGCTTAAGATTAATAGGGGTGCCCAAACTTTTTCATATAACTAGACTAGGGATGCACTCTTTTTGCGGTTATGCTAATTGACAGGCAGGTTTGACTAGTGCATGTCTTATAGATTCACATGCACACCCTTTAGCCCGTGTCCGTGTTGCCAAGCGAAAAGCCAAAAACATCACTGCTCTAGAGGAGATCTGCATGGAGGAATGGGCCAACATACCAACAACAGTGTGTGGCAACCTTGTGAAGACTTACAGAAAACGTGTGACCTCTGTCATTGCCAACAAAGGATATATTACAAAGTATTGAGATGAAATTTTGTTTCTGACCAAATACTTATTTTCCACCATAATATGCAAATAAAATGATAAAAAAACAGACAATGTGATTTTCTGGATTTTTTTTTCTCAGTTTGTCTCCCATAGTTGAGGTCTACCTATGATGTAAATTACAGACGCCTCTCATCTTTTTAAGTGGTGGAACTTGCACTATTGCTGACTGACTACTTTTTTGCCCCACTGTATATACCCACTCCATTTGTGTCTATATATCCTGCAAATAAAACCTCCACTATATTTGAATAATAACAAATTCATTCATATTGAGTCTATTGATATCTTCTGGTAGAGGTCTGTTGTAGGTAGGCGTGTGTTCTGTTTATTACAGCCTGCAGCGTATTATAGGCCATTCATTTTGTGTAGTTTGACTGGTCATATTAGATCTTTCCACTCTGCATAATTTCTAGACCTGTACATGTCTCCATTGCAATAGTGATTTGATTGCTTGTATTGGGGATTTTTCCCCCTCATACCACATAGGCATTGGGGTATCTCTATATTAATATTGATTATATGTTTCTTGTGTGCCGTTCATTATTACAGTCTGTCATTTTTTGGACATACTTATTTCTTCCCGCATACTGTCATGCCCTATGTCCTTAATTGTATAGCATAATAGTGCAATACCCATATCGTTGGGCCGTGGTCTATTTTGTCCAGCACCTAGGGGGCTTTATTTCTCTTTTTGGGGTTTGATTTACTGTTTTTAACATTCATGTTTTTAGGTTATTGTTTGTGTGGTTTGTTTGCTTTTGTACTCTCAAATAAATTATTTTTTTCAAATATTGTGCATATGGGGCGTTCCTCAATTTTCTGTATGTCTCTTTTCTTCTCTTTTTTTGTTTTTATTTTAATGAGGCAAAACATAAGGAATGAGTTCACTGACAAAAAAAAAAAGATATACAGTATATACCGTATTTTTTTGACTATAAGATGTACCTAGGTTTTAGAGGAGGAAATAAGGTAAAAAAAATAGAAGTAAAAAATGTGGTCAATTCTGTACTTACTATCCCCCTATCCTGGTATACATGGTCCCCTCATCCCCATCCTAATATGCATGGCCCCATTAGAAAACATTTAAAAAAAAACCCATTACACTTACCTACCCGGCGCCCCCTCGCAGCTTCCTGCTCCGATGCCAGCAGCTGCTTTATACTTGTAAGCAGCACATGGCAGGGACGTCACAAGCAGAGCACAGCTGCAGGAGTACTCGCCGGGACTGTGCACAGAGAGCAGTGAGTATTCATTGCTCTTCAGTAGTGCGCAGTGTCAGCCACCGGCTTCCTGCTGCTGCTGGCGGCCACGTGTGCCGCTACTTAACCCCTTAAGCCCCGAGGGTGATTTGCACGTTAATGACCGGGCCAATTTTTATAATTCTGACCACTGTCTCTTTATGAGGTTATAACTCTGGAACGCTTCAACGGATCTTGGCAATTCTGACACTGTTTTCTTGTGAGATATTGTCATTCATGTTAGTGGTAAAATTTATTCGATATAACTTGCGTTTATTTGAGAAAAAAATGGAAATTTGGCAAAAATTTTGAAAATTTCGCAATTTTACAAATTTGAATTTTTATGGCCTTAAATCACAGAGATATGTCATGCAAAATACTTAATAAGTAACATTTCCCACATGTCTACTTTACATCAGCACAATTTGGGAACCAAAATTTTTTTTTGTTAGGGAGTTATAAGGGTTAAAAGTTGACCAGCAATTTCTCATTTTTACAACACCATTTTTTTTTAGGGACCACATCTCATTTGAAGTCATTTTGAGGGGTCTGTATGATAGAAAATACCCAAGTGTGACACCATTCTAAAAACTGCACCCCTCAAGGTGCTCAAAACCACATTCAAGAAGTTTATTAACCCTTCAGGTGTTTTACAGGAATTTTTGGAATGTTTAAATAAAAATGAGCATTTAACTTTTTTTCACACAAAATGTATTTCAGCTCCAATTTGTTTTATTTTACCAAGGGTAACAGGAGAAAATGGACCCCGAAAGTTGTTGTACAATTTGTCCTGAGTATGTTGATACCCCATATGTGGGGGTAAACCACTGTTTGGGCCCATGGCAGAGCTCGGAAGGAAAGGAGAGCCATTTGACTTAGAGCCATTTGACTTTTCAATGCAAAATTGACTGGAATGGAGATGGGACGCCATGTTGCGTTTGGAGAGCCACTGATGTGCCTAAACATTGTAACACCCCACAAGTGACACCATTTTGGAAAGTAGACCCCTTAACCCCTTCGCGACATGCGCCGTACTAGTACTGCGCTGCCGGCACTGCATTAGTGCCAGCAGCAGTACTAGTACGGCGCACCGATCCCCGCGGTCTCGCGCTGAGCGCCGCGGTGATCGGGTGCGGGTGTCAGCTGTATATGACAGCTGACACCCCGCAGCAATGCCCACGATCGGCGCTATCGCCGATCGCGGGCATTTAACCCCTCTGATGCCGCTGTCAGTAATGACAGCGGCATAGAGGGGGATCGCGCAGGGACGGGGGCTCCCTGCGCTCTCCCACCGGAGAAACGCGATGAGATCGCGTTGCTCCGGTGACCCGGAAGGAGTCCCCGGATCCAAGATGGCCGCCAGACTCCTTCCGGGTCATGCAATGACCTGGCTAGCCGGCGCCTGCTAAGAGCAGGCGCTGGAAAGCCAGCTAAGCTTCCCTGTCAGATCGTTAATCTCACAGAGTGCTATGCACACTGTCAAATCAACGATCTGATCTAATACAGTGATGTCCCACCCTGGGACAATGATAGAAAGTAAAAAAAAAAAAAAAATAGAATATATAAAAAAATAAATAAAAAAAATCGCCAAATAAAGAAAAAAAAAAACTTCCCAGTAAATCCATTTATTTATGTAAATGAAAAAAAAACAATAAAAGTGCACATATTTGGTATCACCGCGTCCGTAACGACCCGCTCTATAAAACTATCCCACTAGTTAACCCCTTCAGTGAACACCGCAAAAAAAAAAAAAAAAAAACAAGGCAAAAAATATTGCTTTATTATCATACCGGCAAACAAAAAGTGGAATAACACGCGATCAAAACGACGGATATAAATAACCATGGTACCGCTGAAATCGTCATCTTGTCCCGCAAAAAAAAAGCCACCATACAGCGTCATCAGCAGAAAAATAAAAAAGTTATAGCTCTCAGAATAAAGCGATGCAAAAACAATTATTTTTTTATATAAAATTGTTTTTATTGTGTAAAAGCGCCAAAACATAAAAAAAATGATATAAATGAGGTATCGCTGTAATCGTACTGACCCGAAGAATAAAGCTTCTTTATCAATTTTACCACACGTGGAACGGTATAAACGCCCCCCCAAAAGAATTTCAGGAATTGCTGGTTTTTGTTCATTCCGCCTCATAAAAATCGGAATAAAAAGCGATCAAAAAATGTCATCTGCCCGAAAATGTTACCAACAAAAACATCAACTCGTCCCGCAAAAAACAAGATCTCACATGACTCTGTGGGCCAAAATATGGATAAATTATAGCTCTCAAAATGTGGTGATGCAAAAACTATTTTTTGCAATAAAAAGCGTCTTTTAGTGTGTGACAGCTGCCAACCCTAAAAATCCGCCAAAAAAAACGCTATAAAAGTAAATCAAACCCCCCTTCATCACCCCCTTAGTTAGGGAAAAATAATAAAATGTAAAAAAAATGTATTTATTTCCATTTTCCCATTAGGGTTAGGGCTAGGGTTAGGACTAGGGTTAGGGCTAGGGTTGGGGTTGGGATTAGGGTTGGGGTTGGGGGTAGGGTTACCATTGGGATTAGGGTTAGGGGTGTGTTTGGATTAGGGTTTCAGTTAGAATTGGGGGGTTTCCACTGTTTAGTCACATCAGGGGCTCTCCAAACGCGACATGGCGTCCGATCTCAATTCCAGCCAATTCTGCTTTGAAAAACTAAAACACTGCTCCTTCCCTTCTGAGTTCTCCTGTGCGCCCAAACAGTGGTTCCCCCCAACATATGGGGTATCAGTGTTCTCAGGACAAGTTGGACAACAACTTTTGGGGTCTAATTTGTCCTGTTACCCATGGGAAAAAAAACCTGGGGGCTAAAATATCATTTTCGTGGAAAAAAAAAAATATTTTTTATTTTCACGGCTCTGCATTATAAACTGTAGTGAAACACTTGTTGGTTCAAAGTTCTCACAACACATCTAGATAAGTTCCTTGTGGGGTCTAGTTTCCAATATGGGGTCACTTGTGGGGGGTTTCTACTGTTTAGGTACATCATGGGCTCTGCAAATGCAACATGACACCTGCAGACCAATCCATCTAAGTCTGCATTTCAAACGGCGCTCCTTCCCTTCCGAGCTCTGCCGTGCACCCAAACAGTGGTTCCCCCCAACATATGGGGTATCAGTGTTCTCAGGACAAGTTGGACAACAACTTTTGGGGTCTAATTTGTCCTGTTACCCTTGCGAAAATAAAAACGTGGGGGCTAAAATATCATTTTCGTGTAAAAAAAAATATTTTTTATTTTTACGGCTCTGCGTTATAAACTGTAGTGAAACACTTGTTGGTTCAAAGCTCTCACAACACATCTAGATAAGTTCCTTTGGGGGTCTAGTTTCCAATATGGGGTCACTTGTGGGGGGTTTCTACTGTTTAGGTACATCATGGGCTCTGCAAATGCAACATGACGCCTGCAGACCAATCCATCTAAGTCTGCATTTCAAACGGCGCTCCTTCCCTTCCGAGCTCTGCCGTGCACCCAAACAGTGGTTTCCCCCAACATATGGGGTATCAGTGTTCTCAGGACAAATTGGACAATAACTTTTCTGGTCCAATTTCTCCTGTTACCCTTGGCGGAAAAAAAATTGCGGGCTAAAACATCATTTTGTGGAAAGAAAAAATGATTTTTTAATTTTCACACCGCTACATTCTAAACTTTAGTGAAACAATTGGGGGTTAAAAGTGCTCACCACACATCTAGATAAGTTCCTTAGGGGGTCTTCTTTCCAAAATGGGGTCACTTGTGGGGGGTTTCCACTGTTAAGGCACGTCAGGGGCTCTCCAAATGCGACATGGGTTCCAATCTCAATTCCAGCCAATTTTGCATTGAAAAGTCAAATGGCGCTCCTTCCCTTCCGAGCTCTGCCATGCGCTCAAACAGTGGTTTATCCCCATATATGAAGTATCGGCATACTCAGGACAAATTGCAGAACAACTTTTGGGGTCCAATTTATCCTGTTACCCTTGGGGAAAAAAAATTGGGGGCAAAAGGTCATTTTTTGTGAAAATTAATAAGAATTTTTTTTTTTACGGCTCTACATTATAAACTTCTGTGAAGCACGTGGAGGTTCAAAGTGCTCACCACACATCTAGATTAGTTACTTAGAGGGTCTACTTTCCAAAATGGTGTCACTTGTGGGGGTTTCCACTGTTTAGGCACGTCAGGGGCTCTCCAATCGTGACATGGGCTCCGATCTCAATTCCAGCAAATCTTGCATTGGAAAGTCAAACGGCGCTCCTTCCCTTCCGAGCTCTGCCATGTGCCCAAACAGTGGTTTACCCCCACATATGGGGTATCGGCGTACTCAGGACAAATTGTACAACGACTTTTGTGGTCCAATTTCTCCTGTTACCCTTGTGAAAATTAAACAAATTGGACCTGAAGTAAAAATTTTGTGAAAAAAAAGTTAAATGTAAAATTTTTTTTAAACATTCAAAAAATTCCTGTGAAGCACCTGAAGGGTTAATAAACTTTTTGAATGTGGTTTTGAGTACCTTGAGGGGTGTAGTTTCTAGAATGGTGTCAATTTTGGGCATTTTCTGTCATATAGACCCCTCAAAGTCACTTCAAGTGTGAGGTGGTCCGTAAAAAAAATGGTTTTGCAAATTTTGTTGCAAAAATGAGAAATCGCTGGTCAACTTTTAACCCTTATAACTCCCTAACAAAAAAAAATTATGTTTCCAAAATTGTGCTGATGTACAGCAGACATGTGGGAAATGTTGTTTATTAACTATATTGTGTGATATAACTCTCTAATTTTAGGGCATAAAAACTAAAAGTTTGAAAATTGCTAATATTTCATAATTTCTGACAAATTTTTGTTTTTTTCACAAATAAATGCAAGTCATATCGAAGAAGTTTTACCACTATCATGAAGTACAATATGTCACGAGAAAACAATGTCAGAATCACCAAGATCCATTGAAGCGTTTCAGAGTTATGACCTCATAAAGTGACAGTGGTCAGAATTGTAAAAATTGGCCCTGTCACTTAGGTGAAAACAGGCTTTGGGGTGAAGGGGTTAAGGAACTTATCTAGATGTGTGGTGAGTAGTGTTGAGCGATACCTTCCGATATCGGAAAGTATCGGTATCGGATTGGATCGGCCGATATTCAAAAAAAATCGGATATCGCCGATACCGATACCCGATCCCAATGCAAGTCAATGGGACCAAAATTTCGAAATTAAAATAAACCCTTTCTTTCCTTGTAGGTTCATTCTACATGAAGGAAAACAACTAAGAATAATGCAGGATATATTTGGGGAGGTGGCGGAGACATTAAAGGCATAGAGGTTTAGCCCAATCAAATAGAATAGCAGAAATTTTTATTTTTTTTAAAGACGTTCGGAGTTACAAAGATATTGACTATGTTTTTTTTTATTTTATTTTGTCAGATATTGATGTTTCACTATTCCACGCCCTTCCCCTTTATTTTTTTTTACTTTTCCCACACTTTAATCTTCATCATCATCAGCATCTTTGACATCAACTTCTTCTTCACCTTATTCATCTTCTTCTTCATCTTCTACATATTTTTTTTATGACATTCTTCATATTCATTTTCTTCAACTATTATTATTCTTCCTATTCTACTTCTTCATCATATTCTCATTTGTGACAGGCATTCCCGTAGTTGTTATCTATAAAAGTTTGAAGATTACACCTTCCGTTCTGCCTGTCACTAAAGTTACATTTGTCCGCGTTCAGTTTGGCCTGCAGCATCAGGCTTTATCCAGGGGCACCACGAGGAGGAACGGACTCACCCCCATACACTGCTTAGTCTTCTTCTGCATATAATTTAGATATCTTTTGCTCTGATATTAAGTGTTATGCTTAATGTTCTTCTGCTCTTTGTTCTGCAGCCTCTTGTTCTGCTTCTCGGTCTTCCATGTCGTTGTCTCCAGGGTCGTCGTCTCCAGGGTCGTCGTCTCCGCCATCGTCGTCGTCTCCGCCGTCGTCATTATCGGGGTGGTCTTCAGGGCCGTCGTCTCCAGGGTCGTCGTCATCTCAGTGGTTGTCGTCTCCGGTGTCGTCGTCATCTTAGGGGTGGTCTTCCGGGTCGTCGTCTTTAGTGTCTTGAACTTGGAAATGTAGCAGAAGGTACAAGAAGGCTGAGAAAATGCCGAGAACCAGCTGATGGAACTGGAACTCGGATGGCTACCCGAAGGTCGAAGAGCCAATGGAACTACCGAGGACCAGCTGACGTTACTGGAACCCGGTTACTAAGCAGGAGGTACCCGTGCTAAAAAGCACTACCAAGGACCGCCTGACGTTGGCGGAACTCAGATACCCAGAAGGAGGCACCTAAGCCAAAGGCTCTGCCCGGAACCAGCTGACGTTACTGGAACCAGGATGGGGAGCAGAAGGTACAAAAGCAAAAGACACTGCCGAGAACCAGCTGATGGTACTGGAACCCGGATGGGTAGCCGAAGGTCCAAGAGCCAATGGAACTACCGAGGACCAGCTGATGTTACTGGAACCCGGTTACTAAGCAGAGAGGTACCCGTGCCTGAAAGCACTACCAAGGACCACCTGATGTTGGTGGAACTCGGATACCCAGAAGGAGGCACCTAAGCCAAAGGCTCTGCCCGGAACCAGCTGACGGTACTGGAACCAGGATGGGGAGCAGAAGGTACAAGAGCAAAAGACACTGCCGAGAACCAGCTGACGGTACTGGAACCCGGATGCGTTGGCCAACTGTGCAAGAGCCAATGGCACGACCGAGGACCAGCTGACGGTGCTGGAACCCGGTTACAAAACTGTAGGTACCCGCGCTTAAAAGCACTACCAAGGACCGCCTGGCGTTGGTGGAACTCGGATACCCAGGAGGAGGCACCTAAGCCAAAGGCTCTGCCCGGAACCAGCTGACAGTGCTGGAACCAGGATGTGGACCAGAAGGTCCACAGGAGAGGAGAGAACAGCTAGGCCACGAGGCAGCCGCAGTTACCGAACACCAACAGTCCTACAGGGGGCGCTTGGCCTACTGACACTACAGAACCAGCCTTGACTACCAATTCACGCAGCCCACATAGGAAGCTCCTAAACTGGAGGCACCATGGAGTCGGCTAACCCGACCGCAACACGACGGGACAACGTATAGGCGTGTAAGTGACCTTGACACTACCCGGACCCAGCTGACGGTGCTGGAACCAGGCTGGGCACGAGGGAGTACCTGTGACAAAGACACTGCCGAGAACCAGCTGACGGTGCTGGATCCTGGATGCATTGCCCCAGTGTGCAAGAGCCAATGGCACCGAGGACCAGCTGACGGTGCTGGAACCCGGTTACGAAGCTGTAGGTACCCGCGCTTAAAAGCACTACCAAGGACCGCCTGGCGTTGGTGGAACTCGGATACCCAGGAGGAGGCACCAAAGCCAAAGGCTCTGCCCAAAACCAGCTGACGGTGCTGGAACCAGGATGTGGACCAGAAGGTCCACAGGAGAGGAGAGAACAGCTAGGCCGCGAGGCAGCCGCAGTTACCGAACACCAACAGTCCTACAGGGGGAGCTTGGCCTACTGGCACTACAGAACCAGCCTTGACTACCAATTCACACAGCCCACATAGGAAGCTCCTAAACTGGAGGCACCATGGAGTTGGCTAACCCGACCGCAACACGACGGGACAATGTATAGGCGTGTAAGTGACCTTGACACTACCCGGAAACAGCTGACGGTGCTGGAACCAGGTTGGGTACAAGGGAGTACCCGTGACAAAGACACTGCCGAGAACCAGCTGACGGTGTTGGAACCCGGATGCGTTGCCCCAGTGTGCAAGAGCCAATGGCACCGAGGACCAGCTGACAGTGCTGGAACCCGGTTACGAAGCTGTAGGTACCCGTGCTTAAAAGCACTACCAAGGACCGCCTGGCGTTGGCGGAACTCGGATACCCAGGAGGAGGCACCAAAGGCTCTGCCCGGAACCAGCTGACGGTGCTGGAACCAGGATGTGGACCAGAAGGTCCACAGGAGAGGAGAGAACAGCTAGGCCGCGAGGCAGCCGCAGTTACCGAACACCAATAGTCCTACAGGGGGAGCTTGGTCTACTGGCACTACAGAACCAGCCTTGACTACCAATTCACGCAGCCGACATAGGAAGCTCCTAAACTGGAGGCACCATGGAGTTGGCTAACCCGACCGCAAAACGACGGGACAACGTATAGGCGTGTAAGTGACCTTGACACTACCCGGAACCAGCTGACGGTGCTGGAACCAGGCTGGGCACGAGGGAGTACCCGTGACAAAGACACTGCCGAGAACCAGCTGACGGTGTTGGAACCCGGATGCGTTGCCCCAGTGTGCAAGAGCCAATGGCACCGAGGACCAGCTGACGGTGCTGGAACCCGGTTACGAAGCTGTAGGTACCCGCGCTTAAAAGCACTACCAAAGACCGCCTGGCGTTGGCGGAACTCGGATACCCAGGAGGAGGCACCAAAGCCAAAGGCTCTGCCCGGAACCAGCTGACGGTGCTGGAACCAGGATGTGGACCAGAAGGTCCACAGGAGAGGAGAGAACAGCTAGGCCGCGAGGCAGCCGCAGTTACCGAACACCAACAGTCCTACAGGGGGAGCTTGGCCTACTGGCACTACAGAGCTAGCCTTGACTACCAATTCACGCAGCCCACATAGGAAGCTCCTAAACTGGAGGCACCATGGAGTTGGCTAACCCGACCGCAACACGACGGGACAACATATTGACATGTAAGTGACCTTGACACTACCCGGAAACAGCTGACTGTGCTGGAACCAGGCTGGGCACGAGGGAGTACCCGTGACAAAGACACTGCTGAGAACCAGCTGACGGTACTGGAACCCGGATTTGGACCTATTCAAGATTATCTTCCTAGAGCCACAACTAGCGGTGTTGGAGCAAAGGATAAGCAGGGGGAGCAGAGTGTAGGCCAAAGCCTGCACTGGAGGCAGCTTTGTGTCTGTGTTGCATTTGCAGGACACGTTGCCGGCTACACAGCAGGGGAACAGCTAGCGTTGCTGAACCCCACTGACACAATGGCGGGTGTTTTTCTCTGTGCAGCCTGCACTTCTGGGCACCAACTGGCGGTGTTAGAGACCAGGGTCTGCAGGAGGAGCAGAGTGTAGGCCGAAGCCTAATTGAACCAATTTCAAAGGTAACCTTTAACCCACCCTCTGGTGTTACAATGTAGAAGAGCCACACCTTGTGCAGCAGTAATGCTCCACAAGTGAAAGGTTGCTCTTTAAATTTTGCTCATTGCACACGCTGAATGAAAGACGTACACAATTTAGCCCATTATACAGTAAAACTGTATTGGAGGCGTAAGTTGTCGTTTTAAGGAGACGCAGCACAGGTGTCCAAAAATAACGCCTTGGTGCTGGGCGCAGCCTCCTGAGCGTTGTTATTTGCTGTACAGGAGTCTGCGCTCTTGTTATCCCTTGGCCATGCCCTGTTAGCGCTGCCCATCTTATGACCTCATTTCATGTTGGCCGGTGCGGTTAACGATGGCCAGGAATCCCAGACCAACAGTGTCTTTTCATAAAGACACAGTGCAGTGCTGGGATTCATGGCCTTGCGCAGTAAATATGTTTGCCGCTCACTCATGTCCTTACACCTGCTTCAGACTGGGCGGCCTCAGCTGATCCCTTATTGCATGCCACGGCCATGAGGCCGCACAGTGTGAAGAAGGCGGAAGGAGGGGAGTGAAGACAGGCGAAGATATGCACTGCTCGTGCCCATCAATCACACCCTCGCAGTCAAAATAAGTAAGACAACGAGGGGCGTTGTGTCGGGCAGGGCGGACGCACAGGCACAGGCAGCTAACCAACGATGTCAGAAGACAGCCAGTGTTACCAATGGGGGTGCTGAGTGTCATTTGAAAAGGAAAGTCACACCTCAGGGACAGTGTAATGGTCTGTCATGAGACACATTTTGTACGTGTTGAGTTCGACGTGTGCATGGAGACAAAGTCAGCCACCTTGTACAAATGCAGCATTACTGCTGTACAAGGTGGCTGTTATACATAGAAACACCTGGGGTGGGGGGGCAGGGTCCCTTTAATTTCAGTTCAAGTGCCTGCGTGGCGTTTGCAGGACACGTTGCCGGCTACACAGCAGGGGAACAGCTGGCGGTGCTGAACCTCACTAACACATTGGCTGGTGTTTTTCTCTGTGCAGCTAGCACTTCCGGGCAAAAACTGGCGATGTTAGAGCCCAGGGGCAGCAGGAGGAGGAGAGGAGCAGAGTGTAGGCCAAAGCCTGCACTGGTGGCAACTTTTGTTCTGTTGTGCCAGCGTGGCTTGTGCTGGACACGTTGCCGACTACACAGCAGGGGAACAGCTAGCGGTGCTGAACCCCACTAACACATTGGCTGGTGTTTTTCTCTGTGCAGCTAGCACTTCAGGGCTAAAACTGGCTGTGTTAGAGCCCAGGGTCAGCAGGAGGAGGAGAGGAGCAGAGTGTAGGCCGAAGCCTAATTGAACCAATTTCAAAGGTAACCTTTATCCCACCCTCAGGTGTTACAATGTAGAAGAGCCACACCTTGTGCAGCAGTAAAGCTCCACAAGTGAAAGGTTGCTCTTTAAATTTTGCTTATTGCACACGCTGAATGAAAGACGTACACAATTTAGCCCATTATACAGTCAAACTGTATTGGAGGCGTGACTTGTCTTTTTAAGGAGACGCAGCACAGGTGTACAAAAATAACGTCTTGGTGCTGGGCGCAGCCTCCTGAACGTTGTTATTTGCTGTACAGGAGTCTGCGCTCTTGTTATCCCTTGGCCATGCCCTGTTAGTGCTGCCCGTCTTATGACCTCATTTCATGTTGGCCGGTGCGGTTAACGATGGCCATGAATCCCAGACCAACAGTGTCTTTTCATAAAGACACACTGCAAGGTTGGGATTCATGGCCTTGTGCAGTAAATATGCTCACCGCTCACACATGTCCTTACACCTGCTTCAGACTGGGCGGCCTCAGCTGATCCCTTATCGCATGCCGCGGCCATGATGCCGCACAGTCTGAAGAAGGCGGAAGGAGATGAGTGAAGACAGGCGAACATATGCACTGCACATGCCCATCAATCACACCCTCGCTGTCAAAATAAATAAGACACCGAGGGGCGTTGTGTCGAGCAGGGCAGACGCACAGGCGCAGCCAGCCAACCAATGATGTCAGAAGACGAGCAACACTACCAAGGGGGGTGCTGCGTATCATTAGAAAGGAAAGTCGCACCTCAGGGACAGTGTAATGGTCTCTAATGAGACACATTTTGTACGTGTTGAGTTCCACGTGGGCAAGGAGAAAAAGGCAGCCACCTTGTACAAATGCAGCATTACTGCTGTACAAGGTGGCTGTAATACATAGAAACACCTGGGGGTGGGGGGCAGGGTCCCTTTAACTTCAGTTCATGTGCCTGCGTGGCGTTTGCAGGTCATGTGGCCGGCTCCACAGCAGGGGAACAGCTGACATTGCTGAACCCCACTAACACATTGGCTGGTGTTTTTCTCTGTGCAGCTAGCACGTCCGGGCACCAACTGGCGGTGTTAGAGCCCAGGGTCAGCAGGAGGAGGAGAGGAGCAGAGTGTAGGCCGAAGCCTGCACTGTTGGCAGTTTTAAGTCTTTTGTGCCAGCGTTGTTTGGGCTGGACACGTTGCCGGCTACTCAGCAGGGGAACAGCTGGCGTTGCTGAACCCCACTGACACATTGGCAGGTGTTTTTCTCTGTGCAGCTAGCACTTCCGGGCTAAAACTGGCGGTGTTAGAGCCCAGGGGCAGCAGGAGGAGGAGAGGAGCAGAGTGTAGGCCGAAGCCTAGTTGAACCAATTTCAAAGGTAACCTTTAACCCCCCCTCAGGTGTTACAAAGTACAAGAGCCACACCTTGTGCAGCATTAATGCTGCACAAGTCAAAGGTTGCTCTGTGAATTTTTCAACTTGCACACGCAGAATGAAACACGTACACAATTTAGCCCATTCTACAGTCAAACTGTAGTGGAGGCGTGACTTGTCTTTTTAAGGAGACGCAGCACAGGTGTCAAAATTTACACCTAGGTGCTGGGCGCATCCTCCTGAGCGTTGATATTTGCTGTACAGGAGTCTGCGCTCTTGTGTTATCCCTTGGCAATGCCCTGTAAGCGCTGCCCGTCTTCTGACCTCATTTCATGTAGGCCGGTGCGGTTAGCGATGGCAATGAATCACAGACCCACAGTGTGTTTTCAAAAATTCACACTGCGGGGATGGGATTCGTGGCTTTGTGCAGTAAATATGTTCGCCGCTCACACATGTCCTTACACCTGCTTCAGACTGGGCGGCCTCAGCTGATCCCTTATCGCATGCCGCGGCCATGAGGCCGCACAGTCTGAAGAAGGCGGAAGGAGATGAGTGAAGACAGGCGAACATATGCACTGCTCGTGCCCATCAATCACACCCTCGCTGTCAAAATAAATAAGACACCGAGGGGCGTTGTGTCGAGCAGGGCAGACGCACAGGCGCAGCCAGCCAACCAATGATGTCAGAAGACGGGCAGCGCTACCAAGGGTGGTGCTGCGTATCATTAGAAAGGAAAGTCACACCTCAGGGACAGTGTAATGGTCTCTAATGAGACACATTTTGTACGTGTTGAGTTCCACGTGGGCAAGGAGAAAAAGGCAGCCACCTTGTACAAATGCAGCATTATTGCTGTACAAGGTGGCTGTTATACATAGAAACAGCGGGGGGGGGGGGGGCAGGGTCCCTTTAATTTCAGTTCATGTGCCTGCGTGGCGTTTGCAGGTCACTTTGCCGGCTACACAGCAGGGGAACAGCTGGCGGTGCTGAACCCCACTGACACATTGGCGGGTGTTTTTCTCTGTGCAGCTAGCACTTCCGGGCAAAAACTAGCGGTGTTAGTGCCCAGGGTCAGCAGGAGGAGGAGAGGAGCAGAGTGTAGGCTGAAGCCTGCACTGGTGGCAGCTTTAGGTCTGTTGTGCCAGCGTGGCTTGTGCTGGACACGTTGTCGGCTACACAGCAGGGGAACAGCTGGCGGTGCTGAACCCCACTGACACATTGGCTGGTGTTTTTCTCTGTGCAGCTAGCAGTTTCGGGCTAAAACTGGCGGTGTTAGAGCCCAGGGTCTGAAGTAGGAGCAGAGTGTAGGCCGAAGCCTGCACTGGAGCAAGTTGAAAGGGAACCTTTAACCAGCCCCCTCCCCCCCCAGGCATTTGTTGCTGAAAGAGTCATCTTGTACAGCAGTAATACTGCAAAAGAAAAATGGTGGCTCTTTAAATTATGCTCCTTGCAAACACTGAACTACACACTCATATAATGTGTCCCCTCACACCGTTAAACCATCCCGGAGTTGGGACTTTCCTTTGTAATGTGACACAGCACAGCCGTCATTACAATCCCCTTGGTGCCGTGCGCCGCCTCCTCAGCGTTGTTTGATTCTGTCATGGAGCCTGCGCTGTAATGTTATCCCTTGGCCATGCGCTGTTAGCGCTGCCCGTCTTCTGACATCATTTAGGTGTCAGGCTGGCAGTGCCTGTGCTTCCAAGCTGCCCGAGATCCAACCTCGCACTGTCATCTAATGTAATCCCACTGCGGGTCTGGGATCCATGGGCATGCGCAGTGCATATCATCGCCTCTCACTCCCCTCCTTCCTGCTTCTTCAGACTGTGCGGCGTCACGGCCGTGGCATGCTATTAGGGATCATCTGACGCCGCCTAGTCTGAAGAAGCGGGAAGATGGGGAGTGAGAGGCGAGTATATGCACTGCGCATGGCCATGAATGCCAAGCCCACTGTGGGATCACATTAGACGACACTGCGAGGTGGGATTTCGGGCAGCGTGGACGCACAGGCGCAGCCAGGCCGACAACAAATGATGTCAGAGGACGGGCAGCGCAAACTGTGCATGGCCAAGGGAGAACATAACAGTGCAGGGTCCATGACAGAATCAAACAACGCTAAGGATGCGGCGCACGGAGCCAAGGGGGAAGGAATGACAGCTGTGCTGCGTCACATTACAAAGGAAAGTCCCACCTCCGGGACGGTTTGACGGTGTGAGTGGACACATTACATGAGTGTGTAGTTCAGCGTTTCGAAGGAGAATAATTTAAAGAGCCACCTTTTCCTTGTGCAGTATTAGTGCTGCACAAGGTGGCTCTTTCAGTAACAAACGCCTAGGGGGGGGGGGGGGGGAGACAGGTTCCCTTACATTTTAATTGTGCCAGAGTGGCGGTCGCATGACACGTTACCGGATACACAGCAGGGGAGCAGCAGGCGTGACTGATCCCCACTAACACATTGGCGAGGTGTTTGGCTCTGTGCAAACAGCACTTCCGGGCATCAACCAGCAGTGTTGGAGCCCAGGGACAGCAGGAGGAGCAGAGTGTAGGCCGAAGCCTGCACTGTAGGCATTTAAATGTCTGTTAGTGTGCCAGCGTGGTGGTTGCATGACACGTTGCCGGATACACAGCTGGGGATCAGCTGACGTTACTGAACCCCAATCACAGAGGAGCGACTGTTGACTGTGCAGACAGCACTTCCAGACACAAACTGGCGGTGTTAGAGCCCAGGGACAGCAGGAGGAGCAGATTGGAGGTATTGCCGCACACACAGCTGGGGATCAGCTGACATTACTGAACCCCAATAACAGAGGAGCGACTGTTGACTGTGCGGACAGCACTTCCAGGCACCAACTGGCGGTGTTAGAGCCCAGGGACAGCACAAGTAGCAGAGGAACAGAGTGTAGGCCGAAGCCTGATTGTAGCAAGTTGAAAGGGAACCTTTAACCCTTCCCCCCCCCCCCAAGGCGTTTGTAGCTGAAAGAGCCATCTTGTGCAGCACTAAGGATGCAAAAGGAAAAGGTGGCTCTTTTAATTATGCTCCATGCAAACACAGAAGTAAACACTTAAAATGTGTCCCCTGATACCGTAAAACCGTCCCGGAGGTTGGAATTTCCTTCGTAATGGGACGCAGCACAGCTGTCATTCATATCCCCTTGGTGCCGTGCGCCACCTCATCAGCGTTGTTTTAAGCTGTCACGGAGCCTGCGCTGTTCTGTTATCCCTTGGCCATGCACACTTAGCGGTGCCCGTCTTCTAACATCATTTAGGTGTCAGGCTGGCAGTGCCTGTGCGTCCACACTGCCCAAGATCCCACCTCGCAGTGTCGTCTAATGTAATCTCACTGCGGGCCTGGGATCCATGGGCATGCACAGTGCATATCCTCGCTTCTCACTCCCCTCCTTCCCTCTTCTTCAGACTGTGTGGCGTCACAGCCGTGGCATGCTATTAGGGATCAGCTGACGGCGCACAGTCTGAAGAAGGTGGAGGGAGATGAGCGAGAGCCTGAGGGGAAGATATGCACTGCGCATGCCCATGGATCCCAGGCCCGCAGTGTGATTAAATCACACTCCATGACAGCTTAAAACAACGCTGAGGAGGCAGCACACGGCACCAAGGGGGTAGGAATGACGGCTGTGCTGCGTCACATTACGAAGGAAAGTCCCACCTCCGGGACGGTATAACGGTATCAGTGAACAACACATTTTATATAAGTGTTAAGTTCTGCGTGTGCAAGGAGCACAACTAAAAGAGCTACCTTTTCCTTGTGCAGCATTACTGCTGCACAAGGTGGCTCTTCCAGTAACAAACGCCGGGGGCGGGGGGGGGGGGGGGGGGACAGGTTCCCTAACATTTAGGTTGTTGTGCCAGCGTGGCGGTCGCAGGACACATTGCCGGCTACACAGCTGGGGATCAGCTGACGTTACTGAAACCCAATAACACTGGGTCGTATGTTTTGACTGTGCAGCCTGCACTTCTGATCCGCAACTAGCGGTGTTGGAGCCCAGGAATTACAGTTCAGGTGGTAGAAAGATGAACACATCAGGAGACCTGGATGACACCCAATTACTTAATCAGGCAGAGGAGTGGCAAATTCCTGCGAGATCCAGGCCTGGTTCATTTTCAGAAAAGTAAGCCGCTCAACGTTATTGGAGGATAGTCGCATGCGACGGTCTGTTAGTACACCACCTGCGGCACTAAAGACACGTTCCGATAAGACACTAGTCGCAGGGCAAGCCAGCACCTCCAATGCATACTGGCTTAGCTCTGGCCAGGTATCCAGCTTAGAGACCCAAAACTTGAAAGGGGAAGAGCCGTCTGGGAGTACAGTAAGAGGGCAAGCCATGTAGTCTGTCACCATCTGACAGAACCGTTGCCTCCTGCTGACTGGAGCCGCCGGTGATGGTGTAGAAATTTGGGGCGGGCACAAAAAAGTTTGCCACAGTTGTGCCATGCTGGTCTTGCCTTGGGCAGAGGCACTGCTTCTGCTCTCTCTTTGTGCAGAGCCTCCTCCACTGCCTCGACGCACTGAGCTGCTTTGTAAAGCACTAGCAGCACTCCTCTCAGTTGGACTGGAGAAGATGATGGAATTCACCAGTGTGTCGTGGTACTCCCGCATTATACGCTCCCGGGTCAACGCCGGAATGAGGTTTTGGACGTTGTCCCGGTAGCGAGGATCGAGGAGGGTGTACACCCAATATTCAGGCATGTTGAGAATGTGGTCGATGCGGCGGTCGTCTCTCAGGCACTGCAACATGAAATCAACCATGTGCTGCAGACTGCCAACTGGCCCAGAAACACTGTCCCCTGCTTGAGACATGATCTCTGCCCGCTCTTCATCACCCCATTCTCGCTGTACACACTGACCACTGGACAATGGTGTAACTTCCTCCTCTGGATGGAGCTCTTCCTCCTCCATTGACTCCTCCTCATCCTCCTCACAAAGTGTCCCCTGCCGACCCCTTTGTGAGGAACCACGTGGTGCTGACTGTCCAGAAGCTGATGGTAAAGGTGACTCCTCATCCTCCTCCTCTTCCACAAATCATCCCTTATCCCTTGCAGGGTTTGTTGAAGCAGACAGATAAGGGGGACAGTCATGCTGACTAGTGCATCATCTGCACTTGCCATCCGCGTGGAATAATCGAAAGGACGCAAAACCTGGCAGACGTCCTTCATAGTAGCCCACTCTGTGGTTGTGAAGTCTGATCGGCGCTGACTGCGACTTCTTTGCGCCTGATGTAGCTGGTACTCCATTACTGCTTGCTGCTGCTCACACAACCGCTCCAACATATGTAACGTGGAATTCCACCTGGTAGGTAGGTCACATATGATGCGATGTTCAGGAAGGCGAAATCGACGCTGCAGAGCAGCAATGCGGGATCTTGCCAAGCTGGAACGCCGCAAGTGAGCACACTCTAGGCGGGCCTTGTGCAGAAGTGCATCAAGATCCGGATAGTCCCTCAGAAAACTCTGCACAACCAAATTGAGCACATGTGCCAGACATGGGATGTGAGTGAGGTTGCCAAGGACCAAAGCTGCCACCAGATTTCGGCCATTGTCACACACTACCATGCCTGGCTGGAGATTCGCTGGCACAAACCACACATCGCTCTCCTGCTTGATGGCATTCCAGAGCTCCTGCGCTGTGTGGCTTCGATTCCCTAAAAAAACTAATTTCAAGACGACCTGTTGACGTTTGGCCACGGCTGTGCTCATGTCAGTCGTAACAGGTAAACGTTCACGGGTCCATGTGGAGGTGGACTGTGACGGCTCCTGCAGCGATGATTCTGAGGAACTTGTGTATGAGGAGGAGTCAATGCGTACAGACTGGATTCCTGCAATCCTTGGAGTGGGCAGGACACGTCCTGCGCCACTCGCACGGTCTGTACCTGGCTCAACAACATTAACCCAATGGGCAGTGACGGAAAGGTATCGCCCCTGTCCATGTTGACTGGTCCACTCATCGGTGGTGAGGTGGACCTTGCTACTGACGGCGTTCAGTAGCGCGTGTTTTGTGTCCCTCCACATGCTTGTGCAGGGTAGGGACGGCTTGCCTGCTGAAGTAAAAGCAGCTGGGCACCTTGTACTGTGGGACTGCCAATGCCATCAAGTCACGGAAGCTGTCAGTCTCCACCAGCCTGAATGAGAGCATTTCCAGCTACAGAAGTTTGGCTATGCCTGCATTCAGAGCCTGTGCTCGGGGGTGGTTTGCCGAGAATGCCCGCCTTTTCTCCCATGCCTGTACTACCGATGGCTGTAGACTAGGCTGGGAGTGTGAGGATGACTGGGAACGTGGTGCTGTGGGTGGAATTACACTAGATCTCTGGACAACAGTGCCAGAGGTTCTTCCATGGCGATCCTGGGAGGAAGCCGAACCAGCTGTGCGTGAGCTGGAGGAAGAGGCAACACGAGCTGAAGAGGTGGTAGCTGCCGCTGTTGGTTGGCCTAGGTCTTCAGTGTGTTTTTGTACCTCCACCGCGTGCCTGGTCCGCACGTTTCCACATATTTGTGGTATTGAGGTTGCTGACACTTTTCCCTCTTTTGACTTTCTGATGACACAGCTTGCATTTGACAAAACAAATGTCATCTGCAACTGTGTCAAAAAAGGACCAGGCACTGCAAGTCTTGGGAGCGCCCTTTTTGGCTTTTGGAAGAGACAGGCTCCTAACGGGTGCCAAAGTGGAGGCTACAGGCTCCGCAGTCTTCCCCCTCCCTCTCCCTCTTTGGCCCGTTTGGGGAATCTCTTCCTCAGAGCTGCTCCCACCACCTTCCTGTTCCTCACGCCACGATGGGTCAAGGACCTCATCATCTCCACTACCCTCTGCCACCAACTGCTCCTCCTGAGTAGTCTCGGCAGCACAGTACGCACCAGAAAGCGGCACCTGAGTTTCATCATCAGATGCGTACTGTGCTGTGGTCACCGGAGGCACTGGCCCACCCGCCTCTTCAGAGTCAGAGAGACAAAGCTGTTGGGCATCACTGCACACTGCCTCTTCTTCCATTTCTCCAATGCTGCTTGGCTGGCCCCCTGTTTCCAAGCCAAGAGATTCAAAGAACAGAAGTAGAGACGGCTCCTGTCCTGGGCTCTCTGACTGCCTGGCCAATTTGGCAGGTGGTGAAGAGACAGATGGCTGCTCTCCAGTGGTCTGTGCCTGAGAGGATGTGGCACTAATTGAAGTCGATGCCAATGCATTAGCTGCCATCCATCCGACAAAAGGCTTCAATTTAACTGGGTGATGATGAGTCACCGGTGCCCGCAGCAGGCACAGAATCGCCACGTCCTCTCCCTGCTCCGCGCCCACGCCCATGCGCCTTACTCCCTGCCCTCTTCATCTTGGTTGACAGATAAAGATAAGCAGAAAAGTACTAAGGCCTTAGTGTGCTTATTCCTGAAATGCTCCTCCTAACAGGAGTAAGAAACACTAATGTTGTAAAGAGTGGACTAGACTTTATTATTGATAAAATGTGGCCTACACAAGTGTTAAGTGGTGTTTGGTGAACTTTACTTTTTTTTTTGTGCAGATCGGGCTACAGAGCGAGTTTAACTCACACGGGGACCGTGCAGACAGCTGTAAACGGCGCTGCAAGGCCCAAAAACACTCCTCTAGGTTATCCTATGTAGTGTTTTTCCACTATTTAGCTGGAGACGGGTGGAAAGACACTAATAGGAAATTTTTGAAAAAATGTGCAGCAAGCTGCACTATTTGCAAAAAAGGACAAGTTATTTTACGGTATGAGGCAGTGACAAACCCTGAGCTGAATACAACCGGCTGTGGCTGCACACAGACTACAGGGCGAGCTGCGCTCACACGGAGACCGTGCAGACAGCCGTAAACGGCGCTGCAAGGTCCAAAAACCCCTCTCTAGGTTATCCTATGTAGTGTTTTTCCACAATTTAGCTGGAGACGGGTGGAAAGACACTAATAGAAATTTTTAAAAAAAAATTTCAACAGGCTGCACTATTTGAAAAAAAGGACAAGTTATTTAACGGTATGAGGCAGTGACAAACCCTGAGCTGAATACAACCGGCTGTGGCTGCACACAGACTACAGGGCGAGCTGCGCTCACACGGAGACCGTGCAGACAGCCGTAAATGGCGCTGCAAGGCCCAAAAACACTCCTCTAGGTTATCCTATGTAGTGTTTTTCCTCTATTTAGCTGGAGACGGGTGGAAAGACACTAATAGGAAATTTTTAAAAAAATTTTCAACAGGCTGCACTATTTGAAAAAAAGGACAAGTTATTTAACGGTATGAGGCAGTGACAAACCCTGAGCTGAATACAACCGGCTGTGGCTGCACACAGACTACAGGGTGAGCTGCACTCACACGGAGACCGTGCAGACAGCCGTAAACGGCGCTGCAAGGCCCAAAAACCCTCATCTAGGTTATCCTATGTAGTGTTTTTCCACTATTTAGCTGGAGACGGGTGGAAGGCACTAATAAGAAATTTTTTAAAAAAATGTGCAGCAGGCTGCACTATGAGCAAAAAAGGACAATGGATAGAACTGTATGAGGCAGTGTGAACCCCCCCTGAGCTGAATACAACCGGGTATATGGCTGCACACAGACTACAGAGTGAGCTGCACACACACACACACAGAGACCTTGCAGAACGCTGTTAAAACAGCGCTGCAAGGCAAGAGCAAGGTGAACACACAGTGTTTGCCAAATTAGCCTTGGAAAAGCAAAATGAAGCAATTAGCTATCTCAACTGGCCCTCAGTTAGAACACAGCGTCCTGTCCCTAACTGAAATCACAGCAGAGTGAGCGCAAAATGGCAGCAGCGTTTTTTATAGTGCATGGTGACATCATTTCAGCAGCCAATCACAGCCTTGCCAGTAGTTACATGCCCACCATGCTAAACAGGATGTGCCCACACTTCCATTCATTCCTCATTGGCTGCTGCGTGCAGTTTGAATTCTGGGAACTTCCGATTCCGGTATCCGATACGCGGTGAGTATCGAAAATCGGTATCGGAATTCCAATACCGCAAATATCAGCCGATACCCGATACTTGCGGTATCGGAATGCTCAACACTAGTGGTGAGCACTTTGACCCACCAAGTGCTTCACAGAAGTTTGTAATGCAGAGCCGTAAAAATAAAAAATCATATTTTTTCACAAAAATTATCTTTTTGCCTCCAATTTTTTATTTTCCCAAGGGTAAGAGAAGAAATTAGACCACAAAAGTTGTTGTGCAATTTGTGCTGAGTACGCTGATACCCCATATGTGGGTGTAAACCATTGTTTGGGCGCATGGCAGAGCTCGGAAGGGAAGGAGCGCCATTTGACTTTTCAATGCAAAATTGACTGGAATTGAGATGGGACGCCATGTTGCGTTTGGAGAGCCCCTGATGTGCCTAAACATTGAAACCACCCACAAGTGATACCATTTTGGAAAGTAGACCCCCTAAGGAACTTATCTAGATGTGCTTTGAGAGCTTTGAACCCCCAAGTGTTTCACTACAGTTTATAACGCAAAGCCGTGAAAATAAAAATTCTTTTTTTTTTCACAAAAATGATTTTTTTAGTCCCCAGTTTTGTATTTTCACAAGGGTAACAGGATAAATTGGACCCCAAAAGTTGTTGTCCAATTTGTCCTGAGTGCGCTGATGCCCCATATGTGGGGGGGACCACTGTTTGGGCGCATGGCAGAGCTCGGAAGGGAAGGAGCGCCATTTGGAATGCAGACTTAGATGGAATGGTCTGCAGGCGTCATATTGCATTTGCAGAGCCCCTGATGTACCCAAACAGTAGAACCCCCCCACAAGTGACCCCATATTGGAAACTAGACCTCCCAAGGAACTTATCTAGATGTGTTGTGGGAACTTTGAACCCCCAAGTGTTTCACTGCAGTTTACAACGCAGAGCCGTGAAAATAAAAAAATCTTATTTTTCCCACAAAAATGATTTTTAGCCCCCCAAATTTTTATTTTCCCAAAGATAACAAGAGAACTTGGACCCCAAAAGTTGTTGTCCAATTTGTCCCGAGTACGCTGATACCCCATATTTTGGGGTAAACCCCTGTTTCGGCGCACCGGAGAGCTCAGAAGGGAAGGAGCACTGTTTTTCTTTTTCAATGCAGAATTGGCTAGAATTGAGATCGGACGCCATGTCGCGTTTGGAGAGCCCCTGATGTGCCTAAACAGTGGAAACGCCCCAATTCTACCTGAAACCCTTATCCAACAACACCCCTAACCCTAATCCCAATGGTAACCCTAACCACACCCCTAACCCTGACACACCCCTAATTCTAATTCCAACCCTAATCCCAACCGTAAATGTAATCCAAACCCTAACTTTAGCCCCAACCCTAACTTTAGCTCCAACCCTAGCCCCAACCCCAACCCTAGCCCCAACCCTAGCCCCAACCCTAGCCCTAACCCTAGCCCTAACCCCAACCCTAGCCCTAACCCTAGCCCCATCCCTAGCCCTAACCCTAGCCCTAACCCTAGCCCTAACCCTAATGGGGAAATGGAAATAAATACATTTTTTTAATTTTATTATTTTTCCCTAACTAAGGGGGTGATGAAGGGGGGTTTGACTTACTTTTATAGCGTTTTTTATATCGGATTTTTATGATTGGCAGCTGTCCCACACTAAAAGACGCTTTTTTATAGCAAAAATGTTTTTGCGTCTCCACATTTTGAGACCTAGAATTTTTCCATATTTTGGTCCACAGAGTCATCTGAGGTCTTGTTTTTTGCGGGACGAGTTGACGTTTTTATTGGTAACATTGTTGGACACGTGACTGTTTTTGATCACTTTTTATTCTGATTTTTGTGAGGCAGAATGACCAAAAACCAGCTATTCATGAATTTCTTTTGGGGGAGGCGTTTATACCGTTCCGCGTTTGGTAAAATTGATAAAGCAGTTTTATTCTTCGGGTCAGTACGATTACAGCGATACCTCATTTATATCATTTTTTTATGTTTTGGCGCTTTTATACGATAAAAGCTATTTTATAGAAAAAATAATTATTTTGGCATCGCTTTATTCTGAGGACTATAACTTTTTTATTTTATTGCTTATGATGCTTTGTGGTGGCTCGTTTTTTGCGGGACAAGATGACGTTTTCAGCGATACCATGGTTATTTATATCCGTCTTTTTGATCGTGTGTTATTCCACTTTTTGTTTGGCGGTATGATAGTAAAGCGTTGTTTTTTGGCTCGTTTTTTTTTTTTTTTTCTTACGGTGTTCACTGAAAGGGTTAACTAGTGGGACAGTTATAGGTTGGGTCGTTACGGACGCGGCGATACTAAATATGTGTACTTTTATTGTTTTTTTAGATAAAGAAATGTATTTATGGGAATATTTTTTTTTATTTATTTAGTAATTATTTTTTTTTAACATATGTGGAATTTTTTTTTTTTACTTTTTTACTTTGTCCCAGAGGGGGGACATCACAGATCGCCGATCTTACAGTTTGCATAGCACTCTGTAAGATCGGCGATCTCACTCACATCGCTGCAGGCTTACCAGCACCTGCAGTCGACCCGGAAGTACTCCCTGCAGGACCCGGATGCAGCCCCGCGGCCATTTTGGATCCGGGGACTGCAGGGAGAAGACGCTCGGTACAAGGTGAGCACATCACCTTGTACCGATCGTCTCAGGGAAGCACGCAAGGAGCCCCATCCCTGCGCAATGCTTCCCTGTACCGCCGGCACACCGGGGGTTAATGTGCCGGGAGCGGTCTGTGACCGCTCCTGGCACATAGTGCCAGATGTCAGCTGCGATAGTCAGCAGACAACCGGCCGCGATCGGCCACGCTCCCCCCGTGAGCGCGTCCGATCGCTATGACGTACTATCCTGTCGGTGGGAATTAAGGCCCACCCCACCTCGACGGGATAGTACGTCATATGGGATTAAGGGGTTAAGAGAAATGAATATTCATTGGATTCATTCATCAGGAGACTATTTAATATTGACCTATACTCAAGCGAGACTAGACGAAAAAAAACCTAAAATCATGTACAATGAAACCCTGCAAAGTGCTGTGGATGAAGCTGCTCCTCCTATACATAAAACAACTTGGCACAGACAGCAACAACCGTGGCACACGCTGCAAACACATTTCCTGCAGTGGTGCTCCAGGTGCGCAGAACGTCTGTGGAGAAAATCTAATCTACCCGAAGATTTCATCCATTATAAGTTCATGCTAAAGACATACAATTCTGCCCTTCACCTCTCCAAACAAACCTACTTCAACACCCTCATCACCTCCCTGTCCAATAACCCTAAACGTCTCTTTGACACGTTCCAGTCCCTACTCAGCCCAAGAGAGCAGGCCCCAACCACGGATCTCCGTGCTGACGATCTGGCCAATTACTTCAAAGAAAAAATTGACCACATTCGACAGGAAATCATCTCCCAATCTCTTCATACCATGCACTGTCCTCCCTCCCCCACTGCATCTAGTTCACTCTCTGACTTTGAAGCAGTTACAGAAGAAGTAAGCAGGCTCCTTGCATCTTCTCGCCCGACCACTTGCACTAGTGACCCCATTCCGTCACATCTCCTCCAGTCCCTTTCCCCGGCTGTCACCTCTCACCTAACAAAAATATTCAACCTTTCCCTCACTTCCGGTATTTTTCCCTCCTCATTTAAGCATGCCATCATACATCCATTACTTAAAAAACCATCCCTCGACCAAAACTGTGCCGCTAATTATAGACCTGTCTCTAATCTTCCCTTCATCTCTAAACTCCTCGAACGCCTGGTCCACTCCCGTCTTACCCGCTATCTCTCAGATAACTCTCTTGTCGACCCTCTTCAATCTGGCTTCCGCTCTTTACACTCTACTGAAACTGCCCTCACTAAAGTCTCTAATGACATACTAACAGCTAAATCTAATGGTCACTACTCCATGCTAATTCTCTTGGATCTCTCTGCAGCATTCGATACTGTGGATCATCAGCTCCTCCTCACTATGCTCCCCTCCATCGGCCTCAAGGACACCGTTCTCTCCTGGTTCTCCTCCTATCTCTCTGACCGATCCTTCACTGTATGTTTTGCTGGTTCCTCCTCCTCTCACCTTCCCCTTACTGTTGGGGTTCCTCAAGGATCAGTCCTAGGCCCCCTCCTCTTTTCGTTGTATACTGTCCCTATTGGACAAACAATCAGTAGATTTCGTTTCCAGTACCATCTCTATGCTGACGACACCCAATTATACACTTCTCCTGATCTCATGCCTGCCTTATTAAAACACCAGTGATTGTCTTACCGCTGTCTCTAACATCATGTCCTCCCTCTATCTGAAACTAAACCTGTCAAAAACTGAACTCCTCGTGTTCTCTCTCTCTACTAACCTACCTTTGCCTGACATTGCCATCTCCGTGTGCGGTTCCACCATTACTCCAAAGCAACATGCCCGCTGCCTTGGGGTCATCCTTGATTCTGACCTTTCATTCACCCCCCACATCCGATCACTGGCTCGCTCTTCTTACCTGCATCTCAAAAACATTTCTAGAATTCGCCCTTTTCTTACTTTCGACTCTGCAAAAACTCTTACTGTTTCACTTATTCATTCTCGTCTGGACTATTGTAACTCTCTACTAATTGGCCTCCCTCTTACCAAACTTTCCCCGCTCCAATCTGTCCTGAATGCTGCTGCCAGGATCATATTCCTCACCAACCGTTACACCGATGCCTCTACCTTGTGCCAGTCATTACACTGGCTACCTATCCACTCCAGAATCCAGTACAAAACTACTACCCTCATCCACAAAGCACTCCATGGCTCAGCATCACCCTACATCTCCTCTCTGGTCTCAGTCTACCACCCTACCCGTGCCCTCCGCTAATGACCTCAGGTTAGCATCCTCAATAATCAGAACCTCCCACTCCCGTCTCCAAAACTTTACACGTGCTGCGCCGATTCTTTGGAATGCACTACCTAGGTTAATACGATTAATCCCCAATCCCCACAGTTTTAAGCGTGCCCAAAAAACTCATTTGTTCAGACTTGCTACCGCCTCAATGCATTAACCTAACGATCCCTGTGTGGCCTATTTACAAAAAAAAACAAAAACGGTTCCTCGCATTATGTTCTCATTCACTTTATGCAGTTAATAGCCCTCTGTGTCTGTACTGCTACATACTTAGGCAGTTAACTGGTTCATGCAGCTTTACATGAACACCCGAGCCTTACACTATGGCTGGTCCGAATAACTATAGCAATTGTTACCATCCACCTCTCGTGTCTCCCCTTTTCCTCATAGTTTGTAAGCTTGCGAGCAGGGCCCTCATTCCTCCTGGTATCTGTTTTGAACTGTATTTCTGTTATGCTGTAATGTCTATTGTATGTACAAGTCCCCTCTATAATTTGTAAAGCGCTGCGGAATATGTTGGCGCTATATAAATAAAAATTATTATTATTATTATGTATCATGTTATCCGAAACAGTCAGAAAACCAGCCACATATTGGCAGATCCCAGACTGCAAACTATATACTATATATCCAGTGTCTGGAATAGATAGTATGTGAAAATACAGTATATACCGCTCAGGGACCACTTAACTTTCAGAGATAATCTCCATATTCATACTAAATAATGGCACAGATCTTCCAGACATTATGATTACACACATCCGTAGTCTTTATAACAATATTGCACTAATTCCTTGACAGACCGCAGCATGGCCATTAGTTAGAAGCTGCTATTGATCTTTGGAGCAGGTAAGTTTTCCCTGAGTGGTACATATTGGGCCGTCTGAAAACGGAGTTTAGTCTAGGACAGTTTGTCTGCACTACTAATAAACAGCTGTTACAATACCAATCTAGGGCAGTCCCTATAGGAGGAAAAACACAAGAATTATACTGTATTGTCACATACTATCTATTCCTGACACTGGAGTGGCTTATAAACTTACGAAGTATATAGTTTGAGGTCTGGGATCTGCCAATATGTGGCTGGTTTTCCAGCTGTTTCCGATAACATGATACCTGATTTTAGCTTTTTTTTTTGTCTAGTCTCGCTTGAATAAAGGTCAATATTAAATAGTCTCCTGATGAGTCGCCTTTGGTGAGGACGATGAAACCCGTAGACATGAGAGGCTTGGAGAGTGAGTGTGTATACGTCACCTCACCCTATATACTGAACTGTGGGGTACATGTTTTTTCTATTAGTCACCTACTGACTAATCTTCAGGAGGTGAATTATGGTTATAGTTTTACATTTGGAATTAATGAAGTTCAGTTTTATCCTTTTTTTCAGCAAACATGAGAAATGACAAGAGACAACCCATTTAAGAAGATTCAATTTTGGTTAAAACTATTCCAACATTATGAACATAAAAAAGGCGTCTCCCCTATGTTACATCTCTGATGTTTATTAACAGTTGATTTCCAAGTAAAATATTTCCCACATTAAGAAAATGAAAAAGGCTTCTCATCTGTGTGACTGCACTGATGTCTAACAAGAAGCTGTTTCCAATTATAACATTTCCCACAATCTGAACAGGAAAAAGGCTTCTCCCCTGTGTGAGTTATTTGGTGTCTAACAAGATTCTCTTTGAGGGTAAAACATTTCCCACATTCTGAACAGGAAAAAGGCTTCACCCCTGTGTGAGTTCTCTGGTGACTAACAAGATGCCATTTCTGGTTAAAACATTTTCCACATTTTGAACATGAAAAAGGCTTCTCCCCTGTGTGACTGCTCTGATGTCTAACAAGATGCGCTTTCCGGTTAAAATAATTCCCACAATCTGAACAGGAAAAAGACTTCTCCCCTGTGTGGGTTCTTTGGTGTTCATCAAGGTTCCCTTTGTAGGTAAAACATTTCCCACATTTTGAACAGGAAAAAGGCTTCTCCCCTGTGTGAGTTCTATGGTGATTAACCAAATCTGATTTCTGGTTAAAACATTTCCCACATTCTGAACATGAAAAAGGCTTCTCCCCTGTGTGAGTTCTCTGGTGACTAACACGATTCTCTTTCTGGCTAAAACATTTCCTACATTCTGAACATGAAAAAGGCTTCTCACCCGTGTGAGTTCTTTGGTGCCTAACAAAATGTGATTTACGTGCAAAACATTTCCCACATTCTGAACAGGAAAAAGGCTTCTCCCCTGTGTGAGTTCTATGGTGTCTAACAAGTTTCTCTTTGAGGGTAAAACATTTCCCACATTCTGAACATGAAAATGACTTCTTTGCTTTAGGAGCAGTTTGTTTTTTAATGCCTCTTTTGTGACTTTGATTTTCTTTAGTAGTCGGTAATGAATCAGAAGATGGGACCTGTTTCATAGGATTAGATGACAGATCTTTGCTGTGAATGGATGATGATATATCTGGAGTAACAGCAATCACTTCAGTTGTATCTTGCAGGATCTCATGATCATCAGATTTAAAAATTGAAGATGTCAGCTGTCCCTCTGATCTCCTGGTACAGTCATCTGCTAAGATAAAAAAAATATTTTTTTAAATAAAATATCCTTGAGTTTTATATTTTTGACTATTTCTACTTAAACTGTCCATAAAAATGGCAAGCTACGTAAAAATATTTTAATTACACTATGAAATAATTTTTTTCCTAGGTAGAATGTGTGTTTTTCTAACTCGTTATGCCTAAAACAAATAGAAAATAGATGTTGTTCCACCAAAACTTTTCTTCTCGAACCATCATTTAGGTTTGTTATTGCTTTAGTAAGATAATAACAGATCGTAGTTAAAGAGCTATTTTTTTTTTGTTTTTTTAGATGGCATCAAGAGGTTGCCCAGCAGATGCATTTTGCTACGAGTGTGGACAATTTCTAAAGATAAGCTAGAAAGTATTCCATGAAAGCATGTCGTAAGATGTGCGAGGCCTACAAGGCATATTTCGGCATGCCTGTTGGGGATCAAGACAAGTTCTGGGAACCTCATTTCACATGCAAATATTGCAAGAAAACTCTTGAAGGGAAGGTGAACAATTGCTGCTCATTTAGATAGCAGTGCTTTATTTTGTAGAATTTCAATGATTTAGATCTAGTACAAAAAAGGTTGCACTCTATCGTGCCAAAGCATGTCGAATATGAAACACATGAAATATGAATAGCAAAATGGCTTTTTGAACATTAGGAAAAATATTTATGAGACGCTTGTTTTTCTTTACTTAGAATTTGTATTATGGCAAGAAAAAAGCAGCTAACAGTCTATTCAGTAGTACTATCAGCTGTGCATCCACCAGACTTCTGCATAACACAACTGATGGTCCCAACCCCATTTATAAGGCAAGAAATCCCACTTATTAAACTGACAGGGCACACCTGTGAAGTGAAAACCATTCCCGGTGACTACCTCTTGAAGCTCATCAAGAGAATGCCAAGAGTATGCAATGCAGTCATAAAAGCAAAAGGTGGCTACTTTGAAGAAACTAGAATATAAGACATATTTTCAGTTATTTCACACTTTTTTGTTAAGTATATAATTCCACGTGTTAATTCATAGTTTTGATGCCTTCAGTGTGAATGTACAATTTTCATAGTCATGAAAATACAGAAAAATCTTTAAATGAGGTGTGTCCAAACTTTTGATCTATACTGTATATTGGAATTTGAACGTCGTTACCAAGCACAGTATAACGAAAACATGATGGGGGACTACATTTGGGGGCTTCTTTGAGAAAGCGATTTGCAGTACACTCGCAAATCTAGAACACCTACTCATTTCTGAACCTTTTTGAGAGATTTTGACTGTCTTTGTCTATTTACCATGCAATTGTTGTTTTTTATCAGACCGCATGAACAAAAATATAATTTCCTTTTTTTGTCAAAATAAATACGCAATTTTTCCGGGCTGTGGTCATATAATCTAAGTTTGTGCTGAATTTAGTTGTTTTTCCATAGTCTTTAAACATAAGCAGTTAAAATATTACACTTGGAAGCCAGGAACAAAAATTGTGTCACATGGTGTTATTTACCAAGACCATGACTGTTCACAGTCTAATATTATTATTCATTTTTATAGTGCCATTTATGCCATGGTGCTTTACATGTGAACGGGGCAAATATAGACAAGTACAATAAACATGAGTAAAACAAGGCACACACAAGTACAGGAGGAGACAGGACCCTGCCCACGAGGGCTCACAGTCTACAGGGGATGGGTGAGGATACACTACGTGAGGGTAGAGCTGGTCATGTGGCAGTTCAGTAGACTAGGGACCACTGCAGGTTGTAGGCTTGTCGGAAGAGGTGGGTCTTCAGGTTCCTTTTGAAGGATTCCGTGGTAGGTGAGAGCCTGATGTGTTGGGGTAGAGAGTTCCAGAGTATAGGGGAAGCACGGGAGAAGTCTTGGATGTGGTTGTGGGAGGAAGAGATGAGAGAAGAGTAGAGAAGGAGATCATGAGATGATCGAAGGTTGCGTGTAGGTAGGTAACGGTAGACCATGTCACAGATGTATGGAGGAGTCAGATTGTGAATGGCTTTGTATGTCATTGTTAGTGTTTTGAACTGTAGCCTCTGGGCAATAGGAAGCCAGTGAAGGGCCTGGCAGAGAGGAGAGGCTGGGGAGTAACGGAGAGACAGGTGGATTTGTCGGGCAGCAGAGTTTAGGATCGATTGGAGTGGTGCCAGAGTGCTAGAGGGGAGGCCAGAGAGTAGGAGGTTGCAGTAGTCGAGGCAGGAGATGATAAGGGCATGTACTAGTGTTTTTGTGGTTTCATGGTCAAGGAATGCACGGATTCGGGAAATGTTTTTGAGTTGGAATCGGCAAGAGGAGGCAAGGGCTCCTTGTTGGATGAACCAGTAGTGTGTGGTGTTCAACTGTTTGTTCATTCTGCCTCCCAAATATCAAATAAAAAGAAACCAATCAATGTTATGTAGGCGAAAATAATACCAATTCTCATCTCAAAAAACAAGTCCCCACTCAGGTCCATCATCTGTCAATGGAAAAACAGAGGTTCCCACACTACTAGTGGCTCAAAGGCTGTTGAAAAGTAACAGTTTTTATAAACCAATCCAGCAAAATCTGCTCTCACTTCGGAGTCTTGCAGTGTGCTCAAACAACATTTAGGATCCCTGTGTTTAGCGATATTATAGTGAGAAGAATCCACTTAATTTGTGATGTGTGTCTCCTGGAGCACAATCTGGGCACTATGTGCTGGGTAATAAAATGGCAAATGTGTAATTTTAACTCTCCAACATCCACCATGCTAATTTCAGGAAAGTGGCTGTGGAGTCAAAATATTCATTCCTCCTACACACGTGGTCTAAATTGTTGGTACAACAATGGTCACAGAAATAACTTGAATCTGACAAAAGTAATAAGAAATAAATAATCTATGAAAATTAACAAATGAAAGTCAGACATTGCTTTTCAACCATGCTTCTAGATAATTAAAAAAATAAAACTAATGAAGTAGGCCTGGACAGAAATGATAGGACCCTTAAAAGGGAAGGTGCCGTGATTTTAGTTTTTGTACTAATAATTATTGATTATATAATCAATTATTTTTAAAACAAAATTAAATTAACTACTTTTATATTTTTGTATTTATTCCCTTTTATTTTTGCCCCTGGAGGCTGCCATTTTCTTTTGTGGGGGTGTAAGTGTCAGGGCATGACACTTGCACACTTCACTTACGGATTCCGACCGCATCCCTTACATTGACGCCGCTCCTCCTGCCTCTTAGCTGTGACCTGGGCACGCTCACTGGGCTGCTAGGTCACAGCTGTGGGAGGAGATCATAGACATTTTGTTGTAGCCCAAAGTGGTGGGCTTTACTTTCCTCTGTCATCGCACACACAGCTCAGTGCGTGCGATGGCAGGAGCTGTCGGGAAGAAGCTGCTGCTGGGAAGCGAGGGTTTGGGGTAAGTATCTGCAGCGATGAGCGGTGATTGCAGCCTGTACTTAGTATTACAGCACAGGCTGCAATCACTGCTCACTGCTGACCTGTTCAGAGCACAGCAGGGAGATCGTCGCACTGCTCTGCTCTGAACAGGATGCAGCACTTCTTGGGAGAGGAGGGAAGGTAAGTACATGTTTTGTTAATTTATATTATGCACCTACCACTGCTATCTGCCCCTATATATGCCACCTGCCCCTATATACCACTGCTACCTGCCCCTATATACCACAAACCACTGTTAACTGCCTCTATATACCACCTACCACTTGTTACCTGCCTCTGTATACCAACTACCACCGCTACCTGCCCCTATATATACCACCTACCACTGCTACCTGCCCCTATATACCACTTGCCACTGCTACCTGCTCCTATATACCACCTACCACTGCTACCTGCTCCTATATATACAACCTACCACTGCTACCTGCCTCTATATACCACTTACCACTGCTACCTGCTCCTATATATACACCACCTACCACGGCTACCTGCCCCTATATATACGACCTACCACTGCTACCTGCTCCAATATACCACCTACCACTGCTACCCACTCCTATATACCACCTACCACTGCTACCTGCTCCTATATATACAACCTACCACTGCTACCTGCCTCTATATACCACCTACCACTGCTACCTGCCCCTATATACCACCTACCACTGCTACCTGCCCCTATATATACCACCTACCACTGCTACCTGCCCCTATATACCACCTACCACTGCTACCTGCCCCTATATACCACCTGCCACTGCTACCTGCCCCTCTATATATACCACCTACCACTGCTACCTGCCCCTATATACCACCTACCACTGCTACCTGCACCTATATACCACTGCTACCTGCCCCTATATACCACCTATCACTGCTACCTGCCCCTATATACCACCTACCACTGCTACCTGCCCCTATATACCACCTACCACTGCTACCTGCCCCTATATACCACCTACCACTGCTACCTGCTCCTATATATACCACCTACCACTGCTACCTGCTCCTATATATACCACCTACCACTGCTACCTGCCCCTACATACCACCTACCACTGCTACCTGCTCCTATATACACCACCTACCACTGCTACCTGCTCCTATATATACTACCCACCACTGCTACCTGATCCTATATACACCACCTATCACTGCTACCTGGCCCTATATATACCACCTACCACTGCTATCTGCACCTATATATACCACCTACCACTGCTACCTGCCCCTATATACACCACCTACCACTGCTACCTGCACCTATATACCACCTACCACTGCTACCTGACCCTATATACACCTACCACTGCTACCTGCTTCTATATACCACCTACCACTGCTACCTGCACCTATATATATACCACCTACCACTGCTACCTGCCCCTATATATACCACCTACCACTGCTACCTGACCTTATATACACCACCTACCACTGCTACCTGCCTCTATATACCACCTACCACTGCTACCTGCACCTATATATACCTACCATTGCTATGTGCCCTTATATACACCACCTACCACTGCTACCTGCCTCTATATACCCCCTACCACTGCTACCTGCACCTATATATACCACCTACCACTGCTACCTACCCCTATATACCACTGCTACTTGCCTCTTTATACCACCTACCACTGCTACCTGCCCCTATATACCACCTACCACTGCTATCTGCCCCTATATACCACTGCTACCTGCCTCTTTATACCACCTACCACTGCTACCTACCCCTATATATACCACCTACCACTGCTACCTGCTCCTATATACACCACCTACCACTGCTACCTACCCCTATATATACCACCTACCACTGCTACCTGCTTCTATATATACCACCTACCACTGCTACCTGCACCTATATACCACCTACCACTGCTACCTACCACTATATATACCACCTACCACTGCTACCTGCCCCTATATACCACCTAACACTGCTACGTGCCTCTATATAATAATAATAATAATCTTTATTTATATAGTGCCAACATATTCCGCAGTGCTTTACAGTTTAACAGCTTCAAACACAACAGTCATAAGTAGTGTTGAGCATTCCATTACTGCAAATATCGGGTATCGGCCGATATTCGCTGTATCGGATTTCCGATATGGAGTTCCGATACTTTTGCGATATCGGATACCAGAATCGGAAGTCCCTATAGTGCAATGATGCACTATAATGGAGTGTGGGCGGTGCATGGGCAGAGACTGCGTGTGTGTGTGCGGGCGGGGTCTGTGCGTGACTGTGGGGGGGTCTGTGCGTGCCTGCCGGGGGTCTGTGCGGGCCTGCCGGGGCTCTGTGTGGCATGCCTGGGCTCTGTGCGGTGTGCTGGGGCTCTGTACGGGCCTGCCGGGGGTCTGTGCGGGCCTGCCAGGGCTCTGTGTGGCGTGCCGGGGCTCTGTGCAGTGTGCCGGGGCTCTGTATGGGCCTGCCGGGGCTCTGTGCGTGTGTGCCGGGGCTCTGTGCGTGTGTCGGGGATCTGTGCGGCGTGCCGGGGCTCTGTGCGTGTGTGCAGGCATTGTCCAATGGGACTACAAGTCTCATCAGACGATGCCTATTACAGTGACAGTGATTGACACATTAGCCAATGATGGGACAGTAGTAATCAGAGATACGGAGAGCACCACACACTGATTAATCAGCCAGAGAGTTCACCATGGGCTTGGAAACAACATGAAAACACATAGAAAAAAAGATCATGCCCATATATTGGGAACACCTCAGATTATATGAAAGTCAAAAAAGCTTTATTGGTAGGAATACACAGCACAAACAACAGTTAAAAACACTAAAATACAAACAGATACCGATACAAGAAACCATACCCTAGTGTAGGGGCAATGATGACTGTTATGACCTGGTGGTTAGGACAACAATGGACCTGATGGTTAAGAGCACCCGGAAAGACCTGATAGCCACAAAAACACAGTACAAGCTCTGGGAAGTGTGAACTCTGCTGACCGCAATCCCTAATCCTATCACACACACTAAAAATAGCCGTGGATTGCTCCTAACGCTCCCTATGCAACTCGTCACAGCCTCAGAACTAGCTAGCCCTAGAGAAAGGAAAATAAAGCCTACCTTGCCTCAGAGAAATTCCCCAAAGGAAAAGGCAGCCCCCCACATATATTGACTGTGAGCAAGATGAAATCACAAACACAGAGATGAAATAGATTTAGCAAAGAGAGGCCCGACTTACTGAACAGACAGAGGATAGGAAAGGTCACTTTGCGGTCAGCACAAAAACCTACAAAAGCCACGCAGAGAGTGCAGGGAAAAACCTTCCGCACCGACTCACGGTGCGGGGGGCGACCCTCTGCGTCCCAGAGCTTCTAGGAAGCAAGGCAATATTTACAATAGCAAGCTGGACAGAAAAAATAGCAAACAAGCAAAATAGCAAAGAGGAACTTAGCTTCTGCTGGAGTATCAGGAAACCAGAACGATCCAGAGCGAACTAGAGCCATAGTACAACATTGACAGCTGGCATGGGACAGAGGTCCAAGTGGAGTTAAATAGAGCAGCCTGCTAACGAATTAGCCTCGTCACCTGTGGAAGGAAACTCAGAAACACCCACAGCCACCAGAGAAAGTCCATGAACAGAACCAGCCGAAGTACCATTCCTGACCACAGGAGGGAGCTTGATAACAGAATTCACAACAGTACCCCCCCCTTGAGGAGGGGTCACCGAACCCTCACCAGAGCCCCCAGGCCGACCAGGATGAGCCAAATGAAAGGCACGAACCAGATCGGCAGCATGAACATCAGAGGCAAAAACCCAGGAATTATCTTCCTGACCATAACCCTTCCACTTGACCAGGTACTGGAGTTTCCATCTCGAAATACGAGAATCCAAAATCTTCTCCACCACATACTCCAACTCCCCCTCAACCAACACCGGGGCAGGAGGATCAACGGATGGAACCACAGGCGCCACGTATCTCCGCAACAACGACCTATGGAACACATTATGGATGGCAAAAGAAGCAGGAAGGGCCAAACGAAATGACACAGGATTGATAACCTCAGAAATCCTATACGGACCAATGAAACAAGGCTTAAACTTAGGAGAGGAAACCTTCATAGGAACATAACGAGACGACAACCAAACCAAATCCCCAACACGAAGTCGGGGACCCACACAGCGCCGGCGGTTAGCGAAACGTTGAGCCTTCTCCTGGGACAATGTCAAATTTTCCACCACATGAGTCCAAATCTGCTGCAACCTATCCACCACAGTATCTACACCAGGACAGTCCGAAGACTCAACCTGCCCTGAAGAGAAACGAGGATGGAAACCAGAATTGCAGAAAAACGGCGAAACCAAAGTAGCCGAGCTGGCCCGATTATTAAGGACGAACTCAGCCAACGGCAAAAAGGACACCCAATCATCCTGATCAGCAGAAACAAAGCATCTCAGATATGTTTCCAAAGTCTGATTAGTTCGTTTGGTTTGGCCATTTGTCTGAGGATGGAAAGCCGAGGAAAAAGACAAATCAATGCCCATCCTAGAACAAAAGGATTGCCAAAACCTCGAAACAAACTGGGAACCTCTGTCAGAAACGATGTTCTCCGGAATACCATGTAAACAAACCACATGCTGGAAAAACAATGGCACCAAATCAGAGGAGGAATGCAATTTAGACAAGGGTACCAAATGGACCATCTTAGAGAAGCGATCACAGACCACCCAAATGACTGACATCTTTTGAGAGACGGGAAGATCTGAAATAAAATCCATAGAGATATGTGTCCAAGGCCTCTTCGGGACCGGCAAGGGCAAAAGCAACCCACTGGCACGAGAACAGCAGGGCTTAGCCCGAGCACAAGTCCCACAGGACTGCACAAAAGAACGTACATCCCGCGACAAAGATGGCCACCAAAAGGATCTTGCCACCAAATCTCTGGTACCAAAGATTCCAGGATGACCAGCCAACACAGAACAATGAATCTCAGAGATAACTCTACTAGTCCATTTATGAGGGACAAACAGTTTCTCCGCTGGGCAACGGTCAGGTCTATCAGCCTGAAACTTTTGCAGCACCCGCCGCAAATCAGGGGATATGGCAGACAAAATTACCCCCTCTTTGAGAATACCCGCCGGCTCAGAAACACCCGGAGAGTCAGGCACAAAACTCCTAGACAGGGCATCAGCCTTCACATTCTTAGAGCCCGGAAGGTACGAAACCACAAAATCAAAACGGGAGAAAAATAACGACCATCGAGCCTGTCTCGGATTCAACCGTTTGGCAGACTCAAGATAAGTCAAATTCTTGTGATCTGTCAAGACCACCTCGCGATGCTTGGCTCCTTCAAGCCAATGACGCCACTCCTCGAATGCCCACTTCATGGCCAACAACTCTCGATTACCAACATCATAATTGCGCTCAGCAGGCGAAAACTTTCTAGAAAAAAAAGCACATGGCTTCATCACCGAGCCATCAGAACTTCTTTGCGACAAAACAGCCCCTGCTCCAATCTCAGAAGCATCAACCTCAACCTGAAACGGGAGCGAAACATCTGGCTGGCACAACACAGGGGCAGAAGAAAAACGACGCTTCAATTCCTGAAAAGCTTCCACAGCCGCAGAAGACCAATTGACCACATCAGCACCCTTCTTGGTCAAATCAGTCAACGGTTTAGCAACACTAGAAAAATTAGCGATGAAGCGACGATAAAAATTAGCAAAGCCCAGGAACTTTTGCAGGCTCTTCACAGATGTCGGCTGAGTCCAATCATAAATGGCCTGGACTTTAACAGGGTCCATCTCGATAGTAGAAGGAGAAAAAATGAAACCCAAATATGAAACCTTCTGAACTCCAAAGAGACACTTTGACCCCTTCACAAACAAGGAATTAGCACGGAGGACCTGGAACACCATTCTGACCTGCTTCACATGAGACTCCCAATCATCCGAAAAGACCAAAATATCATCCAAATACACAATCAGGAATTTATCTAGGTACTCTCGGAAGATGTAATGCATAAAGGACTGAAATACCGATGGAGCATTGGAAACCCGAATGGCATAACCAGGTACTCAAAATGGCCCTCGTGCGTATTAAATGCTGTTTTCCATTCATCGCCCTGTTTAATACGCACAAGATTATATGCCCCTCGAAGATCTATCTTGGTGAACCAACTAGCCCCCTTAATACGGGCAAACAAATCAGACAGCAGCGGCAAAGGATACTGAAATTTGACTGTAATTTTATTAAGAAGGCGGTAATCAATACAAGGTCTCCTTTAGGGAATTTACTACCAGGAATCAAATTGATAGCACAATCACAATCCCTATGCGGAGGTAGGGCATCGGACTTGGGCTCTTCAAATACATCCTGATAATCAGACAAGAACTCTGGGACCTCAGAAGGAGTAGAAGACGAAATTGACAAAAATGGAACATCACCATGTGCCCCCTGGCAACCCCAGCTGGACACAGACATAGATTTCCAGTCCAATACTGGATTATGAACCTGTAGCCATGGTAACCCTGTTGTGAATTCTGTGGCTGAATTCACTTCTGTGGTCACAAGTGGTACTGCAGCTTCTGAGCTTCCTTCCTCAGGTGTTCTGGTGAGCTCGTTAACTGCTTCGTTACTTAACTCCGCCTGATGCTGCTCTCCCTGCTCCTTGTCAATGTTCCAGTGTTGGATCTGAGCTTCTCCTGATTGTTCCTGTGACCTGCTGCTCTGTATAGCTAAGTGCTTTTTTGCTATTTTGTTGCTTTTTTCTGTCCAGCTTGTCTTTTGTTTTGCTGGAAGCTCTGAGAAGCAAAGGGTGTACCGCCGTGCCATTAGTCCGGCACGGTGGGTCTTTTTTGCCCCCTTTGCGTGGGTTTTGCTTTAGGGTTTTTTGTAGACTGCAAAGTTCGCTTTACTATCCTCGCTCTGTCTAAGATTATCGGGCCCCACTTTGCTGAATGTATTTCATCCCTACGTTTTGTCTTTTCATCTTACTCACAGTCATTATATGTGGGGGGCTGCCTTTTCCTTTGGGGTATTTCTCTGGGGGCAAGTCAGGCCTATTTTTCTATCTTCAGGCTAGCTAGTTTCTTAGGCTGTGCCGAGTTGCATAGGTAGTTGCTAGGCGCAATCCACAGCCGCTATTAGTTGTGTTTAGGATAGGATCAGGTGTGCAGTCTACAGAGTTTCCACGTCTCAGAGCTCGTTCTTTTGTTTTTGGGTATTTGTCAGATCACTGTGTGCGCTCTGATCGCTAGGCACACTGTGTCTCTGGATTGCCTTCATTACACCTTTCATTAGCAGACATAACAGTACAAGGAGCCAACTAATGATTCTCAATAGAGGGAAAGAAAAAGTTCTGACATCATTTTTTTTTTTTTCTGCTCTGTGTTCATTTTTTTTTTTCCCCTAGACATTTGGGTGATTCTGGACACAGGTGTGGACATGGATATTCAGGGTCTGTGCTCTTCAATGGATAATCTCGTTATAAATGTACAAAAGATTCAAGATGCTACTGATCGGAAATCTATGTTAGAACCAAGAATTCCTATTCCTGATTTGTTTTTTGGAGATAGAACTAAGTTTCTAAGTTTCAAAAATAATTGTAAGCTATTTCTGGCCTTGAAACCTCATTCTTCTGGTAATCCTATTCAACAGGTTTTGATTATTATTTCTTTTTTGCGCGGCGACCCTCAAGACTGGGCATTTTCTCTTGCGCCAGGAGACCCTGTATTGAGTAGTGTCGATGCGTTTTTCCTGGCGCTCGGATTACTCTACGATGAGCCTAATTCAGTGGATCAGGCTGAGAAAAATTTGCTGGCTTTGTGCCAGGGTCAGGATGATATAGAAGTATATTGTCAGAAATTTAGGAAATGGTCAGTACTCACTCAGTGGAATGAACCTGCGCTGGCAGCTTTGTTCAGAAAGGGTCTCTCTGAGGCTCTTAAGGATGTCATGGTGGGATTTCCTATGCCTGCTGGTTTGAATGAATCTTTGTCTTTGGCCATTCAAATCGGTCGACGCTTGCGCGAGCGTAAATCTGTGCACCATTTGGCGGTATTGCCTGAGGTTAAACCTGAGCCTATGCAGTGCCATAGGACTATGACCAGAGTTGAACGGCAGGAATACAGACGTCTGAATGGGCTGTGTTTCTACTGTGGTGATTCCACTCATGCTATTTCTGATTGTCCTAAGCGCACTAAGCGGTCCGCTAGGTCTGCCGTCATTGGTACTGTACAGTCCAAATTCCTTCTGTCCATTACCCTGATATGCTCTTTGTCGTCGTTTTCTGTCATGGCGTTTGTGGATTCAGGCGCTGCCCTGAATCTGATGGATTTGGATTATGCTAAACGTTGTGGGTTTTTCTTGGAGCCTTTGCGGTGTCCTATTCCATTGAGAGGAATTGATGCTACACCTTTGGCCAAGAATAAACCTCAGTACTGGGCCCAGCTGACCATGTGCATGGCTCCTGCACATCAGGAAGTTATTCGCTTTCTGGTGCTACATAATCTGCATGATGTGGTCGTGTTGGGGTTGCCATGGCTACAAACCCATAATCCAGTATTGGATTGGAATTCCATGTCGGTATCCAGCTGGGGTTGTCAGGGGGTACATGGTGATGTTCCATTTTTGTCGATTTCGTCATCCACCCCTTCTGAGGTCCCAGAGTTCTTGTCTGATTATCAGGATGTATTTGAAGAGCCCAAGTCCGATGCCCTACCTCCGCATAGGGATTGTGATTGTGCTATCAATTTGATTCCTGGTAGTAAATTCCCTAAAGGTCGATTATTTAATTTATCCGTGCCCGAACACGCCGCTATGCGCAGTTATGTGAAGGAATCCCTGGAGAAGGGACATATTCGCCCATCATCATCACCACTGGGGGCAGGGTTCCTCTTTGTAGCCAAGAAGGATGGTTCGCTGAGACCGTGTATTGATTACCGCCTTCTTAATAAGATCACTGTTAAATTTCAGTATCCCTTGCCATTGTTATCTGACTTGTTTGCTCGGATTAAGGGGGCTAGTTGGTTCACTAAGATAGATCTTCGTGGTGCGTATAATCTGGTGAGAATCAGGCAAGGAGATGAATGGAAAACTGCATTCAATACGCCCGAGGGTCATTTTGAGTATCTAGTGATGCCGTTCGGACTTGCCAATGCTCCATCTGTGTTTCAGTCTTTTATACATGACATCTTTCGTGAGTATCTGGATAAATTCCTGATTGTTTACTTGGATGACATTTTGATCTTCTCAGATGATTGGGAGTCTCATGTGAAGCAGGTCAGAATGGTTTTCCAGGTCCTGCGTGCTAATTCTTTGTTTGTGAAGGGATCAAAGTGTCTCTTCGGTGTGCAGAAAGTTTCATTTTTGGGGTTCATCTTTACCCCTTCTACTATCGAGATGGATCCAGTTAAGGTCCAAGCCATCCAGGATTGGATTCAGCCGACATCTCTGAAAAGTCTGCAAAAGTTCCTGGGCTTTGCTAATTTTTATCGTCGCTTCATCTGTAATTTTTCTAGCATTGCCAAACCATTGACCGATTTGACCAAGAAGGGTGCTGATTTGGTTAATTGGTCTTCTGCTGCTGTGGAAGCTTTTCAGGAGTTGAAGCGTCGTTTTTGTTCTGCCCCTGTGTTGTGTCAGCCAGATGTTTCTCTTCCGTTCCAGGTCGAGGTTGATGCTTCTGAGATTGGAGCAGGGGCGGTTTTGTCACAGAGAGGTTCTGATTGCTCAGTGATGAAACCATGTGCTTTCTTTTCCAGGAAGTTTTCGCCCGCTGAGCGTAATTATGATGTGGGCAACCGAGAGTTGCTGGCCATGAAGTGGGCATTCGAGGAATGGCGCCATTGGCTTGAAGGAGCCAAGCATCGCGTGGTGGTATTGACTGATCATAAGAACTTGACTTATCTCGAGTCTGCCAAGCGCTTGAATCCTCGACAGGCCCGTTGGTCGTTATTTTTTGCCCGCTTCGACTTTGTGATTTCGTACCTTCCGGGCTCTAAAAATGTGAAGGCGGATGCTCTGTCTAGGAGTTTTGTGCCCGACTCTCCGGGTTTATCTGAGCCAGCGGGTATCCTCAAGGAAGGAGTAATTGTGTCTGCCATCTCCCCTGATTTGCGGCGGGTGCTGCAAAAATTTCAGGCGAATAAACCTGATCGTTGTCCAGCGGAGAAACTGTTCGTCCCTGATAGGTGGACTAATAAACTTATCTCTGAACTTCATTGTTCGGTGTTGGCTGGTCATCCTGGAATCTTTGGTACCAGAGAGTTAGTGGCTAGATCCTTCTGGTGGCCATCTCTGTCACGGGATGTACGTACTTTTGTGCAGTCCTGTGGGATTTGTGCTAGGGCTAAGCCCTGCTGTTCTCGTGCCAGTGGGTTGCTTTTGCCCTTGCCGGTCCCAAAGAGGCCTTGGACACATATTTCGATGGATTTCATTTCTGACCTTCCCGTTTCTCAAAAGATGTCAGTCATTTGGGTGGTCTGTGATCGCTTTTCTAAAATGGTCCATCTGGTGCCCTTGGCTAAATTACCTTCCTCCTCTGATTTGGTACCTTTGTTCTTTCAGCATGTGGTTCGGTTGCATGGCATTCCTGAGAATATTGTTTCTGACAGAGGTTCCCAGTTTGTTTCAAGGTTTTGGCGAGCCTTTTGTGGTAGGATGGGCATTGACCTATCCTTTTCCTCGGCTTTCCATCCTCAGACCAATGGCCAGACCGAACGAACCAATCAGACCTTGGAAACATATCTGAGATGTTTTGTTTCTGCTGACCAGGATGATTGGGTGTCCTTTTTGCCGTTGGCTGAGTTCGCCCTTAATAATCGGGCCAGCTCGGCTACCTTGGTTTCTCCATTTTTTTGCAATTCTGGGTTCCATCCTCGTTTCTCTTCAGGACAGGTTGAGTCTTCGGACTGTCCTGGTGTGGATTCTGTGGTGGACAGGTTGGAGCAGATCTGGACTCAGGTAGTGGACAATTTGACCTTCCCAGGAAAAGGCTCAACTTTTCGCTAATCGCAGACGCCGTGTGGGTCCCCGACTTCGTGTTGGGGATCTGGTTTGGTTATCTTCTCGTCATATTCCTATGAAGGTTTCCTCTCCTAAATTTAAACCTCGTTTTATTGGTCCGTATAGGATTTCTGAGGTTCTCAATCCTGTGTCTTTTCGTTTGACCCTCCCAGACTCCTTTTCCATACATAATGTATTCCATAGGTCGTTGTTGCGGAGATACGTGGCACCTATGGTTCCATCTGTTGAGCCTCCTGCCCTGGTTTTGGTGGAGGGGGAATTGGAGTATATTGTGGAGAAGATTTTGGATTCTCGTGTTTCTAGACGGAAACTCCAGTATCTGGTTAAATGGAAGGGTTATGCTCAGGAAGATAATTCCTGGGTTTTTGCCTCTGATGTTCATGCTCCCGATCTTGTTCGTGCCTTTCATGCGGCTCATCCTGGTCGGCCTGGGGGCTCTGGTGAGGGTTCGGTGACCCCTCCTCAAGGGGGGGGTACTGTTGTGAATTCTGTGGCTGAATTCACTCCTGTGGTCACAAGTGGTACTGCAGCTTCTGAGCTTCCTTCCTCAGGTGTTCTGGTGAGCTCGTTAACTGCTTCGTTACTTAACTCCGCCTGATGCTGCTCTCCCTGCTCCTTGTCAATGTTCGAGTGTTGGATCTGAGCTTCTCCTGATTGTTCCTGTGACCTGCTGCTCTGTATAGCTAAGTGCTTTTTTGCTATTTTGTTGCTTTTTTCTGTCCAGCTTGTCTTTTGTTTTGCTGGAAGCTCTGAGAAGCAAAGGGTGTACCGCCGTGCCGTTAGTCCGGCACGGTGGGTCTTTTTTGCCCCCTTTGCGTGGGTTTTGCTTTAGGGTTTTTTTGTAGACTGCAAAGTTCGCTTTACTATCCTCGCTCTGTCTAAGATTATCGGGCCCCACTTTGCTGAATCTATTTCATCCCTACGTTTTGTCTTTTCATCTTACTCACAGTCATTATATGTGGGGGGCTGCCTTTTCCTTTGGGGTATTTCTCTGGGGGCAAGTCAGGCCTATTTTTCTATCTTCAGGCTAGCTAGTTTCTTAGGCTGTGCCGAGTTGCATAGGTAGTTGCTAGGCGCAATCCACAGCCGCTATTAGTTGTGTTTAGGATAGGATCAGGTGTGCAGTCTACAGAGTTTCCACGTCTCAGAGCTCGTTCTTTTGTTTTTGGGTATTTGTCAGATCACTGTGTGCGCTCTGATCGCTAGGCACACTGTGTCTCTGGATTGCCTTCATTACACCTTTCATTAGCAGACATAACATAACCCCAAAACGACCACATCATGCAGATTATGCAACACCAAAAAGCGGATATCCTCCTGATGTGCAGGAGCCATGCACATGGTCAATTGGGTCCAGTACTGAGGCTTATTCTTGGCCAAAGGCGTAGCATCAATTCCTCTCAATGGAATAGGATACTGCAAGGGCTCCAAGAAAAAAACACAGCGCCTAGCAAACTCCAAGTCCATCAAATTCAGGGCAGCGCCTGGATCCACAAATGCCATAACAGAGTAGGATGACAAAGAGCAAATCAGAGTAACGGACAATAGAAATTTAGACTGTACCGTACCAATGGTGGCAGACCTAGTGAACCGCTTAGTGCGCTTAGGACAATCGGAGATAGCATGAGTGGAATCACCACAGTAAAAACACAGCCCATTCCGACGTCTGTGTTCTTGCCGTTCAGCTCTGGTCAAAGTCCTATCACACTGCATAGGCTCAGGCCCATGCTCAGATAGTACTGCCAAATGGTGCACAGCTTTACGCTCACGCAAGCGTCGATCGATCTGAATGGCCAAAGACATAGACTCATTCAGACCAGCAGGCATGGGAAATCCCACCATGACATCCTTAAGGGCTTCAGAGAGACCCTTTCTAAAGATTGCTGCCAGAGCACATTCATTCCACTGAGTGAGCACAGACCACTTTCTAAACTTCTGACAATATATCTCCGCTTCATCCTGACTCTGACACAGAGCCAGCAAGATTTTCTCTGCCTGATCCACTGAATTTGGTTCGTCATAAAGCAATCCAAGCGCCAGGAAAAATGCATCAACATCACGCAATACCGGATCTCCTGGCGCATTGGAAAATGCCCAGTCTTGAGGGTCGCCACGCAACAAAGAAATAATGATCCTTACTTGTTGAACAGGGTCACCTGAGGAGCGAGGTTTCAAAGCAAGAAACAATTTACAATTATTTTTGAAATTCAAGAACTTAGATCTATCACCAAAAAACAAATCCGGAATAGGAATCCTAGGCTCTGACATCGGATTCTGAACCATAAAATCTTGAATATTTTGTACCCTTGTGGTGATATTATCCATCCAAGAGGACAGACCTTGAATGTCCATGTCTACACCTGTGTCCTGAACCACCCAGAGGTAAAGGGGAAAAGAGAGACAAAACAAGCTGCAAAGAAAAAAAAATGGTCTCAGAACTTCTCTAATCCCTCTATTGAGATGCATTAATACTTTGGGCCAGCTGTACTGTTATGACCTGGTGGTTAGGACAACAATGGAGCTGATGGTTAAGAGCACCCGGAAAGACCTGATAGCCACAAAAACACAGGACAAGCTCTGGGAAGTGGGAACTCTGCTGACCACAATCCCTAATCCTATCACACACACTAAAAATAGCCGTGGATTGCTCCTAACGCTCCTTATGCAACTTGTCACAGCCTCAGAACTAGCTAGCCCTAGAGAAAGGAAAATAAAGCCTACCTTGCCTCAGAGAAATTCCCCAAAGGAAAAGGCAGCCCCCCACATATATTGACTGTGAGCAAGATGAAATCACAAACACAGAGATGAAATAGATTTAGCAAAGAGAGGCCCGACTTACTGAACAGACAAAGGATAGAAAAGGTTACTTTGCGGTCAGCACAAAAACCTACAAAAGCCACGCAGAGAGTGCAGGGAAAAAACCTTCCGCACCGACTCACGGTGCGGGGGGCGCCCCTCTGCGTCCCAGAGCTTCCAGCAAGCAAGGCAATATTTACAATAGCAAGCTGGACAGAAAAAATAGCAAACAAGCAAAATAGCAAAGAGGAACTTAGCTTCTGCTGGAGTATCAGGAAACCAGAACGATCCAGGAGCGAACTAGAGCCATAGTACAACATTGACAGCTGGCATGGGACAGAGGTCCAAGTGGAGTTAAATAGAGCAGCCTGCTAACGAATTAGCCTCATCACCTGTGGAAGGAAACTCAGAAACACCCACAGCCACCAGAGAAAGTCCATGAACAGAACCAGCCGAAGTACCATTCCTGACCACAGGAGGGAGCTTGATAACAGAATTCACAACAGATGACTAGCACCCAGAAAACAATATGCAAATAATGTGCAAAAAATGCAAACATGCAAAATATGTGGAAAAATACAAAGACTGGCTCCCAAGTAATAAACCATACAGGTCTCAATATACATATATCCAGACACAATGTGCAGATGGAAAATATATATGCCTAAACCGATGTCACAGTGCCGTATGGGTGCAAAAAGATGTTAAATAACATCCTTGCAAGGAAAAATGCAATGCACAATGAACGATAAGAAAGCAGATGGAGACGGCAGAAAAAAAATAGCCAGAACCTAAGGATAAATATGCCCAGATACCAGGAGTCCAGATATTGGAGATGGAGCCAGCATGAGCAAAGGGGAAAGGGGGGGTGGGGGGGAGGAGACAGGTACTGGATAGGATCCCACGCGTATCGCCGCAAACCAGGTGGCTTCCTGCCTACTACACTGACAGTGATTGACACATTAGCCAATGATGGGACATTAGTAGTCCCATCATCCGGCTAATGTGTTGAATGTAAAAAAAAACAAAACATACATACTACATACATACTACACACATACTACATACAATACATTCATACATTACATACAATTCATACATATAGACATACAGTACATTAAACAGAGTGCATACTCACCATTTTTTTTTTATTTAAATAGATTTTTATTGAGAATAAACATGAACATTACATTTTATCCATCTTCCAGTGTATTACAAACAAAGTTTCTTCATTTTCCAAACCCCCAACAATCCCAACAAACCCCAAACCCCCGCCCCTCCCCCCATGACAGCTTCTTTCCAATGATACTTTTATTACTAGTATTGATGGCTCTTTGAGCCGCTTGACTCACTTATGACCGCTTATTCCTCTAGCAATCTCCCCCCTTCAAAGGCCCTCATCCTCCCATTTCCTATACCTAATCATCCCAGCTCGAGCCACGGAGACCACATTTTGCCAAACATTTCTGTTTTCCCACGTCTTTTGTAGACCCCCTTTTCCAGATTGAGACCATGTTTAACATATTTCAGGAATTCACTCCTCGTAGGCGGCTCCTCCTTGATCCAATTCCGTGCTATCACCTTCCGAGCCATATATAATAGCCTAGCTATTGCTATCTTCCAGGTGTTGTCCACTCTAATTTCCTCCACATATCCCAGTAGGCACACCTTCGGATCTCTCGGCACTCTGCATTTATACACCCCTTCCACACGACTCAGTACTACCAGCCAAAAAGCAACCAGTCTTGGGCATGTCCACATCTTGTGATATATTCCTGCATTCTCAGTCCCACATCTCGGGCATTCAGAGTCAGCACGCAACCCTGCTCTGTGTAACACTTCCGGTGACTTATAGACTCTGTGCAAGATGTATAGCTGCGATAGTCTATACGGCTCACTTAATGACACTCGTGGAACCCACTCCAACACCGACTCCCAGGTTTCATTCTCCATTGGGCCTAGATCTCTTTCCCACTTAGCTCTCGCTTTTAGGGGAAAATCCAGCAAATATGCATGCAGTAGGTCCTTATAAAGGGTGGAAATGACTCCCCTCGTGGACCCATCCCCACACACATATTCCAAAACTATGTCCTCTTGGATCCTAATGCCCTCGCCCCTGTTTTGAGCTCCAAAAGCATGCTTCATCTGGGCATATTGATACTCCCCAGTCGGTCTCAGTCCAAACAGCTGAGAAAAGGATTTTAACACTCATTGTTGAATTATCTGAGCAACGAATAAATTCCTTTAGCATGCCACTCTGTCAGCACTCCCAGAGCCGCAAACTCTACCAAATTATTATTAAGCCATATCGGTGTAAATTTAGTCAGTCCCGTAACCCCCCGAATCTGTCGCAGTCTGGTCCATAGTTTACGTATCAAAAACATAGTTGGATACAATTTCCCCAATACGCCCAAGGAGCCATCCTCCAAACACTGCACCACCGGTCGTCGGTTTGTCACCCCCTCCATCAAGTGTTGTACCGCACTGGAGGACGCCTCCCGCGCCCAGCCCTTCAAATGCTGACTTTGGGCTGCAAGAAAATATAGCTCAGGGTTGGCCAAAGCCAAACCTCCATCTTCCTTGGGTCGCTGAAGTGTCTCCAGGCTAATACGTGGGTATTGCCTCCCCCATATCAGGCTTCTAAAAAGAGCATTAATCTGCCGGAACTTCCCACGTGGAATCCAAACTGGCATGTAATGGAGGACGTAGAGTATTTTGGGCATCAGAACCATTTTAATGAGATTAACCCTACCCACCACCGATAGGTGCAACTTGTTCCACGCGTCTATTTTTGCCTTAAGCACGCCCACGAGAGGAGTCAAATTCCTATACAAAAACTCTGTAAGTGGCATCGAGATCCAGATTCCCAAGTATTTAAAAAGGGATGCCACCTTAAGCCGCCCCTCTCCCAATGACTCACTCCCACTCTCCTCCACCCCATCCACATCAAAGAGGACCGATTTTTCCCAGTTTATCCTCAGCCCCGACAAGGCACCAAATTTCTCAACGATCTCGATGGCCCCCTTCAAGGCGTCCTCCGGGTCCGCCAGAAACAGTAAAATGTCGTCCGCATATAGCGCAATCTTCTCCTCAACACTCCCATATCTGAACCCAGGGACCTCATCAGACTGTCGAATCTTGGCGGCCAGTGGCTCCACAGCTAGAGCAAACAGAAGGGGCGACAGTGGGCATCCCTGCCTCGTACCTCTGGCCAACTTTATAGGCTGAGAAAGTTCCCCATTCACTCTGATTCTAGCTGTCGGTAGTGAATATAGCAGTTGAATCCATGACACAAATTGCGGTCCTATACCCATACACTTCAGCACCTGCCAGAGATATCCCCACTCCACACTGTCAAACGCCTTGTGGGCATCCAAGGACGCAACAACCCTCCGGCCACAATTGTCAGACTTCAGCTGCAGATTCATATACAGCCTCCGCAAATTGACCGCTGTAGACCTGTCAGGCATAAAGCCGGACTGATCCGAATGTACAAGGTTAGTAATGACTCTGGACAAACGGGAAGCTAACACCCTGGCCAAGAGCTTGACATCGATGGTTAACAAAGAGATTGGGCGATATGACTCAGGTTTCCCCAGATCCTTATCATCCTTCGGAATAACCGCTATAATGGCCTCCCTCATAGATGCTGGGAGATACCCCTGGCATCCAGCCTCCTCCAGTACTAACTTTAATCTGGGAATCAACACTTCCCCTAGACTTTTATAGATTTTGGCTGGTAACCCATCAACTCCAGGTGCCTTCCCATTGGCCATAGACTTCAGCGCTCGACTCAGTTCCTCCTCAGTGATAGGGGCATCAAGGCTCACCCTATCCTCCTCACTCAATTTCGGCAGACCCAGACTCTCCAAGAAAGTCTCCGTATCTCCGACTGACTCATTGACCCTGGAGGAATATAAGTCTGCGTAAAAGTCCGCAAAGACCTTTATAATTTCAGATGTTTCAGATATCCTGCTTCCACCATCAGAAACCAATGAGTGTACATGTGAGGTACTTCGCTGAGCAGAAGCTACCACCGATAGCATGTGGCCCGCTGTTTCTCCCTCCTGAAAATAAGTCACCCTTTGAAACTCCCGCTTCCTTTCAGCTTTTCCCAGCAGAATCTTCTCCATATGAGTTTGCGCTGTTCTCAACCTTTTCCCTGCAGCGGGAGTACCCAATACTACCATCTCGTCCTCTGCAGCCTTCAACTCCTCCACCGCCGCTCTCTCTGCCTCCCTCGTCTTCCGCTTACACCTACTAATATCTCTAAATAATAGCCCTCTCAGGTACGCCTTCATTGCATCCCAAACAGTTAGAGCATCCGTACTCCCATCATTTAATGCAAACAATTCCGTCACCTCCTTCCCTATACCTTCCAAGTCAATACTATGTAACCAGTTAGGATGGATCTTCCATTCTCTCCCGCCTGCGGTTCGTGTCCCCAACAACCTAACCTCCACCTCAATTGTGGTCCGAAAGGGCCCTCGGCAGATAAAGCACCTCCCCCACCATTGTGTCCAACAGGCGGTTACCCAGCGCCATATCAATTCTCGATAGCGTAGCATGCGCCGGTGAGTAGCACGAGTACCCTCTCTCCCCAACATGTCTAACTCTCCATAAATCAATCATGCCTATTTCACGCACATAGGTACCAAATGTTGTAGTGTGCCCCTCCGACCTGTTCTGGGTGTTCTTATTTTTATCCCAAAAGTCATCACAGATATTGTTCAAATCCCCAATAATTAAGAGTGGTAGTGGTTCCCATCGTTCCACCTTCTCCAACACCTCCCTGATCTTCTTACTTGAATATGGAGGTGGAATATACATTGCCGCGACACACACTCTCACTCCATATAATATACACTGTATCACCACATACTATCCCTCAGCATCCACGCATACCTTCACCTCTTCATACTGCACTCCCACTGGCACCAACACTGACACCCCCCTTGAGTACGTCGAAAAGGTAGAGTGATACCCCTTCTGAATCCATCGTCTATTTAGTACGTCCACCTTCTCCCGTATCAAGTGTGTCTCCAGCAAGCATATCATAGAGGCCCGTTGATCCTTTGCATACTGCAAGCTCGCAGCTCTCCTAGACTTATCCGCCAGACCTCTCACATTCCAACTCAGTATCTTAAAGCGGTCCCCTATTATGTGACTCATCATCTTTAGTTATGTCTTTACTCCCAGTTCTGAGCTGTCTAACTTCCCTCCCTTCCCTTACCCCTACCCCCCCTCCCCCACACTCCCCCCCAATACTATACATTCTGCCTCTTATCAAGAGTGGGGCACCATCACCCATTGCGAACACTCTTGTTAGCGTAACCTTCTCCTTCCGCCTCCCGCTACCGTTTATAACAGAATTCGGCGCAATTCTTAGAAGAACAAAATATTTCAACATGTATTAAATTACAACTGCAAGAAACTAAGTAAACTTTTAGTGCGCTGCACACCCTTCCTCCCTCGTACTTCTCCGCCGTATCAGCCCTCCCAGGGCGTTCCCTGCGTAATGCCCAGCTCCCCCCTCCAACCTTCACTTCTCAATTACCAATGTACTGTCAGTCAATCTCTTTTTCCTTTTTTAAAAAGTAAAATACCTCCCGACCAACCCATCCCGTATTTTCAGTCTCCTTTCCCTTTAAGCCTTTTAGCATTAAGATCTATCCACTGGGTAGCGTCCTCCGGCGTCTGGAAAAAATGAATCTTATCCAACGCCACCACTCTCAGTCGTGCCGGAAACATCATGGAGTATTGCACTCCCAGTTCCCTCAGCCGTCTCTTGATACCCGTGAACATCATCCGTTGTTTCTGTACCAGGGCAGAATAGTCGGGGTAGATAGCAATTCTTTGACCTCCAATTGTCAAATCCGTCATGTCTCTAGCCTTCCTCAGGATAATGTCTCTGTCTCTGTAGTTTAGGATTTTGGCAAGCATGGTACGGGGACTTGCACCAGGGACAGGTGGTTTCGGTGGGACCCAGTGGGCTCTCTCTACCGCAAATACTTTTGTCAGTGCTGCATCACCAAAGGTCTCAAGGAGCCAGCTTTCAATATACTCTGTGGGATTCCTCCCTTCAGTTTTTTCAGGGATACCCACTATACGAATGTTATTTCTTCTGGACCTATTCTCCAGATTCTCATTTTTTGCAGCTAGCTCCGATATTGCTTGAGCAAACTTCTTCTCCGCTTTCTGCAACTGCATTATATGATCTTCCGCAGTGCTCACTCTTTCTTCCACAGCCCCCACACGTTTGTCAATCTTCTGCAGGGCTGCATTTATCTGGGCTGTGTCCCCCTTGACCTCATGTAGCTGCTGGGTCAGGGACTGTTTGCATGATGACACCAGTGCAAAAACGTCTCCAAGGGTGGGCTCTGCTCCTGGCCCCTTATCTTCAGATCCCCCTACTACCACCGCCATGCTGCTATCCCTGCTCCCCTGCTGTACCTCCTGCTCCTCTGCTGGGCTTTCCTCCTCCTCTTCTGTGTCCGTGTCAGCTCCGGCGTCCTCCTCTGCTTTTCCTGCGTTCTCTTCGGCCTCCACTCTAGCAAACTGCTGGAGCTTGGCCGCCGCCGCCATTCTCTTCTGGCATGCAGCGTTCTCCTTTTCCGCCTTCTCCCTGGCGTCGGCGCCATCTTGGCCTGTCCCAGCCTCGCTGGCTCCGGCGTCTCTTTGCCTCCTCCTGGTCATATTTGCTGACCTCGGGGCCACCGCTGTTCACCACCGCACTCCCAGGACTCTCCTGCAGCCGGTAAGCACCGTGAATCGCCGCTCAGCTGCAGCTTATAAGGATAATTGCAACGTTAGCAGCGGGAGCGCTCTGCCGCGTGTCCGCTCACATGGGCATTCAGGCCACGCCCCCCTACATACTCACCATTACTTGTCACTTAGTTCCCTGAAGCCAGTGTCAACCTGTAAAAAATATGAAAACAACAAACAACTAATATACTCCTTGTCCGCATAAATCCACGAGTGTCCCACGACGATCTCCCGTGAAGAACGGCATCAGCTGATGCGACCGCTCTCCAGGGGCTCCAGGAACACAATGATGGGAGGAAGGTATCTTCCGCACTGTTTTCCTTCGCCGCTGTAAAAAAAATGTCCCTAGTCTCACTTTTAGCATTGCTGGGTGAGAAATTTCCCCACGCAGCAATTGCCATAAAGTGAGACTTTGTCCTAAGGTAACCTCTCAGTGATGCACTGCAGGAGCCATTGTCTCCGGTCAGTGTGTCACGGAGGGTCCTATAGAGCAGTGACATCACCCGATGTCACTGTTCTATAGGGGAGATCTTCGTGGGACCCTCGTTATTAATTGGACTACGGCGGACATGTAGTATACAGCTTATTATTTTACGTTTTTTGCAGGCGCTGAAGTATGGTAAGTATGGTTAAATGAAGAATACTAAAATACTTTTTTCTTAATGTGTGTGTTTTATTAACCCTTTCTTACTATTGGATTAATAATGGATAGGCGTCTAATTGACGCTTCTCCGTTATTAACCCAGCTTAATGTCACCTTACAATAGCAAGGTGACATTAACCCCTTATTACCTCATATCCCACCGCTACACGGGAGTGGGAAGAGAGGGGCTATGTGCCGAAATTGGTGCATCTTACAGATGCGCCATTTCTGGGGCGGCTGCGGCTGGTATTTGTAGCCGGGGAGGGGGGGCTATATCCATGTTGCATGCAGCGGGTCAGATCTGACTTTAGTCAGATTTGACATAATTTCAAGTGACATATTTTAAGTGTATCATCTGAAATATACCAGAAATAGTCCAGAAATCGGCCAGACGGTAAGACTAAACACTGTCATCTAATTTTACTTGCCTTTCCTTTTCACCCCTGCTCTTTAACCATGCTCACATTTCCCCCACTGTTTTTTCTCCACTAATCCTCACTCTCCTCCACTAACCCCACACCCTCAAACCACATAACTATCTCCCTCTCTCTCTTACCCCCCACCTCGCTTCATCTGCAGACCCGCTCTCTATCCTCAGACCTCTACCACCAAAATATAATATAAGCCAATCACTCTCCCTCACCCACCTGCTTCTTTCTCTGCTTATTCTCACTGCTGGCGACACATCCCCCAATCCTGCCCTCCCCGCCTCGTTCATCACTAAAGGTACCGTCACACTCAGCGACGCTGCAGTGATATAGACAACGAGCCGACCTAAACTAGATAGCTGGAGCGTCGCTGTTTAGGTCGCTGTAGAGACGTCAAACACAGCAACTGCAGAACGATGCAGGAGCGATCCAGTGATGTAACGGCGACTCACTTCTCGTTCTCGCTGGTTGTTAGCTCCATGTCAAACAGCCAGAGTGTACCGATCCGACACACATCTAGGGGCCCTATGCTCGTTGCTGGCGTCGTTGCTTTTGATGTCAAACATGACGATACACGCCGACCTGGCGACTAAATAAAGTTCTGGACTTCTAGCTCCAACCAGCGATGGCACAGCAGGATCCAGATCGCTGCTGCGTGTCAAACACAACGAGATCGCTATTCAGGACGCTGCAACGTCACGGATCGTTGTCGTTCTCTTTGCAAAGTTGCTGAGTGTGATGGTACCTTAATCCTCACCCCTATCCTTCTCACACTATGAGAAAATATCGAAAACCCCTGACACTTAAAATCTGTGCCACTGACACCCACCCCCCTGCTTCCTCTCTCTGGGGCACTTTGGAATGCCCGCTCTATATGCAACAAGCTCCACGTGATCCACGATCTCTTTACTTCCTGCAACCTTTCCTTCCTGGCCCTCACTGACACCTGGCTGACCCCCCCTGACACGGCCTCGCCTGCAGCACTGAGCTATGGTGGCCTCCAATTTACCCACACTTCTCGCTCTGGCAACAGACATGGTTGAGGAGTGGGTATCCTTCTTTCTAAAAACTGTTCCTTCAACCCTATCCAACCCCCACCCTCCCTTATCCTCCCTTCTTTCGAGGTTCACTCCGTCCGTATCTACTCTCCCTCTAATCTCCAAATGGCTGTCATATACCGACCACCGGGCTCAGCCACTGCCTTTATCGACCAATTCTCCGCCTGGCTCCTTCACTTTCTCTCTGCTGACATCCCCACCATCATCATGGGTGACTTTAATATCCCTACTGACACCCGCCAGCCAGCAGCCTCCAAGCTACTGGCCCTTACTTCATCCTTTGGACTCACTCAGTGGTCCTCCACAGCCACCCACACAGATGGACATACACTAGACCAGGGGTGTCAAACTGCATTCCTCGAGGGCTGCAAACAGGTCACGTTTTCAGGATTTCCTTGTACTGCACAGGTGATAATTTAATCACCTACACACATAATGATTGCAGCACCTTGTGCAATGCTAAGGAAATCTTGAAAACACACATGGTTTGCGGCCCTCGAGGAATGCAAATTGACACCCCTGCACTAGACCTCATCTTCACCAGCCTCTGTTCCTCAACTAATCTCACAACCTCTCCCTTTCCCCCTATCTGACCACCATCTACTCACCTTCTCATCCTTGTCCTCCTCACCTGCCCCCCATGTCCAGCCATTACCACATCCTCGCAGAAACCTCGCACATCTAGACATTCACAGAATCTCAGACTCTCTCCTACCCCTGTCCTCCATATCTTCACTCCACGACACGGATAGCGTCACCGCTTTCTATACCTCCACCCTCACATCAGCCATAGACTCAGTCGCCCTCTCATGCATGGCACAGTGCGACGAACCAATAGACAACCTTGGCATAACAATCTTACAAAAAAACTTCGACAAGCATCCAGGGTAGCGGAGCGGCGTTGGAAGAAAACACGCCTGCCAGACGACTTCACTGCTTTCAAACAAGCTACATTTGACTTCAAATTAGCCCTCACCTCTGCTAAACAGACCTATTTCACAAACCTTGTATCTTCACTATCCTACAGCCCAAAACAACTATTCAGCACATTTACCTCCCTCCTCCGCCCACCACTGCCACCTCCAATTCCCCTCATCTCCTCCGAGGACTTTGCCACCTTCTTCAAAAACAAGATCGACCAAACAAGGCAAACTCTAAATGTTACACGACCCCATCCACCCCATATACCAGGCCTCTGCCCTTCCCTAATAACCTTCCTCTCCAACATCACTGAAGGAGAGCTTACTCGCCTTTTTTCCAAATCGCACCTCACCACCTGTGCACTTGACCCCATCCCCTCCCACCTGCTCCCCAACCTCACTAACATGCTCATTCCATCCCTAACGCATCTCTCCAACCTATCGCTATCTTCCGGTACCTTCCCCTTGGCCTTCAAACATGCCACCATCACACCCATCCTCAAAAAAACTAACCTTGACCCAACTGCTATGCCCAGCTACCGCCCCATATTACTGCTCCTGTTTGCTTCAAAACTCCTTGAGCAACATGTCCATGCTCAAATTTCCTCCCACATCTCATCTAACTCTCTCCATGACAACCTCCAATCTGGCTTCCGCCCCCACCACTCCACCGAAACTGCCCTGATAAAAATTACTAATGACTTACTCACAGCCAAAGCTAACAGACAGTTCTCCATCCTCCTCCTTCTTGACCTGTCCTCTGCTTTCGACACAGTCGATCACTGCCTACTGCTACAGATTCTTTCTTCCCTTGGCATTTAGACCTTGCCCTGTCATGGATTGCCTCATACCTTTCCGACCGCACATTTAGCGTTTCCCACTCCCACACCACCTCCTCATCCCGCCCTCTCTCTGTTGGAGTCCCTCAAGGCTCTGCCCTAGGGCCCCTACTTTTTTCAGACTATACCCTTGGCCTAGGACAACTCATAAAGTCCCATGGCTTCCATTACCACCTGTATACGGATGACACTCAGATCTACCTCTCTGGCCCAGATGTCACCTCTCTGCTGTCCAGAATCACGAAGTGTCTGTCAGCCATATCCTCCTTCTTCACCTCTCGCTTCCTAAAACTCAATGTAGACAAAACCGAACTCATCATCTTTCCCCCATCTCACGTATCCCCCCTACCTGACCTATCTCTTATGGTAAACGGCATCACGCTCTCTCCCGCACCTGAAATCTGCTGCCTCGGGGTAACTCTCGACTCTGCCCTGTCCTTCAAACAGCACGTCCAAACTCTTGCCACCTCCTGTCGCCTCCAACTCAAAAATATTGCCAGAATCCGTTCCTTCCTCAGCCCACATATATACCTGTATGTCATCTCTTCTGTATATCATCTCATCCTATATATAGTATATACCTGTATGTCATCTCCTGTATATAGAATATACCTGTATGTCATCTCCCCTGTATATAGTATATACCTGCTGTATGTCCACTCCTCCTCTATACCTATGTGTCATCTCCTCTTTTATATAGTATATACCTGTATGTCATCTCCTCCTATATATAGTATATACGTGTGTCATCTCCTTCTGTATATAGTATATACCTGTGTGTCATCTGTGACGGGGTGTACGGCAGAGCAAGAAGGGGCAACAGGCCAAGGGATGATTCCACAGATTTATTATCAAGAACGCTGGAACAACACATGCAGGTAGATCTACAGAGTCCACAATTAGTCCAACGGAACAGGTTCGGGGGCACCTCCCGATAATCCTTGTGCCAGGTAACAAAGCAATAGTCCACACGAGTCCAAGGGATCCCAAAACAATTTCACGAACGACGAGATATGTCCTCAGCTCAAGTCTCGCCCCGTTCGCTTCCGCAGTCCCAGATGGACATGGGGGTCTTGCCTCAGCTAAGAATCCCCACTCCTTCTCCTTCAAGGATCAACTCACATCTGATCTCAAAATAAGAATGGATTGTCTGAGCTCCTGGGATCCGCCCATGAAGGGGGGTAGGGGTCACACCTTCTATTCAATGGTTGGGTCCACCAGAAGATTCTAGACTGGTGGGCTCCAAGTAGTCTATGCAGTATGTACATTTGACTAGCCACCTGCTGTGAGGAAGAATGGCTATTCCTCCACTAGTGATGTTGACAAAGCTTAATTACATTATAGCTTAGGGCTGCAAGTATTGGGGGAAGGAGACATATTGTTACAGGTGATCTCCCAGCACAAGAAAATACATAAATTACAGCTAATAGAAACCAGTGAACAGTTACATGCATCAAATGGCATATTCAAATACAGGACAGGGCAAAAGTACATATTATGACAATCATCTGCTCCTGTATATAGTATATACCTGTGTGTCATCTCCTCCTGTATATAGTATATACCTGTGTGTCATCTCTCCTGTATATAGTACTAAATTGGCAGCCTGATAAATCCCCAGCCAACAGGAAGCCCTCCCCCCTGGCAGTATATATTAGCTCACACATACACATAATAGAGAGGTCATGTGACTGACAGCTGCCGTATTTCCTATATGGTACATTTGTTGCTCTTGTAGTTTGTCTGCTTATTAATCAGATTTTTATTTTTGAAGGATAATACCAGGCTTGTGTGTGTTTTAGGGTGAGTTTCATGTGTCAAGTTGTGTGTGTTGAGTTGCGTGTGGCGACATGCATGTAGCGACTTTTGTGAGATGAGTTTTGTGTGGCGACATGCGTGTAGCAATTTTTTGTGTGTCGAGTTGCATGTGACAGGTTAGTGTAGCAAGTTGGGTGCAGCAAGTTTTGAGCATGGCGAATTTTGCGCGTGGCCAGTTTTATGTGTGGTGCGTTTTGAGTATGTGCAAGTTTTGAGTGAGGCAACTTTTGCATGTGTTGCAACTTTTGTGCATGTTGCAATTTTTCCGCGTGTGCAAGTTTTGCGTGTGGCGAGTTTTCCATGAGGTGAGTTTTGCACATGTGGCGAGTTTTGCGTGAGCCTAGTTTTGCATGTGGCGAGTTTTGAGCAGCGACTTTTGTGTTTCGACTTATATGTGGCGAGGTTGGTGTATGTGTGGTGAAATGTGTGCTAAGGGTGGTATATGCGTTCAAGCACGTGGTAGTTTGTGGCGCCTTTTGTGTGTGTGTTCATATCCCCATGTGTGGTGAATATCCCATGTCGGGGCCCCATCTCAGCATCTGTACGGTATATACTCTTTGGTGCCATCGCTCTCATACTTTAAGTCCCCCTTGTTCACATCTGGCAGCTGTCAATTTGCCTCCAACACTTTTCCTTTCACTTTTTCCCCATTATGTAGATAGGGGCAAAATTGTTTGGTGAATTGGAAAGCGCAGGGTTAAAATTTCACCTCACAATGTAGGCTATGACGCTCTCAGAGTCCAGACGTGTGACTGTGCAAAATTATGTGGCTGTAGCTGCGACGGTGCAGATGCCAATCCCGGACATACACACACACACACACACACACACACACACACACACACACACACACACACACACACACACACACACATTCAGCTTTATATATTAGATGGAAAAAAACATTTTTTGATGGCAACTTCCCTTTAACTTAATATTTAGCTGCACAACCTTTTGAGGCAATCACTGCAATGAAACAATTCCTGTAACTGTCAATGAGACTTCTGCACATCTCGACAGGTATTTTGGCCGCTCCTCAAGAGCAAACTGCTCCAGTCGTCTCGTGTTTGAAGGTTGCCTTTTCCAGAAGGCATGTTTCAGCTCTTTCCAAATATGCTCAATAGGATTTAGGTCAGGGCTCATAGAAGGCCACTTCAGAATAGTCCAATGTTTCCCTCTTAGCCATTCCTGGGTGTTTTTAGCTGTGTGTTTTGGGTCATTATCCTGTTGCAAGACCCATGACCTGCGACTGAGACCAAGCCTTCTGACACTGGGCAGCACATTTCTCTCTACAATCCCTTGATCGTCTTGAGATTTCTTTGCACCCTGCACAGATTCTAGACATCCTGTGCCAAATGCAGCAAAGCAGCCCCAGAACATAACAGAGCCTCCTCCATGTTTCACAGTAGGGACAGTGTTCTTTTCTTGATATGCTTCATTTTTCCCTCTGTGAACATAGAGCTGATGTGCCTTGCCAAAAAGTTCCATTTTTGTCTCATATATCCATAGGACATTCTCCCAGAAGCTTTATGGCTTGTCAACATGTAGTTTGACAAATTCCAGTCTGGCTTTTTTATGATTGGTTTTCAACAATGGTGTCCTCCTTGGTCATCTCCCATGAAGCCCACTTTGGGTCATACAACGACAGATGGTGCGATCTGACACTGATATTCCTTGAGCTTGAGTTCACCTTTAACCCCTTTACCCCCAAGGGTGGTTTCAACGTCAATGACCAGGCCAATTTTTACAATTCTGACCACTGTCCCTTTATGAGGTTATAACTCTGGAACACTTCAACGGATCCTAGTGATTCTGACAATGTTTTCTCGTGACATATTGTACTTCATGATAGAGATAAAATTTCTTTGATATTACCTGCGTTTATTTGTGAAAAACGGAAATTTGGTGAAAATTTGGAAAATTTTGCAATTTTCCAACTTTGAATTTTTATGCAATTAAATCACAGAGATTTATCACACAAAATACTTAATAAGTAACATTTCCCACATGTCTACTTTACATCAGCACAATTTTGGAACCAACTTTTTTTTTGTTAGGGAGTTATAAGGGTTAAAAGTTGACCAGCAATTTCTTATTTTTACAACACCTTTTTTTTTTTAGGGACCACATCTCATTTGAAGTCATTTTGAGGGGTCTATATGATAGAAAATACCCAAGTGTGACACCATTCTAAAAACTGCACGCCTCAAGGTGCTCAAAACCATATACAAGAAGTTTATTAACCCTTCTGGTGCTTCACAGGAATTTTTGGAATGTCTAAATAAAAATGAACATTTAACTTTGTTTCACAAAAAATTTACTTCAGCTCCAATTTGTTTTATTTTACCAAAGGTAACAGGAGAAAATGGACCCAAAAAGTTGTTGTACAATTTGTCCTGAATATGCTGATACCCCATATGTGGGGGTAAACCAATGTTTGGGCGCATGGGAGAGCTCGGAAGGGAAGGAGCGCCGTTTGACTTTTCAATGCAAAATTGACAGGAATTTAGATGGGACACCATGTGTTGTGAATTCTGTGGCAGAGCTCCCTCCTGTGGTCACAAGTGGTACTTCGGCTGATTCTGTCTGTGAGCTTCCGTTGGTGGAGGAGAGTGGTACTGCGGCTTCTGAGTTTCCTTCCTCAGGTGATGTGGTGAAGTCGTTAGGTGCTGCTCTATTTAACTCCACCTGGTGCTCTGATCCTGGCCTCCAGTCAATGTTCTAGTATAGGACTTGCTTCCTCCTGGATCGTTCCTGTGGCCTGCTGCTCTGCATAGCTAAGTTCCGCTTTTGTTATTTTGTTTGCTGTTTTTTCCTGTCCAGCTTGCGTATTTGTTTTTTCTTGCTTGCTGGAAGCTCTGGGACGCAGAGGGTGTACCTCCGTGTCGTTAGTTCGGTACGGAGGGTCTTTTTGCCCCCTTTGCGTGGTGGTTTGTAGGGTTTTGTGTTGACCGCAAAGTTATCTTTCCTATCCTCGCTCTGTTCAGAAAGTCGGGCCTCACTTTGCTAAATCTATTTCATCTCTACGTTTGTCTTTTCATCTTAACTCACAGTCATTATATGTGGGGGCTGCCATTTCCTTTGGGGTATTTCCTTGAGGCAAGGTAGGCTTATTTTCTATCTACAGGCTAGCTAGTTTCTCAGGCTGTGCCGAGTTGCATAGGGAGCGTTAGGCGCAATCCACGGCTGCCTCTAGTGTGTGTTGGAGAGGATTAGGGATTGCGGTCAGCAGAGTTTCCACATCTCAGAGCTCGTTCTATGTTTTTGAGTTATTGTCAGGTCACTGTATGTGCTCTGGCTTCTATGTCCATTGTGGTACTGAATTGCCTTATCATAACAGTACTGGAGACCAGGATCAGAGCACCAGGTGGAGTTAAATAGAGCAGCACCTAACGACTTCACCACATCACCTGAGGAAGGAAACTCAGAAGCTGCAGTACCACTCTCCTCCACCAACGGAAGCTCACAGACAGAATCAGCCGAAGTACCACTTGTGACAACAGGAGGGAGCTCTGCCACAGAATTCACAACAGTGGTCCGGATGAGATTGAGATTTACCGTCAGAAATTTAGAAGGTGGTCCGTGCTCACTCAATGGAATGAAGGTGCGCTCGCAGCTATTTTCAGAAAGGGTCTCTCTGAAGCCCTTAAGGATGTCATGGTGGGATTTCCTATGCCTGCGGGCCTAAATGAGTCTATGTCTCTGGCCATTCAGATCGGTCGACGCTTGCGTGAGCGTAAATCTGTGCACCATTTGGCGGTATTATCTGAGCATAAACCTGAGCCTATGCAGTGCGATAGGACTTTGACCAGAGTTGAACGGCAAGAACACAGACATCGGAATGGGCTATGTTTTTACTGTGGTGATTCCACTCATGCTATCTCCGATTGTCCTAAGCGCACTAAGCGGTTCGCTAGGTCTGCCACCATTGGTACAGTACAGTCAAAATTTATTTTGTCCGTTACTTTGATCTGCTCTTTGTCATCCTATTCTGTCATGGCATTTGTGGATTCAGGCGCTGCCCTGAATTTGATGGACTTGGAGTATGCCAGGTGTTGTGGGTTTTTCTTGGAGCCCTTGCAGTGTCCTATTCCACTGAGAGGAATTGATGCTACGCCTTTGGCCAAGAATAATCCTCAGTATTGGACCCAGCTGACCATGTTCATGGCTCCTGCACATCAGGAGGATATTCGCTTTCTGGTGTTGCATAATCTGCATGATGTGGTCGTGTTGGGGTTGCCATGGCTACAGGTCCATAATCCAGTATTAGATTGGAAATCCATGTCTGTGTCCAGCTGGGGTTGTCAGGGGGTACATGGTGATGTCCCATTCCTGTCTATTTCATCATCCACCCCTTCTGAGGTCCCAGAGTTCTTGTCTGATTACCGGGATGTATTTGATGAGCCCAAGTCCGATGCCCTACCTCCGCATAGGGATTGTGATTGTGCTATCGATTTGATTCCTGGTAGTAAATTTCCAAAAGGGCGACTGTTTAATTTATCTGTACCTGAGCACGCCGCTATGCGGAGTTACGTGAAGGAGTCCTTGGAGAAGGGGCACATTCGCCCGTCATCGTCGCCATTGGGAGCGGGGTTCTTTTTTGTGGCCAAGAAGGATGGTTCGCTGAGACCTTGTATAGATTACCGCCTTCTAAATAAGATCACGGTCAAATTTCAGTACCCCTTGCCGCTGTTATCTGATTTGTTTTCTCGGATTAAGGGGGCTAGATGGTTCACCAAGATGGATCTTCGTGGTGCATATAATCTTGTGCGTATAAAGCGAGGCGATGAATGGAAAACTGCATTTAATACACCCGAGGGCCATTTTGAATACCTAGTTATGCCATTCGGACTTGCCAATGCTCCATCAGTGTTTCAATCCTTTATGCATGACATCTTCCGAGAGTACCTGGATAAATTCCTGATTGTGTACTTGGATGATATTTTGGTCTTCTCGGATGATTGGGAGTCTCATGTGAAGCAGGTCAGAACGGTGTTTCAGGTCCTGCGTGCTAATTCTTTGTTTGTGAAGGGATCAAAGTGTCTTTTTGGTGTTCAGAAGGTTTCATTTTTGGGGTTCATTTTTTCCCCTTCTACTATCGAGATGGATCCTGTTAAGGTCCAAGCCATCCATGATTGGACTCAGCCGACATCTCTGAAAAGTCTGCAAAAGTTCCTGGGCTTTGCTAATTTTTATCGTCGCTTCATCTGCAATTTTTCTCGTATTGCTAAACCATTGACCGATTTGACCAAGAAGGGTGCTGATGTGGTCAATTGGTCTTCTGCTGCTGTGGAAGCTTTTCAAGAGTTGAAGCATCGTTTTTCTTCTGCCCCTGTGTTATGTCAGCCAGATGTTTCGCTTCCGTTCCAGTTCGAGGTTGATGCTTCTGAAATTGGAGCGGGGGCTGTTTTGTCGCAGAGAAGTTCTGATTGCTCGGTGATGAAACCATGCGCCTTCTTTTCCAGGAAGTTTTCGCCTGCTGAGCGAAATTATGATGTCGGCAATCGAGAGTTGCTGGCCATGAAGTGGGCATTCGAGGAGTGGCGTCATTGGCTTGAAGGAGCTAAGCATCACGTGGTGGTCTTGACTGATCATAAGAACTTGACTTATCTCGAGTCTGCCAAACGGTTGAATCCTAGACAGGCTCGCTGGTCGCTGTTTTTCTCCCGTTTCGACTTTGTGGTTTCGTACCTTCCGGGCTCTAAAAATTTGAAGCCGGATGCCCTGTCTAGGAGTTTTGTGCCCGACTCTCCGGGTTTATCTGAGCCGGCGGGTATTCTCAAAGAGGGAGTAATTGTGTCTGCCATCTCCCCTGATTTGCGGCGGGTGCTGCAAAAATTTCAGGCTAATAAACCTGATCGTTGCCCAGCGGAGAAACTGTTTGTCCCTGATAGGTGGACGAATAGAGTTATCTCTGAGGTTCATTGTTCGGTGCTGCAAAAATTTCAGGCTAATAAACCTGATCGTTGCCCAGCGGAGAAACTGTTTGTCCCTGATAGGTGGACGAATAGAGTTATCTCTGAACTTCATTGTTCGGTGTTGGCTGGTCATCCTGGAATCTTTGGTACCAGAGAGTTAGTGGCTAGATCCTTTTGGTGGCCATCTCTGTCACGGGATGTGCGCTCTTTTGTGCAGTCCTGTGGGATTTGTGCTCGGGCTAAGCCCTGCTGTTCTTGTGCCAGTTGGTTGCTTTTGCCCTTGCCGGCCCCCCACATATAATGACTGTGAGTAAGATGAAGAGACAAACGTAGGGATGAAATAGATTCAGCAAAGTGAGGCCCGATATTCTAGACAGAACGAGGATAGGAAAGATAACTTTGCGGTCTACACAAAACCCTAAAGAAAACCACGCAAAGGGGGCAAAAAGACCCTCCGTACCGAACTAACGGCACGGAGGTACACCCCTTGCGTCTCAGAGCTTCCAGCAAAACAAATAGACAAGCTGGACAGAAAAAATAGCAACAAATAGCAAAGAAGCACTTAGCTATGCAGAGCAGCAGGCCACAGGAATGATCCAGAGATACACAAGTCCAACACTGGAACATTGACAGGAAGCATGGATCAAAGCATTAGGTGGAGTTAAGTAGAGAAGCAGCTAACGAGCTCACCAGATCACCTGAGGGAGGAAACTCAGAAGCTGCAGTACCACTTTCCTCCACAAACGGAAGCTCCCAGAGAGAATCAGCCGAAGTACCACTTGTGACCACAGGAGTGAACTCTGCCACAGAATTCACAACAGTACCCACCCCCTTGAGGAGGGGTCACCGAACCCTCACCAGAACCCTCAGGCCGACCAGGATGAGCCACATGAAAGGTAAGAACAAGATCGGGAGCATGGACATCAGAAGCAAAAACCCAGGAATTATCTTCCTGAGCATAACCCTTCCATTTAACCAGATACTGGAGTTTCCGTCTTGAAACACGAGAATCCAAAATCTTCTCCACAATATACTCCAATTCCCCCTCCACCAAAACCGGGGCAGGAGGCTCAACAGATGGAACCATAGGTGCCACGTATCTCCGCAACAATGACCTATGGAATACGTTATGTATGGAAAAAGAATCTGGGAGGGTCAGACGAAAAGACACAGGATTAAGAACCTCAGAAATCCTATACGGACCAATAGAACGAGGTTTAAACTTAGGAGAGGAAACCTTCATATGAATATGACGAGAAGATAACCAAACCAGATCCCCAACACGAAGTCGGGGACCCACACGGCGTCTGCGATTAGCGAAAAGTTGAGCCTTCTCCTGGGACAAGGTCAAATTGTCCACTACCTGAGTCCAAATCTGCTGCAACCTGTCCACCACAGTATCCACACCAGGACAGTCCGAAGACTCAACCTGTCCCGAAGAGAAACGAGGATGGAACCCAGAATTGCAGAAAAACGGCGAAACCAAGGTAGCCGAGCTGGCCTGATTATTAAGGGCGAACTCAGCCAAAGGCAAAAAGGACACCGAGTCATCCTGATCAGCAGAAACAAAGCATCTCAGATATGTTTCCAAGGTCTGATTGGTTCGTTCGGTCTGGCCATTAGTCTGAGGATGGAAAGCCGAGGAAAAAGACAAGTCAATGCCCATCCTACCACAAAAGGCTCGCCAAAACCTCAAAACAAACTGGGAACCTCTGTCAGAAACAATATTCTCTGGAATGCCATGCAAACGAACCACATGCTGGAAGAACAAAGGCACCAAATCAGAGGAGGAAGGCAATTTAGACAAGGGTACCAGATGGACCATCTTAGAAAAGCGATCACAGACCACCCAAATGACTGACATCTTTTGAGAAACGGGAAGGTCAGAAATAAAATCCATAGAGATATGTGTCCAAGGCCTCTTCGGGACCGGCAAGGTCAAAAGCAACCCACTGGCACGAGAACAGCAGGGCTTAGCCCGAGCACAAATCCCACAGGACTGCACAAAAGTACGCACATCCCGCCACAGAGACGGCCACCAAAAGGATCTAGCCACTAACTCTCTGGTACCAAAGATTCCAGGATGACCAGCCAACACCGAACAATGAAGTTCAGAGATAACTCTATTCGTCCACCTATCAGGGACAAACAGTTTCTCCGCTGGGCAACGATCAGGTTTATTAGCCTGAAATTTTTGCAGCACCCGCCGCAAATCAGGGGAGATGGCAGACACAATTACTCCTTCCTTGAGGATACCCGCCGGCTCAGATAAACCCGGAGAGTCGGGCACAAAACTCCTAGACAGAGCATCCGCCTTCACATTTTTAGAGCCCGGAAGGTACGAAATCACAAAGTCAAAACGGGCAAAAAACAACGACCAACGAGCTTGTCTAGGATTCAAGCGCTTGGCAGACTCGAGATTAGTCAAGTTCTTATGATCAGTCAATACCACCACGCGATGCCCACTTCATGGCCAGCAACTCTCGGTTGCCCACATCATAATTTCGCTCAGCAGGCGAAAACTTCCTGGAAAAGAAAGCGCATGGTTTCATCACTGAGCAACCAGGACCTCTCTGTGACAAAACAGCCCCTGCTCCAATCTCAGAAGCATCAACCTCGACCTGGAACGGAAGAGAAACATCTGGTTGACACAACACAGGGGCAGAAGAAAAACGACGCTTCAACTCCTGAAAAGCCTTCACAGCAGCAGAAGACCAATTGACCAAATCAGCACCCTTCTTGGTCAAATCGGTCAATGGTTTGGCAACACTAGAAAAATTGCAGATGAAGCGACGATAAAAATTAGCAAAGCCCAGGAACTTTTGCAGACTTTTCAGAGATGTCGGCTGAGTCCAATCATGGATGGCTTGGACCTTAACCGGATCCATCTCGATAGTAGAAGGGGAAAAGATGAACCCCAAAAATGAAACCTTCTGCACACCAAAGAGACACTTTGATCCCTTCACAAACAAAGAATTAGCACGCAGGACCTGAAAAACCGTTCTGACCTGCTTCACATGAGACTCCCAATCATCCGAGAAGATCAAAATGTCATCCAAGTAAACAATCAGGAATTTATCCAGGTACTCACGGAAGATGTCATGCATAAAGGATTGAAACACTGATGGAGCATTGGCAAGTTCGAACGGCAGCACTAGATACTCAAAATGACCCTCGGGCGTATTAAATGCAGTTTTCCATTCATCGCCTTGCCTGATTCTCACCAGATTATACGCACCACGAAGATCTATCTTAGTGAACCAACTAGCCCCCTTAATCCGAGCAAACAAATCAGATAACAATGGCAAGGGGTACTGAAATTTAACAGTGATCTTATTAAGAAGGCGATAATTTATACACGGTCTCAGCGAACCATCCTTCTTGGCTACAAAAAAGAACCCTGCTCCTAATGGCGACGATGACGGGCGAATATGCCCCTTCTCCAGGGATTCCTTCACATAACTGCGCATAGCGGTGTGCTCAGGCACGGATACATTAAACAGTCGACCTTTTGGGAATTTACTACCAGGAATCAAATTGATAGCACAATCACAATCCCTATGCGGAGGTAGGGCATCGGACTTGGGCTCATCAAATACATCCCGGTAATCAGACAAGAACTCTGGAACCTCAGAAGGGATGGATGACGAAATTGACAGAAATGGAACATCACCATGTACCCCCTGACAACCCCAGCTGGACACCAACATGGAATTCCAATCCAATACTGGATTATGGGCTTGTAGCCATGGCAACCCCAACACGACCACATCATGCAGATTATGCAACACCAGAAAGCGAATAACCTCCTGATGTGCAGGAGCCATGCACATGGTCAGCTGGGTCCAGTATTGAGGCTTATTCTTGGCCAAAGGTGTAGCATCAATTCCTCTCAATGGAATAGGACACTGCAAGGGCTCCAAGAAAAACCCACAACGTTTAGCATAATCCAAGTCCATCAAATTCAGGGCAGCGCCTGAATCCACAAACGCCATGACAGAATACGACGACAAGGAGCATATCAAGGAAACGGACAGAAGAAATTTTGACTGTACAGTAGCAATGGCGGCAGACCTAGCGAACCGCTTAGTGCGCTTAGGACAATCAGAGATAGCATGAGTGGAATCACCACAGTAGAAATACAGCCCATTCAGACGTCTGTGTTCTTGCCGTTCAACTCTGGTCATAGTCCTATCGCACTGCATAGGCTCAGGTTTAATCTCAGGTAATACCGCCAAATGGTGAACAGATTTATGCTCACGCAAGCGTCGACCGATCTGAATGGCCAAAGACATAGACTCATTCAAACCAGCGGGCATAGGAAATCCCACCATGACATCCTTAATGGCTTCAGAGAGACCCTTTCTGAAAATGGCTGCAAGCGCAGATTCATTCCATTGAGTGAGCACGGACCATTTTCTAAATTTCTGGCAATATAGCTCTATCTCATCCTGAGCCTGACAAAGAGCCAGCAAATTCTTTTCTGCCTGATCTACTGAATTAGGCTCATCGTACAGCAATCCGAGCGCCAGGAAAAACGCATCGATATTACTTAATGCAGGATCTCCTGACGCAAGAGAAAATGCCCAGTCCTGAGGGTCGCCACGCAAAAAAGAAATGACGATCCTAACCTGTTGCGCTGGGTCACCAGAAGAGCGAGGTTTCAAAGCCAGAAACAGTTTACAATTATTCTTGAAACTCAGAAATTTAGTTCTATCTCCAAAAAACAAATCTGGAATAGGAATTCTCGGTTCTAACAAAGAATTCTGAACCACAAAATTTTGAATATCTTGAACTCTTGCCGTGAGCTGATCTACACATGAAGACAGACCTTTAATGTCCATTGTAACACCTGTGTCCTGAAGCACCCAAATGTCTAGGGGAAAAAAAAGACAAATCACAGTGCAAAGGAAAAAAAATGGTCTCAGAACTTCTTTTTTCCCTCTATTGAGAATCATTAGTACTTTTGGCTTCCTGTACTGTTGTGATAGGCAATTCAGTAACACAATGTACATAGCGATCAGAGCACATACAGTGATCTGACAATAACCCAAAATAATAAAACGAGCTCTGAGACGTGGGAACTCTGCAGACCGCAATTCCTGATCCTCTCCAAACACAACTAGAGGCAGATGTGGATTGCGCCTAACTCTGCCTATGCAACTCGGCACAGCCTGAGAAACTAACTAGCCTGAAGATAGAAAAATAAGCCTACCTTGCCTCAGAGAAATACCCCAAAGGAAAAGGCAGCCCCCCACATATAATGACTGTGAGTAAGATGAAGAGACAAACGTAGGGATGAAATAGATTCAGCAAAGTGAGGCCCGATATTCTAGACAGAACGAGGATAGGAAAGATAACTTTGCGGTCTACACAAAACCCTAAAGAAAACCACGCAAAGGGGGCAAAAAGACCCTCCGTACCGAACTAACGGCACGGAGGTACACCCCTTGCGTCTCAGAGCTTCCAGCAAAACAAATAGACAAGCTGGACAGAAAAAATAGCAACAAATAGCAAAGAAGCACTTAGCTATGCAGAGCAGCAGGCCACAGGAATGATCCAGAGATACACAAGTCCAACACTGGAACATTGACAGGAAGCATGGATCAAAGCATTAGGTGGAGTTAAGTAGAGAAGCAGCTAACGAGCTCACCAGATCACCTGAGGGAGGAAACTCAGAAGCTGCAGTACCACTTTCCTCCACAAACGGAAGCTCCCAGAGAGAATCAGCCGAAGTACCACTTGTGACAACAGGAGTGAACTCTGCCACAGAATTCACAACATCCTGCATGTGGTTCGTTTACATGGCATTCCGGAGAATATCGTTTCTGACAGAGGTTCCCAGTTTGTTTCAAGGTTTTGGCGAGCCTTTTGTGCTAGGATGGGCATTGACTTGTCTTTTTCATCGGCTTTCCATCCTCAGACTAATGGCCAGACCGAACGAACCAATCAGACCTTGGAAACATATCTGAGATGCTTTGTTTCTGCTGATCAGGATGACTGGGTGTCCTTTTTGCCTTTGGCTGAGTTCGCCCTCGCCTTTTTTCTGCAACTCTGGGTTCCATCCTTGTTTCTCTTCAGGGCAGGTTGAGTCTCGGACTGTCCTGGTGTGGATACTGTGGTGGACAGGTTGCAGCAGATCTGGACTCATGTAGTGGACAATTTGACCTTGTCCCAGGAGAAGGCTCAACGTTTTGCTAATCGCAGACGCTGTGTGGGTCCCCGACTTCGTGTTGGGGATTTGGTTTGGTTGTCATCTCGTCATATTCCTATGAAGGTTTCCTCTCCTAAACTTAAGCCTCGTTTCATTGGTCCGTATAGGATTTCTGAGGTTCTTAATCCGGTGTCTTTTCGTTTGACCCTTCCAGATTCTTTTTCCATCCATAACGTTTTCCATAGGTCATTGTTGCGGAGATACGTGGCACCTATGGTTCCATCTGTTGATCCTCCTGCCCCGGTTTTGGTGGAGGGGGAGTTGGACTATATTGTGGAGAAGATTTTGGATTCTCGTGTTTCGAGACGGAAACTCCAGTATCTGGTTAAGAGGAAGGGTTATGCTCAGGAAGATAATTCCTGGGTCTTTGCCTCTGATGTCCATGCTCCCGATCTTGTTCGTGCCTTTCATATGGCTCATCCTGGTCATCCTGGGGGCTCTGGTGAGGGTTCGGTGACCCCTCCTCAAGGGGGGGTACTGTTGTGAATTCTGTGGCAGAGCTCCCTCCTGTGGTCACAAGTGGTACTTCGGCTGATTCTGTCTGTGAGCTTCCGTTGGTGGAGGAGAGTGGTACTGCGGCTTCTGAGTTTCCTTCCTCAGGTGATGTGGTGAAGTCGTTAGGTGCTGCTCTATTTAACTCCACCTGGTGCTCTGATCCTGGCCTCCAGTCAATGTTCTAGTATAGGACTTGCTTCCTCCTGGATCGTTCCTGTGGCCTGCTGCTCTGCATAGCTAAGTTCCGCTTTTGTTATTTTGTTTGCTGTTTTTTCCTGTCCAGCTTGCGTATTTGTTTTTTCTTGCTTGCTGGAAGCTCTGGGACGCAGAGGGTGTACCTCCGTGTCGTTAGTTCGGTACGGAGGGTCTTTTTGCCCCCTTTGCGTGGTGGTTTGTAGGGTTTTGTGTTGACCGCAAAGTTATCTTTCCTATCCTCGCTCTGTTCAGAAAGTCGGGCCTCACTTTGCTAAATCTATTTCATCTCTACGTTTGTCTTTTCATCTTAACTCACAGTCATTATATGTGGGGGCTGCCTTTTCCTTTGGGGTATTTCCTTGAGGCAAGGTAGGCTTATTTTCTATCTTCTGGCTAGCTAGTTTCTCAGGCTGTGCCGAGTTGCATAGGGAGCGTTAGGCGCAATCCACGGCTGCCTCTAGTGTGTGTTGGAGAGGATTAGGGATTGCGGTCAGCAGAGTTTCCACGTCTCAGAGCTCGTTCTATGTTTTTGGGTTATTGTCAGGTCACTGTATGTGCTCTGGCTTCTATGTCCATTGTGGTACTGAATTGCCTTATCATAACAGCCATGTTGCGTTTGGAGAGCCACTGATGTGCTTAAACATTGAAACCCCCCACAAGTGACACCATTTTGGAAAGTAGACCCCCTAAGGAACTTATCTAGATGTATGGTGAGCACTTTGACCCACCAAGTGCTTCACAGAAGTTTATACTGCAGGACCGTAAAAATAAAAAATCATATTTTTTCACAAAAATCATATTTTGCCCCCAATTTTTCATTTTCCCAAGGGTAAGAGAAGAAATTGGACCCCAAAAGTTGTTGTCCAATTTGTCCTGAGTACGCTGATACCCCATATGTGGGGGGGAACCACCGTTTGGGTGCATGGGAAGGCTCGGAAGGGAAGGAGCATCTTTTTGGAATGCAGACTTAGATGGATTGGTCTGCAGGCGTCACATTGCGTTTGCAGAACCCCTAATGTACCTAAACAGTAGAAATCCCCCACAAGTGACCCCATATTGGAAACTAGACGCCCCAAGGAACTTATCTAGATGTGTTGTGAGAACTTTGAACCCCCAAGTGTTTCACTACAGTTTATAACGCAGAGCCGTGAAAATAAAAAATCTTTTTTTTTCCCATAAAAATTATTTTTTAGCCCCCAGTATTGCATTTTCCCAAGGGTAACAGGAGAAATTGGACCCCAAAGTTGTTGTCCAATTTGTCCTGACTACGCTGATACCCCATATGTTGGGGTAAACCCCTGTTTGGGCGCAAGGGAGAGCTTGGAATGGAAGGAGCACTGTTTTACTTTTTCAACGCAGAATTGGCTGGAATTGAGATCGGACGCCATGTCGCGTTTGGAGAGACCCTGATGTGCCTAAACAATGGAAACCTCCCAATTATAACTGAAACCCTAATCCAAACACACCCCTAATCTCAACGGTAACCCTAACCACATCCATAACCCTGACACACCCCTAACCCTAATCCCAACCCTATTCTCAACTGTAAATGTAATCCAAACCCTAACCCTAACTTTAGCACCAACCCTAACTGTAGCCCTAACCCTAGCCCTGACCCTAACCCTAGCCCTAACCCTAGCCCTAACCCTAGCCCTAATGAGAAAATGGAAATAAATAAATGTTTTAAATTTTTCCCTAACTAAGGGGGTGATGAAGGGGGGTTTGATTTACTTTTATAGCGGGTTTTTTAGCGGATTTTTATGATTGGCAGCTGTCACACACTGAAAGACGCTTTTTATTGCAAAAAATATTTTTTGCGTTACCACATTTTGAGAGCTATATTTTTTCCATATTTGAGTCCACTGAGTCATGCGAGGTCTTGTTTTTTGCGGGACGAGTTGATGTTTTTATTGGTATCATTTTCGGGCACGTGACATTTTTTGATCGCTTTTTATTCCGATTTTTGTGAGGCAGAATGACCAAAAACCAGCTATTCATGAATTTCTTTTGGGGGAGGCGTTTATACCGTTCCACGTTTGGTAAAATGGATAAAGCAGTTTTATTCTTCAGGTCAGTACGATTACAGCGACACCTTGTTTATATCATTTTTTTATGTTTTGGCGCTTTTATACGATAAAAACTATTTTATAGAAAAAATAATTATTTTGCATCGCTTTATTCTGAGGACTATAACTTTTTTATTTTTTTGCTGATGATGCTGTATGGTGGCTCATTTTTTGCGGGACAAGATGACATTTTCAGCGGTACCATGGTTATTTATATCCGTCTTTTTGATCGCGTGTTATTCCACTTTTTGTTTGGCGGTATGAGAATAAAGCGTTGTTTTTTGCTTCGTTTTTTTTTAACGGTGTTCACTGAAGGGGTTAACTAGTGATATAGTTTTATAGGTCGGGTCGTTACGGACGCGGCGATACTAAATATGTGTACTTTTATTGTTTGTTTTTTTATTTAGATAAAGAAATGTATTTATAGGAACAATATTTTTTTTGGGGGGGGAATTTTTTTAAAAAGTTTTTTTACACATTGGAATATTTTTTTTTTACACTATAACATATAACTGGGGCGGCATCATGTTTAGTGTAAGATCGCTGATCTGACACCTTGCTATATAGTGTGTCAGATCAGCGATCTGACATGCACAGCTGCAGGCTTACCAGAGCAGGTGCTGTGAACCCACCTCCCTCCTGCAGGACCCAGATGCCGTGGCCATTTTGGATCTGGGCCTGCTGCAGGGAGGGAGGTAAGGAGACCCTCGCAGCAACGCGATCACATCGCGTTGCTGCGGGGGTCTCAGGGAAGCCCGTAGGTAGCCCCCTCCCTGTGCGACGCTTCCCTATACTGCCGGCACACCGAGATCATGTTTGATCGCGGAGTGCCAGGGGTTAATGTGCCGGGGGCAGTCCGTGACCGCTCCTGGCACATAGTGCCAGATGTCAGCTGCGATAGGCAGCTGACACCCGGCCGTGATCGGCCGCGGTCCCCAGTGAGCGCGGCCGATCGCTATGACGTACAATCCTGTCGAGGGGCAGATAGGCCCAAGTCACCTCGATGGGATAGTACGTCTAAGGTCAGAGAGGGGTTAATCTGTTTAGAAGTTTTTCTGGGCTCTTTTGTTACCATTCGTATTATCCGTCTCTTTGCTTTGTCATCAATTTTCCTCCTGCGGCCACGTCCAGGGAGGTCGGCTACAGTTCCATGGATGTTACATTTCAGAATAATATGTGCAACTGTAGTCACAGGAACATCAAGCTGCTTGGAGATGGTCTTATAACTTTTACCTTTAACATGTTTGTCTATAATTTTCTTTATAATCTCTTGAGACAACTCTTTCCTTCACTTCCTCAGGTACATGTTGAGTGTGATACACACCATGTCACCAAACAGCACAGTGAGTATCTGTAGCCCTATATACAGGCCACTCACTGAATCCAAGATTGTAGACACCTGTGATGCTAGTTAGTGGACACACCGCGATATAACATGTCCCTTTTGTCACATTATTTTCAGGGGAACCATCATTTCTGTCCAGGCCTATTTCATGAGTTTTATTTTTTTTAAAGTTCCATGGAAGCATGGTTGAAAATCAATGTCTGACTTTCATTTGTTCATTTTCATAGATCTTTTATTTATTATTACTTTTGTCAGATTCAAGTTATTTCTGTGACCATTGTGGGTTCTTCTGTCATTAAACGAGGGGCACCAACAATTTTGACCACATATGTATAGATTATAACCCTCAGTGAAGTCATTTATAAAATGGAATCACTTTATGAGGATTTCGACTCTTCTGGTTTTCTGTAATTTAGTCATATTAGGGCTTCAGCACATGGTGTGTCCAATCTCATCTGGGATCTGTTCCTGCTGTCCAGCTGGAGTAATCTGCTCCCTACTTCAGCCAATTGGAAAGTACCACACCCTACTAAAGCTCAAAGCACATGGCCGGAATCTGCCAGATACAGCGTTGTTCTCCTCTGGTTCAGTCCTCTGTGCTCAGCTTGCGGCTTGTGTATTTGTTTCCTGGTGTGACCGTGGACCGTTTACTGACTACTCTTGTGTCTTCTGATCCTGTATTCTGTCCTTCCGGTTCTGACCCAGCTACCTGACTATTCTTCTTGCCATCTAACACAAACGAATAGCAGGTAACAACATGGTCCAAGCCTAGGGGTCCCAGTGTAAGTCCAGATCCATGTAATGGTGTTAAAGGGCGATGAGTAAGGCAATCCTTGGGATATGGAAAGCGGAGAAGATAGTGCCAAGCATGTTCATGGTGGAGATCTTTTGAGCTTCCAGTTGACCACGAACAGTGCTCCCAATACATTGTGTCTGCAAACTATTCCAGCTAGATCTGCATTCAAACAGCTAAATGGCGCTCCTTCCCTTCTGAACACGGCCATGTGCCCAGAGAGTAGTGTACAAGCGTATGTAGGGTATTTTGAGAAGCTGGAAAATAATTTGTAAGATCCATTTGTTTTCTATTATCCTTTGTTAATTATTCCAAAGTTATCACCACATAAAGTGACACACGTCAGATTGTAAAAATGGGGCCGGATTAAGAACACAAAACTGGCTGCGGGAAGAGGATAAATCGGAGGATTCTGGACACTACTGTAATCAAAAACTGACTACAGACAATAACATCTACTGAAATGCTCAAACTGAACAGTCTCCATCAGTAATAAATGAGCAGCTAGTGGTGAAACCTCTCTGGGGGAATTAGAGCACGGGGCTCGGTGACTTCACAATCTAAACTATCGGAAGCTCCAATATTTTCTGTCAGATGAGTTTCAAGAAGAAATATTACACATTTAAAGAGAACTGTGTATAATAGTGCAGAGCGGAGATGTCTTAAAGGGATCCTGTCAGCAGGATTGTGCTCAGTGACTACAGACAGTGTCAGGTCGGTGCAGTTATACTGATTACACTGATACCTGGTGATGAAATCCATCTTGTGGTTGTTGATTAATCTGTATTTGTAGTTTTCAGTTAATGAGATTCTCGTGCTCTGGGCCGGGGCTGTGGGTGGGGCTTGATGTGGTGCTCTGGGGCGGGGCTTTATGTGGTGCTCTGGGGAGGGGCTGTGGGTGGGGCTTTATGTGGTGTTCTAATTACATATTCATCTGTATTGGCTTATGACAGGTCACTGATCCCTCACTACAGGGGCTGACCGCCCCTCTCACTTTGAATCGGTGACCCCATGGCATGACGCGGGATCTCTATCGCTGCCATGGAGACCATCACTGACATGAAGATATCCGGGTCTCCAGACTTGAGAGGCTTCCTGTCATGCACAGTGATGATCAGGAAGTCTCTCAGGTCAGTGTATAGAAGCTGCAGCACTGACAGATCTGCTATAGAAGCGATCAGCTGTACAAAATGATTGTCCCATAGTGGGACACAGCGGAAAACTAAGAATGAATTAAAATATACCAGGGGGTAGGTGGATCCTCCAGGTTGTAAGTTCTATAGAAAAGGGCTTTCAATGCCCAAAGTCATTTGGATACAGGAAAGAAATATATCTTGGTACCGTGTTAGCCAGTGGATAGAAAAATATTTAGAATTGAGAGTCCTCAGTGGTTGATACCTTTTAATGGCTAACTGAAAAGATGGTAACAAATTGCAAGCTTGCAATTTGTTACCATCTTTTCAGTTAGCCATTAAAAGGTATCAACCACTGAGGACTCTCAATTCTAAATATTTTTCAAAGTCATTTGAACAGTTTTGGGTAGAGGAGAATGTTGTTGTCTAGAGGCAAAATGGTGATCATGGTAATACGGCCGGACTACACCACCGATAAAGCAGCCACAGCTGGTGATTAGAAGAATCTGTGGCCTCTCTGCATTTAGTGGTTACTACTCACCTGGGTAGTCATATGTGGGAATCTCCTCTTTACACCGCTCATCCCCCCTCACATATGTCTCTGTAGTATTATTATGGGTCAGATCTTCACCCTGAAACAAATATTATAAAAGTCACCGACAGATGGGGAAGTCTATGATCAGCTCTAATCCTATTAACGTTGAAAGACTATCCCAAAGAGTAAACAGAACAAAAACCTCAAGATATCATATTAACATCAGAAACCATGGTGCATAAAGATCACATATCGAGCACAATCCTTAAATTCAAATCTTTATTGTTATAGTTAGAATCAAACAAAAGTTAAAATTAGATCTACTGGACACCACTCCTCCAGGCACAGGATGCAACCTTCACGTATTTTAGCATTTTGAAACAATTATTACAACATTTCTTCCAACAATACAATTTACAATTTGAAGTATTTAGGCAGCTCGACTCTACCAGTGCTGACTTATATATTAGCAGCAATCTTGGACTCCATAAAAATAAAGTGCCTTGTGCATAGTAACTAGTCCAGAATATACCGCTCAAACACTCAATCCAAACACAACGGAGAAATGTGACATACTTACTGAATATATAAAGGCAGCGTGCGATAACAAGCTGTCCCCGCCGCCCCAACGCACATAGGCCTCCTGAGCAAGTCTTAACAAAACGTGTGTTGGGGCGGCGGGGACAGCCTTTTATCGCACGCTTGATATGGGAGGGTGATGTGTCTGCCATACCGCGCTTCATGGAGTACCTGAATCAGAATGAGTACAATATTAGATTCACGCATAGGGCAGATAGCAAAAGTATATCATTTCTAGATCTGGAGCTCACGGGGCAAATAGATTCAAATATCGTCACCAGAACACATCACAAGCCAGTGAGGGGTAACACAATACTGCATGCCAAAAGCAGCCATAGCAGGCATACAATTAAATCAATTCCGGTGGGTGAGTTCACCAGGATTAAAAGGAATTGCAGTTCAGAAAAAGATCTCAAGGGTGAAATCGAGCAAATAGCAAATAAATTAACATATCGACAATACCCTCAATGGACAATTAATCGGGCCAAAAAAATAGTAGCAGGAAAAGATCGTAAAGAACTAGTTACAGCACAAAAGCATAGAAATTTACAAATGGAACAAAAGCCATACATATGCTTTCAATATAGCCCGCAGTTCGCTAGAATTAGAGATATTGTCAACAGATATTTACCTATTTTATATGAAGATCCGCAGCTGTATAACATACTAAATTCTGGCATTAATGTGGTGTCGAGAAGAGCCCCGACCATTGGTAATAAAATAGCCCCTAGCTTGTTCTGCTCCAAAAATAAATCCATCAGAACCTGGTTAAATTATCCAGGATTTTTCAGGTGTGGCACACGAAATTGTAGCACATGTAAATTCGCCAGTATTGAAAAGACATTTTATAATGCGGATGAAACTATCAAATTTGATATAAAGCAGTACATCAATTGTAATTCTTGCAATGTGGTATACAAAATCAAATGTATAGAGTGTAACCTGTCGTATGTGGGCTGTACGTCCAGAAAATTGAAAACACGCATTAGGGAACACTTATATGACATAGGTAACACTCAGAATAATGACAGGAATATATCAGCAGCATCCAAACATTTTGTTAGGCACCATGCACGCAGCACTGTCACTCTTCAGGTTCAGGGCATAGAACGGGTTAATACCCCTAGTCGGGGTGGTGACATTAGACGCCGGCTTCTCACACGAGAAGCATATTGGATTTTCCAATTGAACACCTGTGTCCCAACAGGATTGAATAAAAGACATGAAGTTATGTTACATTATTGCTGAATGTGATTTTAATCCTTTATTTTTGTTATGTTGTTACATATAGAACAATGATTTTAGATGAAAGGACCTGTCAAATTGCCATGTGACTCAAATGAATGATCTGGTTGGGTTGCATCAGATACCTGATGATCCTGAGGAGCATTGGGATCTTCTTGCTTGCAGTCCTGTGGAAGAAGAGGACGGGGACATCTCTCTGGTGTTGTCCTCTTACTGGATTAATCTGGAGGAAACATATACAGGGAATGAATTCATTCTTTACATACAGATAATTATAGGCCGTGTATATTTAGTCCTGTCTATTACCTGGAGATGTGAGGGGCTGGGGAACCTCCATTATGACGTTCTTGTACAGGTCTCTGTGTCCTTCTAAATACTCCCACTCCTCCATGGAGAAATAGACAGCGACATCCTGACACCTTATAGGAACCTGACACATACAATGATACCGTCATCCCCCCGATCCCTTCATAGTGTTACTGTATAATGTCCCAGCATTCCCAGCAGTGTCACCTCTCCAGTCAGCAGCTCAATCATCTTGTAGGTGAGTTCTAGGATCTTCTGGTCATTGATGTCCTCATGGATCAGGGGGTGAGGTGAAGGCCCCGTGATTGGGCTCAGGGGTCTTCCCCATCCCTCAGACAAAGGGTCCTGACAGCGATCACTAGAGGTCTTCTTCACCACTGTGTAATCCTGGTAATGGAGAGACACATTAATAAATCTCACTACAGACATTTCCAGAGTCCTCACCTCTCCAGTTCTGTCCATCTGTTATTCCCATAGATAAGAATGATGCAATGTGACGTCATCAGAATCTCTCACCTCTCCAGTAAGCCGGAAGAGGATCTCTAGGGTGAGGTGTAATATCCTCTCCGCCATCTTGTCTCTGTCCATATCTATCTTTGATGGGTAAATCAGGAAAATGTTCTTTTGTAGAAGATCTTCACTGAGAGGATCCGATATTGTAGAGACCTGAATGAGAAGATGAGCCGATGTAACATCATAAGAATCCTGTGTAATAATACAATTACTGGGGATAATAAGGGAAAAATATGAGATTTATTATTTTACAGTATTTAGTTTCCTTCTTTACATCTACTAATAAATCCTATATATTTAGGCCACAGACAACAAGCAGTTTCCTCCTCGGAGTCGGCAGCTGAATACGTTTCTCATAGACTCATCTTCCATAACGCTAATTCTCGTCTCATTTACCGACCCTGGAATCGGCATTAGCAATACTGCAGGAGATATTTATTACACACGACATGAGAAATAACTACTTCATGATGAGGACGACATCCTCATCTTCTACTACGGCTCTAGAGACATATTTGGCCAGAGTCGGTCACTGACTCCATCACCACCGGCCTCTATATGAAGGTTTCCCATCTTCCCCGCACTGTAATCTATCACGTTAGATATCAGGTCTGATTCACACACAGCAGGTTGTTTATAGGCTAGGAAGGGGGGGGGTGATATCCATGGAGCTTCCCAGGCTATTAATATCAGCTCACAACTGTATAATTAGCTTTTAGTGGTTATTAACATGGGGGACCCCAAAAAAAGTGATATAGGGTCCCCCTATATTTAATAACCAGCAAAGGCTATGCAGACAGCTGCGGGTTGATATTAATAGCCTAGGAAGGGACCATGGATACTGGCCCCCCAGGCTAAAAACATCAGCCCTTAGGCTAGGTTCACATTGCATTAGTGCAGTCCGTTCAGCGCATACGCTAACGGACTGTGCTAACGCAATTGCCAAAAAAGGATCGCATTATGCGATCACGCTAGTGCAGATGCTCTATCTGCGTAAGTGGTGACGGACCCAAAAACGCTGCAGACAGCATTTGAGGTCCGTCACAAAAAAAACGGCACATCACTAACGCATGCCAATAATGACATGCGTTAGCGATGCACTACATAATTGCGGTCATTGGGTGCACTAACGGATCCGTTACATAGCATTAGTGCCGCTATGTAATGAATTCCATCAGCGGACACCCACTAACGCAATGTGAACCTAGCCATAGCTACCCTGGAAAAGGCACATCTCTAATATGCACCAATTCTGGCACTTAACCTCTCTCTTCCCACTTGCCCTTTAGAGGTAATAGTTGGGGGGGATTGGTGTCACCTTTGTATTGTCCGGTGACATCAAGCCCGGAGGTTAGTAATGGAGAGGCATCAATAAGACGCCCCCATTACTAACCCCATAGTCACATTGTAAGAAAATACAGACAACCCAAAAAAAAGTCCTTTAATTGAAAGAATAACACAGACTCCTTTAATAAACCATACTTACGACCTCACCTAATTCTACTGAAGCCCTCAGTCTCCTGTAATAAACTAAAAATAATAAAACAACAATATTCCTCACCTCTCCATCATTCTGCCCCACGCCGTAATCCATGTCTGGACCGTACAGGCTGAGAACCAGTGGTAAATGAGCTGCTGCGAGCGCAGCCTCAGTATCTAGCGGTGACATCACTGATGCTCCGTTCTCAGCCGGGCAAAACTGCGGTGACCTCGGTGAGAAACCCCGCTAGCACCGTGAGAAAGTCGCACGGTGCAGAGGCGAGTTCACCGGTAGAATTATTCTAAAATACAGTGTGGGAACCCCTCTATTCTTGATAACTAGCCTTGCTGAAGCTGACAGTTGAGGGTTGCAGCCCCCAGCTGTGAGTTTTGCCTGGCTTGTTATCAAAAATAGGGGGAATCCACACAGGTTTGTTTTTAATGATATATTTACCGCACAGAAGCAGCTGATGAATACTCCTATCATCCGCTCCTGCTCTCACTGTTATTTGCAGGTGTCGGATGATGGGAGCAGTTGTCCCATCAGCTGACACCAGTGACCGGAGGTAACCTGTACACCTCCGATCGCAGCTGAGCACTCCTGCGTCTTTTGACAGTGGGGAAACTGCGGCTCTCTGACGGGCGGGGATGGTTTCACCACCATTCAGAAGCGGTGTTTGCTGTGCTGTCATGCGTATGACAAAGTATCAAACACTGTATTGCCGAGCCCCCATTCAAGTGAATGGGGTTCGGGTCCACTCTGCTCAATGACAGGCTGCATGGATGCATTATGCGGCCTGCCATCTAGTGCGGCCTGCCATCTAGAGGTAGCAGAGTCAAGTGTGAGGTCACATACGGCTGTCCTTGACTTTTCGGCAGCAAATACGCTGCAAAAAATGGTCAACCTGCGTATTTGCAGCATTTTTTTACCATCCATTCAAGTCAAGGGGCGAAAAACGCTGCAAAAATGCTGAAAGAAGTGGCATGCTCTTTGTCAAAAAAACACAGCAAAATCGCCCAGTGTGAACATACCCGTGAGAGCAGGAGCGGATGATGGGGGGTATTCATTAGTTGCTCATGCATTGTAAATAAATAATAAAAAAACGCATAGGTTCCCCCCTATTTTTGATAATCAGCCAGGCAAAACTCAGAGCTGGGGGCTGCAACTCTCAGCCGTCAGCTTCAGCAATGTTGGTTATGAAGAAAAAAGGGGTCCCCACGCTTTTTTAAATGATTTAAATACATAATTTAAAAAAAATGGCGTAGGGTCCACCCCATTTTGTAACAACCAGCCTTTCTAAAGCTGACAGCTGGGGGCTGGTATTCTCAGGCTGGTAAGGGGCCATGGATATTGACCTCCCTGCCTAAAAATAGCAGACCGCAGCTGCCCAGAAAAGGCACATCTATTAGAATCACCAATTCTGGTGCTTTGCCCAGCTCTTCCCACTTGTCCTATAGCGGTGGCAAGTGGGGTTCAAATTTGTGTAGTTGATGTTACCTTTGTATTGTCAGGTGACATCAAGCCCACGGCTTAGTAATGGAGAGTAAGACACCGATCCATTACTAATCCTATAGTTATATGGTAAATAAAGACACAGCAAGAATAAGGTGAATTGAAAAAAATGGCACAGACTCCTTTAATAATCTCAATTAAACCATACTTACAACCTCACCTAATTCCACCAAAACCCTCGATCTCCTGTACGAAAACTAAAATAAAAAAACAACAATATACCATACCTGTCGGTTGTTCTGTCCCACGCCGTAATCCATGTCTGGCAGCGAAATCGTTTTCAACCTGGACGGTGCCAAGATGTGACCGCGCACGCTGAGAACCACTGGTGAATGAGCTGCTGGGAACGCAGCATCAGTGACTAGCGGTGACATCACTGAGGCTGCGTTCCCAGCCGGGTTGAACTGCGGTGACCTCAGTGAGATCCCAATTAGCACCATGAGAAAGTCGCACAGTGCAGAGGAGAGTTGAAATTCATCGCAGTGAAATCCTCCCGGTGAACTCGCCTCTGCACCGTGCGACTTCTTCACGGTGATAGCGGGGATCTCACACAGCCCACACCATTTTTTTCAGAAAAATTATATTTTATGAATTAAATACATGTACAGTAAGCTGCACACACTGTACTAATTGTATTTGTCATTGACATCTATATATCTACCTATTCTTTTTGTATTTACTGTATGTAATGAATGTCTTCTATCCTGTCGGCTCCTGCAGTGATTTTACACGGCTTTTCTTCTATCTATGTAATATATATACACACACTGTGTCACTGTCATCTATAAAAAAAACTTCCTTCTCACCCCCAATGGGGGTGGTCTTTGTTGTCCTTTCTCATTCTCGGGTCCTCTACCAGAGGCCTGGGAGTTTGAGGATTCTGCACAGGATCTTAGTTGTTCCCAGCATTGCGCTTTTCTGGACAGAGACCTCAGATGTTGCTCCTGGGATCTGCTGCAGCCATTCTTACCACTTAGGGGTCACTGCTCCAAGTGCTCCTATCACCACTGGAATCACTGTTGTCTTCACCTTCCTCATCATCTCCAGTTCTCCTTTGAGGCCCTGGTATTTCTCCATCTTCTCATATTTCATCTTTCTGATGTTGCTGTCACTTGGCACTGCCACATCTATTATCACTGCTGTCTTCTGATCCTTGTCTACTATCACAATGTTTGGTTGGTTAGCCAACACCTGCTTATCCGTCTGGATCTTGAAGTCCCACAGGATTTGAGCTCTTTCATTCTCCACCACTTTTTCTGGGGTCTCCCACCTGGACTTTCGGGGAATTAGCCCATATGCTGTGCAGATGTTCCTGTATACAATTCCCGCTACTTGGTTGTGGCGTTCATTATACGCTGTTCTTGCATTTTGCATCCTGCCACTATGTGTTGGACGGTTTCTGAGGTTTCTTTGCATAGTCTGCACCTTGGGTCTTGCCTTGTGTGGTAGATTCCTGCCTCTATGGATCTGGTACTTAGTGTTTGCTCTTGTGCCGCTATGATTAGTGCCTCTGTGCTGTCTCGGAGTCCAGCTTTCTCCAGCCATTGGTAGGATTTCTCCATGTCAGCCACCTCCATTATCTGTTGATGGTACATCCCATGCAACAGCTTGTCTTTCCTTGGCGGTTCATGTTCCTGTTCTTCCTTCCAGATCTGTTGTTGCTGCCTTAGGCTATGTGCACACGCTGTGGACTTTGCTGCGGATCCGCAGCGTTTCCGCAGTTGTTTCCTATACGTTTACAGTACAATGTAAACCTATGGGAAACGCAATCCGCAGTGCACATGCTGAAGAAAAAAACGCACGGAAACGCAGCGGTTTACATTCCGCAGCATGTCAATTCTTTGTGCGGAATCCGCAGCGGTTTTGCACCTGCTCCATAATAGAAAGCCGCAGAGGAATCCGCACAAAAAAAGATAAATCCGCAGGAAAACCGCAGTGTTTTTGCCCTGCGGATTTATCAAATCCGCTGCGGAAAAATCTGCAGTGGACGATTTCTACGTGTGCAAATAGCCTTAGGCTTTCTCTCAGCATCTCATCTTTTGGTGCCATTTTTCTGATGTTTTCCTGGATAGTCCTTGTTTCATCCATGATGGTGGCTTGGATGCTTATCAAGCCTCGACCACCCTCCTTACTGTTGTATACAATCTTTGGGTGTTAGTCTTAGGGTGGAGACCTCCATGCATTGTGAGGAGCTTTCATGTCATCACATCAGCAGCTTCCATCTCTTCTTTTGGCCAGCACACTATGCCAGCAGGGTATCTGATAACTGGCAGGTCATATATGTTAATGGCGTGGATTTTATTCTTCCCTTTGAGCTGGCTCTTCAGGACCTTTCTTACCCTTTGATGGTATTTGGATGTTGCTGCTTTCCTTGCCTCCTCATCATGGTTATCATATCCCTGTGGGATGCCGAGGTTCTTGTAGCATGTCTGTACATCTGCTATGTGCCCTGCTGGTAATTCCACTCCATCAGTCTTGACTACCTTGCCTCTCTTTATTACCAACTGGTCGCTCTTTTCCAGTCTGAAGGATATCCCGATGTCTTCACTGTAGATCCTTCTCAGGTGGATCAGTAAATGATATCTCGTTCGTTTTTCGCATACATCTTGATGTCATCCATGTAGAAGAGGTGGCTGATGGGGCTTCCACTCTTGAACTTGTATCCATAGCCAGACTCTGTAATTATCTGACTGAGGGGGTTCAAATCTATGCAGAACAGCAATGGGGACAGTGCATCACCTTGGTATATGCCGCATTTGATGGTCACTTTTGCTAGTTGTCTTGAGTTGACTTCAAATATTGTTCTCCATAGCCCCAGTCCACCACAACCCCAGTATAATGGCCCCTACCAGCCACACATTCAGTATGAGAGTCCCAACAGCTCATCTCTTAATATGATGCCCCCACAATTCCTGATATAACCACACACACTACTCAGCCAACCCGGTTCCTGAGGAGCGCTGCTCTGGTCTGTGCGGTGTGAGTACTGAGGCTCCGCACTACAGGTGTGATGTAGTGACGTCATTGTGCCTGCAGTGCACGGAGTCTCAGACTCAGAAGTGAAGGCTGAATGGTGGATCAGGAGCTTTCCACTCCCTGATCCACTAATCTATTCAGCGGTATCACCGTCATGGGAATGTGGATATCGCTGACATTGTGATGATGGGAAGGAGAGGGTGACCAATACCACACCCCACCGAGCCCTGTCAATTCATAGGCATCATAGCAACCGAAAGGGCGACCTTTATGGATGATACACTCCTGCCTATCCAACTATCGTATGGGAAATATCTCATAGATCCTGGGTTCATTAGTATCTGCACCAAGAATGAGGCTGAGTGAGTATTTATTAATTGTCGGTGGTCGGAGGTAGCCAGTGAGGTGGATGGTACCATATTGTGCATGTAGGGGGCAGCACTGTGGGAGCATTAGAAAGTGGGGGGATGCCAGTCCTGTGGAAACATTATCCTGTGTCTGTGGGAAGCCACTATTGTGAGAACAAAATACTGTGTGTGGGGGTATGGCGGTACTGTGAAAACATTATACTGTGTGTGGAGGTATGGCGGTACTATGAGAACATTATACTGTGTGTGGTGGGATGGAGGTACTGTGAGAACATTATACTGTGTGTGGGGGTATGGCGGTTCTGTGAGAACATTATACTGTGTGGGGTATGGCGGTACTATGAGAACATTATACTGTGTGTGGGGGTATGGCGGTACTATAGGAACATTACACTGTGTGAGTGCCATCATATATATTAGATAAGGGGTGTAAAAAGGAGAGTCATAAAAAAGACTCCTCAGGGCTGTACTGCATTTGTACAGACTGCTATCTGCCATCCAAACGGGACCATGTGACATCAATGGGAAGAGGGAGGGTTTCCGGGTTTCCGGAGGGAAGAGTCTAGAGGGTGCACCTGGTCAGGAGACCTTGATGACGCAGTTACTGATATTATAAAGGCCGGAGCCCCAAAGGCAGAACAGATTTGGCGCCAATAAAGGAAAGGGGTGCGGGGAAGAATCTGAGGTACCAGCTCATGGTAAAGTGCCCGAGGCAGCTGGGTGTGGGGCAGAACCCTGCTTACAGGGCATAATGGGGGCATTACACTGTGTGGGGCCAAGAAAGGGGCCCTGTACTAGGAGGGTAGAGGCTAAATCCAAGTCGGCTAAGGGACCTCTGCTGACGTCGTGCCCATGTGACCGGAAGGGGCGGAGCTTCTTCCTCCATAGCGCATACAGAGCAGACATGAGGAAGCTGTGGATGTCATGGCGGGATTTCGTGCAGGATTTGGATTTTGAGTGTTTTGTGCAGGATTTGCCTCTTCCTCCATAGAGCAGAGCAGACAGGAGGAAGCTGTGGATGTTATGGCGGGATTTCGAGGATTTTGTGCAAGATTTGGAGTGTTTTGGGTCGTTCTCCATAGTCACAGATCAGGTAAGTGGGAGTCTGCCTGGGGAGAAAGGAGTGATGCTGCATGTGCATGCTGGACGGGGGTCTGCCTGGAGAGAAGGGGGTGATGCTTGCATGGGGTTGCATGTGCATGCTGGAGGGGGGCTTGCATGGGGCTGCATGTGCATGCTGGAGGGGGTCTGCCTGGGGAGAAGGGGGTGATGTTTGCATGGGGCTGCATGTGCATGCTGGAGGGGGTCTGCCTGGGGAGAAGGGGGTGATGCTTGCATGGGGCTGCATGTGCATGGGACTGCATGTGCATGCTGGACGGGGGGTCTGCCTGGGGAGAAGGGGGTAATGTTGCTTGCATGGGGCTGCATGTGTATAGTGGAGGGGGTCTCCCTGGAGAGAAGGGGGTGATGCTTTCATGGGGCTGCATGTGCATGCTGGAGGGGGGTCTGCCTGGGGAGAAGGGGTGGTGATGTTTGCATGGCGCTGCATGTACATGCTGGAGGGGGTCTGCCTTGGGGGAAGTGAGTGATGTTGCTTGTATGGGGCTGCATGTGCATGCTGGAGGGGGGCTTGCATGGGGCTGCATGTGCATGCTGGAGGTGGTCTGCCTGGGGAGAAGGGGGTGATGTTTGCATGGGGCTGCATGTGCATGCTGGAAGGGGGGGTCTGCTGGGGGAGATGGTGCTTGCATGGGACTGTGTGCTGGTGGTCTGCCTGGGGAAGGGGGTACGTTGCTTGCGTGGGACTGCGTGCAGGGGGCGCTACCTAGGGAACGTGGTGACGTTGCTTGCGTGGGACTGCATGCTGGGGGTCTGCCTGGGGAAAGGGGTGATGCTTGCATGAGACTGCACTCTGGAGGGGCCTGCCTGGGGACGGGGGTGATGCTTGCATGGGACTGCACGCTGGAGGGGCCTGCCTGGGGAAGGGGGTGACATTGCTTGCCTGGGACTGTGTGCTGGAGGGGCCTGCCTGGGGAAGGGGGTGATGTTGCTTGCCTGGGACTGCGTGCTGGAGGGGCCTGCCTGGGGAAGGGAGACTGCATGCTGGGGGTCTCTGATGGAAGGGGGTCATGTTCCTTGCAAGCGGGGCTGGGTGTCTGTTGGGAAGGGGGGCAGCGTGCTGGGGGTCTCTGGGGGAAGAGAGGCTGTGTGCTGGAGTCTCTGTTGGGAAGGGGGTCATGTTGCATGCGTGGGGGATCTGTGTGCAGGGGGGGGTCTACCTGCTGAGTGGGGCTGATGTTATTTGCATGGGTCTGCATGGTGTGGGGGGCTGTTGTCACATACTGTGCAGGTCAGTGTGTGATGTCACTTGCGGTGGGGGGTGTAGGGAAGTATAGTGCTATGTGTGAGGGGGCGAACAGGGGAGGGGATGAATGATGATGGAGATCTGAGGGATTGATATTACTTAACATGAGAATCTCTGCCTGATGGTGAGTCGGTCCTGTTATGTTTTTTTTTTTAACATAAAACTTTATCATTAATATTTTTGGGCGCACATGACGTCAGGTTGATGACTGACCTATGACCTCTGGGAGCAAAACTGCGTGATAATGTCTCCAGATCCCGGGCTTTATTCTCTCTTCGCACGCTATTCTGTTCAGTATTAGCCTGGTGGCCACTGGTGTCAGCCACTACTTGAGTTTTCTGCATGATTTTTTCTGTTTTATTCTAGGTATTGTGGCTTTTCCCCATCCTGTGTCCCCCAGAGCAGTGACCTCCCTGCAGATGTCATTTCATCACTGGACTTCTCTTCACCAAGTGGAATGCTTGTGCCCCCACAATCCATGCAAGGACCCAAAGTGATGGCACTGTGGGTGTCTGATAATGTCAGATAGATGAGTATATTTCCTACCAAAAACCTCCAAGAAAGCAAAACCTCCCTCTGCCTCCCCGGCCCCGTCGGGTCCCTCTGCCTCCCCGGCCCCGTCGGGTCCCTCTGCCTCCCCGGCCCCGTCGGGTCCCTCTGCCTCCCCGGCCCCGTCGGGTCCCTCTGCCTCCCCGGCCCCGTCGGGTCCCTCTGCCTCCCCGGCCCCGTCGGGTCCCTCTGCCTCCCCGGCCCCGTCGGGTCCCTCTGCCTCCCCGGCCCCGTCGGGTCCCTCTGCCTCCCCGGCCCCGTCGGGTCCCTCTGCCTCCCCGGCCCCGTCGGGTCCCTCTGCCTCCCCGGCCCCGTCGGGTCCCTCTGCCTCCCCGGCCCCGTCGGGTCCCTCTGCCTCCCCGGCCCCGTCGGGTCCCTCTGCCTCCCCGGCCCCGTCGGGTCCCTCTGCCTCCCCGGCCCCGTCGGGTCCCTCTGCCTCCCCGGCCCCGTCGGGTCCCTCTGCCTCCCCGGCCCCGTCGGGTCCCTCCGCCTCCCCCCAAAATTCAAGTTGAGCTAAGCCAACCAGCATCAGGGGCTTATCTACAGCATTCTGTAATGCTGTTGCTGTAGATAAGCCCCCGATGTATCCTAAAAGATGAGAAAAAGAGGTTATAATATACTCACGCAGGCAGTCCGATCTGATGGGCGTCGCCGTCCGGGGCCTCACATCTTGTTAGGATGACGTCCTCTTCTTGTCTTCACGCTGCGGTGCGCAGGCGCCGGGAAAGGTCAGAGAGGCCTGGGGCCTGCGCACTGCAGTACTTTGTGCTGGAGCCGCAGTGAGAAGACACGAAGAGGACGTCATCTGATGAAGATAGGAGGTGCTGGACCGGACCGCGATGCCCATTGGACAGGACCGGGACTGTCCCTGGGTGAGTATAATCTAACCTCTTTTTCTCATTTGTTTAGGATACATCGGTGGCTTATATACAGCATTCCAGAATGCATTACAGAATGCTGTAGGTAAGCTCCTGATGCTGGTGGGCTTAGCTCGCCCTTGATTTTGGGGGTGACAGGTTCCCTTTAAGCACCACAATACAATTTTTGCAGCTAAAGCACAGGGGACTTTGGTACAAAATGTGTTTTGCTTTTTTATCATTAATCTGTCTTTAATGTTTAATTTATTGTTTTGATTTCTAAAACACAACTTATTCATTTGTATTTATGCATATATTTATATATCTCTTTTATTTCTAACTATTTGACTTGTAATAAAATTGTTTGACAGCTATGAGTTGAATTTTCATTTCTATAATTCTTAAGCGTGGGGTGATATTAGTGGAGAGTAAGGAGTTGGATCTGTATCAGGCTGAGTTTACACATTGCAGGTTATTGGGGAAACTATCTGTAGGGACGTCCTCACCAGTAGACCGGACCCACACTTGGGTGTTTTTTTTTTTAATCCATAATTGTTTTTTCTGTAAAAGACATAAGCTGGCTTTCTCTGAGGGTGCTGCTGCCACCACTGATGGGACAGGCTGTGACATATTTTCCAGAGGAATAATGTATCTCTGGAATGTTACGCAATATTTACATACATTTTTATTTTTTTGTACTAATGGTTTACAAAATTCTGAGGACCTGTGACACAGCTGGAATGAATGTGTCGCATGTATTTGTCTTGCTCCATCAATTAAGGAATGTTTCCCTCAGACCTCCTGGAGACTCCACAACCCTGGATCAGACCTAGATCACAGGACAATAAAACCTCACCCTCCTCATCTATGATGGCTGAGAGCGCCTCTAGTTCCTTCCACTGGGTCCACTGCTGAAAGCGCAGTTTTCACCTGAGGACCGCGAGCATCTTTCTACCACCTCACCCCTTTGCAAATCGGCCAAGCAGTATCAGCCCAAAGTCATGAAGCAGTCTCATCTGATTTTTTTTTTTTTTTTTTAACATTTTCTTAACCTGAGCACCACCTGCATCTGAGTTCTCAGTACGAGCAGCAGTAGAGTAGACACCTTAAAAAAAAAAACATGACAGATGTGAGCTTTCCTCCTGCTCCCTCTTCTGCTGCGGTCTTGACCTCTTCATCCAGCTCACGAACAACAGCCTACCCGCAAAGACAGGATGTGACAGCACCACCACCAGCAGTGTCACCAAGCATCTCCACCCTGTCCCATTGAAGTGTTCATCTCTCCATCACCCAACCCCCATAGAAAAAGAGGAAATACCCCACTACCCGCCCACAGGCCCTGGTCCTGAATAACAGCATTTACCAATTCCTGGCCTTTGAAACACTGCCATTCGAGCTGATGGAGAAAAACCATTTTAAATAAATGATGGTGGTGGCTGTTGCTAAGTACGTGGTTCCCATCCACCACTAATGTTTCAAGTTGGCCATCCCTGCCCAGCACACACATGTTGCAACCAAAATCAGGTGTGCACTGTGCAACGCCATCAGTGGCAACATCCAGATAACTACCGATACGTGGACCAGTAAGTATTGGCAGGGACGTTACATCTCCCTATCTGCACACTGGGTAAATGTGGCAGCTGGGACAGAGGAGGAAGGCGTTCTAGCGCATGTCCTACATCTATTGTTGGACATTGCTCTGCCCATGTGGCCTACTCCACTTACTCCATCACCTAGCAGTAAGACTACCACCTGCAACTTCAACACAGCCAGGGGGAAAAGACAGTAGGCTGTTCTCAAACTCATCATTTTGGGGGACAAGTTCCATACTGCTCAAGCGCTGTGGACAAGGAATAAACGAGACTGATGAGTGGTTGGTGCTGCTGGACCTAAATCCAGGCCTGGTGGTGTGCAATAATGGGCGAAATCTGGTAGCAGCTCTAGGCCTAGCTGGTTTGACCACATCCCTTGCCTGGCACATGTGTCAAGTTTAGTGGTGCAAATCTTTCTTAAAAATTACCCATATGTGAGAGGTCGTCTGTGCACGATTATGGCGTTCACACCCTGCAGCTGCTCGACGGTCTGCGCTGCAGCCTCACTTCTACCTTCTCGATCAGCGCCTCATATGCGACATATCAACAAGGTGGAACTCAAAAGTTGCATACGCTGTAGAGGCTGTGCGAGCAGAAGCAATACTGGAGTTTCAGATGCAGCACGCACGGGTGAGTAGTTCTGTGGATCAACACTTCACCATGTCGTGAACACAACAGGGTGGCACTCAAAGTAGCTCACGGGTATCACTGGAGCATGGCAGGGAGGACATAGACCATACACCTCCCACAGAGGACAGTTTGTCTTTGCCTCTGGGCAGCCTGGCATGAATTATTATTATTTATATAGCATCATTAATTCCATGGTGCTGTACATGAGAAAGGGGTTAGGCTACGTTCAGATTAGCGTTTCCCGACGCTGCGTCGGGAAACGCAGCGGCGACGCACGCGTCATGCGCCCCTATGTTTAACATGGGGGACTCATGCGTTTTTCTTGTTGCGTTTTCCGACACGTGCGTCGTTTTTGACGCTAGCGTTGGACGCAAGAAAACGCAACAAGTTGCATTTTTCTTGCGTCCGATTTTCATCAAAAAACGACGCACGCGTCGCAAAACGCAGCGTTTTTTCGTGCGTTTGCACGCTTTTTTTCGTGCGTCGTGCGTTGCGTCGCCGACGCAGCGGCGCGCAACGCTAATCTGAACGTAGCCTTACATACAGGGTTATAGATATAATTTACAGTGAACAAATTTACAATGACAGACTGGTACAGAGGGGAGAGGACACTGTCCTTGCGGATTTATGTTCTATGGGATAATGGGGAAGAGACAGAAGGCCGGGGGTGCAGCAGCTCTGGTGGTGAGGCGGCAGAATGGTTATTGCAGGCTGTAGGCTTTCCTGAAGAGATGGGTTTTCAGGTTCTGTCTGAAGGATCCGAGGGTGGTGGCACTAGTGGCTAATCAGACGTGTTGAGGTGTTGAATTCCAGATGATGGGGGATATTGGGGAGAAATCTTGGAGGCGGTTGTGTGAGGAATGAATAAGTGTGGAGGAGAGTAGGAGGTCTTGGGAGGATTGAAGATTACGTGAGGGAAGATATTGGGAGAATAGTTCAGAGATATAGGGAGGGGACAGGTTGTGGATGGCTTTGTAGGTCAGTGTTAGTAGTTTGAACTGGATTCGTTGGGGAATTGGGAGCCAGTGGAGGGATTTGCAGAGGGGAGGAGAGAGGTGGATTAGCCGGGCAGCAGAGTTGAGGACAGACTGGAGTGGTGCAAGAGAGTTAGCAGGGAGGCCAAAGAGGAGGGTGTTGCAGTAGTCGAGGCGAGAGATGATGAGGGCGTGCACAAGTGTTTTAGTAGATTGAGGGCAGAGGAAGGGACGGATTCTGGCAATGTTTGAGTTGGAGGCGACAGGAGGTGGCAAGAGTTTAGACGTGCGGTTTGATGGACAGGGCAGAGTCGAGAGTTAGGCCGGCGTCACACTAGCGAGTTTTACGGATGTATGAGAGGTGTAGAAAATACGGATTGCACACGGTACAATGATTCTCTATGGCCCCCAGCTCCTATCTGCCGTATTTTATAGATCCGTATTATACGGTCTTTTACGGCCGTAGAAAATCGCAGCATGCTGCGTTTGTCAGCGTATTGCGCAAAAAAAAAATCGCCAATGAAAGTCTATGAGGGCGAGAAAAATATGGATTACACACGGACCAACAGTGTGTCTTGCGAGAAAGACGCAGTGGTGTTCTATAGAAAAGCCAGCAATTCAGTGCGGTGTACAGTTAAATCACACTGACAGGTTAGAATAGAATAGCTAAAATAAATGTCTATACATAGTATAGGGATATATACAGTTAGGGCCAGAAATATTTGGACAGTGACACAAGTTTTGTTATTTTAGCTGTTTACAAAAACATGTTCAGAAATACAATTATATATATAATATGGGCTGAAAGTGCACATTCCCAGCTGCAATATGATAGTTTCCACATCCAAATCGGAGAAAGGGTTTAGGAATCATAGCTCTGTAATGCATAGCATCCTCTTTTTCAAGGGACCAAAAGTAATTGGACAATGGACTCTAAGGGCTGCAATTAACTCTGAAGGCGTCTCCCTCATTAACCTGTAATCAATGAAGTAGTTAAAAGGTCAGGGGTGGATTCCAGGTGTGTGGTTTTGCATTTGGAAGCTGTTGCTGTGAGCAGACAACATGCGGTCAAAGGAACTCTCAATTGAGGTGAAGCAGAACATCCTGAGGCTGAAAAAAAAGAAAAAATCCATCAGAGAGATAGCAGACATGCTTGGAGTAGCAAAATCAACAGTTGGGTACATTCTGAGAAAAAAGGAATTGACTGGTGAGCTTGGGAACTCAAAAAGGCCTGGGCGTCCACGGATGACAACAGTGGTGGATGATCGCCGCATACTTAATTTGGTGAAGAAGAACCCGTTCACAACATCAACTGAAGTCCAGAACACTCTCAGTGAAGTAGGTGTATCTGTCTCTAAGTCAACAGTAAAGAGAAGACTCCATGACAGTAAATACAAAGGGTTCACATCTAGATGCAAACCATTCATCAATAACAAAAATAGACAGGCCAGAGTTAAATTTGCAGAAAAACACCTCAAGAAGCCAGCTCAGTTCTGGAAAAGTATTCTATGGACAGATGAGACAAAGATCAACCTGTACCAGAATGATGGGAAGAAAAAAGTTTGGAGAAGAAAGGGAACGGCACATGATCCAAGGCACACCACATCCTCTGTAAAACATGGTGGAGGCAACGTGATGGCATGGGCATGCATGGCTTTCAATGGCACTGGGTCACTTGTGTTTATTGATGACATAAGAGCAGACAAGAGTAACCGGATGAATTCTGAAGTGTACCGGGATATACTTTCAGCCCAGATTCAGCCAAATGCTGCAAAGTTGATTGGACGGTGCTTCATAGTACAGATGGACAATGACCCCAAGCATACAGCCAAAGCTACCCAGGAGTTCATGAGTGCCAAAAAGTGGAACATTCTGCAATGGCCAAGTCAATCTCCAGATCTAAACCCAATTGAGCATGCATTTCACTTGCTCAAATCCAGACTTAAGACGGAAAGACCCACAAACAAGCAAGACCTGAAGGCTGCGGCTGTAAATGCCTGGCAAAGCATTAAGAAGGAGGAAACCCAGCGTTTGGTGATGTCCATGGGTTCCAGACTTAAGGCAGTGATTGCCTCCAAAGGATTTGCAACAAAATATTGAAAATAAAAATATTTTGTTTGGGTTATGTTTATTTGTCCAATTACTTTTGACCTCCTAAAATGTGGAGTGTTTGTAAAGAAATGTGTACAATTCCTACATTTTCTATCAGATATTTTTGTTCAACCCTTCAAATTAAACGTTACAATCTGCACTTGAATTCTGTTGTAGAGGTTTCATTTCAAATCCAATGTGGTGGCATGCAGAGCCCAACTCGCGAAAATTGTGTCACTGTCCAAATATTTCTGGCCCTAACTGTATATATATCAATGAGACACATATATTAAAATATATATATATATATTTCATGCAGTTCTAGATAGCAGAAAAGCCGGTAATTCAATTGCCGGCTTTTCCCATCTCCTTCCCCAACCCGACATGATATGAGACATGGTTACATACAGTAAACCATCTCATATCTTTTCTTTTATTACATATTCCTCTTTAGTAATGTAAGAAGTGCCTTGGTGTAAAATTTGGGGGCTCTATCTATTAAATTAAAGGGTAAAATCGCGGAAAAATTTGTTGTGGGCTCCCACGCAATTTTCTCCGCCAGAGTGGGAAAGCCAGTGACTGAGGGCAGATATTAGTAGCCTGGAGAGGGACCATGGTTATTGCACCCCCCCAGCTAAAAACATCTGCCCCCAGCCACCCCAGAAGAGGCACATCTGGAAGATGCGCCTATTCTGGCATGTAGCCTCTCTCTTCCCACTCCTGTGTAGCGGTGGGATATGGGGTAATGAAGGGTTAATGTCACCTTGCTATTGTAAGGTGACATTAAGCCAAATTAATAATGGAGAGGCGTCAATTATGACACCTATCCATTATTAATCCAATACTAGCAAAGGGTTAAAAAAACACAAATTATTAAAAATTATTTTATTGAAATAAAAACAAAGGTTGTAATAATTTATTCTACGCTCAATCCATTTGAAGACCCTCGCTCTGTAACAAAGTAAAAATAATAAACCAACAATATACATACCTTCTGAAGATCTGTAAGGTCCCACGATGTAAATCCATCTGATGGGGTTAAAACATTTTGCAGCCAGGAGCTCTGCTAATGCAGCGCTGCTCCTGCCTGCAAAACCCCGGGGAATGAAGGTAAAGTAGGTCAATGACCTATTTTTACCTTCATTCGCGGTGAGGCGCCCTCTGCTGGCTGTTCCTGGAGCGTGGGAACTTTCCTAGAAAGCTCCCTGGCTCGAGTTCATATGAGGACAACCAGCAGAGGGCGCCCTCATATGAACTTGAGCCAGGGAGCTTTCTAGGAAAGTTCCCACGCTCCAGGAACAGCCAGCAGAGGGCGCCTCACCGCAAATGAAGGTAAATATAGGTCAATGACCTACTTTACCTTCATTCCCCGGGGTTTTGCAGGCAGGAGCAGCGCTGCATTAGCAGAGCTCCTGGCTGCAAAATGTTTTAACCCCTTCAGATGGATTTACATCGTGGGACCTTACAGATCTTCAGAAGGTACAGTGGGGCAAAAAAGTATTTAGTCAGTCAGCAATAGTGCAAGTTCCACCACTTAAAAAGATGAGAGGCGTCTGTAATTTACATCATAGGTAGACCTCAACTATGGGAGACAAACTGAGAAAAAAAAATCCAGAAAATCACATTGTCTGTTTTTTTAACATTTTATTTGCATATTATGGTGGAAAATAAGTATTTGGTCAGAAACAAAATTTCATCTCAATACTTTGTAATATATCCTTTGTTGGCAATGACAGAGGTCAAACGTTTTCTGTAAGTCTTCACAAGGTTGCCACACACTGTTGTTGGTATGTTGGCCCATTCCTCCATGCAGATCTCCTCTAGAGCAGTGATGTTTTTGGCTTTTTGCTTGGCAACACGGACTTTCAACTCCCTCCAAAGGTTTTCTATAGGGTTGAGATCTGGAGACTGGCTAGGCCACTCCAGGACCTTGAAATGCTTCTTACGAAGCCACTCCTTCGTTGCCCTGGCGGTGTGCTTTGGATCATTGTCATGTTGAAAGACTCAGCCACGTTTCATCTTCAATGCCCTTGCTGATGGAAGGAGGTTTGCACTCAAAATTTCACGATACATGGCCCCATTCATTCTTTCATGTACCCGGATCAGTCGTCCTGGCCCCTTTGCAGAGAAACAGCCCCAAAGCATGATGTTTCCACCACCATGCTTTACAGTAGGTATGGTGTTTGATGGATGCAACTCAGTATTCTTTTTCCTCCAAACACGACAAGTTGTGTTTCTACCAAACAGTTCCAGTTTGGTTTCATCAGACCATAGGACATTCTCCCAAAACGCCTCTGGATCATCCAAATGCTCTCTAGCAAACTTCAGACGGGCCCGGACATGTACTGGCTTAAGCAGTGGGACACGTCTGGCACTGCAGGATCTGAGTCCATGGTGGCGTAGTGTGTTACTTATAGTAGGCCTTGTTACATTGGTCCCAGCTCTCTGCAGTTCATTCACTAGGTCCCCCCGCGTGGTTCTGGGATTTTTGCTCACCGTTCTTGTGATCATTCTGACCCCACGGGGTGGGATTTTGCGTGGAGCCCCAGATCGAGGGAGATTATCAGTGGTCTTGTATGTCTTCCATTTTCTAATTATTGCTCCCACTGTTGATTTTTTCACTCCAAGCTGGTTGGCTATTGCAGATTCAGTCTTCCCAGCCTGGTGCAGGGCTACAATTTTGTTTCTGGTGTCTTTTGACAGCTCTTTGGTCTTCACCATAGTGGAGTTTGGAGTCATACTGTTTGAGGGTGTGCACAGGTGTCTTTTTATACTGATAACAAGTTTAAACAGGTGCCATTACTACAGGTAATGAGTGGAGGAAAGAGGAGACTCTTAAAGAAGAAGTTACAGGTCTGTGAGAGCCAGAAATCTTGATTGTTTGTTTCTGACCAAATACTTATTTTCCACCATAATATGCAAATAAAATGTTAAAAAAACAGACAATGTGATTTTCTGGATTTTTTTTTCTCAGTTTGTCTCCCATAGTTGAGGTCTACCTATGATGTAAATTACAGACGCCTCTCATCTTTTTAAGTGGTGGAACTTGCACTATTGCTGACTGACTAAATACTTTTTTGCCCCACTGTATGTATATTGTTGGTTTATTATTTTTACTTTGTTACAGAGCGAGGGTCTTCAGAAGGATTGAGCGTAGAATAAATTATTACAACAACCTTTGTTTTTATTTCAATAAAATAATTTTTAATAATGTGTGTGTGTTTTTTTTAACCCTTTACTAGTATTGGATTAATAATGGATAGGTGTCATAATTGACGCCTCTCCATTATTAATTTGGCTTAATGTCACCTTACAATAGCAAGGTGACATTAACCTTTCATTACCCCATATCCCACTGCTACACAGGAATGGGAAGAGAGTGGCCAAGTGCCAGAGTAGGCGCATCTTCCAGATGTGCCTTTTCTGGGGGCAGATGTTTTTAGCCAGGGGGGGGCAATAACCATGGACCCTCTCCAGGCTATTAATATCTGCCCTCAGTCACTGGCTTTACTACTCTGGCGGAGATATGAAATAGGAAATATCTATCCAATGATTTCTAGGTAACTATAAAATACACTTAAGATTATATACCTGTGATGTTCGCTGTTCACCTTGGTGTAGTATTTCATCTGATTGTGAGGCACTGTTTTAATATTTATATGTTGTTTTATGTATGTTAAATAAAGATTTTGTCTTAAAGTATACACTTCGTGACTAGGGTTTATTACCTTATGGTCAATATGTTTATATTGAGCTTGGAATGTGGCCCATTGGTAACTTGAGGAAATGGGTTGGTGCGTTTTGTTCATTCATTGTATGTAAACCATGTCTCATATCATGTCGGGTTTAGGAAGGAGATAGCCTTAAAGCCGATAATTCAATTGCCGGCTTTTGCTATCTCGCGCTGGATGAAATATTAATATATATACATATATGTGTCTACTGACATATATATATATATATATATATATATATATATATATATATATATAGACAGTATATATGTTGTTACGATTTTTTGAGCACATGGATCCATTGTATGTCCATATGTCGGTTTTGCAAGCCTGCGAGAAAATCTCGCAGTACGGATGCCATACGGATTACATATGGAGGATGCCATGCGCAAAATACGCTGACACACCCTGTCTACGGAGGAGATACGGACCACTATTTTGGGGACTTTTCTGCATATTACGGCCGTAAATTAGGGACCGTATTGTCTTACGCCGAGTGTGACGCCGGCCTAAGGGTGGCATGGAAGCCACCACCTGTGAGGTCACTGGAGATTACAGTTTGCGGTTATCACAATACCCTCTGAGCTGTCAACTGTCACTTGAGGTGAACTCAAGGAGCACAGTGACCGGCAATATGCATAACCTGGCGGAAACATTGTAGTAGGTTGGATTGCCGGACTGCTCCCTGCGTGACACAGGGGCACTACAGTACGGAAGTCCGACAGTGAACCAGTGGAATCATTACAGTGCATCAGATGGTGAATCACTGTTGGACTGCGTTGCCCACTAGAATTTGTTACATACAGCAAGCTAAATCTAAGTGGGCAGAAGGACCTGGTGTTTTAGCTTACTAAGGCTAGGGTCACATTGCGTTAGGGCAATCCGTTTAGCGCATAGCGCTATGGACTGCGCTAACGCAATGTCCCAAAAGGGATTGCATTAGCCGATCCCGCTAGCGCAGATCCCCGATCTGCGCTAGCGAGGAACGGACCGCGAACGCTGCAAGCAGTGTTCGCGGTCCGTCACTCAAATGACGGCACATCGCTAGCGCACGCCCAATGTGGGCGTGTGCTAGTGATGCGTTCGCCATTACAGGCTATGGCGGCTTTAACGGACTACGTTACACCACGTTATGCCGCGGTGTAACATAGTCCGTTAATCGCGGTCACATAACGCAATGTGACCCTAGCCTAAGTCTGGTATTAAACCACTTCAAGGGACCTGGTCCTTTATCCAACTTGGATTTAGCTTTCTCACAGTGAGCAGGCTAAATTCAAGTTGGCAGAAGGACCTGGTCCTTTAGCCTGCTAGATCTAGTAGATCATCTTTCGTCGCAATGCGTCGGGGCGACGTACCGACGGACGTTGTGAAAATTTTGCATGACGCGGGCAGCGGATGCAGTTTTTCGACGCATCTGCTGCCCATTCTGCAGTCTGGGGAGGAGGGGGCGGAGTTTCGGCCGCGCATGCGCGGTCGAAAATGGCAGACGCGATGTACAAAAACACGTTACATTGAACATTTTTTTGTGACGACGGTCCGCCAAAACGCGACGGATCCGTAGCACGACGGACGCGACGTGTGGCAATCCGTCGCGATCCGTCGCTAATACAAGTTTATGGTAAAAAAAACGCATCCTGCGAGCACATTTGCAGGATCCGTTTTTGCCCAAAATGACGGATTCAACGGATTGCAAGAAAAGGAAGTGTGAAAGAGGCCTTAGCCAACTGGGATTTAGTTTTCTCACAGAGACCAGGATAAATCCAAGTTGAAAGAAGGACCTGGTCCTTTAGCCTGCTAGGTCTAGTATTAAAACACTCACACACTCACAGAGACATGGTCCTTTAACCGGCTGGGATTTAGCTTTCTCACAGAGAGCAGGCTAAATCCAAGTTGGCAGAAGGACCTGGTCCTTTAGCCTCCTATAGTATTAAAACACTAAGGCTACATTCACATTTGCGTTGTGCGGGGCTGCGTCGGCGACGGAACGCACAACGCAAACAAAAACGCAACAAAACGCAAGCTAAAACGCTGCGTTTTGCGACACATGCGTCCTTTTTTGCCGAAAAATGGACGCAAAAAAAATGCAACTTGCTGCATCCTCTGCGCCCTACGCTTGCGGCCAAAAAAACGCATGCGTCGCAAAACGCAGCACAACGCATGTCCATGCGCCCCCCATGTTAAATATAGGGGCGCATGACACATGCGTCGCCGCGGGTGCGCCCGACGCAACCGCACAAAACGCTAATGTGAACGTAGCCTAAGAGGGACATGGTCCTTTAGCCTGCTAGGTCTAGTATTAAAACACTCACAGGGACCTGGTCCTTTAGCCAACTGGGATTTAGCTTTCTCACAGAGAGCAGGCTAAATCCAAGTTGGCAGAAGGACCTGGTCCTTTAGCCTGCTAGATCTAGTATTAAAACACTAAGAGGGACCTGGTCCTTTAACCTACTAGATCTGGTATTAAAACACTCACAGGGACCTGGTCCTTCAGTCTGCTAGATCTAGTATTAAAACACTCACAGGGACCTGGTCCCTTAAGCCGACCGGGATTTAGCTTTCTCACAGAGAGCAGGCTAAATTCAAGTCGGCAGAAGGACCTGGTCCTTTAACCTACTAGGTCTAGTATTAAAACACTCACAGGGACCTGGTCCTTTAGCCAACTGGGATTTAGCTTTCTCACAGAGAGCAGGCTAAATCCAAGTCGGCAGAAGGACCTGGTCCATTTGGCCAATAGTTATAGAATTGACCCCTTCACAACGCATGATGTAGTTACGTCATATATCAAAATATATAAAAAAAAAATATCACTTTTGCTCCATTTAAAAAAAAATAAATAAAAATTGGAAATTTGGAATTGACGTGTTCAGAAAGGTCTGACCAATCAAAATGTAAAATAATCTGATCAGTAAACGGCACAAAGAGAAAATAACTCGAAACGCCATAATGACTTTTTTTTGGTTGCCGCAACATTGCAATAAAATAAGAGGTGATCAAAACATGGGATCCACGCCAAAATGGCATCAATAAGAACTTCCCGCCAAAATAAAAAAAAATCCCAAAGGCGATGTGGATGGAAAAATAAGTTATGGGCAGGGAAAAAAATTTTAAAAAATGAAAATCGCCGGAGAGTTAAATCACTCCTAGGTGCATGCATGGAAAGAAATCTGTGGTTGTGTGATCTACAAGTTACGTCATATATCATAAAAATATAATAAGAAAAAAAAAATATCGCTTTTGCTCCATTAAAAAAAAATAAATAAATTGGAAATTGACGTGTTCAGAAAGGTCTGACCAATCAAAATATAAAATAATCTGATTGGTAAACGGCATAACGAGAAGTAAACTCGAAACGCCATAATTACGTTTTTTTTTGTCGCCGCAACATTGCAATAAAATGAAATAAGAAGTGATCAAAACATGGTATCTGCGCCAAAATGGCATCAATAAGAAGGTCCCGCCAAAATAAAAAAAAATCCCAACGGCGATGTGGATGGAAAAATAAGTTATGGGAAGGAAAAAAAATGTTAAAAAACGGAAAATCGCCCGAGGGTTAAAACACTCCTAGGTGCATGCATGGAAAAAAATCTGTGGTTGTCTGATCTACAAAAATGATCACCAGAAAATAAAACGGGATCCGGATGAGATTGGCGCAGAATATTGTACACACTGGGATTAAGGGGAAAATTCTTGCGTATAATTGTCACATATAAATAAATGTGTGATCAGATGTCATATTTAGTCTGCGGCTCAAAAAAATCACATGACAGTATTGATATATATCTATATACAATAAGGGTCCTTCTATCTACTGGGATTTAGCATTCTTATATAGAGCAGGCGGAATCCAAGTCAGCTAAGGACCTGGTCCCTCTGCCGACTAGGAAATAGCCGACTCAGTGTGAGAAAGCTAAATCCCAGTGCACAGAAGGACCTGGTCCCTTAGCCGACTGGGATTTAGCTTTCTCTATACTGAGCCGGCTAAATCCAAGTCGGCAGAGGGACCAGGTCCTTTAGCCCAGGGGTCCCCAACTCCAGTCCTCAAGGCCCACCAACATGTCATGTTTTCAGGATTTCCTTAGTCTTGCCCAGGTAATAATTCCATCACCTGTACAATGCAAAGGAAATCCTGAAAACATGACCTGTTGGTGGGCCTTGAGGACTGGAGTTGGGGACCTCTGCTTTAGCCGACTGGGATGTAGCCACAACCCACTCCACATATATGGCTGCTCTGTGCGCACAGGACCTGTGATGAGGTCACAGGGGGAGGAGTCAGGGGTCACGTGATCCGCAGTGAAGACGCTACATGGAGACTTCTCCTCAGTCAGTGACATTTCCGCCATTATTCGCCCTCACTTGAAGACCGCATATAATACACCTGAGGGGCAGATTGAACATTTGATGCTGCCATTCGGGGTAACCAATGCTTCCAGTCTTTGAAAATGTCACTAATTATATTTTTCTCCCTGATTGGTAGATTTGTTTTGATTTTCCTGGGTGATATACTGAGTTCCTCACATACTCTGGAGGAGCATGGTGAGCATGTCAGACAGCTGGAGTGGGAATAAAATTACCTAGCAATCCGTTTTTGACATTTCGACTCCATCATTAAAAAATGTCCTAGCACCAAGAAAGATAACAAAGAAGATGGAAGAGTCACTACAAGTGGCGTCTTCTGAATAAAGTCATTACATGCGATCTGACAAATTTTCTATGTTGTCCTGCGATCTGCCATGGTCTCTCTGAATTCCCCCCTATTTCTACAGGTGACATTTTCCCTATATAAAGTTCCATGTCATGTTCCACCAGTTCTGTCATCTATGTGATCAGGGCTGCCACTAGAAATTTTGGGGCCCCATACTGGCAACATTTTCAGGGCCCCCTTGAGACTCCGCCCAGGCTTCACCCCAGCCCCGCCTCCATGCTCCACCCCTCGAACTGTCTTCAGTCCCACCGCTCTCTCTTGGAAAATCTCCACTTCTCACCTATCACACATTAACAGTTCCCATCACCTGATCACATATATAGCCGGCAGCTTTTGTTTTGGCCAAAAGATTTTTTAAGCCACCAAAATGACACGGTAGACACTTTTGGCCGGGCCCTACTCTACCGTAACCTATTAAATATTTGTTAAAATATGCAATACAATTTAGGCATATTTTTATTTTTTTTTCAATTTTTAAAATGACCTATAATACCACATACAAGGAACAAATACCACAGCACTGTGACCAGATGACATATTACCACCACAGTGATCGAATAGTATCAAATACAAGGAAGAAATACCACTACACCATGACCAGACCACATATTACCACCACATCATGACTGAATTGTGCGCACAGAGCAGCCATATATGTGGAGTGCGGCTCTGCAGGTGGAGGTATGTGGAGATTCCCCATTACTGAGCGCGGGGACATTAACCTCTTCTGCACTCAGACTCTTTTGGGGTTGTTGTTGCCACTTTATAAAATCATAACGTTGTTCTGTTTCCTGTAATAGATACATACGAGCCAACTATGGAGGACAGGAAGTGAGGGAACGGATTGTTCTCCTAGTACAGGACCCCTTTCTTGCCCCCCACACAGTGTAATGCTCCTTATGTAGTATGTATGATGCCCCACACACTGTATAATGTTCCTACAGTACTGCCACAGTGTAATGCTCCCACAGTACCGTCATCCCCCCCACACAGTATAATGTTCCCACAGTACCTCCATCCCCCCACACCGTTTAATATTCCCACAGTACCATCATCCCCCACACAGTATAATGTTACCATAGTACTGCCATCCACCCACACAGTATAATGTTCTCATAGTACCGCCATCCCTCCACACAGTGTAATGTTCCCACAGTACCGACATCCCCCCCACAGTGTAATGTTCCCACATTACCGCCATCTCCCCACACACTGTAATGTTCCCACAGTACCGCCATCCCCCCACACAGTATAATGTTCCCACAGTACCTCCATCCCCCCACACAGTATAATGTTCCCACAGTACCGCTATACCCCCCACACAGTATAATGTTCCCACAGTACCGCCATCTCCCCACCCAGTATAATGTTCCCACAGTACCGCCATCCCCCCACACACACACACACAGTGTAATGTTCCCACAGTACCTCCATCCCCCCACACCGTATAATGTTCCCACAGTACCTCCATCCCCCCACACAGTGTAATGGTCCCACAGTACCGCCATCCCCCCACATAGTGTATTGTTCCCACAGTACCACCTTCCCTCACACAGTGTAATGTTCCCACAGTACCGCCATCCCCCCACACATAGTGTAATGTTCCCACAGTACCGCCATCCCCCCACACAGTGTAATGTTCCCACAGTGCCACAATCCCCCACACAGTCTAATGTTCCCACAGTACCACTATACCCCCACACAGTGTAATGTTCCCACAGTACTGCCATCCCCCACACAGTGTAATGACCCCATTATGTCCCTGTATTGAGTGACCAGATACAACACACAAACAAACACAAGGCAGAAGTAACCAATATCATTATTTATTTCCCTGATAATGGTGGAATTGTGATAACTATAGCAACAGTGAATAATATAAAACATGGTGATTACGAGGTGAAATATACAATATCATAAATACACTACACATCCTACACATCCTAGATATCACCGAATTAAAATATTCCAGTTGTAAATCTTTATTCATTACATAGTGGAATGTGTTGAGAACAATAAAAACTAAAAATATCAACATAAATCACAACTAATATCCCACGGAGGTCTTGAGTTGGAATGATGCTCAAAACCAAAGTGGAAAATGAAGTTACAGGATGATCCAACTTCAGTGGAAAAATGCCTCAAGATAATTAAATGATGCTCAGTTATGTGTGTGGCCTCCACGTGCCTGTATGATCTCCCTACAACGCCTGGGCATGTTCCTGATGAGGCGATGGATGGTCTCCTGAGGGATCTCCTCCCTGACATGGACTAAAGCATCCGCCAACTCCTGGACAGTCTGTGGTGCAACGTGACGTTGGTGGATGGTGCGAGACATGATGTCCCAGATGTGTTCAATAGGATTCAGGTCAGCGGAACAGGCGGTCCAGTCCATAGCTTCAATACCTTCATCTTGCAGGAACTGCTGACACACTCCAGCCACATGAGGTCTGGCATTGTCCTGCATTAGGAGGAACCCAGGGCCAGCTGCACCAGCATATGGTCTCACAAGAGGTCTGAGAATCTCCTTTTGGTACCTAATGGCAGTCAGGCTACCTCTGGCAAGCACATGGAGGGCTGTGCGGCCCTCCAAAGAAATTCCACCCCACACCATTACTGACCCACTGCCAAACCGGTCATGCTGAAGGATGTTGCAGGCAGCAGATCGCTCTCCACAGCATCTCCAGAATCTGTCATGTCTGTCACATGTGCTCAATGTGAACCTGCTTTCTTCTGTGAAGAGCACAGGGCACCAGTTGTGAATTTGCCAATACTGGTGTTCTGTGGCAAATGCCAAGCATCCTGCACAGTGTTGGGCTGTGAGCACAACCCCATCTATGGACGTCGGGCACTCAGACCATCCTCATGGAGTCAGTTTCTAACCGTTTGTGCAGAAATATGCACATTTGTGGCTTGCTGGAGGTCATTTTGCAGGGCTCTGGCAGTGCTCCTCCTGTTCCTCCTTGCACAAAGCCTGAGGTTGTGGTCCTGCTGCTGGGTTGTTGCCCTCCACATCTCCTTTTGTACTGGCCTGTCTCATGGTAGCGCCTCCAGCCTCTGGACACTACGCTGACAGACACAGCAAATCTTCTTGCCATAGCTCGCATTGATGTGCCATCCTGGATGAGCTGCACAACCTGAGCCACTTGTGTGGGTTGTAGAGTTCATCTCATGCTACCATGAGTGTGAAAGCACAACCAACATTCAAAAGTGACCAAAGCATCAGCCAGAAAGCATTGGTACTGGGATGTGGGCTGTGGTCCCCACCTGCAGAACCACTCTATTGAGGGTGTCTTGATAATTGCCAATAATTTCCATCTGTTGTCTATTCCATTTGCACAACAGCATGTGAAATTGATTGTCAAACAGTGTTGCTTCCTAAGTGGACAGTTTGATTTCACATAAGTTTGATTTACTTGGAGATAGATTCTGTTGTTTAAGTGTTCCCTTTATTTTTTCGAACAGTGGATAGATAGATAGATAGATACAAGAAATAGAAAAATGGAGCAGCACATGCAGCATGGAAAGAATCTGTGTGCAGAAGAGCTTCCACAGGCATATACCAAACCTTGCATGTAGTAGTCCAAAAAAGGAAGCAGCACACCACTGTCTGTGAATAAGGAGCTATTTTATTTAACCAATGATGGCGAAGTTTCGGTTCAGTGTAGATTGAAAAAGGTTAGCTTTAAACATGCCAAGGTCAAAACCAAGAGATAACAAGGTAACCTAGGGGTAAGGTGGAGGGATAGTGAAAAAAGGAGCCAAAGGTCAAAAAGCCAACAGAACAAGCAAGCAGAGCAAAACAAACAAATCCAAACCAAGCACACACTCAAGAGGTCAAACACACAGGCTACACAAAAGTATAGCTGACAGGGAATCCTAGTCTGGTGTGTATAAATACCCCTCCAGATCCAAAGAGAGGCCAGCAATATTAACCCTGAGAGAGCAGGACAAGAACCGCACCCTGTACCATGACACGTAGTAGAAGAGGAAGATGTCGCCCTCATTATGAAGTAGTTATTTCTCATGTCGCGTGTAATAAATATCTCCTGCAGTATTGCTAATGCCGATTCCAGGGTCGGTAAATGAGACGAGAATTAGCGTTATGGAAGATGAGTCTATGAGGAAAGTATTCAGCTGCCGACTCCGAGGAGGAAACTGCTTGTTGTCTGTGGCCTAAATATATAGGATTTATTAGTAGATGTAAAGAAGGAAACTAAATACTGTAAAATAATAAATCTCCTCATATGTTTCCCTTATTACCTCCAGCAATTGTATTATTACAGGATTCTTATGATGTTACATCGGCTCATCTTCTCATTCAGGTCTCTACAATATCCGATCCTCTCAGTGAAGATCTTCTACAAAAGAACATTTTCCTGATTTACCCATCAAAGATGGATATGGACAGAGACAAGATGGCGGAGAGGATATTACACCTCACCCTAGAGATCCTCTTCCGACTTACTAGAGAGGTGAGAGATTCTGATGACATCACATTACATCATTCTTATCTATGGGAATAACAGATGGACAGAACTGGAGAGGTGAGGACTCTGGAAATGTCTGTAGTGAGATTTATTAATGTGTCTCTCCATTACCAGGATTACACAGTGGTGAAGAAGACCTCTAGTGATCGCTGTCAGGACCCTGTGTCTGAGGGATGGGGAAGACCCCTGAGCCCAATCACGGGGCCTCCACCTCACCCCCTGATCCATGATGACATCAATGACCAGAAGATCCTAGAACTCATCTATAAGATGATTGAGCTGCTGACTGGAGAGGTGACACTGCTGGGAATGCTGGGACATTATACAGTAACACTATGAAGGGATCGGGGGATGTGTCAGGATGTGTCAGGTTCCTATAAGGTGTCAGGATGTCGCTATTTCTCCATGGAGGAGTGGGAGTATTTAGAAGGACACAGAGACCTGTACAAGAACGTCATAATGGAGGTTCCCCAGCCCCTCACATCTCCAGGTAATAGACAGGACTAAATACACACGGCCTATAATTATCTGTATGTAAAGAATGAATTAACCCCCTGTATGTGTTTCCTCCAGATCTATCCAGTAAGAGGACAACACCAGAGAGATGTCCCCGTCCTCTTCTTCCACAGGACTGTAACCAAGAAGATCCCAATGCTCCTCAGGATCATCAGGTAGATGGAGAGAAGGTGTCAGGAGATCTCCTCTATGATGTGTAGATGCCGGTGAAGGTCTTGTGCTCAGCCTTGTTTTATCCACCAGTATTATATGTTTTATACTTGTGTAATGAGAACGGTGGAGATGGCAGGATTAGAGCTGATCATAGATGTGACTTCTCCATCTGTCAGTGACTTTTACAATATTTGTTTCAGGGTGGAGATCTGACCCATATTAATACTACAGAGACATATGTGAGGGGGGATGAGCGGTGTAAAGAGGAGATTCCCACATATGGCTACCCAGGTGAGTAGTAACCACTAAATGCAGAGAAGTCACAGATTCTTCTCATCACCGGCTGTGGCTGCTTTATCGGTGGTGTAGTCCGGCCATATTACCATGATCACCATTTTGCCTCTAGACCACAACATTCCTCTCCACCCAAAACTGTTCAAATGACTTTGGGCATTGAAAGCCCTTTTCTATAGAACTTACCACCTGGTAGATCCACCTACCCCCTTGGGTTTAGGAGACGCTGTTACCTGCCCAGATCTGTAAACTATAAAGCCAAATGACAGCGTACGTAGAATGTGCTGACAAGATGGAAAATCACTTGAAGAAAAATATTATGATGGGCCTGTAAGAGAAAGCGGAGGGTAATGATGCTGTTGGCTTCCTAGAACCCTGAGATCTTATCGGATAAATCTCCCTTCTCTCCCTTCTGTGCTGCTGAATGTAATCATATGGTCCCTACAAGACCAGGTCCAGTCTTTCTGGCCAAACTTCACTTTTATGATCGACAACATTAAATGTGCAGTGAAGCCAAGTGTGAATTTCTGTACAATAACAGAGTTTCCCTTTATTCTGACTTTTCAATTTTTATTAAAACTGACTAACTTCCATGAGGATTGTGATAATCTACATAAACCCATCACACCGGTGCCATGATATATCTCTGAGCTGTGCGTGGCTGATGGCTGTAATATACATGTATTCCCGCCTGCAGGAGATGTGTTGGCTCCAGCCCTGGTTTCATGGATTCACTCTACCTCATAAATTACATTGTTTTTGATCCTAAGAAATTCAGATTACTGCACAATCTCTCCTGAAATGGGAAGCAATATTATTTTCTCTAATCTTCTGGTCAGGATTCATAGTAGCTCCAATGGTCCACCATAAATGAATGCTACTCTGGTTTACTGTTGGAGTTCTCCCCTCATAGATACATTGTTGTTGGGGATGTAACATAGAATATTACAATGTCTTTTTTCACCTGTTCATTCTGTATGATAGTTTGATTGTGGTGGGATCGGCCTGCCTCACTTATGAGTAACTCCCTGATAGACGTGAGTGAAAACACCATGTGCACAGCTATACTGTGGTGCTTAGACTAGGTTCCCAAACCCTCAAATTAATTATAAAGAAGTCTAGCACTCAACTTAAGCATCAATAGGTTTGATTTATTTGTAGCACTTGAAACGTTTCAGTCCGTAAGGACTTTCATCAGTCACGTGCTGATCGTAGCAAATATGGAAAAGTTCATGCGGGAGAAAAATTACATGGAACGTGCAGGAGAGCCACCACGCCTTAGGGCATTAGTAGTAGTATTTGGTATAGCTTAAAATGGAATGCTGTTGTGGTGGTGACCACATTTAATAATTGAGCACCCACAGGCTGATAAAGCCGGTATGTAGAGCGAAGGACCCAGCCTCCAGACACGGTGTCCACCGCTAGTCTCTAGGTGCTATGATCAGCATGTGACTGATGAAAGTCCTTACGGACTGAAACGTTTCAAGTGCTACAAATAAATCAAACCTATCGATGCTTAAGTTGAGTGCTAGACTTCTTTATACCTGTAACTCCCTGATAGTCTCTCCCATCGCCTCTTCCAAATGCCTAAGATCTAAATTTAAAGGGAACCTGTCAGCAGGATTGTGCTCAGTGACTACAGACACTGTCAGGTCGGTGCTGTTATACTGATTACACTGATACCTGGTGATGATATTCGTCTTGTGGTTGCTGTTTAATCTGTATTTGTAGTTTTATTATGAGGCTTAGGGAAAAAAATTACATCCATCAAAATGACACCAGCGGCGCCTGTCCAGTAGCATCTATCTCTTACTTATAGACTGCGCAGGTACTGCGATCGCCGGTGACATTTTGCTGGATGTAATTTTTTTTTCTAAGCCTCCCAATAGCCACAATATTATAGGCATTACAAACAATAATATCAACACTATTATATGCATTATGTAAAAATGAGGGCAGGTCAGTGAGGGATCAGCGACCTGTCATAAGTCAATACAGATGAACATGTAATCAGAGAACCACATAAAGCCCCGCCCCTGAGCACCACATAAAGCTCCGCCCACAGCCCCGCCCCAGAGCACGAGAATCTCATTAACTGAAAACTACAAATACAGATTAAACAACAACCACAAGACAGATTTCATCACCAGGTATCAGTGTAATCAGTATAACGGCACCGACCTGACAGTGTCTGTAGGTTACTGAGCACAATCCTGCTGACAGGTTCCCTTTAAGACATCTCCGCTCTGCACTATTATACACAGTTCTCTTTAAATGCCTAATATTTGTTCTAGAAACTCATCTGACAGAAAATATTGGCTTTTACAATAGTTTAGATTGTGAAGTCACCGAGCCCCATGCTCTAATTACCCCAGAGAGGTTTCACCACTAGCTACTCATTTATTACTGACTAGATGGTGGCCCGATTCTAACGCATCGGGTATTCTAGAATATGCATGTAGTTTATTTATGAAGATTTCAGAATATATGCAATGAATACACAGGATTCGGCCGGCCAGCGCGACCAATTAGCGAAGCCTGGTTGAAATCCCGCTCGAATATGCGGCCGGACTGTGTCTGTTGCTGATTGTTCGCGGCTGGGTGTGTCCAATTAGTGAAGCCAGGGCCAGTTCCAGGTTTTTTAGGGCCCCAGGCGAAAGAGTCTGACAGCCCACGTAGCATATAACACAGCCCACGTAGTATATAGCACAGCCACATAGTATATAGCACAGCTGCGTAGTATATTGCACAGCCACGTACTATATTGCACAGCCATGTAGTATATAGCACAGCCACGTAGTATATAGCACAGCCACGTAGTATATAGCACAGCCATGTAGTATATAGCACAGCCACGTAGTATATAGCAAAGCCCACATAGTATATAGAACAGCCCACGCAGTATATAGCACAGGCCAAGTAGTATACAACACAGCTCACATAGTATATAGCACAGCCACGTAGTATATAGCACGGCCCACACAGTATATAGCACAGCCCACACAGTATAGAGCACAGCATACGTACTATAGAGCACAGCACACACAGTGTTGTGAATTCTGCTCTTGGGCTCCCTCCGGTGGTTATGAGTGGTAGTGCTGCTGTCTGGGGATCGCAGCATCTATCAGGTGTGTTCACTTTTGCAATTTAAACTCAGCTATTTAGTCCTGCTTGATCCTTTAGTCAGTGCTAGTTGTCCATTGTTTTTGGAGGATTCACATCCCTTTCTGGTCTCTCCTGTTTGCTGTGCTTTTCTTCAAAGATAAGTCCTGGCTTTGTTTCTGCTGTCCACATGCTGTGGACCTTATAGTTCTGTGCATTTTTATGTATTATCTTGTCCAGCTTGTCTGTGAAAGGATTTTTTGCAGCCAAGTGGTATCTCTGGAGATGCAGATATACCCTCCATGTCTTTAGCCAGATGTGGAATTTTGTATTTTCTGTGGTGGATATTTTCTAGTGTTTTAATACTGAACGCATAGTTCTCTGTACTATACTTTCTGTTTAGCTAGTATGGCCTCCTCTGCTAAATTCTGATTTCAGTCTGCGTATGTCATTTCCCTCTCCTCTCACAGTCAATATTTGTGGGGGGCTGTCTTTCCTTTGGGGATTTTCTCTGAGGCAAGATAGTTTTCCGTTTCTATCTTTAGGGGTATTTAGTCCTTAGGCTGTGTCGAGGTGTCTAGGGAGCGTTAGGTACATCCCACGGCTACATCTAGTTGTGCTGTTGAGTTCAGGGTCTGCGTTCAGTACAGGTACCACCTTCTCCAGAGTACGTCTCATGCTGCTCCAAGGCCACCAGATCATAACAACGCAGTATATAGCACAGCCACATAGTATATTGCAAAGCCCACGTAATATATAGCACAGCTCATGTAGGATATAGCACAGTGAGGTAGTATATAACACAGCCCATGCAGTATATAACACAGGCCATGCAGTATATAACACAGCCCATGTAGTATATAGCAACATGGGCACCATATCCCTGTGAAAAAAAGAATTAAAATAAAAATTAGTTATATTCTCACCTTCCGGCGGCCCCCGGATCCAGCCCAGGCCTTTAGCGATGCTCCTCGTGACGCTCCGTTCCCAGTAATGCCTTGCGGCAATAACCCATGATGATGTAGCGGTCAACGCTACGTCATCTGGGGTCATTACCGCAATGCATTCTTGGGACCGGAGCATCGCGAGGAGCTGGAAAGGCTGGCGCGGACGCCGGAAGGTGAGAATATAATTTTTTTTTTTATTATTTTAACATATGTTTTTACTATTGATGCTGCATAGGCAGCATCAATAGTAAAAAGCTGGTCACAGTTACAGGGGTAATGGCAGCTGACTGGAGGGGAGTATGGAGGGGGCACTGACTGGAGGGGATTAGGGAGGGGCCAATTCACGGCCAGACTGTGCCTGTCGCTGATTGGTCGCGCTCAGCCGACTGCGACCAATCAGCGACGCACGATTTCCGTGACAGAGAAACAGACAGACAGACAAACAGACGGAAGTGGACCTTAGACAATTATATAGATAGATGGAGACAGTTCAGTTTCATTATTTCAGTAGATGTGTTATTGTCTATAGTCGCAGTTTTTGATTACAGTAGTTTCCAAAATACTCTGCTTTAAACTCTTCCCGCAGCCAGTTTTGTGTTCTTATTCAGGCCCCATTTTTAAAATCTGACGTGTGTCACTTTATGTGGTGATAACTTTGGAATTCTTCACAAAGGATAATAGAAAACAAATGGATCTTCCAAATTATTTTCCAACTTCTCACAATACCCTACATACGATTGTACAGTACTCTCTGGGCACATGGCAGTGTTCAGAAGGGAAGGAGCGCCATTTAGCTGTTTGAATGCAGATCTAGCTGGAATAGTTTGCGGACACAATGAATTGGGAGCACTGTTCGTGGTCAACTGGCAGCTCAAAAGATCTCCACCATGAACATGCTTGGCACTATCTCCTCTGCTTTCCATACCCCAAGGATTGCCTTGCTCATCGCCCTTTAACACCATTACATGGATCTGGACTTACACTGGGAGCCCTAGGCTTGTACCATGGTGTTACCTGCTATTCTGTGGTATTAGATGGCAAGAAGAACAGTCAGGTAGCTGGGTCAGAACCAGAAGGACAGAATACAGAATCAGAAGACACAAGAGTAGTCAGTAAACGGGCCACGGTCACAGCAGTAAACGAATACACAAGCCGCAAGCTGAGCACAGAGGACTGAACCAGAGGAGAACAACGCTGTTTCTGGCAGATTCTGGCCATGTGCTTTGAGCTTTAGAAAAAACACCACAGAAAAAAAGGCAAAGGTGCTTACCTGTCTAGGCCTCAAATCAAATGCACTATCATGGTGCAGTGGGCCCAAGTAAAGATGGCGACTGCACAGTGCGGTAATACCAAATAAGACAGCTAGCCTAAAATTAGGGATTAGCCACTTAGCACACCCAGAAAAGATCCCAGATGAAATTGGACACACCATATGCAGAAGCCCTAATATGACTAAATGACAGAAAACCAGAATAGTCAAAATCCCCGCAAAGTGTTTCCATTTTATAAATTAATTCACTCAGGGTTATAATGTATAGGAGTGACTATTTTGACTCCACTTTTTGGAAATTAACACGCAGTGCATGTTAGAGAGTGAAAATTACACATTTACCATTTTATTACCCAGCACATAGTGCCCAGATTGTTCTCAAGGAGACACACCGCAAATTAAGTGGATTCTTCTCACTATGGTATTGTTAGATACAGGGATCCTAAATGTTGTTTGAAGGCTCTGAAGTAAGAGTGGATTTTGCTCGGTCGGTTTATGGAAATCTTGTTTCTTTTCAACAACCTTTGAGCCACTAGTAGTGTGGGAACCTCTGTTTTTCCATTGACAGATGATGGACCTGAGTGGGGACTTGTTTTTGTGAGATGAGAATTGCTATTATTTTTGCCTACATAGCAACAAGCAAGGAAAGTATATGCATACAAAACAGGGATCACTAAAAAATAAACAATTCGTTATTAGAGAACACATACAATTTAAAAACACTTAAAATAGTCCACAACATGGACTGAAAAAATCAAGATCCATAATAAAGAGTATAATACTCGAGGACCCGTTAGCCTAATAAATGACAGTCAGAGTATCAAGCAATATTCCTGGAATAAAAGGCATCAATGTGTAACACTTATCAACCAGAGGAATATGCCCCATTTGCCATATATAGATGCTGTTAGCACAATAGCTGCACCATGCCACAGTGAGAGCAAAGCAATCTATTATTATTATTATTATTATTTATTTATATAGCACCATTGATTCCATGGTGCTGTACATGAGAAGGGGTTACATACAAGTTACAAATATCACATACAGTACACAAACTAACAATGACGGACTGATACAGAGGGGCGAGGACCCTGCCCTTGCGGGCTTACATCTATACAATGTCAGCACCAAAATGTGCATAATCACAGTGGCATGGCAAAATAAAAAAACATGGGAACATAATAAATAAAGCACAAGGATATAGAAACGTGATACTCAGCCCTGACCAAGTCCTACAGTCACCCCTGTGTACAAAGAATCCAACTAAATGGGTCCATGGACCCACGCGTATCGACACATTTCATTGCGAAACGTGCATCGGGTGTGGTGGGTCCCCAGGAGTACTTCATTGGTAATTATATTGCGTTATTATTTCTTATATACACTTGTATTATTATTATATGATTGTTATTTTTGTGCTTGATTGTACATGGTCACACAGTTTTTGTACATATCACTGTTACCTATTTATATACCATACTTTCAGGTTACTACCTGGGTTACCCATCTTTTTCTTACCTGTGCCTGTGGGTATATACCTTTGTACTTATATTGTTTTTATAATGTTTAAATAAAGATTATGTGTATTTTATTGGCCTTATTTATTGCTGTTTACTTCATGGCCTTATGTGAAGGATATACTTAGGTGTTTTAATTTTTATGGACAGTCTAAGGCTACTTTCACACTAGCATTTTTTGCTGTACGTCGCAATGCGTCGTTTTGGAGAAAAAACGCGTCCTGCAAATGTGCCCACAGGATGCGTTTTTTCTCCATAGACTTGCATTAGCGACATATTGCCACACGTCACATCCGTTGTGCAACGGATGCGTCGTGTTTTGTCGGACAGTCGGCACAGAAAAACGTTACATGCAACTTTTTTTGTGCGTCGAGTTCGCCATTTCCGACTGCGCATGCGCAGCCGGAACTCCGCCCCCTCCTCCCCGGACCTTACAATGGGGCAGCGGATGCGTTGTAAAACTGCATCCGCTGCCCCCGTTGTTCTTTTTTTTCACAGTTTGCGTCGGTACGTCGGGCCGACGCATGGTGACGGCCCCGTACCAACGCTAGTGTGAAAGTAGCCTTAGTAGAAATGTTCAAAAATATAAAACGCAAGGATATTTTATTAAAAAATAATAGTTTTTTATCTTAGCAGATGACTTTACCAGTAGATCAGAGGGACAGCTGACATCTTCAATTTTTAAATCTCATGATCTTGAGATCCTACAAGATACAACTGAAGTGATTGCTGTTACTCCAGATATATCATCATCCCTTCACAGCAAAGATCTGTCATCTGGTCCTACAAAACAGGCCCCATCTTCTGATTCATTACCGACTACTAAAGAAAATCAAAGTCACAAAAGAGGCATTAAAAAACAAACTGCTCCTAAAGCAAAGAAGTCATTTTCATGCTCAGAATGTGGGAAATGTTTTATCCAGAAATGTGATTTTATTATACATCTAAGAATTCACACAGGGGAGAAGCCTTTTTCCTGTTCAGAATGTGGGAAATGTTTTAATCGGAAATCTGTTCTTGATATACACCAGAGAGCTCACACAGGGCAAAAGCCTTTTTCTCTGTTCAGAATGTGGGAAATGTTTTAATCGGAAATCGGTTCTTGATATCCACCAGAGAGCTCACACAAGGGAGAAACCTTTTTCCTGTTCAGAATGTGGGAAATGTTTTAATCGGAAATCGGTTCTTAATATCCACCAGAGAGCTCACACAGGGGAGAAGCCTTTCTCCTGTTCAGAATGTGGGAAATGTTTTAACCGGAAAGCGAATCTTGATAGCCACTAGAGAACACACACAGGGGAGAAGCCTTTTTTATATTCAGAATGTTGAAATCCTTTTAACCAAAATTCGATCTTATAAACGAGATACCAATTCACCGCGCTATGCTGAGATAATAGAGAGAGAAAGAAAAGAAAAAAATACTCACTCTGTGATTGTGTTAATATGGAGCATATATCAGGAAACTCATAAGAATGAAATCCTTTTGGTGGTCAATCCCAATAAAACATAGTATAGATCATATACGGAAATGGATAGAATTACCAGTAGTACTGCCGGCTACAAAATTTTCAGTACTCACTACTTGGTGCGAATGTCCATGAGAGACTTCTTGAACCTGGTACTGGGTTCTAGCATCAAGGCGTTCTGCTAGTAGTGTGCTTTAATTGTGTGTATTTAGTACTTCAGGGAATAACAATATGCTATATGATTAATGGATGTGTTCCTTATACCTAAATACGAGCCTCTGAGTATTTGAGGCTTACTGCGGTATAGGCAGAGGCAGCAATTGACACTTGAAGGTGAAGGCAGTCCAACCAGTGAGATATTGATAGAAAGCACTAGGTAAATGAGAGCGGTAATTAGAGGAAATCGCTTGTGCAGCTGAGTGCTTGAATAACCTGTGCTTATATGTGTAAGATTAGTAGGAGCCCATAAGACCTTACTGCAATATAAGATATGGGCAGAGGCAGCGTGTAATAATTGTAGGTGATGACAGCCCAACTAGTGGAAACACTGATAGCAAGCACTAAATAAATTATATAAGATAGCGGTGATTAAAGAAATACTTGCATAGAGTTAAATGCGTAGGATTGAGTCTATCGCGCACCCATCCTGCTTCTACGTGACGTCACAGAAGTTTTTTTCCACGCCGCAACCCTTAGCACGGCTTGCGGCCGGAGCACGCAAAAGGTCGGCGTGTCCTCAAACCGCACTGTTACTGCCAGCAAGCACCACCACGCTTAGCAGCAGCACCCAGCCGCCACCCGCAAGGAATTAGGCTCTACAAGTAAGCGCATTATAATTGCAATTCTATCTCTAGCATTTAACTCTATGCGAGTATTTCACTACTAGCAGAACCCCTTGACGCTAGAACCCAGTACCAGGTTCAAGAAGTCTCTCATGGACATTCGCACCAAGTAGTAAGTACTGAAAATTTTTTAGCCAGCAGCACTACTAGTAATTCTATCCATTTCCGTATATGATCTATACTATTTTTTATTGGCAGTGACCACCAAAAGGATTTCATTCTTCCTGATATATGCTCCATATTAAAACAATCACAGTGAGTATTTTTTTTCTTTCTCTCTCTATTATCTCAGCATAGCGCGTGAATTGGTTTCTCGTTTATTAGCCCCAAATTTTTTACAGGAACTGGCACAGAGCCTGTCACTTTCACCAGCTGCATCTGAGACTTATCAACAATCTATTTCTGAGTGGTAAGCGCCAGTGTGCACTTCTTTATTCCAAAATTGGATCTTCTTAAAAGGGTTGTCTCTTGTCATTCCTCATGTTTGCTGACTAAAGGATAAAACTAAACGTTATCAATTCCAAATGTAAAACTCAACCCAGAATTCACCCCCTGAAGGTTAGTCAGAAGGTGACTAATAGAAAACACATGTACCCCACATCTTAGTATATAGGGTGAGGTGATGTATAAACACTCAGGCTGGAGTCACACTAGTGATTTTAAAATCGGTCCGATTTTGATGCAGGAAAGTCAGACGAGTGTAATGCGTTTTTCTCTAGTCACCTTCCACGACAGGATGTTGTCTCCACGCTCTAATGGGGGACAGGAAGCACAGAGAGGTTAAAAGACCCTCCCTCCATCCACTTGCCAGTGTCTGTCCTGTCCCCCATGGGGCACGGAGAGGTTCTGGTATGCTTCGTGGCCGGCAACTGCAGTTACCTGGTGTTACAGCGGCTGCTCACCGCTCTGTTCCTGGTCCTCAGCGTACCGCCTCCGCTCCCCTCGCTCGCTCTTCTTTCAGCGCTCGGCGCGTTGTCCTCTCCTCCTCTCGGGCGGCGCCATCTTCTTCCGGCATCGCTCGTTCCTGCGCTCCTATTTCCGGCGCTCCTGCGCAGGCTTCAGCATTAGATACAGCCTCACAGCTCCGGATCACCTAGCACCGGGTGTGGTGCATCTGCAACCAATCACCATGGAGAGCACGGTATTTCAGGCCACCTCCTCTGCTAGGAGGTGCCTGAGTATCTTTAGTGTTTGCTTAGTCTCTGGCCGTTCGCTGTGCCTCTGTACTTGCTCTGCGCTCCGGCGCTAGTATTTACTGTGTTTGTTTTCCGTTACTTTGTTTCAGTTCCCTCTCCGTCCCTGGTTCTCCTCTGCCGATTCCTGCCTTCCGTTCCCGTGTCTTCTGCCTCTGGATTTTCCGCTGCTGATTCCGGTCCTCAGTTTTGTCTACTCTTCAGCCTTCCCTTTACTTGAGCCGTCCCTTCTGGTATCCGCTACCGTGGTAAGGTAACCTCTGGGCCTGCTCCTAAACAGCCCCTGTATAGGGGTTGGTTAACACCGGGTCTGCTCGCCCACGAGGGGGACTTCCACGGTCCAGAGGGTCCACTCTCGTACCCATCTCTGTAGTCCTAACAGTATACTCAGGACATGGACCCCGCGGGTGCCGCGTTTTCTGCTCAGAAGGAATTGGCGCACATACGCGACAATCAGCAGCGCATCATGTCCTTAAAAAATTTGGAGTCTCGCCTAACCTCTTTGCAAACCGCCGACCCTGCTAATACTAATCAAATTGCAGCCATGCAGCAGGAACTCTCCCAACAACACGATACGCAGACGCGTATGCTTTCCTATTTGGCTTCCATAGACGATCATTTATTTAATTTGCAGTCTCTCTCTACGGCTTCCGCCCAGGCTTCGCAAGATTCGACTCCCTCGCCCCATCCGCTTCCTCGCCTCGGCAAACCTCCCAGGTTTAGCGGGGATCCCAAGCTCTGTAGGGGGTTCCTGAACCAGTGTCGCCTCCACTTTGAGCTCCTTCCCCAACAGTATCCCTCCGACCGGGCCAAAGTGGCTTTTATAGTATCTCATTTAGAGGGGGAGGCTTTGTCCTGGATCAATCCTCTGTGGGAGCGGGATGATCCTGTAGTTACCCAACTAGCTTCTTTCTTAGAGACTTTCCACAGGGTTTTTGATGAGCCCGGGCGCCTAGCTTCCACAACTGAGTCGCTTTTCAACCTCCAGCAAGGTTCTCTATCTGTTGGCCAATACGCCATACGTTTTCGTACTTTAGCCTCTGAATTAGGGTGGAACAACGAGGCCCTGGTAGGAGCCTTTTGGCGAGGCCTGTCCAGTCGAATAAAGGATGAGCTGGCTGGACGGGATACCCCAACATCTTTAGATGACCTCATTTCCCTGTCCACGCGCATAGACTTACGCTTTCAGGAGCGAACGCGTGAGACTACTAGAGAAAAGAGGTCTGTTCGTTCTCTACCTCCCATCCGCAGGTCAGGAAGTCCGCGTCCCTTGTCGTCTACCACAACTTCCTTGCCAGAGCCCATGCAAATAGATCGGGTCAAGCTAGCAGAGCAACGCCGTCAGGAGAGACGATCCCAAGGACTCTGCTTTTACTGCGGTAGCGCCTCACATTTACTACGAGCATGTCCTGAGAGGCCGGAAAATTCCTCCGCCTAGGACAGGTAAGGGAGGCCTCCCTAGGTGTTTCTGATTCCTCTCAACCCTTGTTTCTGTCCATTTTGTTAGTGCTAAATCAAAAGCGTTTTTCTGAGGCCGCGTATGTGGATTCGGGCGCGGCGGGCAACTTTATCAGTCTTGAGGCGGTTCGGAGGCTTCGCGTTCCAGTTCTCTCGTTGGATTCTCCTCATCAGATTGCTTCCGTGGATGGGAGACCCTTGCAAGATGCCGTCACTTTGATTACGGAAGAGATAGACCTATGTATCGGGGCTCTTCATTGTGAGAAGATAACTTTCTATGTTTTGCCTAATCTAACCCATACTCTGCTTCTAGGTTTACCTTGGCTCCGTTTGCACGAACCCACCCTGGACTGGCGTTCAGGTGATGTACTCCATTGGGGATCTACGTGTCAAACACAATGCCTTCTGCCTGTTCGCCCTGTAGTTTCGCTTCCGACTGATTCCAATCTTCCCGGACTACCTTCTCCATATCTGTCCTACATCGATGTTTTTGACAAAAAAGAAGCAGAGAGTCTTCCTCCGCATCGACTCTACGATTCATCCGAAAGTCTTCTTCCCCTGCCGGTGCGGGGTTCTTCTTCGTCAAGAAAAAAGACGGATCTCTTCGACCCTGCATTGATTACAGAGGTTTGAACAACATTACTATCAAGAACAAGTACCCTCTGCCCCTTATTCCTGAACTCTTCGACCGATTAAGAGGGGCACGAATCTTTACGAAGCTGGATTTTCGAGGTGCTTATAATCTTGTTCGAATCCGGGCCGGCGACGAATGGAAGACTGCCTTTAACACTCGGGACGGGCATTATGAATACCTAGTCATGCCGTTCGGTCTCTGCAATGCTCCCGCAGTCTTCCAAGAATTCGTCAATGACATTTTCCGAGACCTTCTTTACTCTTGTGTTGTAGTATATCTAGACGACATCCTAATTTTTTCGGCTGACCTACCATCTCACAGAAGAAGCGTCCGTTTGGTTTTGCAACGCCTTAGAGAGAATTGTCTTTATGCTAAGTTTGAGAAGTGTCTCTTCGAACAGACTTCACTGACTTTTCTCAGATACGTCATCTCGGATTCTGGTCTCAAGATGGACCCTGAGAAGCTGAGAACCATTCTCAGTTGGCCACGTCCCTATGGAACAAAAGCCATCCAGCGCTTTCTAGGGTTCGCCAACTACTACAGGCAGTTTATTTCACATTTCTCCTCGGTAGTTCGGCCTCTTGCTGCTCTCACTCGTAAAGGTGCCAATCCGAAGACTTGGACTCCAGAGGCCGAAAAAGCTTTTGAGCTTCTGAAGCAATCCTTTTCCTCCGCTCCCATTTTACACCATCCAGAGATCAATAGACCATTCATTCTCGAGGTGGATGCCTCTTCTACCGGTGCCGGGGCAGTGCTCTCTCAAAGATCTTCTACTGGTCGCCTGGTTCCCTGTGGCTTCTTTTCCAAGACATTCTCAGCATCGGAACGTAATTATACCATTGGGGACCGAGAACTCTTGGCCATAAAGCTGGCTCTTGGGGAGTGGAGGCATCTTCTGGAAGGAGCCGTTCATCCGTTTGTGATTTTTTCTGACCACAAGAATTTGGCCTATCTTCAGACCGCACACAGACTTAATCCACGGCAAGCTCGATGGTCCCTGTTTTTTGCCCGCTTCGACTTTGAGCTTCGTTTTCGTCCTGGCGACAAGAACGTCAAAGCAGATGCCCTGTCCAGACTATCGCAGCTTGAGGACATCGACGAGGAACCAGCGCATATTGTGGATCCCGGTAAAATCATTACTGTGGCCCCTTTAAGTATAAGCTGTCCACCTCCGGGTAAAACATTTGTCACTGAGAAGGACAGAGAGACAGTGCTGCGTTGGGGACATTCCTCCAAATTGGCAGGCCACGCCGGGATTAGAAAAACCTCCCTTCTCATCTCTCGCTACTATTGGTGGCCCTCGTTACGTCATGATGTCGAGGAGTTTGTCGTCTCCTGCCCTTCCTGTGCCAAGTGCAAGGTGCCTAGACAATTACCTCGTGGAGGGTTACTTCCTCTTCCTGTGCCTTCGAGTCCTTGGCAACACATCGCCATGGACTTCATTACCGATTTACCGAGATCCTCTGGTTGTACAGCCATCCTTACGGTGGTAGATCGGTTCTCTAAGATGGCCCATTTCGTTCCCTTGTCTGGACTTCCCTCAGCTCCAGAATTGGCGAGGATCTTTATTTCTAATATCTTCAAACTCCATGGGTTCCCTTTAAACATCGTGTCTGACCGAGGAGTCCAGTTTACATCACGATTCTGGAGAGCGTTATACAAGCTTTTGAAGGTATCACTAGATTTTTCATCAGCCTATCACCCTCAGACTAATGGTCAAGCTGAACGAACAAATCAGATTGTGACTGCCTATCTTCGTCATTTCATCAATTCCCACCAAGATGATTGGGTAAACCTTCTGCCTTGGGCCGAATTCGCCTATAACAATCATTCTAGTGAATCCTCAGCCAAGTCTCCTTTTTTTGTCGTATTCGGACAACATCCGAATATGCCTCTTCCAATTTCTTCCACTACTGGAGTTCCGGCAGCAGACTCTTTGACTTTAAATTTTTCTGCAATTTGGGGTGAGGTTAAAGAGGCTCTCAAAAAGACTTCTGTTAAAATGAAGAGACATGCCGACAAGAAGCGCTTAGATTCTTTCTCATTTTTACCAGGCGATAAAGTTTGGCTCGCCTCTCGTTACATTAGGCTCAAGATACCATCCTATAAACTTGGTCCTCGTTTCATCGGTCCCTTCGAGATTCTGAGTCGAGTCAACGAAGTTGCCTACAAGCTGAAGTTGCCCGCTTCGCTCCGGATTCCCAACACTTTTCATGTGTCTCTGCTCAAGCCTGTTGTTCTTAATCGCTTCCATCCTTCTTCCTGTACCTCTCCTCAGCCTGTCCATGCTGATAACATCTTTGAGGTGAGGGATATTCTAACCAAGAAGAGTATTCGCGGGAGAGAGTTTTTCCTAGTGGATTGGAAGGGGTTTGGGCCTGAGGAAAGATCCTGGGAACCTCGAGAGAATATCGATGCACCTCGTCTACTTAACAAATTCCTCTCTAGTTTTAGGAAGGAAGATTTTAAAGAGGGGGGTACTGTTACAGCGGCTGCTCACCGCTCTGTTCCTGGTCCTCAGCGTGCCGCCTCCGCTCCCCTCGCTCGCTCTTCTTTCAGCGCTCGGTGCGTTGTCCTCTCCTCCTCTCGGGCGGCGCCATCTTCTTCCGGCATCGCTCGTTCCTGCGCTCCTATTTCCGGCGCTCCTGCGCAGGCGCGCAGGCTTCAGCATTAGATACAGCCTCACAGCTCCGGATCACCTAGCACCGGGAGTGGTGCATCTGCAGCCAATCACCATGGAGAGCACGGTATTTCAGGCCACCTCCTCTGCTAGGAGGTGCCTGAGTATCTTTAGTGTTTGCTTAGTCTCTGGCCATTCGCTGTGCCTCTGTACTTGCTCTGCGCTCCGGCGCTAGTATTTACTGTGTTTGTTTTCCGTTACTTTGTTTCAGTTGCCTCTCCGTCCCTGGTTCTCCTCTGCCTATTCCTGCCTTCTGTTCCCGTGTCTTCTGCCTCTGGATTTTCCGCTGCTGATTCCAGTCCTCAGTTTTGTCTACTCTTCAGCCTTCCCTTTACTTGAGCCGTCCCTTCTGGTATCCGCTACCGTGGTAAGGTAACCTCTGGGCCTGCTCCTAAACAGCCCCTGTATAGGGGTTGGTTAACACCGGGTCTGCTCGCCCACGAGGGGGACTTCCACGGTCCAGAGGGTCCACTCTCGTACCCATCTCTGTAGTCCTATCACCTGGTATTTGTATAGCAGGGCAGTGGTGGTTGGGGCTCTGCTTCCCTCCTCCGTTCTGCTCATGTCTCCCCTCGTGTGGATTCTGGGACCCTCCCCTGGCCCTCCTGTGCCCCCGTGAGGGTAAAACGGACGGGGACCCCCATGCCAGAGACCTCCCTGAGCTCTCTGGTCTTCCTCTCGCATGCGCACGCTGTTCTGTGACCCGGAAGTGATGTCACCAAAGGGCATGTGTCACTTCTGGGTCTTGCGTTCCACCGCTGGAATGGATGTACTTCCAGGTTTTGGCCCTCTTCGGCCTCTGGACCTCCGAACAGCCTACAGAGCACGTGAAAGTCAGCGGAAGCCTGCTCTTGACCCAGGGAGGTAGAGGGGGAATGATTGTGGCGCAGTGGGCAGGGTTTATTCTTATGTAAACCTGCCAGAAGACACTCAGGTAAGGCTGATCCCCTACCCTATGGTGGGTGCTTCCGCCTCTGGCACTGCTTCTGCAGAACTCAGCGCTGCCCCAGTAAGTACTGGAAATGGGGGGTCCTAATCCGATTCCTGTCTTCTTGTATTACTCTCCCCTCTCTTCCATAGGAAGACAGATCTACCCACAAAATCCCGGCAAGGAAAATTCGTAAGTGTGCCCTCTGCTCTAACTTCCATCCAGATGGGAAAAGAAGTTATGTCAGGAGTGTACGGACAGGGTGGTTAGGGCCGAACATCCCTTGCTCCTAGAAGAAATCTGTACCATAGTGAAGCAGAAGGCCCAGTCCTCCTTAGCTACCTTTGCACCCCCTCCTACTCCTTCTCCGGGACCATGTCTCGCTAAGAAAAGGAAGCTGCAGGTTGAGGACTCTGATTCAGATTCTGAGGGCTCTTACAGGCCTCGGGGAGATGGGAAGAATCTTCATCTCACAGCACAGAAACTAGGAAATACTTCCCTGTGGAGTACATAGGGGAAGTAATAACTGCGGTCCGTAACACTATAAGCCAAGAGGAGGAACAGGTTCCCCAAACAGTACGAGATCAGATCTTTGGGGGCTTTTAAGCAGAGAGGCAAATAGGGTTCCCGATTCATAAGAACATCGTAAACATGATCTCCCAAGAATGGGAGTTTCTGGAAAATGTCTGAGCATCGCTTCGGAGTTAAAACATAGATTCCCTTTAGAGAGTGATTCTGTATCCTGGGACGTTACTAAAGTAGACGTTCAAGTTGCGAGAGTAGCTAAGAAAACTGCTCTCCCCTTCGAGGACTCCTCTCAGCTAAAGGACCCTATGGATAGAAAAGTGGAGAGTCTCCTGAAAAAATCCTGGGACACCTCCTCCTCTTCTAATATAGCCTCTACATGCGTGGCAAGATCCCTCTGTAGATGGATGGACCTATTGGAGAGTCACATAACAAGAGGAACCTCAAGAGCGGAATTATTAGATTCCCTTCAGTTGCTGAAAAATTCCGCTGGATTTCTAGCTGATGCCTCAGCGGAATCAGTTCATGTAGCTGCCAGATCCATGGCCAGTCAAACTGCCAGGAGAGCCTTGTGGCTTAAAATGTGGAGCGGAGAAGTTATGTAAAAAATTAAGCTATGGTCCATACCCTTTAAAGGAGAATACGTCTTCGGGCCTCCATTGATGATATATTAGAAAAGGCGAAAACCATTAGAATAAGAAAACCATTCCAGAGCAGAAACCTGCTAAGAAAAAGTTTTTTCGTCCCTCTATGCCTCAGACCTCTCAAGTCAGAGGCAAGGGAAAGATGGGAAGATGCAGCTACGCTAAGGGGAAAGGCAGAAACACCCTTGTTGCCCAGCAGCAGAATCAGGATAAACAATTACTCCGATGTCGTGGGGGGGAGGCTGAAGATTTTTTTCATTAGTGGCTGACGATTTCCAATTGCCACTGGGTCCTCAATATTATCAAAGAGGGCCTCCTTATAGAGTTTGAGTCCTCCCTCGGGGTCTGATAGCCACCTCCCTACCATCTAAGGGAGCTCAAGACCTCTTGATATCGGGTCTCAAGAAATTGCTCAGTTAAAATGTAATCTTCCCTGTGCCAGCAAAAGAGCGGGGAGAAGATCATTACTCCTGCGTCTTCATCATAAAGAAACCTTCAGGGGATGCACATCATAAACCTGAAGGGTCTAAATCGGCATGTGTACTACAGAAGGTTCAAGATGGAGTCAGTGAAATCATCAATTCCGCTGATAGGACCCAATTTTCTGATGGCAACCATCGACTTGAAAGATGCTTACTTTCATGTCCCCATTCACCCATAACACAGGAGATATTTAAGGTTTGCCATTCTTCAAAACCAGCAGGTGAAGCACTACCAGTACAATGTGTTAGGGGTCGAGTTCCCGCCTCTGCATAGGGGGAATCTCGGGCCATCTCCGCTGCGGTCTCCCATTCTTCTGCCGCAGTGGAGCCTGCTCAGCGGAGACATCGGTCCCAGTGTCTTGCTCAGTCCCACTCTGTACAAAGAGTTACTGCTGCTTTTCCTGCTTCTGCCATTGAAGTTAGTGCTGGGCAGTGGCGAGCAGACGCTTTTGGGACTAAGTCCTGCTTTTCTTGTTCTGAGCATGCCCTGAGTAAGATCTCTCAGTGGAGATCGAGGGTCACATGGTCAGATACCGCACATAAGTCCATTAGTCCTTTCAGGAAGGTCCTGTAGGTGCTAGGACTAAGTCCTGCCTTGCACACACTGAGCATGCCCAGGGCAAGATCTCTCAGTGGAGATTTAGGGTCACATGCTCAGGTATGGCAGTCTCTCATTGGTTCTTTTAGGAAGGTCTTTTACTTGCTGCAGCTATATAAGGCTCGCATGGCCGCACGGCGCTAGTATCAAATGTGTTTTGGCTTATGCCAGTGGATACGATACCACTCTGTTCTTATGTGGTCTGAAGCTGTTAGCATTGGGACTGTACACTCAGGCAGGCAGCTAGCGTCAGTGGGGGCAATTAGCCTTGGCTTAACATCTGGTTCCTTCATGTGTGCAGTTAGCACAGAAGAGTTCCAGAGCAAGCACAACCCTAGTTAGGGTATTAGTTTTGTGTACAGCGCGACTCTGTGAGGCAACAGAGTTCGCTACCAGTTCACACGGGGTGAAGCTTAACCCACGTGTGAGCTCTGAGTCCATCCGCCATTACTTAGCAGCAGATATCTCTGCACGGTGGACCCCGGGCTGCGAACGCACCTTGTAGCTACCTACCTATTACTCGGTGCATTCCGCTAGCCCTAACACAATGTGCTCTCTTTCGGCATCTAAGCACCAAGTGTATTCTCAAAAATTATGTCAGAGACAGTAGCCTACATCCGGGGGCAGGGCATCTGTAGCGTACCATACTTAGACAATCTACTAATCATAGCTCAGTCTTCCCAGGTACTCAGAATTCATGTAAAGAAGTAACTGGACATCCTGCAGTCCCTAGGATGGATCTGGAACCTAGAAAAATCAAAACTCCAACCTTCCACAACAAGAAGGTTCTTAGGAGTGATCCTAAAATCGGGGAAGCAGATGTCTTTCCTTCCCAAGGATCATCATCTAAGTCTGATATCCAAAATATCCAAGTTCAGGAAACAAAGGTCTCCTTCCCTCCGAGCGACAATGTCAGTCCTGGGCTTCATGACTGCCTGTATCCAGTCCGTACCTTGCAGGCCCATATTCTGGGGAACTGGAACAGACTCCCCTGCTCTCTGAACAGGAAGGTCCACACGCCGGGCAGAGTGAAATCATCTCTGGCTTGGTGGCTAAATCCCAGAAATCTCCAAAAAGGTCTAGCCTGGTCTCAGTCTCCCCTAATTATGGTAACAACTGATGCCAGCATGAGGGGGTGGGGAGGTGTAGTTCTACACACCCACTTTCAAGGGCTCTGGAGTTCGGAGACAAGCACCAGGTCATCCAATTTCAGAGAGCTGAAGGCGGTAGAGGAAACCCTTCTTGCAGAAAACAACATGATCACAGGTCGTCATTTTTTTCTTTTTTTTCTTTTGGAAGTGCATTGAACAGCAAGGTGGATTGCTGCTGAGGGGAAAAAAACTCTTTAAATCTTCAGCTTAGTGAGTGTGAACAAGCTGAGTGTGACCTGAGTGTAAGTGTGAACGGCGGTAAGTGTGTGACTTGTAATTCAGTGACTTTGGATTCAGGGAGTTTCCAAGGGAGGAATTACTGAATTGCTGTCTGTATTTTATTAATACTTTGCTATTATTTTTTATTTAACTTTTCTGTCTGGTGCAATCCCCATTAGGAAATGCGCTCCACTATTGTTAATGCCATCCACTGCACATCATGCCACATGTATGCAGTCCTTGAGCAGCCGGTCAAGGGTGCATACTGCTGTGCGAGATGTGAGCACATTGTGCATTTGGAAGCCCAGATTCTGAATCTAAATGTGCAGCTGGCAACACTGAGATCCATAGACAACATGGAAAGGAGTCTTCTGCTCACTGAGCAGATGCTCAATGGGATAGATGAGGCGGGGGATGGTAGGATCGAGCCGCAGGACAGAGAAGCAGCAAGCTGGGTGACAGTTAGAAGGCCATGTAGAGGGAACAGTGCCAGGGAGGCTAGTCCTGATCTGGCACACCCCAATAAGTTTGCTAAGTTGGCAGATGAGGAGGTGCCAGTACAGGGGTAGCACTGCTGCAGCCAGGCATGTCCTCTGAAAGCCGGAGGAGTGACTGCTACAGTAAGGAGGGAAATAGAAGAGCAGGGCAGGCCAGACAGGTGCTGGAAGTGGGGGACTCAATTATTAGGGGAACAGATAGGGCAATCTGTCACAAAGACAGGGATCGTCGAACGGTGTGCTGCCTACCTGGCGCTCGAGTCCGACGCATCGCTGATCAGGTGGACAGATTACTGGGAGGGGCTGGTGAGGACCCAGCGGTCATGGTGCATATTGGCACAAATGACAAAGTTAGAGGTAGGCAGAAGGTCCTTAAAGATGATTTCAGGGAATTAGACTGCAAGCTGAAAGCAAGGACCTCCAACGTGGTATTTTCCGAAATACTGCCTGTACCACGTGCCACGCCAGAGAGGCAACGAGAATTTAAGGAGGTTAATAAGTGGCTCAAGAATTGGTGTAGGAAGGAAGGGTTTGGGTTCCTGCAGAACTGGGCTGATTTCTCAGTTGGCTACACGTTCTACGCTAGGGACGGGCTGCACCTCAATGGGGAAGGTGCAGCTGTGCTGGGGGAGAAAATGGCTAGAAGGTTGGAGGAGTGTTTAATTTAGGGAATAGGGGAAGGGTATTCATTTTATAGGAGGGGAAGATAGTGCAGATAGAGACCTGGGCACAAATAAGGAAGTTGGGGGTGGTGGTGACATGGGGGGTGAGGTTAGAACAATTAATAATTTAAGAAAGAATAGAGGTACAGAGAGGAACATCAAGTGCATGTATACTAATGCCAGAAGCCTCGCCAACAAAATGGACGAATTAGAATTAATGTTGTTGGAGCATAATTATGACATGGTGGAGATATCTGAAACAGGGCTGCATGAGAGCCATGACTGGGCTGTTAACTTGCAGGGCTATAGTCTGTTCAGAAATGACCGAACGGATAAGCAAGGGGGAGGGGTGTATCTATATGTAAAATCATCCTTAAAATCCATCCTGTGTGATAATATAGGTGAATCTAATGAAAATGTAGAGTCCCTGAGGGTGGAGAAAAAGGGAGGGGGGAAAAATTGGCATGATTCCCGATGTCCACCTCGTGGACTGCTAACTCTGTCCTTCCAGGTTGGTTGGAGAACACGGCCTGGAAGGGTTCCAGCTTGGTCCCCAACTGTGACCGCTGGGGTTCGGTTAGTGAGGCGCTTACCTCCACATCCTCGATGGACCCACTGGCCATGGCTTGGGCCAGCATGTCCAGGAGGGTGTCTTCCTCCCCGTCTTCGGGCAAGCTGCAGACCGGTGGGACGAAAGGTTCACGTTTGTGATGAGCCTTCATCATGTTGATGTGAAAGGCCTTTCGCCTACCCTGAGCGTGGTCAAGCGTGACCACGTAGGTGACCAGGTTGAGCTGTTGGTGGACGACGTACGAGCCCTCCCATAGGGCCCTCCCAGTCTGCCTGAAGCTTATCCATTGGCACGGGGACCAGCACCCACACCTTTTGACCCACGTGGTAGGTCCACTCCCGGGCGTTCTGGTTGTACCAGTGCTTCTGGTCAGCCTGAGCCTGCGTCATGTTGTCATACACCAACTGCGTCAAGGTCTGCATCTTGTCACGGAAGCGCATGACATACTCCACTATGGACACTTCAGAAGGGTTCGGCTACTCTTCCCAGGATTCCCTTACCAATCCAAGGGGTCCACGAACTCGCCTGCCATACAGGAGCTCGAAGGGGGAGAACCCCGTCGAGGCCTGTGGAACCTCTCAGTAAGCGAATAGCAGGTGTGGGAGGTACCACTCCCAGTCGCGCCCTTGGGTGTCAACCAGCATGCGTAGCATCTGTTTGAGGATACCATTGAAGCATTCACACAAGCCATTGGTCTGTGGGTGATACGCACTCGATACCAGGTGCATCACCTGCATTCTCTTACAGAGAGCCTGCATTAGGTGAGACATGAATTGGGTCCCTTGATCGATAAGCATCTCCCTGGGAAATCCTACACGTGAAAAGATAGCCAACAGGTCATCCGCCACCTTATCTGCCCTAGTTGATGACAGAGCTACTGCCTCTGGGTACCGAGTAGCATAGTCTACCACCGTAAGGATGTATTGCTTTCCAGAGCTGCTGGGGACCGCCAGCGGGCCCACAATGTCTACCGCGATCCCCTGGAAAGGCTCCTCTATCACTGGCAAAGGGATCAGAGGAGCCTTAAGAGCAGACCCTGCCTTCCCCACGCTTTGACAGGTGATTCAGGAGCGGCAGTAGTTTGACACATCTGTCCCCATGTTAGGCCAATAGAAGTGTTGAGACAGCCGGGCCTTCGTTTTGCTGATCCCCAAGTGTCCAGCTAGCGGGATCTCATGGGCAATCCGTAACAGCTCACCCCGTTATTGCTGCAGGACGACCAGCTGTCTTTCCCTCAACCACTCCTTTTGTGATTCTCAGGGTACTGTCTCCCGGTACAACCTTCCTCATTCCCAGAACACCCTCTCCTTATCAGTCTCGGAGAAGAGCGTCTCGGCGAGTTGTCTCAAACTCTCTAGGTTCGCATCTGCGCGCAGAGCGGCCTGAAACTCCTGGCTAGGGGAAGCCAAAAGCGATGTCAGGGTCCCTTCCCCACAGGACCCCTCTGGGACCTGCTCTGGGTCCACCTCTGGTTCAGTCACAATGATGACTGAGGAGGGTCCGGAAGGCAGACAGTTATCTGCGTTCTGGGCACTCTGACTGCGGGTGACAGCAGCTACGTAGGCTGTCTCCCCGGGGATTTCAACAGACCCATCAGCCGGCGCTGCTATGGGCTCTACCTCCCCATCCACCCCCAACACTCCAGGGGCAGTGCTACTTATGGGCCAGTTATCTTCCTCTGTGGTGTGGCACTGGTTAATTTCATGGCATCACCTTTCTCATGGTTCCCATGCTTCTCCCCATTTCCTGTAGCACCAACACTTGCTCCTGCTAGGGGTTCCTCTGCCGTCTCACTCCGCAGAGCGACGTGGCTGAGCACGCCTGTACCTATGGACACATTAACCTTTGCAGAAAAATGGTTATCAGGTTCAGTTGGCACAGGTACAACATTTTCACCATCAATCCTAGGGAAAATAGGTATTAAGCTTACCGTTAATTATGTTTCCAGGAGTCCATACTGACAGCACCCTGGAGGACGTCCTCCTCCCCGTTTGCTGGGACAGGAAACACACGAGAGTTCAAAAGGGCATGTCCCACCCCCAATCCTCAGTGTTGTAACAAGAACCACCTCATGGACATGCAGAAAAAAAGACTTTTTTAATAGAAACAATATATATATACACATTAGATTTGTCATAAACATATTTATGCATATGTTAAAATAACATGCATACATTTTATATCAGAACATAATACATCTTATGTCAGGCATCTTACATAGAGGATCTCAGTACTACAGGGAGGGAACTACCAGTGCTGTCAGTATGGACTCCTGGAAACATAATTAACGGTAAGCTTAATACCTATTTTCCAGGACGTCCCTCCTGACAGCACCCTGGAGAGTACCAAAGCACCTCCTTAGGGTGGGATTACTGCCTGGAGAACCCTTCTCCCAAATGCCGTATGTTGACCAGACAGAACATCAAGTTTATAGTGTCTACAAAATGTATTAGCACTAGCCCAAGTGGCTGCCTTACAGATCTGCTCAAGAGATGCACCTGCTCTCTCAGCCCACGAAGTAGCTATCCCTCGAGTAGAATGAGCGTGAAGACCCCTTGGAGAAGGAAGCCCTTCAGACTGATAAGCCACGGAGATCACCGAAGTGATCCAACAAGCAACAGAAGCTTTAGAAGCCTTCTTACCCTTATTCTTCCCTCCAAACAAAATAAACAAATTCGGGTCGATACGCCATGAGTTGGTGGCTGCTAAGTAGTCTAGAACCGCCTGTCTGACGTCGAGGGAATGAAGGGCTCGTTCTTTCTCATTAGCCGGATTATTACAGAAGGATGGTAGCACGATCTCCTGATTTCTGTTTTTTACTGACCCCACTTTTGGAATAAAGGAGGGATCCAATCTAAGAACTAGACTATCTTCTCTAATCTGAAGGTAAGGGTCCCTAATACATAGGGCCTGGATTTCCCCCACTCTTTTAGCCGTAGTAATTGCCACTAGGAATGCTGTTTTACGAGTGAGTACTGAAATGGGCATATTTTCGGCCGGGGCGAAAACATCTTTACAGAGGAATCTGAGGACCAGATTTAGGTCCCAGGATGGCGAGATCTGTCTAATAGTAGGGCGCAACCTCTGGGTGGCTCTGATAAACCTGACTATCCACGGGTGAGATGCTAGGGGGTAGTCAAGAAAAGAACTAAGTGCCGAGATCTGCACTTTCAGAGAGCTTGGTTTGAGACCTTTGTCAAACCCGGCCTGCAGGAAGTCTAAAATTCTAGGTAAGTCGGGAGCACCTGCCGTAACCTCAGACCTGCCACTCTCCAGACAGAAACGTCTCCAGATCTTCAGGTAAATTGCCGATGTGACTGGCTTTCTGCTGGATTTTATAGTAGAGATCACCTGATCTGATAGCCCTCTAGCCTTCAGGATGTTCCTTTCAGGATCCATGCAGAGAGATGGAGATTCTCTGGGCTTGGGTGGTACACCGGACCCTGATGGATTACATCTGCTCTGAGAGGAAGCTCTACTGGATTCTCTACTGCCAGATCCAGCAAGAGAGAGAACCAGCTCCTTCTCGGCCAAAATGGTACGATCAATATGACCCGAGCCTGATCCTCCTTGATTTTCTTGAGCACGGCTGGAATCAGTGCTAGAGGCGGGAATGCATAAGAGAGAGGTTCTGTCCACTCCTGGCTCAGAGCGTCTATCCCTTCTGGGAGATCTTGAGGGTTCAGTGAGAAGAATTTTGAGACCTTTGAGTTTCTTCTGTTTGCAAATAGGTCTATACTGGGAGTTCCCCAGTGAAGACAAAGATCCTGAAAGACCTCCTGATTGAGTTCCCACTCTGTTGCAAACACTCGTCTCCTGCTCAGATAGTCTGCTATGGTGTTTTGCGAGCCTTCTAAGTGGACTGCAGAGATGGATAGAACCGAATCTTCTGCCCATCGGAATATTCTTCCCGCCAGCTCCTGAAGCGGATAGTGTCTTGAGCCTCCCTGATGTTTCAGGAACGACACCGCTGTAACGTTGTCGGATAGTATCCTGACATGACAATTTCTGAGGGTGTGTTGGTTCCTTCTTAACGCCTCCCAAACGGCATACAATTCTTTGAAGTTGGAGGAGTTGTGAATGACGTCTGCTGGCCATCTCCCTTGTAGGATCCTGCCCTTCAGGTGGGCACCCCAGCCCCAGGCACTGGCGTCTGTAGTTATCACTACATAGGGACTGGTAGACCATAACACCCCGATTCTTAGCTTCTCTGGTTGACTCCACCAGAGTAGAGATCTTCGCACTGGATACGTCAGCTTTAAAGAACTGTCCAGAGAAGACTGACGACGGTCCCAAGTGGAAAGGATTAACCTCTGCAGAGGTCTTGAATGGAACTGAGCCCATCTTACACACGGTTTGCAGGCCGTCATCAGACCTAGTACCTTCATGGCTGTTCTTATCGATGCTCTGCGTTCTAATAGAAGCCTGATCTGTATCTGGATCGCCTCCAACTTGTTCTCGGGTAGCCGGGATATCCTGTTTCTTGAATCCAGACATACTCCCAGGAAGATCTTTTCGCACTCCGGATTCAGGTCGGATTTCTGCCAATTTATGATCCATCCTAATCGTTCCATCAGTGTCACCGTTCGGGTCCTGTGATCTGACAGAATCTCTGGTGTACTTGCGATCAGGAGAAAATCGTCTAGATATGGAACTATCTTGATCCCTTGGTTTCTCAGGAAAGGGACAATTTCTGACACCAGCTTTGTAAATACCCGAGGTGCCGAGGCAAGTCCGAACGGAAGACACTGGAACTGGTAGTGACAGGTCCCGGACGGCAGCGCCACCGCAAACCTCAGAAGTTTCTGAGATGATGGGTGAATAGGGACCTGATAATAGGCACTCTTGAGGTCGAGAGTGCACATCACAGCGTCCCGATCTATTAAGAGGATTGCAGAGCGAATGGACTCCATGCGAAACCTCTTGTACCTGACCCAGGCATTTAGAGGTTTCAAGTTTATTATTGTGCGTGAGTCGCCGGAGGGTTTCATTATAGAAAATAGGGAAGAATAGTGACCCCGATCTACATCTAGAGATGGTACTGGGATTATGACCGCTGAGGAAAGCATGTCCTCTAAGTCTAACATCATGGGAGAGTCCCGCAAGACTATCGTAGGACCGATGTATCTGTCCGGAGGAGGAGAGGAAAGCTCTATGCTGTAACCTTCTGACACAGTCCGAAGAACCCATTGATTCTGGGTGATTCAGGCCCAATTCTCCGCAAAGTGGCGGAGCCTTCCACCTATAAATGTGGCGTCATTGTGTCTTAGGTTTTGCAGATGGGCTAAAGAAGAAACTCCTGCTTCTATTGCCCTGGTAACGGGAACCTCTACTGAATCCTCTGTTGGATCTGCCTCCCCTGTAATCGGATTGTCTCCTGAAGGGGAAACCTCTCCGAAAGGACTGACCCTTTTTTGGTTTGTCCTCTGGAAAACCTTTCTTTTTATCAGAGGCTGACTCTAGGATGGTATCTAGAGAAGGTCCGAAAACCCTAGCCCCCGAGAAAGGAATAGAACATAATTTGGTTTTTGAGGCATTATCCCCTGACCAGGATCTTAGCCATACTGCCCTTCTAGCCGCATTGGATAGGGAACCATTCCTAGCTGAAAATCTGACAGATTCAGCCGTCATGTCGGATAGGAAGGCCGTAGCAGATTTCATTATAGGAAGGGAGCTTAATATATCGGCCCTGGGGGTCTTATTGGAAAGGTGTTCCTCCAATTGACCCATCCACAGATACATAGACCGGGCTACCGAGGTAGCTGCTATGTTGGTCTTAATTAGGGCTGCAGAGGATTCCCAAGCCCTTTTAAGCAGTATGTCAGCCTTCCGATCCATAGGATCCTGCAAATTTGAAGAGTCCTCAAATGGAATGGCTGTCTTTTTTGCAACCTTTGCCACCGGAACATCAACCTTGGGAATCTCTTCCCAAAGTTTGACTTCTTCTAGCTCGAAAGGTAAGCGAGCTTTGAAGTCCTTAGTCAAAACCAGCCGACGTTCTGCCTCCTTCCACTCCTCCAGTATCATGGCCTTGATATGCTCGCTCACTGGGAAGACAGTCTGTTTACGTGACATGAGTCCACCAAACATCAGATCCTGCCTGGATTGAGGCTTTGATGTCTCCTCGATCTGCATCGTGGATCGCACCGCCTGCACAAGTTCACTCGTATCCTCAGCCTGGAAGAGGTATTTTCTCTGGTGGTCCTGACTCCCTGAGGGAAGTTCCCCTTCCTCTTCTGAGGAGAAGTTATCGGAGGCAGACAGGTCCTCCGAGCTATATTCTGGCTCCTTATTGTTTCGTTCCCTTCTGGCTCTCTTACGGCTGGGAACTGGGCTGGACCTTTCCACAATACTGGATAAAGAAGCCTGGACTTCTTCCCGTATTAGGGACCTCATTTCTGATAGAAGTGTCGGCTGTTCGTCTTTCATAACCTTGGAAGTGCAATCTGCACACAAGGTCTTTGTATGGGTGTCCGGGAGCTTTACGTTGCATATAGGACATCTATATGACTTCGCAGCTGATTTGCCGGACTTCTTAGCTTGAGGAGGGGGGGCAGCGGGGGTTCCCTTATCCTTAAACGATATAAGATAGGGAGAAGTAATGGGAAGCCTGAATAGTATGTGTGAGTGAATAGGGGGGACAGCGCACTGCGCACTCACCCCATCCTCTGCTGTTGTACTTTCCATGATGATTCAGCAGGTCCCCGCAGCGTCCACGCTAGATTAGGAGCGATTCGGCTGCTTGTGCGTCCCACGCTGGAGCGCACACACTCTCCCCGCACTTCTACCTCGTCACCGGAAGTGACGGGATCAGATGCCGCGAAACCGGAAGTGACGCGGTTCCCCTGAACTTCCGTTGAAAGACGCTCTGCCAGACACCGCAGCGCTCTGGATGCTGCCCGCATGGAACCGCGTCGTGGCCGAGAGCCTCCCCCCGGGAGGAGCGGCCGCAACAGGAACTTGGCCTTCCTGTTCTTTGGAGCAGAGGGACCCCCCTCTGGAGGGTTTCTGCCCTGAGCCTCTTGACAGGGGGAAGGGTATTGGACGAGCCGCATGATCCCCCTGAGCTCCGGTAAGCCAGTACAGCTTCTCTCGTGCGTCCCTAGCAGGGACAGGAAACACACTGAGGATTGGGGGTGGGACATGCCCTTTTGAACTCTCGTGTGTTTCCTGTCCCAGCAAAGGGGGAGGAGGACGTCCTCCAGGGTGCTGTCAGGAGGGACGTCCTGGAAAAAATGGTTATCAGATGCATCATTACAAGATAAAGCATGGTCAGGTAACACATGCGACTTCCCATCATCATCATCCTCATCGGGGCTAACGTTACCCTTATTAGCAGATTGGGGAGGGGTGTCCGAGAAGTAGTATGCAACATCCTCCCCAAATCAGTCCCCAACAAAACATCAGTGGGCAAATTTTCAGACAGCCCCACTGTTGCGACCATGAGGACAGAAGAAACGAACAGAGAGTGGACCCTCTGGGTCACAGCACTGAAGCTCCAACGGGCGAGCGAACCTGGGAGACCAACCCCTATACAGGGATCGTGAGGAGCAGGCCCGAGGAGTCAGATACCGCAACTGCTGGAAACCAAGAGGGACGGCTCAGAAGAGTTTAGCAAGAGAAAACGGACTACAGAGAAATCCAGCAAAAAGGCAAGACAGAGAAATAAGGACGGGTCAGATACGGGGCCAGAAGCTTGCATGGAATGCACATGAAAATCAGGCATCGCTGGTAGGGAGGAGACGCCAGATATACCTGATGCCTAAATCTGATTGGAAGGCAAGGACTGCTGGGAGAGAGCAGAAAAGAGTTAATTGAAACAAGGAGTCCGCGCCCGTGCCCTAAAGCACCTGAATGGAGCAGAGACTGACCGAGAGAATGCAGGAAGAGGAGCACCATGCTGAAGCCCCCTAGTGGCAGAAGAAGGAAACAGAGAACCAGGAAGACGTCTGGAGCGAGGAGGAGCCGACCGCACAGTAAGCTCGGGAACAGCAGCGACCGCAATGGAGGGAAGGACAGCGAGACGAGAAGAGCGGCGAGGAGGAAGAGAGGTGACGGACATTGCAGCGGAACCCGCAGCAGGAATGGGTGCGAGCAAAGAGGAGCCAGTGCGACGCCTGGACAGGTAAGAAGAATCGGCAGTTGTAACAGTACTCCCCCTCTTAAGACTCCCTTTCCTATGACTGTCAAGAAATCTTCTCAAAATACATGGAGCATTAATATTCCCATGAGGCTCCCAAGATCTCTCCTCAGGACCGAAACCCTCCCAGTCGACGAGAAAGAAAGTCCTCCCTCTAACTTTCTTCATGGCCAGAATATCTCTCACTTCAAAAGTATTGTCATCCCCTAACGGTAAAGGAAAAACTGTAGGAGAAGAAAACCTATTAAGGATGACAGGTTTAAGGAGCGAGACATGGAAGGCGTTAGGGACCCGAAGCGAAGCAGGCAACCTCAATTTACAGACCACGTTGTTAATGCGTTTAAGGATCTCAAAGGGGCAAATATAGCGAGGTCCCAACTTGTAAGACAGAATCTTCAAGCGAATGTATCTAGTAGACAGGCACACACTGTCGCCAGGATGAAACGGTGGCAGATCCCTTCTCCTTTTATCCGCATGTCTTTTAATTCGTGTAGCAGCAAGAACAAGAGCATCCTTGGTCTCTCGCCAAACCTGAGAGAAGTCATGAGAAAGGGCATCAGCTGCTGGAATGCCAGAAGACGGAGGCACAGGAAGAGGTACACCAGGGTTACATCCATATACCACAAGAAAAGGAGACTTGGTAGACGACTCGTTGGAATGGTTGTTATGGGCGAACTCTGCCCAGGGAAGAAGTTCTACCCAGTCATCTTGTTGGGCGTTGGTAAAATGGCATAGGTAAGATGTTAGCACCTGATTAATACGCTTCACTTGCCCGTTGGTCTGTGGATGGTAGGAGGAGGAAAAATCCAGAGAAACGCCCAGAAGTTTACAGAGAGCTCTCCAAAAACGAGACGTAAATTGTACCCCACGATCAGATACGATTCGCTGAGGTAAGCCATGCAGCCTGAAGATTTGAAGAATGAAGATCTTAGCTAATTCCGGAGCCGAAGGTAAACCAGGGAGTGGAACGAAATGAGCCATCTTGGAGAATCGATCCACTACCACCAAGATTGTTGTGCAACCAGAGGAGCAAGGTAAATCAGTGACGAAATCCATGGTGATTTGCTGCCAAGGACCCTCCGGCACAGGCAAAGGATGCAGAAGACCAGAAGACAATTTTCTAGGAACTTTATTCCTAACACAAGTTGCGCAGGTGGCCACAAAGTCATGTACATCTTGACTAAGTGACGACCACCAGTAATAGTGAGAGAGAAGTTTGAGAGTCTTCTTGATTCCTACGTGTCCAGAAATCTTTGAAGAATGCCCCCAGCTAAGTACCTCTAACCTCTTGTCTTGCGGGACGAAAGTCTTACCAGGCGGAGCAGGAAGAACTCTCACAGGGGCTACCGTGAGGAATTTTGTCGGATCAATAATATGTGAAGGAAAGTCGTCCACCTCTTTGGGTTGAATGGATAGAGAGAGAGCATCCGCTTTGGTATTCTTGCTACCTGGTCGAAACTGAAGCTTGAAGTCAAAATGACTGAAGAACAAAGACTTGTCGGGAATTGAGTCTCTGTGCTGATTGAAGGTAGAAATCGTAAAAGGGTGGATGGCTCCTTCCAAAAGATAATGCCACTCTTCTAAAGCCAATTTTATGGCCAGGAGTTCTCAATCACCGATGGAGTAATTGCATTCTGTGGAAGAAAAAGATTTAGAGAAGAACCCACAGGACACAAGATGTCCGGAGAATGACCTTTGAGAAAGTACCGCCCCGGCTCATGTAAAGGAGGCGTTCACTTCCAGAAAAAAGGGCTTACAGGTCACTGGCTGATGTAGAACTGGCACAGAAGCGAAGGCCTGCTTCAGGGTGATAAAGGCATCTTCAGCCTCTGGCTGCCAAGAATTAGGCATAGCTCCTTTCCGGGTAAGAATGGAGAGCTGCTTAGACAAAGAAGAGAAATGGGGCACAAATTGTCTATAGTAAATTGCAAAGCTCAAAAAACGTTGAATGGCTTTTTCCCCAAGTGGACGTGGCCATTTAAGCACGGCGGACAACTTCTCAGGATCCATTTTCAATCCAGAATCGGAAATAATGTAGCCCAAAAACGGCATCGAGGTTTCTTCAAAAAGACACTTCTCAGTTTTGGCGTAGAGACGATTCTCTCGAAGGCGTTGCAAGACCAAGCGGACACTCTTTCTGTGAGAAGCAAGATCGGGAGAAAAAATAAGAATGTCGTCCAAATAGACTACTAGGCAGGAGTGCAGAAGATCCCGAAAAACCTCGTTGACAAATTCTTGGAAGGCATTACAAAGATGGAAGGGCATGACCAAATACTCATAATGGCCGTCACGCGTGTTGAAAGCCGTCTTCCATTCATCTCCGGCACGTATTCGGACCAAGTTATAGGCCCCCCGCAAATCCAATTTGGTAAAGTTTCGAGCCCCTCTCAGACGGTCGAAGAGCTCAGGGATAAGCGGAAGAGGATATCTATTCTTGACAGTGATGTTATTTAGACCACGGTAGTCAATGCAGGGTCGTAGAGAGCCATCCTTCTTTTGGACGAAGAATCCGGCCCCTGCCGGAGAGGAATGCTTCCAGATGAAGCCCTTGGCCAAGTTCTCTCTGATGTACTCGGACATGGCTGATGTCTCGACTGCAGACAAAGGGTACATTCTCCCTCGTGGAGGCGTGGATCCAGGAAGAAGCTCAATGGGGCAATCAAAGGCCCGATGTGGCTGTAGGGACTCAGCATCCTTCTTATCAAAAACATCAGCAAACATATGATATGCCTGCCGAAGACCAAGAAGTTTATTGGGTGTTGGAGAGAGGGTAGAAGGAACCACAGAGCGGAGACAATGTTCATGACAGGAGTGTCCCCAGTGAAGAACCTCGCCGGTACACCAATCTAGGACTGGCTCATGCGACCTGAGCCTAGGCAGACCTAGGAGCAAGGTGTGGGATAAATTAGGCAAAACATAGAAAGCGATTTTTTCTCGATGGAGGGCTCCTACTTGCATCTCCAATTCGAGCGTAACTGAAATAACAGGAACTGAAAACTGTTTGCCATCCACTGTCGAGATAATACGCGGATCTTCTAGGGAGACAACTGGAATACGGAATTTGTCCAACCCCTCTTGGCGAATGAAATTGCCAGCAGCACCCGAGTCCACATATGCCTCCCAAGATCTACTCTCCCGACCTAAAAAAATCAAAACTGAGAAAGTTAATGGTAGAGAGGAATTTGAATCACCTAGGAAAGCTTCTCTTACCTGTCCTACTGTTGTGAATTCCGCTCTTGGGCTCCCTCCGGTGGTTGTAAGTGGCACTTTTGTGAGTTCTGCTCTTGTGCTCCCTCTTGTGGTTTCTAGTGGTATGGCTGCTCCTTGGAGTTAGCTGTCTTCAGCTGCTTCCACCTGATCGTCGTTTCTGCTCGGCTATTTAAGCCTGGCTTTTCCTTCAGCTGGTGCCACTTGTAAATGGTTTCTGGTTGGATTCACATCTCTTTGGATTTCCCTGTTATCCTGACCAGTTCAGCTAAGCTAAGTTCTTGCTTGCACTTTTCTGTCCACAGATTGTGGACTTATCCGTTCTGTGTTTTCTATGTTTGTCCAGCTTATCAGTATGAATTAATTCTGTCTTGCTGGAAGCTCTGGGAAGCAGATTTACCCTCCACACCTTTAGTCAGGTGTGGAGTTTTTAGTAAACTCTGCGTGGATTTTTGTAGTGTTTTATACTGACCGCACAGTATTCCATCCTGTCCTATCTATTTAGCTAGACTGGCCTCCTGTGCTCATTCTGGTTTCATTCTGTGTATGTCTTTTCCCTCTCCACTCACAGTCATTATTTGTGGGGGCTAATCTATCCTTTGGGGATTTTCTCTGAGGCAAGATAGTTTTCCTGCTTCTATCTTTAGGGGTAGTTAGCTCTTAGGCTGTGTCGAGATGTCTAGGGAGTGACAGGTACATTCCACGGCTACTTCTAGTGTGGTGTTGAGCTTAGGGACTGCGGTCAGTAAAGATACCACTTCCTTCAGAGCTCGTTCCATGTTGCTCCTAAACCACCGCATCATAACAGTACAAGTAGCCAAAAATGAATTAAATGCATCTCAAAAGAAGGAAAAAAAAGAGTTCTGAACCATTTTTTTTTTCTGTGCTCTGTTCTGTCTTTTTTTTCCTCTTGATATCTGGGTGGTGCAGGATATATGCTCTGGCATGGAGGTTCACGGTTTGTTTTCTCGTGTGGATCAACTTGCTGCAAGAGTCCAGAGTATCCAAGATTATATTGTCCAGACTCCGGCTCTAGAGCCTAGAATTCCTACTCCTGATTTGTTTTTTGGGGAAAGATCCAAGTTTTTGAACTTTAAAAATAGCTGCAAATTGTTTTTTGCTTTGAAACCCCGTTCTTCTGGTGATCCCATTCAGCAAGTAAAAATCATCATATCCTTGCTGCGTGGTGATCCTCAAGACTGGGCTTTTGCTCTTGAAACAGGGGATCCGGCATTATTGAATGTAGATGCATTTTTTCAAGCGCTCGGATTATTGTATGACGAACCTAACTCTGTAGAGCATGCTGAGAAAACACTGTTGGCCCTGTGTCAGGGTCAAGAAGCGGCAGAGTTATATTGCCAGAAATTTAGAAAATGGTCTGTGCTCACTAAATGGAATGAAGAGGCTCTGGCTGCTATTTTCAGAAAAGGTCTTTCTGAAACCCTTAAAGATGTTATGGTGGGCTTTCCTTCGCCTACTGGTTTGAGCAAATCTATGTCTCTAGCCAATCAGATTGATCGGCGTCTGCGCGAGCGCAAAGCTGTGCACCATATGGCAGTATCCTCTGAGCAAAGTCCTGAACCTATGCAATGTGATAGGATTTTGACTAGAATAGAACGGCAGGAATTCAGACGTCAGAATAGGCTGTGTTTTTACTGTGGTGATTCGGCTCATGTTATCTCTGATTGCCCTAAGCGTACTAAGAGAGTCGCTAGGTCTGTTACCATTAGTACTATACAGCCTAAATTTCTCTTATCTGTGACCCTGATTTGCTCATTGTCGTCCTTTTCTGTCATGGCATTTGTGGATTCAGGCGCTGCCCTGAACTTAATGGACTTAGAATTCACCAGGCGCTGTGGTTTTTCCTTTCAGCCTTTGCAGAGCCCTATTCCTTTGAGGGGCATTGATGCTACACCCTTGGCCAAGGATAAACCTCAGTACTGGACACAGATGACTATGTACATGGCTCCTGCACATCAGGAAGATTGCCGTTTTCTGGTGTTGCATAACCTGCATGATGTTGTTGTACTGGGATTTCCATGGTTACAGGAACATAATCCGGTGCTGGATTGGAAAACTATGTTGGTGACTAGTTGGGGTTGTCGAGGAGTACATAGTGACGTTCCTTTGATGTCAATTTCCTCTTCCCCCTCTTCTGAGGTCCCTGAGTTTTTGTCGGATTTCCAGGATGTATTTGATGAGCCCAAGTCCAGTTCCCTCCCTCCACATAGGGACTGTGATTGTGCTATTAACTTGATTCCTGGTTATAAGTTCCCTAAGGGCCGACTTTTCAATCTGTCTGTGCCAGAGCATGCCGCCATGCGGAGTTATGTTAAGGAATCTTTGGAGAAAGGACATATTCGTCCCTCTTCGTCACCATTGGGAGCGGGTTTCTTTTTTGTTGCTAAGAAGGATGGCTCCTTGAGACCCTGTATTGATTATCGTCTGCTTAATAAGATCACGGTCAAATTCCAATACCCCTTGCCTTTGCTTACTGATTTGTTTGCTCAGATTAAGGGGGCTAGTTGGTTTACTAAGATTGACCTCCGAGGGGCATATAATCTTGTTCGTATTAAACAGGGTGACGAATGGAAAACTGCATTTAATACGCCCGAAGGCCATTTTGAATACCTTGTGATGCCATTTGGGCTCTCTAATGCTCCATCTGTGTTCCAGTCTTTCATGCATGATATTTTCTGCAATTATCTTGATAAATTCATGGTCGTATATTTGGATGATATTTTGATTTTTTCCGATGATTGGGAGTCTCATGTGAAGCAGGTCAGGATGGTGTTCCAGATCCTTCGTGATAATGCTTTATTTGTGAAGGGGTCTAAGTGCCTATTCGGAGTTCAGAAGGTCTCTTTTTGGGGTTTTATTTTCTCTCCCTCGTCTATAGAAATGGATCCTGTTAAGGTCCAGGCTATTCATGACTGGATCCAACCCACATCTGTGAAGGGTCTTCAAAAAATTTTGGGCTTTGCTAATTTCTATCGCCGTTTCATTGCCAACTTTTCCAGTGTGGTTAAGTCCCTTACTGATTTGACGAAGAAAGGCGCTGATGTGACGAATTGGTCCTCTGAGGCTGTTGAGGCCCTTCAGGAGCTTAAGCGGCGATTTACTTCTGCCCCTGTGTTGTGTCAACCGGATGTTTCTCTTACTTTTCATGGTGAGGTCGACGCTTCTGAGATTGGGGCAGGGGCCGTTTTGTCTCAGAGGGAGTCTGATGGTTCTTTGATGAAACCATGTGCTTTTTTTTCCAGAAAGTTTTCACCTGCGGAACGCAATTATGATGTCGGTAATTGGGAGTTGTTGGCTATGAAGTGGGCGTTTGAGGAGTGGCGACATTGGCTTGAGGGAGCTAAACACCGTGTTGTGGTCCTGACCGATCATAAGAATCTGATTTACCTCGAGTTGGCCAAGCGGCTGAATCCTAGACAGGCTCGATGGTCCCTGTTTTTCTCCCGTTTTGATTTCGTGGTCTCGTATCTTCCGGAATCTAAGAATGTTAAGGCTGATGCCCTCTCTAGGAGTTTTTCGCCTGATTCTCCTGGAGTTCTTGAGCCGGTTGGCATTCTTAAGGAGGGGGTGATTCTTTCTGCTATCTCCCCTGATTTGCGGCGGGTGCTTCAGGAATTTCAGGCTGATAGGCCTGACCGCTGTCCGGTAGGGAAGCAGTTAGTTCCTGATAGATGGACAAGTAAGGTAATTTCGGAAGTTCATTGTTCAGTGATGGCTGGTCATCCTGGGATTTTTGGTACCAGAGATTTGGTTGCTAGGTCCTTTTGGTGGCCTTCCTTGTTGTGGGATTTGCGTGCTTTTGTGCAGTCCTGTGGGACTTGCGCCCGGGCCAAGCCTTGCTGTTCCCACGCTAGTGGGTTGCTTTTGCCTTTGCCGGTCCCTGAGAGGCCCTGGACGCATATTTCCATGGATTTTATTTCAATCTTCCGGTTTCCCAGAAGATGTCTGTTGTCTGGGTTGTTTGTGACCGGTTCTCTAAAATGGTCCATCTGGTACCTCTGCCTAAGTTGCCTTCCTCCTCAGATCTGGTTCCATTATTTTTTCAGCATGTGGTTCGTTTACATGGCATTCCGGAGAATATTGTGTCTGACAGAGGTTCTCAGTTTGTCTCTAGATTTTGGCGGGCCTTTTGTGCTAGGATGGGCATTGATTTGTCTTTTTCTTCGGCGTTTCATCCTCAGACTAATGGCCAAACTGAGCGAACTAATCAGACCTTGGAGACCTATTTGAGATGCTTTGTGTCTGCTGATCAGGATGATTGGGTGTCTTTCTTGCCGTTGGCCGAGTTTGCCCTTAATAATAGGGCTAGTTCGGCTACTTTGGTTTCACCTTTCTTTTGTAATTTTGGTTTTCATCTTCATTTTTCTTCTGGGCAGGTTGAGCCTTCTGATTGTCCTGGTGTTGATTCTGTGGTGGACAGGCTGCAGCAGATTTGGACTCATGTGGTGGACAATTTGATGTTGTCTCAGGAAAGGGCTTAACGTTTTGCTAACTGCCGTCGGTGTGTTGGTCCCCGGCTTCGTGTGGGGGATTTGGTTTGGTTGTCTTCTCGTCATGTTCCTATGAAGGTTTCTTCTCCTAAATTTAAGCCTCGGTTAATTGGTCCTTATAAAATTTCTGAAATTATTAATCCGGTGTCTTTTCGTTTGGCTCTTCCTGCCTCTTTTTCCATTCATAATGTTTTCCATAGATCTTTGTTGCGGAGATATGTGGTGCCCGTTGTTCCCTCGGTTGACCCTCCTGCCCCGGTGTTGGTTGAGGGAGAGTTGAAATATAAGGTTGGGAAGATTTTGGATTCTCGTTTTTTGAGGCGGAGGCTTCAGTATCTTGTCAAGTGGAAGGGTTATGGCCAGGAGGATAATTCTTGGGTTGTTGCCTCCGATGTCCATGCCACCGATTTGGGTTTGTGCTTTTCACTTGGCTCGTCCTGATCGGCCTGGGGGCTCTGGTGAGGGTTCGGTGACTCCTCCTCAAGGGGGGGGTACTGTTGTGATTTCCGCTCTTGGGCTCCCTCCGGTGGTTGTAAGTGGCACTTTTGTGAGTTCTGCTCTTGGGCTCCCTTTTGTGGTTTCTAGTGGTATGGCTGCTCCTTGGAGTTAGCTGTCTTCAGCTGCTTCCACCTGATCGTCGTTTCTGCTTGGCTATTTAAGCCTGGCTTTTCCTTCAGCTGGTGCCACTTGTAAATGGTTTCTGGTTGGATTCACATCTCTTTGGATTTCCCTGTTATCCTGACCAGTTCAGCTAAGCTAAGTTCTTGCTTGCGCTTTTCTGTCCACAGATTGTGGACTTATCCATTCTGTGTTTTCTATGTTTGTCCAGCTTATCAGTATGAATTAATTCTGTCTTGCTGGAAGCTCTGGGAAGCAGATTTACCCTCCACACCTTTAGTCAGGTGTGGAGTTTTTAGTAAACTCTGCGTGGATTTTTGTAGTGTTTTATACTGACCGCACAGTATTCCATCCTGTCCTATCTATTTAGCTAGACTGGCCTCCTGTGCTCATTCTGGTTTCATTCTGTGTATGTCTTTTCCCTCTCCACTCACAGTCATTATTTATGGGGGGCTAATCTATCCTTTGGGGATTTTCTCTGAGGCAAGATAGTTTTCCTGCTTCTATCTTTAGGGGTAGTTAGCTCTTAGGCTGTGTCGAGATGTCTAGGGAGTGACAAGTACATGCCACGGCTACTTCTAGTGTGGTGTTGAGCTTAGGGACTGCGGTCAGTACAGATACCACTTCCTTCAGAGCTCGTTCCATGTTGCTCCTAAACCACCGCATCGTAACACCTAGGTGGAGGAGTTTCCCACTCTCTCTGGACAAGAGCACAAAAAATGATTAGCTCCCCCACAGTAGAGACACAAGCCCTGCGCTAGCCTATCCCTGCGTCGCTGTTCCGACAACTTTATGCGATCGACTTGCATAGGCTCAGAGGTAGAAGTACTGGGAAGAGTGGAAGAGGTAGGAACTGGTGACCGATAAGACCTAGGTGGTTTCCTCTCTCTGCCAAACTCGCGGGAACGCTCCTGAAACCGTAAATCGATTCTGGTAGCAAGGAAAATTAAATCCTCCAGAGAGGTTGGAATGTCCCGACCAGCAAGCTCATCCTTAATTTTACCAGAGAGACCACTCCAAAAAGCCCCAACCAGAGCCTCATTGTTCCACCCTAGTTCAGAAGATAGAGTGTGAAAGCGAATGGCGTATTGCCCCACTGTAAGAGTGCCCTGTTGAAGGCTGAAGCGCGACTCAGTAATGGAAGCCAAACGCCCTGGTTCGTCGAAGACCTTACGGAAAGTTTCCAAAAAAACTAAAATATTAGTGACTACAGGATCATCCGGCTCTCATAAGGGGTTTACCCAGGTCAAAGCCTCACCCTCGAGGTGAGAAACGATAAAAGCCACTTTGGCTCGATCAGAAGGGTATTGTTGGGGTAATAACTCAAAATGTAATCTGCACTGATTCAAAAAACCCCGACATAACTTGGGATCTCCTGAATATCTAGGAGGTTTACCCAAACGTGGAGGAGGATGGGACACAGAATCGCGAGGCGGGACAGAAGCTGCTACAGTAGCCGTGGCTTGAAGAGAAAGCAGGCGGTCATCGACAGACGCTATGTAATTGAGTATATGCGACTGGGTATCTCGCTGCTGCGCGAGTTCCTGCTGGAGCCCAGCCAAAAGAGAAGCATTCCCGGGATCAGACGCCTGCAAAGCAGACAACGGGGTGTCCATAGATTTCATAATGGACATGATCCGAGACTGATTTTCACGCAAGAAAAGTAATTCCTTTTGTGTAGCCGTAGTGGAACCAGCGGGGCCCATGGCCTGATTTTACTGTTGCGACCATGAGGACGGAAGAAACGGACAGAGAGTGGACCCTCTGGGTCACGGTACTGAAGCTCCAACAGGCGAACGAATCTGGGAGACCAACCCCTATACAGGGATCGTGAGGAGCAGGCCCGAGGAGTCAGATACCGCAACTGCTGGAAAGCAAGAGGGACGGCTCAGAAGAGTTTAGCGAGAGAAAACGGACTACAGAGAAATCCAGCAAAAAGGCAAGACAGAGAAATAAGGACGAGTCAGATACAGGGCCAGAAGCTTGCATGGAATGCACATGAAAATCAGGCGTCGCTGGTAGGGAGGAGATGCCAGATATACCTGATGTCTAAATCTGATTGGAAGGCAAGGACTGCTGGGAGAGAGCAGAAAAGAGTTAATCGAAACAAGGAGTCCGCGCCCGTGCCCTAAAGCACCTGAATGGAGCAGAGACTGACCGAGAGAATGCAGGAAGAGGAGCACCATGCTGAAGCCCCCTAGTGGCAGAAGAAGGAAACAGAGAACCAGGAAGACGTCTGGAGCGAGGAGGAGCCGACCGCACAGGAAGCTCGGGAACAGCAGCGACCGCAATGGAGGGAAGGACAGCGAGACGAGAAGAGCGGCGAGGAGGAAGAGAGGCGAAGGACATTGCAGCAGAACCCGCAGCGGGAATGGGTGCGAGCGAAGAGGAGCCAGTGCGACGCCTGGACAGGTAAGAAGAAGCGGCAGTTGTAACACCCACTTCCTTCACCCCACTCCCGGCACCCCAATCAATATAAACCCGGGCCATTGGCAAGGGACAGCTGATGCCCCCAATCCCAGTGACAGTTAGGGTTATGCCCGGAATGATTTCTTCAGGGGCCGCCAGTTTGGGTCGGATGAGGTTTCGCTCAGCCCCGGTGTCCTTGAGGCCTGTAGCAACATGGCCTCCCACAGTGACGTGCTGTACGTTGTCACACACCCTCCCAGCCACCCCACCCACCAAAAGAACTGTTGCGTTAGGCCCTGGGACCTTGGTTTGGGGGTTCTTCTGCTTGTCTGGGCATAAGGGACTGATATGGCCAGTCCGCTTGCAGAAGAAACACTGGCGAGGTTCGGTGGTAGGTCTGGTGCTGTTGGCCACAGGGACAGGACCTCTGGTATGTTGGCTGGCAGGGTTACTGGCGTTGGTTGCAGTCTTACCCCCTCTCCAGCTGGTGGTGACTGGCTCCCGCACTTCCGATCTACGGTTGGCCTCATAGGCATCGGCAATCTGCGCTGCTTTCATCACGTCTTTGGGTTCTCTGTCCATCATGAACTGTCGCACCTCAGCTGGGCAAAGATGTAAGAACTGGTCTTTGATCATCAGGTCTTGCAGCTGTGCAAAGGTGGTCACTGACAGTCCTTGGGTCCACTGGTCAAAGTGGGTCCCCAGTCTATGTGCCACATCGCTGTAACTGTCGTGTGGGCCATGTTGTAGGTTCCGGAACTTTCTACGGTACACCTCGGGTGTAAGCTGGTACTTCGCTATGAGGGCCTGCTTGATGGCCTCATAGTCATCATCTTGTTCTTGAGGGAGGGCAGCAAATGCCTCCAGAGATTTGCCTCTCAGCCATGGTGTCAGGTATCGTGCCCATTCATCTGTAGGCAGCTGGTACTGTCTGCAGGCTTTCTCAAAGGCCCGCAGAAAAGTGTCCAAGTCCCTGTCCTTTTCCATGACAGGAAGTAATTAGGCTGGGGTTTCGGTACCTGAGTGCTGTTTGGCTCACGGCTCCGGGCAGTGGAGGGCATCCCCCCTGCCGGAGCATCTCCTGTTCATGTTCTCGCTGGGCTTGGCGCTCGGTTCGCTGGGCCTGGGCCTCTCGCTCGGCTCTCTCAGCCTCCCGCTTGGCTCGCTGGGCCTCTCGCTCGGCTTGGGCCTTCTGCCGGTATTGCTGAATCAGCTGCAGATGTCCATCATGGTCATCAGTGGGGAGTTCTTCCAAGGCCGCCAGCAGATGGGGGTCCAATTCGCCCTGATTGTGGTGGGATTTAAGGGCGACCTGCTTGTGGTGGGATTTGAGGGCAATCTGCTTGTGGGATATGGGGGTGACCTGCATGTGGGGGGGACCTGCTGCAGGCTATTGGGGGGACCCCTGTGGTGAGATTTGATGGCGACCTGCTTGTGGTGTGATGTAGGGAGGCGACCTGCTTGTGGTGGGGAGGCGACCTGCTTGTGGTGGGGAGGCGACCTGCTTGTGGTGGGGAGGTGACCTGCTGCTGGCTATTGGGGGGCGTGGTGGGATTTGGGGGCGACCTGCTGCTTAGAAGGATCCCTTTTATTGGGGGGGCGACCTGCTGCTTACGGGGGGATCCCTTTTATTGGGGGGCTACCTGCTTATGGGCTGGGTTTGGGGGGGCTGATGAGGGTTTATGCTGGGTGGAGTGGACGTTCGATGAGGGTGTATGCTGGGTGGAGTGGACGTCCAATGAGGGTTTAGGCTGGGTGGATTGGACGTCCGATGAGGGTTTAGGCTGGGTGGAGTGGACGTCCGATGAGGGTTTAGGCTGGGTTGAGTGGACATCCGATCAGGGTTTAGGCTGGGTGGAGTGGACGTCCGATGGGGGTTTTTGCTGGGTGGGGGGTCCGCGTCCGATGGGGGGTTTTGCTGGGTGGGGGGGTCCGTGTCCGATGCCGATGGGGGTTTGTGCTGAGTGGGGGTTGGACGTCTGATGGGGGTTTGTGGGGGTTGGACACCCGATGAGGGCATATTCTTGGGTGGGCATGGTGTACAATGGGAGTAATGCTTCGAGGAGGGGTGGACGTCCTATGGGGGGTTATGCTTGGGAGGGGGGCGTTTAAGCTGGGGTGGCATCCGATGGTGGGTTGTTTTGGGGGTGTCTGATGGGATTTATGGTTGGGGCAGGGGGGCGTTATATGGGGATTTACGCTTGGGGGGGAGGGAATGTCTGGCTTTGGGTTATTAGCTATTTTTCCTTTTTCTTTTTTTTTCAGATACGGCTTTTGAGGGCGACAGTGGAATTGTCACTCTAATCTCCCACCGAGACTTGTCTCTACCGTATCATCTGTGGTCTACAAGGTAAGGCCTTAACACATCAAGAGTGGGGTTCCCTGGAGGATGGTCCATGCCATGAATCCCCCTACCCTCTCGCCCCACAGAGCCAGATAGATTAGGTAGGGAAGACGAATCCGTTATGTGCCAGCCGCCGAAAAGTCTGTGTCCAGGTTATTCCATGCCCATTTTCATCATCGGTCTGCGAAGAAGGATTTGTGATCTTCAGGACAGGTATATCCTACCAGGCAGTGAGGAGGCTACTTTAAAAAAAAAAAAAAAGAAAGGACAGGACAAATATGTACTAGTTTTCCCCTGAGCAATATGGACGTCTCCTGGGGAAACCTTCCTATTCATGCAGCCTTCAAGTTTTCCAGAAGCTCCTGTGACCCTGCTCTTAAAATATCCAGGCTTCGGTCTAGGCCTTCTCTGGTGGCCAGTCCACACCGCCAGTGCCCTGAACAATCACGCACGCCAACTTTCTAGTGCCTTCTACTCTGCGCCTATCAGTTTAAGAGTACTTCACTTCTGCAACAGAGGACTAAAGTCTGCCTCCCAAGAGATCTGCTGTTCAATTTTGGTTGATTTGGAAATATTCTGTCCATAAAAAGACGGAACAACTTTCTGACCCACCAGGAAAAGACGAGACCTTCCTTTAGGCCAGCCCCCTCCTGGCACCACCTGCGCTGGTCTGCTAGGCCTGGATCTAGCAGACTCTCTTTGGCATGATGGGGCGTTCCCACCTTGGATGTTTCTCAGGGTCAGCTGCCGTGTCCTTCACTATTCAAGGCCGGTATTATTATCTATGGTCTGGAACACCGAAACCTCAGACAATGGAAGCAGGCCCCAGATACCCTGCCGACAGTCCTGCCTGCATGCACCAAGAGCATATTACAGTTTTACAATACTTTAGAAATGCATAAAATGAAACAAGCAAAGGCATAAAGTTATTCACTGCAAAAAAAATGCACTTTTATAAAATTAGAAATGTTTCTATATCTAATGTTAAAATGATATTTATCCAGTATTTCTATAAGTAAGTCTGAGATTTCTGTGGGAAATGGTCATTTGTTCCTCTTAAACCAGTTCTGAATGTAAATAAAACATTGCTCTGATTAAGTCTGCGTCTCATTAAGAAGGAAAGTCCCACCTCCGGGACGGTTTGAAGGTACGAGGGGACACATTTTATAAGTGTTAACTTCAGCGTGTGCAAGGAGAATAACTAAAAGAGCCACCTTGTCCAAATGCAGCATTAGTGCTGCACAAGGTGGCTCTTCTAGTTACAAATGCCTGGGGGGGGACAGGTTCCCTTTAATTTCTGTTGTTGTGTCAGCGTGGAGGTCGCAGGACACATTGCCGGATACACAGCTGGGGATCAGCTGATGTTACGGAAATCCAATAACACGGCAGTAAGTGTTGACTGTGCAGACAGCACTTCCGGGCAGCAACTGGCGGTGTTGGAGCCCAGGGACAGCAGGAGGAGCAGACTAGAGTGATTGCCGCACACACAGCAGGGGAGCAGCTGGCGTTACTGAACCCCAATAACACGGCAGCAAGTGTTGACTGTGCAGACAGCACTTCCGAGCAGCAACTGGCGGTGTTGGAGCACAGGGACAGCAGGAGGAGCAGACTAGCGTGATTGCGCACACACAGCTGGGGAGCAGCTGGCATTACTGAACCCCAATAACAGTGGAGCAGATGTTGACTGTGCAGACAGCACTTCCGAGCAGCAACTGGCGGTGTTGGAGCCCAGGGACAGCAGGAGGAACAGAGTGTAGGCCGAGGCCTGCACTGGAGGCATTTTAATATCTGTTGTAGTGTCAGCGTGGCGGTCGCAGGACACATTGCTGGATACACAGCTGGGTTTCAGCTGACGTTACTGAAACCCAATAACACGGCAGCAAGTGTTGACTGTGCAAACGGCACTTCCGGGCAGCAACTGGCAGTGTTGGAGCACAGGGAATGCAGGAGAAGCAGAGTGTAGGCCGAGGCCTACTTGGAGCAAGTTGAAAGGGAACCTTTAACCCCCCCAGGAGTTTGAAAAGAAAAGGTGGCTCTTTTATTTATGCTCCTTGCAAACGCAGAGCTAAACACTTATAAAATGTGTCCCCTGATACAGTGAAACCGTCCCGGAGGTGAGATTTTCCTTTGTAATGAGATGCAACACAGCCGTCATTCCAACCCCCTTGGCGCCGTACACCGCCTCCTCAGCGTTGTTGGAATCTGTCCCAGAGCCTGCGCTGTTATGTTAAACCTTGGTCATGCGCAGTTAGCGATGCCCGTCTTCTGACATCATTTGTGGTCAGGCTGACTGCGCCTGTGCGGCCGCGCTGCCCGAGATCCCGCCTCGCAGTGTCTTCTGATTTAATCACACTGTGGGCCTGGAATTCATGGGCATGCGCAGTGCATATCTTCGCCTCTCACTCATCTCCATCCCACTTCTTCAGATTGTGCGGCGTTACGGCTGTGGCATTAGATTAGGGATCAGCTGACGGCACACAGTTTGAAGAAGGCGGAGGGAGATGAGTGAGAGCCTGAGGTGAAGATATGCACTGCGCATGCCCATGAATCCCAGCCCCGCAGTGTGAATAAATCAGAAGAATCCGCGAGGCGGGATCTCGGTCAGCGTGGCCGCACAGGCGCAGTCATCCTGACACCAAATGGTGTCAGATGACGGGCAGCGCTAACTGCGCATGACCAAGGTTTAACATAACAGCGCAGGCTCCGTGACAGATTAAAAGAACGCTGAGGAGGCGGCTCACGGCGCCAAGGGGGTAGGAATGGCGGCTGTGTTGCATCTCATTACGAAGGAAAGTCCCACTTCCGGGACGGTTTAACGGTATGAGGGGACATATTTTATAAGTGTTAAGTTCAGCGGGTGCAAGGAGCATAACTAAAAGAGGAACCTTTTCCTTGTGCAGCATTACTGCTGCACAAGGTGGCTCTTTCAGTAACAAACGCCTGGGGGGGACAGGTTCCCTTAAATTTCTGTTGTAGTGTCAGCGTGGAGGTAGCAGGACACATTGCCGGATACACAGCTGGGGATCAGCTGATGTTACTGAAACCCAATAACACTGGGTCATGTGTTGACTGTGCAGATGGCACTTCTGAGCAGCAACAGGCGGTATTGGAGCCCAGGGACAGCAGGAGGAACAGAGTGTAGGCCGAGGCCTGCACTCGAGGCATTTTAATATCTGTTGTAGTGTCAGCGTGGCGGTCGCAGGACACATTGCTGGATACACAGCTGGGGATCAGCTGACGTTACTGAAACCCAATAACACGGCAGCAAGTGTTGACTGTGCAAACGGCACTTCCGGGCAGCAACTGGCAGTGTTGGAGCACAGGGAATGCAGGAGAAGCAGAGTGTAGGCCGAGGCCTACTTGGAGCAAGTTGAAAGGGAACCTTTAACCCCCCCAGGAGTTTGAAAAGAAAAGGTGGCTCTTTTATTTATGCTCCTTGTAAACGCAGAGCTAAACACTTATAAAATGTGTCCCCTGATACCGTGAAACCGTCCCGGAGGTGGGATTTTCCTTTGTAATGAGATGCAACACAGCCGTCATTCCAACCCCCTTGGCGCCGTACACCGCCTCCTCAGCGTTGTTGGAATCTGTCCCAGAGCCTGCGTTGTTATGTTAAACCTTGGTCATGCGCAGTTAGCGATGCCCGTCTTCTGACATCATTTGTGGTCAGGCTGACTGCGCCTGTGCGGCCGCGCTGCCCGAGATCCCGCCTCGCAGTGTCTTCTGTTTTAATCACACTGCGGGCCTGGAATTCATGGGCATGCGCAGTGCATATCTTCGCCTCTCACTCATCTCCATCCCACTTCTTCAGATTGTGCGGCGTTACGGCTGTGGCATTAGATTAGGGATCAGCTGACGGCACACAGTTTGAAGAAGGCGGAGGGAGATGAATGAGAGCCTGAGGTGAAGATATGCACTGCGCATGCCCATGAATCCCAGCCCCGCAGTGTGAATAAATCAGAAGAATCCGCGAGGCGGGATCTCGGTCAGCGTGGCCGCACAGGCGCAGTCATCCTGACACCAAATGGTGTCAGATGACGGGCAGCGCTAACTGCGCATGACCAAGGTTTAACATAACAGCGCAGGCTCCGTGACAGATTAAAAGAACGCTGAGGAGGCGGCTCACGGCGCCAAGGGGGTAGGAATGGCGGCTGTGTTGCGTCTCATTACGAAGGAAAGTCCCACTTCCGGGACGGTTTAACGGTATGAGGGGACATATTTTATAAGTGTTAAGTTCAGCGGGTGCAAGGAGCATAACTAAAAGAGGAACCTTTTCCTTGTGCAGCATTACTGCTGCACAAGGTGGCTCTTTCAGTAACAAACGCCTGGGGGGGACAGGTTCCCTTAAATTTCTGTTGTAGTGTCAGCGTGGAGGTAACAGGACACATTGCCGGATACACAGCTGGGGATCAGCTGATGTTACTGAAACCCAATAACACTGGGTCATGTGTTGACTGTGCAGATGGCACTTCTGAGCAGCAACAGGCGGTATTGGAGCCCAGTTCAGGTGGTAGAAACATGAACACAACAGGAGACCTGGATACTGTAGCCAACCAATTATTTAATCAGAAAGAGGAGTGGCAAATTCCTGCGAGATCCAGGCCTTCTTCATTTTCAGAAAAGTAAGCCGGTCAACGTTATCGGAGGATAGTCGCATGCACCTGCGGCACTAAAGACGCGTTCCGATAATACACTATCAGCAGGGCAAGCCAGCATCTCCAATGCATATTGGCTAAGCTCTGGCCATGTATCCAGCTTAGAGACCCAAAACTTGAAGGGGGAAGAGCTGTCTGGGAGTACACTGAGAGGGCAAGATATGTAATCTGTCACCATCTGACGGAAAAGTTGCCTCCTGCTGACTGGAGCCGTCAGTGATGGTGTAGACATTTGTAGCAGGCACACAACTGTGCCACAGTTGGGCAATACTGGTCTTGCCTTGTGCTGAGGCACTGCTTCTGCTCCCTCTTTGTGCAGAGCTTCCTACACTGCCTCAACACACTGAGCTGCTTTGTAAAGCACTAGCAGCACTGCTCCCAGATGGAGAAGATGATGGAATTCACCAGTGTTTCTTGGTACTCCCGCATTTTACGCTCCCGGTTCAACGGTGTTATGAGGCTTTGTAAGTTGTCCCGGTAGCGAGGATCTAGGAGGGTGTACACCCAATAATCAGCCGTGTTGAGAATATGGGCGATGTGGCGGTCATTTCTCAGGCACTGCAGCATGAAATCAACCATGTGCTGCAGACTGCCAACTGGCAAAGGAATGGTGTCCCCTGCTTGAGACGTGATCTCTGCCTGCTCTGCATCACCCCACCCTCGTTCTACACACTGACTACTGGAGAATTGTGTAACTCCCTTCTCTGGACAGATGTCTTCCTCCTCCATTGACTCCTCCTCATCCTCCTCACAAAGTGTCCCCTGCTTAGACCTTTGTGAGGAACCACGTTGCGCTGACTGTCCAGAAGCAGATGGAATTGGTGACTCCTCATCCTCCACCTCTTCCACATCATCCCTTAGCGCTTGCAGTGTTCTTTCAAGCAGGCAGATAAGGGGGACAGTCATGCTGACTAGTGCATGATCTGCACTCACCATCCGCGTGGAATCATCGAAGGCATGCAAAACCTGGCAGACGTCCTTCATAGTGGCCCACTCAGTGGTTGTGAAGTCTGAACGGCGCGGAGTGCGACTTCTTTGCGCCTGATGCAGCTGGTACTCCATTACTGCTTGCTGCTGCTCACACAACCGCTCCAACATATGTAACGTGGAATTCCACCTGGTGGGTAGGTCACATATGATGCGATGTTCCGGAAGGTGGAATCGGCGCTGGAGAGCTGCAATGCGCGATCTTGCCATGCTGGAACGATGCAAGTGAGCACACTCTAGGCGGACCTTGTGCAGCAGTGCATCAAGATCCGGATAGTCCCTCAAAAAACTCTGAACGACCAAGTTGAGCACATGTGCCAGACATGGGATGTGAGTGAGTTTGCCTAGGGTCAGAGCTGCCACCAGATTTCGGCCATTGTCACACACTACCATGCCTGGCTGGAGATTCGCTGGCACAAACCACACGGTGCTCTCCTGCGCTGTGTGGCTTTGATTCCCCAAAGAAATTAATTTCAATATGGCCTGTTGACGTCTGGCCATGGCTGTGCTCATATCGGTCGTAACAGGTAAACATTCACGGGTCCATGTGGAGGTGGACTGTGACGGCTCCTGCAGCGCTGATTCAGAGGAACTTGAGTATGAGGAGGAGTCAATGTGTACAGACTGGATTCCTGCAATCCTTGGAGTTGGCAGAATACGTCCTGCACCACTCGGACGATCTGTACCCGGCTCCACAACATTTACTCAATGGGCAGTGAGGGAAAGGTATCGCCCCTGTCCATGGTGACTGGTCCACGCATCGGTGGTGAGGCATTCAGTAGCGCGTGTTTAATGTTTCCCTCCACATGCTTTTGCAGGGCACGGACGGCTTGCCTTCTGAAATAAAAGCGGCTGGGCACATTGTATTGTGAGACTGCCAATGCCATAAAGTTTTGGAAGGTGTCAGTCTCCACCAACCTAAACGACAGCATTTCAAGGGACAGTAGTTTTGCAATGCCAGCATTCAGTGCCTGTGCTCGGGGGTGGTTTGCCGAGAATGGCCGCCTTTTCTCCCATGCCTATGCTGCCGATGGCTGTAGACTGGGCTGGGAGTGTGAGGATGACTGGGAACGTGGTGCTGTGGGTGGAATTACACTGGGTCTCTGGACAACAGTGCCAGAGGTTCTTCCATGGCGATCCTGTGAGGAAGCCGAACCAGCTGTGTGTGAGCTGGAGGAAGAAGGCAACAACATGAGCTGAAGAGGTGGTAGGTGCCGCTGCAGGTTGGCCTAGGTCTTCAGTGTGTTTTTGTAACTCCACTGCGTGCTTGGTCCGCACATGTTTCCACATATTTGTGGTATTGAGGTTACTGACACTTTTCCCTCTTTTGACTTTCTGATGTCACACCTTGCATTTGACAAAGCAAATGTCATCTGCAACTGTGTCAAAAAAGGACCAGGCACTGCAAGTCTTGGGAGCGCCCGTTTTGGCTTTTGGAAAAGGCATGCTCCTAACGGGTGCCGAAGTGGAGGCTACAGGCACCGCAATCTTCCCCCTCCCTCTTTGGGCCATTCGGGGAATCTCTTCCTCAGAGCTGCTCCCACCACCTTCCTGTCCCTCACGCCATGATGGGTCAAGGACCTCATCATCTACACTACACTCTTCCACCAACTGCTTCTACTGGGTAGTCTCGGCAGCACAGTACGCACTGGAAAGTGGCACCTGAGTCTCATTTTCACATGCGTACTGAGGTGTGCTGACCGGAGGCACTGGCCCACCCGTCTCTTCAGAGTCAGAGAGAAAAAGTTGTTGGGCATCACTGCATACTGCCTCTTCTTCCATTTCTCCAATGCTGCTTGGCTGGCCCCCTCTTTCCAAGCCAAGAGATTCAGAGAACAGAAGTAGAGATGGCTCCTGTACCGGGCTATCTGACTGTCTGGGCAATTTGGCAGGTGGTGAAGAGACAGATGGGTGCTCTTCAGTGCTCTGTGCCTGAGAGGATGTGGCACTAATTAAAGTCGATGCGTTAGCTGCCATCCATCCGACAATGGCTTCAATTTGTTCGCCCTGCAGCAGCGGGGCACAGACGAGCTCCTACAAAGCTGCGCATGAAGGACTGTTCCCTGCTAAAACTGGGGGATGATGGGTCACCGGTGCCCGAAGCAAAATCCCACGTCCTCTCCCTGCTCCACCTCCACGCCCATGTGCCTTACTCCCTGCCTTCTTCATCTTGGTAGACTGATAAAGATAGGCAAAAAAGTACTAAGGGCTTAGTGTGCTTATTCCTGAACAGCTGCTAAAAGGTATAAGGAACACTAATTTTATAAAGTGTGGACTAGACTTTAATATGAGCTAATGTGGCCTACACAACTGTAAAGTGGAGTGTTTGGTGAACTTTAGAAACTGTTTTTTTTTTCTGCAGAACAGACTACAGAGTGAGCTGCACTCACACACAGACCTTGCAGACACTCGTTAATGGCGCTGCAAGGCCAAAAAAAGCTCCTCTATGTAATCTTATATAGTGTTTTTCCACAATCTAACAGGATACGGATGGAAAGCCACTAATAGGATAAATTTTGAAAAAATGTGCAGCAGGCTGCACTAATTGAGAAATGGACAATGGAACGGTATGAGGCAGTGACACACCCTGAGCTGACTACAACCGGCTGGGGATGCGGACAGACTACAGAGCGATGTGCACTCACACACACAAAGACCTTGCAGACAGCTGTGAACAGCAAGGTTCTCGCACAGCGGTTGCTAAATTATCCTGGGTAAAGCACAATGAAGCAAATCGCTATCTCTAAAATGGCCCTAACTGAATTCACAGCAGAGTGAACTCAAATTGGCGGTGGCAGCGACTTTTATACTGCATCATGACATCATTTCAGCAGCCAATCATGGCCATGCCAGTAGTCACATGCCTACCATGCAGAACAGGATGTGCCCACACTTCTGATTATTCCTCATTAGCTGAATTCTGGCTCTTTGAATTATGGGAACTGAAAGTATCGGAATTCCGATACCGCAAATATCGGCCGATATCCGATACTTGCGGTGTCGGAATGCTCAACACTAGACAATACAGTAGATACCGCTCAGGGAACACTTAACTTTCAGAGATAATCTCCATATTAATACTAAATAATGGCACAGATATTCCAGACATTATGATTGCACACATCCCTAGTCTTTATAGCGATATTGCACTCATTCCTTGACAGACCGCAGCATGGCCATTAGTTAGAAGCTGCTATTGATCTTTGCAGCAGGTAAGTTTCCCTGAGTGGTACATATTGGGCCATCTGAAGACGGAGTTTAGTCTAAGACAATTTGTCTGCACTGCTAATTAACATCTGTTACAACACCAAACTAGGGCAGTCCCTATAGGAGAGAAAAACACAAGAATTATACTGTATTGTCACATACTATCTATTCCTGACACTGGAGTGGCTTATAAACTTATGAAGTATATAGTTTGAGGTCTGGGATCTGCCAATATGTGGCTGGTTTTCTGACTGTTTCTGAAAACATGATACATGATTTATTTTTTGTTTTTTGTCTAGTCTCGCTTGAATATAGGTCAATATTAAATAGTCTCCTGATGAATCGCCTTTGTGAGGACGATGAAACCCGTAGAAATGAGTGACTTGGAGAGTGAGTGTGTATTTGTCACGTCACCCTATATACTGAACTGTGGGGTACATGTTTTTTCTATTAGTCACCTACTGACTAACCTTCAGGGGGTGAATTATTGGTATAGTTTTACATTTGGAATTAATAAAGCTTAGTTTTATCCTTTTGTCAGCAAACATGAGGAATGACAAGAGACAACCCCTTTAAGAAGATTCAATTTTGGTTAAAACTATTCCAACATTATGAACATAAAAAAGGCTTCTCCCCTATGTGATGTCTCTGATATTTATTAGCAGCTGATTTGCAAGTAAAATATTTCCCACATTAAGAAAATGAAAAAGGCTTCTCCTCTGTGTGAGTTCTCTGGTGTCTAACAAGAAGCTGTTTCCAATTAAAACATTTCCCACATTCTGAACAGGAAAAAGGCTTCTCCTCTGTGTGACTGCTCTGATGTCTAACAAGAAGCTGTTTCCAATTAAAACATTTCCCACATTCTGAACAGGAAAAAGGCTTCTGTCCTGTGTGAGTTCTCTGGTGACTAACTAGATTCCCTTTCTGGTTAAAACATTTCCCACATGATGAACAGGAAAAAGGCTTCTCCCCTGTGTGAGTTCTCTGGTGATTACCAAGATGCCATTTCTGGTTAAAACATTTCCCACATTCTGAACAGGAAAAAGGCTTCTCCCCTGTGTGACTGCTCTGATGGCTAACAAGAAGCACTTTCTGGTTAAAACATTTCCCACATTCTGAACAGGAAAAAGGCATCTCCCCTGTATGAGTTCTCTGGTGACTAACTAGACTCCCTTTGTGTTTAAAACATTTCCCACATTCTGAACAGGAAAAAGGCATCTCCCCTGTATGAGTTCTCTGGTGACTAACTAGACTCCCTTTCTGGTTAAAACATTTCCCACATTCTGAACAGTAAAAACGCTTCTTTCCTGTGTGAATTATTTTGTGTGTAACAAGATTCTCTTTGTGGGTAAAACATTTCCCACATTCTGAACAGGAAAAAGGCTTCTCCCCCGTGTGAGTTCTATGGTGTGTAACAAGCAGTGATTTATGTGCAAAACATTTCTCACATTCTGAACAGGAAAAAGGCTTCTCCCCCGTGTGAGTTCTTTGGTGAATAACAAAATGTGATTTCTGGTTAAAACATTTCCCACATTCTGAGCAGGAAAAAGGCTTCTCCCCTGTGTGGATTCTTTTGTGTCTAACCAAATATGATTTCTTGTTAAAACATTTCCCACATTCTGAACATGAAAATGACTTCTTTGCTTTAGGAGCAGATTGTTTTTTAATGCCTCTTTTGTGACTTTGATTTTCCTTAGTAGTCAGTAATGAAATAGAAGATGGGACCTGTTTCATAGGATCAGATGACAGATCTTTGCTGTGAATTGATGATGATATATCTAGTGTAACAGCAATCACTTCAGTTGTATCTGGTAGGATCTCAAGATCATCAGATTTATAAATTGAAGATGTCAGCTGTCCCTCTGATCTCCTGGTACAGTCATCTGGTAAGACAAAAACATTTTTTTTAATAAAATATCCTTGAGTTTTATATTTTTGAACATTTCTATTTAAACTGTCCATAAAAATGATAGCAGAGACGGGTGTGTCGTTACCATCTTTACCCTTTCAGGTGTCCCCCAAATCATTCTTCAACTGCCGTATCTGTAACCTAATCTACGCCCTGATCTGCGGTTGTGACAAGGTTTATGTTGGACAAACCACCCAAGAGCTGCGCCGCAGGATTCAGCAACACGTGTCTAACATCTGCATGGCCAGGACGGATAAGAGTAAGGGTAAGCAGATTACCTCAGTGGCAGCCCATTTTTTGGACATGCACAACGGCACCCCTGGAACTCTTAGGGTTATGGGGTTGGAGAGTATATTCCTTAGTATCAGGGGAGGGAGAATTACGGACGAACTACTGAGGAGGGAATCCCGATGGATATACAAGCTAAATAGCTTGGCACCCTGTGGCCTGAATGAGGAGCTGTTATATACAGGCTTCTATAAGAAAATATAGTATCGTTCGGCAGGACAGGGGGAGAGGGGTATTTTGCCTTACTTTATGTGAATACTTTTATATTATTCTGGGTGTTTTTTTTTTCTCTCCCTTTGCTTTGTCTTATTTTATCTTATTTGGTGAAAATTTTTTTTTTTTTTTAGCAATCCTTTTTCCCTTCCGAGTTTGAATATCGGGGACCATGGACGGCTATCAAGCCTTATTTCAGGACCTGCACGAATTTGAGTGGATTATGATACCTGCCACATTTTCGTATGGATATGACCCTGGATACAGACCTGTTCGTGCCTTAAGACCAAGCAAAGGATGGGGTTATGCCCATGGACTCTTATATCCTAAACGGACTAAATATAAATTATGTATATATTTTTGTTTTGTTGTATTTATTTGCTCCCCCCCCCCCTTTTTGTGCATGCTGTCCCGCCAACTATATATTATTTGTCTGGTTGGGCTTAGTATCCTCTCTCCGCATGTCCCCTTGATAGATGTTATGCTCAGGCCTCTGTATATCTCACTACTATTTATTATGGTCTGTTCATGGCCATACCTCTGTAATTCCTATTTTCACAGGGCTGGCCCCTCTTCTCATGGTTTGGCTGGGAGGGGTGCCTTTTCTAGGTTATTCCCTGTGAATTGTGGGTTTGCTTTATTCTATTTAGCCAAACGGGCTTGAATTGTCGTGTTAGGTTCTGTTTAGATACCTCTACCTGTGCGTCTTGTGTTCACATTGGCTTTCTCTCTATTATGACATGGGGGGGTCCACATGGCCTGGCTATGGCTTTATTGTGATGGCACTAAACCATTATTAGTAGGGGCCCCATGCCTGATCCCACCTATTCTAGGTGGCAGTGTACAAAAGTAAAGGTTCTTGTGTTATTGACCACTATTTGCTAAGCTTTATGCTACATGAGTATGTTCCCATCTTTTGTTGGATCCAAATAAAATGGTTTCCAGCTTTATTTATATTATTATGCATCAAACCTTATGTTTCAGATGAACTTGTACTTCGACATTATGTACCTTCTACTGCACAGTCCGCCGCTAACTAATGCAGCTTTTTTACCTATTCATGAACTGCGCTGGCGTATATGATTTGTGCTAGACAATTCCTCCTGATTAGAACTCTGGGTTATTACTGTGGGCCCAATTTCATGGGCACTACATGTATTATTATATGGGCCTTGCTAATGGTGCTACTCCATCTACGTAGGGTGATTAATTGTGACCCGATTCAAAACTTGCGCGCCTGCAATACCTGGCAGGTCACCGGCTAAACAGGTCCGGTGAGGTGGTGGATTGACGCTTGCGCGGTTTGATCTCTCTGTATGTTCTGATACTAGCGCAGCGTAATGATCACGCACATAGATCCGGTTTGGGACTTAGAATACCGATGCGTACTGTGTTTGACATGGGTTGCCTTGGCAACCTTCATCTCCAGCCGGCGCCTGCGCCATTGATGTTTGGACGGCTCCTGCGCATAATACCCGCACCTACGCCATCATCTTACACTGTCTCTGAGATTTCTATGCGTTTGAGGGTTGCCTGGGCAACTCCCTACGCAGACGAGGCGCTTGCGCAGTGCATTGTGGGAATGGCTTTCTGCGCCTGCGCTCTGTGGTTCTGTGCACGCCACTGGGACTTCCTGTCAACCATGGCTGTAACCACGCTGCTCACCTGGTATGTATTATCAAATTCTATGTATAGTATATAAAACAGGTCCACGCCACTAGATGACTGTGGACCTTGAGGAAGACGCCTCCAGCGTCTTCCGGACCCGGAAATAGATAAATCTCCGGGTCCGGATGGCATACACCCACGAGTACTAAGAGAACTAAGTAATGTAATAGATAAACCATTATTTCTTATTTTTAGTGACTCTATAGCGACAGGGTCTGTTCCGCAGGACTGGCGCATAGCAAATGTGGTGCCAATATTCAAAAAGGGCTCTAAAAGTGAACCTGGAAATTATAGGCCAGTAAGTCTAACCTCTATTGTTGGTAAAATATTTGAAGGGTTTCTGAGGGATGTTATTCTGGATTATCTCAATGAGAATAACTGTTTAACTCCATATCAGCATGGGTTTATGAGAAATCGCTCCTGTCAAACCAATCTAATCAGTTTTTATGAAGAGGTAAGCTATAGACTGGACCACGGTGAGTCATTGGACGTGGTATATCTCGATTTTTCCAAAGCGTTTGATACCGTGCCGCACAAGAGGTTGGTACACAAAATGAGAATGCTTGGTCTGGGGGAAAATGTGTGTAAATGGGTTAGTAACTGGCTTAGTGATAGAAAGCAGAGGGTGGTTATAAATGGTACAGTCTCTAACTGGGTCGCTGTGACCAGTGGGGTACCGCAGGGGTCAGTATTGGGACCTGTTCTCTTCAACATATTCATTAATGATCTGGTAGAAGGTTTACACAGTAAAATATCGATATTTGCAGATGATACAAAACTATGTAAAGCAGTTAATACAAGAGAAGATAGTATTCTGCTACAGATGGATCTGGATAAGTTGGAAACTTGGGCTGAAAGGTGGCAGATGAGGTTTAACAATGATAAATGTAAGGTTATACACATGGGAAGAGGGAATCAATATCACCATTACACACTGAACGGGAAACCACTGGGTAAATCTGACAGGGAGAAGGACTTGGGGATCCTAGTTAATGATAAACTTACCTGGAGCAGCCAGTGCCAGGCAGCAGCTGCCAAGGCAAACAGGATCATGGGGTGCATTAAAAGAGGTCTGGATACACATGATGAGAGCATTATACTGCCTCTGTACAAATCCCTAGTTAGACCGCACATGGAGTACTGTGTCCAGTTTTGGGCACCGGTGCTCAGGAAGGATATAATGGAACTAGAGAGAGTACAAAGGAGGGCAACAAAATTAATAAAGGGGATGGGAGAACTACAATACCCAGATAGATTAGCGAAATTAGGATTATTTAGTCTAGAAAAAAGACGACTGAGGGGCGATCTAATAACCATGTATAAGTATATAAGGGGACAATACAAATATCTCGCTGAGGATCTGTTTATACCAAGGAAGGTGACGGGCACAAGGGGGCATTCTTTGCGTCTGGAGGAGAGAAGGTTTTTCCACCAACATAGAAGAGGATTCTTTACTGTTAGGGCAGTGAGAATCTGGAATTGCTTGCCTGAGGAGGTGGTGATGGCGAACTCAGTCAAGGGGTTCAAGAGAGGCCTGGATGTCTTCCTGGAGCAGAACAATATTGTATCATACAATTATTAGGTTCTGTAGAAGGACGTAGATCTGGGTATTTATTATGATGGAATATAGGCTGAACTGGATGGACAAATGTCTTTTTTCGGCCTTACTAACTATGTTACTATGTTACTATGTTACTATGATACGCGTGGGTCATGCAGCTTTAGGGTCTTGGTTTTTACTCAGCCGGTAATTTGCTCTTTTTTGTGGGAAGGGGGCTCTATGCTGGGCGGCTTTTTTTCATCTTATAGCCGACCCCGGCTAGTTCCCCTGGGAAGTGTTCAGCATATCTTCATTAGTTTGCATGAACAATTTGTGCTCTATATTGGTGGAATTTAGGCTGGGAGACTAACCAGAGTATTGTAGGTGACACAGCATGCACATAGGGGCTGTGCCTTATATAAATGTGTCCCTTCCTCCCACCATTTAGACTGAATAAGCCGGTACCACTTGTTTATTAGCACATAGGGTTTGTGTCTTATCGATACTTGTTTTTTCCTCCCACCATTGTATGAACCGGTATTATTCATGATGATCAGACCCTAATATGCTGTTGTAGTATTTTACTTTGTATCATATGGACCCTCATTTCCCATTGTTTATGGGTGTTTTTAATTGTTTTTACTACAGTTGTTTGTGTGGTGTGGTTCTAATAAAATTTGTTATACTTTTGCTAATCGAGCTATGGTGATCCCATTTCTATGATGCAGTCTTTCTTCTCATAAAGTGTTTAAAAATGGCAAGCTATGTAAAAAACTTTAATTATTCATCATCAAGACAATGACAGTTCACAGTCTAATAGAAAACCTTGTTGGATGAACCAGTATTGCATGGTGTTCAACTGTTTGTTCATTCTGCCTCCCAAATATCGAATAAAAAGAAACCAATCAATGTTATGTAGGTGAAAATATTACCTATTCTCATCTCACAAAAAAGCCAAGTCCCCACTCAGGTCCATCATCTGTCAATGGAAAAACAGAGGTTCTCACACTACTAGTGGCTCAAAGGCTTTTGAAAAGTATAAACCAATCCAGCAAAATCCGCTCTCACTTCTGAGTCTTGCAGTGTGCTCAAACCACATTTAGGATCCCTGTATTTAGCAATATTATAGTGAGAATAATCCACTTACCGTATATACTCGAGTATAAGCTGACCCGAGTATAAGCCGACCCCCCTAATTTTGTGACAAAAAACTGGGAAAACTTAATGAGTATAAGTCTAGGGTGAAAAATGCAGCATCTACCGGTAAATTTCAAAAGTAAAAATAGATACCAATAAAAGTAAAATAAATTGAGACATCAGTATGTTAAGTGTTTTTGAATATCCATATTGAATTAGGAGCCCCATATAATGCTCCATAAAGTTTGATGGGCCCCATTAGATGCTCCATATTAAAATATGCCCCATATAATCCTGCATAAAGGGTAATAAGGGGCCCATAAGATGCTCCATAGAGATTTGCCCTATATAGTGCTGCACAAACATTATGGCCCCATAAGATGCTCCATGCTCCATACAGACACTTGCCCCATATAGTGCTGCACAAGTGTTATGGCCCTATAAGATCATCCATACAGACACTGCCCCTTATAGTGCTGCACAAGCGTTATGGCCCCATAAGATCATCCATACAGTCACTTACCCCTTATAATGCTGCACAAGCGTTATGGCCCCATAAGATGCTCCATACAGACACTGCCCCTTATAGTGCTGCACAAGCGTTATGGCCCCATAAGATGCTCCGTACAGTCACTGCCCCTTATAATGCTGCACAAGCGTTATGGCCCCATAAGATGCTCTATACAGTCACTGCCCCATATAGTGCTGCACAAGTGTTATGGCCCCATAAGATGCTCCATACAGTCACTTGCCCCATATAGTGCTGCACAAGCGTTATGGCCCCATAAGATGCTCCATACAGTCACTTACCCCTTATAATGCTGCACAAGCGTTATGGCCCCTGTTGTGAATTCTGTGGCTGAATTCACTCCTGTGGTCACAAGTGGTACTGCAGCTTCTGAGCTTCCTCCCTCAGGTGTTCTGCAGAGCTCGTTGGCTGCTTTTTTATTTAACTCCGCCTGATTCTGTCTTCCTTGCTCCTTGTCAATGTTCCAGTGTTGGATCTGAGCTTCTGGATCTTTCCTCTGGCCTGCTGCTCTGCTTAGATAAGTGCTTCTTTGCTTTTGTTGCTACTTTTTCTGTCCAGCTTGTCAATTCGTTTTGCTGGAAGCTCTGAGACGCAAAGGGTGTACCGCCGTGCCGTTAGTTCGGCACGGTGGGTCTTTTTGCCCCCTTTGCGTGGTTTTTTGTAGACTGCAAAGTTCTCTTTGCTATCCTCGCTCTATCTAGAATATCAGGCCTCACTTTGCTGAATCTATTTCATCCCTACGTTTGTCTTTTCATCTTGCTAACAGTCATTATATGTGGGGGGCTGCCTTTTCCTTTGGGGTATTTCTCTGAGGCAAGTCAGGCTTGTTTTTCTATCTTCAGGCTAGTCAGCTCCTCAGGCTGTGCCGAGTTGCATAGGCAGTGTCAGGCGCAATCCACAGCTGCCTTTAGTTGTGTTTAGGATAGGTTCAGGTATTGCGGTCTACAGAGATTCCACGTCTCAGAGCTCGTTCTATTGTTTTTGGGTTTTGTCAGATCACTGTATGTGCTCTGATTGCTGGCACACTGTGTCACTGGATTGCCTTCATAACAGTACAAGGAGCCAACCTAATGATTCTCAATAGAGGGAAAAAAGAAGTTCTGACATCATTTTTTTTTTCTCAGCTCAGTGTTCAGTTTTTGTTTTTTTTTTGCCCTAGACATTTGGGTGTTTCAGGACACAGGTGTGGACATGGATATTCAGGGTCTGTGCTCTTCAATGGATAATCTCGTTACAAATGTACAAAGGATTCAAGATACTATTGATCAGAAATCTATGTTAGAACCAAGAATTCCTATTCCTGATTTGTTTTTTGGTGATAGAACTAAGTTTCTTAATTTCAAAAATAATTGTAAGCTATTTCTGGCCTTGAAACCTCATTCTTCTGGTAATCCTATTCAACAGGTTTTGATTATTATTTCTTTTTTGCGCGGCGACCCTCAGGACTGGGCATTTTCTCTTGCGCCAGGAGACCCTGCATTGAGTAATGTCAATGCGTTTTTCCTGGGGCTCGGATTACTTTACGATGAGCCTAATTCAGTGGATCAGGCTGAGAAAAATTTGCTGGCTTTGTGCCAGGGTCAGGATGATATAGAAGTATATTGCCAGAAATTTAGGAAGTGGTCAGTACTCACTCTGTGGAATGAATCTGCGCTGGCAGCTTTGTTCAGAAAGGGTCTCTCTGAGGCTCTTAAGGATGTCATGGTGGGTTTTCCTATGCCTGCTGGTTTGAATGAGTCTATGTCTTTGGCCATTCAGATCGGTCGACGCTTGCGCGAGCGTAAATCTGTGCACCATTTGGCGGTATTGTCTAAGATTAAACCTGAGCCTATGCAGTGCGATAGGACTATGACCAGAGTTGAACGGCAAGAACACAGACGTCTGAATGGTCTGTGTTTCTACTGTGGTGATTCCACTCATGCTATTTCTGATTGTCCTAAGCGCACTAAGCGTTTCGATAGGTCTGCCATCATTGGTACTGTACAATCCAAATTCCTTCTGTCCATTACCTTGATATGCTCTTTGTCATCGTATTCTGTCATGGCGTTTGAGGATTCAGGCGCTGCCCTGAATCTGATGGATTTGGATTATGCTAAACGTTGTGGGTTTTTCTTGGAGCCTTTGCGGTGTCCTATTCCGTTGAGAGGAATTGATGCTACACCTTTGGCCAAGAATAAACCTCAGTACTGGACCCAGCTGACCATGTGCATGGCTCCTGCACATCAGGAAGTTATTCGCTTTCTGGTGCTACATAATCTGCATGATGTGGTCGTGTTGGGGTTGCCATGGCTGCAAACCCATAATCCTGTATTGGATTGGAACTCTATGTCGGTATCCAGCTGGGTTGTCAGGGGGTACATGGTGATGTTCCATTTTTGTCTATTTCGTCATCCACTCCTTCTGAGGTCCCAGAGTTCTTGTCTGATTATCAGGATGTATTTGAAGAGCCCAAGTCCGATGCCCTACCTCCGCATAGGGATTGTGATTGTGCTATCAATTTGATTCCTGGTAGTAAATTCCCTAAAGGTCGATTATTTAATTTATCCGTGCCTGAACACGCCGCTATGCGCAGTTATGTGAAGGAATCCCTGGAGAAGGGACATATTCGCCCATCGTCATCACCACTGGGAGCAGGGTTCTTTTTTGTAGCCAAGAAGGATGGTTCGCTGAGACCGTGTATTGATTACCGCCTTCTTAATAAGATCACCGTTAAATTTCAGTATCCCTTGCCATTGTTATCTGACTTGTTTGCTCGGATTAAGGGGGCTAGTTGGTTCACTAAGATAGATCTTCGTGGTGCGTATAATCTGGTGAGAATCAGGCAAGGAGATGAATGGAAAACTGCATTTAATACGTCCGAGGGTCATTTTGAGTATCTAGTGATGCCGTTCGGACTTGCCAATGCTCCATCTGTGTTTCAGTCTTTTATGCATGACATCTTCCGTGAGTATCTGGATAAATTCCTGATTGTTTACTTGGATGACATTTTGATCTTCTCAGATGATTGGGACTCTCATGTGAAGCAGGTCAGAATGGTTTTCCAGGTCCTGCGTGCTAATTCTTTGTTTGTGAAGGGATCAAAGTGTCTCTTCGGTGTGCAGAAAGTTTCATTTTTGGGCTTCATCTTTTCCCCTTCTACTATCGAGATGGATCCGGTTAAGGTCCAAGCCATCCAGGATTGGACTCAGCCGACATCTCTGAAAAGTCTGCAAAAATTCCTGGGCTTTGCTAATTTTTATCGTCGCTTCATCTGTAATTTTTCTAGCATTGCCAAACCATTGACCGATTTGACCAAGAAGGGTGCTGATTTGGTTAATTGGTCTTCTGCTGCTGTGGAAGCTTTTCAGGAGTTGAAGCATCGTTTTTGTTCTGCCCCTGTGTTGTGTCAACCAGATGTTTCTCTTCCGTTCCAGGTCGAGGTTGATGCTTCTGAGATTGGAGCAGGGGCGGTTTTGTCACAGAGAGGTTCTGGTTGCTCAGTGTTGAAACCATGTGCTTTCTTTTCCAGGAAGTTTTCGGCTGCTGAGCGTAATTATGATGTGGGCAACCGAGAGTTGCTGGCCATGAAGTGGGCATTCGAGGAATGGCGTCATTGGCTTGAAGGAGCTAAGCATCGCGTGGTGGTATTGACTGATCATAAGAACCTTACTTATCTCGAGTCTACCAAGCGCTTGAATCCTAGACAGGCCCGTTGGTCGTTATTTTTTGCCCGCTTCGATTTTGTGATTTCGTACCTTCCGGGCTCTAAAAATGTGAAGGCGGATGCTCTGTCTAAGAGTTTTGTGCCCGACTCTCCGGGTTCATCTGAGCCGGCGAGTATCCTCAAGGAAGGAGTCATTGTGTCTGCCATCTCCCCTGATTTGCGGCGAGTGTTGCAAAAATTTCAGGCGAATAAACCTGATCGTTGTCCGGCGGAGAAACTGTTCGTCCCTGATAGGTGGACTAGTAAAGTTATCTCTGAACTTCATTGTTCGGTGTTGGCTGGTCATCCTGGAATCTTTGGTACCAGAGAGTTAGTGGCTAGATCCTTCTGGTGGCCATCTCTGTCACGGGATGTACGTACTTTTGTGCAGTCCTGTGGGATTTGTGCTAGGGCTAAGCCCTGCTGTTCACGTGCCAGTGGGTTGCTTTTGCCCTTGCCGGTCCCAAAGAGGCCTTGGACACATATTTCGATGGATTTCATTTCTGACCTTCCCGTTTCTCAAAAGATGTCAGTTATTTGGGTGGTCTGTGATCGCTTTTCTAAAATGGTCCATCTGGTGCCCTTGGTTAAATTGCCTTCCTCCTCTGATTTGGTGCCTTTGTTCTTCCAGCATGTGGTTCGTTTGCATGGCATTCCTGAGAATATTGTTTCTGACAGAGGTTCCCAGTTTGTTTCAAGGTTTTGGCGAGCCTTTTGTGGTAGGATGGGCATTGACCTATCTTTTTCCTCGGCTTTCCATCCTCAGACTAATGGCCAGACCGAACGAACCAATCAGACCTTGGAAACATATCTGAGATGTTTTGTTTCTGCAGACCAGGATGATTGGGTGTCCTTTTTGCCGTTGGCTGAGTTCGCCCTTAATAATCGGGCCAGCTCGGCTACCTTGGTTTCTCCATTTTTCTGCAATTCTGGGTTCCATCCTCGTTTCTGTTCAGGACAGGTTGAGTCTTCAGACTGTCCTGGTGTGGATTCTGTGGTGGACAGGTTGCAGCAGATCTGGACTCAGATAGTGGACAATTTGACCTTGTCCCAGGAGAAGGCTCAACTTTTCGCTAATCGCAGACGCCGTGTGGGTCCCCGACTTCGTGTTGGGGATCTGGTTTGGTTATCTTCTCGTCATATTCCTATGAAGGTTTCCTCTCCTAAATTTAAACCTCGTTTTATTGGTCCGTATAGGATTTCTGAGATTCTCAATCCTGTGTCTTTTCGTCTGACCCTCCCAGACTCCTTTTCCATACATAATGTATTCCATAGGTCGTTGTTGCGGAGATACTTGGCACCTATGGTTCCTTCTGTTGAGCCTCCTGCCCCGGTTTTGGTGGAGGGGGAATTGGAGTATATTGTGGAGAAAATTTTGGATTCTCGTGTTTCTAGACGGAAACTCCAGTATCTGGTTAAATGGAAGGGTTATGCTCAGGAAGATAATTCCTGGGTTTTTGCCTCTGATGTCCATGCTCCAGATCTTGTTCGTGCCTTTCATGTGGCTCATCCTGGTCGGCCTGGGGGCTCTGGTGAGGGTTCGGTGACCCCTCCTCAAGGGGGGGGTACTGTTGTGAATTCTGTGGCTGAATTCACTCCTGTGGTCACAAGTGGTACTGCAGCTTCTGAGCTTCCTCCCTCAGGTGTTCTGGTGAGCTCGTTGGCTGCTTTGTTATTTAACTCCGCCTGATTCTGTCTTCCTTGCTCCTTGTCAATGTTCCAGTGTTGGATCTGAGCTTCTGGATCTTTCCTGTGGCCTGCTGCTCTGCTTAGATAAGTGCTTCTTTGCTTTTGTTGCTACTTTTTCTGTCCAGCTTGTCAATTCGTTTTGCTGGAAGCTCTGAGACGCAAAGGGTGTACCGCCGTGCCGTTAGTTCGGCACGGTGGGTCTTTTTGCCCCCTTTGCGTGTTTTTTTGCTTTAGGGGTTTTTGTAGACTGCAAAGTTCTCTTTGCTATCCTCGCTCTATCTAGAATATCGGGCCTCACTTTGCTGAATCTATTTCATCCCTACGTTTGTCTTTTCATCTTGCTAACAGTCATTATATGTGGGGGGCTGCCTTTTCCTTTGGGGTATTTCTCTGAGGCAAGTCAGGCTTGTTTTTCTATCTTCAGGCTAGTCAGCTCCTCAGGCTGTGCCGAGTTGCATAGGTAGTGTCAGGCGCAATCCACAGCTGCCTTTAGTTGTGTTTAGGATAGTTTCAGGTATTGCGGTCTACAGAGATTCCACGTCTCAGAGCTCGTTCTATTGTTTTTGGGTTTTGTCAGATCACTGTATGTGCTCTGATTGCTGGCACACTGTGTCACTGGATTGCCTTCATAACAGGCCCCATAAGATGCTCCATACAGACACTGCCCCTTATAATGCTGCACAAGCGTTATGGCCCCATAAGATGCTCTATACAGTCACTGCCCCATATAGTGCTGCACAAGCGTTATGGCCCCATAAGATGCTCTATACAGTCACTGCCCCATATAGTGCTGCACAAGTGTTATGGCCCCATAAGATGCTCCGTACAGCCACTGCCCCTTATAATGCTGCACAAGAGTTATGGCTACATAAGATGCTCCGTACAGCCACTTGCCCCATATAGTGCTGCACAAGTGTTTTGGCCCCATAAGATGCTCCGTACAGTCACTGCCCCTTATAGTGCTGCACAAGTGTTATGGCCCCATAAGATGCTCCATACAGCCACTTACCCCATATAGTGCTGCACAAGTGTTATGGCCCCATAAGATGCTCCATACAGACACTGCCCCTTATAATGCTGCACAAGTGTTATGGCCCCATAAGATGCTCCGTACAGTCACTGCCCCTTATAGTGCTGCACAAGCGTTATGGCGCCATAAGATGCTCCGTACAGTCACTGCCCCTTATAATGCTGCACAAGTGTTATGGCCCCATAAGATGCTCCGTACAGTCACTGCCCCATATAATGCTGCACAAGAGTTATGGCCTAAACAATAATCTTTATTTCAAAACCATTAGATTAAAACAAGCACGACATCCCAACTCCTTATGGTAGGAGTGGGTCTATAAAAAGCCCGGTTTTGGTGGGAGAAGGGCAAAGGTACAGGGAGCAAAAAAAATTGATAAAAAATCCTATATATCCCTAATATCTGCTCCCTGCCTATCTGCGGAGGTTGGCACCCTCTTGGACGCAATATGGCGCCCCCGCTCCTCGTCGGCTGGTCCTAAATACCCTACAAGTCTCTTAATGTGATGATGTCTAATAGAGTAAACCGACAACCCACACACACCAAATACCAGGTAATAAATCACCAACGTAAAAGCCCAGCCGGGCTGGTCTGACCGTACAGAGCCCTATACTCTATAATACTCCGCTGATAGCTATGGCTAGTATGCCCTAGGGAATCCCTAACCAAGAAACCCTGCCTATCAGCGGAGGTTGGCACCCTCTTGAACGCAAATGGCGCCCCCGCTCCTCGGCGGCTGACCCTGCTGACCCTCACTGTGTCCCTACACACGTAGGTGGATACTACAGACGAGGGGTGCCTGAGGGACTAAAACGGTGACCCGTGACTCTGAATTCTTCTAGCTTCGGACAGACCATACAAAATACACACAACAACACACACAAGCTGATATAAGCAACACTATATTGAGTATCTTGTTGCAAAGACAATATGTACATGAGTAGAGATATTTTTATTCTAATAATTTTGCAAAGAATAATATATCCAAATAACTACAGGGTATTTCTAAGGTGCTTCAAGCGGGGTGACTGATAAACGTAATACCCCCACCATCTGAGGAAATACAGATAGACCAAGATACACTATCCTCAGTGTTGAAGCCAAAACTTAGTATCCCAAAATGCACTCATGTTAAATACATGTCAATAAAGCATCTAAGTTTGTTGAAATTTACATAAATAAAATTAGAAAACCTGATCCACTTATCTGCGGTCAGGTTTCGCCTCTACGCGTTTCCCCCCCATGATGTGGTTCCTCAGGAGGCATATGGGAAAATAGACTTCCGTGTGTTCAAGTCACATCAGAGATGAATGCTGTGCCCGGTTGTGGGTGCAGGGAGTACACCGGCCAAAAACGCCCCCCTTAAATAGTCCCTGCCTTTAAGATGAAAAAATGTAGGGGCTATAAATCATACATACATACCGCTGTTTATATCGTCCCATCACTACAATAGCATAAGGCGCCCCATGGTAGCTGTATACACTCTCCGCCGCCATTGCTGCGTGGCCCCTCAGCGTTATCTCACAGCGCGTGCGCCGCTCCCAGGCACTAGAGGTAAAAGTGCCCGGAACGCGACTGCGCATGCGCATGGCCGCCATTTTCCTATGTATCGTCTCCCACAGAAGAGAGACCACACAGACACCCGGCCGCCATTTTCCTGTGTACCATCTCGAAATTGGAGCCCCACATAAGATATGTTCACCCTCTGGCATCATTGCTTTGCGGCCCCTTGATTAACCAGCAGCCCATGCGCCGTGTCCAGGCGCTGAAGGTAGAAGCGCCCAGGACGCGACTGCGCATGCGTACAGCCCCCATTCTCCCATGTGTCATTTCACACACGGGAGGGACTGCGCAAGAACCCGGCCGCCATTTTTCTGTGTACCACCTCAAACCAAAGGGAAGACTGCGCAGGAGCCAAAAACCTAGGACCCCGACAAGTCAAGCGTCATACTTACAACGCTGAGCCGCGCTGAGCCGCGTCCAAGAGGGTGCCAACCTCCGCAGATAGGCAGGGAGCAGATATTAGGGATATATAGGATTTTTTATCAATTTTTTTTGCTCCCTGTACCTTTGCCCTTCTCCCACCAAAACCGGGCTTTTTATAGACCCACTCCTACCATAAGGAGTTGGGATGTCGTGCTTGTTTTAATCTAATGGTTTTGAAATAAAGATTATTGTTTAGGTTAGTTGTTTTTGTTTTTTTCTATTTGAGACTAATTCTGGCTTATCAGAAATTGTACTTTTTTCAGATTTGCTTTGGTATTATGGCTGGTTTTCAGTCAGGGCCTATCTGTTCTGAAACATGGGTGAGTGAGGCGGATCGGGTGTTCTCAGTTGACTCAGGCTACACAGGCACAGACTCTAATCCATCTATATATTCGACTTTTAAGGAGCTTACTGGTTGTTATAAAAAATATTTAAAATATCTTTGGGAAACAAAGGCGTTAGAGAATTACATTAAGAACAACATTGTACCAAGGGGTCTACGAGTAAATATCTCCCCGTCCCCAAGAGTGAGTAACCCGTGCCTTCTGAAAGCCTGGCGGGAGGAGTCTGTGGCTTCGTCGGTCAGGTTTATGAAATTATTGTTGGAGGAGGAAAAGAAGATCTTAGACACCACATCGAAACAACTGAATGAACTAATAGAGAAAACGTTACAGTTCAAATCCAATCCCGACTTTAATAAAAAAGAGAGCACCTTACAAATTTCGGTAGAACGGTATCAGAACCAACTAAAAAATCGTAAACACACACAGTTTATGCGAGATTCGGAAGAGTTTAAATCTGATAAGGCATATAATTTTTCAGGTCGTGTGGATTCTGTTTCGGAGATCTCTTCCTCCGAGGCAGAATTTTCGGATACAGAAGGATCAGGGGGTTACTGGAGACAAAGAGGGAGAGGGGGTTATTCATTGTATAGGGGGAAGAAAAAATGGCAGAGACAAAGAGGTTTTGGGGGAGGTCATCGGGGTGGCGGAGGTCACAATCAGAACTTTATGGGTCAAACAAATGGAGCCAGTGGCTTCGGAGCACCCACGAGACCTTCAGCCTCATTTCCCGCATCCTCCATGTCGTCTGCATCTACACTCTCCTCTACCTCCTCTTTTTTAGAGCAGGGACCCCCGGGGGGGTACGATTTGAGGAAACGAATGTAAGAACTCCATATGATGAAAATCAGATTATAAATCTTAGTACCCATGTTTTGTCACCTGGAGAGGTCAGTGTGCTAAAAAAGGGGCTTACGTTTGTCCCCACCACATGGTTTAGTACTTTCTCATGGGTCAAGGACTTGAATCTTTATTGTCGTAAACTAAAATGGAAGAAATTTTTTTCCTTACACAACAAACAGCAGTGTTTGGAACTTGGTATATCAGAGGAAGATTTGGAGGGACTTAATGCCTTGACAGATCTCCTAGAGGAAAATGAAAGGGGGAGAGGTTCGGGTCCACAGACTGACCTGAAATTAAAAAGTAATAGAATGCCCCCGCCGGGAGATTACACGAATATCGACGTCTTTCTGCAGGTGGTGGAGGATGACCTCAAAAGAATTGGTCGGAGAAACAGTAATGCACCGCCCAACTTAAGTGATGAGGAATGGGAGGCATTGGATAGTTTGGAGAAAAATGACCAAATTATAGTTAAACCATCCGATAAAGGAGGCAATTTGGTCATCCTCGACCGCCAGAGATATGTCGGTATGTGCAAATTGATCCTTAATGATAGAGAGACCTATGGCATACTTGAGAATGACCCGACTGAGAGGTTTATTGGATTGTTGAAAACAATTTTGGATACCGGTCTAGACGAAAAGTTGATTTCCTTTAATGAATACAGGTTCCTGACCCCGCGCACTCCGATGATCCCGACCTTCTATGCCCTCCCCAAAGTCCATAAGGGTCTTTCCCCTCTTAAAGGGCGTCCCATAGTCTCGGGTGTTGGCTCACTAAGTCAGAATGTTGGTATCTATATAGGCAACATCTTACGTCCGTTTGTGATATCATTACCCTCATATGTGCGAGACACGTCGGACCTACTCCAGAAGATAGATGGTATTGTGGTGGAACAGGGAACAATTCTAGGCTCAATAGACGTGGAAGCGTTATATAGTAGCATTCCCCATGTTATGGGTCTGAGGGCGCTAGATTACTATTTGAGGACTAGGGCCATTTTCTTTGAGAAACATAACAACTTTGTGGTAAAGTTGATGGAGTTTGTGTTAACCCACAACTACTTCCTGTTTGACGGTAAGTACTTCCACCAGCTCAGGGGGACCGCGATGGGCTGCTCTTGTGTGCCCTCGTATGCAAATCTCCTCCTGGGCTGGTGGGAGGAAACCGTGGTGTTCTCTGGAGTAGAGGAGTGGTGGACCAACAAGATATCAGCTTGGTATCGTTATATAGACGACGTGTTCGTCATATGGAGAGGTACAGAAACGGAATTCAGCAGTTTTGTACAAGGGCTAAATAACAACGGCTTTGGTCTCAGATTCACGTCGGAAAGTGATAGATGTGAACTAGCTTTTTTGGACGTGAAAATCACTGTTAATACCAATGGGATGCTAGATACAAGACTATTTCGAAAGCCAACAGCCACGAATGCACTTCTTAGGTGGGAGAGTCATCATCCGGCTCCCCTTAAGAGGGGCATCCCTCGTGGCCAATACCTGAGAACAAGGAGAAACTGCTCCAGCACTGCTACTTTCAGGGCACAAGCGTATGATCTGAGGGAGAGGTTCCGGGATCGGGGCTATCCGGACGAGGTGTTGGATCCAGCCTTTAGAAATGCTCTGGGTAGGGAGAGAGGAGCTCTCCTACAGACCCATAAGAAACCAGAGGTCGATAACATCACGAGGATCATTGGAACCTATGATAATCAGTCCGACTGGGTTTTTAACATCCTCAAAAAACATTGGAGCATTCTACAACTGGATGAAACTCTGGCAGGTTTCATCCCGGATAGACCCCAGATCACCTTTCGTAGGGGAAGATCCCTAAAAGATCGACTCGTACACAGCCACTATAAAAGACCTAAACGTGAAAGTACATGGTTGGATAGACGTATTAATGGCACGTTTAGATGCGGCAATTGTTCCTTTTGTGATTTTGTAGCACCAGGCAAAAGTTTTACCAGTGCATCGAGTGGAAGACTTTTCTTTTGCAGGGACTTTGCCAACTGTAAGACCATTGGTGTGGTCTATATGGCTACATGTACATGTCCTAAAAACTATATCGGAAAGACGAAAAGAGAACTTAGAAGGAGGATTGGGGAACACTTAGGTGACATAAAGAATGCTAGAGATACCCCGATAGCACGACATGTATGGGAGACACATCAGGGTGACAGTAGGGTTCTCTCGTTCTGTGTCCTAGAGGTGGTAAAACAAAATGGAAGGAGAGGTGATTGGGATAGGGTTATTCTCCAAAAAGAAACCCAGTGGATCTTTAGGATGGGGTCAGTGGTCCCTGGAGGACTGAATGAGCGGTTAACCTATGGTTGCTTTGTGTGAATTGTTTACGCCAGTTCTGTTTTTTGCTCCCATTTCTTCCCTGGTGTTAACTTTGTAAGACTGCAGGCCTATTAGATGGCGTGCAGTAAATTTATTTAAATATTAGGGGGTGTTTTGTTTATCCGTCATTTATGCGCACCCCAATTTATCGATATATCAGTGAAGTTGGATTAGTTGGTTGTGGGTGTAGCGTACGCTTTCTAGGTCACATACCATCACGTACCATCATCTGTTTTTGGAGATTAAATTCTGCAATAATAAATCTGTGTATAATTATATTTATTCTGCATTATGTTTGCCCAATTTTAATGAATATGCCTTTTGATACTAGTACTATGTAGGAGCCCATGTATAGTTTATTATAGAATACCACTGTTTGGAGAGATTAATGGGGCATACGACTAATGTCAGTGGTGCAGGAGCAATGTAGCGATCCTTGCGCGGCTCAGCGTTGTAAGTGTGACGCTTGACTTATGTCGGGGTCCTAGGTTTTTGGCTCCTGCGCAGGGACTGCGCAAGAACCCGGCCGCCATTTTTCTGTGTACCACCTCAAACCAAAGGGAAGACTGCGCAGGAGCCAAAAACCTAGGACCCCGACAAGTCAAGCGTCATACTTACAACGCTGAGCCGCGCTGAGCCGCGTCCAAGAGGGTGCCAACCTCCGCAGATAGGCAGGGAGCAGATATTAGGGATATATAGGATTTTTTATCAATTTTTTTTGCTCCCTGTACCTTTGCCCTTCTCCCACCAAAACCGGGCTTTTTATAGACCCACTCCTACCATAAGGAGTTGGGATGTCGTGCTTGTTTTAATCTAATGGTTTTGAAATAAAGATTATTGTTTAGGTTAGTTGTTTTTGGTTTTTTCTATTTGAAACTAATTCTGGCTTATCAGAAATTGTACTTTTTACAAGAGTTATGGCCCCATAAGATGCTCCGTACAGCCACTTGCCCCATATAGTGCTGCACAAGTGTTATGGCCCCATAAGATGCTCCGTACAGTCACTGCCCCTTATTTTTTTTTTTATCAGATAGATTTTTATTATCCGCAAAGAATAAACAATCAGAATATTTCTCATGGCAATGTTTCATTAAACATTTACAGATAACTTTTTCCCCCCCGACCCAGAGCCCCCCCACCCCGCCCAACCCCAGAGACCTCAGCCAGAGCCACCCCACTTCCCATCATCATACAAACATTTGAATAAACATCCGTTATATTTCCATTGAATACTAGGTTCCCTATATTCTCATTTATCATCCTAATTCAAGTCCATCCACGGTTGCCACAGCTTGTGGAAGATGTCCAGCTTATTCCTTTTGGTGTAGATACTTTTCTCCAAAGTAAGTATATGCTCCGCTTGCTTAAGAAAGTCTCTTCTTGTTGGAGGTTCCTCTCTAATCCAAAATTTGGCGATCAATTTCCTAGCAATGAATAACAATCGTGCAATAGCTATTTTAAACATGTTGTCCGTAACAATTTCCTCCACATATCCCAATATGCAAGTCAGTGGAACCCTAGGGACAGAACATCCATACACCAGTTCAATACGATTTAAAACAACTATCCAGAAGGAGGACAGTCTAGGGCACTGCCACATCATATGCAATATTCCCGCCTGGGATTGTGAGCACCGAGGGCAGTCCGAGTTCTGCCTAAGCCCAGCTTTGAACAACCTGTCAGGGGTTCTATAGGCCCTATGGATTACGAATAACTGTGATAGCCTGCCTGGTTCACTCATTGATATCTTGGGCACATATTCTAGGACCGACTCCCATCTATCATTGTCAATTATTCCCAATTCAGCTTCCCATTTCCCTTTGGCTCGGATGGGATATTTTTCCAGGAAAGAAAAAAGTAGAAACCCATATATTTCTGAAATCGCCCCCTTCGTGCAGCTATTCTTAAGGATATAGTCGATCATGAGATCAATCTGTACCACTATGGCTCCCCTTTTATTCTGTGCCTGATAAGCATGAGAGATACGATTATACTGGAACAATTCAGACCATGGCAACTGAAATTCTTCCTGCAACTCCTCAAATGATTTAAGTCTGCCCTGACTTATCAGCTGCCCCAGCCGTTTAATACCTGCTGCAGACCAAAAGTGAAAACCCTCCCTCTGCCTAAATTCCGGTAGATAAATGTTATCCCAAATAGGCGAGAATCTGGTGAACCCACTCACTTCCCTAATGAGTTTGACTTTTTCCCATACTCTGTGAATTAATTTGATAGTGCACCCATGTGAACCCATTTTTTTGAATTGTCCTCCCTCCAAAATGTCACTCAAAACGTCTGCCTGTAGTAAGAACCTCAAGCTATTAGGTATTTGCACACTCCCTGCCTCCTCCCCCCATCCTTTGAGATGTTGACACTGTGCTGCTAAGAAGTATAACCATGGATTAGGAAGTGCAAGACCCCCCTCTGTTTTGGCCCTCTGAAGTATCTCCTGTTTAAACCTAGGACTCTTTCCTCCCCATATTAATTCCCCAAACAAAGACCTAATCTTACGGAATCTGCATTGTGTACTCCAAATGGGAGAGTTATGTAGCACGTACAACAACTGTGACATTACAATCATCTTTAAGAGGTTCACCCTACCAACCACCGATAAATGTAATTTGTTCCATGCCGCAATCTTGGTACGAATTTTCTGCATTAATGGACTTAAATTCAGTTCCTCAAAGGTAGTTAGAGGAAGAGCAATCTGAATACCCAAATATTTGAATTTTTGAACAATCTTTAATTTTGTGGTTATCGCCCTCTCTCCACTGCCCATACTGTCCCCCTCAATCAACAACATACAAGACTTATCCCAGTTTATTGTGAGACCTGAAAACCGACCAAACTCCTCAATCAAAGCAACCGCATTGCACAGGGACCTTTCAGAATCCTCCAGGAACAACAAAATATCGTCAGCATATAATGCAATTTTGTCTTCCCTCCTACCATAGATGTAACCTCTAACCTCCTGAGCACCTCTTATTTTAGCCGCTAACGGCTCCACGGCCAGAGCGAAGAGCAACGGGGACAGCGGACACCCCTGTCTGGTACCCCTAAACAGCGGGAAACTCTCTGACAAATTATTATTAACTCTAATTTTTGCCGTTGGGAACGAGTACAGCAACTTAACCCAGGAGATGAATTTTGGACCAAACCCCAGGAGATCCAGTACCGACCACAAGTAACTCCACTCCACACAATCAAAGGCCTTGTGGGCATCTAAAGACACCACAACTCTTTTTCCGGCATTGTCTGCAGGAATTTGCATATTTAAAAATAGCCTTCTCAAGTTAATTGCCGTGGATTTATTGGGCATAAAGCCAGACTGGTCTGGGTGAATCAATTTATCGATCACTTGGGTCAGCCTGTTTGCCAGGGCCTTCGCCAAAATCTTTATGTCAGCCGTTAGAAGTGAAATTGGTCTATACGACTCTGGCTGTTGAGGATCTTTATCAGCTTTAGGAATAACCACCACGATGGCCTCTCTCATTGATGGGGGCAGCACTCCCCTCTCCAACGACTCAGAGAACACTCGCTCCAATTTGGGCATTAACTCTGCATTAAGAATTTTATAAACCTCTACTGGGATACCGTCCGTCCCCGGAGCCTTGCCCCCTGCCATATTCGCCAAAACCGCCTTCAATTCTTCCTCCCCAAGCGGTCTATCCATCCACTCCCTTTCCTCTCTACCTAGTCTGGGTAAGTCAACCTCTTTCAGATATCTATTCATTTCCTCAGGACTTTTATCCACCCTAGAGGAATATAATTTACTATAAAATCTCCGAAAAACGTCTAAAATTTCCCCCCCCCTGAGTAACCGTTTTACCTTCCTCTGTTCTTATGGAGTATACATGTGAAGAATCCCGCTGCGCAGAAACCACCACCGAGAGCAAATGTCCTACCTTCTCTCCCTCAGAATAAAATGTTTCCTTTTGAAAGGCTCTCAACCTATCTGCCCTACGCATATGGAGTTCATCGACCGCTACCTGAGCCGCCCTCATACGAAGTTGTGCTTCTCTTGAATTCTGAGAGGCCAGTGTCTCTTCCGCCACCCTCAGTTCCTCCATCACTGCATTGTCTTGAATTTTAGACTTAGTTTTATGTCTCGAGATGTCCCGGAATAAAATTCCTCTCAGGTATGCCTTCATGGTGTCCCACACTACAAGATTCCCCGCACTCCCTTCATTTATCCTGAAAAACTCCCCGAGTTCAGTTCCCACCTGTTCCATATCCAAATACTGTAGCCAGGAGGGGTGAAATTTCCATCCCAACCCCGTCAGACCACTCTTCCCAGTCATTTGTACAGAGACCAGTACTGGGCTATGGTCCGATATTACTCTAGGCCTATACTCCACCTCGTGTATTAGATTATTCACCCCCCCATTTCCCAAAGCCACATCAATGCGAGATAAAGATCCGTATGTTGCTGAATAACATGAGTAGGCATATGTCCTAGGATTACGCACCCGCCACAAATCTATCCATCCTATTTCTCTTAGATAATTTCCAAAAGGAGTAGAGTTCCCTTCACTTCTCAACTCTGCATGTCTACCCTTGTCCCAGTGATCATTAGATATATTGTTCACATCCCCCACTATAAGGAGGGGCACCCCATCCCACCTACCCATAATTTCCAGAATCTCCTGTATCTTTTTCTTGGAATATGGTGGTGGAATATAAATTGACACAATACAAATTAACCTGTTAAATATCTTGCATACTAAAAACACAAATTGGCCGTCTTTATCGGTGGTTACCTCAATCTCTTCAAACGGAACACTAACGTGTATCAAAATTGACACACCTCTGGCATAATTTGAGAACGTTGAGTGATACGCCTTTCTCACCCATCTCTTCTGTAGAATAGCAACCTTTTCCTTCACTAGGTGAGTTTCCTGCAGACATATCACTGAAGGCCTCTGTTTCAGTACATATTGGAAAATAGCTGTTCTTTTAGTAGCATTTGCAAGGCCCCTAACATTCCAAATTAGGATTTTGTCACTGCCCCTTATAGTGCTGCACAAGCGTTATGGCCCCATAAGATGCTCCGTACAGTCACTGCCCCTTATAGTGCTGCACAAGTGTTATGGCCCCATAAGATGCTCCGTACAGTCACTGCCCCTTATAGTGCTGCACAAGCGTTATGGCCCCATAAGATGCTCCGTACAGCCACTTGCCCCATATAGTGCTGCACAAGTGTTATGGCCCCATAAGATGCTCCGTACAGTCACTGCCCCTTATAGTGCTGCACAAGTGTTATGGCCCCATAAGATGCTCCGTACAGCCACTTGCCCCATATAGTGCTGCACAAGTGTTATGGCCCCATAAGATGCTCAGTACAGCCACTTGCCCCATATAGTGCTGCACAAGTGTTATGGCCCCATAAGATGCTCCGTACAGTCACTGCCCCTTATAGTGTTGCACAAGTGTTATGGCCCCATAAGATGCTCCGTACAGTCACTGCCCCTTATAGTGCTGCACAAGTGTTATGGCCCCATAAGATGCTCCATACAGCCACTTGCCCCATATAGTGCTGCACAAGTGTTATGGCCCCATAAGATGCTCAGTACAGCCACTTGCCCCATATAGTGCTGCACAAGTGTTATGGCCCCATAAGATGCTCCGTACAGTCACTGCCCCTTATAGTGTTGCACAAGTGTTATGGCCCCATAAGATGCTCCGTACAGTCACTGCCCCTTATAGTGCTGCACAAGCGTTATGGCCCCATAAGATGCTCCGTACAGCCACTTGCCCCATATAGTGCTGCACAAGTGTAATGGCCCCAAAAGATGCTCCGTACAGTCACTGCCCCTTATAGTGCTGCACAAGTGTTATGGCCCCATAAGATGCTCCGTACAGCCACTTGCCCCATATAGTGCTGCACAAGTGTTATGGCCCCATAAGATGCTCCGTATAGTCACTGCCCCTTATAGTGCTGCACAAGTGTTATGGCCCCATAAGATGCTCCATACAGTCACTGCCCCTAATAGTGCTGCACAAGTGAAATGGCCCCATAAGATGCTCAGTACAGCCACTTGTCCCATATAGTGCTGCACAAGCGTTATGGCCCCATAAGATGCTCCGTACAGTCACTGCCCCTTATAGTGCTGCACAAGTGTTATGGCCCCATAAGATGCTCCGTACAGTCACTGCCCCTTATAATGCTGCACAAGTGTTATGACCCCATAAGATGCTCCATACAGTCACTTGCCCCATATAGTGCTGCACAAGTGTTATGGCCCCATAAGATGCTCCGCACAGCCACTTGCCCCATTATGATGCTGCACAAGTGTTATGGCCCCATAAGATGCTCCATACAGACACTTGCCCCATATAGTGCTGCAGAAGTGTTATGGCCCCATAAGATGCTCCGCACAGTCTCTGCCCCATATAATGCTGCACAAGTGTTATGGCCCCATAAGATGCTCCGTACAGTCACTTGCCCCATATAATGCTGCACAAGTGTTATGACCACATACATAGTAACATAGTTAGTAAGGCCGAAAAAAGACATTTGTCCATCCAGTTCAGCCTATATTCCATCATAATAAATACCCAGATCTACGTCCTTCTACAGAACCTAATAATTGTATGATACAATATTGTTCTGCTCCAGGAAGACATCCAGGCCTCTCTTGAACCCCTCGACTGAGTTCGCCATCACCACCTCCTCAGGCAAGCAATTCCAGATTCTCACTGCCCTAACAGTAAAGAATCCTCTTCTATGTTGGTGGAAAAACCTTCTCTCCTCCAGACGCAAAGAATGCCCCCTTGTGCCCGTCACCTTCCTTGGTATAAACAGATCCTCAGCGAGATATTTGTATTGTCCCCTTATATACTTATACATGGTTATTAGATCGCCCCTCAGTCGTCTTTTTTCTAGACTAAATAATCCTAATTTCGCTAATCTATCTGGGTATTGTAGTTCTCCCATCCCCTTTATTAATTTTGTTGCCCTCCTTTGTACTCTCTCTAGTTCCATTATATCCTTCCTGAGCACCGGTGCCCAAAACTGGACACAGTACTCCATGTGCGGTCTAACTAGGGATTTGTACAGAGGCAGTATAATGCTCTCATCATGTGTATCCAGACCTCTTTTAATGCACCCCATGATCCTGTTTGCCTTGGCAGCTGCTGCCTGGCACTGGCTGCTCCAGGTAAGTTTATCATTAACTAGGATCCCCAAGTCCTTCTCCCTGTCAGATTTACCCAGTGGTTTCCCGTTCAGTGTGTAATGGTGATATTGATTCCCTCTTCCCATGTGTATAACCTTACATTTATCATTGTTAAACCTCATCTGCCACCTTTCAGCCCAAGTTTCCAACTTATCCAGATCCATCTGTAGCAGAATACTATCTTCTCTTGTATTAACTGCTTTACATAGTTTTGTATCATCTGCAAATATCGATATTTTACTGTGTAAACCTTCTACCAGATCATTAATGAATATGTTGAAGAGAACAGGTCCCAATACTGACCCCTGCGGTACCCCACTGGTCACAGCGACCCAGTTAGAGACTATACCATTTATAACCACCCTCTGCTTTCTATCACTAAGCCAGTTACTAACCCATTTACACACATTTTCCCCCAGACCAAGCATTCTCATTTTGTGTACCAACCTCTTGTGCGGCACGGTATCAAACGCTTTGGAAAAATCGAGATATACCACGTCCAATGACTCACCGTGGTCCAGTCTATAGCTTACCTCTTCATAAAAACTGATTAGATTGGTTTGACAGGAGCGATTTCTCATAAACCCATGCTGATATGGAGTTAAACAGTTATTCTCATTGAGATAATCCAGAATAACATCCCTCAGAAACCCTTCAAATATTTTACCAACAATAGAGGTTAGACTTACTGGCCTATAATTTCCAGGTTCACTTTTAGAGCCCTTTTTGAATATTGGCACCACATTTGCTATGCGCCAGTCCTGCGGAACAGACCCTGTCGCTATAGAGTCACTAAAAATAAGAAATAATGGTTTATCTATTACATTACTTAGTTCCCTTAGTACTCGTGGGTGTATGCCATCCGGACCCGGAGATTTATCTATTTTAATCTTATTTAGCCGGTTTCGCACCTCTTCTTGGGTTAGATTGGTGACCCTTAATATAGGGTTTTCATTGTTTCTTGGGATTTCACCTAGCATTTCATTTTCCACCGTGAATACCGTGGAGAAGAAGGTGTTTAATATGTTAGCTTTTTCCTCGTCATCTACAACCATTCTTTCCTCACTATTTTTTAAGGGGCCTACATTTTCAGTTTTTATTCTTTTACTATTGATATAGTTGAAGAACAGTTTGGGATTAGTTTTACTCTCCTTAGCAATGTGCTTCTCTGTTTCCTTTTTGGCAGCTTTAATTAGTTTTTTAGATAAAGTATTTTTCTCCCTATAGTTTTTTAGAGCTTCAATGGTGCCATCCTGCTTTAGTAGTGCAAATGCTTTCTTTTTACTGTTAATTGCCTGTCTTACTTCTTTGTTTAGCCACATTGGGTTTTTCCTATTTCTAGTCCTTTTATTCCCACAAGGTATAAACCGCTTACACTGCCTATTTAGGATGTTCTTAAACATTTCCCATTTATTATCTGTATTCTCATTTCTGAGGATATTGTCCCAGTCTACCAGATTAAGGGCATCTCTAAGCTGTTCAAACTTTGCCTTCCTAAAGTTCAATGTTTTTGTGACTCCCTGACAAGTCCCCCTAGTGAAAGACAGGTGAAACTGCACAATATTGTGGTCGCTATTTCCTAAATGCCCAACCACCTGCAGATTTGTTATTCTGTCAGGTCTATTAGATAGTATTAGGTCTAAAAGTGCTGCTCCTCTGGTTGGATTCTGCACCAATTGTGAAAGATAATTTTTCTTGGTTATTAGCAGAAACCTGTTGCCTTTATGGGTTTCACAGGTTTCTGTTTCCCAGTTAATATCCGGGTAGTTAAAGTCCCCCATAACCAGGACCTCATTATGGGTTGCAGCTTCATCTATCTGCTTTAGAAGTAGACTTTCCATGCTTTCTGTTATATTTGGGGGTTTGTAACAGACCCCAATGAGAATTTTGTTACCATTTTTCCCTCCATGAATTTCAACCCATATGGACTCGACATCCTCATTCCCTTCGCTAATATCCTCCCTTAAAGTGGACTTTAGACAAGACTTTACATAGAGACAAACCCCTCCTCCTCTCCGATTTTTACGATCCTTTCTAAACAGACTGTAACCCTGTAAGTTAACTGCCCAGTCATAGCTTTCATCTAACCATGTCTCGGTTATTCCCACTATGTCAAAGTTACCTGTAGATATTTCTGCTTCTAGTTCTTCCATCTTGTTTGTCAGGCTTCTGGCGTTTGCGAGCATGCAGTTTAGAGGATTTTGTTTTGTTCCAATCTCCTCACTGTGGATTGTTTTAGAAATGTTCTTACCTCCCTTCTGAGTATGTTTTCCTGGGTCGTCTTTGTTCGAGTCTAATGTTTTTCTTCCCGTCCCCTCTTCTTCTAGTTTAACGCCCTCCTGATGAGTGTAGCGAGTCTTCTGGCGAATGTGTGTTTCCCAGGTTTGTTGAGGTGTAGTCCGTCTCTGGCGAGGAGTCCATCATACCAGTAATTCACACCGTGGTCCAGGAATCCAAATCCTTGTTGTCTGCACCATCGTCTTAGCCAGTTGTTTGCATCAAGGATCCTGTTCCATCTCCTGGTGCCATGCCCGTCTACTGGAAGGATAGAAGAAAAAACTACCTGTGCATCCAGTTCCTTTACTTTCTTCCCCAACTCTTCAAAGTCCTTGCAGATTGTCGGTAGGTCCTTCCTTGCCGTGTCATTGGTGCCAACATGTATCAGAAGAAATGGGTGGACGTCCTTGGAGCTGAAGAGCTTTGGTATCCTATCGGTCACATCCTTGATCATCGCACCTGGAAGGCAGCATACTTCTCTTGCAGTTATGTCCGGTCTGCAGATGGCTGCTTCGGTGCCTCTCAGTAGTGAGTCTCCCACCACCACCACTCTTCGTTGCTTCTTGGCTGTACTTTTTGCTGTCACTTGTTGCTGTGTGCCCTTTTCTTTTTTGCTTGCTGGTATTGCTTCATTCTTAGGTGTGCCATCTTCATCCTCTACAAAGATTTGATATCGGTTCTTCAGTTGTGTGGTTGGTGATTTCTCCATGGTCTTCTTGCTTCTTTTGGTCACATGCTTCCACTCATCTGCTTTTGGAGGTTCTCTGACACTTTTTGCACCTTCTGTGACCAGTAGAGATGCTTCTGTTCTGTCTAGAAAGTCTTCATTCTCTTTGATGAGTTTCAAAGTTGCTATTCTTTCTTCCAGACCCCGCACCTTTTCTTCTAAAAGGGCCACTAGTCTACACTTCTGACAGGTGAAATTGGATTCTTCTTCTGGTCGATCTGTGAACATGTAGCACATGCTGCAGCTCACCATGTAGGTTGTCACATCTGCCATGTTGCTCCTAGATCCTGCTGACTTGCTGTGTGTTTTCCTTCTTGTGTAATCTACTCAGCCAAGCTCTCTTGCAATAATGTCCTACAGGCAAAAATTTGCGCGCCTTAGGGCGCGCGGTTTGGTGATGCTTTCGAAGCAGCTGGTACCGGCTGTACCCAACGATCTTCTAGCTTAGGGAGACTTCGCTTCTCCCAGAAGGCACCTGGAATATGCAAATTAGCCTCCTGAAGCTTGAATCCCTGGTTTGGTGATGCTTTCGAAGCAGCTGGTCCCGGCTGTACCCAACGATCTTCTAGCTTAGGGAGACTTCGCTTCTCCCAGAAGGCACCTGGAATATGCAAATTAGCCTCCTGAAGCTTGAATCCCTGGTTTGGTGATGCTTTCGAAGCAGCTGGTCCCGGCTGTACCCAACGATCTTCTAGCTTAGGGAGACTTCGCTTCTCCCAGAAGGCACCTGGAATATGCAAATTAGCCTCCTGAAGCTTGAATCCCTGGTTTGGTGATGCTTTCGAAGCAGCTGGTCCCGGCTGTACCCAACGATCTTCTAGCTTAGGGAGACTTCGCTTCTCCCAGAAGGCACCTGGAATATGCAAATTAGCCTCCTGAAGCTTGAATCCCTGGTTTGGTGATGCTTTCGAAGCAGCTGGTCCCGGCTGTACCCAACGATCTTCTAGCTTAGGGAGACTTCGCTTCTCCCAGAAGGCACCTGGAATATGCAAATTAGCCTCCTGAAGCTTGAATCCCTGGTTTGGTGATGCTTTCGAAGCAGCTGGTCCCGGCTGTACCCAACGATCTTCTAGCTTAGGGAGACTTCGCTTCTCCCAGAAGGCACCTGGAATATGCAAATTAGCCTCCTGAAGCTTGAATCCCTGGTTTGGTGATGCTTTCGAAGCAGCTGGTCCCGGCTGTACCCAACGATCTTCTAGCTTAGGGAGACTTCGCTTCTCCCAGAAGGCACCTGGAATATGCAAATTAGCCTCCTGAAGCTTGAATCCCTGGTTTGGTGATGCTTTCGAAGCAGCAGTTCCCGGCTGTACCCAACGATCTTCTAGCTTAGGGAGACTTCGCTTCTCCCAGAAGGCACCTGGAATATGCAAATTAGCCTCCTGAAGCTTGAATCCCTGGTTTGGTGATGCTTTCGAAGCAGCTGGTCCCGGCTGTACCCAACGATCTTCTAGCTTAGGGAGACTTCGCTTCTCCCAGAAGGCACCTGGAATATGCAAATTAGCCTCCTGAAGCTTGAATCCCTGGTTTGGTGATGCTTTCGAAGCAGCTGGTCCCGGCTGTACCCAACGATCTTCTAGCTTAGGGAGACTTCGCTTCTCCCAGAAGGCACCTGGAATATGCAAATTAGCCTCCTGAAGCTTGAATCTCTGGTTTGGTGATGCTTTCGAAGCAGCTGGTCCCGGCTGTACCCAACGATCTTCTAGCTTAGGGAGACTTCGCTTCTCCCAGAAGGCACCTGGAATATGCAAATTAGCCTCCTGAAGCTTGAATCCCTGGTTTGGTGATGCTTTCGAAGCAGCTGGTCCCGGCTGTACCCAACGATCTTCTAGCTTAGGGAGACTTCGCTTCTCCCAGAAGGCACCTGGAATATGCAAATTAGCCTCCTGAAGCTTGAATCCCTGGTTTGAATCCCACATAAGATGCTCCATACAGTCACTTGCCCCATATAATGCTGCACAAGCGTTATGGCCCCATAAGATGCTCTGTACAGAAACTTGCCCCATATAGTGCTGCATAAGTGTTATGACCCCATAAGATGCTCCATACAGTCACTTGCCCCATATAATGCTGCACAAGTGTTATGGCCCCATAAGATGCTCCGTACAGTCACTTGCCACATATAATGCTGCACAAGTGTTATGGCCCCATAAGATGCTCCGTACAGTCACTGCCCCATATAATGCTGCACAAGTGTTATGGCCCCATAAGATGCTCCAAACAGTCACTGCCCCATATAATGCTGCACAAGTGTTATGGCCCCATAAGATGCTCCATACAGTCACTGCCCCATATAATGCTGCACAAGTGTTATGGCCCCATAAGATGCTCTGTACAGCCACTTGCCCCATATAGTGCGGCACAAGTGTTATGGCCCCATAAGATGCTCCGTACAGTCACTGCCCCTTATAGTGCTGCACAAGTGTTATGGCCCCATAAGATGCTCCATACAGACACTGCCCCTTAAAATGCTGCACAAGTGTTATGGCCCCATAAGATGCTCCGTACAGTCACTGCCCCTTATAGTGCTGCACAAGCGTTATGGCCCCATAAGATGCTCCATACAGTCACTTGCCCCATATAGTGCTGCACAAGCGTTATGGCCCCATAAGATGCTCTATACAGTCACTGCCCCTTATAATGTTGCACAAGTGTTATGGCCCCATAAGATGCTCCGTACAGTCACTGCCCCATATAATGCTGCACAAGTGTTATGGCCCCATAAGATGCTCCGTACAGCCACTTGCCCCATATAGTGCTGCACAAGTGTTATAGCCCCATAAGATGCTCTGTACAGTCACTGCCCCTTATAGTGCTGCTCAAGCGTTATGGCCCCATAAGATGCTCCGTACAGTCACTGCCCCTTATAGTGCTGCACAAGTGTTATGGCCCCATAAGATGCTCCGTACAGTAACTGCCCCTTATAGTGCTGCACAAGCGTTATGGCCCCATAAGATGCTCCGTACAGCCACTTGCCCCATATAGTGCTGCACAAGTGTTATGGCCCCATAAGATGCTCCGTACAGTCACTTGCTCCATTATGATGCTGCACAAGTGTTAAGGCCCCATAAGATGCTCCATACAGACACTTGCCCCATATAATGCTGCACAAGTGTTATGGCCCCATAAGATGCTCCATACAGTCACTGCCCCATATAGTGCTGCACAAGTGTTATGGCCCCATAAGATGCTCCGCACAGTCTCTGCCCCATATAATGCTGCGCAAGTGTTATGGCCCCATAAGATGCTCCGCACAGTCTCTGCCCCATATAATGCTGCGCAAGTGTTATGGCCCCATAAGATGCTCCATACAGTCACTGCCCCATATAATGCTGCACAAGTGTTATGGCCCCATAAGATGCTCGATATAGTCACTGCCCCATATAATGCTGCACAAGTGTTATGGCCCCATAAGATGCTCCGTACAGCCACTTGCCCCATTATGATGCTGCACAAGTGTTATGGCCCCATAAGATGCTCCGTACAGTCACTGCCCTATATAATGCTGCAAAAGTGTTATGGCCCCATAAGATGCTCCATACAGACACTTGCCCCATATAGTGCTGCACAAGTGTTATGGCCCCATAAGATGCCCCATACAGTCACTGCCCCATATAGTGCTGCACAAGTGTTATGGCCCCATAAGATGCTCCGCACAGTCTCTGCCCCATATAATGCTGCACAAGTGTTATGGCCCCATAAGATGCTCCATACAGACACTTGCCCCATATAGTGCTGCACAAGTGTTATGGCCCCATAAGATGCTCCATACAGTCACTGCCCCTTATAATGCTGCACAAGTGTTATGACCCCATAAGATGCTCCATACAGACACTTGCCCCATATAATGCTGCACAAGTGTTATGGCCCCATAAGATGCTCCATACAGTCACTGCCCCATATAATGCTGCACAAGTGTTATGGCCCCATAAGATGCTCCATACAGTCACTGCCCCTAATAGTGCTGCACAAGTGTTATGGCCCCATAAGATGCTCCATACAGTCACTGCCCCATATAGTGCTGCACAAGTGTTATGGCCCCATAAGATGCTCCATACAGTCACTGCCCCTAATAGTGCTGCACAAGTGTTATGGCCCCATAAGATGCTCCATACAGTCACTGCCCCTAATAGTGCTGCACAAGTGTTATGGCCCCATAAGGTGCTCCATACAGTCACTGCCCCATATAATGCTGCACAAGTGTTATGGCCCCATAAGATGCTCCATACAGCCACTTGCCCCACATAGTGCTGCACAAGTGTTATGACCCCATAAGATGCTCCGTACAGTCACTTGCCCCATATAATGCTGCACAAGTGTTATGGCCCCATAAGATGCTCCATACAGACACTTGCCCCATATAGTGCTGCACAAGTGTTATGGCCCCATAAGATGCTCCATACAGTCACTGCCCCTTATAATGCTGCACAAGTGTTATGGCCCCATAAGATGCTCCATACAGTCACTTGCCCCATATAGTGCTCCACAAGTGTTATGACCCCATAAGATGCTCCATACAGTCACTTGCCCCATATAGTGCTGCACAAGTGTTATGGCCCCATAAGATGCTCCATACAGTCACTGCCCCTTATAGTGCTGCACAAATGTTATGACCCCATAAGATGCTCCGTACAGTCTCTGCCCCATATAATGCTGCACAAGTGTTATGGCCCCATAAGATGCTCCGTACAGTCACTGCCCCATATAATGCTGCACAAGTGTTATGGCCCTATAAGATGCTCCATACAGACACTTGCCCCATATAGTGCTGCACAAGTGTTATGGCCCCATAAGATGCTCCATACAGTCACTGCCCCTTATAATGCTGCACAAGAGTTATGACCCCATAAGATGCTCCGTACAGTCTCTGCCCCATATAATGCTGCACAAGTGTTATGGCCCCATAAGATGCTCCATACAGACACTTGCCCCATATAGTGCTGCACAAGTGTTATGGCCCCATAAGATGCTCCGTACAGTCTCTGCCCCATATAATGCTGCACAAGTGTTATGGCCCCATAAGATGCTCCATACAGACACTTGCCCCATATAGTGCTGCACAAGTGTTATGGCCCCATAAGATGCTCCATACAGTCACTGCCCCTTAAAATGCTGCACAAGTGTTATGACCCCATAAGATGCTCCATACAGTCACTTGCCCCATATAGTGCTGCACAAGTGTTATGGCCCCATAAGATGCTCCATACAGTCACTGCCCCTAATAGTGCTGCACAAGTGTTATGGCCCCATAAGATGCTCCGTACAGTCACTTGCCCCATATAGTGCTGCACAAGTGTTATGGCCCCATAAGATGCTCCGTAGAGTCACTTGCTCCATATAGTGCTGCACAAGTGTTATGACCCCATAAGATGCTCCATACAGTCACTTGCTCCATATAGTGCTGCACAAGCGTTATGGCCCCATAAGATGCTCCATACAGTCACTTGCCCCATATAATGCTGCACAAGCGTTATGGCCCCATAAGATGCTCCGTACAACCACTTGCCCCATATAGTGCTGCACAAGTGTTATGGCCCCATAAGATGCTCCGTACAGCCACTTGCCCCATATAATGCTGCACAAGAGTTATGGCCCCATAAGATGCTCCTTTCAGTCACTGCCCCATATAATGATGCACAAGAGTTATGGCCCCATAAGATGCTCCGTACAGTCACTTGCCCCTTATAATGCTGCACAAGTGTTATGGCCCCATAAGATGCTCCATACAGTCACTTGCCCCATATAATGCTGCACAAGTGTTATGGCCCCATAAGATGCTCCGTACAGTCACTTGCCCCATATAGTGCTGCACAAGTATTATGGCCCCATAAGATGCTCCGTACAGCCACTTGCCCCATATAGTGCTGCACAAGTGTTATGGCCCCATAAGATGCTCCGTACAGTCACTTGCCCCATATAATGCTGCACAAGTGTTATGGCCCCATAAGATGCTCCATACAGTCACTGCCCCATATAATGCTGCACAAGTGTTATGGCCCCATAAGATGCTCCATACAGTCACTGCCCCATATAATGCTGCACAAGTGTTATGGCCCCATAAGATGCTCCATACAGTCACTGCCCCATATAATGCTGCACAAGTGTTATGGCCCCATAAGATGCTCCGTACAGCCACTTGCCCCATATAGTGCGGCAGAAGTGTTATGGCCCCATAAGATGCTCCGTACAGTCACTGCCCCTTATAGTGCTGCACAAGTGTTATGGCCCCATAAGATGCTCCATACAGACACTGCCCCTTAAAATGCTGCACAAGTGTTATGGCCCCATAAGATGCTCCGTACAGTCACTGCCCCTTATAGTGCTGCACAAGCGTTATGGCCCCATAAGATGCTCCATACAGTCACTTGCCCCATATAGTGCTGCACAAGCGTTATGGCCCCATAAGATGCTCTATACAGTCACTGCCCCTTATAATGTTGCACAAGTGTTATGGCCCCATAAGATGCTCCGTACAGTCACTGCCCCATATAATGCTGCACAAGTGTTATGGCCCCATAAGATGCTCCGTACAGCCACTTGCCCCATATAGTGCTGCACAAGTGTTATAGCCCCATAAGATGCTCTGTACAGTCACTGCCCCTTATAGTGCTGCACAAGTGTTAAGGCCCCATAAGATGCTCCGTACAGCCACTTGCCCCATATAGTGCTGCACAAGTGTTATGGCCCCATAAGATGCTCCGTACAGTCACTTGCCCCATTATGATGCTGCACAAGTGTTAAGGCCCCATAAGATGCTCCATACAGACACTTGCCCCATATAATGCTGCACAAGTGTTATGGCCCCATAAGATGCTCCATACAGTCACTGCCCCATATAGTGCTGCACAAGTGTTATGGCCCCATAAGATGCTCCGCACAGTCTCTGCCCCATATAATGCTGCGCAAGTGTTATGGCCCCATAAGATGCTCCGCACAGTCTCTGCCCCATATAATGCTGCGCAAGTGTTATGGCCCCATAAGATGCTCCATACAGTCACTGCCCCATATAATGCTGCACAAGTGTTATGGCCCCATAAGATGCTCGATATAGTCACTGCCCCATATAATGCTGCACAAGTGTTATGGCCCCATAAGATGCTCCGTATAGTCACTTGCCCCATATAGTGAAGCACAAGTGTTATGGCCCCATAAGATGCTCCGTACAGTCACTGCCCCTTATAGTGCTGCACAAGTTTTATGGCCCCATAAGATGCTCCGTACAGCCACTTGCCCCATTATGATGCTGCACAAGTGTTATGGCCCCATAAGATGCTCCGTACAGTCACTGCCCCATATAATGCTGCAAAAGTGTTATGGCCCCATAAGATGCTCCATACAGACACTTGCCCCATATAGTGCTGCACAAGTGTTATGGCCCCATAAGATGCCCCATACAGTCACTGCCCCATATAGTGCTGCACAAGTGTTATGGCCCCATAAGATGCTCCGCACAGTCTCTGCCCCATATAATGCTGCACAAGTGTTATGGCCCCATAAGATGCTCCATACAGACACTTGCCCCATATAGTGCTGCACAAGTGTTATGGCCCCATAAGGTGCTCCATACAGTCACTGCCCCTTATAATGCTGCACAAGTGTTATGACCCCATAAGATGCTCCATACAGACACTTGCCCCATATAATGCTGCACAAGTGTTATGGCCCCATAAGATGCTCCATACAGTCACTGCCCATATAATGCTGCACAAGTGTTATGGCCCCATAAGATGCTCCATACAGTCACTGCCCCTAATAGTGCTGCACAAGTGTTATGGCCCCATAAGATGCTCCATACAGTCACTGCCCCATATAGTGCTGCACAAGTGTTATGGCCCCATAAGATGCTCCATACAGTCACTGCCCCTAATAGTGCTGCACAAGTGTTATGGCCCCATAAGATGCTCCATACAGTCACTGCCCCTAATAGTGCTGCACAAGTGTTATGGCCCCATAAGATGCTCCATACAGTCACTGCCCCATATAGTGCTGCACAAGTGTTATGGCCCCATAAGATGCTCCATACAGTCACTGCCCCTAATAGTGCTGCACAAGTGTTATGGCCCCATAAGATGCTCCATACAGTCACTGCCCCATATAGTGCTGCACAAGTGTTATGGCCCCATAAGGTGCTCCATACAGTCACTGCCCCTTATAATGCTGCACAAGTGTTATGACCCCATAAGATGCTCCATACAGACACTTGCCCCATATAATGCTGCACAAGTGTTATGGCCCCATAAGATGCTCCATACAGTCACTGCCCCATATAATGCTGCACAAGTGTTATGGCCCCATAAGATGCTCCATACAGTCACTGCCCCTAATAGTGCTGCACAAGTGTTATGGCCCCATAAGATGCTCCATACAGTCACTGCCCCATATAGTGCTGCACAAGTGTTATGGCCCCATAAGATGCTCCATACAGTCACTGCCCCTAATAGTGCTGCACAAGTGTTATGGCCCCATAAGATGCTCCATACAGTCACTGCCCCTAATAGTGCTGCACAAGTGTTATGGCCCCATAAGATGCTCCATACAGTCACTGCCCCATATAGTGCTGCACAAGTGTTATGGCCCCATAAGATGCTCCATACAGTCACTGCCCCTAATAGTGCTGCACAAGTGTTATGGCCCCATAAGATGCTCCATACAGTCACTGCCCCATATAATGCTGCACAAGTGTTATGGCCCCATAAGATGCTCCATACAGCCACTTGCCCCACATAGTGCTGCACAAGTGTTATGACCCCATAAGATGCTCCGTACAGTCACTTGCCCCATATAATGCTGCACAAGTGTTATGGCCCCATAAGATGCTCCATACACACACTTGCCCCATATAGAGCTGCACAAGTGTTATGGCCCCATAAGATGCTCCATACAGTCACTGCCCCTTATAATGCTGCACAAGTGTTATGGCCCCATAAGATGCTCCGTATAGTCACTTGCCCCATATAGTGCTGCACAAACGTTATGGCCCCATAAGATGCTCCGTACAGTCACTGCCCCATATAATGCTGCACAAGTGTTATGGCCCCATAAGATGCTCCATACAGTCACTTGCCCCATATAGTGCTCCACAAGTGTTATGACCCCATAAGATGCTCCATACAGTCACTTGCCCCATATAGTGCTGCACAAGTGTTATGGCCCCATAAGATGCTCCATACAGTCACTGCCCCTTATAGTGCTGCACAAGTGTTATGACCCCATAAGATGCTCCGTACAGTCTCTGCCCCATATAACGCTGCACAAGTGTTATGGCCCCATAAGATGCTCCGTACAGTCACTGCCCCATATAATGCTGCACAAGTGTTATGGCCCTATAAGATGCTCCATACAGACACTTGCCCCATATAGTGCTGCACAAGTGTTATGGCCCCATAAGATGCTCCATACAGTCACTGCCCCTTATAATGCTGCACAAGAGTTATGACCCCATAAGATGCTCCGTACAGTCTCTGCCCCATATAATGCTGCACAAGTGTTATGGCCCCATAAGATGCTCCATACAGACACTTGCCCCATATAGTGCTGCACAAGTGTTATGGCCCCATAAGATGCTCCGTACAGTCTCTGCCCCATGTAATGCTGCACAAGTGTTATGGCCCCATAAGATGCTCCATACAGACACTTGCCCCATATAGTGCTGCACAAGTGTTATGGCCCCATAAGATGCTCCATACAGTCACTGCCCCTTATAATGCTGCACAAGTGTTATGGCCCCATAAGATGCTCCATACAGACACTTGCCCCATATAGTGCTGCACAAGTGTTATGGCCCCATAAGATGCTCCGTACAGTCTCTGCCCCATATAATACTGCACAAGTGTTATGGCCCCATAAGATGCTCCATACAGACACTTGCCCCATATAGTGCTGCACAAGTGTTATGGCCCCATAAGATGCTCCATACAGTCACTGCCCCTTATAATGCTGCACAAGTGTTATGACCCCATAAGATGCTCCATACAGTCACTTGCCCCATATAGTGCTGCACAAGTGTTATGGCCCCATAAGATGCTCCATACAGTCACTGCCCCTAATAGTGCTGCACAAGTGTTATGGCCCCATAAGATGCTCCGTACAGTCACTTGCCCCATATAGTGCTGCACAAGTGTTATGGCCCCATAAGATGCTCCGTAGAGTCACTTGCTCCATATAGTGCTGCACAAGTGTTATGACCCCATAAGATGCTCCATACAGTCACTTGCTCCATATAGTGCTGCACAAGCGTTATGGCCCCATAAGATGCTCCATACAGTCACTTGCCCCATATAATGCTGCACAAGCGTTATGGCCCCATAAGATGCTCCGTACAACCACTTGCCCCATATAGTGCTGCACAAGTGTTATGGCCCCATAAGATGCTCCATACAGTCACTTGCCCCATATAATGCTGCACAAGTGTTATGGCCCCATAAGATGCTCCGTACAGCCACTTGCCCCATATAATGCTGCACAAGAGTTATGGCCCCATAAGATGCTCCTTTCAGTCACTGCCCCATATAATGATGCACAAGAGTTATGGCCCCATAAGATGCTCCGTACAGTCACTTGCCCCTTATAATGCTGCACAAGTGTTATGGCCCCATAAGATGCTCCATACAGTCACTTGCCCCATATAATGCTGCACAAGTGTTATGGCCCCATAAGATGCTCCGTACAGTCACTTGCCCCATATAGTGCTGCACAAGTGTTATGGCCCCATAAGATGCTCCGTACAGTCACTTGCCCCTTATAGTGCTGCACAAGTGTTATGGCCCCATAAGATGCTCCATACAGTCACTTGCCCCATATAATGCTGCACAAGTGTTATGGCCCCATAAGATGCTCCATACAGTCACTGCCCCTTATAGTGCTGCACAAGTGTTATGGCCCCATAAGATGCTCCATACAGTCACTTGCCCCATATAATGCTGCACAAGTGTTATGGCCCCATAAGATGCTCCGTACAGCCAATTTCCCCATATAGTGCTGCACAAGAGTTATGGCCCCATAAGATGCTCCTTTCAGTCACTGCCCCATATAATGCTGCACAAGTGTTATGGCCCCATAAGATGCTCCGTACAGTCACTTACCCCTTATAATGCTGCACAAGAGTTATGGCCCCATAAGATGCTCCGTACAGTCACTTGCCCCTTATAATGCTGCACAAGTGTTATGGCCCCATAAGATGCTCCATACAGTCACTTGCCCCATATAATGCTGCACAAGTGTTATGGCCCCATAAGATGCTCCGTACAGTCACTTGCCCCATATAGTGCAGCACAAGTGTTATGGTCCCATAAGATGCTCCGTACAGTCACTTGCCCCTTATAGTGCTGCACAAGTGTTATGGCCCCATAAGATGCTCCATACAGCCACTTGCCCCATATAATGCTGCACAAGTGTTATGGCCCCATAAGATGCTCCATATAGTCACTGCCCCTTATAGTGCTGCACAAGTGTTATGGCCCCATAAGATGCTCCATACAGTCACTTGCCCCATATAATGCTGCACAAGTGTTATGACCACATAAGATGCTCCGTACAGCCAATTGCCCCATATAGTGCTGCACAAGAGTTATGGCCCCATAAGATGCTCCTTTCAGTCACTGCCCCATATAATGCTGCACAAGTGTTATGGCCCCATAAGATGATCCGTACAGTCACTTACCCCTTATAATGCTGCACATGTGTTATGGCCCCATAAGATGCTCCATACAGACACTTGCCCCATATAATGCTGCACAAGTGTTATGGCCCCATAAGATGCTCCATACAGTCACTGCCCCACATAGTGCTGCACAAGTGTTATGGCCCCATAAGATGCTCCGCACAGTCTCTGCCCCATATAATGCTGCGCAAGTGTTATGGCCCCATAAGATGCTCCATACAGTCACTGCCCCATATAATGCTGCACAAGTGTTATGGCCCCATAAGATGCTCCATACAGTCACTGCCCCATATAATGCTGCACAAGTGTTATGGCCCCATAAGATGCTCCGTATAGTCACTTGCCCCATATAGTGCTCCACAAGTGTTATGGCCCCATAAGATGCTCCGTACAGTCACTGCCCCTTATAGTGCTGCACAAGTTTTATGGCCCCATAAGATGCTCCGTACAGCCACTTGCCCCATTATGATGCTGCACAAGTGTTATGGCCCCATAAGATGCTCCGTACAGTCACTGCCCCATATAATGCTGCAAAAGTGTTATGGCCCCATAAGATGCTCCATACAGACACTTGCCCCATATAGTGCTGCACAAGTGTTATGGCCCCATAAGATGCCCCATACAGTCACTGCCCCATATAGTGCTGCACAAGTGTTATGGCCCCATAAGATGCTCCGCACAGTCTCTGCCCCATATAATGCTGCACAAGTGTTATGGCCCCATAAGATGCTCCATACAGACACTTGCCCCATATAGTGCTGCACAAGTGTTATGGCCCCATAAGATGCTCCATACAGTCACTGCCCCTTATAATGCTGCACAAGTGTTATGACCCCATAAGATGCTCCATACAGTCACTTGCCCCATATAGTGCTGCACAAGTGTTATGGCCCCATAAGATGCTCCATACAGTCACTGCCCCTAATAGTGCTGCACAAGTGTTATGACCCCATAAGATGCTCCATACAGTCACTTGCCCCATATAGTGCAGCACAAGTGTTATGGCCCCATAAGATGCTCCGTAGAGTCACTTGCTCCATATACTGCTGCACAAGTGTTATGACCCCATAAGATGCTCCATACAGACACTTGCCCCATATAATGCTGCACAAGTGTTATGGCCCCATAAGATGCTCCATACAGTCACTGCCCCATATAATGCTGCACAAGTGTTATGGCCCCATAAGATGCTCCATACAGTCACTGCCCCTAATAGTGCTGCACAAGTGTTATGGCCCCATAAGATGCTCCATACAGTCACTGCCCCATATAGTGCTGCACAAGTGTTATGGCCCCATAAGATGCTCCATACAGTCACTGCCCCTAATAGTGCTGCACAAGTGTTATGGCCCCATAAGATGCTCCATACAGTCACTGCCCCTAATAGTGCTGCACAAGTGTTATGGCCCCATAAGATGCTCCATACAGTCACTGCCCCATATAGTGCTGCACAAGTGTTATGGCCCCATAAGATGCTCCATACAGTCACTGCCCCTAATAGTGCTGCACAAGTGTTATGGCCCCATAAGATGCTCCATACAGTCACTGCCCCATATAATGCTGCACAAGTGTTATGGCCCCATAAGATGCTCCATACAGCCACTTGCCCCACATAGTGCTGCACAAGTGTTATGACCCCATAAGATGCTCCGTACAGTCACTTGCCCCATACAATGCTGCACAAGTGTTATGGCCCCATAAGATGCTCTATACAGACACTTGCCCCATATAGTGCTGCACAAGTGTTATGGCCCCATAAGATGCTCCATACAGTCACTGCCCCTTATAATGCTGCACAAGTGTTATGGCCCCATAAGATGCTCCGTATAGTCACTTGCCCCATATAGTGCTGCACAAACGTTATGGCCCCATAAGATGCTCCGTACAGTCACTGCCCATATAATGCTGCACAAGTGTTATGGTCTCATAAGATGCTCCATACAGTCACTTGCCCCATATAGTGCTGCACAAGTGTTATGGCCCCATAAGATGCTCCATACAGTCACTGCCCCTTATAGTGCTGCACAAGTGTTATGACCCCATAAGATGCTCCGTACAGTCTCTGCCCCATATAATGCTGCACAAGTGTTATGGCCCCATAAGATGCTCCGTACAGTCACTGCCCCATATAATGCTGCACAAGTGTTATGGCCCTATAAGATGCTCCATACAGACACTTGCCCCATATAGTGCTGCACAAGTGTTATGGCCCCATAAGATGCTCCATACAGTCACTGCCCCTTATAATGCTGCACAAGAGTTATGACCCCATAAGAAGCTCCGTACAGTCTCTGCCCCATATAATGCTGCACAAGTGTTATGGCCCCATAAGATGCTCCATACAGACACTGCCCCTAATAGTGCTGCACAAGTGTTATGGCCCCATAAGATGCTCCATACAGTCACTGCCCCTAATAGTGCTGCACAAGTGTTATGACCCCATAAGATGCTCCATACAGTCACTTGCCCCATATAGTGCAGCACAAGTGTTATGGCCCCATAAGATGCTCCGTAGAGTCACTTGCTCCATATACTGCTGCACAAGTGTTATGACCCCATAAGATGCTCCATACAGTCACTTGCTCCATATAGTGCTGCACAAGCGTTATGGCCCCATAAGATGCTCCATACAGTCACTTGCCCCATATAATGCTGCACAAGCGTTATGGCCCCATAAGATGCTCCGTACAACCACTTGCCCCATATAGTGCTGCACAAGTGTTATGGCCCCATAAGATGCTCCATACAGTCACTTGCCCCATATAATGCTGCACAAGTGTTATGGCCCCATAAGATGCTCCGTACAGCCACTTGCCCCATATAATGCTGCACAAGAGTTATGGCCCCATAAGATGCTCCTTTCAGTCACTGCCCCATATAATGATGCACAAGAGTTATGGCCCCATAAGATGCTCCGTACAGTCACTTGCCCCTTATAATGCTGCACAAGTGTTATGGCCCCATAAGATGCTCCATACAGTCACTTGCCCCATATAATGCTGCACAAGTGTTATGGCCCCATAAGATGCTCCGTACAGTCACTTGCCCCATATAGTGCTGCACAAGTGTTATGGCCCCATAAGATGCTCCGTACAGTCACTTGCCCCTTATAGTGCTGCACAAGTGTTATGGCCCCATAAGATGCTCCATACAGTCACTTGCCCCATATAATGCTGCACAAGTGTTATGGCCCCATAAGATGCTCCATACAGTCACTGCCCCTTATAGTGCTGCACAAGTGTTATGGCCCCATAAGATGCTCCATACAGTCACTCGCCCCATATAATGCTGCACAAGTGTTATGGCCCCATAAGATGCTCCGTACAGCCAATTTCCCCATATAGTGCTGCACAAGAGTTATGGCCCCATAAGATGCACCTTTCAGTCACTGCCCCATATAATGCTGCACAAGTGTTATGGCCCCATAAGATGCTCCGTACAGTCACTTACCCCTTATAATGCTGCACAAGAGTTATGGCCCCATAAGATGCTCCGTACAGTCACTTGCCCCTTATAATGCTGCACAAGTGTTATGGCCCCATAAGATGCTCCATACAGTCACTTGCCCCATATAATGCTGCACAAGTGTTATGGCCCCATAAGAAGCTCCGTACAGTCACTTGCCCCATATAGTGCTGCACAAGTGTTATGGCCCCATAAGATGCTCCGTACAGTCACTTGCCCCTTATAGTGCTGCACAAGTGTTATGGCCCCATAAGATGCTCCATACAGCCACTTGCCCCATATAATGCTGCACAAGTGTTATGGCCCCATAAGATGCTCCATATAGTCACTGCCCCTTATAGTGCTGCACAAGTGTTATGGCCCCATAAGATGCTCCATACAGTCACTTGCCCCATATAATGCTGCACAAGTGTTATGGCCACATAAGATGCTCCGTACAGCCAATTGCCCCATATAGTGCTGCACAAGAGTTATGGCCCCATAAGATGCTCCTTTCAGTCACTGCCCCATATAATGCTGCACAAGTGTTATGGCCCCATAAGATGATCCGTACAGTCACTTACCCCTTATAATGCTGCACAAGTGTTATGGCCCCATAAGATGCTCCATACAGTCACTGCCCCTTATAATGCTGCACAAGTGTTATGGCCCCATAAGATGCTCCGTACAGTCACTTACCCCTTATAATGCTGCACAAGTGTTATGGCCCCATAAGATGCTCCGTACAGTCACTTGCCCCATATAATGCTGCACAAGTGTTATGGCCCCATAAGATGCTCCGTACAGTCACTTGCCCCATATAGTGCTGCACAAGTGTTATGGCCCCATAAGATGCTCCGTACAGTCACTTGCCCCTTATATTGCTGCACAAGTGTTATGGCCTCATAAGATGCTCCATACAGTCACTTGCCCCATATAATGCTGCACAAGTGTTATGGCCCCATAAGATGCTCCATATAGTCACTGCCCCTTATAGTGCTGCACAAGTGTTATGGCCCCATAAGATGCTCCATACAGTCACTTGCCCCATATAATGCTGCACAAGTGTTATGGCCACATAAGATGCTCCGTACAGCCAATTGCCCCATATAGTGCTGCACAAGAGTTATGGCCCCATAAGATGCTCCTTTCAGTCACTGCCCCATATAATGCTGCACAAGTGTTATGGCCCCATAAGATGATCCGTACAGTCACTTACCCCTTATAATGCTGCACAAGTGTTATGGCCCCATAAGATGCTCCATACAGTCACTGCCCCTTATAATGCTGCACAAGTGTTATGGCCCCATAAGATGCTCCGTACAGTCACTTACCCCTTATAATGCTGCACAAGTGTTATGGCCCCATAAGATGCTGCGTACAGTCACTTGCCCCATATAATGCTGCACAAGTGTTATGGCCCCATAAGATGCTCCGTACAGTCACTTGCCCCTTATAGTGCTGCACAAGTGTTATGGCCCCATAAGATGCTCCGTACAGTCACTGCCCCTTATAGTGCTGCACAAGTTTTATGGCCCCATAAGATGCTCCGTACAGCCACTTGCCCCATTATGATGCTGCACAAGTGTTATGGCCCCATAAGATGCTCCGTACAGTCACTGCCCCATATAATGCTGCAAAAGTGTTATGGCCCCATAAGATGCTCCATACAGACACTTGCCCCATATAGTGCTGCACAAGTGTTATGGCCCCATAAGATGCCCCATACAGTCACTGCCCCATATAGTGCTGCACAAGTGTTATGGCCCCATAAGATGCTCCGCACAGTCTCTGCCCCATATAATGCTGCACAAGTGTTATGGCCCCATAAGATGCTCCATACAGACACTTGCCCCATATAGTGCTGCACAAGTGTTATGGCCCCATAAGATGCTCCATACAGTCACTGCCCCTTATAATGCTGCACAAGTGTTATGACCCCATAAGATGCTCCATACAGTCACTTGCCCCATATAGTGCTGCACAAGTGTTATGGCCCCATAAGATGCTCCATACAGTCACTGCCCCTAATAGTGCTGCACAAGTGTTATGACCCCATAAGATGCTCCATACAGTCACTTGCCCCATATAGTGCAGCACAAGTGTTATGGCCCCATAAGATGCTCCGTAGAGTCACTTGCTCCATATACTGCTGCACAAGTGTTATGACCCCATAAGATGCTCCATACAGTCACTTGCTCCATATAGTGCTGCACAAGCGTTATGGCCCCATAAGATGCTCCATACAGTCACTTGCCCCATATAATGCTGCACAAGCGTTATGGCCCCATAAGATGCTCCGTACAACCACTTGCCCCATATAGTGCTGCACAAGTGTTATGGCCCCATAAGATGCTCCATACAGTCACTTGCCCCATATAATGCTGCACAAGTGTTATGGCCCCATAAGATGCTCCGTACAGCCACTTGCCCCATATAATGCTGCACAAGAGTTATGGCCCCATAAGATGCTCCTTTCAGTCACTGCCCCATATAATGATGCACAAGAGTTATGGCCCCATAAGATGCTCCGTACAGTCACTTGCCCCTTATAATGCTGCACAAGTGTTATGGCCCCATAAGATGCTCCATACAGTCACTTGCCCCATATAATGCTGCACAAGTGTTATGGCCCCATAAGATGCTCCGTACAGTCACTTGCCCCATATAGTGCTGCACAAGTGTTATGGCCCCATAAGATGCTCCGTACAGTCACTTGCCCCTTATAGTGCTGCACAAGTGTTATGGCCCCATAAGATGCTCCATACAGTCACTTGCCCCATATAATGCTGCACAAGTGTTATGGCCCCATAAGATGCTCCATACAGTCACTGCCCCTTATAGTGCTGCACAAGTGTTATGGCCCCATAAGATGCTCCATACAGTCACTCGCCCCATATAATGCTGCACAAGTGTTATGGCCCCATAAGATGCTCCGTACAGCCAATTTCCCCATATAGTGCTGCACAAGAGTTATGGCCCCATAAGATGCACCTTTCAGTCACTGCCCCATATAATGCTGCACAAGTGTTATGGCCCCATAAGATGCTCCGTACAGTCACTTACCCCTTATAATGCTGCACAAGAGTTATGGCCCCATAAGATGCTCCGTACAGTCACTTGCCCCTTATAATGCTGCACAAGTGTTATGGCCCCATAAGATGCTCCATACAGTCACTTGCCCCATATAATGCTGCACAAGTGTTATGGCCCCATAAGATGCTCCGTACAGTCACTTGCCCCATATAGTGCTGCACAAGTGTTATGGCCCCATAAGATGCTCCGTACAGTCACTTGCCCCTTATAGTGCTGCACAAGTGTTATGGCCCCATAAGATGCTCCATACAGCCACTTGCCCCATATAATGCTGCACAAGTGTTATGGCCCCATAAGATGCTCCATATAGTCACTGCCCCTTATAGTGCTGCACAAGTGTTATGGCCCCATAAGATGCTCCATACAGTCACTTGCCCCATATAATGCTGCACAAGTGTTATGGCCACATAAGATGCTCCGTACAGCCAATTGCCCCATATAGTGCTGCACAAGAGTTATGGCCCCATAAGATGCTCCTTTCAGTCACTGCCCCATATAATTCTGCACAAGTGTTATGGCCCCATAAGATGATCCGTACAGTCACTTACCCCTTATAATGCTGCACAAGTGTTATGGCCCCATAAGATGCTCCATACAGTCACTGCCCCTTATAATGCTGCACAAGTGTTATGGCCCCATAAGATGCTCCGTACAGTCACTTACCCCTTATAATGCTGCACAAGTGTTATGGCCCCATAAGATGCTCCGTACAGTCACTTGCCCCATATAATGCTGCACAAGTGTTATGGCCCCATAAGATGCTCCGTACAGTCACTTGCCCCATATAGTGCTGCACAAGTGTTATGGCCCCATAAGATGCTCCGTACAGTCACTTGCCCCTTATATTGCTGCACAAGTGTTATGGCCTCATAAGATGCTCCATACAGTCACTTGCCCCATATAATGCTGCACAAGTGTTATGGCCCCATAAGATGCTCCATATAGTCACTGCCCCTTATAGTGCTGCACAAGTGTTATGGCCCCATAAGATGCTCCATACAGTCACTTGCCCCATATAATGCTGCACAAGTGTTATGGCCACATAAGATGCTCCGTACAGCCAATTGCCCCATATAGTGCTGCACAAGAGTTATGGCCCCATAAGATGCTCCTTTCAGTCACTGCCCCATATAATGCTGCACAAGTGTTATGGCCCCATAAGATGATCCGTACAGTCACTTACCCCTTATAATGCTGCACAAGTGTTATGGCCCCATAAGATGCTCCATACAGTCACTGCCCCTTATAATGCTGCACAAGTGTTATGGCCCCATAAGATGCTCCGTACAGTCACTTACCCCTTATAATGCTGCACAAGTGTTATGGCCCCATAAGATGCTGCGTACAGTCACTTGCCCCATATAATGCTGCACAAGTGTTATGGCCCCATAAGATGCTCCGTACAGTCACTTGCCCCTTATAGTGCTGCACAAGTGTTATGGCCCCATAAGATGCTCCGTACAGTCACTGCCCCTTATAGTGCTGCACAAGTTTTATGGCCCCATAAGATGCTCCGTACAGCCACTTGCCCCATTATGATGCTGCACAAGTGTTATGGCCCCATAAGATGCTCCGTACAGTCACTGCCCCATATAATGCTGCAAAAGTGTTATGGCCCCATAAGATGCTCCATACAGACACTTGCCCCATATAGTGCTGCACAAGTGTTATGGCCCCATAAGATGCCCCATACAGTCACTGCCCCATATAGTGCTGCACAAGTGTTATGGCCCCATAAGATGCTCCGCACAGTCTCTGCCCCATATAATGCTGCACAAGTGTTATGGCCCCATAAGATGCTCCATACAGACACTTGCCCCATATAGTGCTGCACAAGTGTTATGGCCCCATAAGATGCTCCATACAGTCACTGCCCCTTATAATGCTGCACAAGTGTTATGACCCCATAAGATGCTCCATACAGTCACTTGCCCCATATAGTGCTGCACAAGTGTTATGGCCCCATAAGATGCTCCATACAGTCACTGCCCCTAATAGTGCTGCACAAGTGTTATGACCCCATAAGATGCTCCATACAGTCACTTGCCCCATATAGTGCAGCACAAGTGTTATGGCCCCATAAGATGCTCCGTAGAGTCACTTGCTCCATATACTGCTGCACAAGTGTTATGACCCCATAAGATGCTCCATACAGACACTTGCCCCATATAATGCTGCACAAGTGTTATGGCCCCATAAGATGCTCCATACAGTCACTGCCCCATATAATGCTGCACAAGTGTTATGGCCCCATAAGATGCTCCATACAGTCACTGCCCCTAATAGTGCTGCACAAGTGTTATGGCCCCATAAGATGCTCCATACAGTCACTGCCCCATATAGTGCTGCACAAGTGTTATGGCCCCATAAGATGCTCCATACAGTCACTGCCCCTAATAGTGCTGCACAAGTGTTATGGCCCCATAAGATGCTCCATACAGTCACTGCCCCTAATAGTGCTGCACAAGTGTTATGGCCCCATAAGATGCTCCATACAGTCACTGCCCCATATAGTGCTGCACAAGTGTTATGGCCCCATAAGATGCTCCATACAGTCACTGCCCCTAATAGTGCTGCACAAGTGTTATGGCCCCATAAGATGCTCCATACAGTCACTGCCCCATATAATGCTGCACAAGTGTTATGGCCCCATAAGATGCTCCATACAGCCACTTGCCCCACATAGTGCTGCACAAGTGTTATGACCCCATAAGATGCTCCGTACAGTCACTTGCCCCATACAATGCTGCACAAGTGTTATGGCCCCATAAGATGCTCTATACAGACACTTGCCCCATATAGTGCTGCACAAGTGTTATGGCCCCATAAGATGCTCCATACAGTCACTGCCCCTTATAATGCTGCACAAGTGTTATGGCCCCATAAGATGCTCCGTATAGTCACTTGCCCCATATAGTGCTGCACAAACGTTATGGCCCCATAAGATGCTCCGTACAGTCACTGCCCATATAATGCTGCACAAGTGTTATGGTCTCATAAGATGCTCCATACAGTCACTTGCCCCATATAGTGCTGCACAAGTGTTATGGCCCCATAAGATGCTCCATACAGTCACTGCCCCTTATAGTGCTGCACAAGTGTTATGACCCCATAAGATGCTCCGTACAGTCTCTGCCCCATATAATGCTGCACAAGTGTTATGGCCCCATAAGATGCTCCGTACAGTCACTGCCCCATATAATGCTGCACAAGTGTTATGGCCCTATAAGATGCTCCATACAGACACTTGCCCCATATAGTGCTGCACAAGTGTTATGGCCCCATAAGATGCTCCATACAGTCACTGCCCCTTATAATGCTGCACAAGAGTTATGACCCCATAAGAAGCTCCGTACAGTCTCTGCCCCATATAATGCTGCACAAGTGTTATGGCCCCATAAGATGCTCCATACAGACACTGCCCCTAATAGTGCTGCACAAGTGTTATGGCCCCATAAGATGCTCCATACAGTCACTGCCCCTAATAGTGCTGCACAAGTGTTATGACCCCATAAGATGCTCCATACAGTCACTTGCCCCATATAGTGCAGCACAAGTGTTATGGCCCCATAAGATGCTCCGTAGAGTCACTTGCTCCATATACTGCTGCACAAGTGTTATGACCCCATAAGATGCTCCATACAGTCACTTGCTCCATATAGTGCTGCACAAGCGTTATGGCCCCATAAGATGCTCCATACAGTCACTTGCCCCATATAATGCTGCACAAGCGTTATGGCCCCATAAGATGCTCCGTACAACCACTTGCCCCATATAGTGCTGCACAAGTGTTATGGCCCCATAAGATGCTCCATACAGTCACTTGCCCCATATAATGCTGCACAAGTGTTATGGCCCCATAAGATGCTCCGTACAGCCACTTGCCCCATATAATGCTGCACAAGAGTTATGGCCCCATAAGATGCTCCTTTCAGTCACTGCCCCATATAATGATGCACAAGAGTTATGGCCCCATAAGATGCTCCGTACAGTCACTTGCCCCTTATAATGCTGCACAAGTGTTATGGCCCCATAAGATGCTCCATACAGTCACTTGCCCCATATAATGCTGCACAAGTGTTATGGCCCCATAAGATGCTCCGTACAGTCACTTGCCCCATATAGTGCTGCACAAGTGTTATGGCCCCATAAGATGCTCCGTACAGTCACTTGCCCCTTATAGTGCTGCACAAGTGTTATGGCCCCATAAGATGCTCCATACAGTCACTTGCCCCATATAATGCTGCACAAGTGTTATGGCCCCATAAGATGCTCCATACAGTCACTGCCCCTTATAGTGCTGCACAAGTGTTATGGCCCCATAAGATGCTCCATACAGTCACTCGCCCCATATAATGCTGCACAAGTGTTATGGCCCCATAAGATGCTCCGTACAGCCAATTTCCCCATATAGTGCTGCACAAGAGTTATGGCCCCATAAGATGCACCTTTCAGTCACTGCCCCATATAATGCTGCACAAGTGTTATGGCCCCATAAGATGCTCCGTACAGTCACTTACCCCTTATAATGCTGCACAAGAGTTATGGCCCCATAAGATGCTCCGTACAGTCACTTGCCCCTTATAATGCTGCACAAGTGTTATGGCCCCATAAGATGCTCCATACAGTCACTTGCCCCATATAATGCTGCACAAGTGTTATGGCCCCATAAGATGCTCCGTACAGTCACTTGCCCCATATAGTGCTGCACAAGTGTTATGGCCCCATAAGATGCTCCGTACAGTCACTTGCCCCTTATAGTGCTGCACAAGTGTTATGGCCCCATAAGATGCTCCATACAGCCACTTGCCCCATATAATGCTGCACAAGTGTTATGGCCCCATAAGATGCTCCATATAGTCACTGCCCCTTATAGTGCTGCACAAGTGTTATGGCCCCATAAGATGCTCCATACAGTCACTTGCCCCATATAATGCTGCACAAGTGTTATGGCCACATAAGATGCTCCGTACAGCCAATTGCCCCATATAGTGCTGCACAAGAGTTATGGCCCCATAAGATGCTCCTTTCAGTCACTGCCCCATATAATGCTGCACAAGTGTTATGGCCCCATAAGATGATCCGTACAGTCACTTACCCCTTATAATGCTGCACAAGTGTTATGGCCCCATAAGATGCTCCATACAGTCACTGCCCCTTATAATGCTGCACAAGTGTTATGGCCCCATAAGATGCTCCGTACAGTCACTTACCCCTTATAATGCTGCACAAGTGTTATGGCCCCATAAGATGCTCCGTACAGTCACTTGCCCCATATAATGCTGCACAAGTGTTATGGCCCCATAAGATGCTCCGTACAGTCACTTGCCCCATATAGTGCTGCACAAGTGTTATGGCCCCATAAGATGCTCCGTACAGTCACTTGCCCCTTATATTGCTGCACAAGTGTTATGGCCTCATAAGATGCTCCATACAGTCACTTGCCCCATATAATGCTGCACAAGTGTTATGGCCCCATAAGATGCTCCATATAGTCACTGCCCCTTATAGTGCTGCACAAGTGTTATGGCCCCATAAGATGCTCCATACAGTCACTTGCCCCATATAATGCTGCACAAGTGTTATGGCCACATAAGATGCTCCGTACAGCCAATTGCCCCATATAGTGCTGCACAAGAGTTATGGCCCCATAAGATGCTCCTTTCAGTCACTGCCCCATATAATGCTGCACAAGTGTTATGGCCCCATAAGATGATCCGTACAGTCACTTACCCCTTATAATGCTGCACAAGTGTTATGGCCCCATAAGATGCTCCATACAGTCACTGCCCCTTATAATGCTGCACAAGTGTTATGGCCCCATAAGATGCTCCGTACAGTCACTTACCCCTTATAATGCTGCACAAGTGTTATGGCCCCATAAGATGCTGCGTACAGTCACTTGCCCCATATAATGCTGCACAAGTGTTATGGCCCCATAAGATGCTCCGTACAGTCACTTGCCCCATATAGAGCTGCACAAGTGTTATGGCCCCATAAGATGCTCCGTACAGTCACTTGCCCCTTATATTGCTGCACAAGTGTTATGGCCTCATAAGATGCTCCATACAGTCACTTGCCCCATATAATGCTGCACAAGTGTTATGGCCCCATAAGATGCTCCATATAGTCACTGCCCCTTATAGTGCTGCACAAGTGTTATGGCCCCATAAGATGCTCCATACAGTCACTTGCCCCATATAATGCTGCACAAGTGTTATGGCCCCATAAGATGCTCCGTACAGCCAATTGCCCCATATAGTGCTGCACAAGAGTTATGGCCCCATAAGATGCTCCTTTCAGTCACTGCCCCATATAATGCTGCACAAGTGTTATGGCCCCATAAGATGCTCCGTACAGTCACTTACCCCTTATAATGCTGCACAAGTGTTATGGCCCCATAAGATGCTCCATACAGCCACTTGCCCCTTATAGTGCTGCACAAGTGTTATGGCCCCATAAGATGCTCCATACAGTCACTTGCCCCATGTAATGCTGCACAAGTGTTATGGCCCCATAAGATGCTCCATACAGTCACTGCCCCTTATATTGCTGCACAAGTGTTATGGCCCCATAAGATGCCCCATACAGTCACTTGCCCCATATAATGCTGCACAAGTGTTATGGCCCCATAAGATGCTCCGTACAGCCAATTGGCCCATATAGTGCTGCATAAGAGTTATGGCCCCATAAGATGCTCCTTTCAGTCACTGCCCCATATAATGCTGCACAAGTGTTATGGCCCCATAAGATGCTCCATACAGTCACTTGCCCCATATAGTGCTGCAAAAGAGTTATGGCCCCATAAGATGCTCCGTACAGTCACTGCCCCTTATAATGCTGCACAAGTGTTATGGCCCCATAAGATGCTCCGTACAGTCACTTGCCCCATATAGTGCTGCACAAGCGTTATGGCCCCATAAGATGCTCCGTACAGTCACTGCCCCTTATAATGCTGCACAAGTGTTATGGCCCCATAAGATGCTCCGTACAGTCACTTGCCCCATATAGTGCTGCACAAGCGTTATGGCCCCATAAGATGCTCCATACAGTCACTGCCCCTTATAGTGCTGCACAAGTGTTATGACCCCATAAGATGCTCCATACAGTCACTTGCCCCATATAGTGCTGCACAAGCGTTATGGCCCCATAAGATGCTCCATACAGTCACTGCCCCTTATAGTGCTGCACAAGTGTTATGACCCCATAAGATGCTCCATACAGTCACTGCCCCTTATAGTGCTGCACAAGTTTTATGGCCCCATAAGATGCTCCGTACAGTCACTGCCCCATATAGTGCTGCACAATAGTTATGGCCCCATAAGATGCTCCGTACAGTCACTTGCCCCATATAGTGCTGCACAAGCGTTATGGCCCCATAAGATGCTCCATACAGACACTTGCCCCATATAATGCTGCACAAGTGTTATGGCCCCATAAGATGCTCCATACAGTCACTGCCCCTTATAATGCTGCAAAAGTGTTATGACCCCATAAGATGCTCCGTACAGTCACTTACCCCTTATAATGCTGCACAAGCGTTATGGCCCCATAAGATGCTCCGTACAGCCACTGCCCCTTATAATGCTGCACAAGTGTTATGGCCCCATAAGATGCTCCATACAGACACTTGCCCCATATAATGCTGCACAAGAGTTATGGCCCCATAAGATGCCCCGTACAGCCACTTGCCCCATATAGTGCTGCACAAGTGTTATGGCCCCATAAGATGCTCCGTACAGTCACTGCCCCTTATAGTGCTGCTCAAGCGTTATGGCCCCATAAGATGCTCCGTACAGTCACTGCCCCTTATAGTGCTGCACAAGTGTTATGACCCCATAAGATGCTCCGTACAGCCACTTGCCTCATATAATGCTGCACAAGTGTTATGGCCCCATAAGATGCTCCATACAGTCACTGCCCCTAATAGTGCTGCACAAGTGTTATGGCCCCATAAGATGCTCCGCACAGCCACTTGCCCCATATAATGCTGCACAAGTGTTATGGCCCTATAAGATGCTCCATACAGACACTTGCCCCTTATAGTGCTGCACAAGTATTATGGCCCCATAAGATGCTCCATACAGTCACTGCCCCTTATAGTGCTGCACAAGCGTTATGGCCCCATAAGATGCTCCATACAGTCACTTGCCCCATATAATGCTGCACAAGTGTTATGGCCCCATAAGATGCTCCATACAGTCACTTGCCCCATATAATGCTGCACAAGTGTTATGGCCCCATAAGATGCTCCATACAGTCACTTGCCCCTTATAGTGCTGCACAAGTGTTATGGCCCCATAAGATGCTCCATACAGTCACTTGCCCCATATAATGCACAAGTGTTATGGCCCCATAAGATGCTCCGTACAGCCACTTGCCCCATATAGTGCTGCACAAGAGTTATGGCCCCATAAGATTCTCCTTTCAGTCACTGCCCCATATAATGCTGCACAAGCGTTATGGCCCCATAAGATGCTCCGTACAGTCACTTGCCCCTTATAGTGCTGCACAAGTGTTATGACCCCATAAGATGCTCCATACAGACACTTGCCCCATATAGTGCTGCACAAGTGTTATGGCCCCATAAGATGCTCCGTACAGTCACTTACCCCATATAGTGCTGCACAAGCATTATGGCCCCATAAGATGCTCCATACAGTGACTTGTTATGACCTGGTGGTTAGGACAATAATGGATCTGGTGGTTAAGAGCACACGGAAAGACCTGATAGTTACAATCATACAGGACAAGCTCTGGGAAGTGGGAACTCTGCTGACCGCAATCCCTAATCCTATCACACACACTAGAAATAGCCGTGGATTGCTCCTAACGCTCCCTATGCAACTCGTCACAGCCTCAGAACTAGCTAGCCCTAAAGATAGAAAAATAAAGCCTACCTTGCCTCAGAGAAATTCCCCAAAGGAAAAGGCAGCCCCCCACATATAATGACTGTGAGTTAAGATGAAAATCACAAACACAGAGATGAAATAGATTTTAGCAAAGAGAGGCCCGACTTACTGAACAGACAGAGGATAGGAAAGGTAACTTTGCGGTCAGCACAAAAACTACAAAAAACCACGCAGAGTGCGCCAAAAGACCCTCCGCACCGACTCACGGTGCGGAGGCGCCACTCTGCATCCCAGAGCTTCCAGCAAGCAAGACAAAAATACAAAATAGCAAGCTGGACAGAAAAATAGCAAACAAGTGAAAAACAAGCAGGAACTTAGCTTCTGCTGGAGAAGACAGGTCACCAGAACGATCCAGGAGCGAACTAGACCAATACTAGAACATTGACAGGTGGCATGGAGCAATGATCTAAGTGGAGTTAAATAGAGCAGCCAGCTAACGAATTAACCTCGTCACCTGTGGAAGGAAACTCAGAAGCCGCAGCCCCACTCACAGCCACCAGAGGAAGCCCATGGACAGAACCAGCCGAAGTACCATTCATGACCAAAGGAGGGAGCTTGACAACAGAATTCACAACAGTCACTGCCCCTTATAGTGCTGCACAAGTGTTATGGCCCCATAAGATGCTCCATACAAACACTTGCCCCATATAGTGCTGCCCAAGCGTTATGGCCCCATAAGATGCTCCATACAGACACTTGCCCCATATGCTTTTGCTGCGATAAAAAAAAATAATCACATACTCACCTCTCTTCGCTCAGGACCCCCGGCACTTTCAATAGTTACCTGCTCCTCGTGCGGCTCCGTCTTCTGCACGGACGTTCAGCAGAGGGCACGCACTGACTACGTCACCGCGCCCTCTGACCTGAGAGTCACAGCCAGAGGACGCTGAAGACGGAGCCGCACCGGAACGAGGAGCGGTAAATATTGTGCAGCGCTGCGCTCCCCTCCCCGTATACTCACCTACTGCTGGCGCGGTCCCTGCTTCTTCCAGTGCTGCAGATTCTTCTTGTATTGAGCGGTCACAGTTACCGCTCATTACAGTAATGAATATGCGGCTCCACCTCTATGGGACGTGAAGCTGCATATTCATTACTGTAATGAGCGGTACCATGTGACCGCTCAGTACAAGAAGAATCTGCAGCGCTGGAAGAAGTAGGGACCTGCAGGGACCGCGCCGGGAGCAGGTAAGTATAACTAGATAGCCCCCGCCCCCCCTCCCCTGCCGACCCCCGGGTATATGACTCGAGTATAAGCCGAGAGGGGGACTTTCAGCCCCAAAAAATGGGCTGAAAATCTCGGCTTATACTAGAGTATATACGGTAATTTGCGGTGTGTCTCCTGGATCACAATCTGGGCACTGGGTGCTGGGTAATAAAATGGCAAATGTGTAAATTTTCAATCTCCAACATCCACTGCATGTTAGTTTCCGGAAAATGGCTGTGGAGTCAAAATATTCATTCCTCCTACACACGTGGTCTAAATTGTTGGTACCCCTCGTTTAATGACAAAAAAAACCACAATGGTCACAGAAATAACTTGAATCTGACAGAAATAATAATAAATCAAAGATCTATGAGAATGAACACATGAAAGTCAGACATTGCTTTTCAATGAAATGAAATGATGGTACCCTTAACTTAACCGCTTCGTGACCGCCAACAGTAGATAAACATCGGCGCTAGCTATAACGATGGGATTCCAGCGCACAACACTTACTGTGACCCCCGACCTCATCGAGACCTGATTGGTTCAAGTCCTGATGACGTCAGCGTCACACCAGTCAATAAGACAAATCACTAGGAAAGTTTGTTGTAGCAATGAACTTTCCCGGGCGATCTGCCTCATAAAAACGCTGTTTCTCCTCAGATGTCAGTGAGAGATTAGAGGAGAAACAGTGTTACAAGAGCTGCTGGCAACAGCTGTGTCAGTCAGCCATCTTGTTATAAAGAGAAAAAAACAGATAAGGCAGGTTAGGGTTAGTGCTATAGTTAGGGTTACTGTTATGCTAAAGTTACTGTTAGGCTAAAGTTAGGGTTACTGTTAGGGTATGTGCACACATTGCAGATTTGCCTGCAGATTTTTCTGCACTGAATCTGCATCTCTTGGCAGAAAATGTAGGTGCGTTTTTGATGCGTTTTTTGCGCGTTTTTGATGTATTTTTGAAAGCTAAAAAAAGATGTATTATTGAACAAAAAAAAAAAGATTTCTGATGTCATTTCTTGGCCAACCTCCTCTTTTACATTTGTCCAACCCACACTCCATTACACACACAGATAGATAGATAGATCTATAGATAGATATATGAATAGATCTATCTATGGATAGATGTAAATAGATATATGAATAGATATATATCTCATTCCTTCTATCTAGCCCACATCTATCTAGCCATCTATCTAATTCCTTCTATCTATCCCATATCTAGCTATCTATAGATAGACAGAAGGAATGAATAGATATATAGATAGATCTACATATAGCTAGAGCTACAGATACATAGATCTATCTATTCATACATCTATCTACCTATAGATGTATAGATAGAGATATATGTATGGATAGATACAGTATATGAATAGATGTAGATAGATATATAGATAGATATATCTATGTAAGATATATCTATCTATAAATATATCTATAGATATATCCATAGTTATATCTATAGATATATCTATAGATATATCCATAGATATATAATAGCAAGTCCGATGTTTCTCAATCAACATGTTTAATTTAAAAAAAAAATTCAAATGGGAAAAAAAGGTGGGGGCCAATATTTGTAGCCTGGGAAGGGGGCAATATCTCTGGCCCCTTCCCAGGCTATGAATATCAGCCCACTGCTGTCTGCGTAGCCTTTAATGGCTATTAAAATAGGGAGACCCCATGTCATTTTTTGGGGGGGTACCCCTATTTTAATAGCCAGTAAAGGGTACGCAGACAGCTGCGGGCTGATATTCATAGCCTGGGAAGGGGCGATTGATATTTGCCAGCCCCCCTTGGCTACAAATACCAGCCCTCAGCCGCCCCAGAAATGGCACATCTGTAAGATGTGCCAATTCCAGCACTTAGCCCCTCTCTTCCCACTACCATGTAGCCATGGGCTATGGGGTAATAAGGGGTTAATGTCACCTTTGTATTGTAAGGTGACATTAAGCCCGGTTAGTAATGGAGAGGCGTCAATAAGACGCCTCTCCATTACTAATCCTACAGTACTGAAAGAGTTAAAAAGACACAGAAAAAAGTATTTTAATATTCTTAATTTCACCATACTTACAAATATGCCTAATTCCTGAGACGCCCTCGATTGCCTGCAAAAAATTAAAAATAATAAACCAACCGTATACTCTTTCCGCTGTAGTCCAATTAATAACGAGTGTCCCACGACGATCTCCCCTATAGAAGTGACATCGGATGATGACACTGTTCTATTTGGGACAGTGACATCTGGTGATGTCACTGCTCTATAGGGCCTCCAGTGACAAACTGACAGGAGACAATGGCTCCTGCGTGCATCACTGAAGAGGTTACCTTAGGACGAAGTCTCACTTTATGGCAAAGCTGCGTGGGACTTTTACCACACAGCAGTGCAACAAGTAAGAGTAGGAACTATTTCTCACAGCGGCGGAGGGATAGCTTCCGCCATTGTATCGCCGGAGCCCCTGGAGAGTGGTCGCATCAGCTGATGTTGCAGCTCTCCACGGGAGATCGTCGTGGGACACTCGTATTAATTGGATATCTGCGGATCAGGGAGTATATTGTTGGTTTATTATTTTAATATTTTTTTTATAGGTGAGCAAGGGCTTCGGGATTAAGGTGATTGGTGAGTATGTACTCTATGTTGTATGGACTGTATGTTGTATGGACTGTATGTTGTATGGACTATGTTGTTTGTACTGTTATATGTTGTATGGACTATGTTGTATGTACTGTTATATGTTGTATGTACTGTATGTTATGTTGTATGTTCTGTATGTTATATGTACCGTATGTTGTATGTTATATGTACTGTTGTATGTTGCATGTGCTGTATGTTGCATGTACTGTACATACGGAGAAAAAAGAGCAATCAGGTATCACTTAAAACTCAGCAAGATTTATTAATACCATTAAAAGACAACATAAAGTAATACAAAAAATAGCAAGAGGAAGCACCATAAAGGAAACACAGGGCTCCACACTAGATGCCTAGCCGAAAAATGCAAAGCAGGCTCCATATATAGCATAAGGTGCAAGTGCAATGTCCATGCTGCATATAGGCAGCATCCCCATACGCCCCAAGAGTAATCACAGTAGTGGTATATCAAAAAAAGCCATTGGGGTGGAATGCTTACCAAGGGCCAGAGTGTGGAGGTCCTGGACCGTGTGTGCGTGCCCCGATGCGCGTTTCGCGGGTAGAAAGCCCCGCTTTATCCCATTGTTTATCCCCTTGTTTCCTTTATGGTGCTTCCTCTTGCTATTTTTTGTATTACTTTATGTTGTCTTTTAATGGTATTAATAAATCTTGCTGAGTTTTAAGTGATACCTGATTGCTCTTTTTTCTCCGTATGTACAATATGTTATTCTGAGCGGGGTGTTGTTCTGTGATAGCCTGGCTAAATTTAGCCGTATAGGTGTGGCATGGTTATAATGTCACTGAGGTTGTGGTATTTACTATGTTGCATGTACTGTATGTTGCGTGTACTGTATGTTGCATGTACTGTATGTACTGTATGTTGTATGTACTGTATGTTGTATGTACTGTATGTTGTATGTACTGTATGTTGTATGTACTGTATGTATGTTGTATGTACTGTATGTTGTTTGCTATATGTTGTATGTACTGTTGTATGTACTGTTGTATGTTCTGTTGTATGTTGTATATACTGTTTTATTGTTGTATGTTCTGTTGTATGTTGTATGTACTGCATGTTGCATGTACTGCATGATGCATGTACTGCATGATGCATGTACTGCATGATCCATGTACTGCATGTTGCATGTACTGTATGTTGTATGTACTGTTGTATGTGCTGTATGTTATATGTTGTATGTACTGTATGTCTATGTATGTGTGTATGTGTTTTGTTTTTTACATTCAACACATTAGCCGGATGATGGGACTACTACTGTCCCATCATTGGCTAATGTGTCAATAACTGTCACTGTAGCAGGCAAAGCCCGATGGGACTTGTAGTCCCATAGGACAATGCCTGCACACACACATAACCCCCCAAAGACCCACCCCCGCAGACCCCTGGATAGCGCTGCACACAACTGCTGGACAGCCCCCAGATACATTGGCAGACCCATGGACAGCCAGCAGACCCCGCCTGCACACACATACACGCACACAGTCACCGCTTACACACTCACTCCTACCCATCTTCAGCGTTTCACCCGCAACTAAATCGCAGATCTTTTTACATATGCTGTTTTGCTGTGGATGTGCCTGACTCAATGCAAGTCAATGGGTGCAGAAACGCTGCAGATCCGCCAAAAGAATTGACATGCTGCAGAAAAAACAATGCTGCGTTCCGCCACGATAATTTCTGCAGCATGTGCACAGCGGATTCGCTTTTCAATAGGTTAACATGCTACTGTTAAATGCATGGAAAACTGCTGCAGATTCGCGGGAAAATCTGCAACGTGTGCACATAGCCTTAGGCTAAAGTTAGAGTTAAGCCGGGGTCAGACTTGCGAGAAACACGGTCGAGTCTCGCAAGTTAATACCCGGCACTGCCGCCCGCACTTGGATCGGTGTGTGCAGCCGCATAGCAATACATGGAGCCGCACGTTCCACTCCTGAGTATCGGCAGCAGTGTCGAGTATTAACTTGCGAGAATCGGCCATGTTTCTCGCAAGTCTGACCCCGACCTTACTGTTAGGGTTACTTTTAGGCTAAACTTAGGGTTACTGTTAGGCTAACGTTAGGGTTAGAGTTTATTCTAAAGTTAGGGTTAGGCTAAAGAATTAGGCTTTTCTCAATTGTCTCCCCAATAATTTGGTCACGTCAGTCACGTCAAAGTTTTCTATTTCCGGAAAAAATACATAAAAATGAATAAAATGTCCCGTCAGTATTATAGTATAGAGGAGGCTTATGCACTTTTATGTTCTGACAGTGAAGAAAGTGCAATGTCAGACGGCGATGTGGATTTCGAGGGCTTTAGTAGCAGCGACAGTGAAAGCTCAGAAATGAGCAGTGATTCTGGTCCATCCTTACACACAAGGACCAGTAGAACAAGAAGGACAAATAGCGCTTCTGGAGAAATGTCTCCAACTCAGGGAACAATGCCCAGTACTAGCGCTGTCCTTAGTGCTCGTGAATTGGCGCACACCAATGTCCAAGGGGTTTTGCCTCTTGATGTAGCATTTCCCAGATGGGAGGCTTCGGATTCGGCTACTCCAGTCATCCCTAATTTTAATGCCATTCCTTGTGTAAATGTGGAGGTGGAAAATTTTGGACCAACAAACAAATTTATATGCATCTCAATTTATCAGCTAGAATCCATGATCCCATTATTCTAGGTCAAATTTATGGACACCAACTAATGTCCTAGAAATGAAAACATATTTAGGACTTACATTCGCTATGGGGCTTGTTAAAAAAAAAAACAAGCATTCGGTCCTATTGGTCCAACCGCCCTGTCCAAGCCACCCCAATGTTTTCTGCCGTTCTTCCTAGGACCCGTTATGAAATGCTCATGAGATTTTGGCATTTTAACGACAACAGTCGATGCCTGCTCAGAAATGCTCCAGAACATGACAGACTATTGAAAATCAGACCCATCATCAAAGACTTGACAGAAAAGTTAAAGCTTTAGACCCCAACAGAAAACATTTCCATTAATGAGTCCCTTGTAAAATTCAAAGGACGACTGCACCTCAAGCAATTTATTCCTTCTAAGAGGGCAAGGTTCAGAATAAAGCTCTATAAAATGTGCCAGAGTTCAACAGGATACACATCAGCTTTTTGCATTTATGAGGGGAAAGATAGCCAACTAAACCCACCAGGATGCCCTACTTATCTGGGGACATCTGGAAAACCGTTTGGTAGCTGATAACTCCATTATTACAAAAAGGCTACAATCTGTATGTTGACAACTACTACACCAGCATACCCCTATTTAACCCCTTTCTGGCATGAGAGGTACTATCCCATCGCAGTAACCTGGGCCCCTATAACCACCAACGGGATACTACGTCATCACCGATCAGCGGCCGGGTGTCAGCTGATTATCACAGCTGACATCCGGCACTAGATGACCGTTCCTGGCACATTAACCCCTAGTTCGCAGCGTTCCGGTGGCATAGGGAAGCAAAGTAAAAAGGCAAAGTAAAAAAAAAATCCTAAAAAAATAAAAATAATAATATATATATATATTTATATTATACATATATATATATATATATATATATATATATATATATATATATATATATATATATATATATATATTCCAATAAATACATTTATTTATGTAAATAAAATAAACAGAGGTACACATACTTAGGCCGGTTTCACACGTCAGTGGCTCCGGTACGTGAGGTGACAGTTTCCTCACGTACCGGAGCCATTGACACACGTAGACACATAAAAATCAATGCATCTGTTCAGAGGTCATTGATTTTTTGCGGACCGTGTCTGGGTGTGCCAAACACGGAGACATGTCAGTGTTCGTGGGAGCGCACGGATTACACGGACCCATTAAAGTCAATGGGTCCGTGTAAAACACGTACCGCACATGGACATTGTCCATGTGCAGTCCGTGTGCCGTGCAGGAGACAGCGCTACATTAAGCGCTGTCCCCCCACTGGTGCTGAAGCCGCCATTCATATGTTCCCTGCAGCAGCGTTTGCTGCAGGGAAGATATGAATAATAGTGTTTAAAATAAAGATCTGCCCCCCGCCCTCCCACCCCATGTGCGCCCCCCGCTGTTCTGAAAATACTCACCTGGCTCCCTCGCTGGTTGTCGCTGCTTCCTCTCCTGGCCGCAGCTTCTCCTGTATGCGGTCACGTGGGGCTGCCGATTACAGTAATGAATATGCGGCTCCATCTCCCTAACATAAGGTGGAAGGCTGAATGCAGTACATCATTCAATAATATCAAATGCACGGTAGTGGCTCCATAATCTCATATTTGTCCGGTACACCTCTAGCTGCCTAAGCATGCCCGTAATGCATAAAATACCAGTGTACAACATCCAGACTTTATAATAATATCTACCTGCAGTCAGCACAGTGTTCCACCTCACCCCAACGCGCGTTTCGCAACAAGCTTCTTCTGGGGGCGTGTCTGGGGTGGGTAAATGCGGAGTTTTTATCATGACTAAACGCCAATGAGAAGAGTGAACGGAACCATGTGACCGGGAGTGATGCAGAGTGATTACCTGACCTGTTCGGAGCATGCACCGCTGCCCGCTTCCTGGAATGAAGATCACTTCCGGACCTGCGCTCACTGGAACGCATGCTGGTACGCAAGCGGTCCAGGTCAGAGCGCATCCAGAACTAAGCAGGGCGGGAGGCGGGCGCATGCGCACAGCCATGGAAATAGGAAACTTCACAACCTAAACGATCGGAAGCTCCAATATTTTCTGTCAGATGAGTTTCAAGAAGAAATATTACACATTTAAAGAGAACTGTGTATAATAGTGCAGAGCGGAGATGTCTTAAAGGGAACCTGTCAGCAGGATTGTGCTCAGTGACTACAGACAGTGTCAGGTTGGTGCTGTTATACGGATTACACTGATACCTGGTGATGAAATCCGTCTTGTGGTTGTTGTTTAATCTGTATTTGTAGTTTTCAGTTAATGAGATTCTCGTGCTCTGGGGCGGGGCTGTGGGCGGGGCTTTATGTGGTGCTCTGATTACATATTCATCTGTATTGGCTTATGACAGCTCGCTGATCCCTCACTACAGGGGCCGACAGCCCCTCTGCCTTTGAATAGGAGACCCTGTGGCATGACGTGGGGTCCCGATCGCTACCATGGAGAGTCAATGTCGTCATGATGACATCCAAGTCTCCAGACCTAAGAGGCTTCCTGTCATGCGCAGTGATGATCAGGAAGTCTCTCAGATCTGAGTATAGAAGCGATCAGCCTGCACAAAATGATTGTCCTATAGTGGAACACAGTGTAAAACTAAGAATGAATTAAAAAATACCAAGAGCCCGTATATTACTACTCACCTGGGTAGCCATATGTGGGAATCTCCTCTTTACACCACTCATCCCCCCTCACATATGTCTCTGTAGTATTAATATGGGTCAGATCTTCACCCTGAAACAAATATTGTAAAAGTCACCGACAGATGGAGAAGTCACATCTATGATCAGCTCTAATCCTGCCATCTCCACCGTTCTCATTACACAAGTATAAAACATATAATACTGGTGGATAAAACAAGACTGAGCACAAGACCTTCACCGGCGTCTACACATCATAGGGGAGATCTCCTGACACCTTCTCTCCATCTACCTGATGGTCCTGAGGAGCATTGGGATCTTCTTGGTTACAGTCCTGTGGAAGAAGAGGACGGGGACATCTCTCTGGTGTTGTCCTCTTACTGGATAGATCTGGAGGAAACACATACAGGGAGTGAATTCATTCTTTACATACAGATAATTATAGGCCGTGTGTATTTAGTCCTGTCTATTACCTGGAGATGTGAGGGGCTGGGGAACCTCCATTATGACGTTCTTGTACAGATCTCTGTGTCCTTCTAAATACTCCCACTCCTCCATGGAGAAATAGACAGCGACATCCTGACACCTTATAGGAACCTGACACATACAATGATACCGTCATCCCCCGATCCCTTCATAGCGTTACTGTATAATGTCCCAGCATTCCCAGCAGTGTCACCTCTCCAGTCAGCAGCTCAATCATCTTGTAGGTGAGTTCTAGGATCTTCTGGTCATTGATGTCCTCATGTATCAGGGGGTGAGGTGGAGGCCCCGTGATTGGGCTCAGGGGTCTTCCCCATCCCTCAGACACAGGGTTCTGACAGCGATCACTAGAGGTCTTCTTCACCACTGTGTAATCCTGGTAATGGAGAGACACATTAATAAATCTCACTACAGACATTTCCAGAGTCCTCACCTCTCCAGTTCTGTCCATCTGTTATTCCCATAGATAAGAATGATGTAATGTGACATCATCAGAATCTCTCACCTCTCCAGTAAGCCGGAAGAGGATCTCTACGGTGAGGTGTAATATCCTCTCCGCCATCTTGTCTCTGTCCATATCCATCTTTGATGGGTAAATCAGGAAAATGTTCTTTTGTAGAAGATCTTCACTGAGAGGATCCGATATTGTGGAGACCTGAATGAGAAGATGAGCCGATGTAACATCATAAGAATCCTGTGTAATAATACAATTACTGGAGATAATAAGGGAAATATATGAGGAGATTTATTATTTTGCAGTATTTAGTTTCCTTCTTTACATCTACTAATAAATCCTATATATTTAGGCCACAGACAACAAGCAGTTTCTTCCTCGGAGTCGGCAGCTGAATACGTTTCTCATAGACTCATCTTCCATAACGCTAATTCTCGTCTCATTTACCGACACTGGAATCGGCATTAGCAATACTGCAGGAGATATTCATTACACGCGACATGAGAAATAACTACTTCATGATGAGGACGACATCTTCATCTTCTACTACGGCTCTAGAGACATATATGGCCAGAGTCGGTCACTGACTCTGCAGCACCCGAGGTGACCGGTTGCTGCAGTGATGTTACTTTTCCTTCAGGGAAGGTGATGTCATACTCAGAGGCAAAGGAGTTCTCTTCACCAGGTAAGACACTTAAATGCAACATAATCCAAATCCAGGCCAGTAGGGGGAGATCGCCTCAGCTATATGTTTCCTGACCTGGAGGAGGAGTGAGGCAGTTAGTCACAGGACAGTGAATGAGAAACACTGTAGTGGAAGGACGTCTGGAGCATACATGAGAGGCCTGGCAGCCAGGAGGGAGCTGCAGCCGATGGGAAGGAGTAACCTGTTGGGTTGCATGTGGAGCAGCCGAAAGGGAAGGAGCACAGAAGAGAAACAGAGCTCAGCAGGGGAACAGCGGAAGGACACCCTCAGAGCCAGCACAGCAGCCGGCAACCGGGAGCCCGAGGCTTTCGTGGACTCTATGACACTGAGCAGAACCGGAGGGTAGGACACTACACTTTACCTGCAAGAAGCACACCTGCGACGCAGCAGCACCTGAGGAGCCCGGGGCATCTAAGAGTCCCTGTAAAAAGGCTCAAGCTGCCTGTTGTGCAGGTACCGGTCCCAGGACAAGAGGAAACTGGAGGACCTTGCAGGAAGCTTAAAGCAGCAGGGACCTCACCTAGAAAGGCACTAGTAGGAAAGGCTAAAGGTACCGTCACACATAGCGACGCTGCAGCGATACCGACAACGATCCGGATCGCTGCAGCGTCGCTGTTTGGTCGCTGGAGAGCTGTCACACAGACCGCTCTCCAGCGACCAACGATCCCGAGGTCCCCGGTAACTAGGGTAAACATCGGGTAACTAAGCGCAGGGCCGCGCTTAGTAACCCGATGTTTACCCTGGTTACCATCCTAAAAGTAAAAAAACAAACGCTACATACTTACCTACAGCCGTCTGTCCTCGGCGCTCTCCTTCTCTGGTCTGGCTGTGAGCGCCGGGCAGCCAGAAAGCAGAGCGGTGACGTCACCGCTCTGCTTTCCGGCTGACCGACGCTCACAGCCAGAGCAGGAGGAGAGCAGAGCACAGCGCTGGAGGACAGACGGCTGTAGGTAAGTATGTAGTGTTTGTTTTTTTACTTTTAGGATGGTAACCAGGGTAAACATCGGGTTACTAAGCGCGGCCCTGCGCTTAGTTACCCGATGTTTACCCTGGTTACCAGCAAAGACATCGCTGAATCGGTGTCACACACGCCGATTCAGCGATGTCTACGGGGAGTCCAGCGACGAAATAAAGTTCTGGACTTTCTTCCCCGACCAGCGACAGCACAGCAGGGGCCTGATCGCTGCTGCCTGTCACACTGGACGATATCGCTAGCGAGGACGCTGCAACGTCACGGATCGCTAGCGATATCGTCTAGTGTGACAGTACCTTAATGGACCTCTACTGGGACAAGAGAACTCTGACTTGCCTCTGAGAAAAATGCTCGTGTTACGGATCATGAATCTGAATGTACCATATTCGTGCAGAATTTATGTTTGGTGATCGTTTTCCGAACATATTCGCTCATCTCTAATTATGACTAAGACAACGTGCTACACAAAATAATAACTCCACTCAGTATGGAGGCATTTACAGTCCACCACAACCCCAGTATAATGGCCCCTACCAGCCACACATTCAGTATGAGAGTCCCAACAGCTCTTCTCTTAATATGATGCCCCCACAATTCCTGATATTTGAAAAAAAAAAACACACACACTACTCAGCCAACCCGGTTCCTGAGGAGCGCTGCTCTGGTCTGTGCGGTGTGAGTACTGAGGCTCCGCACTACAGGTGTGATGTAGTGACGTCATTGTGCCTGCAGTGCATGGAGTCTCAGACTCAGAAGTGAAGGCTGAATGGTGGATCAGGAGATTTCCACTCCCTGATTCACTAATCTATTCAGCGGTATCACCGTCATGGGAATGTGGATATCGCTGACATTGTGATGATGGGAAGGAGAGGGTGACCAATACCACACCCCACCGAGCCCTGTCACTTCATAGGCATCATAGCAACCGAGTGGGCTACCTTTATGGATGATACACTCCTGTCTATCCAACTATCGTATGGTAAATATTTCATAGATCCTGGGTCCATTAGTATTTGCACCAAGAATGAGGCTAAGTGAGTATTTATTAATTGTTGGTGCTCGGAGGTAGTCAGTGAGGTGGATGATACCATATTGTGCATGTAGGGGGCAGTACTGTGGGAACATTAGAAAGTGGGGGGATGGCAGTACTGTGGGGGCATTATACAGTGTCTGAGGGGGATGCCAGTCCTGTGGAAACATTATCCTGTGTCTATGGGAAGCCACTAATGTGGGAACAAAATACTGTGTGTGGTGGGATGATGGTACTGTGTGAACTTTATACTGTGTGTGGGGGTATGGCGGTATTATGAGAACATTATACTGTGTGTGGTGGGATGGCGGTACTGTAGGAACATTATGCTGTGTGGGGGTATGGCGGTACTATGAGAACATTATACTGTGTGTGGGGGGTATGGCGGTACTATGATTAGATTATACTGTGTGTGGGGGTATGGCGGTACTGTAGGAACATTATACTGTGTGTGGGGGTATGGCGGTACTGTGAGAACATTATACTGTGTGGGGTATGGCGGTACTGTAGGAACATTATGCTGTGTGTGGGGTATGGCGGTACTGTAGGAACATTATGCTGTGTGTGGGGGTATGGCGGTACTATGAGAACATTATACTGTGTGTGGGGGGGTATGGCGGTACTATGAGAACATTATACTGTGTATGGGGGTATGGCGGTACTATGAGAACATTATACTGTGTGTGGGGGTATGGTGGTACTGTGAGAACATTATACTGTGTGTGGGGGTATGGCGGTAGTGTGAAAATACCTTTTTTACGAGAGATGCCAGTACTGTGGGAACATTATACTGTGTGAGCGCCATCATATATATCACATAAGGGGTGTAAAAAGAAGAGTCATGAAAAAAAGACTCCTCAGGGCTGTGCTGCATTTGTACAAAAAGACTGCTATCTGCCGTCCAGACGGGACCATGTGACATCAATGGGAAGAGGGAGGGTTTCCGGAGGGAAGAGTCTAGAGGGTGCACCTGGTCAGGAGACCTTGATGACGCAGTTACTGATATTATAAAGGCCGGAGCCCCAAAGGCAGAACAGATTTGGCGCCAACAAAGGAAAGGGGTGCGGGGAAGAATCTGAGGTACCAGCTCATGGTAAAGTGCCCGAGGCAGCTGGGTGTGGGGCAGAACCCTGCTTACAGGGCATAATGGGGGCATTACACTGTGTGGGGCCAAGAAAGGGGCCCTGTACTAGGAGAACAATCCGCTCCCTCACTTCCTGTCCTCCATAGTTGGCTCGTATGTATCTATTACAGGAAACAGAACAACGTTATGATTCTTATAAAGAGTCTCCGTGCAGAAGGGGTTAATGTCCCCGCGCTCAGTAATGGGGAATCTCCACATACCTCCACCTGCAGAGCCGCACTCCACATATATGGCTGCTCTGTGCGCACAGGACCTGTGATGAGGTCACAGGGGGAGGAGTCAGGGGTCACGTGATCCGCAGTGAAGACGCTACATGGAGACTTCTTCTCAGTCAGTGACATTTCCGCCATTATTCGCCCTCACTACTGGCACAATTACCTCGCGCCGCCTTTTCTACACAATGTTCTGTGTGGAATGTAACGTGTGATTTCTCTGGAGACAAATAGACCCCACACATGAGGGAATTATTACCGGTTACCGGACGTCTAGTATATGGCGGCATATGATTGTGCTATCGCCTCCACACCGGGAGCTAAAATGCCGAAATCTCGCTTATTTACCCCCTTCCAGTGTCCGGCTAAGGGCTTGTTTCCACTAGCGAGATATACGTCCGAGTCTCGCATGTGGAAACGAAGCTCTGGTGCCGGCACTTCAGAGCGGAGCGTGCGGCCGCATAGGAACACATGGAGCCGCACGCTCCGCTCTGAAGTGCTGGCACCAGAGCTTCGTTTCCACATGCGAGACTCGGACGTATATCTCGCTAGTGGAAACAACCCCTAAGGGTCATATACGGCCATGCTCCTCTCCAGTCGCTGTGGGGTTTTGTTAATAGGATGGAGGGCGGCGTCCATGCTTGGACTTCAGAGAGAGTAATAAAATCACAGCTCACCTTCCCGATACCTGACCTGTTTAGCCAATTACCTGGAGATAAATGGTTTTACAGACTTACCGTGAGAGGGGCATATAACCTTATACGTATCGCCATGGTGACGGATGGAAGACCGCACACAATACACCTGAGGGGCAGATTGAACATTTGATGCTGCCATTCGGGGTAACCAATGCTTCGTCAGTCTTTGAAAATGTCATTAATTATATTTTTCTCACTGAGCACTAAGGACTAATTCCGGAGTATATAGATTGCAGTGCTAGGTAGGCAGGGGAGTGTATGTGGCTCTATACATATCAGTGCAAGACCTGCAGGCGCTGTATGTGGGTATATAGATATCACTGCATACATCAAGAGGGTCCATTCCATTACTGTCTGCTGCTGCCTATTACATATATACGTACCCTCAGGTATCAGTGGCTAGGAATTATTTTATTTGCCTTTTAGGCTACGTTCACATTGGCGTTCCGCCAATGTGCGTCGCTGTTGCAGCGGCGACGCGCCCCTATGTTTAACATAGGGGACGCGTGCGTTTTTTGGGTGGCGTTTTTCGACACTTGCGTCGTTTCCGACGCTAGCGTCGGACGCAAGAAAATGCAACATGTTGCATTTTCTGTGCGTCCGATTTTCGTCAAAAAACGACGCACGCGTCGCAAAACGCGCGCGTTTTTGCGTGCGTTTGCACGCGTTTTTTCGTGCGTCGTGCGTTGCGTCGCCGACGCAGGGCGGCGCAACGCTAGTGTGAACGTAGCCTAAGTCCTGATTATTTTATTCCAGAGCCCTTTTTTTCTCCATTCTCTTGTTGACACTGCAGACTACAGCCAGATCCTTTTCATAGTTCAGCATAAAAATCCGGCTATTTTACACTGGTTTGCGTGTCTTGAGTCTGTTTTGAGTGTCTTAACCAATTTCTTGACACCATTTTGCTGCCCAAAATATATTTAGCAACAGGGCAGAAATTGTAAACTTAGTTTTGTACGGCACACGGATCGGATATCACTGTGCTCATCATTGTGCCATTTCAGGGCTCCATAGAATTTTTTTTTTTGCTCTGCCATTTCCTACTTTTTGACACAATTTTGCTGGCCGAAAAAAAAAAAAAAAACAGGCCTGGTATTTTACAGTGTGGTATCTACGTGACACGCCTCATCTATCTGTGGGCTACAAATTGTGGCATTTGAGGCCTCCATTGAACTGTTTTTGCTGTGTGTTACCCTAGTTATTGACACCAGTTTGCTAAAAAAAAAATGTTACCTACAGGACAGATATTGTAAACTGTGGTTTTCCCGCACACGGATCACATATAAGTTTGCTCCAAATTCATCCATTTGTAGTGAACGTGGAAAATATTGTAGTCCATTTAAAATGGGCAAGGCGCATGGCAAGGGATGGGGAAGTGGACGTGATGGTGCATTCAGAGGTCGTGGGCAAGATGAAAGTGGGTCACAACAAACACCCACATCTGCTGGCTCGACCTTCCTGTCCCAATTACTGGGGGACTACAGCAGGACAGCAGTATTGAAGCCAGAGCAGTGTGAAAAGGTTGTTGGTTGGATGGTGGATAATAGAAAATAGCAAAAAAATGGGAACATGAAACATCACATTTAATAACACTATTAAAATGACTGACACAACAACAAAAATCAAACCTATATTTAGCAAAATCTAACCAGATAGGAAGCTGATTATAAGTCTAGAGACCACTAGTTAATATACAAAAAAGGTTGCACTCTATCGTGCCAAAGCATGTCGAATATGACACACATGAAATATGAATAGCAAAATGGCTTTTTGAACATTAGGAAAAATATTTGTGAGACGCTTTGCACAGAATTTGGCCAAATAGTGTGAGCCCATCAACCATCTTCAAGGTTGTCTCATTAATCTGATGGGTCCCTGACCTCCCTGTCCAAATGTGAAATGTGCCAGTCTTTTTTTCTGTCATTTCTATGTTAGCTTACTGACTGAGCACTCCTCCCGTCACCATGTGGTTTTTAATTACATCTATTCACACTTGGTTCCGGCCAACCCGGCCTAGGCTTCACTGACAGAGGTGTCCACATTCACCCAGGCATACAGACATTGGCCTTCGGTAAGTGTTCACATTTGGACAGGGAGGTCAGGGACCCATCAGATTAATGAGACCACCTTGAAGATGGTTGATGGGCTCACACTATTTGGCCAAATTCTGTGCAAAGCGTCTCTCAAATATTTTTCCTAATGTTCAAAAAGCCATTTTGCTATTCATATTTCATGTGTTTCATATTCGACATGCTTTGGCACGATAGAGTGCAACCTTTTTTATATATTGTATATGGAGGTAGCTGCTCCTGGTATGCACCTATTCACACTAGTTTGGATGTGCCAGTCGTTTTTCTGTCATCACTAGTTAATATAGGCAAACTTCCCTGCTCCCTTAACTTGAAACAGTCACTAAACTAACAGATATTAGGTACATATATCCAAAAGAATAATACCACCACTGCCAGTAATATTGGTCAACATTACTGAAGCGCCGCACAACCTTCCCTACCCTCTCCTTGTGTTTCATCACCCATCCCTGCAGACTGTGAGCCCTCGCGGGCAGGGTCCTCCCTCCTTATGTACCCGTGTGCCTTGTTATTTGCTCATGTTTAATTTATTCGTCTATATTTGCCCCATATTCACATGTAAAGCGCCATGGAATAAACGATGGGGTGCCTCATGGAGAATGGACCCTCCTATTACAGTTGAACAGGAATCCGTAAGTTTGATACAGGATTTCTCAAACCATTCCTATATAAGACCACCTCCGTACACGTTTCATCCCGGGGGGACTCATCAGGGGACAGGGCAGACAAGTGGTAGTCTAAATGATGGAGCGCTCCGCCATGACTGGCCTCTATATGGAGCCTCTCACAAGAAGGATTCCACATGGACAGAGATATCTAGGCACAAAGAGATCAAGGACATCAAAAGAAGGTCAGGAAACCTAAATTAGAGCAAGTCGGGCACCAGTACCAACAGGATTGATTCACACCGCCACTATGAATGAGAATGGAAAATGAAGGAGTAAAAAAGCCTACGTCAGAGGTGTCAAACTGCATTCCTCGAGGGCCGCAAACAGGTCATTTTTCAGGATTTCCTTGTATTGCACAAGTGATAATTTAATCACCTGCACAGAATGAATCACCTGCACAGAATGAATCACCTGCACAGAATGAATCACCTGCACAGAATGATTCCAGCACCTTGTGCAATACAAGGAGATCCTGAAAATATGACCTGTTTGTGGCCCTCGAGGAATGCAGTTTGACACCTCTGGCCTACGTAATACCCTACCACCTTCCCCAATACTAAATACACCCTACCTGACAGCGCAGTGGCGCCCCCACTCGGCGGCGGCTCACCCTCACTGGAGGACCTGTCCATGTGGTAATATGTGATCCCAGCCCAAACCCCTTTACTATACTGAATGATTGTATTATTCAGTAATTTCTCATTTTTTTACTCGTTTCCCTAATGTTTGGCAGAATGTGATTATTTATGACACAATTTCTAAATGCCCCTCAATTACGTCCAGTGTTATTTAATAATTATGGTAACATACGACACCATCTAATACAATGCTTATAGGTGATCCATGTGCGGGAAAACCACAGTTTACAATATCTGCCCTGTAGGTAACAATTTTTTTTAGCAAACTGGTGTCAATAACTAGTGTAACACACAGCAAAAACAGTTCAATGGAGGCCTCAAATGCCACAATTTGTAGCCACAGATATATGAGGCGTGTCACCGAGATACCACACTGTAAAATATGTGGCCTGTATTTTATTTATTGGCCAGCAAAACTGTGTCAATAAGTTGCAATGGCACAACAACAAAAAATTCTATGGAGTCCTGAAATGGCACAATAATGAGCGCAGAGATATGTAATCCGTGTGCCGTACAAAACTCAGTTTACAATATCTGCTCTGTTCCTAAATATTTTTTCTGGGAATCAAAATGGTGTCAAGAAATTGTATAAGACACTGCAAAAAAAATTATACAGTACGACAAAAAATGGCAGAGTTTTCTCCAGACTCAGATGTGATCGCTGGGACGGGCAAACCCGTGTAAAATACCCGGATTTTTACACTGATTATTGGAAAGGATCTGGCTGTAGTCTGCAGCGTCAACAAGCAAATGGAGAAAAAAGGGGCTCTGGAATAAAATAATCAGGATTAAGATGCAAAAAAAGTTATTCCTGCCACTGACACCTGGGGCTATGTATATATGTAATAGGCAGCAGCAGACAGTAATGGAATGGACCCTCTTGATGTATGCAGTGATATCTATATACCCACATACAACGCCTGCAGGCCTTGTACTGATATGTATAGAGCCACATACACTCCCCTGCCTACCCAGCACTTCAATCTATATACTCCGGAATTAGTCCCTAGAAGGACTATTGGTTTAGCTGGATTTGTGGATTCTGTGATGGTAGACCCTCACTAACTGAAAACCCCCCACATCTGACCCTATCTCGGCAGAAGCTCTCCCTATAACTGTCTGAATCCGGAGCTGAATGTGACGAGCAGGGCGGTGCCAGGTCTCTTATAGACCTGATGATGCTGTGCGGCCAGCCAATCACTGTAATGCCACAACCAACATGGCTATGGCATTACAGGGCGTGGCAGACAATCCCTGCATGTTTATTGGTCTCTAAAGAGCGCCAAACATGCAGGGCGGGGACCCGAACTCCTGCCGAGCAAACCCGGAAATGTATTAACCATTGGGTTACGGATTTGTCTTCTGGGTCAATGGATTCTTTTCCAATAATCCTATGTTTTCAGTCCAATGCTGATCCATCCAGTTCACTAGTGGTGCCCAGCTTTACACCACTATACCTGTGACTTCAGAACCTTCCAGAACACCAGGTCACATCTCATATAGGAAACTACTGACACAACTCAATAACACCATTTATAAATGATTTATTTACTGGCCAGAACTTTCTCATTCACATCACATACAGGTTTATTCAATCTTTTAGGTGACCTCACTTCATTCATAAGTACTTTTTAATATAATTAATGTATGTAAATGTTTTTTTTTTTTTTTTTTTCATGAACCATAATTTATCTTTGTTTGTCAGACTTTCTCATGAACTTTGACATATCGTTCTTTGTTTGGCTTTTTCTTTTCATAAAGACTGCATATAAAACGTTCCACACTTGACATGTTCATTCGCTATCAGGTTTTGTCCTGCGTGACTGTGAAAACCTATGTGAATAAACGTTTTAAGGAAATCTCCATATCTGATAGTCTTCATCAGCAGTGCAGGTACAGACACATTATACCCGGATCAGCTGTTCTGCTCGGTCTTTGGCCCCGTGTCCGGCAGCAGCTGATTTATGCATTGAACATGTTGCTGAGGTGCCGCTCTATCAGGTGAGTGTAATACTCCTCTATTCTCATTATATCGTCCTCATATGAACTCGAGCCTGGGAGGTTTCTAGGAAAGTTCCCACGCTCGAGGAACAACCAGCAGAGGGCGCCTCACCGAAAAAATGAAGGTAAATATAGGTCATTGACCTACTTTACCTTCATTCCCCGGGGCTTTGCAGCCAAGAGCACCGTTGCATTAGCAGAGCTCCTGGCTGAAAAATATTTTAACCCCTTCAGATGGATTTACATCGTGGGACCTTACAGATCTTCGGAAGGTATGTATATTGTTGGTTTTTGTTTTTTTTGTTACAGAGCGAGGGTCTTCAGATGGATTGAGCGTAGAATAAATTATTACAACAACCTTTGTTTTTATTTCATTAAAATAATTTTTAATAATGTGTTTGTGTTTTTTTTAACCCTTTACTAGTATTGGATTAATAATGGATAGGTGTCATAATTGACGCCTCTCCATTATTAATTTGGCTTAATGTCACCTTACAATAGCAAGGTGGCATTAACCCTTCATTACCCCATATCCCACCGCTACACGGGAATGGGAAGAGAGTGGCCAAGTGCCAGAATAGGCGCATCTTCCAGATGTGCCTGTTCTGGGGTGGCTGGGGGCAGGTGTTTTTAGCCAGGGGGGGGGGGCAATAACCGTGGATCCTCTCCAGGCTATTAATATCTGCCCTCAGTCACTGGCTTTACTACTCTGGCGGAGAAAATTGTGCGGGAGCCCACACCAATTTTTTCCGCCATTTAACCCTTTAATTTACTAGCTAGAATGGCCAAATTTTGCATATACACACTACTAACATTAGTAGTGTGGAATGTGCAAAAAAAAAGGGTGATATGAGATGGTTTACTGTATGTAATCATGTCTCCTATCATGTCGGGTTTAGGAAGGAGAAAGCAAAAGCCGGTAATTGAATTACCGGCATTCTGCTATATCGCGCTGGATGAAATATTAATATATATACATATATGTGTCTCAATGACATATATATATATATATATATATATATATATATATATATATATGCCTATTCTATGTGTACACATTTATTCTACCTATTCTACTGTAAGCTATCAGTGTGATTTTACTGTACACCGCACTGAATTACCGGCTTTTCTCTCTAACAGCACTGCGTATCCCTCGCAAGTCACACTGCTGGTCCGTGTGTAATCCGTATTTTTGGGGCTTCCATAGACTTTCATTGACGTTTTATTTGCGCAATACGGTGACAAACGCAGCATGCTGCGATTTTCTACGGCCGCAGAAAGCCGAATAATACTGATCAGTTTAATACGGCAGATAGGAGCAGGGGCATAGAGAATAATTGTGCCGTATGTTTTGCGAGTTTTACGGACGTAGTTTCTGTGCTCTTACGTCCGTAAAACTCGCAAGTGTGACGCCGGCCTCAAATAGCTGGATTTTTATGCTGAACTATGAAAAGGATCTGGCTGTAGTCTGCAGTGTCAACAAGCAAATGGAGAAAAAAGGGGCTCTGGAATAAAATAATCAGGATTAAGATGCAAAAAAAAATTATTCCTGGTCACTGACACCTGGGGCTATGTATATATGTAATGGGCAGCAGCAGACAGTAATGGAATGGACCCTCTTGATGTATGCAGTGATATCTATATACCCACATACAGCGCCTGCAGGCCTTGCACTGATATGTATAGAGCCACATACACTGCCCTGCCTACCTAGCACTGCAATCTATATACTCCGGAATTAGTCCTTAGTGCTCTTTTCCATTTGCGAGAAACACGTCCGTGTCTCGCATGTGAAAACCAAGCTCTGGCGCCGGCACTCCAGAGCGGAGCGTGCGGTCGCATAGCAACACATGGAGCTGCGCTCTGCTCCCAAGTGCCGGCGCCAGAAGAGAGTTTTAACCTGCAAGACACGGACGTGTTTTTTGCAAATGGAAAAAAAGCCCTTAGAAGGACTGTTGGTTTAGCTGGATTTGTGGATTCTATGATGGTAGACCCTCACTAACTGAAAACCCCCCACATCTGACCCTATCTCAGCAGAATCTCTCCCTACACTGTCTGAATCCGGAGCTGAATGTGATGAGCAGGACGGGGCTAGGTCTCTTATAGACCTGATGATGCTGTGTGGCCAGCCAATCACTGTAATGCCACAACCAACATGGCTACGGCATTACAGTGCGTGGCAGACAATCCCTGCATGTTTATTGGCTCTCTAAAGAGCGCCAAACATGGAGCGCGGGGACCCGAACTCCCGCCGAGCAAACCCGGAAATGCTCGGTGCTCGCCGAGTACAGCGATGGTCGGGCCAGTAACGTCCATTACCGAGTATGCTCGCTCATCACTAGTGTAGCTCGTTCCCCCTGTTTTTTCGTTGTCTCTGGCATCCAGAGTGCTCCTCCAATGGATGCTCCATTCTGTAGCCTGAGTGATCAGCCGACGCTCTTTGTATCGCATTATTCACCTCATCAACTCCTCCCTCATTTTCCCTTCCTCTCATTCACTACACATTCTATCAGCTTCCACCATAGTAGCTTGGCCCCGATACATGCTCACTAGGTTTATGTCTCCTGTCACCAGAACAGCCGCGATCAGGAACCAACACGCACTCTTCGAATAGACAGCCGTCACATACAAGATCCAATCACATTCTTGTGTTGTCAGCACTTCCATTTCTCACTATGTAACACCCCAGGCGGACATTCATTCTTATTACTTATTAACCATTGGGTGATGGATTTGTCTTCTGCTTCAATTGATTCTTTCCCAATAATCCTATTTCTTCAGTCCAATGCTGATCCATCCAGTTCACTAGTGGTGCCCAGCTTTACACCACTATACCTGTGACCTCAGAACCTTCCAGAACACCAGGTCACATCTCATATAGGAAACTACTGACACAACTCAATAACACCATTTATAAATGATTTATTTACTGGCAAGAACTTTCTCATTCACATCACATACAGGTTTATTCATTCTTTTAGGTGACCTCACGTCATTCATAAGTACTTTTTAATATAATTGATGTATGGAAATGTTTTTTGTTTTCATGAACCATAATTTATCTTTGTTTGACGGACTTTCTTATGCACTTTGACATATCGCGCTTTGTTTGGCTTTTTTTTTCAAAAAGACTGCATATAAAACGTTCCAAGCTTGACATGTTCATCCTCTATCAGGTTTTGTCCTGTGTGACTGTGAAAACCTATGTGAATTAACGTTTTTAAGGAAATCTCCATATCTGATAGTCTTCATCAGCAGTGTAGGTACAGACACATTGTACCCGGATCAGCTATTCTTCTCGGTCTTTGGCCCCGTGTCCGGCAGCAGCTGATTTATGCATTGAACATGTTGTTGAGATGCCGCTCTATCAGGTGAGTGTAATACTCCTCTATCTTCATTATATCTGGTTATCAGATAAGACCCTATTTTTCGCTTGTTTGTTCCTCGGTATCTCGACTACAAGAAATCTCTGTAACGCTTTCAGGTTCCTTGGTTAGAAGCCATCAAGGACTGCTTGGACCTCAACGGGGTCCATCTGAAACCCCAATGCAGAAGCCAAATGTCCTGAGAACTGGACCTGCTGTACCACAAATTGCCATTTCTCCAGGTTAGCAAATAAATAGTTGTCACGTAGAACCTGTCTGACATGCTCACCATGCTCCTCCAGAGTACGTGAGGAACTCAATATATCATCCAGGAAAATTACCACAAATCTACCAATCAGTGAGAAAAATATAATTAATGACATTTTCAAAGACTGACGGAGCATTGGTTACCCCGAATGGCAGCATCAAATGTTCAATCTGCCCCTCAGGTGTATTGTGTGCGGTCTTCCATCCATCACCATGGCGATACATATAAGGTTATATGCCCCTCTCACGGCAAGTTTGTAAAACCATTTATCTCCAGGTAATTGGCTAAACAGGTCAGGTGTAAGGGGTAATGGACAGGGAAGGTGAGCTGTGATTTTATTACTCTCTCTGAAGTCCAAGCATGGACGCCGCCCTCCATCCTATTACCAAACCCCCACAGTGACTGGAGAGGGGCATGGCCGTATATGACCCTTAGCCGGACACTGGAAGGGGGTAAATAAGCGAGATTTCGGCATTTTAGCTCTCAGTGTGGAGGCGATAGCACAATCATATGCCGCCATATACTAGACGTCCGGTAACCGGTAATAATTCCCTCATGTGTGGGGTCTATTTGTCTCCAGAGAAATCACACGTTACATTCCACACAGAACATTGTGTAGAAAAGGCGGCGCGAGGTAATTGTGCCAGTAGTGAGGGCGAATAATGGCGGAAATGTCACTGACTGAGGAGAAGTCTCCATGTAGCGTCTTCACTGCGGATCACGTGACCCCTGACTCCTCCCTCCTGTGACCTCATCACAGGTCCTGTGCGCACAGAGCAGCCATATATGTGGAGTGCGGCTCTGCAGGTGGAGGTATGTGGAGATTCCCCAATACTGAGCGCGGGGACTCTTTTGGGGTTGTTGTCGCCACTTTATAAGAATCATAATGTTGTTGTTCTGTTTCCTGTAATAGATACATACGAGCCAACTATGGAGGACAGGAAGTGAGGGAGCGGATTGTTCTCCTAGTACAGGGCCCCTTTCTTGGCCCCACACAGTGTAATGCCCCCATTATGCCCTGTAAGCAGGTTCTGCCCCACACCCAGCTGCCTCGGGCACTTTACCATGAGCTGGTACCTCAGATTCTTCCCCGCACCCCTTTCCTTTGTTGGCGCCAAATCTGTTCTGCCTTTGGGGCTCCGGCCTTTATAATATCAGTAACTGCGTCATCAAGGTCTCCTGACCAGGTGCACCCTCTAGACTCTTCCCTCCGGAAACCCTCCCTCTTCCCATTGATGTCACATGGTCCCGTCTGGACGGCAGATAGCAGTCTGTACAAATGCAGCACAGCCCTGAGGAGTCTTTTTATGACTCTCCTTTTTACACCCCTTATGTAATATATATGATGGCGCTCACACAGTATAATGTTTCCACAGTACTGGCATCTCTCGTAAAAAAGGTATTTTCACACTACCACCATACCCCCACACACAGTATAATGTTCTCATAGTACCTCCATACCTCCCCACACAGTATAATGTTCTCATAGTACCGCCATACCCCGCCACACACAGTATAATGTTCTCATAGTACTGCCATACCCCCACACACAGTATAATGTTCTCATAGTACCGCCATACCCCCACACACAGTATAATGTTCTCATAGTACCGCCATACCCCCACACAGTATAATGTTCTCATAGTACCGCCACACCCTCACACAGTATAATGTTCTCATAGTACCGCCATACCCCCACACACAGTATAATGTTCCTACAGTACTGCCATACCCCCACACGCAGTATAATGTTCTCATAGTACCGCCATACCCCCACACACAGTATAATGTTCCTACAGTACCTCCATCCCACCACACACAGTATAATCTTCTCATAGTACCGCCATATCCCCACACACAGTATAATGTTCCTACAGTACCGCCATACCCCCACACATAGTATAATGTTCTCATAGTACCGCCATACCCCGCCCACACAATATAATGTTCCTACAGTACCGCCATACCCCCACACAGTATAATGTTCTCACAGTACCTCCATTCCAACACACAGTATTTTGTTCCCATAGTGGCTTCCCACAGACACAGGACAATGTTTCCACAGGACTGGCATCCCCCTCACACACAGTATAATGTCCCCACAGTACTGCCATCCCCCCACTTTCTAATGTTCCCACAGTACTGCCCCCTACATGCACAATATGGTACCATCCATCTCACTGACTACCTCCGACCACCGACAACCCCTTTCTCACCTCGGACGGGATAGTACGTCCGAGGTCAAAAGCCCCGCTTTGATGCGGGCTCCGGCGGTGAGCTCGCATCAAAGCCGGGACATGTCAGCTGTTTTGAACAGCTGACATGTGCCCCTAATAGGCGCGAGCAGAATCGCGATCTGCCTGCGCCTATTAACTAGTTAAATGCCGCTGTCAAACGCAGACAGCGGCATTTAACTACCGCATCCGGCCGGGCGGCCGGAAATGACGTCATCGCCGACCCCCGTTACATGATCGGAGGTCGGCGATGCGTCTCCATTGTAACCATAGAGGTCCTTGAGACCTCTATGGTTACTGATCCCCGGCAGCTGTGAGCGCCACCTTGTGGTCGGCGCTCACAGCCCACCTGATTTTCTGCTACATAGCAGCGAACAGCAGATCACTGCTATGTAGCAGAGCCGATCGTGCTGTGTCTGCTTCTAGCCTCCCATGGAGGCTATTGAATCATGGCAAAAGGTTAAAAAAAATGTGAAAAAAATAAAAAAAATATAAAAGTTTAAATCACCCCCCTTTCGCCCCAATCAAAATAAATCAATAAAAAAATCAAATCTACACATATTTGGTATCGCCGTGCTCAGAATCGCCAGATCTATCAATTAAAAAAAGCATTAACTTGATCGCTAAACAGTGTAGCGAGAAAAAAATTCAAAACGCCAGAATTACGTTTTTTTGGTCGCTGCGACATTGCATTAAAATGCAATAATGGGCAATCAAAAGAACGTATCTGCACCAAAATGCTATCATTAAAAACGTCATCTCGGCACGCAAAAAATAAGCCCTCACCCGACCCCAGATCATGAAAAATGGAGACGCTACGAGTATCGGAAAATGGCACGATTTTTTTTAGCAAAGTTTGGAATTTTCTTTCACCACTTAGGTAAAAAATAACTTAGTCATGTTAGGTGTCTATGAACTCGTACTGACCTGGAGAATCATAATGTCAGGTCAGTTTTAGCATTTAGTGAACCTAGCAAAAAAGCCAAGCAAAAAACAAGTGTGGGATTGCACTTTTTTTGCAATTTCACCGCACTTGGAATTTTTTTCCCGTTTTCTAGTACATGACACGCTAAAACCAATGATGTCATTCAAAAGTACAACTCGTCCAGCAAAAAATAAGCCCTCACATGGCCAAATTGACAGAAAAATAAAAAAAGTTATGGCTCTGGGAAGGAGGGGAGTGAAAAATGAACACGGAAAAACGAAAAATCCCAAGGTCATGAAGGGGTTAATAACTCAGCCTCATTCTTGGTGCAGATACTAATGAACCCAGGATCTATGAGATATTTACCATATGATAGTTGGATAGGCAGGAGTGTATCATCCATAAAGGTAGCCCACTCGGTTGCTATGATGCCTATGAATTGCCAGGGCTCGGTGGGGTGCGGTATTGGTCACCCTCTCCTTCCCATCATCACAATGTCAGCGATATCCACATTCCCATGATGGTGATACCGCATTTTTCTTAAGATCGGAAAAAGTCGGTAACATTCGGTGAAAGATATAATAGAAGCCGCCAATACATGTGCCACGTTTAGTAAAATCACAGCCACCAATGTGGAGACTGGGGTTCAAATCCTGGCTCTGCCCTGTTGGACATAATATACCAGTAGTGGTCCATAACACTATGGTGCCTCCCTCAATAAACATGAGAGTATCATGAGCAAAGAGAGTCATGCCGGCTCAGACGTCACCTGGATTAACAAGGTCCGTGTCAGATGTCGAGGAACCAGGACAATCTGATGATAAATGGGCCACAGGACCAAACCATACATGGACAAGTCAAGAGGGAATGGTCGCCAGTGAAGAGATTTGCAGGGAGAAGCGGAGGAGTAGTGAGGAGAGAGCTGAATTAGTCGGGCAGAGTTAAGGATGGACTGGAGAGGTGCAAGGGTTTTAGCAGGGAGGCCACAGAAAAGGATGTTGCAGTAGTCGAAGCGGGAGATCATCACAAATCCTCCATCCCATAGTCCAGTACCCATATAGTATTATTATTATTATTATTTATATAACCCCATTGATTCCATGATGCTGTACATGAGGAGGGGTTCCATACAAATGTCACTTACAGTAAACTAACAATCTCAGACTGATACTGAGGGGCGAGGACTCTGCTCTTGCGGGCTTACATTCTACAGGATGGTGGGGAAGGAGACAGTAGATTGGGGGTTGCAGGAGCTCCGGTGTAGGTGAGGAGGCAGCACGGTCAGTGCAGGCTGTAGGCTTTCCTGAAGAGGTTGGTTTTCAGGTTCCGTCTGAAGGATCCGAATGTGGTTGATAGTCGGAGGGAAGATATCACGAAATTACAAGAATTGTTGGAGCCAATGTTCTTTAGAAATATTTCAATATCTTCTGGTGTTTTTCCTGTAATATAGGAAAGCCTAAGTCCAGAAATAAACCCCATAAATCACTGTACATGGAGACTTTGGGATCAGATCATTTCTGTCCACGTTGATTGTGGAAACAAAAAAGCTTTTATTAAAGCCTCAAACTTCTGTGTGTGAATCAGAGCTGAGATCTAACGTGATAGAAGATTACAGTGCAGTGAAGACGGGAAACCTTCATATTGAGGCCGGTGGTGATGGAGTCAGTGACCAACTCTGGCCAAATCTGTCTCTAGAGCCGTAGTAGAAGATGATGTCGTCCTCATCATGAAGTAGTTATTTCTCATGTTGCGTGTAATGAATATCTCCTGCAGTATTGCTAATGCCGATTCCAGGGTCGGTAAATGAGACGAGAATTAGCGTTATGGAAGATGAGTCTATGAGAAATGTATTCAGCTGCCGACTCCGAGGAGGAAACTGCTTGTTGTCTGTGGCCTAAATATATAGGATTTATTAGTAGATGTAAAGAAGGAAACTAAATACTGTAAAATAATAAATCTCCTCATATGTTTCCCTTATTATCTCCAGTAATTGTATTATTACAGGATTCTTATGATGTTACATCGGCTCATCTTCTCATTCAGGTCTCTACAATATCGGATCCTCTCAGTGAAGATCTTCTACAAAAGAACATTTTCCTGATTTACCCATCAAAGATGGATATGGACAGAGACAAGATGGCGGAGAGGATATTACACCTCACCCTAGAGATCCTCCTCCGGCTTACTGGAGAGGTGAGAGATTCTGATGACGTCACATTACATCATTCTTATCTATGGGAATAACAGATGGACAGAACTGGAGAGGTGAGGACTCTGGAAATGTCTGTAGTGAGATTTATTAATGTGTCTCTCCATTACCAGGATTACACAGTGGTGAAGAAGACCTCTAGTGATCGCTGTCAGGACCCTGTGTCTGAGGGATGGGGAAGATCCCTGAGCCCAATCACGGGGCCTCCACCTCACCCCCTGATCCATGAGGACATCAATGACCAGAAGATCCTAGAACTCACCTACAAGATGATTGAGCTGCTGACTGGAGAGGTGACAGTGCTGGGAATGCTGGGACATTATACAGTAACACTATGAAGGGATCGGGGGATGACGGTATCATTGTATGTGTCAGGTTCCTATAAGGTGTCAGGATGTCGCTGTCTATTTCTCCATGGAGGAGTGGGAGTATTTAGAAGGACACAGAGATCTGTACAAGGACGTCATAATGGAGGTTCCCCAGCCCCTCACATCTCCAGGTAATAGACAGGACTAAATACACATGGCCTATAATTATCTGTATGTAAAGAATGAATTCACTCCCTGTATGTGTTTCCTCCAGATCTATCCAGTAAGAGGACAGCACCAGAGAGATGTCCCCGTTCTCTTCTTCCACAGGACTGTAACCAAGAAGATCCCAATGTTCCTCAGGATCATCAGGTAGATGGAGAGAAGGTGTCAGGAGATCTCCCCTATGATGTAAAGGTCTTGTGCTCAGTCTTGTTTTATCCACCAGTATTATATGTTTTATACTTGTGTAATGAGAGCGGTGGAGATGGCAGGATTAGAGCCGATCATAGATGGGACGTCTCCATCTGTCGGTGACTTTTACAATATTTATTTCAGGGTGAAGATCTGACCCATATTAATACTACAGAGACATATGTGAGGGAGGATGAGTGGTGTAAAGAGGAGATTCCCACATATGACTACCCAGGTGAGTAGTAACCACTAAATGCAGAGAGGTCTCAGATTCTTCTCAGTCACCGGCTGTGGCTGCTTTATCGGTGGTGTAGTCCGGCCGTATTACCATGATCACCATACTGCACCCAAAAGTGTTCTAATGACTTTGGTCATTGAAAGCCCTTTTCTATAGAACTTACAACCTGGAGGATAATAATAATAATCTTTATTTTTATATAGTGCTAACATACTCCGCAGCGCTTTACAGTTTTGCACACATTATCATCACTGTCCCCAATGGGGCTCACAATCTAGAATCCACTTACCCCCTGGTATTAGAGAGAGGGTGATCCCTTAAAGCGACATCTATATGATTGCTTTTACCTGACCCAATATAGGCCAAGTGCACGCTTAAAGAGTCACACCGAGCACAGAGTTAGATGTATACCGTATATACTCGAGTATAAGCCGACCCGAGTATAAGCCGACCCCCCTAATTTTGCCACAAAAAACTGGGAAAACTTATTGACTCGAGTATAAGCCTAGGGTGGAAATGCAGCAACTACCGGTGAATTTCAAAAATAAAAATAGATCATTATTTCCCCATAGCTGTGCCATATAGTGCTCTACACCATTCATATTTCCCCATAGCTGTGCCCCATATAGTGCTCTGCACCGTTCACTGTGCCCCCTAGCTGTGCCATATACAGTGCTCTGCACCGTTCACTGTGCCCCATAGCTGTGCCATATACGGTGCTCTGCACCGTTCATTGTGCCCCCTAGCTGTGCCATATACGGTGCTCTGCACCGTTCACTGTGCCCCCTAGCTGTGCCTTATACGGTGCTCTGCACCGTTCATTGTGCCCCCTAGCTGTGCCATATACGGTGCTCTGCACCGTTCACTGTGCCCCCTAGCTGTGCCTTATACGGTGCTCTGCACCGTTCATTGTGCCCCCTAGCTGTGCCTTATACGGTGCTCTGCACCGTTCATTGTGCCCCCTAGCTGTGCCTTATACGGTGCTCTGCACCGTTCATTGTGCCCCCTAGCTGTGCCTTATACGGTGCTCTGCACCGTTCATTGTGCCCCCTAGCTGTGCCTTATACGGTGCTCTGCACCGTTCATTGTGCCCCCTAGCTGTGCCTTATACGGTGCTCTGCACCGTTCACTGTGCCCCATAGATGCTCCACATTAATCTGTGCTGCCGCTGCTACTGCTGCAATAAAAAAAAAAAAACACATACTCGCCTCCCTTGATTGCAGCTCCCAGCGTCTCGTTCCGGCGCCTCCATCTTCCCGGCGTCTCTGCTCTGACTGATCAGGCAGAGGGCGCCGCGCACACTATATGCGTCATCGCGCCCTCTGCCTGATCAGTCAGAGAGCGCAGACGCCGGGAAGATGGAGGCGCCGGCCGGGAAGATGGATCGGCGCCCGGCGGCTGGAACGAGGACAGGTGAATATAACATACTCACCTAGTCCTGGCGATCCTCGCGCTGTCCCCTCCTGTCTTCGGCGCTGCAGCTTCTTTCTCTATCAGCGGTCACCGGCACCGCTGATTAGAGAAATGAATAAGCGGCTCCGCCCCTATGGGAGGTGGAGCCGCTTATTCATTTCTGTAATGAGCGGTCCCACGTGACCGCTGAAGAGAGGAAGAAGCTGCAGCGCCGAAGCCCGTGGGACGGCAGGGACAGCGCGAGGATCGCTGGGACTAGGTAAGTATACCCCAGCGCCCTCAGCCCCTCACCTGCCGACCCCACCGCTACCGTGACTCGAGTATAAGCCGAGGGGGGCACTTTCAGCCCTAAAATTTGGGCTGAAAATCTCGGCTTATACTCGAGTATATACGGTACTCCTTTCTCAGCAAAGGCTTGCCCACAACTGAAGTTTATTCTCAATACAAAGAGACAGGAAATGGGTTTCACACAATCTTCTGAGTAGCCAGTGTCAGTGTATGATAGATCCATTTCCACTTGTCCATCAAAAGAGGGGAGGATAAGGGAGGTTAGAGGTGGGATTGGGTTAAAGGTGCAGTTAGAAGGAGAAGGCCCACTCCTCCACCATGCCTGTTTCCGGGACGAGGGGTGTGGGTGAAGTGGAGGCCGCCTTAACACAGTGCAGCAGGGGAGGCAGTGTCAGAGGGTGTTAGCCATGTTTCTGTGAGGCCAAGGAAGGCAAGATTGTGAGAGAGAAAAAGGTCGTGAATCACATGAAGCTGCAGATTGAGCGGGCATTCCAGCGTGCTCCAGAGAGGGGGAGCAGGGAGGTGGGCGTCAGGGGCACGGGTTTTATGTTGAAAAGATTGCGGTAGTTTGTATTAGATAGGGAGCGATAGGAGGGGGTAGTCATGGGCGGCATGAGCTGTGGGGGTCCAGGGTTGGAAGATATGTCGCCAGCAATGAAGAGAAGCAGAGAAAGGGAGAGCAGGTGGGAGAAGGACAGTGGGTGACTTGCATAATGTTTTATTAGGACAGATTTGAGGTTAAGGAGCAGGTCAGCAGAGGAGGACAGGTGGGGAGGTAAGAATGAAGGGGAGATGATTATTTGGTTAGAGGGTGCTGGGGATTGTGGATAGCGAAGGAGAGAGAGGATTAGTGGAGCAAACACTGTAAGGGCATAGGTAAACATGGTGAAGGAGTAAGATGGTTAATAGAAAGCTAGGTCCAAGTAATAAGAAGTGCTTACTCAGCAGACATACCCAAAAGAAACAGCGACATAGTGTGGGGTCCTGACTCCTGCCATGACTAACTGCCGTTGAACTAACTGCGGCGTCTATGCTTTGCTGCAGGGATGCACATGCCTGACCCCACACGCGTGCACTCCTTAAGATGCTACTAAATTTATAGGACTGAGTAAAGGATAAGGTGAGAGGGATTGTGGGATCTTACTTGGGATAAATTAGCAATTGGCCAACACCCCAGGGGAGGTTACATGATCAAAGGCACTGAGCCTGGCTGCAAACATATGCTCTAACACCTTGCACATGATAATATCTCCTGTGACCCCAGCATGGATGTACAGCAGTAAGTAATACAATACAACAAATGGATTAAGCAAACATTCCACAGGCACATTAAAGGAATTGTTACAGGGTGATAGGCAGCAGTTGACAGGAAGCAGAGATTGTACCATTAAAGGGAATGTTGCAGGGTGATAGGCAGCAGTTGACAGGAAGCAGAGATTGTACCATTAAAGGGAATGTTGCAGGGTGATAGGCAGCAGTTGACAGGAAGCAGAGATTGTACCATTAAAGGGAATGTTGCAGGGTGATAGGCAGCAGTTGACAGGAAGCAGAGATTGTACCATTAAAGGGAATGTTGCAGGGTGATGGGCAGCAGTTGACAGGAAGCAGAGATTGTACCATTAAAGGGAATGTTGCAGGGTGATAGGCAGCAGTTGCCAGGAAGCAGAGATTGTACCATTAAAGGGAATGTTGCAGGGTGATAGGGAGCAGTTGACAGGAAGCAGAGATTGTACCTGGGCGAAGAGAGGAGATGGATGGTAATTCCCGGCCGTTGAAATACTGCGGCATCTTTATACTTAGCTGCATAATGCTTTGCTGCAGGAATGCTCGTGCCTGACCCCACACGCAAATTAAAACCGACTAACTTCCAGGAGGATTGTGATAATCTCCATAAACCCATCACACCGGTGCCATGATATATCTCTGAGCTGTGCGTGGCTGATGGCTGGAATATACATTTATTCCCGCCTGCAGGAGATGTGTTGGCTCCAGCCCTGGTTTCATGGATTCACTCCACCTCATAAATTACATTGTTTTTGATCCTAAGAAATTCAGATTACTGCACAATCTCTCCTGAAATGGGGAACAATATTATTTCCTCTAATCTTCTGGTCAGGATTCATAGTAGCTCCAATGGTCTACCATAAATGAATGTAACTCTGGTTTACTGCTGTGTAATCTGTATTTGTAGTTTTCAGTTAATGAGATTCTTGTGCTCTGGGGCGGGGCTGTGGGTGGGGTTTATGTGGTGCTATGGGGCGGGGCTGTGGGGGGGCGAAGATTTGTGTTGCTCTGGGGCGGGGCTTTGGATGGGCTGTGGGCGGGGCTTTATGTTGTGCTCTGATTACATATTCATTGTATTGGCTTAAGACAGGTCGCTGATCCCTCATTGACCTGCCCCCATTTTTACATAATGCTTATAAGAATGTTCATAATATTGTTGATAATGCCTATAATATTGTGGCTATTGGGAGGCTTAGAGAAAAAAATTACATCCAGCAAAACTACACCATCGGCTCCTGTGTTCTTAATCAGGCCCCATTTTTATAATCTGACGTGTGACTTTGAAATTATTCACAAAGGATAATAGAAAACAAATGGATCTTACAAATTCTCACAATACCCTACATACGATTGTACACTACTCTCTGGGCACATGGCCGTGTTCAGAAGGGAAGGAGCCATTTAGCTGTTTGAATGCAGATCTAGCTGGAATAGTTTGCAGACACAATGTATTGGGAGCAATGTTCATGGTCAACTGGCAGCTCAAAAGATCTCCACCATGAACATGCTTGGCACTATCTCCTCTGCTTTCCATATCCCAAGGATTGCCTTGCTCATCGCCCTTTAACACCATTACATGGATCTGGAGTTACACTGGGACCCCTAGGCTTGGACCATGGTGTTACCTGCTATTCTGTGGTATTAGATGGCAAGAAGAATAGTCAGGTAGCTGGGTCAGAACCGGAAGGACAGAATACAGAATCAGAAGACACAAGAGTAGTCAGTAAACCGGCCACGGTCACAACAGGAAACAAATACACAAGCCACAAGCTGAGCACAGAGGACTGAACCAGAGGAGAACAAAGCTGTATCTGGCAGATTCCGGCCATGTGCTTTGAGCTTTAGTAGGGTGTGGTACTTTCCAATTGGCTGAAGTAGGGAGCAGATTACTCCAGATGGACAGCAGGAACAGATCCCAGAGGAGATTGGACACACCATATGCAGAAGCCCTAATATGACTAAATGGCAGAAAACCAGAAGAGTCGAAATCCTCATAAAGTGATTTGATTTTATAAATTAATTCTTTGAGGGTTATAATCTATACAGATGTGATCAAAATTGTTGGTACCCCTCGTTTAATGACAGAAAAACCGACAATGGTCACAGAAATAACTTGAATCTGACAAAAGTAATAAGAAATAAAGGATCTATGAAAAAGAACAAATGAAAGTCAGACATAAAAAAAAAAAAAATAAAACCCATGAAATAGGCCTGGACAGAAATGATGTTACCCCTGAAAATAATGATACAAAGGGACATGTTATATCACGGTGTGTCCACTAACTAGCATCACAGGTGTCCACAATCTTCGAATCAGTGAGTGGCCGGTATATAGGGCTACAGATCCTCACTGTGCTGTTTGGTGACATGGTGTGTATCAAACTCAACATGGACCAGAGGAAGTGAAGAAAAGAGTTGTCTGAGATTAGAAAGAAAATTATAGACAAACATGTTAAAGGTAAAAGTTACAAGCCCATCTCCAAGTAGCTTGATGTTCCTGTGACTACAGTTGCACATATTATTCAGAAGTGTAAGATCCATGGGACTGTAGCCGACCTCCCTGGACGTAGCCGCAGGAGGAAAATTGATGGCAAATCATGGAGACTGATGATGTGAATGGTAACAAAAGAGCCCAGAAAAGCTTCTAAACAGATTAAAGGTGAACTTCAAGCCCAAGGAACATCAGTGTCAGATCGCACCATCTGTCCTTGTATGAGCCAAAGTGGATTTCATGGGAGACGAACAAGGAGGACACCATTGTTGAAAAAAATCCTAAAAAAGCCAGACTGGAATTTGCCAAACTACATGTTGACAAGCCCCAGAGCTTCTGGGAGAATTTCCTATGGACAGATGAGACATAAATGGAACTTTTTGGCAATGCACATCAGCTCTATGGTCAGAGACGGAAAAATGAAGCATATTAAGAAAAGACAACTGTTAGGGTTGGCGGAACGCACCGAATATATTTATTAATGAGATAGGTGCGTTCACAACCCGGGATCCACCGTGCAGGAAAGAACCTGCTGCTAAGTAAGGCGGTGAAGTAAATTAGAATAAACGAACTCTGTTCCTTCACAGAGCCCGTAGAAAAGAGAACGCAGTGCCCTGTTTAGCTCACAGGGAACACAGCTACTGAGTAGAGCCGACAGTGGTCATGCAGTCCCAACCAAACACGCTGCTCCTCTCCGGTGGAGCCGGAATTCTAATGGCTATTAGCCAGCCCTGAATTCACTCATGAGAAACTCCTCGCTGGAGGTGCCAGCATTCTAGGGGCTTATTTCAGCCAGGTCCCTGAGTGCATACACACAAAAACTCCTCGCCGGACGTGCCAGCATTCTAAGGGCTTATTTCAGCCGGGTCCCTGACCACACACACGACCACACTGGCACTGAGCTCGTACATGTTTGATACTAGCGCATGGCGATGCGGTCATGAGAACCTTTTATAGTTGTAGCACCTACAGGACCTTCCAAAAAGGACCAATTGAAGTTGCTGCAGTACCTGAGCATGTGACCCTAGATCTCCACTGAGAGATCTTGCCCTGGGCATGCTCAGTGTGTGCAAAGCAGGACTTAGTCCCAGAAAAGCCTGCTCGCCGCAGAACAGTGCAGGGTACAATAGTAAAGCCCGGAGAGGCAGCAGTAACCCTTTGCACAGTATCAGATTCAGTGAGACGCTGGGACCGACGTCTCCGCTGAGCAGGCTCCACTACGGCCAATGCAGAATGGGAGACCGCAGCAGACATGGTTCGAGATTCCCCCTGTGCAGTGGCGGGAACTCGACTCCTAACAACAACTGTCCCTACTGTGAAACATGGAGGAGGCTCTGTTATGTTCTGGAGTTGCTTTGCTGCATCTGACACAGGGTGTCTAGAATCTGTGCATAGTACAATGAAATCTCAAGACTATCAAGGGATTCTAGAGAGAAATGTGCTGCCTAGTGTCAGAAAGCTTGGTCTCAGTCGCAACAGGATAATGACCCAAAACACACAGCTAAAAACACCTAAGAATGGCTAAGAGGGAAACATTGGACTATTCTGAAGTAGACTTCTATGAGCCCTGACATAAATTCTATTGAGCATCTTTGGAAAGAGCTGAAACCTGCTATCTGGAAAAGGCAACCTTCAGACACGAGACAACTGGAGCAGTTTGCTCTTGAGTGGCCAAAATACTAGTCGACAGGTGCAGAAGTCTCATTGTCAGTTACAGGAATCGTTTGATTGCAGTGATTGCCTCAAAAGGTTGTGCAGCAAAATATTAACCCTTTCACGCCAGAACCTGTTTTTGCCTTTGTGATTGGACCAATTTTTTCAATTCTGACAAGTGTCACTTTGAGGTCATAACTCTAACGCTTAAATGAATCCTGGTGATTCTGAGACTATTTTCTCATTACATATTGTAGTTTATGATAGTGATAAAATTTCTCTGATAGAACTTTCATTTATTTGTTAAAAAAAATGGAAATTTGGTGAAAATTTTGAAAATTTCACAATTTTCTAAATTTTTATATTTATGCTCTTAAATCAGAGAGTCATATCACACAAAATAGTTAATAAATGACATTTCCCACATGTCTAGTTTACATCAGCACAATTTTGGAAACAAATTTGTTTTTGGATTAGGAAAATATAAGGGTTAAAAGTTGACCAGCGATTTCTCATTTTTACAAAAAAAATTTTACAAAACCATTTTTTTAGGACCACATCATATTTGAAGTGAGTTTGGAGGGTCAATATGACAGAAAATACCCAAAAGTGACACCATTCTAAAAACTGCACCCCTCAAGGTGCTCAAAACCACATTCAAGAAGTTTATTAACCCTTCAGGTTCTTTCTCAAAAATTTTCCTTTAGACCTATTTTTTTTTAACTTTCACAAGGGTAACAGGAGAAAATGGACTATACATTTTGTTTTGTAATTTCTCCTGAGCATGCCGATACCCCATATGTGGGGAAATCTACTGTTTGGGTGCACGGCAGGGCTTGGAAGAGAAGGAGCTCCATTTGACTTTTTGAATGTAAAATATTCTGGAATAATTAGTGGTTGCCATGTCGCGTTTGCCTAAACAGTGGAAACACCCCACAAGTGACACCATTTTGGAAACTAGACCCCTTAAGGAACTTATCTGGATGTATATTGAACACCTTGATCCCACAGGTGCCTCGCAGAAGTTTATAATGTAGAGCCGTGGAAATAAAAAAAAATATTTTTCACAAATAAAACTTTTTATTTCCATATTTAGCATTTTCGTAAGTGTAACAGGAGAAATTGCTGCATACTGTTTGTTGTGCAATTTCTCCTGAGCATACCGATACCCCGTATGTGGGGGAACACTACTGTTTGTACACATAGCAGAGCTTGGAAGGGAAGGAGCGCCATATTGGAAAGCGGATTTTGCTGGAATTGTTTGTGAGTGACATGTCACATTGTCAGAGCCCCTGACATGTCTAAACAGTGGAAACCCCTAACAAGTGACCCCATTTTGGAAATTAGACCCCGAAGGAACTTATCTAGATGTGTGATGGAAACTTTGAACCCCCAGTGCTTCATAAAGTTTAATTACGTAGAGCCGAGAAAATAAAAAATCATATTTTTTTTCCACAAAAAATTATCGTTTCACCCTCAATTTTTTTCCAAAGGGTAACAGAAGAAATTGGACCCCAAATGTTGTTGTGCAATTTGTCCTGAGTATGCTGACACCCCATATGTGGGGGTAAACCACTGTTTGGGTGCATAGCAGAGCTCAGAAGGGATGGAGCGCCATATTGGAGAGCAGATTTTGCTGGTATTGTTTGTGGGTGACCTGTCACATTGTCAGAGCCACTGAGGTGCCAGTACAGCATAAGCCCCCAAAAGTGACTGCATTGTACAAAATAGTTCCCGGAATGAATTCTTCTAGAGGTGCAGTAAGCATAATGACATCAAGAGGACGTGGCCTAGCGTGCAATGCGAGAAGACGTGCGGCTGAGCTCTCCTGCCACAATCTCCCTTAATATCGGTACCTGAGGCTCCACCAAATGCTGAAATCACTCTAAAGAGTGTGCAGGGACCCGGGGAGCAGCAATGAGCGATGTGTGGTCTGGTGGAGAGGAGTCCCACAAGAGGATGACGCGCAGGAGACAGAAGGATCCAGCAGCATCGGGAAGCTTTCAGGCCCAAGATGGCGCCAAGACTGCAGAGGAGGCGGCAAGGGTGACCGCGGCATATCAAAGGAAGATGAAGGTGATCGCTCGGCTTGAACGCTTTGCAAGGTCAGAGGAGGCTGCTAATGAGAGGTCAGCGGCTGAAGGTGAGAGATCTGAAACAACATATGTCCCCGGGGAAAACAAGAAGGAGGCGGCCAGTCGCAGAGTGGTGGGGAAGAACAAAGATCCCCTGATATGGCTGCACGTGCTTGCCAGCTTGAACAGCCGGACACATTAGACATAGCAGAGCCGACGCGCAAAGATATATTCTCTGTGGTGATGTTCAACAAGTCTGCTCTTGCAGCTCTGAACTGTCGTGTGGATGATTTAAAGGAGAGATGGCTGCGATTAATGCTGCAGTGCGCAAAGTTGAACAGAGAGGAGGTGATGGAAGAACGTGTGGGGAGCGCTGAAGACCAGGTTAATGAGCTGTTAAAAAGGGGAAAAAAAGTATGTGCAGCGTATAGCTGAACTGGAATTTAAAACCAATGATCTTGAGAACCGCTCCCGCAGGAGCAACCTGAGGATTGTGGGGTGCCAGAAAAAGTGGAAGGAAATAACCCCACTGAGTACATTGAGACATGGCTGAAAAATTCTGTAGGAGGGGATGGTCTCACTAAAATGTTTTCCGTTGAAAGGGCACATCGAGTACCCACTAGACCCCTGCCCCCAGGATCAGCCCCTAGAGTCATCTTGGCTAAAGTTCTGAATTATCGGGACCGGGATACTCTGCTGAGGAAAGCCAGGAACTGTGCGGAACTAACCATAGACGGCAATCGCATCTCCACCTAACCAGATTATTCTACAGCGATCCAAAAGCTCCGAATGACATTTGGAGAAGTCAAAAGATGACTACGAGACATGGATTTGCGCTATTCAATGATTTACCCAGCTAAGCTGAGAGTTGTAGCCTTGGATCGGGTGCACTTTTTTCAAAACCCAGAGGAGGCGACACACTGGCTTGATTCTAACACTAAAAATATCAGAGCGGAACGGTTCCGTTGAAGCAAACTGAGTGTTATTGAAACAGTGATTAACTGTTATTCAGTTTGAATTTGATAAGTTAATGGTCATCTCTGAGATGACGTAATGCTATGTTGATATATATGGGTTGTGTTCGGCGGTGCAACGGTTATTGCAGTTTGATAAATGTGGACGGGAGAGTAGTTGGAGTACAGGGCTTGTATTGTTAGGCTGTAAAAACGCCCTCCTAGATCTCAAATAGAGAGGGAGAGTGAATTCTTACCAGCTTAAAAGTTGTGGGAGACAATCAATCTTTCGGGAGGGGGATGGAAGGGAAAGTTGGGAGTTATTTCAGTTGGAAGGTTGGGAAGGTGGGGGGGAAGGACAAGGGGGTGGAGGACCGAGACCTTATTTATTACGAGTCAAATGTTTGGTATTGTGAGATATCATGGGGGGTAGACTTAAAATTCTAAGCTGGAACGTTAGGGGTCTCGCCAATGTCTCAAAGCGGGCCGCAATTCTACAATATCTGCTGAAACTGATATGATATGCCTTCAAGAAACACACCTGGTAGAAGACAAAGTAGCTATGTTACAAAAAAGATGGGTGAGGAAGGCTTATCACTCGACATACTCAACCTATGCTAGGGAAGTGTCGGTATTAATCCACACTTCTACTCCATATGAAGAAGTAGAGGTTATAATAGACAAGGATGGGCAATACGTGTTTATTGTATGTAAGATATTGAATAGATTATTATGTCTTGTGTTTTTGTATATCCCTCCACCATTTTCGGGAAAAAAGATACAGGAAATTCTAGACATATCGGGAAAATGGACTGGGGTCCCGTTGCTTGTAATAGGCGACGTGAATAATATTGCAAATGACCATTGGGATAAAGGCAAACATACAGGGCACAGAGAGGAGGGCAATGTGACACCTTTTGGAAACTACATGAGGGAAATTGGATGGATAGACTTGTGGAGAGTTTGAAATAAAGAGAACTACACTTAACTTGTGCTACTCAGCAACGTATTGTTCCTTGTCTCGCATTGATGTGGCTTTGGGAAACGAGGGGAAGGATAACTTGGTGTAGGAAGTGGAATATTTGCCCAGAGTCCTATCAGATCATTGTCCTCTGATGGTATCTCTACAATTGGGAGAACAGGGGAGGTTGGCAGGTATGGGATGGAAAATTCACCCCTTTTGGTTACGGTTGCTGGATATGGGAAAGATAGGAGACATACTGGGAGAATTCTTTAGGATAAACGAAGGTAGTGCAGAGGGTCATATAGTTTGGGATACTATGAAGGCGTTTTTGAGGGGGATTTAATTCAGAGAAGTATCCCGATATAAGACTAGGTCTCAAAATCTAGACAAAGCAGTGATGGAGGAATTAAGAGGAGCGGAGGAGGCACTGAGTGCGCAGTGTTTCAAAGCTACGCAGACCCGCATGAGAGTGGCCTATTCAGAAGTTAATAAACTTCACATCCGCAAGGCAGAGAGACTGCGGGCATTTCAGAATGAGGCATTCTATGTGGAGGGTGAAAAAGTGGGTCACCTGCTCTCAGTCGTAGCTTCGCACAACGTGAATCCTCGCATGTGTACGCAATTAAAACAAAGGAAGGTAATGTGGTCACACAAAGGGATCAAATTTTGGATGTATTCAAACAATTTTACAGTGAGTTATACTCCTCTAAGATACATAAAGGTCAAGAGGAAATGGACAGGTATATGAGTGTGATTAAGCTTCCTAGACTAGGTGATGAAGACAGAGAATGGATGGATAGGCCACTTGCAGCGGAGGAGTTGAGGGTGGCACTGGCGGATATGGCGGGTAATAAGGCCCCGGGGGCGGACGGCATTCCTGCAGAAGTGTATAAAATTTTTAATGAAGAAATAATAACTAAATTGGAGAAGGTATTTAATGAGTCTTTGGAGAGGGGAATATTACCTACATCTATGAGAGAGGCCATTGTTGTGGTCATTCCTAAAGCTGATAAGGATCCGTTGAATCCAGAGTCCTACAGACCAATCTCACTCCTTACGGCGGATATAAAGATTTTGGCGAAGGCCTTGGCCAATAGACTAACCCATGCGATTGATAAAGTAATCCACCCAGATCAATCTGTATTTATGCCCAATAAATCTACAGCAATCAATTTAAGGAGACTATATTTAAATATGCAAATCCCAGCCGAAAATGCTGGAAAGAGAGTAGTAGTGTCTTTGGATGCCCATAAGGCCTTTGATTGTGTGGAATGGAATTACTTGTGGTCGGTTTTGTTGTGCCTTGGGTTCGGGCCTAAGTTTATATCTTGGGTGGGGTTGCTATACTCCTCTCCAGTGGCAAAAATTAGAGTAAATAACAAATTATCTGATAGTTTCTCATTGCATAGGGGTACAAGGCAGGGGTGCCCATTGTCTCCGTTGCTATTTGCCCTAGCCGTGGAACCCCTAGCCGCTAAAATAAGGGATGCATGAGAGATAAAAGGATGTGTCTATCGAATGAAGGAGGAGAAGGTGTCTTTGTATGCCGACGATATTTTGTTATTTTTGGGAGACTCGGTAGAATCTGTATAACGCAGTGGCATTAATTGAGGAATTCGGGGAATTTTCTGGACTCAAAATAAATTGAGACAAATCGTGCATTATGCCCATTGATGAAGTAGAAAGGGGTACTGGGGAGGTGGAAATGTCAACAAAATTGAAGGTAGTTTTGAAATTTAAATATTTGGGGATACAAATCGCCCTCCCTCTGACGAGGTTAACTTAATATAAGACCTCTGTTACAAAAAATACGTACCAAAATTTCGGCGTGAAATAAATTACATCTTTCTGTGATTGGAAGAGTGAACCTTTTGAGGTGTGCATGGAGGTATGCCGTGGGGTTCTGCCTCCGTAGCGCACACCAAAAGGGGAGGTGTCACGATATTGTATGAAATATCATATAAGTTTAGTTTCTCTTGTCAGCCCAGGATGTGGGCTAAAAAAACCCCCTTCCCTTTCACTCAGGCAAGACCTTGCCTTGCCAATGTATGTGGGGGAGTTTTATTGAAGAGAGGAATTTACGACCGGCATAGCTGCACTGGAAAGCTTTGCCAGCTAGAACTGGATTAGAAGACTCTAGAATCCATGAGGGTCCTTTGTTCTGCTATTGTAAGATATTAGGCAAACGATTTAAGATAGGAGAATAATAAATACATATTTGGAATCTCCCTCGGTGGATCTGTCAACCTCTGTAAACATGAGCTTCTAACTCCATCAGGTAAAAAAAGTTTGGATTTCTCTGTAATTATGCATCACAAATAGGACATATTTGATCTCATTAGAATGCCCACGTTAATACGAGATGAATGCTGGGTTTGTTATGATTATGACATGTTCTGTAGCGGAGATACAGCCATTAGAGTAACTTGTGTTAGAGTTACCAAGACTGAAGAAAGAGGAGGGCGATCTTAACTCAGCCCTTTCTGTGATGTCACAGGCTGCAGGTTATAAGTTTCTGGCAGGCTTCCAGCAGTCAGTTTTTTACCTGAAGAGCCCTGACTGCAAGTCCTAATGCACTGGGACGTATGGGAACTCCACTAGCCTGGTTGCCTGCAATGCTCTGAACACATGTAAGTGTTGATTTCTCATGTTATTCCCTATTTTTTTATAATTACCTTGTACATATTTGCAATTGTCTCCTTTTGTAACATCCTTGTAATATTTTTCTATAAACACTGCCTAAACTTTACGGAGTATAATATTTAATACTAGTTAGTTCTTTCTGTTCTAAAAAGTACCCCTGTCTCCTGAAGGGAATTACGCTACGGTTTTGGGTTAGCTTCGGACCCGTTTAATCGAAGCTGGTGGCAGCAATACCGTGTGCAGGCCTTTGGGTGTCAATGTAGCGACTGCGGTGTTGATAATTATTGTTCCTGCCTGAGCGGGAGTAGTTTATCGCGTCGCTGCAGCCTGCCCAATAGCCAGTACATAGGAGGCAGCCTTTCTGGTGACTAATCACCCTAGGTGCAGTACCTAATCTGACCTGACAGAAAGGGGGGCGCTAGAGAGCTGCAAGGTTTAAGTGGAACTGTAAGCGGGGTACACATAAATCCCTGCAGTTCGTGGTATATTGAAGAGCAGTGGGATACCTAAAATAAGTGTGTTTTTTTTTCATCGCATTGTAGCAGTGGAGGGATGGCTAAGATAAGCCCCCTGCACATGTGATAGCTGTCTGTTGGCCTAAAGTCACCCCGATCCGTGACGTAGGGGTGACGGTCACGGTGTGAATCCATGACATATTGGTGGCAGCGGTCAGCAATCTCTGGGGTTCATGACAGATTTGGACTTACACAGAGACCCCTAGGCTTGAAGCCAAGTGTTACCTGCTGTTCTGTGGAGTAAGATGGGAAGAAAAATAGACAGATAACCATGTCAGAACCAAGAGGCCAGAGAAAATACTAACTCAGGAGACATAGGAGTAGTCAGTAAACAGGCCGGGGTCACAACAGGAAACAAATACACAAGCCAGGAGCTGAGCACAGAGGACTGAACTAGAGGAGATCAAAGCTGTATCTGGCAGATTCCGGCAATATGCTTCAAGCTGTAGTAAGGTGTGGTGCTTTTGAAGTCCAACTCTGATTGTCCAAGGTGTTGGCAATCTCAGACGGACATATTGCATATGCTTTGGCATTGTCCCAGATAGTCCTCCTATTGGATTGTAGTGTTGAACTGCATTGGAGTGGTGTATGGGTGCGTTATCCCTAGGGATCCGTTGATATGTATATTGGGGTATGTGGAGGAAATATTAACTGACAATACTACTAAAATTGTAATTGCAAGATTATCGTTTGCTGCAAGTAAACTGATTGCAAAATATTGGGTTAGAGAGGAGCCTCCGTCCAGACACGAATTCATTGCTCAAACGAACCACATAACTGAGCTTGAGAAAAGCATTTACACCAGGAGGGACAAGCTGAATTTCTTCCATAAATTATGGCAGCCGTGGTTGGATAGGATTAATGTTATACCAGTATATAGTATTATAGAGTACAACTTATGGTAAACTGGAACTCTGTTTGATATTGTCAACTATGGACGAATTATTTTTGCTCCTGATATCGTCTCCATCGGGGGGGTTAATTTACTGTAAAACATAAAATGAGTATGAATGAACATGTGATCTGTTGTAAATCTTGTTATCGTTAATACAAATTTATCTGATAAAAAAATGTTTGGTGCTTTCCAATTGGCTAAAACAGGGAAGAGATTACTGCAGCTGAATAAACACACACCTATACTGCCAGACTGGATGGTACTACAGATACCAGGCACCCTAATCTTAGTGGCTGGGAAGAGCCTGCACCGCTAAGAGCTTCTAGTTCCAACCCCACCTCTGTTACTAGCATCGCCTGCAGAATTAGTAAGCCGCGTCTGGTGTCCGAAGCAGACATTGCAGGAGCAGATCGCAGAGGAGATGGGGCACACCATTTGCAGAATCTCTAATATGACAAAATTGCAGAAAACCAGATCTGATGAAATCCCTATAAAGTGACTTCATTTTGTAAATTATAACCCTCAATAAATTAATCTATAGAAATAGTGACTATTTTGACTGCACTGCAGTTTCCAGATGTTGGAAAGTGAAAATTGCAAATATCCCAAGTTATTACCCAACACATAGTGCCCAGATTGTGCTTCAGGAGATACACATGCCGTAAAATAAGTGGTTTCTCCTCACTATAGTAATGCCAAAAGCATGGATGCTTAATGTGGTTTTGAGCACAGTCTAGTAAACTGTAAACTGTCATTGTCTTTGTGAATAATTCAATATTTTTGCATAACTTGCCATTTTTACAGACCGTTTAAGTAGAAATGTTCAAGAATATAGAATTCAAGGATATTTTATTCTAAAATAATAATTGGTTTTATTCTTGGCAGATAACTGTACCAGGAGATCAGCAGGACAGCTGACATCTTCAATGTTTAAATCAGATAATCTTGAGATCCCACAGGATACAATTGAAGTGAATGCCATTACTCCAAATATACCATCATCCCTTCCCTCCCAAATAACTCACACAGGAGAGAAGCCTTTTTCATGTTCAGAATGTGGGAAATGTTTTATTCGGAAAGCGCAGTTTGTTAGCCACCAAATAACTCACACAGGAGAGAAGCCTTTTTCCTGTTCAGAATGTGGGAAATGTTTTAACCAGAAAGGGAATCTTGTTAGCCACCAGAAAACCCACACAGGGGAGAAGCCTTTTTCATGTTCAGAATGTGGGAACTGTTTTAACAGGAAAGCACATCTTGATAGCCACCAGAAAACCCACAAAGGAGAGAAGCCTTTTTCCTGTTCAGAATGTGGGAAATGTTTTAACCACAAAACGAATCTTGTTAGCCACCAGAAAAGCCACACAGGGGAGAAGCCTTTTTCATGTTCAGAATGTGGGAACTGTTTTAACAGGAAAGCGAGTCTTGTTAGCCACCAGAAAACCCACACAGGAGAGAAGCCTTTTTCCTGTTCAGAATGTGGGAAATGTTTTAACCAGAAATCAAATCTTGTTAGCCACCAGAAAATCCACACAGGAGAGAAGCCTTTTTCCTGTTCAGAATGTGGAAAATGTTTTCTAGATAAATCAGGTCTTATCAGACATCATAGATCTCACACAGGGGAGAAGCCTTTTTCCTGTTCAGAATGTGGGAAATGTTTTGTGAAGAAATCATCTCTTTCTATCCACCAAAGAATTCACACAGGGGAGAAGCTTTTTTTAAGTTCTTAATTGTTTTTACGTAGTCACATACAAGTGCTTCTAACTAAATTAGAATATTATCAAAAAGTTAATTTTTCAGTTCTTCAATGCAAAAAATTAAACTCTTATATTAGTCATTACAGAGTGATCTTTTTCAAACGTTTATTTCTGTTGATGACTATATCCTTTAGCCAATGAAAACCCAAAAGTCATTATGTCAGTAAATTAGAATAAAAACACCTGCAGTGGCTTCCTAAATGTTCAAAAAAGGTCCCTTAGTCTGTTTCAGTAGGCTCCACAATCATGAGGAAGACTGCTCACTGGACAGATGTCTAGAAGGCAGTCATTGACACACTCCAGAAGGAGGATAAGACACTGTAAAATATTAGTAATTCAATAATAAAAAAATATAGATTACTTAACATATGCAGGTTCTAACTAGCAAATAGATACTCTGTATATTGAGGGACTGAGTCATTCTGAGGATTTTGGCCGATACGTCTGTTCTCTGTTTGTCAGAACTATAGGGCTTTTGTCAGAACTGTCAATATGTGGCTATTTGGAGATAGTAAATGGTTCATAAAGGTCACAGGCTATATGCTTAAGCATTTCAAAATGAGGTAATGTACAAATAACTAATATGCATATTCCGCAAGTTACTAGTGTTCTTCTAATATGGTAGAGGCTATGAACATAGCGGCAGATCATCTTATGTTGTTATGAGACAGGAAAAATAGAAACCAATGTAACTCTATGGGTCAAAATAGTATATAAGCCGACCTAACTTTTGTTCAGGAGATCTCTCATACTTTAAGAAACTCCAACCCGGACCACATCAACTTCAAGACCATATGCAAGAACTACTGAATGCTTGTTTTCTCTTTTATAATCTAATACTTATTTTTGGAAACTATGAACTTACTTTTCTTCATTTTTGTAATCACTTTTTGAATAAACATTACACAAGATTTGTTTTATCCACACAAAAAAAAAAAAAAAAAAAGTAAGAAAGTGTTATTTTTTCTAACATTTTGGGGAGCCCAGCCAAATCTGATTTTTGTGCTATTTTGGGTGGATTCTGTTATGGACCTGGTGGTTAGGAGCACCCGGAACGACCTGATAGTTAAACAATACAGGACAAGCTCTGGGAAGTGGGAACTCTGCTGACCGCAACCCCTAAACCTATCACACACACTTAAAGTAGCCGTGGATTGCTCCTAACGCTCCCTATGCAACTCGTCACAGCCTAAGAGCTAACTAACCCTAAAGATAGAAAATAAAGCCTACTTTGCCTCAGAGAAATTCCCCAAAGGAAAAGGCAGCCCCCCACATATATTGACTGTGAGTAAGATGAAAGTCACAAACACAGAGATGAAATAGGTTTCAGCAAAGGGAGGCCCGACTTACTAAACAGACAGAGGATAGGAAAGGCATCTTTGCAGTCAGCACAAAAAACTACAAAAAACCACGCAGAGTGTGCAAAAAGACCTCCGCACCGACTCACGGTGCGGAGGTGCCACTCTGCATCCCAGAGCTACCAGCTAGCAAGGCAAAATCATAATAGCAAGCTGGACAAGAATATAATGAACAAATAAATAACTAGCAGGGACTTAGCTTCTGCTGGAGTAGACAGGTAACCAGAAAAGTCCAGGAGCGAACTGAACCAGTACAAGGACATTGACAGCTGGCATGGAGTAACGATCTGAGTGGAGTTAAATAGAGCAGCCAGCTAAAGAAAAACTTAAGTCACCTGTGGAAGGAACCTCAGAAGCAGCAGCCCCACTCACAGCCACCAGAGGGAGTCCATGGACAGAACTCGCCGAAGTACCATTCATGACCACCGGAGGGAGTTCGATAACAGAATTCACAACAGGATTCCTTTTGATTGCACACAGGTGGAGGAGAGCTCTGCTAAACACCTGTTGTTCAAGGTGCAGGAATTCCACTATTTCACGTCACAAGGATCAGACAGAGCCTACAGAGGAGTGAAGATTTGTGTCCCCAACCATAAAGAGCTACATGTGTCCCATCCAGACGGAGGTCTGAGGATTTCAGTAAAGACACAGAGGACCATCCATTGACGGTTGGATCAATCCAATAGAGGAAAAGACATTCCATAGGTGAGAAAATGGATTTTATTCATGATTATTCTAAGAAAAGTAATATAGAGTTTAAGTTTGTTCATAGCCATACAGATTCACAATTATGGTCTAGTTTGTATAGCCAATGTGAAGCAGAGAATCTTAAGATTGATCAGAGGTTTTTCTCAGTAAAACAAGTTACAGAGAAAGCTTCAAAATCGAATGCACATGGTCCGAGTGTACAATAATTTAGTCTTTGAGAAAACTGAAACACAAACACATAAAGCATGTACTATCACACAAGACATTGGTCATACTGACACACAAGGTAACACACAAGAGTCTGACGGGGTTTACTTCGATTGTCCAAATTGTTTGATATTGTCAGAGCATAATGAACAATTGGAAGATCAAATTGATTCTCGAGCAGAATTATTGTCCAAATTGCACCAAGATAAAAAAGGCTTCTGTTGTTACACGATCAAACAAACAGGAAGATAATTCCGCCGCATCATTTGTACCAGACACACAAAATCCAGCTGTTTCAGTGGAAGATTTACAAGCAGATGAACTACAACAGAAAAAATTCCATGACAGAGCTGCACGCATTAATCTGAAAATACATGATCAGTTAATGAAAATTGTAAAAGACATTCCAAACTTCAATGACAAGATGGATGCCTTTTATAGTGCGGACATTTTTTAATCAAACACAGATAAGTTCAATCTTAATGATGAACAAAAATATAAGATATTCAAAGTATGGTTACCCTCACATATGGGAAAAAGGTTACAGACCACACCCAGATTAAATGATGATAAATTGACGCATAGCACAAAAGAAGACAGACTTAGACAATTATTATTATTATTATTTATTGTTATAGCGCCATTTATTCCATGGCGCTTTACATGTGAGGGGGGGTATACATAATAAAAACAAGTACAATAATCTTAAACAATACAAGTCATAACTGGTACAGGAGGAGTGAGGACCCTGCCCGCGAAGGCTCACAATCTACAAGGGATGGGTGAGAATACAGTAGGTGAGAGATAGAGCTGGTCATGCAGCAGTTTGGTCGATCGGTGGTTACTGCAGGTTGTAGGCTTGTCGGAAGAGGTGGGTCTTCAGGTTCTTTTCGAAGAACAATCAATATTGTTTACAACTGGCGAAGCCACTCCTACAATTGATGTTCTGGAAAATGTACGAACTAATATTAATGATGACCCATTTGCATTTTTGGTAAAATTTGAACAGGCCTTTAGGATGGTGATGGATCTTAGGCCTCATGCGGAGCCAACGTCCATGATCAGATTTTTTGTAAAAAAGTTCAAATATTTAGATCCTGCCTCAGAGCAATTGGCTAGTGCTCAACCATCATTACAAGAAGCAACAGTTTTTATTGACTAAAATAGCTGTAGTTCATGAGAAAGAAGTCAGCTGAAACCTAGACCCACAGGAACATCCAAGAATAGAGATTACATTGATCATAGTGGTAAAAATACTACACAAAGGAACAATATCCATTGTTATTTCTATGGTATACCTGGACCCTTAAAATGGCAGTGCAGAAAATTCTTGAGAGGAGACTCAGAGACAGGTACACAAGGAACAGGTAAGCTTGGAAGGGAAAATGGACTCATGCCAAAATCATCCACCAAACCTTCTGCACCTCCATTACATTCTTCTGCACTCGCTCAGACTGACAACAGACAAACGCACAGGAACATCCAAGAACAGAGATTACATTGATCATAGAGGTAAAAATACTACACAAAGGAACAATATCCATTGTTATTTCTATGGTATACCTGGACCCTTAAAATGGCAGTGCAGAAAATTCTTGAGAGCAGACTCAGAGACAGGTACACAAGGAACAGGTAAGCTTGGAAGGGAAAATGGACTCATGCCAAAATCATCTACCAAACCTTCTGCACCTCCATTACATTCTTCTGCACTCGCTCAGACTGACAACAGAAAAACGCAGTCACCATATGCACCATTAATCAGACAGATCAGAGAGATGACTGTGAAGGAGACTGAGTCCAGGGACAGAAGTTCAAGTGCTTTTAATAAGGACATTGGTCTTCTCCCATCTCCTCCATCTTCTGACATTCACTGACTACTCCTACACCCCATTCATTGGAATTTGTGACTCGTTGCATTGGATGACTGTAGAAGACCATTTATCAATGGAAATTTAGCAGGACAGAATGTTGTATTTCTTATTGATACAGGAGCTCATTTACGTGTTACAAATCTTGATTTGAAGCTACAACCAGATTCACCAGTTTGTACTATTGTTGGTTTTAGTGGAAAGGTGGACCTACAGCAACCTTGGTTACCAATGTGACGTTGGAAATACCTAGTTCTTTCAAAACAGGAATTGACATTTGCTATGGTCGTGATTCTGAAAATATACTTGGCACAGATTTTGTGCAGAAATTCGGTTGCGTAGTCGATCTAGGAAATCAAGTGATCTGGAAAGATTCTAATGGTTGTAAACCTGAAGTCATTGACCCTAGTGATTATAGCCATGTTGGAAGTATTTGCTTAAATTATGTTGTGTCAACAGATCGTTTGTGGCCTGAAACTGGTGGTGATGAGGTATTGACAGAAATTGTACAGCTTTTTCCTTTTCTTTGGGCTCTGTTCAGGAATGAGGTTGGTACAATGAAGGATGTAGTTGTAAATGTGGAAGGGCGAGATCTTCCACCACAAAGTCAGTATAAATTGCCTCCAGAATCAATTGATTCTATCAAATAAATAAGGCAGCACACTGTAGCGCTAAAACATGCAAACATGAAACATGAAAATTGAACTGCATTACTGCACTAGAAATATGAAAAAATCAGAGCGTTTAGCGCATAAATTGGCCAATTTATGGGTACCTGGTAGCCACATTAGGGCATCTCTCGTATACCAGGTCCTAAACTTTCCTTTCCTCGCTGAGAATAAACGTCTTCATCTGAATGGGTACCTGTGAAACCTCTTAGACTAAATTTCTTTCTCTCTGTGGAGGAGTAATGGACCTGCTGCGATTAAAACACCTGTGGCTAAGAGGCGAAGTGCTCAGTCAGAAGGATAATAAATACAGATTTCAAAAAAGTTTAGGACCTGGTATACGAGAGATGCCCTAATGTGGCTACCAGGTACACATGAATTGGCCAATTTATGTGCTAAATGCTCTCATTTTTTCATATTTCTAGTGCAGTAATGCAGTTCAATTTTCATGTTTGCATGTTTTAGCGCTACAGTGTGCTGCCTTATTTATTTGACTATATATGAGTTGGTGAGTCTAGGTTCAGCACCTGTTCACACTTAGTCTATGTTTGGATGTGACGGTCAGTTTTTTTAAATCTGTATTCATTAGCCTTCTGACTGAGCACTGACCTCTTGAAAAGAGTTGTCAGTATAAGTTTGCATTTACTTTCTTGGATGAACAATATCTGTTTTGTAGGTTACTTCAAGGAGCACATTTGTCAACTAGTGTTTTCCATCAGGCGTTGCAAAAGGTATTATCTAGATTTTCTAGACCAGATTGTATTTTGCAATATGGTGATGATATTCTGTTGTCTTCTGAGGATAAAGAATCACATGTTTCTCTTCTGACAGAATTGTTTGAGCTGCTGCATGATGCAGGGTTGAAATTGAACACCAAAAGGTCAAATTGATGCAAACCAAGGTCAGGTTTTTGGGAGTGTTGTTGAGTCCAGGAAAAAGACAGCTACTGCAGGAAAGAATAGAGACAATTGCTTCTCTACCAATTCCAACATCATAGAAGGCATTGTGGCATTTCTTGGGTCTTAGGGTTAGAACTATTCAAGGGACTTTATTGACAATTTTGCAGACAAGGCCAGACCCTTGTATGATCTTTTAAAAGGTGAAAATAGTGATTACTTTGGTCCTTGGGGTGATGAACAACAAACTTCATTTGAACAATTAAAAATGAATTTACAAAAGTCACCTGCTTTGTCCACAGTAGATCCTTCGGCTCCATTTGCTTTGCAAGTACACACATCAGAGACATCTGTGTCTGCTGTGCTGCTACAGTTGTAGGGAGAAGAGTGGAGAATTTTGGGCTATTTTTCTAAGCTTCTCTCACCTGTTGAAAGAGGTTTTGAGACCTGTGCAAGACACTTGGTAGGTGTACTTAGCAGTCAAAGCACCTGAACACATTGTTGGGCTCAACAAAATCACTTTTCAAACTCCTCATTCTACACTAAAACCTCTCTTTGAGAACAATATCCCAGGTGTGTCACAGAGATTTGCTCATTGGTTATTGTCATTGTCTCCCAAACAAATTGAGGTGGATTATAAGGCCAAATATGTTCTTCCTCAGTTGATGCAATATGAAGGACAAATTCATGATTGTTTAGTCTTTTCATGATCCTAGTCCATAGCTTTTCAGACGGAACCCAGAGGCAACAGATGAACCAATTTTTATGATGGTTCCAGATTTTATTCAGATGGGCACTACTATTCATGATATGCCATTATTTATCCCAAAAGATCACAGGTTGTAAAACACAAATTACTGTGTAATTTTTCAGCTCAAAGGGCAGAGCTAGAAGTGATAAAAATGGTACTACAGCTGAACGAAGCTGATGATCAATGTCCCATTGTAATCTACAGTGATAGCTCCTATGTTGTGAGATCACTGACATATTATTTGCCAGTTTGGAGAAAAGAGGCTATGTAGATTCTTCTAATAAGACTCTTGTACATAGTGACACACTGAAAACAATTTTTGAGATAGCATCGAAAACCCCTAATGGTTTTGCTATTGTTAAAGTTCCTGCCCATAAAAAATCTGATGATGAATTATCTGTTGGAAATGCCACAGCAGATAGGTCAGCCAAAGAGGCAGCCCTGACAGGAGAAGAAGTGTTTCAACCTGAACCTCTCAAGGTTAGAGCAGTTCAAAGAACAGACCTGCATATCCCTTCTTTTGCAGAAGAACAAGAAAAAGACAAATCTCTTGTTGCTTCCCGGGTTGATCTAAAACCTCCCTTTGTTTGTGAAAACGGGGTTTTGTGTCATGACTTAAACGAGGAGTTGCGTCCTGTTGTACCAATACATCTACAGGCTGAGTTCACAAAATATAATCATGAAAGTTTGGGTCATTTGGGCCAACAGAAATTGTTAGACATTCTCAGAGAGAAATTTTACTGGGAAAAGATGGAAGAGACAGTACAAAGTGTTGTCCAATCATGTCTCATTTGTGCCCAAATTAATCAAAGACCAAAAGGACAGAAACCGCCACTACTCCGAACCGCACCTGCAGATGGTCCATGGTCTGCACTACAAATCGACAACATTGGTCCGTTACCATCAGGTAAAAATGGTCTCAGGTATGCATTGGTGGAAGTAGATGTTTTTTCTAAATGGGTTGAAATTTTACCTGTCAGAAAAGATGATGCTTTGTCTACAGCTAGAGCATTAGTTAACCATTTCTTTTGTACTTGGGGGATCCCAAGGATGATCTCCTCCGATAGAGGAAGTCACTTTACAGGAAAAATCATGCAAGCCGTTTGTACTATTCTAGGGGTACAACAACAGTTCCGTATTCCTTACCATCCACAGTCTGCAGGTATTGTGGAAAGGATGAATAGAACAATAAAATCCAGAATTGCCAAGATGCTATTGGACAAAGGCAATACTTGGTTTGATGCCGTACCTTTTGTATTGTTGAGTGTGAGAGGAACAACTTCTTCTACAACTTAGTTTACTCCTTTTGAACTAATGACAGGAAGAAAAATGCCATTGATTTTTCCACATGAACCATTTTTGTCCACACCTCAAAAAGATGCTGTTGCAAGGTCCAAATGGTTGCAATTGTTGCAGGAAAATTTAAAAACGATTCTTCCACATGCTGCATCAAGAATGCAGAGAATGGAGCCACCATATGAATCCAAATTCAAAAAAGGGGCTCAGGTGATGATCAAAACTTTCAGGAAGAATGGACCTTGGGAAAGTAACTGGGAAGGTCCCTTGAGATCATAGAAGCCATGGGACAAGTCATGATTCTTATGCAACGAGCATCTAATGTGGTTAAAAATACCCGCAGACAACATAGAGCGTGGGTACATGTCGATCAGTGCAAATTGTATATTGCAAAATAATGATACTGCATTTCTTTTAGGAAGAAATGGATTCCAATAAGAGCTGGAATACGAAACACCATGGCCTTGATGGAAGGGAATCAACACCAATCCTTCAGGAGAAGACGACATTTCCCAGGAAAAGCTACTATCTGATGGGAATCACATTTCTGCTGCTATGTACTATTTCAACTGTGATCTACGCAGAAGATATTTTGCATCGTGGAACCAACACTAGTGAAGTGAATGAACCTTCCGAAAGAACTCTACATTCGAGGAAACCAAGAGGATCAAGTCTACAAAACTTAATAGATGAAGACATACCGGACAATTCAGTAGATTCAGTAGATATTACCGGAAACATTTGCATGTGTTACGGTGTAAAATGCTGTATTGAGTTACACTTCATACACGGCACTGACATAATATTACATGCTGTCACAGGACCTAAGGCTGGGTTTATACAGTTACAAGGAGATTATGTACACAATAATAAGACAAGCACATGGGAATGTAATCCTACAGATGTGTTATACTGGAATATAGAGATAAGAGGTGAAGAAAAGGTTCTGTGGTTGGGTGATATTACAAATGATATGATCGCAAAAGGGAAAGTTGGAACATCCAAAACAGATATTTGGTTAAAGACACAACTTTTTGGGAAAATTTTAGATCCTTCATTACTTTCTATTACAGAGGGAGATGAAGATTGGGTAAAAACATGGAACTTCCAGATAACTAGAGAACCAGTACAAGTACAGGTATCTGTAATTTTTACAGTAACAAATACTATAGTTCCAGAAGTAAAGGTCACCCCACAAGCAGTACATAGTCAAGAAAATATGTCTTCTTTATTATCAAAATGCAACACAAGGTTAGAATTACCTTCGGAATCTCTGTTAACATGGACCAAAGATAGATTATTTTTGGGAAGTTTTTCAAATGGTCCAATAAATATTATACACAGAGGTCAATCCGGTAATGTGAGATGGTTAAATAAGATTTTTATTTTTTCTGTAGATAATCCATCTCCTAAGGATTCCGGACTTTACCAATTTTGCGTTTTAACGAAAAATAATTACAAACAATGTAAAGATGTAAATGTGAATATATGGTCAGCAGTGGATAATGTATGCACACAGACAAAATTTCAACCATCTACTCCTTTCCAAATAAACCAATTCCAATCTAAACTTCTATTACGAGAAGGAGTGTTTGTGACTATGATATGGACTTTTATCATGTCTAATTGGAAAATCTCTTCTAGATATCCCCAGTGTCAATCACATCTCATTAACATGGAAATGGCAATAAAACGATGGTTTGGGAAAAGAACCCCAGCACAAGTTAGAAGTAAGAGGGGAGTGTTAGAAGGTATTTTGGGGGGATTAGGAACAGTGGGAAGTCTAATTAACACTATGGACATACATACACTTAAATCAGATTTGGATAATGTGAGGTATATTGGAGGTAAAGGGGTAAAGATTCAGAAAAGTTTGAATCAAGTCCTTGAAAAGATGGTTTTGAACACTGCTGTTGTATTGGGATCTTCCGTGTCACATCTACAAGATGCTACTTTAGCTTTAATAGAAAGTGAACAGGAATCCCAAGTGGCCAAAACGTGTCTAGAAATTCAGATTGAATATTCCACCAATCTGAAAATGATTGCACAAGCATTACAAAGTGGAATTACACCTTTAGGACTAATGAGGAATTTGCCTACAGAATATAATTTTGCATTAAATCATATAGATTTGTGGATAAATAAGTGGTTAGGATGTGAACAGAACATTTGTGTAGGAACATCACTGATTCCGGTGTCGGGAAGAGAAGAAACCCTGGTTCCTATAACTGTTCTGGGAATCCCTGTTAGTCGTACACAATTGCTATATTATCAATTACAGTACACAGATTTCGCATTTGACGGTACAAACACTGAACAATTAGACATTTCCTCATGCTTAAATTTTGTTTCTAAGGTAATGTGTTTACCTGGACAGGATAAAGTCATTTACCATTCATGTTTCCATAATCATACCTCATGTCATGCCAGAGTTGAGAATGTGCACACGATCCATGACTTAGTGACACCAGTAAGCGCTAATAAGATTCCAAGTTATGTCAGAAAAAGAAGTTGTTTCTGCATTCTCCATCTTGTGTACATGCTGAAAAATCTGACAATAGGTTTATATTGTATCGAGGGAAATGTGAAAACTCTCTCAAAGAAGGAAGGAAGTATTAATATTACGTCAATTTGTCCCAAATAAATAATTTTCCTTGGAATATGTGGACAAATGAGATAAAGAAAGACAAGGGTTTGTTAACAAAACAATTAAAAGAAGCTGAGATTGTATTCAGACATGAGCAAGGGAATTTAAATAATATTGAACATGAATGGACAAGTATGTCAGGTGCATCTTGGTGGAGAAATTTAGGAAAATCAGTAAATAGTTGGTCACAATCTTCAGCGAAAATGGCAGCAGGAAATGTATTATCTAATCCGATTGTTATAATATTTATTATAGTTTTGCTGTGTATAATATATCAAATAGTTATTATGTGTAAAAGTAAGAATATTTATAAAAAGATAAAGACAGAAATTAAAAAGGAAGATGATATTCTAAGAGAAATGCTAAAAAGAAAAATATAACTCTCTAATTTAATTTTATTTTAGTCTCCAAAATTTAGATGACATTCAAGACAGATGTTGATACAAGGTTTTCAGAATAAAGAATGAATGTGATACGAATGGTGAGAGAAAGAGTTTAGGATTGATTATGTTATTTTTCAAATCATAATCAGGGGGGAATGTAAAATCTTAATAATAATAATATTAATGCAACGTATATACAGAGATCAATTATTGAACAGACGCTCTGGGTAGTGTGTGTGTGCAAGCCATTCTGGAGATCTTGGCTTATACATCTATTCTCTGTATGTCAAAAGTAAAAGGATACTTGTCATATTTAGGCTATATGTGGATTACTTATATTACTTGTAACTAACAAACAAAATATATTTAGATAATGTACTATGAGGTAATGTACAGAACCAATATTTTGCAAGCTACTAGGTTTTGCTAATATGGTAAGAGCTATGGATATAGCAGTAGGTCGCCATATGTGGTTAGGAGGTAGGAAAAATTAGTAACCAATGGAAGTCTATGGGTCAAAAGCGTATATAACGGAGACCCAGCACCAGTAGGGGGCAGACTTTCTCATTTCTTGAGAACTCTCCACATGGACCACATCATGCCTCAAAGACATACGTAAGACCTATGCTTAATTTCTCTCTATAATCCAATACTTGATTTGTGTGCTATGAACTTATGAATTTACGTTTTCTTCATTTGTAACCACTTTTTGAATGGACATTAAATAAGATTTGTTTTATCCACACAATTCAATTTTGCTTTCCTTTCCTATTCTAACCGTATTATTATTTGAAAAAATAAGGAACAGCTCAAATTACAAAAGCTATTTATGTATATATAGCTCAGAGTATAAGTTATCACCATATAGAGAGAACACATGGTATTGTGGGACATATATAATGACGTCTCTTAGGAGGGAGGGGGCTGTCACGTGGGGGCTGTCACTTCCTGCATTCACCATCATTCTCCATGGTCATCAGACAATTCACAGTAGGAAGGAACAACTGGTAGCCATGATGACTTCAGACTTCACACAGACAGACAGCTTTTACCATTCAGAACTTTGGGAAAGATGTGGAACAAACACTGATAGGAACAAATGGACAATCTGTTCGTAACTATTTCATCTATTTTATGTTTTGTTGCAATTTGGTTTTTCTGTGGACAATTCAATAAACCACTACATTTTTTATGAAAATATCATTACATTTTTCTTTAAGAGTAATGCACCTGGTAAATAGTCCTGATTAAATAAATGTGCAAAATAAGCATATTTAACACTATTCACCTACCCATAGCCTGTTACTATTCCACTCCACCACTCTTACTTGCTTCAGTATTTTCCTCTTATTCATCTCCTCCTACATGTTTCATGCTACTTTTTGATTCATGATGTTTTACTATGTGTATTAAACCCTTGAATAAAATTATATATTTTTAATATACCTCCTTTCAGTGGTGTGCTTGGATACTTGGTATCCATTTTCTAGGCTCTACAAAGGGAAAGAAGTAGCAAATGGCTTTAGAAAGTCCAGATGAACGGTCCAAACACGGGTTATGTTTACAAAAACAAGCATACGATATCTGTTCACTTAATCCTTTTAGGGTAAGTGAATCCATTCTGAAAATCCACTCAATTTCTCTTTTCAGCATATTCCTACCATGATCTTCCACCCGGGACTAGGTTTGACCACTTCTATCACAAAGAAGCAGATTGTATTCATCTCCCCATAGTGTGTCCCTCTCAATAGTCTTGCTAGTGGGGTATCATGATCATTTATGTCTCCCAAAGGTTCACTCTCCCTCCTTCTAAACTCTCTCCATTTTCCCTAGATAATCCAAGGGACAGAGATATGTGGCTACGTAGACTATGCCCGCAGTCTAATAATTTGAGAAGTCCCTCTGTTCTCCCAGTGGATGACCTTGTGAAAGATTTGTTGGATCTCATCCATTTACAGAAATGAGTCTCCACAGTTATAGAATCCGCACGACTTCCTATCCAGCCATTTACCCCCATATGTAGGTTTTTGGTGGAGACTGTACAAAATGATCTCTCATAGATTGTCCTCTCCTATAGGTGATCGTGCGGGTAGTCCCCACCATCTCCCTAGGGTCTGGATTTATTCTTACGATGTCTTAATGTCTCATAAGTACATTCCGGACGTGGCTATGTTTTCTATGAAACGTGCCAATAAGCCTTGTAATGTCATTTTGGGAACTGCCTTCTTTTTCCTTTTGTTTATTCAGTAAAAGGGACTGTCTATTCTTATTTTCTCCAAACGTGCGGACTGAATCTAGAATATATTGGGGATAGCCTTTATCCCTTATCCGGCCATACATCTCACCTGCTTGTCTATGAAATTCCCGGATACTAGAGCAGCTCCTCCTGAATCCAAGGAATTGCCCTTTGGGTATACCTTTCTGAGGGGGCTGGGTGGTGGCTGTCCCACTTTAGGAAGCTGTTGGTACTATATGGCCCCACAGACTCTCCCATATATCTATTCTCAGTTCCTTTTGATTTGACATTGGCATTGATCACTACAGGTATATGCTGGGACACATCAATCCAGTATGGGAGCAAGTGATCTTCAGGTCCATGCGTTCCAGCGCTGGAGTATGACACGAAACGGAGGATGCGCGTCACTTCTGGCCCGGAGCGCTCCAGCACTTTGCGTAATTTCCAGGCATGTTCTCTGGAACTTGGCGCGCCCTCCAGTATGCTTCTATCTATGAGTCCCAGTGTGGAACACATGTTGTGGTGCGGAGCATGTGCAGTACGATTGAATCTTTGTGTTCATTCAACAGATAATGAGGGGCTGTTTGAGGAGTAGTCTGGGCAAGTGGGTTATTGAAAAGGACCCTCCGATAGAGGACACATGTACATCATATATCATGAGCAGACATCATTATATTGGGCCTCCTGATGAGGCGGCAGGGTGAAAAACATTGAGGCACACTTTGATGGATGAGTGCTAATCTTGTTGTTACCCGGCTCAGATTGCTCCATATTTAATACGTTATCTGTGTGTCATAATTGGGTGGCGCTGGTTGTGGATACTAAGGATTCATTTAATAACTGAGCCTCCAAACACATGGGGTTTATTATATTTTTAAACCATTTGAGCTGGCAAAGTGTTGGGCTTTATTATATATATATATAGGATATTACAGGGACAGCGGCCAAGCAGTGGGGGCGCCAATGTCGAATTAATAAGGTGTCGAGCTCCACTGACGGGCAGAATTCAGTGAGTAGGGCTGGATTCTGTTCATCTTATGTTATCAGTAGATGTACGAGAGACGAGAGGCTGATGACCGCAGTGTTACCGTGTGGGTCAGTTCTACAGGGGGGATAGAGAGCTGGGGGGGTCTGTGAGCGAAGCTGGGGGTATACGGTGTATACAGTGCACACAGGGGGGTCTGTGACCGAAGCTGGGGGTATACGGGTGCATGCAGCGCACACAGGGGGGTCTGCGACTGAAGTTGGGAGTATACAGGTGTATACAGTGTACACAGGGGGGTCTGTGACCGAAGCTGGGGGTATATGGGTGTATACAGTGTACACAGGGGGGTCTGTGACCGAAGCTGGGGGTATCCGGGTGTATACAGTATACACAGGGGGGTCTGTGACCGAAGCTAGGGGTATACGGCTGTATACAGGGTGCACAGAGGGGTCTGCAACTGAAGCTGGGGGTATACGGGTGTATACAGAGTACACAGAGGGGTCTGTGACCGAAGCTGGGGGTATACGGGTGTATACAGCGTACACAGAGGGGTCTGTGACCAAAGCTGGGGGTATACGGGTGTATACAGTGTACACAGAGGGGTGTGCGGCCGAAGCTGGGGGTATACGGGTGTTTACAGTGTACACAGAGGGGTGTGAGGCCGAAGCTGGAGGGATACGGGTGTATACAGTGTACACAGAGGGGTCAGTGACCGAAGCTGGGGGTATATGGGTGTATAAAGCGTGCACAGAGGGGGTCTGTGACCAAAGCTGGGGGTATATGGGTGTATACAGCGTACACAGAGGGGTCTGTGACCAAAGCTGGGGGTATACGGGTGTATACAGCATACACAGAGGGGTCTGTGACCGAAGCTGGGGGTATATGGTTGGTCAGTACACAGGACCCCATACAAACAGGGCTCCGCTCAGTACATGCCAGGCTCTGCTCCGTATACACACGGCTCCGCTCCATACACCTCGTACACACACTGCTCTGCTCTGTACACCCTTTACACGCGGCTCCTCTACATCCACACTGTAAACCCCTCCTGACCCCACACATAAACTTCCCCTCATCCAGCACCATGACAACCAGCACAGCAGAGTCCTGAATATACACAGAGGCCCCTGATCATGTGACCCCTGACCCCTCCTCTCCTGTGACCTCATCACAGGTCCACAGGTCCTGTGCGCACACAGCAGCCATAGAAATCTCCGGCCATTGTGGTCTCATCACCCAACTTCTGCTCTTTCTCCTTCTTTTCTCGCAGGGGCCGCAGTGGATTTCATCCTAGATCCATAGAGCCGAATAGAAGAGCGATGTTCCTTCAGTCTGAGGGTAATTGATGGTGATATTTGTCCAACGTCCACTTTACAGAGTAAATCCCTCCAGGACTGTAGCAGGTAAAGACCCCAATATCCACCGGTGTCCCTTCTAATGGGGGGAAAGTACCAAAGAAAACCCATCATATCCCGAGAAAGAAGCCCTGTACCTGGAGACATCGGCCTCACTACGTCGCTGACCAATATACTACACACCTGTACAATACACTACATGGCTATGTTATATACTACGTAGCTATGTTATATACTACGTCACTGTGCAATATAGTACATAGCCTGTGCTATATACTGCCTACATATTCTAGAATACCCGATACGTTATAATCAGGCCACCATCTAGTCTCTTATAAAAGCCTCAAACTTCTATGTGTGAATAAGAGCTGATATCTAACGTGATAGAAGATTACAGTGCGGGGAAGACAGGAAACCTTCATATGGAGGCCGGTGGTGATGGAGTCAGTGACCGACTCTAGCCAAATCTGTCTCTAGAGCCGTAGTAGAAGATGAAGATGTCGTCCTCATTATGAAGTAGTTATTTCTCATGTCGCGTGTAATGAATATCTCCTGCAGTATTGCTAATGCCGATTCCAGGGTTGGTAAATGAGACGAGAATTAGCGTTATGGAAGATGAGTCTATGAGAAACGTATTCAGCTGCCGACTCCGAGGAGGAAACTGCTTGTTGTCTGTGGCCTAAATATATAGGATTTATTAGTAGATGTAAATAAGGAAACTAAATACTGTAAAATAATAAATCTCCTCATATGGTTCCCTTATTATCTCCAGTCAGGGCTGCCACTAGAAATTTCGGGGCCCCATACTGGCAAAATTTTTTGGGCCCCCTTGAAACTCCGCCCAGGCTCCACCCCAGCCCCGCCTCCAGGCTCCACCCCACGAACTGTCCACAGTCCCACCGCTCTCTCTTGGAAAATCTCCACTTCTCACCTATCACACATTAACAGTTCCCATCACCAGATCACACATATAGCCGGCAGCTTTTGTTTTGGCCAAAAGATTTTTTAAGCCGCCACCACAACAAGGTAGACACTTTTGGCCGGGCCCTACACTGCTGTAACCTACTAAATATTTGTTAAAATATGCAATACAATTTAGGTATATTTTTATTTATTTTTCGATTTTTAAAATGACCTATAATACTACATACAAGGAACAAATACCACAGCACTATGACCAGATGACATATTACCACCACAGTAATCAAATAATATAAAATACAAGGAACAAATACCGCTACACCATGACCAGACCACATATTACCACCACATCATGACCAGACCACATATTACCAACAATGACTGAATACTACAATACTGATCAGTAATAAAATAAAAAACCACAATACTATCACCATCAGTGCCATTATGCACAGGAGATCTGTAATTAGTAAGCAGTGTCTGTGTACAGGTAATACAGTGATCACTGGTGACATTACACACAGGAGCTCTGTATATAATGTATAGATAATACAGTGATCACTGGTGACATTGTACACAGGACCTCTGTATATAGTATACAGTGTATAGTGTAAGTGTATAGGTAACACTGACTCACCAGTGACGTCTCTAGGTGAAGTCCTTCATCTTTCATCCAGCACAGACCGCCATCACTTTATCCAGCCAGGACTCATCTCTGCAGGAAATAAAACAGTTATCTCGAGTTCCGCTTGTAGAACACATTACTTAATTTTCCCAACTTCTACATTACACCACATGAAGAAGGCAACATAGTATCACTCTACACAGTAACAGGACCGCCCCCCCATTTAAAACAGTATACTCAAAAAATAAAATAAATACATCACTGCAATAATAATATCCCTTAATTAGCCCCTATGGTAATATACGCCATCCTAGCCCCCGTGTGCCTCATTCCAGGCTCCAGCCATATGTTCTCCCATCCTGCCCTCATGAGTATCCATTCTGCCCCATATGATCTCCCCATCCTGCCCCATCTGTCTCCATCGTATCCATCCTGCCCCATCTGTCTCCATTCTGCCCCATCACTGTCCAGCACTCTGCACCATCTCTGTCCAGCACTCTGCACCATCTCTGTCCAGCACTCTGCACCATCTCTGTCCAGCACTCTGCACCATCTCTGTCCAGCACTCTGCACCATCTCTGTCCAGCACTCTGCACCATCTCTGTCCAGCACTCTGCACCATCTCTGTCCAGCACTCTGCACCATCTCTGTCCAGCACTCTGCACCATCTCTGTCCAGCACTCTGCACCTTCTCTGTCCAGCACTCTGCACCATCTCTGTCCAATCCTGCCCCATCTCTGTCCAGCACTCTGCCCCATCTCTGTCCAGCACTCTGCCCCATCTCTGTCCAGCACTCTGCCCCATCTCTGTCCAGCACTCTGCCCCATCTCTGTCCAGCACTCTGCCCCATCTCTGTCCAGCACTCTGCCCCGTGTCCAGCTTTCTGCCCCCCATGTGTCCAGCTTTCTACCCCCCATGTGTCCAGCTTTCTGCCCCCCCCGTGTCCAGCTTTCTGCCCCCCCGTGTCCAGCTTTCTGCCCTCCCCCCCCCGTGTCCAGCTTTCTGCCCCCCATGTGTCCAGCTTTCTACCCCCCATGTGTCCAGCTTTCTGCCCTCCCCGTGTCCAGCTTTCTGCCCCCCCCCGTGTCCAGCTTTCTGCCCTTCCCCCCCCCGTGTCCAGCTTTCTGCCCCCCCCTGTGTCCAGCTTTCTGCCCCCCTCCCGTGTCCAGCTTTCTGCCCCCCCGTGTCCAGCTTTCTGCCCTCCCCCCGTGTCCAGCTTTCTGCCCCCCCGTGTCCAGCTTTCTGCCCCCCCCCGTGTCCAGCTTTCTGCCCCCTCTGTGTCCAGCTTTCTGCCCCCCCTGTGTCCAGCTTTACTGCCCCCTCTGTGTCCAGCTTTACTGCCCCCTCTGTGTCCAGATTTACTGCCCCCTCTGTGTCCAGATTTACTGCCCCCTGTGTCCAGCTTTACTGCCCCCCTGTGTCCAGCCTTCTGCCCCCCCTGTGTCCAGCTTTACTGCCCCCCTGTGTCCAGCCTTCTGCCCCCCTGTGTCCAGCTTTACTGCCCCCCTGTGTCCAGCCTTCTGCCCCCCGTGTCCAGCTTTACTTCCCCCTCTGTGTCCAGCTTTACTTCCCCCTCTGTGTCCAGATTTACTGCCCCCTCTGTGTCCAGATTTACTGCCCCCTGTGTCCAGCTTTACTGCCCCCTGTGTCCAGCTTTACTGCCCCCTGTGTCCAGCTTTACTGCAACCCCTGTGTCCAGCTTTACTGCCCCCTCTGTGTCCAGATTTACTGCCCCCTGTGTCCAGCTTTACTGCCCCGTGTCCAGCTTTACTGCCCCCTGTGTCCAGCTTTACTGCCCCCTCTGTGTCCAGCCTTCTGCCCCCCCTGTGTCCAGCTTTACTGCCCCCTCTGTGTCCAGCTTTACTGCCCCCTCTGTGTCCAGCCTTCTGCCCCCCCTGTGTCCAGCCTTCTGCCCCCCCTGTGTCCAGCCTTCTGCCCCCCCTGTGTCCAGCTTTACTGCCCCCTGTGTCCAACCTTCTGCCCCCCGTGTCCAGCTTTACTGCCCCCCTGTGTCCAGCCTTACTGCCCCCCTGTGTCCAGCCTTCTGCCCCCCCTGTGTCCAGCTTTACTGCCCCCCTGTGTCCAGCCTTCTGCCCCCCCTGTGTCCAGCTTTACTGCCCCCCTGTGTCCAGCCTTCTGCCCCCCGTGTCCAGCTTTACTGCCCCCCTGTGTCCAGCGGCCTTCTGCCCCCGTGTCCAGCTTTACTGCCCCCTCTGTGTCCAGCTTTACTGCCCCCTCTGTGTCCAGCCTTCTGCCCCCCCTGTGTCCAGCTTTACTGCCCCCCTGTGTCCAGCCTTCTGCCCCCCGTGTCCAGCTTTACTGCCCTTCTGTGTCCAGCGGCCTTCTGCCCCCCCTGTGTCCAGCGGCCTTCTGCCCCCTCTGTGTCCAGCTTTACTGCCCCCTCTGTGTCCAGCCTTCTGCCCCCCCGTGTCCAGCTTTACTGCCCCCCCCCTGTGTCCAGCTTTACTGCCCCCCCTGTGTCCAGCTTTACTGCCCCCCTGTCGAGCGGCCTTCTGCCCCCCCTGTGTCCAGCTTTACTGCCCCCGTGTCCAGCGGCCTTCTGCCCCCTCTGTGTCCAGCTGCCTTCTGCCCCCTCTGTGTCCAGCTTTACTGCCCCCCTGTGTCCAGCGGCCTTCTGCCCTCTCTTTGTCCAGCCTTCTGCCCAAACCCCCCCCCCCGATCGATCGCCGCTCTCAATCGCCGCTCTCAATAGAAAAAAAAAAAAAGTTCTACTTACCTGCCGCGCTCCTGATCTCTCCACGCAGCTGCACTGTGCACTCGCCGGCGACTGACAATGACGTCAGACGCCGGCGACCTGCACGCTGCGGCTGGCGGCTGTTAACTATTGACGTGCGGGCGCGGGCCCGCATGTCAATAGCGTACAGCTGCAGCGCCGGCCGCCGCTAAGGGCCCGGTTCAGCCTGCGGCTGCCGGTAGGGGCCCGGTGAGCAGGTAAGAGGGGGCCCGATGCGGGCCCCTCTGCTCACCGGGCCCCTTACGCCAGTCACGGCTGTAATGCCCTGATGGCGGCCCTGTCTCCAGTAATTGTATTATTACTAGTGTTGAGCATTCCGATACCGCAAGTATCGGGTATCGGCCGATATTTGCGGTATCGGAATTCCGATACCGAATTCCGATACTTCCCGCGTATCGGATACCGGAATCGGAAGTTCCCAGAATTCAAACTGAACGCAGCAGCCAATGAGGAATGATTGGAAGTGTGGGCACATCCTGTTTAGCATGGTGGGCATGTAAGTACTGGCAAGGCTGTGATTGGCTGCTGAAATGATGTCACTCTGCACTATAAAAAACGCTGCCGCCATTTTGCGCTCACTCTGCTGTGATTTCAGTTAGGGACAGGACGCTGTGTTCTAACTAAGGGCCAGTTGAGATAGCTAATTGCTTTATTTTCCTTTCCAAAGGCTAATTTAGCAAAACGCTGTGTGTTCTTCACTGTTCACCTTGCTCTTGCCTTGCAGCGCTGTTTTAACAGCGTTCTGCAAGGTCTCTGTGTGTGTGTGTGCAGCCATATACCCGGTTGTATTCAGCTCAGGGGGGGTTCACACTGCCTCACACAGTTGTCCTTTTTTGCTCATAGTGCAGCCTGCTGCACATTTTTTCTCAAATTTCCTATTAGTGTTTTTCCAGCTCGCCCTGTAGTCTGTGTGCAGCCATAGCCGGTTGGATTCAGCTCAGGATGCGTTACTGCCTCATACCTTGAAAAAAAATTTCCTTTTTTTCAAATAGTGCAGCCTGTTTAAAATTTTTTTAAAAAATTTCCTATTAGTGTTTTTCCACCCGTCTCCAGCTAAATTGTGGAAAAACACTACATAGGATAACCTAGAGGGTTTTTTTTGGGCCTTGCAGCGCCGTTTACGGCTGTCTGCATGGTCTCTATGTGAGCGCAGCTCGGCCTGTAGTCTGTGTGCAGCCATAGCCGGTTGGATTCAGCTCAGGGTGCATTACTGCCTCATACCTTGAAAAAAAATTTCCTTTTTTTCAAATAGTGCAGCCTGTTTAAAATTTAAAAAAAATTTCCTATTAGTGTTTTTCCACCCGTCTCCAGCTAAATTGTGGAAAAACACTACATAGGATAACCTAGAGGGTTTTTTTTGGGCCTTGCAGCGCCGTTTACGGCTGTCTGCACGGTCTCTGTGTGAGCGCAGCTCGCCCTGTAGTCTGTGTGCAGCCATAGCCGGTTGGATTCAGCTCAGGGTGCGTTACTGCCTCATACCTTGAAAAAAAATTTCCTTTTTTTCAAATAGTGCAGCCTGTTTAAAATTTTTTAAAAAAATTTCCTATTAGTGTCTTTCCACCCGTCTCCAGCTAAATAGTGGAAAAACACTACATAGGATAACCTAGAGGAGGTTTTTTGGGCCTTGCAGCGCCGTTTACGGCTGTCTGCACGGTCTCCATGTGATTTAAACTAGCTCTGTAGCCCGATCTGCACAGAAAAAAAAAAAGTAAAGTTCACCAAACACAACTTAACACTTGTGTAGGCCACATTTGAAAAATAATAAAGTTTAGTCCACACTTTACAACATTAGTGTTTCTTACACCTGTTAGGAGGAGCATTTCAGGAATAAGCACACTAAGGCCTTAGTACTTTTCTGCTTATCTTTATCTGTCAACCAAGATGAAGAGGGCAGGGAGTAAGGCACGTGGGCGTGGGCACGGAGCAGGGAGAGGACGTGGTGATTCTGTGCTTGCTGCGGGCGCCGGTGACTCGTCGTCACTCAGTTTCAGCAGGGAACAGTCCTTCATGCGCAGCTTTGTCGGAGAGCGCCGTGCACCGCTGCTGCGTGAAGACCAAATTGAAGCCGTTGTCGGGTGGATGGCAGCTAACGCCTCGGCATCGACTTCAGTTAGTGCCACATCCTCTCAGGCACAGAGCACTGGAGAGCAGCCATCTGTCTCTTCACCACCTGCCAAATTGGCCAGGCAGTCAGAGAGCCCAGGACAGGAGCCGTCTCTACTTCTGTTCTCTGAATCTCTTGGCTTGGAAACAGGGGGCCAGCCAAGCAGCATTGGAGAAATGGAAGAAGATGCAGTGTGCAGTGATGCCCAACAGCTTTGTCTCTCTGACTCTGAAGAGGCGGGTGGGGCAGTGCCTCCGGTGACCACAGCGCAGTACGCATCTGATGATGAAACTCAGGTGCCGCTTTCTGGTGCGTACTGTGCTGCCGAGACTACCCAGGAGGAGCAGTTGGTGGCTGAGGGTAGTGGAGATGATGAGGTTGTTGACCCATCGTGGCGTGAGGAACAGGAAGGTGGTGGGAGCAGCTCTGAGGAAGAGCTTCCCCTTACGGGCCAAAGAGGGAGAGGGAGGGGGAAGACTGCGGAGCCTTTAGCCTCTACTTTGGCACCCGTTAGGAGCCTGTCTCTTTCCAAAGCCAAAAAGGGCGCTCCCAAGACTTGCAGTGCCTGGTCCTTGTTTGACACAGTTGCAGATGACATTTGTTTTGTCAAATGCAAGCTGTGTCATCAGAAAGTAAAAAGAGGGAAAAATGTCAGCAACCTCAATACCACAAATATGTGGAAACATGTGCGGACCAGGCACGCGGTGGAGTTACAGAAACAGACTGAAGATGTAGGCCAACCAACAGCGGCAGCTACCACCTCTTCAGCTCGTGTTGCCTCTTCCTCCAGCTCACGCACAGCTGGTTTGGCTTCCTCCCAGGATCGCCATGGAAGAACCTCTGGCACTGTTGTCCAGAGACCTTGTGTAATTCCACCCACAGCACCACCTTCCCAGTCATCCTCACACTCCCAGTCTACTCTACAGCCATCGGTAGTACAGGCATGGGAGAAAAGGCGGGCATTCTCGGCCAACCACCCCCGAGCACAGGCTCTGAATGCAGGCATTGCCAAACTGTTGTCCCTGGAAATGCTCTCGTTCAGGCTGGTGGAGACTGACAGCTTCCGTGACTTGATGGCATTGGCAGTCCCACAGTACAAGGTGCCCAGCCGCTTTTACTTCAGCAGGCAAGCTGTCCCTGCCCTGCACAGGCATGTTGAGGGAAACATAAAACATGCGTTACTGAACGCCGTCAGTAGCAAGGTCCACCTCACCACCGATGCGTGGACCAGTCAGCATGGACAGGGGCGATACATTTCCCTCACTGCCCATTGGGTTAATGTTGTTGAGCCAGGTACAGATCGTGCGAGTGGCGCAGGACGTGTCCTGCCCACTCCAAGGATTGCAGGAATCCAGTCTGTACGCATTGACTCCTCCTCTTACACAAGTTCCTCAGAATCAACTCTGCTGGAGCCGTCACAGTCCACCTCCACATGGACCCGTGAATGTTTACCTATGACCGACATGAGCACAGCCGTGGCCAAACGTCAGCAGGCCGTCTTGAAACTGGTTTCATTGGGGAATCGAAGCCACACAGCGCAGGAGCTCTGGAATGCCATCAAGCAGGAGAGCGATGTGTGGTTACTGCCAGCGAATCTCCAGCCAGGCATGGTAGTGTGTGATAATGGCCGAAATCTGGTGGCAGCTTTGGCCCTTGGCAACCTGTCTGGCACATGTGCTCAATTTGGTTGTGCAGAGTTTTCTGAGGGACTATCCGGATCTTGATGCCCTGCTGCACAAGGTCCGCCTAGAGTGTGCTCACTTGCGGCGTTCCAGCTTGGCCAGATCCCGCATTGCTGCTCTGCAGCGCAGATTCCGCCTTCCGGAACACCGCATCATATGTGACCTACCTACCCGGTGGAATTCCACGTTACATATGTTGGAGCGGTTGTGTGAGCAGCAGCAAGCAGTTATGGAGTACCAGCTGCATCAGGCGCAAAGAAGTCGCAGTCAGCGCCGATCTGACTTCACAACCACAGAGTGGGCCACTATGAAGGACGTCTGCCAGGTTTTGCGTCCTTTTGATTATTCCACGCGGATGGCAAGTGCAGATGATGCACTAGTCAGCATGACTGTCCCCCTTATCTGCCTGCTTCAGCAAACTTTGCAAGGTTTAAGGGATGATGTTGTGGAAGAGGTGGAGGATGAGGAGTCACCTTTTCCATCAGCTTCTGGAGAGTCAGCGCCACGTGGTTCCTCACAAAGGGGTACGCAGGGGCCAATTTGTGAGGAGGAGTCAATGGAGGAGGAAGAGCTCCATCCAGAGGAGGGAGCGACACAATTGTCCAGTGGTCAGTGTGTACAGCGAGGGTGGGGTGATGACGAGCGGGCAGAGATCATGTCTCAAGCAGGGGACAGCGTTTCTGGGCCAGTTGGCACTCTGCAGCACATGGTGGATTTCATGCTGCAGTGCCTGAGAAACGACCGCCGCATCGACCACATTCTCAACATGCCTGATTATTGGGTGTTCACCCTCCTCGATCCTCGCTACCGGGACAACGTCCAAAACCTCATCCCAGCGTTGACCCGGGAGCGTAAATTGCGGGAGTACCACGACACACTGGTGAATTCCATCATCTTCTCCTGTCCAACTGAGAGGAGTTCTGCTAGTGCTTTACAAAGCAGCTCAGTGCGTCGAGGCAGTGGGGGAGGCTCTGCCCAAAGAGGGAGCAGAAGCAGTGCCTCTGCCCAAGGCAAGCCCAGTATGGCATAACTCTGGCACACTTTTGTGTGCCCGCCCCAAATGTCTACACCATCACCGGCGGCTCCAGTCAGCAGGAGGCAACGGTTCCGTCAGATGGTGACAGACTACATGGCTTGCCCTCTTACTGTACTCCCAGACGGCTCTTCCCCGTTCAAGTTTTGGGTCTCTAAGCTGGATACATGGCCAGAGCTAAGCCAGTATGCATTGGAGGTGCTGGCTTGCCCTGCGGCTAGTGTCTTATCGGAACGTGTCTTTAGTGCCGCAGGTGGTGTACTAACAGACCGTCGCATGCGACTATCCTCCGATAACGTTGACCGGCTTACTTTCCTGAAAATGAACCAGGCCTGGATCTCGCAGGAATTTGCCACTCCTCTGCCTGATTAACCCCTTCAAGTCGCGGCCCTTTTTCATTTTTGCGTGTTCGTTTTTCGCTTCCCTCCTTCCCAGAGCCATAACTTTTTTATTTTTCCGTCAATATGGTCATGTGAGGGCTTATTTTTTGCGGGACATGTTGTACTTTTGAACGACACCATTGGTTTTACCATGTCTTTTACTAGAAAACGGGAAAAAAATTCCAAGTGCGGTGAAATTGCAAAAAAAGTGCAATCTCACACTTGTTTTTTGTTTGGCTTTTTTGCTAGGTTCACTAAATGCTAAAACTAACCTGCCATTATGATTCTCCAGGTCATTACGAGTTCATAGACACCTAACATGACTAGGTTATTTTTTATCTAAGTGGTGAAAAAAAATTCCAAACTTTGCTAAAAAAAAAAAAAAAAAAGTGCCTTTTTCCGATACCCGTAGCGTCTCCATTTTTCGTGATCTGGGGTTGGGTGAGGGCTTATTTTTTGCGTGCCGAGCTGATGTTTTTAATGATACCATTTTTGCGCAGATACGTTCTTTTGATCGCCCGTTATTGCATTTTAATGCAATGTCGCGGCGACCAAAAAAACGTAATTCTGGTGTTTCGGATTTTTTTCTCGCTACGCCATTTAGCGATCAGGTTAATGCTTTTTTTTAATTGATAGATCGGGCGATTCTGAACACGGCGATACCAAATACATGTAGGTTTGGTTTTTTTTTTATTGTTTTATTTAGGATGGGGCGAAAGGGGGGTGATTTAAACTTTTATATTTTTTATATTTTTTTCATATTTTTAAAAACATTTTTTTTTTACTTGTGCCATGCTTCAATAGCCTCCATGGGAGGCTAGAAGCTGGCATAGCCTGATCGGCTCTGCTACATAGCAGCGATCATCAGATCGCTGCTATGTAGCAGAAATGCAGGTGTGCTGTGAGCGCCGACCACAGGGGGGCGCTCACAGCAGACCTGCATCAGTAACCATAGAGGTCTCAAGGACCTCTATGGTTACCTTCCTGATGCATCGCCGACCCCCGATCATGTGACGGGGGTCGGCGATGACGTCATATCCGGCCGCCCGGCCGGATGCGGTAGTTAAATGCCGCTGTCTGTGTTTGACAGCGGCATTTAACAGGTTAATAGCGGCGGGTGAATAGCGATTTCACCCGCCGCTATTGCGCGCACATGTCAGCTGTACAAAACAGCTGACATGTCGCGACTTTGATGTGGGCTCACCGCCGGAGCCCACATCAAAGGGGGATTCACGGCATGCGCAGTAGATGTACGGCGCATGTCGTGAAGGGGTTAAGTAATTGGGTGTCATCCAGGTCTCCTGCTGTGTTCATCTTTCTACCACCTGAACTGCTATCCCTGGGCTCCAACACCGCCAGTTGCGGCTCAGAAGTGCAGGCTGCACAGTAAAAACATACGACCCAGTGTTATTGGGTTTCAGTAACGTCAGCTGATCCCCAGCTGTGTAGCCGGCAATGTGTCCTGCGACCGCCACGCTGGCACAACAACCTAAATGTAAGGGAACCTGCCCCCCCCCCCTGTCGTTTGTTACTGAAAGAGCCATCTTGTGCAGCAGTAATGCTGCACAAGGAAAAGGTAGCTCTTTTAGTTTAGCTCCTTGCACACGCAGAACTTAACACTTATAAAATGTGTTCACTGATACCGTTATACCGTCGTGGAGCTGGGACTTTCCTTCGTAATGTGACGCAGCACAGCCGTCATTCCTACCTCCTTGGTGCCATGCGCTGCCTCCTCAGCGTTGTTTTAAGCTGTCACGGAGCCTGCGCTGTTCTGTTATCCCTTGGGCATGCCCTATTTGCGCTGCCTGTCTTCTGACATAATTTGGTGTCAGGCTGGCTGCGCCTGTGCGGCCGCGCTGCCCGAGATCCCGCCTCGCAGTGTCTTCTGATTGAGTCACACTGCGGGCCTGGGATCCATGGGCATGCGCAGTGCATATCTTCCCCTCGGGCTCTCGCTCATTTCCCTCCGCCTTCTTGAGACTGAGCGCCGTCAGCTGATCCCTAATAGCATGCCATGGCCGTGACACCGCACAGTCTGAAGAAGAGGGAAGGAGGGGAGTGAGAGTCGAGGATATGCACTGTGCATGCCCAGGGATCCAAGGCCCGCAGTGGGATTACGTTAGACGAGACTGCGAGGTGGGATCTGGAGCAGCGTGGACGCACAGGCACTGACAGCCTGACACCAAATTATGTCAGAAGACAGGCTGCGCTAATTGGGCATGGCCAAGGGCTAACAGAACAGCGCAGGCTCCGTGACAGCTTAAAACAACGCTGAGGAGGCAGCGCACGGCACCAAGGGGATAGGAATGACAGCTGTGCTGTGTCCCATTACGAAGGAAATTCGCACCTCCGGGACGGTTGAACGGTATAAGGGGACACATTTTTAGTGTTTACTTCTGTGTTTGCAAGGAGCATAATTAAAAGAGCAGCCTTTTCCTTTTGCATCCTTAGTGCTGCACAAGATGGCTCTTTCAGCTACAAACGTCTTGGGGGGAGGGGGGGGGGTTAAAGGTTCCCTTTCAACTTGCTCCAATCAGGCTTCGGCCTACACTCTGTTCCTCTGCTCCTCCTGCTGTACCTGGGCTCTAACACCGCCAGTTGGTGCCTGGAAGTGCTGTGTGCACAGTCAACAGTCGCTCCTCTGTTATTGGGGTTCAGTAACATCAGCTGATCCCCAGCTGTGTGTGCGGCAATACCTCCAATCTGCTCCTCCTGCTGTCCCTGGGCTCTAACACCGCCAGTTGGTGCCTGGAAGTGCTGTGTGCACAGTCAACAGTCGCTCCTCTGTTATTGGGGTTCAGTAACGTCAGCTGATCCCCAGCTGTGTGTGCGGCAATACCTCCAATCTGCTCCTCCTGCTGTCCCTGGGCTCTAACACCGCCAGTTGGTCCCTGGAAGTGCTAGTGCTGTCTGCACAGTCAACAGTCGCTCCTCTGTTATTGGGGTTCAGTAACGTCAGCTGATCCCCAGCTGTGTATCCGGCAACGTGTCATGCGACCGCCACGCTGGCACAACTAAAATGTAAGAGGACCTGTCCCCCCCCCTAGGCGTTTGTTACTGAAAGAGCCCCCATGTGCAGCACTAATACTGCACAAGGGAAAGGTCGCTCTTGAAATTATGCTCCTTGCAAACGCTGAACTACACACTCATGTAATGTGTCCCCTCACACCGTCCAACCGTCCTGGAGGTGGGACTTTCCTTTGTAATGTGACGCAGCACAGCCGTCATTGCTACCCCCTTGCAGAGGCGTAGCTAGAGCTTTTGCCGCCCGGGGCTGTTCCCGAGTTTGGCGCCCCCCCAGCTCAATACACACAAAGGTTACCAAAAATGGTTTTCCTGTTTTGTAGAACTTAAACTGGGCCTAATGGTGTCACCCCCACATGCCACACCTGTGACTTAATACCACCACACCATGACCAGGCCACATAGTGACCGAATAATACTACATACAAGGGACAAATACCACAACACCATTTCCAGACCACATATTACCACCACATAGTGACTGAATACTACAATACTGATCAGTAATAAAAAAAAAAACCACAATACTATCACCATAAGTGCCAGTATTCACAGGAGATCTGTACTTAGTATGCAGTGTCTGTGTAGAGGTAATACAGAGATCACTGGTGACATTATACACAGGACCTCTATATAGTATACAGTGTATAGTGTCAGTGTATAGGTAACACTGACTCACCAGTGACGTCTCTAGGTGAAGTCCTTCATCTTTTATCCAGCACAGACCGCCATCATTCCTTCCAGCCAGGACTCGTTTCTGCAGGAAATAACACAGTTATCTAGAGCTCCGCTTGCAGAACACATTACTTAATTTTTCACAACTTCTACATTACACCACATGAAGAAAAAAAGGTGATATAGTGTCACTCTGCACAGTAACAGGACCGCCCCCCCATTTAAAACAGTATACTCAAAAAATAAAATAAATACATCACTGCAGTAACAATATCCCTTAATTATCCCCTATGGTAATAATATTCCCCACCCTGGCCCCGTTTATCTCATTCCTGGCTCCAGCCATATGTTGTCGTATCCTGCCCTCATGAGTATCCATTCTACCCCATATGATCTCCCCATCCTGCCCCACCAGCCTCCATCGTATCCGTCCTGCCCCATGATCCAATCCTGCCCCGTGTCTCCAATCATGCCCCGTATCTACATTCTGCCCATGCCTCAAGTCCTGCCCCCAGTGTGTCCAGCATATTACCCCCATGTTGTCCAGCAATCTGCCCCAGTGTGTCCAGCATATTACCCCCATGTTGTCCAGCAATCTGCCCCAGTGTGTCCAGCATATTACCCCCAGTGTGTCCAGCAATCTGCCCCAGTATGTCCAGCATATTACCCCCAGTGTGTCCAGCAATCTGCCCTCAGTGTGTCCAGCAATCTGCCCCAGTGTCCAGCCTTTCCCCAGTGTGTCCAGCAGTCTGCCCCAGTGTGTCCAGCATATTACCCCCAGTGTCCAGCATTGCCCCAGTGTGTCCAGTATATTACCCCCAGTGTGTCCAGCAATCTGCCCCAGTGTCCAGCATTGCCCCAGTGTGTCCAGAAGTCTGCCCCAGGGTCTCCAGCATTGCCTCAATGTGTCCAGAAATCTGCCCCAGGGTCTCCAGTATTGCCCCAGTGTGTCCAGCAATCTGCCCCAGGGTCTCCAGTATTGCCCCAGTGTGTCCAGCATTCTACCCCATAGTCTCCTGTACTGCCCCAGTGTGTCCAGCATTCTGCCCCATGGTCTCCAGTATTGCCCCAGTGTGTCCAGCAATCTGCCCCATGGTCTCCTGTATTGCCCCAGTGTGTCCAGCATTCTGCCCCATGGTCTCCAGTATTGCCCCGGTGTGTCCAGCAATCTGCCCCATGGTCTCCAGTATTGCCCCAGTATGTCCAGAAGTCTGCCCCAGGGTCTCCAGCATTGCCTCAATGTGTCCTGAGATCTGCCCCATGGTCTCCAGTATTCAGAGTGTCCAGCATTCTGCCCCATAGTCTCCTGTACTGCCCCAGTGTGTCCAGCATTCTGCCCCATGGTCTCTAGTATTGCCCCAGTGTGTCCAGCATTCTGCCCCATGGTCTCCAGTATTGCCCCAGTGTGTCCAGCATTCTGCCCCTAGGTCTCCAGTATTGCCCCAGTGTGTCCAGCATTCTGCCCCATGGTCTCCAGTATTGCCCCAGTGTGTCCAGCAATCTGCCCCATAGTCTCCTGTATTGCCCCAGTGTGTCCAGCAATCTGCCCCATGGTCTCCTGTATTGCCCCAGTGTGTCCAGCAATCTGCCCCATGGTCTCCTGTATTGCCCCAGTGTGTCCAGCAATCTGCCCCATAGTCTCCTGTATTGCCCCAGTGTGTCCAGCAATCTGCCCCATGGTCTCCTGTATTGCCCCAGTGTGTCCAGCATTCTGCCCCATGGTCTCCAGCATTGCCCCAGCCCCAGACAGTCAGAAATAAAGAAAAAAAAAAAAAAGTAAAATCCTCACCTCTCCCGTTCCCAGCGCAGGTCCGGTGCAGTCAGCGTCTCTCCGGCTCTGCGACGCTCAGGACAGAGAGGCAGAGCGGCGCGCACAGTAGTGACGTCATCGCGCCCTCTGCTCTGAGACGTCGCAGAGTCAGAGGAGGCTGCAGCTGCCGGCGCCGCAGGAACCAGGAGAGGTGAGTATAGAGCGGGGGGCGGGGGCGGGGGCGGGACCCGGGGGTGGGGGGAGCTGGCCCTGGTCGTGGCGGCGGACGGCGCCGCCCGAAGATTTAAAGGGGCGTCTTTTTTTTTTTTTTTTATCTTCTTCTGCAGCGCCGGCCGCCCCCAGCATTGTGCCGCCCGGGGCGGACCGCCCCCCCCGCACCCTCCTTCCTACGCCACTGCCCCCTTGGCACCGTGCGCTGCCTCCTTAGCGTTGTTTGATTCCGTCATGGACCCTGCGCTGTTATGTTATCCCTTGGCCATGCACAGTTTGCGCTGCCCGTCCTCTGACATCATTTGTTGTCGTCCTGGCTGCGCCTGTGCGTCCACGCTGCCCAAAATCCCACCTCGCAGTGTCGTCTAATGTGATCCCACAGTGGGCCTGGTATCCATGGCCATGCGCAGTGCATATACTAGCCTCTCACTCCCCTTCTTCATGCTTCTTCAGACTAGGCGGCGTCAGCTGATCCCTAATAGCATGCCACGGCCGTGACGCCGCACAGTCTGAAGAAGCAGGAAGGAGGTGAGTGAGAGGCGATGATATGCACTGCGCATGCCCATGGATCCCTGGCCCGCAGTGGGATTACATTAGATGACACTGCAAGGTTGGATCTCGGGCAGCTTGGACGCACAGGCACTGCCAGCCTGACACCTAAATGATGTCAGAAGACGGGCACCGCTAACTGTGCATGGCCAAGGGATAACATTACAGCGCGGGCTCCGTGACAGAACCAAACAACGTTGAGGTGGCGTACGGCACCAAGGGGGTTGGAATGACGGCTGTGCTGTGTCACATTACAAAGGAAAGTCCCACTTCCGGGATGGTTTGACGGTGTGAGGGGACACATTATATGAGTGTGTACTTCAGCGTTTGCAAGGAGCATAATTTTCGGAGCCACCATTTTCCATGTGCAGTATTACTGCTGTACAAGATGGCTCTTTCAGCAACAAATGCCTGGGAGGGGGGGGGGGTTAAAGGTTCCCTTTCAACTTGCTCCACTGCAGGCTTCGGCCTACACTCTGCTCCTCTTTGATTGGGTTTCAACACTGTCAGTTGCCACCTGGAAGTGTTGTCTACACAGAAAAAACACTAGGTGATGTGTCAGTGGGGTTCAGCACCGCCAGCTGTTCCCCTGCTGTGTAGTCGGCAACGTGTCCAGCACAAGCCACGCTGGCACAACAGAACAAAAGCTGCCACCAGTGCAGGCTTCGGCCTACACTCTGCTCCTCTCCTCCTCCTGCTGACCCTGGGCTCTAACAATGCTAGTTTTTGCCCGGAATTGCTAGCTGCACAGAGAAAAACACCAGCCAATGTGTTAGTGGGGTTCAGCACCGCCAGCTGTTCCCCTGCTGTGTAGCCGGCAACGTGACCTGCAAACGCCACGCAGGCACATGAACTAAAATTGAAGTGAGCCTGCCCCCCACCCCCAGGTGTTTCTATGTATAACAGCCACCTTGTACAGCAGTACTGCTGCATTTGTACAAGGTGGCTGACTTTTTCTCCTTGCCCACGTTTAATTAAACACGTACTAGATGTGTCTCATTAGAAACCATTACAATGTCCCTGAGGTGTGATTTTCCTTTTTAATGACACGCAGCACCCCCATTGTTAGCGCTGCCCGTCTTCTGACATCATTGGTTGGCTGGCTGTGCCTGTGCGTCCACCCTGCCCGACACAACGCCCCTCGTTGTCTCATATATTTTGACTGCGATGGTGTGATTGATGGGCACGAGCAGTGCATATGTTCGCCTGTCTTCACTCCCCTCCTTCCGCCTTCTTCAGACTGTGCGGCCTCATGGCCGTGGCAGGCGATAAGGGATCAGCTGAGGCCGCCAAGTCTGAAGCAGGTGTAAGGACATGTGTGAGCGGCGAACATATTTACTGCACAAGGCCACGAATCCCAGCACCGCATTGTGACTTTATGAAAAGGCACTGTGGGTCTGGGATTTATGGCCATCGTTAACCGCACCGGCCAACATGAAATGAGGTCATAAGACGGCCTGCACTAACAGGGTATTGCCAAGGGATAACACAAGAGCGCAGTCTCCTGTACTGCAAATAACAACGGTAAGGAATCTGCGCCCAGCACCTAGGTGTAAATTTTGACACCTGTGCAGCATCTTCTTCAAAAGAAAAGTCACGCCTCCACTACTGTTTGACAGTATAATGGGCTAAATAGTGTACGTGTTTTATTCAGCGTGTGCAAGGAGCAAAATGAAGAGAGCAACCTTTGACTTGTGCAGCATTAATGCTGGTCAAGGTGTGGCTCTTGTACCTTGCAACACCTGAGGGGGGGTTAAAGGTTACCTTTGAAAATGGTTCAACTAGGCTTCGGCCTACACTTTGCTCCTCTCCTCTTCCTGCTGACCCTGGGCTCTAACACCGCTAGTTTTTGCCCTGAAGTGCTAGCTGCACAGAGAAAAACACCAGCCAATGTGTTAGTGGGGTTCAGCACCGCCAGCTGTTCCCCTGCTGTGTAGCCGGCATCGTGTCCAGCACAAGCCACGCTGGCACAACCGACCAAAAGCTGCCACCAGTGGAGGCTTCGGCCTACACTCTGCTCATCTCCTCCTCCTGCTGACCCTGGGCTCTAACACCGCTAGTTTTTGCCCGGAAATGCAAGCTGCACAGAGAAAAACACCATCCAATGTGTCAGTGGGGTTCAGCACCGCCAGCTGTTCCCCTGCTGTGTAGCTTGCAACGTGACCTGCACAAGCCACGCTGGCACAACTGACCAAAAGCTGCCTCCAGTGCAGGCCTCGGCCTACACTCTGCTCATCTCCTCCTCCTGCTGACCCTGGGCTCTAACACCGCTAGTTTTTGCCCGGAAGTGCTAGCTGCACAGAGAAAAACACCAGCCAATGTGTTAGTGGGGTTCAGCAACGCCAGCTGTTCCCCTGCTGTGTAGCCGGCAACGTGACCTGCAAACACCACGCAGGCACATGAACTGAAATTAAAGGGACCCTGCCACCCACCCCAAGGTGTTTCTATGTATAACAGCCACCTTGTACAGCAGTACTGATGCATTTGTACAAGGTGGCTGACTTTGTCTACTTGCCCACGTTTAATTTAACACGTACAAAATGTGTCTCATTACAGACCATTACAATGTCCCTGAGGTGTGACTTTCCTTTTTAATGACACGCAGCACCCCCCTTGTTAGCGCTGCCCGTCTTCTGACATCTTTGGTTGGCTGGCTGCTGCTGTGCGTCCGCCCTGCCTGAAACCACGCTCCTCGTTGTCTTACTTATTTTGACTGCGAGGGTGTGATTGATGGGCACGAGCAGTGGATATCTTCGCCTGTCTTTACTCATCTCCTTCCGCCTTCTTCAGAATGTGTGGCCTCATGGCCGCGGCATGCGAGAAGGGATCAGATGAGGCCGCCCAGTCTGATGCAGGTGTAAGGACATGAGGGACAGGCGACAAAATTTACTGCGCAAGGTCACGAATCCCAGCTCTGCAGTGTGACTTTATTAAAAGACACTGCGGGTCTGGGTTTCATGGCCATCGCTAACCGCACCGGCCAACATGAAATGAGGTGAGAAGACAGGCATCGCTCACAGCGCATGGCCAAGGGATAACAAGAGCGCAGACTCCTGTACAGCAAATAACAACGCTCAGGAAGCTGCGCCCAGCACCTAGGTGTAAATATTGACACCTGTGCTGCATCTCCTTAAAAAGACAAGTCACGCCTCCACTACTGTTTGACAGTATAATGGGCTAAATAGTGTACGTGTTTTATTCAGCTTGTGCAAGGCGCAAAATTTATAGAGCAACCTTTTACTTGTGCAGCATTAATGCTGCACAAGGTGTGGCTCTTGTACCTTGCAACACCTGAGGGGGGGTTAAAGGTTACCTTTGAAATTGGTTCAACTAGGCTTCAGCCTACACTCTGCTCCTCTCCTCCTCCTGCTGACCCTGGGCTCATAACACCGCTATTTGTAGCCTGGAAGTGCTAGCTGCACAGAGAAAAACACCAGCCAATGTGTCAGTGGGGTTCAGCACCGCCAGCTGTTCCCCAGCTGTGTAGCCGGCAACGTGCTCTGCAAACGCCATGCAGGCACATGAACTGAAATTGAAGGGAGCCTGCCCCCCACCCCCAGGTGTTTCTATGTATAACAGCCACCTTGTTCAGCAGTACTGCTGCATTTGTACAAGGTGGCTGACTTTTTCTCCTTGGCCACGTGGAACTCAACACGTACAAAATGTGTCTCATTGAAACCATTCCACTGTCCCTGAGGTGTGACTTTCCTTTCTAATGATACGCAGCACCCCCCTTGGTAGCGCTTCCCGTCTTTTGACATCATGGTTAGCTGGCTGCGCCTGTGCATCTGCCCTGCTAGAAACAACGCCCCTCGTTGTCTTATTTATTTTGTCAGCGAGGGTGTGGTTTATGGGCACGAGCAGTGCATATGTTCGCCTGTCGTCCCTCATCTCCTTCCGCCTTCTTCAGACTGTGCGGCCTCATGGCCGCGGCATGCGAAAAGGGATCAGCAGAGGCCGCCCAGTCTGAAGCAGGTGTAAGGACGTGTGTGAGCGTCGAAAATATTTACTGCTCAAGGCCACGAATCCCAGCACCGCAGTGTGACTTTATGAAAAGGCACTGTGGGTCTGGGATTTATGGCCATCGTTAACCGCAGCGGCCAACATGAAATGAGGTCATAAGACGGGCAGCGCTAACAGGGCATTGCCAAGGGATAACACAAGAGCGCAGACTCCTGTACAGCAAAAAACAACGCTCAGGAAGCTGCGCCAAGCACCAAGGCGTTATTTGGGACACCTGTGCTGGGTCTCCTTAAAAATACAAGTCACGCCTCAACTACAGTTTGACTGTAGAATGGGCTAAATTGGCTACGTGTTGCATTCAGCGTGTGCATGTAGACAAATTAATAGAGCAACCTTTTACTTGTGCAGCATTAATGCTGCACAAGGTGTGGCTCTTGTACTTTGTAACACCTGAGGGGGGGTTAAAGGTTACCTTTGAAATTGATTCAACTAGGCTTCGGCCTACACTCTGCTCCTCTCCTCCTCCTGCTGACCCTGGGCTCTAACAACGCTAGTTTTTGCCCGGAAGTGCTAGCTGCACAGAGAAAAACACCAGCCAATGTGTTAGTGGGGTTCAGCACCGCCTGCTGTTCCCCCACTGTGTAGCCGGCAAAGTGTCCTGCAAACGCAACGCAGATACAAAGCTGACTCCAGTGCAGGCTTCGGCCTACACTCTGCTCCCCCTGCTTACCCTTTGCTCCAACACCGCTAGTTGGGACTGTAGGAAGACAATCTTTGATAGGCAACGCATCCGGGTTCCAACACCGCCAGCTGGTTCTCGGCAGTGTTTTTGTCACGGGTACTCCCTCGTGCCCAGCCTGGTTCCAGCACCGTCAGCTGTTTCCGGGTTGTGTCAAGCTCACTGAGACGCCTATGCTTGCCCCGTTGTGTTGCGGTCGGGTTAGCCAACTCCAGGGTGCCTCCAGTTTAGGAGCTTCCTATGTGGGCTGCGTGAACTGGTAGTCAAGGCTGGTTCTGTAGTGCCAGTAGGCCCAGCTCCCCCTGTAGGACTGTTGGGGTTTGGTAACTGCGGCTGCCTTGCGGCCTAGCTGTTCTCTCCTCTCCTGTGGGCCTTCGGGTCCACCACCTGGTTCCAGCACCGTCAGCTGGTTCCTGGGCCGAGCCATTGGCTTAGGTGCCTCCTCCTGGGTATCCGAGTTCCGCCAACGTCAGGCGGTCCTTGGTAGTGCTTTTAAGCACGGGCACCTACAGCTTAGTAACCGGGTTCCAGCACCGTCAGCTGGTCCTCGGTCGTGCCATTGGCTCTTGCACACTGGGGCAACGCATCTGGGTTCCAGCACCGCCAGCTGGTTCTCGGCAGTGTTTTTGTCACAGGTACTCCCTCGTGCCAAGCCTGGTTTCAGCACCGTCAGCTGTTTCCGGGTTGTGTCAAGCTCACTGAGACGCCTATGCTTGCCCCGTCGTGGTGCGGTCGGGTTAGCCAACTCCAGGGTGCCTCCAGTTTAGGAGCTTCCTATGTGGGCTGCGTGAACTGGTAGTCAAGGCTGGTTCTGTAGTGCCAGTAGGCCCAGCTCCCCCTGTAGGACTGTTGGGGTTTGGTAACTGCGGCTGCCTCGCGGCCTAGCTGTTCTCTCCTCTCCTGTGGGCCTTCGGGTCCACCACCTGGTTCCAGTACCGTCAGCTGGTTCCGGGCCGAGCCTTTGGCTTAGGTGCCTCCTCCTGGGTATCCGAGTTCCGCCAACGTCAGGCGGTCCTTGGTAGTGCTTTTAAGCGCGGGCACCTACAGCTTAGTAACCGGGTTCCAGCACCGTAAGCTGGTCCTCGGTCGTGCCATTGGCTCTTGCACACTGGGGCAACGCATCTGGGTTCCAGCACCGCCAGCTGGTTCTCGGCAGTGTTTTTGTCACAGGTACTCCCTCGTGCCAAGCCTGGTTTCAGCACCGTCAGCTGTTTCCGGGTTGTGTCAAGCTCACTGAGGCGCCTATGCTTGCCCCGTCGTGGTGCGGTCGGGTTAGCCAACTCCAGGGTGCCTCCAGTTTAGGAGCTTCCTATGTGGGCTGCGTGAACTGGTAGTCAAGGCTGGTTCTGTAGTGCCAGTAGGCCCAGCTCCCCCTGTAGGACTGTTGGGGTTCGGTAACTGCGGCTGCCTCGCGGCCTAGCTGTTCTCTCCTCTCCTGTGGGCCTTCGGGTCCACCACCTGGTTCCAGCACCGTCAGCTGGTTCCGGGCAGAGCCTTTGGCTTAGGTGCCTCCTTCTGGGTATCCAAGTTCCACCAACGTCAGGTGGTCCCTGGTAGTGCTTTCAGGCACGGGTACCTCCTGCTTAGTAACCGGGTTCCAGTAACGTCAGCTGGTCCTCGGTAGTTCCATTGGCTCTTGGACCTTCGGCTACCCATCTGGGTTCCAGTACCGTCAGCTGGTTCTCGGCAGTGTCTTTTGCTCTTGTACCTTCTGCTCCCCATCCTGGTTCCAGTACCGTCAGCTGGTTCCGGGCAGAGCCTTTGGCTTAGGTGCCTCCTTCTGGGTATCCGAGTTCCGACAACGTCAGGCGGTCCTTGGTAGTGCTTTTTAGCACGGGTACCTCCTGCTTAGTAACCAGGTTCCAGTAACGTCAGCTGGTCCTCGGTAGTTCCATAGGCTCTTGAACCTTCGGGTAGCCATCCGAGTTCCAGTTCCATCATCTGGTTCTTGGCATTTTCTCAGCCTTCTTGTACCTTCTGCTACATTTCCAAGTTGAAGACCCTAAAGTCGACGACCCGGAAGACCACCCCGATGACGACGACCCGGAAGTCCACCCCGATGACGACGACGACGACGGCGGAGACGACGACGGCGGAGACGACGACGGCGGAGATGGCGACACTGGAGACGACGACCCTGGAGACGACGACATGGAAGACCGAGAAGCAGAAGAACAAGAGGCTGCAGAACAAAGAGCAGAAGAACATTAAGCATAATACTTAATATCAGAGCAAAAGATATTATCTCAATTATATGCAGAAGAAGACTAAGCAGTGTATGGGGGTGAGTCCGTTCCTCCTCGTGGTGCCCCTGGATAAAGCCTGATGCTGCAGGCCAAACTGAACGCGGACAAATGTAACTTTTGTGACTGGCAGAACGGAAGGTGTAATCTTCCAACTTTTATAGATAACAACTACGGGAATGCCTGTCACAAATGAGAATATGATGAAGAAGTAGAATAGGAAGAATAATAACAGTTGAATAAAATGAATATGTAGAATAGGAAGAATAATAATAGTTGAATAAAATGAATATGAAGAATGTAATCAAAAAAAAAAAAAAAGGTAAAGGATGAAGAAGAAGTTGAATAAGGTGAAGAAGAAGTTGATGTCAAAGATGCTGATGATGATGAAGATGAAAGTGTGGGAAAAGTAAAAAAAAAAGAAGAAAAAAAAGAAGGGGAAGGGCGTGGAATAGTGAAACATCAATATCTGACAAAATAAAAAAATAATTTACATAGTCAATATCTTTGTCACTCCGAACGTCTTAAAAAAAAAAAACATGCTATTCTATTTGATTGGGCTAAACCTCTATGACTTTAATGTCTCCGCCACCTCCCCAAATACATCCTGCATTATTCTTAGTTGTTTTCCTTCATGTAGAATGAACGTACAAGGAAAGAAAGGGTTTATTTTAATTCCGATATTTTGGTCCCATTGACTTGCATTGAGATCGGGTATCGGTATCGGCGATATCCGATATTTTTTGAATATCGGCCGATCCTATCCGATACCGATACTTTCCGATATCGGAAGGTATCGCTCAACACTAATTATTACATAGGATTCTTATGATGTTACATCGGCTCATCTTCTCATTCAGGTCTCTGCAATATCGGATCCTCTCAGTGAAGATCTCCTACAAAAGAACATTTTCCTGATTTACCCATCAAGGATGGATATGGACAGAGACAAGATGGCGGAGAGGATATTACACCTCACCCTAGAGATCCTCTTCCGGCTTACTGGAGAGGTGAGAGATTCTGATGACGTCACATTACATCATTTTTATCTATGGGAATAACAGATGGACAGAACTGGAGAGGTGAGGACTCTGGAAATGTCTGTAGTGAGATTTATTAATGTGTCTCTCCATTACCAGGGTTACACAGTGGTGAAGAAGACCTCTAGTGATCGCTGTCAGGACCCTGTGTCTGAGGGATGGGGAAGACCCCCGAGACCAATCACGGGGCCTCCACCTCACCCCCTGATCCATGAGGACATCAATGACCAGAAGATCCTAGAACTCATCTACAAGATGATTGAGCTGCTGACTGGAGAGGTGACACTGCTGGGAATGCTGGGACATTATACAGTAACGCTATGAAGGGATCAAGGGATGACGGTATCATTGTATGTGTCAGGTTCCTATAAGGTGTCAGGATGTCGCTGTCTATTTCTCCATGGAGGAGTTGGAGTATTTAGAAGGACACAGAGATCTGTACAAGAACGTCATAATGGAGGTTCCCCAGCCCCTCACATCTCCAGGTAATAGACAGGACTAAATACACACGGCCTATAATTATCTGTATGTAAAGAATGAATTCACTCCCTGTATGTGTTTCCTCCAGATCTATCCAGTAAGAGGACAACACCAGAGAGATGTCCCCGTCCTCTTCTTCCACAGGACTGTAACCAAGAAGATCCCAATGTTCCTCAGGATCATCAGGTAGATGGAGAGAAGGTGTCATCAGAACTCAGACACGTCCGTTTATTTCCGATCCCGGAAAAACCAATACCGGAGATATCAGTGTCCGTGTGTGTAATACTTGCGGCACATGTGTGGCAATCGTGTGCTGCCTCAGTACCACACAGACGGCCACCTGGGAAGAAGTGCTACTGTAAGCGCTGTTCCCCGGTGAAGGGTGCTGAAGACGGCTCTCATCGTTCTCCCCTGCTCTGCAAGCGATCGGCAGGAGCAGAAGAGAATGATGAGTTATATTAAAGTATGAACGATGACAGCAGGTGGGGGCTTTAAGGACTATTACTCCCATCATCCGACACTTGCTGCCGCTTGTAACGGGGTCTACCAAGCTGGGGTACCTCTTTCAGTACCACCCCGTGTTTCAGGAAGTCCACTCTGCTTTTAATGTAGATTCTGAATGAAGGACGCTGGCAGGAATTTCTTGATTACATGAGAGCATATAAAAGCTGACTGCTTCTCCACGTATTTCCAGTCTAAGAACAACCTTTATTTACAGCACACAGAATATATAACACAGATACACAGGGCAGGCCAATAGGAACACAGCAGGCCAGACCTACATTACAATAGCCGCAGGGGGCCAGAGCGTGCCAATATTTACTGTGGGAATTATAAAGGTGGGGGGAGGTCAGAAAGAGAATATCTTGTCCAGGGGCGCAGCCTGTGGACTGATGCATTTCACATGGAACCTATTATACATACATATACTGCATAACATTCTTGTTGCTGGGGGGTTCTGTAACACGGCTCCCCTTTTCAGCGACACGATCGGCATACACAGTCTGATCCTTAACGGATCGGTTTGGGGATGACCGAAGTTTATGGGGTTGGTACAAGTTCCGTTTGTCGACTTAGTCCATTGGCATTACCGTTTTGTTTGCCGGGTCTGTAGTGGATGGTGAATTCCAGAGGTTGTAGGGCTAAACTCCACCGCAGTAATCTGGCGTTGTCTCCGGAGACCCGACTAAGCCAGAATAGGGGATTATGGTCCATTAGGAGGGAAAACTGTCGTCCATACAAATATGGTTGTAACTTTTTGAGTACCCATACTATTGCCAGGCACTCCTTCTCGATGGCCGCATAGCTCACTTCACGGGGCAGTAGTTTCCGACTCAGGTAAGCTACCGGGTGTTCTTGGCCGTCCGGCCCGACTTGGCTTAGTACTGTCCCCAATCAAAACATAGAAGCGTCTGTGTGGACAAGGAAACGTTTAGTTGGATCGGGTGCGGCCAATACAGGGGTATTGGTGAGGGTGTCCTTTAGCTGGCGGAAGGCTTCCTCACACTTTGGGGTCCAGGTTACCTGGCGGGGTTGGTTCTTACGGGTCAGATCAGTGAGGGGCTTGGCCACGCTGCTGTAATTGGGAACGAATTTCCTGTAATACCCCGCTAGAAATGCCATGACCTGGGTTTTTGTGCGTGGGGTGGGCCATTTGGCTATGGCCTCAATCTTGGCTGGTTCTGGTCTCTGTTTCCCACTTCCCACCCAATGCCCTAAATACTGAACTTCTGCTTTGCCCACGTGACACTTGTTTGGGTTCAGGGTGATTCCAGCCTTGTGGATCCTGTCTAATACTGTCTCTAGGTGATTTAGATGCTCTTCCCATGTCGCGTTGTAGATGGCGATGTCATCCAGGTAGGCACACACATAGTCCTGGAGACCATCCAGGAGCTGGTCAGCCAGCCTCTGGAAGGTCGCCGGGGCAGTCTTCATCCCGAATGGCATAACTCGAAACTGGAATAAGCCAAACGGGGTGACAAATGCTGACTTGGGAATAGCATCAGGACTAAGGGGAATCTGCCTTTGCATAGATCGATGGTGGTCAAATACTTTGCCCCTGCCAGCCGGTCTAACAAGTCATCCACACGTGGGATGGGATACGCATCCGTCACTGTTTTCTCATTGAGCTTACGATAGTCTACACAAAACCATGTAGTCCCATCCTTCTTGGGCACTAACACTACGGGGGATGCCCAGGGACTATCTGACTCTTCAATGACCCCTAAACGCAACATCTCTGGTATCTCTTGTCGCATCCCTTCTCGTACAGACTCAGGGACGCGGAAGGGGGGTTGTCGCAGGGGGGTCTGATCCTGGGTCTCAACCTTGTGTTGTGCCAGGTGAGTGTACCCGGGTTTCCCAGAAAACATCCTCTGTCGCTGCATCAACAACTCCTCCGCCTGCTGTCTCTCCCGGGGACCTAAGTCTTCACCCCAGTGTACCTGGTCCCATGTTTTAGACTGAGTCCTCTCCCCTAAGACATCAGGTAAGGGAAGTCTGGCTAAATCCTCTGCTTCAGGTGCACAGATGGCCACTACCTCTTCAGGGCGCTCCCGATAGGGCTTCAGCATATTCACGTGGAACATGCAGATAACCCTGGGGTCGTCACAATCGGCGACATTAAAGGTGGTGTCGGCTATTTTCCCCACTACCTGGTAGGGCCCCTGCCATGCAGCTTGGAACTTGTTCTGCCTAGTGGGCTCTAACACCAGGACCTTCTGTCCTATTTCCAAGGTGCGCTCTCTGTCCCTCCGATCGTACCATACGCGCTGGCGCCGCTGGGTCGCCTGCATGTTCTCACGTACAGCCTGGGTCAGCTCCTGTAGGCGGTCCCGGAATTCCAGCACATAGGGTACAATAGGTACCCCTTCTATGGTGCCCTCCCCTTACCAGTGTTCTAGCACTAAGTCTAGGGGTCCCCTTACCCGTCTCCCGTATACCAGTTCGAATGGGGAGAACCCCGTGGATTCTTGGGGCACCTCTCGATAGACAAACAGGAGGTGAGGCAAGAATTTCTCCCAGTCACTGTAGGTCCTGGTAAAAGTCCCAATGAGTTGTTTTAACGTCCCGTTAAAGCGTTCACACAACCCATTGGTTTGCGGGTGGTACGGGGCGCTTCTAATGGACTTTACGCCGCACAGCTTCCACAGTTGGTTGGTCATCTCTGCTGTGAACTGGGTACCCTGGTCTGAGATAATCTCCCGGGGAAATCCAACCCGTGAGAAAACCTGGAGCAGGGCAGCCGCCACCGTCTCTGCCAGTATGTTAGGTAACGCAACCGCCTCTGGATACCGTGTGGCATAATCTACCACTGTCGATATATACCTTTACCCTGACGGACTGGGTTTGGCTAATGGCCCGATCAGATCGACCGCTACTCGGCTAAATGGTTCCTCTACAATGGGGACGGGGCGTAATTTGGCCTTGCATCGATCTCTCCTCTTGCCAATGTGCTGGCAACTGTCACAGGTCTGGCAGTATTGACGAACATCATAGGTTACCCCCGGCCAAAAGAAGTTTTGTGTCAGACGATGCCTGGTGCGACTGACGCCGAAGTGCCCGGCCAAGGGTATGTCAGGAGAGATTCGCAGTAACTCCTGCCTATACTTCTTGGGAACTACCAGCTGTCGTTTTATAGTGGGGCTTGTCCCTGTGTGGTGCTGCTCTGTGATCCGGTAGAGGAGTCCCTGCTTTCATATAAACTGTTCCCCTTCCAGTACCCCTCTCCCCTCCTGTGCCTTCCCACAATATCCCTCCAATGAAGGATCCTCAAGTAACTCCCTCTTAAATTCATCTGGGGTGGCCCAAGAAATGTGTCTGGCTATGGGAATACGTGTAGGGCTGGGATGTCTTACCTGGGCCTCCTCAGAGTGTGATTCCGCCTCAGCAGCTCGAGCTTGTCTCCGGGTGGTCACAGGATATGTCTCAGCCAGAGGGGCAACCGAGAAGGCAGACAACATGGGCCCCACGTCATTTCCCAGCAAAACGTCTGCAGGCAAATCCTCCATCAAGCCGACCTCAACAAGGCCATCCCCAACTCCCCAGTTCAGGTGAATCCTGGCAGTGGGCAGTCGATGTATGGCTCTCCCTGCTACACGGACTGCCACTGTCCGGTCCGTCTTCTCTTGGTCCCGGACGAGATGAGGCTTCACAAGGGTCAAAGTTGCTCTGGAATCTCTTAGTCCCTGCATGCGTTTCCCATTAACACACACGACCTGTCGATGCTGTTGTTGATTATCTGCCCGGGCTGCCTGCACTGGGTCTACTTCATGCAGCACTTCCTCCATGTCTTCCACTCCTTGGTTAGTTGTAGCCCCCAATTCCGGGTCAGCTTCGCCTTGGTAGCAGTGTACAGCGGTCTGGCGGAAGGTAGCTGTTCCCGCCTTTGGCCACTGGATATGCTGAGTCCAGTTGGGACATTGTCTTTCCACGTGGCCCAGATGACGGCAGGTATGGCATCGCGCCCCAGGGGAACTGTGGTAGGCCGGGTTTCTAGCTGGTCCCCCTACAATCTTTGGTGGTTTGGGGCCCTCCAGGTCAAAGGGCGGACCCCTAGTGACCATCTTTGATCCGGACAACTGAGGCCTCCTGGCGTCATGATGTTCATCGGCCAGACGAGCGGCTTCCTCAAGAGTCCTTGTCCGCCTGTGCCGAAGCCATTCCTGTGTCTCGGGGTTTAGTCCATTAAAAAATTGTTCTAACAAGAAGAGCTGGAGGACGTCCTCCTTAGTGGTTGCTTGGCTCCCTTGTACCCACTGTAGCAGTGACCGCCGTAATTTACAGGCCCATTCAGCGTGGGTATCATAGTAACATAGTAACATAGTTAGTAAGGCTGAAAAAAGACATTTGTCCATCCAGTTCAGCCTATATTCCATCATAATAAATACCCAGATCTACGTCCTGCTACAGAACCTAATCGGTTACTCGTTTTATAAGTCCGCGGAACTTTTGGCGGTATGCCTCTGGTGTCAGCGCATACCGGGCCAAGATCACTTCTTTGATCCGCTCATAGTCCATACAGTCCTCATCGGGTACCGTGCGATAGGTGTCCGCTGCCCGGCCTGTCAGCTTGCTGGCCAGAATCTGAACCCGTTCCTCCGGCTTCACTTGATGAAGGGCACACTGCTGCTCAAAGTCCTGCAGAAAGCCATCAATGTCTTCCTCTGCCTCCCCCAACTGTCGGAAGGCATTATACTGGATCTTTTTGTGGCTTACTGTTGAAGGTACCTGGGCGGAGGCCAGAGCTCCCCTTGCTCGCTGACTCTCCTCTCTCCGCTCTGCCATCTCCATCTTGGCCAGCTCCACTTTGGTCCGCTCTGCCATCTCCATCTTGGTTAGCTCTATCAGTCTGTTCTTTACCTCCCTCTGGAATTCAGTGTCCTCCACGTTCACATTGGGGGGCGCTGCACTGTCGTGTTCCATGATGGCTGCTATCAAATCCGCTTTTGTTTTGTTGCTGGCGATTAACCCTCGGGCTTCCACCAGATCTTTTAATGTAGTCCTCTTTAACTTCTGGTAGTTGTCTTCCATTCATTCCTTTCCTCCTGTAGAAGGGATATCACATCCCGCTGTCTGCCACCAGTGTAACGGGGTCTACCAAGCTAGGGTACCTCTTTCAGTACCACCCCGTGTTTCAGGAAGTCCACTCTGCTTTTAATGTAGATTCTGAATGAAGGACGCTGGCAGGAATTTCTTGATTACATGAGAGCATATAAAAGCTGACTGCTTCTCCACGTATTTCCAGTCTAAGAACAACCTTTATTTACAGCACACAGAATATATAACACAGATACACAGGGCAGGCCAATAGGAACACAGCAGGCCAGACCTACATTACAATAGCCGCAGAGGGCCGGAGCCTGCCAATATTTACTGTGGGAACTACAAAGGTGGGGGGAGGTCAGAAAGAGAATATTTTGTCCAGGGGCGCAGCCTGTGGACTGGTGCATTTCACATGGAAACTATTATACATACATATACTGCATAACATTCTTGGTGCTGGGGGGTTCTGTAACACCGCTAATAACAGTGACAGCAGGAGCAGATGATCGGGGTCCCCACGTTGTTATTTTTTTTATTTATATTTTAATAAATAATAAATTAAAAAAACGGCATCGGGTCCACCACATTTTTTGCAACCAGCCTTACTAAAGCTCACAGCTGGGGGCTGGTATTCTCAGGCCCCCCTCCAGCCTAAAAACTGCAGCCCGCAGCTTCCCAGAAAAGGCGCATTTCTTAGATGCGCCAATTGTGGCACTTTGCCCGGGTCTTCCCACTTTCCCTGTAGTGGTGGCAAGTGGGGTTAATATTTGTGGGATTGATGCCACCTTTATATTTTCAGGTGACATCAAGCCCACGGTTTGGTAATAGAGAAGTGTCTATAAGCCACCTATCCATTACTAATCCTATAGTTATATGTAAATAAAGACACAGCAAGAATAAAGTCCTTTAATTGAAAAAATTACAGACTCCTTTATTAAGTTCAAAGTAAACCATATGTACTGCATTGCCTAATTCCACCAAAGTCCTCGATCTCCTGTAATAAAAGTAAAATAAAAAAACAGCAATATACCATACCTGTCTGTCGTTCTGCCCCACGCTGTAATCCATGCCTGGGTGGCAAATAGTTTTCAGCCTGAAGGGTGCCAAGATGCGACCGTCCAGGCTGAAAACTACTGGTGAATGAGCTGCTGCGAGCCCAGCCTCAGTGACTAGCGGTGACATCATCATTGGCATTTTCCCACAGTCCTGAGGTCACTGCTGGTCAATGATGCTGTGCTCTTATCAGCTCATTCACCAGTGGTTCTCAGCCTGGACGGTCACATCTTGGCACCGTCCATGTTGAAAACTAATTATCCCCCAGACATGGATTACGGCGTGGGACAGAACAATGGTGAGGTGAGGGATATTGTTGTTTTATTATTTTTGGTTTATTACAGGAGATCGAGGGCTTCGGTGGAATTAGGCAAGGTCATAAGTATGGTTTAATTGAGAATATTAAAGGAGTCTGTCATTTTTTTTTCCAATTAAAAGACTTTATTCTTTGCTGTGTCTTTAATTACCATATAACTATAGGATTAGTAATGGATACGTGTCTAACTCTCCATTACTGAGTCGTGGGCTTGATGTCACATGACAATACAAAGATGAAATCAACCCCACAAATATTAACCCCTCTTGCCACTGCTACAGGGCAAGTGGGAAGAGGTGGGCAAAGCGCCAGAATTGGCGCATCTAATAAATGTGCCTTTTCTGGGCAGCTGCAGGCTGCTGTTCTTAGGTTGGGGGGCAATATCCATGGCCCCTTACCAGCCTGAGAAAAAGGCTCGAGCCACCTGTTATACAGGTTAGTGTCCTACCTACTAGGGGGACAGAGAGATCACGTGAGGACCTTGTGAGAACCTTAAGGCAGCAAGGGACTACACCACTGCGCTAGAAGGAAGGCTTCTAACTCCACCTGGTAAAGGGGAATCCCAACTCGCTTCCAAGCCAGCCGGATCCTACCTGTACCTGTGATTTGGTGCCCTGGACTGTGGCTGCCTGAATTCATCAGTAAACCAGGTAAAGAGACTGCAAACTTGTGTCCTCCGTTTCCTTGCTACACCACCCACCATCTTTATCAATACACTGGGGACCCAGCTTCATCTGTGGGAAGCCATACCATCACTGCTGCCACATCATCTCCCCAGAGGACCCCTTTAAGCAGCGTCGGTCACCCTGACCAAATACCACAGGTGGCATCACGAGCACAAACTTTATTCAATGACCCTTTAAGGACATTCCCTTTGACTTAGGCGCCCAGGACCACGGACTGGGTTGCTGCCATTGTGACATCCCCTTTAAGTACCAGACCCAGTACCGAGTACCCCATGGCCCTGGCTAGTGTCCCACACTCATGTGGCGGCACACAGAGGTAGGAGAAATAGGAACGCTGTCTCTTTAAATCCTCGTTGGTTTATTGTAAGGCAGCATAAACCAAGTTGTGGGGAAAACAAACTTAGAATTTTTGGCTAAAACTGGAGCAAAATAACAAAACAAAAAAAAACTGCAGCACAGTCCATATGTTGTGGGTGGCACCCCGCTCTGGAGCAGCACAGTCCGTATGTTGCTGGTGGCACCCCGCTCTGGAGCAGGACAAGTTCAGTCTGTGCTTGATGAGCCACAAAGCCTCTGGAGTCCTCTCTCCAGGATAGCTGATCCCAGACTGCCTGTAGAGCTCTGTTATTTCAACCCAAGCCTGTAACTTCCGCATCATATGATTGATCACATGATCATGTCCTCACGCAGGTCCTGGCGGGTCTACCAGGGGAGATAAAGTGGACCTTCTCCCACCCGCTCTGTGAAGGTCCACATAAAACCAGCCCTGTTTATGCAACTTAACCCTCACAACACGTAGTGTGCTGGAGAAAAAATGCTCTGGTTTCACACCACTGACGCCATTAAGAGCAGTGACACACATCTCCCCTCTATCACCTTACCAGTGACTGTGTCACAATGTGTAGACGCCGGTGAAGGTCTTGGGCTCAATCTTGTTTTATCCACCAGTATTATATGTTTTATACTTGTGTAATGAGAACGGTGGAGATGGCAGGATTAGAGCTGATCATAGATGGGACTTCTCCATCTGTCAGTGACTTTTACAATATTTGTTTCAGGGTGAAGATCTGACCCATATTAATACTACAGAGACATATGTGAGGGGGGATGAGTGGTGTAAAGAGGAGATTCCCACATATGACTACCCAGGTGAGTAGTGACCACTAAATGCAGAGAGGTCACAGATTCTTCTCATCACCGGCTGTGGCTGCTTTATCGGTGGTGTAGTCCGGCCGTATTACCATGATCACCATTTTGCCTCTAGACCACAACATTCTCCTCCACCCAAAACTGTTCTAATGACTTTGGCCATTGAAAGCCCTTTTCTATAGAACTTTCACCCTGGAAGATCCCCCTACCCCCTGAGATTAGAAGACTCTGACCATTACCTGCCCAGATCTGTAAACTACAAAGCCAAATGACAGCGTACGTAGAATGTGCTGACAAGATAGAAATATATTATGATGAGAAAACGGAGGGTAATGATGCTGTTGGCTTTCAAAATCCCAGATATGGGAAGAAGGAAAAAATCAGGGCTTTGAAAAGAGCTGCCAAGTGCTGAGCCAGAAAGTTGGCTATCAAAACAAATGAAAGTAAAAAAAAGTGCTAAAGTTAGGGTTAGGGCTAGGGTTGGGGCTAAAGTTAAGATTGGGGCTAAACTTAGGGTTAGGGTTGGGGCTAAAGTTAGGGTTAGGGCTAAAGATAGGGTTAGAGTTGGGATTAGGGTTTGGATTAGGGTTAGGGTTGGTATTAGGGATAAGGTTGGCATTAGGGTTACGTTTGGGATTAGGGTTAGGTTTGAGGTTAGGGTTGAGATTATGATTAGGGGTGTGTTGGGCTTAAGGATTTGATTAGGGTTGGGATTAGGGTTAGGGGTGTCTTGGCGTTAGGGTTGTGATTAGGGTTATGCCATAGGGTTAGGGGTGTTTTGGGGTTAGGCTTTTGATTAGGGTTTTGGATTGGGTTGGGATTAGCGTTAGGGGTGTGTTGGGGTTATGGTTGGAGTTAGAATTGGGGGGTTTCCACTGTTTAGGTACATCAGGGGGTCTCCAAACGCGACAGTAAATTTTGCGTTCAAAAAGTGAATTGGTGCTCCCTCCCTTCTGAGCTCTGCCATGCGCCCAAACAGTAGTTTACCCCCCATATGGGGTATCAGCATACTCTGGACTGATTGGACAACAACTTTTGGGGTCCAGTTTCTCCTGTTACCCTTGCGAAAATAAAAAAAAATTGGGGGCTAAAAAATCATTTTTGTGGGAAAAAAATGATTTTTTATTTTCATGGCTCTGCGTCAAACTTCTGTGAAGCACTTGGGCATTCAAAATGATCACTACATATCTAGATAAGTTCCTTTGGGGGTCTAGTTTCCAAAATGGGTTCAATTGTGAGGGGGTTCTACTGTTTAGGTACATCAGGGGCTCTGAAAATGCAACATGACACCCGCAGACCATTCCATCAAAGGCGACATAGTATCACTCTACACAGTAAAAGGACCCCCCCCCCCCCCCCATTTAAAACAGTATCCTCAAAAAATAAAATAAATACATAACTGCAGTAATAAAATCCTGTAATTCTCCCCTATGGTAATAATATCCCCCATCCTGGGTCCTGTGTGTCTCATTCCTGGCTTCAGCCATATGTTCTCCCATCCTGCCCTCATGAGTATCCAGTCTGCCCCATATGATCTCCCCATCCTGCCCCATCTGTCTCCATCATATTCATCCTGCGCCATGATCCAATCCTGCCCCCATGTCTTTCATTCTGCCCCGTGTCTCCAATCATGCCCCGTATCTCCATTCTTGTCCTGCCCCCAGTGTGTCCAGCATTCTGCCCCCAGTGTGTCCAGCATTCTGCCCCAGTGTGTCCAGCATTCTGCCCCAGTGTGTCCAGCATTCTGCCCCCAGTGTGTCCAGCATTCTGCCCCAGTGTGTCCAGAATTCTGCCCCAGTGTGTCCAGCATTCTGCCCCCAGTGTGTCCAGCATTCTGCCCCCAGTGTGTCCACCAGCATTCTGCCCCAGTGTGTCCACCAGCATTCTTCCCCAGTGTGTCCACCAGCATTCTGCCCCAGTGTGTCCAGCATTCTGCCCCCAGTGTGTCCAGCATTCTGCCCCCAGTGTGTCCACCAGCATTTTGCCCCAGTGTGCCCACCAGCATTCTGCCCCAGTGTGTCCACCAGCATTCTGCCCCAGTGTGTCCACCAGCATTCTGCCCCCAGAGTGTCCAGCATTCTGCCCCCAGTGTGTCCAGCATTCTGCCCCCAGTGTGTCCAGCATTCGGCCCCAGTGTGTCCAGCATTCTGCCCCAGTGTGTCCAGCATTCTGCCCCCAGTGTGTCCAGCATTCTGCCCCCAGTGTGTCCAGCATTCTGCCCCACTGTGTCCGGAATTCTGCCCCAGTGTGTCCGGCATTCTGCCCCCAGTGTGTACAGCATTCTGCCCCCAGTGTGTACAGCATTCTGTCCTTAGTGTGTCCACCAGCATTCTGCCCCAGTGTGTCCACCAGCATTCTGCCCCAGTGTGCCCACCAGCATTCTGCCCCAGTGTGCCCACCAGCATTCTGCCCCAGTGTGTCCACCAGCATTCTGCCCCAGTGTGTCCACCAGCATTCTGCCCCAGTGTGTCCAGCATTCTGCCCCAGTGTGTCCAGCATTCTGCCCCCAGTGTGTCTAGCATTCAGCCCCGGGCCCCCTGAATCGCTGCTCTCAATATTAAAAAAAGAAGTTCTTACCTGACCGCGCTCCTGCAGCGAAAGCGAAGCTCCCTCCACTCAGCTGAAGCGCGAACTTGCCCCGGCAACTGACACTGACGTCAGCCGTCATTTTTTCCTTCAACATTGTTTCAGTTGCCGTGAAGCACGTCAAAGGTTAATAAGCTTCTTGAATGTGGTTTTGAGCACGTTGAGGGGTGTAGTTTTTAGAATGGTGTCAAGTTTGCGTATTTTCAGCCATATAGACCCCTCAAAGTGACTTTAAATGTGGGATGGTCCCTAAAAGATTTTGTTGTAAAAATGAGAAATCGCTGGTGAACTTTTAACCCTTTTAACTTCCTATCCAAAAAAAAAAAATGTTTCCAAAATGGTGCTGCTGTAAAGTAGACATGTGGGAAATGTTATTTATTAACTATTTTTCGTGACATATCTCTCTGATTTAAGGGCATCAAAATTCAAAGTTTGAAAATTGCTAAATTTTAAAAATTTTCGCCATATTTCCGTTTTTTTCATAAATAATGGCAAGTAATATCGAAGAAATGTTACCACTAACATGAAGTACAATATGTCACGAAAAATCTATCTCAGAATCAGCGGGATCTGTTAAAGCGTTCCAGAATTATAACCTCATAAAGGGACAGTGGTCAGAATTGTAAAAATTGGCTTGGTCATTAAGTACCAAAGTGGCTCTGTCACTAAAGGGTTAAACTGGTGGGATCTCGTTTATATTCTAAAGTGAAATGCCTAAACAGACAGATTACACCTTTCCTAATATTATGTCTCTGGCTGGTCATCCTATTATGGATCGCTTGGGTGGTTTTTAGATCCCTGATATCGGAGGAATCTCCCTTCTCTCCCTTCTGTGCTGCTGAATGTGATCATATGGTCCCTACAAGACCAGGTCCAGTCTTTCTGGACAAACTTCACTTTTATGAGCGACAACATTAAATGTGCAGTGAGGCCAAGTGTGAATTTCTGCACAATAACAGAGTTTCCCTTTATCCTGACTTTTCAATTTGTATTAAAACCGACTAACATCAAGGAGGATTGTGATACACATAATAATCATCACACCGGGGCCATGATATATCTCTAAGTTGTGCGTGGCTGTAATATACAGCGGGTGCGGAAAGTATTCAGAAGAAGACTTTACATTTTTCATTGTTTCATTGCAGCCATTTGGAAATTCAAAAAAGTTCATTTTTATTCATTAATGTACACTCTGCACCCCATCTTCACTGAAAAAAAACTAAAATGTAGTAATTTTTGCAAATTTATTAAAAAAGAAAAACTGATATATCACATGGTCATAAGTAGGGTTGAGCGAAACGGGTCGGCCATTTTCAGAAGTCGCCGACTTTTGGCAAAGTCGGGTTTCATGAAACCCGACCCGACCCCTGTGTAGGGGTCGGCCATGATGTCGGCGATCTTCTGAATCTGGTATCGGAATTCTGATACCGAGTTCCGATATGTTTGCAATATCGGAAATCGGTATCGGAATCCATATTTAAGTGTAAAATAAAGAATTAAAATAAAAAATATTGCAATACTCACCCTCTGACGCGCCCTGGTACTAACCGGCAGCCTTCCTTCCTTAGAATCAGCGCGTGAAAGACCTTAGATGACGTCGCGGCTTGTGATTGGTCGCGCGACCGCCCATGTGACCGCTCACGCGACCAATCACAAGCCGCGACGTCACCGAAGGTCCTTCAAGCGCTGATTCTTAGGAAGGAAGGCTGCCGGAAAGAAGCAGGGCATGTCCGAGGGTGAGTATATACCTAATAGGAATATACTCACCCTCGGACGCGCCCTGCTTCTTTCCGGCAGCCTTCCTTCCTAAGAATCAGCGCTTGAAGGACCTTCGGTGACGTCGCGGCTTGTGATTGGTCACGTGAGCGGTCACAATGGCGGTCGCGCGACCAATCACAAGCCGCGACGTCATCTAAGGTCTTTCACGCGCTGATTCTAAGGAAGGAAGGCTGCCGGTTAGTACCAGGGCGCGTCAGAGGGTGAGTATAGCAATATTTTTTATTTTAATTCTTTATTTTACACTTAAATATGGATCCCAGGGCCTGAAGGAGAGTTTCCTCTCCTTCAGACCCTGGGAACCATTAGAAACCCAATGCACTGCATTGGGTTTCGTGTTTCGGCCGACCCCGACCCCGTCTTTTCTATAGGATCGGCCGATTTCACTCGACCCGACTTTTGAGAAAGTCGGGTTTCGTGAAACCCGACCCGATCCTATAAAAGTAAAAGTCGCTCAACCCTAGTCATAAGTATTCAGACCCTTTGCTCAGTATTAACCCTTTAGAGCTAGTACAGCCTTGAGACTTCTTGGGAATGATGCAACAAGTTTTTCACCCCTGGATTTGGGGGTCCTCGGCCTTTCTTCCTTGCAGATCCTCTCCAGTTCCGTCAGGTTGGATGGTGAACATTGGTGGACGCCATTTTCAGGTCTCTCCATAGATGCTCAATTGGGTTTAGGTCAGGGCTCTGGCTGGGCCACTCAGGAATGGTCACAGAGTTGTTCTAAAGCCACTCCTTTGTTATTTTAGCTGTGTGCTTAGGGTCATTGTCTTGTTGGAAGGGGAACCTTTGGCCAAGTATGAGGTCCAGAGCACTCTGGAAGAGGTTTTCATCCAGGATATCTCTGTACTTGGCCGCATTCATGTTTCCTTCAATGACAACTAGTCATCCTGTCCCTGCAGCTGAAAAACACCCCCATAGCATGATGCTGCCACCACCATGTTTCACTGTAGGGATTGTATTGGGCAGGTGATGAGCAGTGATACCGCTGAGAATTATCACCAAAAAGTTCTATCTTCATCTTATCAGAGCAGAGAATCTTATTTCTCATAGTCTGAAAGTCCTTCATGTGTTTTTAGCAAACTCTATGCAGGCTTTCATATCTCTTGCACTACTCTGCCATAAAGGCCCGACTGGTGGAGGGCTACAGTGATAGTTGACTTTGTGGAACTTACTCCCATCTCCCTACTGCATCTCTGGAGCTCGGCCACATTGATCTTGGGGTTCTTCTTTACCTCTCTCACCAATTGCTCAGTTTGGCTGGACGGCCAGGTCTAGGAAGACTTCTGTTGGTCCCAAACTTCTTCCATTTAAGGATTATGGAGGCCACTGTGCTCTTAGGAATCTTGAGTACTGCAGAAATTCTGTTGTAACCTTGGCCAGATCTGTGCCTTGCCACAATTCTGTCTCTGAGCTCCTTGGCCAGTTCCTTTGACCTCATAATTCTCATTTGGTCTGACTTGGACTGTGAGCTGTGAGGTCTTATATAGACAGGTGTGTGCCTTTCCAAATCAAGTCCTATCAGTTTAACCCCTTACCGACATCGGGAGTAATAGTATGCTGAAGTCGGACTCCCTCCCTTTGATGTGGGCTCTGGCGGTGAGCCCACATCTTTCCGGGGACACGTCCGCTGTTTTGAGCAGCTGACATGTGCCCGCAATAGCCGCGGGTGGAATAGAGATCCACCCACGGCTATTAACCAGTTAAATGCCACTGTCAAACTCTGAAGCGGCATTTAAATTTTACTTATGGCAATCACGAAGGAAATATGCAAACTGGTGACCCCGTCACATGATCGTGGGTCACGGATGTGTTGGCATGACAACCTGAGGTATTCTGGAGACCTCTATGGTTGTCAGTGCTGGCTTCCTGTGAGCGCAACCCAGTGGTCGGCGCTCATAGCAAGTGAGTAAATCTGCTATATACAGGCCATCTGAACATCGCCTCTATGTAGCAGAGCCGATTGGGTTGTGGCAGCTTCTAGTCTTTTATGAAGACTATTGATGCCTGCCAAAAGTAAAACAAAAAAGTTTTTAAATATATAAAAATAAAAAATATAAAAATTCAAATCACAGCCCTTTCGCCCCATTCAAAATAAAACAATAAAAATAAAATCAAACCTACACATATTTGATATCGTCGCATTCAGAATTGCCTGATCTATCAATAAAAAAAGAAGGATTAACCTGATTGCTAAACGGAATAGCGAGAAAAAAGTAAAATTGACAGAATTACTTGTTTTGATCGCCGCAACATTGCATAAAAAATGCAATAATGGGTGATCCAAAGATCGTATGTGCACCAACATGGTGTCATTAAAAAACGACAGCTCGGCGCACAAAAAATAAGCCCTCCCCGACCCAATATCGCGAAAAATGAGACGCCAAGGGTATCGGAAAATGGCGCAAATGTTCTTTTTTTTTTTTTTTAACAAAGGTTTTTTGTTTTTTTTTCACCACACAGATGAAAAAGAACCTAGACATGTTTGGTGTCTATAAACTCATAATGACCCGGAGAATCAAAAAACAAGTGTGGGAGTGCACTTTTTTTTAAAATTTCACCACACTTGGAATTTTTCCCCATTTTCTAGTACACGACATGGTAAAATCAATGGTGTCATTCAAAAGTACAACTCGTCCCGCAAAAACAAGTCCTCACTAGTGTTGAGCATTCCGATACTGCAGGTATCGGAATTCTGATACCGAGTTCCGATACTTTTGTGATATCGGGAATCGGTATCGGGATTAAGATTCATGTGTAAAATAAAGAATAAAAATGAAAAATATTGATATACTCACCCTCTGACGCGCTCAGCGACCAATCACAAGCCGCGACGTCATCGAAGGCCCTTAACGCGCTCATCCTTTGTAACGAAAGCATAGCGGTTGCAGCGGTGACAACCAGGGCGCGTCAGAGGGTGAGTATATCAATATTTTTTATTTTTATTCTTTATTTTACACATGAATATGGATCCCAGGGCCTAAAGGAGAGTTTCCGCTCCTTCAGACCCTGGGATCCATTACAGGATACCTTCCGATATTTGTGTCCCATTGACTTGTATTGGTATCGGATATCGGTATCAGCGATATCCGATATTTTTCGGATATCGGCCGATACCATCCGATACTTTCAAATATCGGACGGTATCGCTCAACACTAGTCCTCACATGGCCATATTGATGGAAAAATAAAAAAGTTATGGCTCTGAGGAGAAGGGGAGTTAAAAATGAAAACGCAAAACTGAAAAAGGCTCCGGAGGTTAATTAAACCCAGCTGGCCTCCAATGAAGGAGTAGAGCCATCTCAAGGAGGATCACAAGGAAATGGACAGCGTGTGACTGATATATGAGTGTATGAGCAAAGGCTCTGAATACTTATGACCATGTGATATTTCAGTTTTTCTTTTTTATTAAATTTGCTAAAATTTCTACGTTTCTGATTTTTTTCAGTCAAGATGGGGTGCAGAGTGTACATTTAATGAGAGAAAAATGAACTTTTTTAAATTTACCAAATGGCTGCAATGAAACAAAGAGTGAAAAATGTAAAGGGGTCTGAATACTTTCTGTACCCACCGTACATTTATTCCCGCCTGCAGGAGATGTGTTGGCTCCAGCCCTGGTTTCATGGATTCACTCCACCTCATAAATTACATTGTTTTTCATCCTAAGAAATTCAGATTACTGCACAATCTCTCCTGAAATGGGGAGCAATATTATTTTCTGTAATCTTCTGGTCAGGATTCATAGTAGCTCCAATGGTCCACCATAAATGAGTGCAACACCGGTTTAGGCCGGTTTCACACGTCAGTGGCTCCGGTACGTGAGGTGACAGTTTCCTCACGTACCGGAGCCACTGATACACGTAGACACATTAAAATCAATGCATCTGTGCAGATGTCATTGATTTTTTGCGGACCGTGTCTGCGTGTGCCAAACACGGAGACATGTCAGTGTTCGTGGGAGTGCACGGATTACACAGACCCATTAAAGTCAATGGGTCCGTGTAAAACACGTACTGCACACGGACAACGTCCGTGTGCAGTCCGTGTGCCGTGCAGGAGGCAGCGCTACAGTAAGTGTTGTCCCCCCCACTGGTGCTGAAGCCCCATTCATATCTTCCCTGCAGCAGCGTTTGCTGTAGAGAAGATATGAATAATCCTTTTTTTTTTTTTTTTTTTAGTTTCTCGTGTTTAAAATAAAGCTCCATGTCCCCACCCCCCTCCCACTTCCTGTGCGCCCCCCCGCTGTTCTTAAAATACTCACCCGGCTCGCTCCCTTGCTGGCGCTGCTTCCTGTCCTGGCCGCACCTTCTACTGTATGAGCGGTCACGTGGGGCCGCCGATTACAGTCATGAATATGCGGCTCCACCTCCCATAGGGGTGGAGCCGCATATTCATTACTGTAAATGAGCGGCCACACGTGACCGCTCATACAGTAGAAGGTGCGGCCAGGACAGGAAGCAGCGCCAGCCAGCGAGGGAGCCGGGTGAGTATTTTAATAACAGCGGGCGGGCGCATAGGGGGTGGAGGGGTGGGGACATGGATCTTTATTTTAAACACGAGAAACAAAAAAAAAGGATTATTTTTTAGTTATTTGTTTATACTATTTTCTCACTTGCTTATCACGGTATATTTATATATATTGAAAATTTCTTTCACTTGTATACATTAACCCCTTTCTGCCATTAGACGTACTATTGCGTCCATGTGGGGTGGGCTTTACTTCCCAAGGACGCAATAGTACGTCATATGCGATCGGCAGCGCTCACGGGGGGAGCGCCGCCGATCGCGGCCGGGTGTCAGCTGTTTATCGCAGCTGACATCCGGCACTATGTGCCAGGAGCGGTCACGGACCGCCCCCGGCACATTAACCCCCGGCACACCGCGATCAAAGATGATCGCGATGTGCCGGCGGTACAGGGAAGCACCGCGCAGGGAGGGGGCTCCCTGCGGGCTTCCCTGAGCCCCCCGCAGCAACGCGATGTGATCGCGTTGCTGCGAGGGTCTCACCTCCCTCCCTGCTCCCTCCAGCCCCGGATCCAAGATGGCCGCGGATCCGGGTCCTGCAGGGAGGGAGGTGGCTTCACAGAGCCTGCTCAGAGCAGGCACTGTGAAGCAGCCTGCACTCCTATCAGATCAGTGATCTGACAGAGTGCTGTGCAAACTGTCAGATCACTGATCTGTGATGTCCCCCCCTGGGACAAAGTAAAAAAGTAAAAAAAAAAAATTTCAAATGTGTAAAAAAAATAAAAAAAAATATTCCAAAATAATGAAAAAAAAAAAAAATATTATTCCCATAAATACATTTCTTTATCTAAATAAAAAAAACAAAACAATAAAAGTACACATATTTAGTATCGCCGCGTCCGTAACGGCCCGACCTATAAAACTGGCCCACTAGTTAACCCCTTCAGTAAACACCGTAAGAAAAAAAAAAAAAAAACGAGGCAAAAAACAACACTTTATTATCATACCGCCGAACAAAAAGTGGAATAACACGCGATCAAAAAGACAGATATAACTAACCATGGTACCGCTGAAAGCGTCATCTTGTTCCGCAAAAAACGAGCCGCCATACAGCATCATCAGCAAAAAAATAAAAAAGTTATAGTCCTGAGAATAAAGTGATGCAAAAATAATTATTTTTTCTATAAAATAGTTTTTATCGTATAAAAGCGCCAAATCATAAAAAAATGATATAAATGAGGTATCGCTGTAATCGTACTGACCCGAAGAATAAAACTGCTTCATCAATTTTACCAAACGCGGAACGGTATAAACGCCTCCCCCAAAAGAAATTCATGAATAGCTGGTTTTTGGTCATTCTGCCTCACAAAAATCGGAATAAAAAGCGATCAAAAAATGTCACGTGCCCGAAAATGTTACCAATAAAAACATCAACTCGTCCCGCAAAAAACAAGACCTCACATGACTCTGTGGACCAAAATATAGAAAAATTATAGCTCTCAAAATGTGGTAACGCAAAAAATATTTTTTGCAATAAAAAGCGTCTTTCAGTGTGTGACGGCTGCCAATCATAAAAATCCGCTAAAAAACCCGCTATAAAAGTAAATCAAACCCCCCTTCATCACCCCCTTAGTTAGGGAAAAATTTAAAAAATGTATTTATTTCCATTTTCCCATTAGGGCTAGGGTTAGAGTTAGGGCTAGGGTTAGGGCTAGGGCTAGGGTTAGGGCTAGGGCTAGGGTTAGGGCTAGGGTTAGGGTTAGGTTTAGGGCTAGGGTTAGGGCTAGGGTTAGGGCTAGGGTTAGGGTTAGGGCTAGGGTTAGGGTTAGGGCTAGGGTTAGGGTTAGGGCTAGGGTTAGGGCTAGGGTTAGGGCTAGGGTTAGGGCTAGGGTTAGGGCTAGGGCTAGGGCTACAGTTTGGGTTGGGGCTAAAGTTACAGTTAGGGTTTAGATTACATTTACGGTTGGGAATAGGGTTGGGATTAGGGTTAGGGGTGTGTCAGGGTTAGAGGTGTGGTTAGGGTTACTGTTGGGATTAGGGTTAGGGATGTGTTTGGATTAGGGTTTCAGTTATAATTGGGGGGTTTCCACTGTTTAGGCACATCAGGGGCTCTCCAAACGCGACATGGCGTCCGATCTCAATTCCAGCCAATTCTGCGTTGAAAAAGTAAAACAGTGCTTCTTCCCTTCCGAGCTCTCCTGTGTGCCCAAACAGGGGTTTACCCCAACATATGGGGTATCAGCGTACTCAGGACAAATAGGACAACAACTTTTGGGGTCCAATTTCTCCTGTTACCCTTGGGAAAATACAAAACTCGGGGCTAAAACATATTTTTTGTGGGAAAAAAAAAGATTTTTTATTTTCACGGCTCTGCGTTATAAACTGTAGTGAAACACTTGGGGGTTCAAAGTTCTCACAACACATCTAGATTAGTTCCCTGGGGGGTCTAGTTTCCAATATGGGGTCACTTGTGGGGGGTTTCTACTGTTTAGGTACATTAGGGGTTCTGCAAACGCAATGTGACGTCTGCAGACCATTCCATCTAAGTCTGCATTCCAAATGGCGCTCCTTCCCTTCCGAGCTCTGCCATGCGCTCAAACGGTGGTTTCCCCCAACATACGGGGTATCAGCGTACTCAGGACAAATTGGACAACAACTTTTGGGGTCGAATTTCTCCTCTTTCCCTCGGGAAAATACAAAACTGGGGGCTAAAAAATAATTTTGGGGGGAAAGATTTTTTTTTTTAATTTTCACGGCTCTGCGTTACAAACTGTAGTGAAACACTTGGGGGTTCAAAGCTATCACAACACATCTAGATGAGTTCCTTAGGGGGTCTAGTTTCCAAAATGGTGTCACTTGTGGGAGGTTTCTACTGTTTAGGTACATTAGGGGCTCTGCAAATGCAATGTGACACCTGCAGACCATTCCATCTAAGTCCTCATTCCAAATGGAGCTCCTTCCCTTCCGAGCCCTCCCATGCGCCCAAACAGTGGTTCCCCCCCACATATGGGGTATCAGCGCACTCAGGACAAATTGGACAACAAATTGTGGGGTCGAATTTCTCCTGTTACCCTCGGGAAAATACAAAACTGGGGGCTAAAAAATAATTTTTGTGGTAAAAAATTTTTGTTTTATTTTTACGGCTCTCCATTATAAACTTCTGTGAAGCCCTTGGTGGGTCAAAGCGCTCAGCACACATCTAGATAAGTTCCTAAGGGGGTCTACTTTCCAAAATGGTGTCACTTGTGGGGGGTTTCTACTGTTTAGGTACATTAGGGGCTCTGCAAACGCAATGTGACACCTGCAGACCATTCCATCTAAGTCTGCATTCAAATGGCACTCCTTCCCTTCTGAGCCCTCCCATGTGCCCAAACAGTGGTTCCCCCCACATATGGTGTATCATCGCACTCAGGACAAATTGGGCAACAAATTTTGGGGTCCAATTTCTCCTGTTACCCTCAGGAAAATACAAAACTGGGGGCTAAAAAAATAATTTTTGTGGGAAAAAAATTTTGTTTTATTTTTACGGCTCTGCATTATAAACTTCTGTGAAGCACTTGGTGGGTCAAAGTCCTCACCACACCTCTAGATAAGTTCCTTAGGGGGTCTACTTTCCAAAATGGTGTCATTTGTGGGGGGTTTCAATGTTTAGGCACATCAGTGGCTCTTCAAACGCAACATGGCGTCCCATCTCAATTCCTGTCAATTTTGCTTTGAAAAGTCAAACGGCGCTCCTTCCCTTCCGAGCTCTCCCATCCACCCAAACAGTGGTTTACCCCCACATATGGGGTATCAGCGTACTCAGGACAAATTGTACAACAACTTTTGGGGTCCAATTTCTTCTCTTACCCTTGGGAAAATAAAAAATTGGGGGCAAAAAGATAATTTTTGTGAAAAAATATGATTTTTTATTTTTACGGTTCTACATTATAAACTTCTGTGAAGCACTTGGTGGGTCAAAGTGCTCACCACACCTCTAGATAAGTTCCTTAGGGGGTCTACTTTCCAAAATGGTGTCATTTGTGGGGGGTTTCAATGTTTAGGCACATCAGTGGCTCTTCAAACGCAACATGAGGTCCCATCTCAATTCCTGTCAATTTTGCATTGAAAAGTCAAACGGCGCTCCTTCCCTTCCGAGCTCTCCCATCCGCCCAAACAGTGGTTTACCCCCACATATGGGCTATCAGCGTACTCAGGACAAATTGTACAACAACTTTTGGGGTCCAATTTCTTCTCTTACCCTTGGGAAAATAAAAAATTGGGGGCGAAAAGATAATTTTTGTGAAAAAATATGATTTTTTATTTTTACGGTTCTACATTATAAACTTCTGTGAAGAACTTGTTGGGTCAAAGTGCTCACCACACCTCTAGATAAGTTCCTTAGGGGGTCTACTTTCCAAAATGGTGTCACTTGTGGGGGGGTTTCAATGTTTAGGCACATCAGTGGCTCTCCAAACGAAACATGGCGTCCCATCTCAATTCCAGTCAATTTTGCATTGAAAGTCAAATGGCACTCCTTCGCTTCCGAGCTCTGCCATGCGCCCAAACAGTGGTTTACCCCCACATGTGGGGTATTGGCATACTCAGGACAAATTGTACAACAATGTTTGGGGTCCATTTTCTCCTGTTACCCTTGGTAAAATAAAACAAATTGGAGCTGAATTAAATTTTTTGTGAAAAAAAGTTAAATGTTCATTTTTATTTAAACATTCAAAAAATTCCTGTGAAGCACCAGAAGGGTTAATAAACTTCTTGAATATGGTTTTGAGCACCTTGAGGGGTGTAGTTTTTAGAATGGTGTCACACTTGGGTATTTTCTATCATATAGACCCCTCAAAATGACTTCAAATGAGATGTGGTCCCTAAAATAAAATGGTGTTGTAGAAATGAGAAATTGCTGGTCAACTTTTAACCCTTATAACTCCCTAACAAAAAAAAATTTTGTTTCCAAAATTGTGCTGATGTAAAGTAGACATGTGGGAAATGTTATTTATTAAGTATTTTGTGTGACATATCTCTGTGATTTAATTGCATAAAAATTCAAAGTTGGAAAATTGCGAAATTTTCATAATTTTCGCCAAATTTCCGTTTTTTTCACAAATAAACGCAGGTACTATCAAATAATTTTTACCATTGTCATGAAGTACAATATGTCACGAGAAAACACTGTCAGAATCACCAGGATCCATTGAAGCGTTCCAGAGTTATAACCTCATAAAGGAACAGTGGTCAGAATTGTAAAAATTGGCCCGGTCATTAACGTGCAAACCACCCTTGGGGGTAAAGGGGTTAAGTAATCTGGAATTTCTCCACTGCTCCATGACATATCCCATTATTTTTTCTCAAATCTAGTATAGTCTGCCATATGCTTGCTCCCATTTAATATAAAGTTTAGCGCTGTCCCCTGCATCTGGTGCTGAAGCCACGATTCATATCTTCCCTGCAGCAGCGTTTGCTGTAGAGAAGATATGAATAATCGTGTTTAAAATAAATATCAATGTGCCAAACCAACCCCCCCCCCCCCCCGCTGTTGTTAAAATACTCACCCGGCTCCCTCGCTGGCTGGCGCTGCTTCCTGTCCTGGCCGCACCTTCTACTGTATGAGCGGTCACGTGGGGCCACTCATTTACAGTAATGAATATGCGGCTCCACCCCTATGGGAGGTGGAGCTGCATATTCATGATTGTAATGGGCGGCCCCACGTGACCGCTCATACAATAGAAGATATTTATTTTAAACACGATTATTCATATCTTCTCTACAGCAAACGCTGCTGCAGGGAAGATATGAATCGCGGCTTCTGCACCAGTGGGGGGACAGCGCTTACAGTAGCGCTGTCTCCTGCACGGCACACGGACTGCACACGGACGACGTCCGTGTGCGGTACGTGTTTTACACGGACCCATTGACTTTAATGGGTCCGTGTAATCGTGCGCTCCCACGAACACTGACATGTCTCCGTGTTTGGCACACGGAGACACGGTCCGCAAAAAATCAATGACATCTGCACAGATGCATTGATTTCACTGTGTGTACGTGTGTCAGTGGCTCCGGTACGTGAGGAAACTGTCACCTCACATACCGGAGCCACTGACGTGTGAAACCGGCCTCAGGCAGACATATTGCATATGCTTTGGCATTGTCCCAGATTGTCCTCATTGGAGTGGTGTATGGGTACGTTATCCCTAGGGATCCGTTGATATGTATATTAGGGTAAATATTAACTGACAATACGACTAAAATTGTAACTGCAAGATTATAGTTTGCTGCAAGGAAACTGATTGCAAAATATAGGGTTAGAGAGGAGCCTCCGTCCAGACGTGAATTCATTGCTCAAACAAACCACATAACTGAGCTTGAGAAAAGCATTTCCACCAGGAGAGACTAGCTAGATTTCTTCCATAAATTATGGCAGCCGTGGTTGGATAGGATTAATGTTCTACCAGTATATAGTATTATAGAGTACAACTTATGGTAAACTGGAACTCTGTTTGATATTGTCAACTATGGATGAATTATTGTTTGCTCCTGATATGGCCTCCATGGGGGGTTAATTTACTGGTAAGCATAAAATGAGTATAAACATGTGGTCTGATGTAAATCTTGTTATCCTTAATACAAATTTATCTGATTAAAAAAATGGTGCTTTCCAAATGGCTAAAACAGGGAGCAGATTACTGCAGCTGACAGCACACACACCTATACTGCCAGACTGGATGGTACTACAGATGCCAGGCACCCTAATCTTAGTGGGTGGTAGGACCCTGCACCGCCAAGAGCTTCTGGCTCAAACACTACCTCTGTTACCAGCATTGCCTTCAGAATGAGTAAGGCAGCGTCTGGTGTCCAAAGCAGACATTGCAGGAGCAGATACTAGAGGAGATGGGACGCACCATTTGCAGAATTCCTAATATGACAAAATAGCAGAAAACCAGAGCAGATGAAATCCCTATAACCCCTTTCTTACCTCGGACGAGATAGTACATCCGAGGTCAGAACCCCCGCTTTGATGTGGCCTCCGGCGGTGAGCCCGCATCAAAGCCTGTTCAAAACAGCTGACATGTGCTCGCAAGAGCGGGGGGATGGGGTGGATTCACGATCCACCCGACACTATTAACTAGTTTAATGCTACTGTCAAACGCTGACAGCAGCATTTAACTAGCGCTTCCGGCCATCGGGTCTAAAATGCATGCATTGCTGACCCCCGTTACGTGATCGGGGGTCAGCGATGCGTCGGCATGACAACCAGACGTTTATTGAAGACCTCTATGGCTGTTGATGCCTGATTGCTGTGAGCGCCGCCCTGTGGTCAGCACTCATAGCAATGCAGTAAATCTACTACATAGGAGCAATCTGAGCATTGCTCCTATGTAGCAGAGCTGATCAGGCTATGCTAGCTTCTAGCCTCCCATGGAGTCTATTGAAGCTTGGCAAAAGTAAGAAAAATGTTTTAAAAAATATGAAAAAAATATAGAAGTTTTAAATCACCCCCCTTTCGCCCCATTCAAAATAAAACAAAAAAAAATCAAATATACACATATTTCATATTGCCGCGCTCAGAATTGCCCGATCTATCAATAAAAAAAATTACCTAATTGCTAAACGGCGTAGCGAGAAAAAAATTGAAACGTCAGAATTACAATTTTTTTGGGTCACCGCAACATTGCATTAAAATGCAATAACGGGCGATCAAAAGAATGTATCTGCACCAAAATGGTAGCATTAAAAATGTCAGCATAGCACACAAAAAATAAGCCTTCACTCAACCCTAGATCACGAAAAATGGAGACGCTACAGGTATCGTAAAAGTGCGCAATTTTTTTTAGCAAAGTTTGGAATTTTTTTTACCACTTAGATAAATAATAACCTAGACATGATTGGTGTCTATGAACTCGTACTGACCTGGAAAATCATAATGGCAGGTCAGTTTTAGCATTTAGTGAACCTAGCAAAAAAGCCAAACAAAAAACAAGTGTAGGATTGCACTTTTCTGCAATTTCACCACACTTGGAAATTTTTTTCCCGTTTTCTAGTACACAACATGCCAAAACCAATAATGTCATTCAAAAGTGCAACTCGTCCTGCAAAAGAATAAGCCCTCACATGGCCATATTGACGGTAAAATAAAAGGTATGGCTCTGGGAAGGAGGAGAGCGAAAAATGAAAACGCAAAACCAAAAAAAGCTGGGGTCATGAAGGGGTTAAAATGACTCCATTTTGTAAATTATAACCCTCAATAAATTATAGGAATAGTGACTATTTTGACTCCACTTGCAGTTTCCAGTTATTAGCACGCGCAGTGAATGTTGGAAAGTGAAAATTGCAAATATCCCAAGTTATTACATAACACATAGTGCCCAGATTGTGCTCAAGGAGATACACATGCCATACAATAAGTGATTTCTTCTCACTATAGTAATGCCAAAAGCATGGATGCTTAATGTGGTTTGAGCACAGTCTAGTAAACTGTAAATTGTCATTGTCTTGGGGAATAATTCAATAATTTTGCATAACTTGCCATTTTTACAGACCATTTAAGTAGAAATGGTCAAAAATATAGAATTTAAGGATATTTTATTCTAAAATAATAATTGGTTTTATTCTTGGCAGATGACCGTACCAGAAGATCAGCAGGACAGCTGACATCTTCAATGTTTAAATCAGATAATCTTGAGATCCCACAGGATACAATTGAAGTGAATGCCATTACTCCAAATATACCATCATCCCTTCACAGCAAAGATCCGTCATCTGATCCTGTGGAACAGATCCTGTCTTCTGATTCATTACCGACTACTAAGGAAAATCAAAGTCACAAAATAAGCATTAAAAAACAAACTACTCCTAAAGCAATGAAGACATTTTCATTTTCAGAATATGAAAATAGTTTTCCACTAGAAAAGTCATTTCTCAAACAACAAAACTTTCACAAAGCCGACAATAAAATTTCTTGTTCCAAGTGTGGGAGATGTTTTAACCAGAAATCAGATTTTGTCAGTCACCAGAGAATTCACACAGAGAAGAAGCCATTTTCATGTTCAGAATGTGGAAAATGTTTTATTCGGAAAGCGCAACTTTTTACCCACCAAAGAACTCACACAGGAGAGAAGCCTTTTTCTTGTTCAGAATGTGGGAAATGTTTTAACCAGAAAGCGCATCTTGTTAGCCACCAGAAAACCCACACAGGAGAGAAGCCTTTTTTTGTTCAGAATGTGGGAAATGTTTTAACCAGAAAGCGCATCTTTTTAGCCACCAGAAAACCCACACAGGAGAGAAGCCTTATTCTTGTTCAGAATGTGGGAAATGTTTTACAGATAAAAATGTTCTTATCAGACATTATAGATCTCACACAGGGGAGAAGCCTTTTTCCTGTTCAGAATGTGGAAAATGTTTTAACCACAAATCGAGACTTGTTAGCCACCAGAAAACCCACACAGGGGAGAAGCCTTTTTCCTGCTCAGAATGTGGGAAATGTTTTAACCACAAATCGAGTCTTGTTAGCCACCAGAAAACTCACACAGGGGAGAAGCCTTTTTCCTGCTCAGAATGTGGGAAATGTTTTAACAACAAATCGAGTCTTGTTAGCCACCAGAAAACCCACACAGGGGAGAAGCCTTTTTCCTGTTCAGAATGTGGGAAATGTTTTAACCACAAATCGAGTCTTGTTACCCACCAGAAAACCCACACAGGGGAGAAGCCATTTTCATGTTCAGAATGTGGGAAATGTTTTAACAGGAAGACGAATCTTGTTACCCACCAAAAAACACACACAGGGGTGAAGCCATTTTCATGTTCATATTGTGGAAAATGTTTTGTGAAGAAACCATCTCTTTCTAGCCACCAAAGAATTCACACAGGGGAGAAGCTTTTTTTATGTTCTTAATTGTGTTTACATAGTCACGTACAAGTGCTTCTCACTAAGTTAGAATATTATCAAAAAGTTACTGTATTTTTTCGGACTATAAGACGCACCGGACTATAAGGCGCACCCAGGTTTTAGAGGTGGAAAATAGGGAAAAAAAATATTGGAAGCAAAAAAATGTGGTAAAATATTTAATAACATAAATAACATACTATTATATGTGGTGTTATTATATATAATAGTATGTTATTATGTTGGAAGCTGCGAGACCAGTGTGGTGTCTGTACAGTACTATATGAAGATGCTGGAGGGTGAGTATAAGAATGGGGGCACAGGGCTTATATTGAAAGCACCACTCCAGCACTGCAAAATAACACTGGACTGCTGCTTTAAAATCCCATGGGAGAACTATAACTCCCAGCATGTCCTGCAGATCCTATGACATGCTGGGAGTTATAGTTCACCAAAGGAGTGGCAGAGTGCTTTATTGTGTTTTGTAAAGACTAACCTCTTAAATGTGGCAGCCAGCCACACTGTGGTGAGGTAAAAGCATCCCATGACTGCACACAGAGCCTTCCCTCATTTCCTTTCCACAGCACAGGTTATGAGGAAGCTGCAGATTCTAGTGGAGAGCCTGAAGGACCTGTGATGATGTCAAGAAGAGGGAGGGCTCTGAGCTGCCATGTGATGCTCCAGCCCGCCCACTCCTGACATCAAACAGGTCCTGTTTGTGCACAGCACTTGGCGTCCAGCCCAGGCATGGCAGGCATGCAGCAATCTCCTCTCTCCTCTGGCCACTGCTGCTGCTGCCTCCTCTCCCCCGGACACACAGACCTCCCCAGCTGCTGCAGGAATCAGCGCTGGAGAAGCCATGTGTGTCCCTGCTTAAGTGCAGTATTCATTTGCTGCTCCCGGCTCACCGTTCAACTGATAGGTGGGCAGGGAGCCGCTAATGAATATTCACTGCACTTAATCATCGGGACCACGTGGTTTCCCCAGCGGTGATTCTGGGCAGCAGGGACATCCTGAAGTGGGATAACAGTGCGATCCCACTCACTGCTGCCCCCCTCCCCACATGCTACATCCGTACCATAAGACGCACCCACACTTTCCTCCCAAATTTGGAGGAAAAAAAGTGCGTCTTATGGTCGGAAAAATACGGTAATTTATTCCAGTTAAATGCAAAAAGTGAAACTCTTATATAGAGTCATTATAGAGTGATATATCTCAAGTGTTTATTTCTGTTGATGACTAGATCCTACAGCCAATGAAAACGCAAAAGTCATTATGTCAGTAAATTAGAATAAAATCACCTGGAACGGCTTCCTAAACATTTTAAAAAGGTCCCTTGGTCTGTTTTAGTAGGCTCCACAATCATGAGGAAGACTGCTGACTGGACAGATGTCTAAAAGGCAGTCATTGACACACTCCAGAAGGAGGGTAAGCCACTGTAAAATATTAGTATTTCAATAATAATTAAAAAATATAGTTTACTTAACATATGCAGGTTCTAACTAGCAAATAGGTACTCTGGATAGTGAGGGACTAAGTTATTCTGAGGATTGTGGCCGATACATCTGTTCTCTGTTTGTCAGAACTATAGGGCTTTTGTCAGAACTGTGGCTATTTGGAGATAATAAATGGTTCTTAAAGGTCACAGGCTATATGCTTAAGCATTTCAAAATGAGGTAATGTACAAAAAACTGATATTCATATTCCGCAAGTTACTAGTGTTCGTCTAATATGGTAGAGGCTGTGAACATAGTGGCAGATCACCATATGTGGTTATGAGACAGGAAAAATAGATCCAATGTAAGTCTATGGGTCAAAATAGTATATAAGCTGACCTAACTCCTGTTCCTTTTACTAGGCACTGCTCCTAATAGCCAGTTTCCTACTCCACACTGATGAGGGGCAAATACCCCGAAACAGCTGTCTGTGGATGGACACCATGTTTTGGCATAGGTGGTTTTCCTTTTTGGATGCTGCCCTTCCCGTGGTTGTTCCTTCCCGGTGAAAGACCTGGCTATTTATTGCTTGCGTTGAGAAACACATGATGGTGTCTCCGTGGCTTTTCTACATGCACTAACTCCTGTTCAGACAGATCTCTCATACTTTAAGAATCTCCAACCCAGATCACATCATACTTCAAAACCATATGTAAGAACCAATGAATGCTTGTTTTCTATAATCTAATACTTACTAAGTGCTATGAACTTACTTTTCTTCATTTTTGTCATCACTTTTTGAATGAACATTAAACAAGATTTGTTTTATCCACACAATTCAATATTGCTTTCCTTTCTATCTTAACTGTGCTCCTACTTAAAAAGTAAGAAACTGTTATTTTCTCTAACATTTTGGCGAGCCCTGCCAAATCTGATTTTTGTGCTATTTTTGTGAAATCCTTTCCCTTGCACACAGAGGTGGAGAGCTCTGCTAAACACCTGTTGTTCAAGGCGCAGGAATTCTGCTATTTCACGTCACAAGGATCAGACAGAGCCTACAGACAGTGAGGATTCGTGTCTCCAACCATAAAGAGCTGGATGTGTCCCATGACGGAGGTCTGAGGATTTCAGTAGAGACACAGAGGACCATCCATTGACGGTTGGATCAATCCAGGAGAGGAAAAGATATTCCACAGGTGAGAAAATGGATTTCATTCATGATTATTCTAAGAAAAGTAATATAGAGTTTGTTTGTTCATAGCCATACAGATTCACAATTATGGTCTAGTTTTTATAGCCAATGTGAAGCAGAGAATCTTAAGATTGATCAGAGGTTTTTCAGTAAAAAAAAGTTACAGAGAAAGCTTCAAAATGTCATGTACATGGTCCGAGTGTACAATAATTTAGTCTTTGAGAAAACTGAAACACAAACACATAAAGCATGTACTATCACACAAGAGATTGGTCATACTGACACACAAGGTGACACACAAGAGTCTGACGGGGATTACTTTGATTGTCCACATTGTTTTGTATTTGTCAGAACATAATGAAAAATTGGAAGATCAAATCGATGCTCGAACAGAATTATTGTCCAAATTGCACCAAGATATAAAAAAGGCTTCTGTTCTTACAAGATCAAACAAACGTGAAGACAATGCCGCCACATCATTTGTACCAGACACACAAAATCCACATGTTTCAGTAGATTTACAGGCAGGTGAACTACAATGGAAGAAATTACATGACAGAGCAGCACAAATTCAAAATACACGATCAGTTAATGAAAATTGTGAAAGACATTCCAAACTACAATGACAAGATGGATGCCTTTTATAATGCGGGAAAGATATATATCTTGGTACTATGTTAGCCAGAAACATATTTAGAATTGAGAAGGGAAAATGGACTCATGCCAAAATCATCCACCAAACCTTCCGCACCTCCATTACATTCTTCTGTACTCACACTGACAACAGACAAACGTAGTCACCATATGCACCATTAATCAGACAGATCAGAGCAATGACAATGAAGGAAACTGAGTCCAGGGACAGAATTCCAAGTGCTTTTAAAAAGGACACTGGTCTTCTCCCATCTCCTCCATCTTTCTGACAATCACAGACAATTACTACACCCCATCCATTGTAATTTGTGACTCGAGTTACATTGGATGACTGTGGAAGACCATTTGTCAAGGTAAATCTAGCAGGACAGAATGTTGTATTTCTTATTGATACAGGAGCCCAATTAAGTGTTACAAATCTTGATTTTAAGCTACAACCACATTCACCAGTTTGTACAATTGTTGGTTTTAGTGGACAAGGTGGAACTAAAGCAACCTTAGTTACCAATGTGACGTTGGAAACACCTATCAAAGCAGGAATTGACATTTGGTATTGTCGTGATTCTGAAAATATACTTGGCACAGATTTTATGCAGAAATTTTGGATGGGTAGTCGATCTAGGAAATCAAGTTATCTGGAAAGATTCTGATGGTTGTAAACCTGTAGTCATTGATCCTAGTGATTATAGCCATGTTGGAAGTATTTGCTTAAATGATGTTGTGTCAACAGATCATTTGTGGCCTGAAACTGGTGGTGACAAGGTATTGACAGAAATTGTACAGCTTTTTCCTTCTCTTTGGGCTAAGTTCAGGAATGAGGTTGGTACAATGAAGGATGTTGTTGTAAATGTGGAAGGGCGAGATCCTCAGCGTCAGTATAAATTGCCTCCAGAATCAATTGATTCTATGTCAAAGATTATACAGGAATTGTTAGATCAAGGTGTCATCCAAAAGGCTAATTCCGTAAGTAACAATCCTTTGTGGTGTGTCCTTAAATCTGATGGTTCTTATTGAATGATATTGGATTTGCGGATGTTTAACAAACATACTCCCAATGTAGCACCCATTGTTGCAGATATTCATGACATGATGGCAAGGTTGAATGAAAAGGCAAAATACTTCTCTGTACTAGAGATCAGTAATGTTTTTTCAGTATACCTCTTGAAAAGAGTTGTCAGTACAAGTTTGCATTTACTTTCTTGGATGAACAATATCTGTTTTGTAGGTTCCTTCAAGCAGCACATTTGTCACCTAGTGTTTTCCATCAGGCGTTGGCAAAGGTATTATCTAGATTTTTGAGGCCTAATTGTATTTTGCAGTATGTGGATGATATCCTGTTGTCTACTGAGGATAAAGAATCACATGTTTCTCTTCTGACAGAATTGTTTGAGCTGCTGCATGATGCAGGGTTAAAATTGAACACCAAAAAGGTCAAATTGGTGCAGACCGAGGTCAGGTTTTTGGGAGTGTTGTTGAGTCCAGGAAAAAGACAGCCACTGCAGGAAAGGATAGAGGCAATTGCTTCTCTACCAATTCCAACATCACACAAGGCATTGCGACATTTCTTGGGTCTTATAAACTTTTCAAGGGACTTCATTGAAAATTTTGCAGACAAGGCCAGGCCTTTGTATGATCTTTTAACAGGTGAAAATAGTGATTACTTTGGTCCTTAGGGTGATGAACAACAAACCTCATTTGAACAATAGAAAATGAATTTACAAACTGCACCTCCTTTGTCCACAGTAGATCCTTCTGCGCCATTTGCTTTGCAAGTATACACATCAGAGACTTCTGTGTCTGCTCTGCTGCTACCGTTGTAGTGAGAAGAGTGGAGAATTTGGGGCTATTTTTCTAAGCTTCTCTCACCTGTTGAAAGAGGGTTTGAGACATGTGCAAGACACCTGGTAGGTAGTGTTGAGCATTCCGATACCGCAAGTATCGGGTATCGGCCGATACTTGCGGTATCGGAATTCTGATACCGAGTTCCGATACTTTTGTGGTATCGGGTATCGGTATCAGATCCATAGTGATGTGTAAAATAAAGAATTAAAATAAAAAATATTGATATATTCACCTCTCCGGCGGCCCCTGGACATCACCGCTGGTAACCGGCAGGCTTCTTTGTTTAAAATGAGCGCGTTTAAGACCTGAGAATGACGATGCAGCTTCTGATTGGTCGCGTGCCGCTCATGTGACCGCCACGCGACCAATCAGAAGCTGTGACGTCATTCTCAGGCCCTAAACTCCTCATTCTAGGAATTTAGGACCTGAGAATGACGTCGCGGCTTCTGATTGGTCGCGTGGCGGTCACATGAGCGGCACGCGACCAATCAGAAGCCGCGACATCATTCTCAGGTCCTAAACGCGCTCCCAAACAAATTGAGGTAGATTATAAGGCCAAATATGTTCTTCCTCCGTTGATGCAATATGAAGGACAAACTCATGATTGTTTACAGTCTTTTCAGGATCCTAGTCTATCACTTTTCAGAAGGAAGGCAGAGGCAACAGATGAACCAATTTTTGTAAATGGTTCCAGATTTTATTCAGATGGGCACTACTATTCATGATATGCCATTATTTATCCCAAAAGAGGACAGGTTGTAAAACACAAATTACCAAGTCATTTTTCAGCTCAAAGGGCAGAGCTAGAAGCAGTAAAAATGGTACTACAGCTGAATGAAGCTGATGATCAGTGTCCCATTGTAATCTACAGTGATAGCTCCTATGTTGTGAGATCACTGACAGATTATTTGCCAGTTTGGGAAAAAAGAGGCTATGTAGATTCTTCTAATAAGACCCTTGTACATAGTGACACACTGAAAACAATCTTTGAAATAGCATCGAAAACCCCTAATGGTTTTGCTATTGTTAAGGTTCCTGCCCATAAAAAATCTGATGATGAATTATCTGTTGGAAATGCCACAGCAGATAGGTTAGCCAAAGAGGCAGCCCTGACAGGAGAAGAAGTGTTTCAACCTGAACCTCTCGAGGTTAGAGCAGTTCAAAAAACAGACACGCATATCCCTTATTTTGCGGAAGAACAAGAAAAAGACACATCTTTTGTTGCTTCCCGGGTTGATCCAAAACCTCCCTTTGTTTGTGAAAACGGGGTTTTGTGTCATGACTTAAACGGGGAGTTGCGTCCTGTTGTACCAAAACATCTACAGGCTGAGTTCACAAAATATAATCATGAAAGTTTGGGTCATTTGGGCCAACAGAAATTGTTAGACATTCTCAGAGAGAAATTTTACTGGGAAAAGATGGAAGAGACAGTACAAAGTGTTGTCCAATCATGTCTCATTTGTGCCCAAATTAATCCAAGACCAAAAGGACAGAAACTGCCACTAGTCCGAACCGCACCTGCAGATGGTCCATGGTCTCCACTACAAATCGACTACATTGGACCGTTACCATCAGGTAAAAATGGTCACAGGTATGCATTGGTGGTAGTAGATGTTTTTTCTAAATGGGTTGAAATTTTACCTGTCAGAAAAGATGATGCTTTGTCTACAGCTAGAGCATTAGTTAATCATGTCTTTTGTACTTGGGGGATCCCAAGGATGATCTCCTCCGATAGAGGAAGTCACTTTACAGGAAAAATCATGCAAGCCGTTTGTACTATTCTAGGGGTACAACAACAGTTCCATGTACCTTACCATCCACAGTCTGCAGGTATTGTGGAAAGGATGAATAGAACAATAAAATCCAGAATTGCCAAGATGTTATTGGACAAAGGCAATACTTGGGTTGATGCCGTACCTTTTGTATTGTTGAGTGTAAGAGGAACAACTTCTTCCACAACTCAGTTTACTCCTTTTGAACTAATGACTGGAAGGAAAATGCCATTGGTTTTTCCACATGAACCATTTTTGTCCACACCTCAAAAAGATGGTGTTGAAAGGTCCAAATGGTTGCAATTGTTGCAGGAAAATTTAAAAACGATTCTTCCACATGCTGCATCAAGAATGCAGAGAATGGAGCCACCATATGAATCCAAATTCAAAAAAGGGGCTCAGGTGATGATCAAAACTTTCAGGAAGAATGGACCTTGGGAAAGTAATTGGGAAGGTCCCTTTGAGATTACTGAAACCATGGGACAAGTTATGATTCTTGTGCAACGAGCATCTAATGTGGTCAAAAATACCCGCAGACAACAAAGAGTGTGGGTACATGTCGATCAGTGCAAATTGTATATTGCAAAATAATGATACTGCATTTCTTTTAGGAAGAAATGGATTCCAATAAGAGCTGGAATACGAAACATCATGGCCTTGATGGAAGGGAATCAACACCAATCCTTCAGGAGAAGACATTTCCCAGGAAAAGCTACTATCTGATGGGAATCACATTTCTGCTGCTTTGTACTATTTCAACTGTGTTCTACGCAGAAGAGACTTTGCATTGTGGAACCATCACTAGTGAAGTGAATGAACCTTTCAAAAGAACTCTACATTCGAGGAAACCAAGAGGATCAAGTCTACAAAACTTAATAGATGAAGACATACCGGACAATTCAGTAGATATTACCGGAAACATTTGCATGGGTTATGGTGTAAAATGCTGTATTGAGTTACACTTCATACACGACACTGACATAATATTACATGCTACCACAGGACCTAAGACTGGGTTCATACAGTTACAAGGAGATTATGTACACAATAATAAGACAAGCACATGGGAATGTAATCCTACAGATGTGTTAATCTGGAATATAGAGATAAGAGGTGAAAAAAAAGCTGTGTGGTCAGGTGATATTACAAATGATATGATCGCAAAAGGGAAGTTTGGAACATCCAAAACTAGTGTTGAGCGATACCGTCCGATACTTGAAAGTATTGGTGTCGGATAGTATCGGCCGATACCCGAAAAATATCGGATATCGCCGATACCGATATCCGATACCAATACAAGTCAATGGGACACCAAGTATCGGAAGGTATGCTGATGGTTCCCAGGGTCTGAAGGAGAGGAAACTCTCCTTCAGGCCCTGGGATCCATATTAATGTGTAAAATAAAGAATTAAAATAAAAAATATTGATATATTCACCTGTCCGGCGGCCCCTGGACATCACGCTGCTAACCGGTAGGCTTCTTTGTTTAAAATGCGCGCTTTTAGGACCTGCGAATGACGTCCCGTCTTCTGATTGGCCGCGTGCCGCCCATGTGACTGCCACGCGACCAATCAGAAGCCGTGACGTCATTCGCAGGTCCTCAATTCCTAGAATTAGGAGTTTAATGAATGAGAATGACGTCGCGGCTTCTGATTGGTCGCGTGGTGGTCACATGGGCGGCACGCGACCAATCAGAAGCCGGGACGTCATTCGCAGGTCCTAAACGCGCGCATTTTAAACAAAGAAGCCTGCCGGTTAGCAGCGTGATGTCCAGGGGCCGCCGGACAGGTGAATATATCAATATTTTTTATTTTAATTCTTAATTTTACACATCCCTATGGATCCGATACCGATACCCGATACCACAAAAGTATCGGATCTCGGTATCGGAATTCCGATACCGCAAGTATCGGCCGATACCCGATACTTGCGGTATCGGAATGCTCAACACTATCCAAAACAGATATTTGGTTAAAGACACAACTTTTTGGGAAAATTTTAGATCCTTCATTACTTTCTATTACAGAGGGAGATCAAGATTGGGTAAAAACATGGAACTTCCAGATAACTAGAGAACCAGTACAAGTACAGGTATCTGTAATTTTTACAGTAACAAATACTATAGCTCCAGAAGTAAGGGTTATACCACAAACAGTACACAGTCAAGAAAATATGTCTCCTTTGTCATTAAAATGCAACACAAGGTTAGAGTTACCTTCGGAATCTCTGTTAACATGGACCAAAGATAGATTATTTTGGGAAGTTTTTCAAATGGTCCAACAAATGTTATACACAGAGGTCAATCCGGTAATGTGAGATGGTTGAATAAGAATTTTATTTTTTCTGTAGATAATCCATCTCCTAAGGATTCTGGACTTTACCAATGTTGCATTTTAACGAAAAATAATTACAAACAATGTAAAGATGTAAATGTGAATATAAGGTCAGCAGTAGATAATGTATGCACACAGACAAGATTTCAACCATCTACTCCTTTCCAAATTAACCAATTCCAATCTAAACCTCTATTACGAGAAGGAGTGTTTATGACTATGATATGGACTTTTAACATGTCTAATTGGGAAATCTCTTCTAGATATCCCCATTGTCAATCACATCTCATTAACATGGAAATGGGAATAGAGCAATGGGAAAAGAACCTCAGCACAAGTTAGAAGTAAGAGGGGAGTGTTAGAAGGTATTTTGGGGGGATTAGGAACAGTAGGAAGTCTAATTAACACTATGGACATACATACACTTAAATCAGATTTGAAAAATGTGGGGTATATTGGAGGTAAAGGGGTAAAGATTCAGAAAAGTTTGAGTCAAGTCCTTGAGAAGATGGTTTTGAACACTGCTGTTGTATTGGGATCTTCCGTGTCACATCTACAGGATGCTACTTTAGCTTTAATAGAAAGTGAACAGGAATCTCAAGTGGCCAAAACGTGTCTAGAAATTCAGATTGAATATTCCACCAATCTGAAAATGATTGCACAAGCTTTACAAAGTGGAATTACACCTTTAGGACTAATGAGGAATTTGCCTACAGAATATAATTTTACATTAAATCATACAGATTTGTGGGTAAATAAGTGGTTAGGATGTGAACAGAACATTTGTGTAGAAACATCACTGATTCCAGTGTCAGGAAGAGAAGAAACCCTGGTTCCTATAACTGTTCTTGGAATCCCTGTTAGTCGTACACAATTGCTATATTATCAATTACAGTACACAGATTTTGCATTTGACGGTACAAACACTGAACAATTAGACATTTCTTCATGCTTAAATTTTGTTTCTAAGGTAATGTGTTTACCTGGAAAGGATAAAGTCATTTACCATTCATGTTTCCATAATCATACCTCATGTCATGCCAGAGTTGAGAATGTACACACGATCCTTGACTTGGTGACACCAGTAAGCGCTGATAACATTTGTTTCCAAGTTATGTCAGAAAAAGTTGTTTCTACATTCTTTTCATCTTGTGTATATGCTGAAAATCTGACAATAGGTTTATATTGTATCGAGGGAAATGTGAAAACTCTCTCAAAGAAGGAAGGAAGTATTAATATTATGTTAATAGGTTCAAGAAACCTAAAAATCCTTCCAATACAGTTCAATTTGTCCCAAATAAATAATTTTCCTTGGAATATGTGGACAAATGAGATAAAGGAAGACAAGGGTTTGTTAAATTTGTTAACAAAACAACTAAAAGAAGCTGAAATTGTATTCAGACATGAGCAAGGGAATTTAAATGATATTGAACATGAATGGACGAGTATGTCAGGCTCATCTTGGTGGAGAAATTTAGGAAAATCCGTATCTAGTTGGTCACAGTCTTCAGCGAAAATGACTGCAGGAAATGTATTATCTAATCCGATTGTTATAATATTTATTATAGTTTTGCTGTGTATCGTATATCAAATAGTTATTATGTGTAAAATTAAGAATATTTACAAAAAGATAAAGATAGAGATGAAAAAGGAAGATGATATTTTAAGAGAAATGCTAAAAAGAAAAATATAATCTTTGATTTAATTTTATTTTAGTCTCCAAAATTCAGCTGACATTCAAGACAGATGTTGATACAAGGTTTTCAGAATAACGAATGAATGTGATACGAATGGTGAGAGAAAGAGTTTAGGATTGATTATGATATTTTTCAAATCATAATCAGGGGGGAATGTAAAATATTATTAACAACTAGATGGCAGCCCGATTCTAAAGAATCTGGAGTCTAGAATCCATATATACTTTATTTATTCAAATTACGGCTTTTCGCTCTGCATCATTACCATGCTTTATATCAGACCTGATCTTACGTGCGCCATCAGCAGCTTTGGACTCTGTGTCATTAGTATACTTAACAGTGTCCATGCGCTTGCATCTATCCTCTGTACTCTTGTTAGCACGCTGTTTGCGCTTACGTGCGGCATCGGCGTCTTTTTGCTCTGCATTATTAGTATACTTTATATCAGACCTAATCTTACGTGCGCCATCAGCAGCTTTGGACTCTGTGTCATTAGTATCCTTACTATTAGAGCTCATGTTGGCTAAGCTAAACAGCTTTAAGCGTGGTGGTGGCAAACAACAGGTTAATAAGAGGCAGTGTCAGGTAGTAGGAAAATAGCCAGTTAATAATAGGCAATAGTTCTTTGCAGGAATGCAGATATTAATAAATAGGCAGTTTATATTGCAGAGAAATTGCTGGGCAATAATGGACAATGTCCTTATGTGGCAAATAATAGAGCAATATACCCAATGTGGCAAAGAAGAGGTTAATAAACGGCAGTCTCTCAGTATAACAGTCAGTGAATAATAGGCAGTATATGGAGAAAACACCAAACAAAAGTTCAAAATTGGTGTGAAAATGTCACTGAACCACTTCACAACTAAATATATATAGTTTTGGTAAATGGTATTATCATTTTTTTGACGAAATTCGGCAGGAGCTTGAAGAGCAACGTCACTGGGACCGCCTCCACGCAGTAGAAACTTGCTGTGAGGTAAAAATTCAAAAATCACACCAAAATGGCGGGCGGAGTGTGTCACAGTACGGCACGTTTCTGATTGGTCGCTCGCAGCAGGCGGCAACCAATCAGACACTGGACACTGTTGACGTCACTTATCTCCGGACATTAGCTCCGGACATTAGCTCCGGACATTAGCTCCGGACAAAGCCACGGAAGTTGGCACAAATTGCAGGAAGTAGTATTCTAGGCAATTATATATTAGGTAATAATAATATTAATGCAACGTATATACAGAGATCAATTATTGAACAGAAGCTCTTGGCTTATACATCTGTTCTCTGTATGTCAAAAGTAAAAGGATACTTGTCATATTTAGGCTATATGTGGATTACTTATGTTACTTGTAACTAACAAACAAAATATATTTAGATAATGTACTAAGATAATGTACAGAACCAATATTTTGCAAGCTACTAGCTTTTGCTAATATGGTACGAGCTTTGGACATAGCGGTAGGTCGCCATATGTGGTTAGGAGGTAGGAAAAATTAGTAACCAATGGAAGTCTATGGGTCAAAAGCGTATATAAGGGAGACCCAGCACTAGTAGGGGGCAGACTTTCTCATTTCTTGAGAACTCTCCACATGGACCACATCATGCCTCAAAGACATATGTAAGACCTATGCTTAATTTCTCTCTTATAATCCAATACTTGATTTGTGTGCTATGAACTTATGAATTAACTTTTTCTTCATTATTGTAACCACTTTTTAAATGGACATTAAATAAGATTTGTTTTATCCACACAATTCAATTTATGTTTGTGGTATTAATTCAATAGGAGGATCATACACTTGTGCCACGGAATCCCTCACCAAATGCAATAGGGAAAAATTCTCTGCAGTGTCCCTTGCACGTCTCATTTTTAGACGCACCATGGGATCAATACAAATATTAGCAATTCCTATGACCAAATCCCATAACCTGAGAATCCATGTTAATAAATTCTCTCCTGCTTGCTGCCTATACCTGGTAGCTAATTCTGTTAGCTCTCCTGCTGTATAATTTCTAGTTTCCTCTGTCATGGCGGATTCTGCGCCAACAGCTGCATCTCCTGCATCCATCCTATCTTCCCTACTCTGAGTGACTTCTCTCTTGGTCTTTGTTACCACAATAGGTCTGGCATGCAATTCTACCTCATTTTCTAAGTCATCACATTCTAACAAATCTGACCATTTCTCATGTGCAATCATGGTTCTAACATGTGCAGTATGACTATCTGACACTGGCTGCTGTCTCCTCCTGCGCTTCTTCATATTTTTTTATCACATATTCTTCAAAACTTTTTTGCATTTTGTCATGTTGTTTCACTTGATCTCTCAAAGCTGATTGCAAGCTGATCCTTTGCTCTATAACTGTATACAGCTCTAAACGCAAGTGATCAATCTCCTCCTGCAAACTTTGCAGTGCCTGGACACATACCCATCCAACGGCAGCTGCTGTTTTTTGCTCCTTTGCATCATAACTTGAGAGATCAAATTTTGCAGCCACATCCTGGAGATTTGCTAAACGCTGTCCCTCCATATACTTATTACATTCTTGTGCCATTGGGGTCCACGGTCCTGACAACACCCATTCCGGCAAGGATCTAGCACTCAACTGCTTTCCAAGTCTTATCAAACTTATTCAATTTTGCAAACATTTTTATTCAAGACAAAATCCCACTTCTGACATCACTTGTTTTATTAAGGTTCAAAGAATTGTGATGAATAAATAAATGCTCACACGACAATTGAATAAAGTAAAATGAATTTACTTAATAAAAGATAATAAATATAAACAGTCACTCAAAATAACACATAATCAATAAAGTCATACATACATTACATTAGCATGGTAGGAGTTCATCACTGATCGTCCAGGAAGCAAGAGACCGGGCCCAAGCACATGTCCTCTGTTATATCTCTCCAGCTACCCGAGGTGTGTCCAGCTCACACGTGTGGGGAATGATGTCACCAGTCTATTGTCCAATGGCAAAGTTACTTCCCCTCAATCCTCAATGAAACCTGATTTACCAGCTTTTTGCAACTGTAGGAGGGGGCTTCATGTAGGACACATGGTGGTAATTCAGCAACTGGGGGATGGGCCTCTGAATACATGTGGGAGAATTATATATATATATCTGATTGAAACCATATCAATAACGCTATAATTCATATTAATTGGAGTGTTGAAATCATTTAAAATATATAACATACTAAGCAACATATCATTATGTTATTGAGTATGTATAACAGTATTATTATTATTTATATTATTATGAACATTAAATTATTTTGCCAAAGAAGAAGAAAGAAGATCTTATTAATATGTTTACTTTGAGGGTTTCAATCAATTTCTGTCACCCTCAAAAGGGGAAATTGTTAAATATTAATTATTAATTATTCTTATTCTCAATTCTGTACTGAACACAGTGTAGTTCGCTCACATTACAAAAGCTATTTATGTATATATAGCTCAGAGTATAAGTTATCACCATATAGAGAGAACACTTGGTATTGTGAGACATACATAATTACGTCTCTTAGGAGGGAGGGGGCTGTCACATGGGGGCTGTCACTTCCTTCCTTCACCATCATTTTCCATGGACATCAGACAATTCACAGTAGGAAGGAACAACTGGTAGCCATGATGACTTCAGACTTCACACAGACAGACAGCTTTTACCATTCAGAACTTTGGGAAAGATGTGGAACAAACACTGATAGGAACAAATGGACAATCTGTTCGTAACTATTTCATCTATTTTATGTTTTGTTGCAATGTGGTTTTTCTGTGGACAATTCAATAAACCACTACATTTTTTATGAAAATATCATTACATTTTTCTTTAAGAGTAATGCACCTGGTAAATAGTCCTGATTAAATAAATGTGCAAAATAAGCATATTTAACACTATTCACCTACCCATAGCCTGTTACTATTCCACTCCACCACTCTTACTTGCTTCAGTATTTTCCTCTTATTCATCTCCTCCTGCATGTTTCATGCTACTTTTTGATTCATGATGATTTACTATGTGTATTAAACCCTTGAATAAAATTATATATTTTTTAATATACCTCCTTTCAGTGGTGTGCTTGGATACTTGGTATCCATTTTCTAGGCTCTACAAAGGGAAAGAAGTAGCAAATGGCTTGAGAAAGTCCAGATGAACGGTCCAAACACGGGTTATGTTTACAAAAACAAGCATACGATATCTGTTCACTTAATCCTTTTATGGTAAGTGAATCCATTCTGAAAATCCACTCAATTTCTCTTCTCAGCATATTCCTACCATGATCTCCCACCCGGGACTAGGTTTGACCACTTCTATCACAAAGAAGCAGATTGTATTCATCTCCCCATAGTGTGTCCCTCTCAAGAGTCTTGCTAGTGGGGTATCATGATCATTTATGTCTCCCAAAGGTTCACTCACCCTCCTTCTAAACTCTCTCCATTTTCCCTAGATAATCCAAGGGACAGAGATATGTGGCTACGTAGACTATGCCCGCAGTCTAATAATTTGAGAAGTCCCTCTGTTCTCCCAGTGGATGACCGTGTGAAAGATTTGTTGGATCTCATCCATTTACAGAAATGAGTCTCCACAGTTATAGAATCCACACGTCTTCCTATCCAGCCATTTACCTCCATATGTAGGTTTTTGGTGGAGACTGTACAAAATGATCTCTCATAGATTGTCCTCTCCTATAGGCGATCGTAGTCCCCACCATCTCCCTAGGGTCTGGATTTATTCTTAGGATGTCTTAATGTCTCCTAAGTACATTCCGGACGTGGCTATGTTTTCTATGAAACGTGCCAATAAGCCTTGTAATTTCATTTTGGGAACTGCCTTCTTTTTCCTTTTGTTTATTCAGTAAAAGGGACTGTCTATTCTTATTTTCTCCAAACATGCGGACTGAATCTAGAATATATTGGGGATAGCCTTTATCCCTTATCCGGCCATACATTTCACCTGCTTGTCTATGAAATTCCCGGATACTAGAGCAGCTCCTCCTGAATCTGAGGAATTGCCCTTTGGGTATACCTTTCTGAGGGGGCTGGGTGGTGGCTGTCCCACTGTCCCGCCCCCTGACGAAGCTGACGCGAAACGTGCATTGGGGCCACGGCGTGGAGTATCCCAGTTGCCACCATCTGGGGAAGGACTATATGGGTTTACTTCCCCCTTTGTTTTTTTGACTACTGATCTGATTTTCGGTCTTTGAGCCTGTGCGCAGGGCTCGGTGTACCTGTCTATAGTGAGTGACTCATGATTGTTTGGAAGCATTACAGTGCCTGGTCCTGGGCCCATTTACTAGTTGCACTATGCACTTTAGAATGATATAATTGGCATTAGGATTATCCATGCCGTGCTTTTTTCCATCTTTTGCTACCTTTACCCTCTTTTTTGTTTATAATTAATGTTTATTGAACTATGACTCGTGTATATATTTATGGCTATGGTTGTAAATTGTGTAACCAATAAAACTTGTTAATATTTATGGACATTAACTCCGTTTTTTCTTCTTTGCCCCACTTTAGGAAGCTGTTGATACTAGGGTTGAGCGACCTTGACCTTTTTAGAGTCGAGTCGTGTTTCGCGAAACCCGACTATATTAGAAGTCGAGTCGAGTGGAATCAGCCGATTATCGCGAAAAGTCGGGTATCGCCCGAAACACGAAACCCAATGCAAGTCAATGGGGGAGCATAGTCGGCAGTGAGTGGAGGCCAGGAAAACACCTACACTGCCCATTTTAATGGCAAAAACATCCATTCTTGTTACTGAAGCTTGTCAATCGTAACTTAGCTTATAATAATTGGAAGGCATTTGAAATTGGGGGTCATTTGGCTAAAGTTGGGGGGGTAGGGCTGGTTCAAGTAATGAGTGGGCCCAGGAAATCTGGAACACGTCACGGCAGTGGAGCAGGGAGAGGTAAGTATTTCAACTTTGCAAGTGCTGTGATCCTGAGCAAGCAGGGGGGGCCTACTAGTTGGCATTGGCACTGGCACAGGGCCCCTCAAAGTACAGCGGTGTGTTTGCACGGCGGGGGCGCCTCCCACCGGCAGCAACACTTTTGCGTACTATGAGAGGCCATGTGCCAGTGATGTCGCCAACTAGTATTCCTCCCCCCACCTGATGAAGGAACCTGCACTTTCATCTGCACCTTCCTCTTTGTCCCCGTGTAAGGTGGTATGGTATGCGGGAAGAGGAACCTGACTTTCAGCAGGGTCACAATCTTGCTGTGTAGCGTGCACAGGGAATTTTGCGTTATCGGTCAATGTACCAGCAGACTCATCTATCACTGGCTGGGCAATGGGCAGGATGAGGAGGAAACACAGGTATAGGCCCAAAGAATAAAGTTGGCTAAATGCAGTTCAAAATTGGTAACACAGGACTAACCAGGGGGCATTGCAGTGGAGGACAACTGGAATGAGAGGCTGACACAGAGAGTAGGCCCAAATCAGTAAGTAGTCGAAATGCAGTTCAAAATTGGCAACCGTAGTAAACAGGCGGCACAGCTTTGTTCAGTGGAGGAGAACAGCAAGGAGTGGCAGACACCGATAGTAGGCCCCAACCCAACTAGTAGGCCAAATGCAGTCTAACATTAACAACTACTTAACGAGAGCCTGAAAATGGAATTTCAGGACAGGAAACCAGGAGAACAGCAAGGAGCGGCAGACACTGTTAGTAGGCCCCAAACCAACTAGTACGCCAAATGCAGTTGTTCCATTTAACCACTATTTAACAAGAGCCTGAAGATAGAAGCTCAGGAAAGGCAACCTGGAGAACACCTTGGAGTGGAACACACCGTCTCTACACCCCATACCCAATTTGTAGGCCTAATGCAGTGTAGTTTCCAACAACTACTAAACGAGAGCCTGAAGATCGAAGCAATGGAGAGGAAACCTGGGGAACACCTTGGAGTGCAATACACCATCTCTCTACACCCCATACCCAATTTGTAGGCCTAATGCAGTGTAATTCCCAACAACTACTAAACGAGAGCCTGAAGATAGAAGCTCAGGAAAGGCAACCTGGAGAACACCTTGGAGTGTAACACACCATCTCTCTACACCCCATACCCAATTTGTAGGCCTAATGCAGTGTAGTTTCCAACAACTACTAAACGAGAGCATGAAGATCGAAGCAATGGAGAGGAAACCTGGGGAACACCTTGGAGTGTAACACACCATCTCTCTACACCCCATACCCAATTTGTAGGCCTAATGCAGCGTAGTTTCCAACAACTACTAAACGAGAGCATTAAGATCGAAGCAATGGCGAGGAAACCTGGGGAACACCTTGGAGTGGAACACACCATCTCTCTACACCCCATACCCAATTTGTAGGCCTAATGCAACGTAGTTTCCAACAACTACTAAACGAGAGCATTAAGATCGAAGCAATGGCAAGGAAACCTGGGGAACACACCATCTCTCTACACCCCATACCCAATTTGTAGGCCTAATGCAGTGTAGTTTTCTACAATTACTAAACGAGAGTCGGAAGACCGAAGCAATGTGGACGAAACCTGGGGAACACCTTGGAGTGCAACACACCATCTCTCTACACCCCATACCCAATTTGTAGGCCTAATGCAGTGTAGTTTCCAACAACTACTAAACGAGAGCATGAAGATCGAAGCAATGGAGAGGAAACCTGGGGAACACCTTGGAGTGGAACACACCATCTCTCTACACCCCATACCCAATTTGTAGGCCTAATGCAGTGTAGTTTTCTACAACTACTAAACGAGAGTCGGAAGACCAAAACAATGTGGACGAAACCTGGGGAACACCTTGGAGTGCAACACACCATCTCTCTACACCCCATACCCAATTTGTAGGCCTAATGCAGTGTAGTTTTCTACAACTACTAAACGAGAGTCGGAAGACCGAAGCAATGTGGACGAAACCTGGGGAACACCTTGGAGTGCAACACACCATCTCTCTACACCCCATACCCAATTTGTAGGCCTAATGCAGCGTAGTTTCCAACAACTACTAAACGAGAGCATTAAGATCGAAGCAATGGCGTGGAAACCTGGGGAACACCTTGGAGTGGAACACACCATCTCTCTACACCCCATACCCATTTTGTAGGCCTAATGCAGTGTAGTTTCCAACAACTACTAAACGAGAGCCTGAAGATAGAAGCTCAGGAAAGGCAACCTGGAGAACACCTTGGAGTGTAACACACCATCTCTCTACACCCCATACCCAATTTGTAGGCCTAATGCAGTGTAGTTTCCAACAACTACTAAACAAGAGCCTGAAGATCGAAGCAATGGAGAGGAAACCTGGGGAACACCTTGGAGTGCAACACACCATCTCTCTACACCCCATACCCAATTTGTAGGCCTAATGCAGCGTAGTTTCCAATAACTACTAAACGAGAGCATTAAGATCGAAGCAATGGCGAGGAAAGCCAGGGGACAATTTGGAGTGGAACACACCATCTCTCTACACCCCATACCCATTTTGTAGGCCTAATGCAGTGTAGTTCCCAACAACTACTAAACGAGAGCCTGAAGATAGAAGCTCAGGAAAGGCAACCTGGAGAACACCTTGGAGTGTAACACACCATCTCTCTACAGCCCATACCCAATTTGTAGGCCTAATGCAGTGTAGTTTCCAACAACTACTAAACGAGAGCATGAAGATCGAAGCAATGGAGAGGAAACCTGGGGAACACCTTGGAGTGGAACACACCATCTCTCTACACCCCATACCCAATTTGTAGGCCTAATGCAGTGTAGTTTTCTACAACTACTAAACGAGAGTCGGAAGACCGAAGCAATGTGGACGAAACCTGGGGCACACCTTGGGGCGGCAGACACCGTTAGTAGGCCCTACCAAAGTTGTACCCCCAATGCAATTTTAAAATTCCTAGAGGCTGAAAACAAGACTATTGACGCTCAGCTTTTTTCAAAGGAACACAGCTGAATTGAGTGGCGCAGACAGACACAGGTAGTAGGCCTTAAACCAAAAATGTGGCTCACTGCAGCTTAAAAAAAGTTACAGGGGTACACAGCATTGCTCTGGGCAGTGGAGGACAATTTCAATAGTGGACCGCAGACAGACTTTGTACGCCTACTATTAAAAAAAGGATGCTCTATGCAATAAAAAATAGGTTCCAGGGGTACACGGGCAGCAGTGGTCTGGTCAGTGTAGGAGTAGTAGAAAGAACGGGCCGCAGACAGGCTTCGAAGGCCTAACATAATAAAATGGGCTGGCTGTAGGCAATTTAAAATTGGTTCCAGGGGTAGACGGGCAGCAGTAGACAGGTCATTGGAGGCCTAGTGGAAGGAGGGACCGCAGACAGGCTTCGAAGGCCTAACATAATAAAATAGGACAGGCTATAGGCACTTTATGATTGGTTCCAGGGGTACACGGGCAGCAGGAGACAGGTCAGTGGAGGCCTAGTGGAAGGAGGGACCGCAGACAGGCTTCGAAGGCCTAACATAATAAAATGGGCTGGCTGTAGGCAATTTAAAATTGGTTCCAGGAGTACGCGGGCAGCAGTAGACAGGTCAGTGTAGTAGTAGTTGAAAGAACGGGCCGCAGACAGGCTTCGAAGGCCTAACATAATAAAATGGGCTGGCTGTAGGCAATTTAAAATTGGTTCCAGGGGTACACGGGCAGCAGTAGACAGGTCAGTGTAGTAGTAGTTGAAAGAACGGGCCGCAGACAGGCTTCGAAGGCCTAACATAATAAAATAGGACAGGCTGTAGGCACTTTATAATTGGTTCCAGGGGTACATGGGCAGCAGGAGACAGGTCAGTGGAGCCCTAGTGGAAGGAGGGACCGCAGACAGGCTTCGAAGGCCTAACATAATAAAATGGGCTGGCTGTAGGCAATTTAAAATTGGTTCCAGGAGTACACGGGCAGCAGTAGACAGGTCAGTGTAGTAGTAGTTGAAAGAACGGGCCGCAGACAGGCTTCGAAGGCCTAACATAATAAAATGGGCTGGCTTTAGGCAATTTAAAATTGGTTCCAGAGGTACACGGGCAGAAGTAGACAGGTCAGTGGAGGCCTAGTGGAAGGAGGGACCGTAGACAGGCTTCGAAGGCCTAACATAATAAAATAGGACAGGCTGTAGGCACTTTATAATTGGTTCCAGGGGTACACGGGCAGCAGGAGACAGGTCAGTGGAGGCCTAGTGGAAGGAGGGACCACAGACAGGTTTCGAAGGCCTAACATAATAAAATTGGACAGGCTGTAGGCACTTTATAATTGGTTCCAGGGGTACACGGGCAGCAGGAGACAGGTCAGTGGAGGCCTAGTGGAAGGAGGGACCGCAGACAGGCTTCGAAGGCCTAACATAATAAAATGGGCTGGCTGTAGGCAATTTAAAATTGGTTCCAGGGGTACACGGGCAGCAGTAGACAGGTCATTGGAGGCCTAGTGGAAGGAGGGACCGCAGACAGGCTTCGAAGGCCTAACATAATAAAATTGGACAGGCTGTAGGCACTTTATAATTGGTTCCAGGGGTACACGGGCAGCAGGAGACTGGTCAGTGGAGGCCTAGTGGAAGGAGGGACCGCAGACAGGCTTCGAAGGCCTAACATAATAAAATGGGCTGGCTGTAGGCAATTTAAAATTGGTTCCAGGGGTAGACGGGCAGCAGTAGACAGGTCATTGGAGGCCTAGTGGAAGGAGGAACCGCAGACAGGCTTCGAAGGCCTATCATAATAAAATAGGACAGGCTGTAGGCACTTTATAATTGGTTCCAGGGGTACACGGGCAGCAGTAGACAGGTCAGTGGAGGCCTAGTGGAAGGAGGGACCACAGACAGGTTTCGAAGGCCTAACATAATAAAATTGGACAGGCTGTAGGCAATTTAAAATTGGTTCCAGGGGTACACGGGCAGCAGTAGACAGGTCATTGGAGGCCTAGTGGAAGGAGGGACCGCAGACAGGCTTCGAAGGCCTAACATAATAAAATAGGACAGGCTGTAGGCAATTTAAAATTGGTTCCAGGAGTACACGGGCAGCAGTAGACAGGTCAGTGTAGTAGTAGTTGAAAGAACGGGCCGCAGACAGGCTTCAAAGGCCTAACATAATAAAATGGGCTGGCTTTAGGCAATTTAAAATTGGTTCCAGAGGTACACGGGCAGCAGTAGACAGGTCAGTGGAGGCCTAGTGGAAGGAGGGACCGCAGACAGGCTTCGAAGGCCTAACATAATAAAATAGGACAGGCTGTAGGCACTTTATAATTGGTTCCAGGGGTACACGGGCAGCAGTAGACAGGTCAGTGGAGGCCTAGTAGAAGGAGGGACCACAGACAGGTTTCGAAGGCCTAACATAATAAAATTGGACAGGCTGTAGGCACTTTATAATTGGTTCCAGGGGTACACGGGCAGCAGGAGACAGGTCAGTGGAGGCCTAGTGGAAGGAGGGACTGCAGACAGGCTTCGAAGGCCTAACATAATAAAATTGGACAGGCTGTAGGCACTTTATAATTGGTTCCAGGGGTACACGGGCAGCAGGAGACAGGTCAGTGGAGGCCTAGTGGAAGGAGGGACCGCAGACAGGCTTCGAAGGCCTAACATAATAAAATGGGCTGGCTGTAGGCAATTTAAAATTGGTTCCAGGGGTAGACGGGCAGCAGTAGACAGGTCATTGGAGGCCTAGTGGAAGGAGGGACCGCAGACAGGCTTCGAAGGCCTAACATAATAAAATAGGACAGGCTGTAGGCACTTTATAATTGGTTCCAGGGGTACACGGGTAGCAGAAGACAGGTCAGTGGAGGCCTAGTGGAAGGAGGGACCACAGACAGGTTTCAAAGGCCTAACATAATAATATTGGACTGTAGGCACTTAAACATTGGTTCCCGGGGTACACGGGCAGCAGTAGACTGGTCAGTGTAGTAGTAGTAGAAAGAACGGGCCGCAGACAGGCTTCGAAGGCCTAACATAAAAAAATATTGGACTGTAGGCACTTAAACATTGGTTCCCGGGGTACACGGGCAGCAGTAGACTGGTCAGTGTAGTAGTAGTAGTAGAAAGAACGGGCCGCAGACAGGCTTCGAAGGCCTAACATAAAAAAATATTGGGCTGTAGGCACTTTTAAATAGGTTCCAGGGGTACACAGGCAGCAGTAGACTGGTCAGTGTAGTAGTAGTAGAAAGAACGGGCCGCAGACAGGCTTCGAAGGCCTAACATAATAAAATGGGCTGGCTGTAGGCAATTTAAAATTGGTTCCAGGGGTAGACGGGCAGCAGTGGTCTGGTCAGCGGGGGCCGATTGTAATGAGTGTCTGCCAGTTAGTAGTCCAAAACAATAAATAAATGTGAATGTCTCGCATTAAAACAAAACGAAAACACTAAAGGGTGCAATCATTAGGTTCAGGGGTGGGATCCTCTGCGTAGTTTCAGACCTACTAATTTAGCGCAAAGTATTTACTGTGGTCAATAGAGGACACTGCCCCTGACTATGTTAAGTACCATCATACAAGGCAACACAATGGTATTGTCAGTGGCAGGAATGGAAGGATGTCAGCGCATAGACTAAACATTGGTGGAAGTGTGAGAGATAATTGTGGAAGTGGTAGAGCAATGTTTGACCTGGGGTTGGGTGAACTCTCTAGTGGCCGGTGGTACAGGCCCAGGGCCCCTCATGTTACAACAGTGTGTCTGACGTTGGGTGCGCACCACCACCGCCAGAGACACTTTATTGTACTATGAGGGACCCAGTGGCAGTGCCGTCGACCAAAAGCGGGCACACCCACCTCTTCAGACAAACAGCACTCTCACGGGTGCTTGCGCCAAGTCGCGATACCACGGCCCCGTGTGGGGAGTTTGGCCATTTAGGGACGTGTAAACATGTCGTATGCTGGACAATCAGCTGCAGCAAATTAGACATTAGAAAAGTAATTCACAGTAGTCCACAGGCAAGAGCTTTTCATAGGAAAGCTAGGTGTCTGCCGGGCAAGGTGGGGCAAAAGAATTCAAAATCCAGTTGTGGTTCATTTTAATGAATGTTAGATCATCAACATTTTGGGTAGCCAGACGAGTCCTTTTTTCGGTTAATATTGAACCTGCAGCACTGAATACTCTTTCTGATAGGACACTAGCTGCCGGGCAAGCAAGCTCCTGCAATGCATATTCTGCCAATTCTGGCCAGGTGTCTAATTTTGATGCCCAGTAATCAAATGGGAATGACGGTTGAGGGAGAACATCGATAAGGGATGAAAAATAGTTAGTAACCATACTGGACAAATGTTGTCTCCTGTCACTTTCAATTGATGCAGCAGTACCTGTCCTGTCTGCGGTCATAGCAAAATCACTCCACAACCTGGTCAGAAAACCCCTCTGTCCAACGCCACTTCTGATGTGTGCACCCCAAACACTCCTGGTCTGCTGCCCCCTGGAGCTCGTGTGAGAACGATCACGTGCGCTGTGTGCTGGGAATGCCTGAAGCAAACGGTCAACAAGAGTTGATTGTTTGGTTGCTAATATTAGTTCCAAGTTCTCATGTGGCATAATATTTTGCAATTTGCCTTTATAGTGTGGATCAAGGAGGCAGGCCAACCAGTAATCGTCATTGTTCATCATTTTTGTAATGCGTGTGTCCCTTTTGAGAATACGTAAGGCATAATCCGCCATGTGGGCCAAAGTTCCAGTTGTCAAATCTGCGGTTGTGATTGGTTGAGGGGCAGTTTCAGGCAAATCTACGTCACTTGTGTCCCTCAAAAAACCAGAACCCGGCCTTGCCACGCAACCAATTTCCAGTGCCCCCGGGAAAGCTTCCTCATTAAAAATATACTCATCCCCATCGTCCTCCTCGTCCTCCACCTCCTCTTCGCCTGCTACCTCGTCCTGTACACTGCCCTGACCAGACAATGGCTGACTGTCATCAAGGCTTTCCTCTTCCTCTGGTGCAGACACCTGATCCTTTATGTGCGTCAAACTTTGCATCAGCAGACACATTAGGGGGATGCTCATGCTTATTATGGCGTTGTCTGCACTAACCAGCCGTGTGCATTCCTCAAAACACTGAAGGACTTGACACATGTCTTGTATCTTCGACCACTGCACACCTGACAACTCCATGTCTGCCATCCTACTGCCTGCCCGTGTATGTGTATCCTCCCACAAAAAACATAACAGCCCGCCTCTGTTGGCACAGTCTCTGAAGCATGTGCAGTGTTGAGTTCCACCTTGTTGCAACATCTATGATTAGGCGATGCTGGGGAAGGTTCAAAGACCGCTGATAGGTCTGCATACGGCTGGAGTGTACAGGCGAACGTCGGATATGTGAGCAAAGTCCACGCACTTTGAGGAGCAGGTCGGAGAACCCAGGATAAGTTTTCAATAAGCACTGCACCACCAGGTTTAAGGTGTGAGCCAGGCAAGGAATGTGTTTCAGTTGGGAAAGAGAGATGGCAGCCATGAAATTCCTTCCGTTATCACTCACTACCTTGCCTGCCTCAAGATCTACTGTGCCCAGCCACGACTGCGTTTCTTGTTGCAAGAACTCGGACAGAACTTCCGCGGTGTGTCTGTTGTCGCCCAAACACTTCATAGCCAATACAGCCTGCTGACGCTTGCCAGTAGCTGCCCCATAATGGGACAACTGGTGTGCAACAGTGTCAGCTGCCGATGGAGTGGTTGGCCGACTGCGGTCTGTGGAAGAGCTGTCGCTTCTGCAGGAGGACGAGGAGGAGGAGGGGGTGCGAACGCCTACAGCCAACTGTTTCCTAGATCGTGGGCTAGGCACAACTGTCCCGAAATTGATGTCCCCTGTGGACCCTGCATCCACCACATTCACCCAGTGTGCCGTGATGGACACGTAACATCCCTGGCCATGCCTACTGGTCCATGCATCTGTAGTCAGGTGCACCTTTGTACTCACAGATTGCCTGAGTGCATGGACGATGCGCTGTTTAACATGCTGGTACAGGGCTGGGATGGCTTTTCTGGAAAAAAAGTGTCGACTGGGTAGCTCGTAGTGTGGTTCAGCGTACTCCATCAGGGCTTTGAAAGCTTCGCTTTCAACTAACCGGTAGGGCATCATCTCTAACGAGATTAGTCTAGCTATGTGGGCGTTAAAACCCTGTGTACGCGGATGCGAGGATAAGTACTTCCTTTTTCTAACCAGAGTCTCATGTAGGGTGAGCTGGACTGGAGAGCTGGAGATCGTGGAACTTGCGGGTGTGCCGGTGGACATGGCAGACTGAGAGACGGTTGGAGACGGTATTGTTTCCGCCGGTGCCCTAGATGCAATATTTCCTCCTACAAAACTGGTTATTCCCTGACCCTGACTGCTTTTGGCTGGCAAAGAAACCTGCACAGATACTGCCGGTGGTGTGGAAAATGGTGGCCTTACAGTGACGGAAGGGATGTTGCGTTGCTGACTAGCTTCATTGGCCGAGGGTGCTACAACCTTAAGGCACGTTTGGTAGTTAGTCCAGGCTTGAAAATGCATGGTGGTTAAATGTCTATGCATGCAACTTGTATTGAGACTTTTCAGATTCTGACCTCTGCTTAAGCTAGTTGAACATTTTTGACAGATGACTTTGTGCTGATCAATTGGATGTTGTTTAAAAAAATGCCAGACTGCACTCTTCCTAGCATCGGATCCCTTTTCAGGGATTGCAGACTGAGCTTTAACCGGATGGCCACGCTGTCCTCCAACAGGTTTTGGCTTTGACACGCGTTTTGGGCCAGATACGAGCCCGGCAGATGGAACCTGTTGCGATGTTGATGCCTGCTGCGGCCCCTCCTCCACCTCCGCTTCTGAACTACTGCCGCCTGCACCCTGTTCCCCCAATGGCTGCCAATCGGGGTCAACAACTGGGTCATCTATTACCTCTTCTTCTAGCTCGTGTGCAACTTCGTCTGTGTCACCGTGTCGGTCGGTGGTATAGCGTTCGTGACGGGGCAACATAGTCTCATCAGGGTCTGATTGTGGATCAGTACCCTGAGAGGGCAATGTTGTGGTCTGAGTCAAAGGACCAGCATAGTAGTCTGGCTGTGGCTGTGCATCAGTGCACTCCATGTCAGAATCTACTTGTAATGGGCATGGCCTGTTAAGTGTTTCACTTTCTAAGCCAGGGACGGTATGTGTAAAGAGCTCCATGGAGTAACCCGTTGTGTCGCCTGCTGCATCCTTCTCTCTTGTTGTTGTTTTTGCTGAAGAGGACAAGGAAGCGACTTGTCCCTGACCTTGAACATCCACAAGCGACGCGCTGCTTTTACATTTACCAGTTTCAGAAGAGGAGGCAAAAGAGCTAGAGGCTGAGTCTGCAAGGTAAGCCAAAACTTGCTGTTGCTGCTCCGGCTTTAAAAGCGGTTTTCCTACTCCCAGAAAAGAGAGCGTTCGAGGCCTTGTGTAGCCAGACGACGAACCTGGCTCCACAGCTCCAGACTTAGGTGGAATATTTTTTTTCCCACGACCACCTGATGCTCCACTACCACTACCATCATTACCAGCTGACAATGAACGCCCACGGCCACGACCTCTTGCACCAGACTTCCTCATTGTTTTAAAAACTTAACCAAAGTAACTTTATTTGTTGCTGTCAAACAACTTACACGGTGACCTATAACTTCAGTATGATTTCAATATCCATTTACAGGTTGGTGAGACCACAAGGAAAATCAGGCACAATGTTACACACTCTGTTTTCTGTGGCACCAAATCACAGAGATGCCACACACGCAGGACTGTCACTCAAGCCCAAATGTCAATATTAATCTCCCACCTATTTTTTTTTTTTTCAGGGAGACTTTAGAAACAAAATAAAATAAAATGATTTTTTCAGGAATAATTTAGAAACCAAATAAAATAAAATGATTTTTCAATGACAATTTAGAAACCAAATAAACAAAAATAAAAAAAAGGCTTTCTATGCCCCACTGAGTGAGAGATGGCACACACAGGAGTCAGGAGTGGCACACAAGCCCAGAGGCCAATATTTTTCTCCCACTGATTGATGTAGTGATTTTTTCAGGTAGATTTTGGAACCCAAATCAAGCCAAAAAATTAATAGGCTTTCTATGGCCCACAATTTGAGAGAGAGAGAGAGAGATGGCACACCCAGGAGTCAAGACTGGCACACAAGCAGAAAGGGCAATATTAATCTCCCACTTTTTTTTTTTTTTTTTCAGGGAGACTTAATAAACAAAATAAAATAAAATGATTTTTTCAGGAAGAATTTAGAAACCAAATAAAATAAAATGATTTTTTTCAAGGACAATTTAGAAACCAAATTTAAAAAAAAAAAAAAAAACTTTCTATGGCCCACTGAGTGAGAGATGGCTCACACAGGAGTCAGGAGTGGCACACAAGCCCTGAGGCCAATATTTTTCTCACACTGATTGATGTAGTGATTTTTTCAGGTAGATTTTAGAACCCAAATCAAGCAAAAAAATAAATAGGCTTTCTATGGCCCACTGAGTGAGAGATGACACACACAGGAGTCAGGAGTGGCACACAAGCCCTGAGGCCAATATTTTTCTCCCACTGATTGATGTAGTGATTTTTTCAGGTAGATTTTAGAACCCAAATCAAGCAAAAAAATAAATAGGCTTTCTATGGCCCACTGAGTGAGAGATGGCACACACAGGAGTCAGGAGTGGCACACAAGCCCAGAGGCCAATATTTTTCTCCCACTGATTGATGTAGTGATTTTTTCAGGTAGATTTTAGAACCCAAATCAAGCAAAAAAATAAATAGGCTTTCTATGGCCCACTGAGTTAGAGATGGCACACACAGGAGTCAGGAGTGGCACACAAGCCCTGAGGCCAATATTTTTCTCCCACTGATTGATGTAGTGATTTTTTCAGGTAGATTTTAGAACCCAAATCAAGCAAAAAAATAAATAGGCTTTCTATGGCCCACTGAGTGAGAGCTGACACACACAGGAGTCAGGAGTGGCACACAAGCCCAGAGGCCAATATTTTTCTCCCACTGATTGATGTAGTGATTTTTTCAGGTAGATTTTAGAACCCAAATCAAGCAAAAAAATAAATAGGCTTTCTATGGCCCACTGAGTTAGAGATGGCACACACAGGAGTCAGGAGTGGCACACAAGCCCAGAGGCCAATATTTTTCTCCCACTGATTGATGTAGTGATTTTTTCTGGTAGATTTTAGAACCCAAATCAAGCAAAAAAATAAATAGCCTTTCTATGGCCCACTGAGTGAGAGATGGCACACACAGGGATGGCACTCTAGCAGAAATGCCAATCTTAATCTCCCACAAAAAAAAAAAAAAAACAACAGGGACTGTCCTACAATTACTATCTCCCTGCAGTAATCTCAGCCAGGTATGGCAGGCAGCACTATTGGACTGATGCACAAATTAAATAAAAAGTGTGGACAAACAAAAAAGATAGCTGTGCAGAAAGGAAGGAACAAGAGGATTTGTGCTTTGAAAAAAGCAGTTGGTTTGCACAGCGGCGTACACACAGCAATACAGCTATCAGGGAGCCTTCTAGGGCAGCCCAATGAACTACAGCGCTGAGAAAAAAAAAAAAAGTAGCTTCCACTATCCCTGCACACCGAAGGTGGTGTTGGACAGTGGAAATCGCTACAGCACAAGCAGTTTGGTGGTTAATGGACCCTGCCTAACGCTATCCCTGCTTCTGACGAAGCGGCAGCAACCTCTCCCTAAGCTCAGATCAGCAGCAGTAAGATGGCGGTCGGCGGGAACGCCCCTTTATAGCCCCTGTGACGCCGCAGACAGCAAGCCAATCACTGCAATGCCCTTCTCTAAGATGGTGGGGACCAGGACCTATGTCATCACACTGCCCACACTCTGCGTTCACCTTCATTGGCTGAGAAATGGCGCTTTTCGCGTCATTGAAATGCGACTTTGGCGCGAAAGTCGCGTACCGCATGGCCGACCACGCACAGGGGTCGGATCGGGTTTCATGAAACCCGACTTTGCCAAAAGTCGGCGACTTTTGAAAATGAACGACCCGTTTCGCTCAACCCTAGTTGGTACTATATGGCCCCACAGACTCTCCCATATATCTATTGTCAGTTCCTTTTGATTTGACATTGGCATTGATCACTACAGGTATATGCTGGGCAAGTGTTCAGCTTGGGACACATCAATCCAGTATGGGAGCAAGTGATCTTCAGGTTCATGCGTTCCAGCGCTGGAGTATGACACGAAATGGAGGATGTGCGTCACTTCTGGCCCGGGCGCTCCAGCACTTTAGCACTTTGCGTCATTTCCGGGCATGTTCTCTGGAACTTGGCGCGCCCTCCAGTATGCTTCTATCTATGAGTCCCAGTGTGGAACACATGTTGTGGTGCGGAGCATGTGCAGTACGATTGAATCTTTGTGTTCATTCAACAGATAGTGAGGGGCTGTTTGAGGAGAGGTCTGGGCAAGTGGGCTATTGAAAAGGACCCTCCGATAGAGGACACATGTACATCATATATCATGAGCTGACATCATTATATTGGGCCTCCTGATGATGTGTCAGGGTGAAAAACATTGAGGTACACTTTGATGGATGAGTGCTGATCTTGTTGTTACCCTGCTCAGATTGCTCCATATTTAATACGTTATCGGTGTGTCATAATTGGGTGGCGCTGGTTGTGGATACTAAGGATTCATTTAATAACTGAGCCTCAAAGCACATGGGGTTTATTATATTTTTAAACCATTTGAGCTGGCAAAGTGTTGGGCTTTATTATATTTATAGGATATTACCCGCAGTGTTACTGTGTGGGTCAGTTCTACAGGGGGATAGAGAGCTGAGGGGGTCTGTGAGTGAAGCTGGGGGTATACGGTGTATACAGTGCACACAGGGGGGTCTGTGACCGAAGCTGGGGGTATACGGGTGTATGCAGCGCACACAGGGGGGTCTAAGACCGAAGCTGGGGTATACAGGTGTATACAGTGTACACAGGGGGGTCTGTGACCGGAGCTGGGGGTATATGGGTGTATACAGAGTACACAGAAGGGTCTGTGATCGAAGCTGGGGGTATACGAGTGTATACAGCGTACACAGATGGGTCTGCGACTGAAGCTGGGAGTATAGAGGTGTATACAGCGTACACAGAGGGGGGGTCTGTGACCGAAGCTGGGGGTATATGGGTGTATACAGTGTACACAGGGGGGTCTGTGACCGAAGCTGGGGGTATACGGGTGTATACAGTATACACAGGGGAGTTTGAGACCGAAGTTGGGGGTATACGGGTGTATACAGAGTACACAGGGGGGTCTGTGACCGAAGCTAGGGGTAAACGGGTATACACAGAACACACAGAGAGGTCTGTGACCGAAGAAGTGGGTATATGGGTGTATAAAGCGTGCACAGGGGGGTCTGTGACCAAAGCTGGGGGTATACGGTGTATACAGTGCACACAGGGGGGTCTGTGACCGAAGCTGGGGGTATACGGGTGTATGCAGTGCACACAGGGGGGTCTGTGACCGAAGCTGGGGTATACAGGTGTATACAGTGTACACAGGGGGGTCTGTGACCAAAGCTGGTGGTATATGGGTGTGTAAGAGAGTGAACTGTAGTCCCACTGAGAGGGCACTAGGACCCTGTGGTTTTTGCCTGCTGCAGCAGAGGACAGACCCTGCAAAACTCCCGGAGACAATGTGTGCTGGGGGGTGGGGTCTGGTGTCTTGTGTGTAAAGTGAAACAAGGAAGTGAGGGCTGAGAGAAAAAGGCGGGAAGAAGAAGCTGAAGCTGCTGTGATATCTTAAAAAGAGACTGTGTGTGGATTTACTGCGAGTGTGTTTAGAGGAAAAGAAGCTTTTGAGAGACTTTTGCTGCTAACGTTTCCTGGAGAAGAGCTAACCCTTGATCTAAGAAAAGACTGAGACTTTACTAAAACCCAGTACGTATTTGGAAGGCTGTGGATTACCTGTGCATTGAGTGGAGAAACAAGTCTGGGCAGACTGCTGATACAGAGACGGACGGGTTGTCGTGGAAGCATTCCTAGGAGCTACAGAAGCAGAGACAACATCGTGAGACCACTAACTAAGTCCCCGGCGTTTGGGCTCGGCATCGGCCGACAAGACAAGAGGAGCTTGCTGTAACTTATTGGCGCTGAAGATATGGACTGGCTGCAGCCTGTGCGGATTCCTGCCTGAGAGGAAATCTATCTCAGGATACGGTACCATAGTTATAGATACCTGGGTATCTCTGCTCTGAGTGTTTAATGGTTACTTTAGAGGTGTATCTTGTATTAGAGTTGTGTAAGTTATACTCAGTGTGCCGTTCCAGGGGCTCCCTTGATAACACTACATTCAATTTACACTTGTTTCCTGTTTTTAGTTATTCTGTTAGGTAAATTTCTTACTAGTCTGTTATAGAAACAGTTCTCAGGAGACCTTGGAGTGGCACAGTGATTTCAGCTGCTGCTGAGCTAGTGTATCTTTGGGGTGCATCTGCCTTAATATTCTCCATATTACCTTATTTATTTTGCTTTTGAGTAAATACCGTTGGAGATTTCTGCCTTGGTCTTGGTTTGTGACTCACTGGATCTTATTCGGACCTCTGGTCATTACATTTTTGGCGTAGTCGGCAGGATCCAGTGTTTGTCATGGACGGAGGCGAGGGTGGAAATGACCCCACTGTATCCGCATCCTCCTCGGGGGTTGGGGTTCCCCTGGCAGCCGCGGCGACTCCGGGAGGGTATGTGCCTGTAGGAGCTTTACTTCAGCACATGCCGAAATATGATGGGCGCAATATGGCGTTGCAAGATTGGGCTGAGAGAATCCGGAGTATTCTGCGCATGTGTAATTTGACCCCCGCGTTACGCGCTGAGCTGGCATTAAATGCACTGGAGGGTGATATTAGGCGTATGGTGATGGTGCGCCCAAAATCAGAGAGGGATACGTTAGAAAAGATTTTGGAACTGTTAGAGGGGAGTTTGGGGGGGCCGAGCGCGTGTGTCTCAGCTTCGGTCCCTATTCTTTAATCGTCCCCAGAGGGAGTGTGAGTCCCTGATGCAGTACTCTAATATCTTGCAAGAGACGTTGAATGAGATGCAGCGACTAGACCCGGGGACCATGGGGGCGTTCCGGGAGGTAGACCACTTGCTCCGAGACCAATTCATCACCGGTTTAGCCAATAGACTTCTCCGGGACAAACTGTTGGAAATGGCCCGGGTTGCACCAGAGTTATCTTTCTGGCAGATTTACCGAGCTGCAGTGGCAAGGGAAGAGAAATCAGCCTATGTTCCCGAGGGTTCAGTGAACAGTGCCCAGCTGGAGGAAGGTGGGTCATCAAGGTCGGGGGAAGAGGGGCTGGTAAGCGTGGTACAAGCTTTGCGTGCTGAGGTGAAGGAGTTGAAGCAGACATTGTCTCAACTGACAGTTGGTCCCGCCTCTACCCCCTCACGGGGACCTCCTGCCCCACCCCCTGGAACGGTGACCCCGCAAATGGCCAGGTCGTCCTATCAGAATGAGTCAAGCCCTCGTCCACAAGGAACAATCACCTGCTGGAAGTGTGGTCGCCAGGGACACATCTCGCGTTACTGCCGGACGCGTATAGCCCCAGAAACCCCGTCGCCGGCTTTAAACTTCCAGCCGCTGCCATGAGAGGGCAAGCAGCAGCGGCCCCACACACACAAAGCCCTCGACGGAATGAACAAGATTTGTTTGCATGTAGTCCAGTGATAGAAGCAGAGTTTGAAGGGCGGAAGATGAGGTGCTTGGTTGACACGGGATCCAAATGTACTATAATGCCTCTAGAAGTATATGAGAGATACTTCAGTCGACTAGTGATTCCAGAGGACGGCCCAGTGATACGACTGACTGCCGCAAATAATGGTCAATTGTCAGTCAAGGGAATCGTGTGGATGCAACTAAAAATGTTCGGTCAAGAGCTGGGGCAGAAAGGGGTAGTACTGGTGGATCACCCCCCTAGAAGAGGGATGGAAGTGACGCTCGGAATGAACGTGCTGCGAGACTTGAATCACCAGATGTATGCCAGTGAAGGACCCCAACACTGGGCCCGTGCGACAAGACACCGACCCACACAGAGAATTCTACACCGTCTAGTGCTGAGTTGCGACTTGCTGAAAAGTGCGGTCCCAGGTGGCCGGGTGGGCCGGGTCCGAGTGACGTCGAGGGCCCCGATCCTGCTGGGACCAAGACAAGAGGAACTCTTAATGCTGCCTGTGGGAGCTGCACAGAGATTGAATGGGCTTGAAGTGCTACTTGAGCCCGCCCGAGAGGAGTCCTCATTTGCCAAGGTACATGTGGCCCGGTCTTTGGCGATTGTGAAGAATGGACGAGTGCCGGTCCGATGCATCACTGTTTTAGATGAAGCTGTTGCAATTCCCGCGGGGACCATATTGGCTGAACTGTTCGTGCCGGCAGAGAAGGTGCCAGAAAATGCAGGGTTCGAATTGCGACCAGACCAACAGTCATCCTGGACATTCGCGGTCGAGGTAGGCCGGACTGAGCCTCCTACAGAGGAATGGAATGGTCATGTGATCATGGAGCAGATGGGAGTAGATCGGGAGAAGCTGACCCCCGTGCAGTTGGAGCAGTTGGAGAGAGTTTTGTGGGAACATCAAGAGACCTTTTTCCGACATGGAGAGGACTTCGGGTGTACCCAGACGATTGAGCATGAGATTCCAACGGGGGATACTCCACCCATTAGAGAAAGATATCATCAAATTCCTCCGGCGCTCTATCAAGAGGTGAAGAGCATGGTGGCCAGTATGCTGGACAACCAAGTGATCCGAGAGAGCCGGAGTCCCTGGGCGCCCCCGTAGTCTTGGTCCGCAAGAAGGATGGGACACTCCGATTTTGTGTGGACTATCGGAAATTGAATGCCCACACCGTACGGGACGCATATCCTTTACCCCGTATTGAAGAATCCCTGTCGGCCCTGGGTCGGGCCAAGTATTTCTCAACGTTGGATTTGACAAGCGGGTACTGGCAGGTCCCAAGGGCTGAAAAAGATCGGGCCAAGACGGCGTTTGTCTTGCCAATGGGGCTCTTTGAGTTCAACCGGATGCCCTTTGGCCTCGCTACCGCCCCAGGAACCTTCCAACGCCTGATGGAACATTGCTTGGGCGATCTAAATTTTGAATCAGTCCTGATATATCTAGACGACATTGTGGTATTCGGAACCTCATTTGAAGATCATCTGGAGAAGCTGCGTCAAGTTCTCCGGCGGCTCAAGAGCTACGGCCTGAAAATAAAGCCAAAAAAATGTCAACTGTTACGAAACCAGATTGAATACTTGGGGCATCTGGTGACCCCGGATGGGGTACTACCGTTAGCCAGTAAGATTAAGGCGGTACAAGAGTGGCCACCTCCTTGTGACCTGTGAGAAGTGTGGGCCTTCCTGGGCCTAGAAGGATACTATCGGAGGTTTGTGCCTAAATTCTCACAAGTGGTGAGTCCCTTGAATGAACTTTTGAGAGGGACAGCGCTGGGTCCTCGAAATAGCCCCATTCCATGGGGGCCCCTACAGAAAAAGGCATTTGATGAAGTGAAAACCGCCCTAACGAGTGCCCCATTGCTGGCCTACGCCCGGTTTGACACCCCTTTTTTGTTGTATACCGATGGTAGTCTTCATGGGTTGGGGGCAGTACTAGCACAGGTGCAGGACGGCCGAGAGCGAGTGATTTCTTATGGCAGCAGATCTTTAAGAGACTCCGAGCGAAATCCGGCTAACTACAGCTCATTCCGGCTGGAATTGCTGGCCCAGGTGTGGGCAATGACAGAACGCTTCGCCGAGTATCTAACAGGAGCTGAGGTGCTAGTCATGACAGATAACAACCCGCTAGCTCACTTAGAGAATGCAAAGCTGGGGGCGTTGGAGTAGCGGTGGGTCGCCAGACTGGCCAAGTTCAATTACCGCATTAAATTTCGCTCTGGTCGAGAGAACGGCAATGCAGATGCATTGTCAAGAGTGCCCCTTGGGTCATCAGGGGAAGATGTTGACGAACAACTTGAGGATACTGAAACTCCAGCTTTGGGGCAGATACCTATCTTCCAAAGTGTGGTACACTCAAGTGGGGTGGCCACCGGGATGCCCTGTGTCCTGGGTAAAACACCCTCAGATTGGACAAGAGCCCAAGATGAGTGTCCGGACGTTGCACTTGTGCGCCGTTGGGTACAAAACAAGGCCTGGCCCAGTGCAGAGGACAAGGCTCAGTTGTCCATGGAAGGAATGAAACTCCTTCGACAATGGGATAAATTGTGTGTGGAACAAAGTCTGTTGTATCGTAAGGTGTACCTGCCTTCGGAGCTGCTGCATCGGTACCAACTGATAATTCCTGTAGGGATGGGTCCAGTGGTCGCTCGTGAGGCGCATGAGAAGGGGGCCCATTTTGGAAGTGAAAAGACACTTCAGTGGTTGCAGCGAGTCCTCTACTGCCCTGAGTTGGGAGGGATGGTGGCCGACGCGTGTCGGCAGTGCCGAATTTGTGGGCTCAACAAAAGCCCTGAGCAGCGGGCTCCCACACAGTCTATTAAGACTTCAGCTCCACTGGAGCTACTCATGATTGACTACGTGTTGATAGGGTACTCTACGTCAGGGTACTCCTATTGCCTGGTGATGACAGATCACTTTACCAAGTATGCTGTAGCGGTGCCGACAAGAGATCAGACGGCCAAGTCGGCGGCTGAGGCAGTGTGCCGACATTTCTTCCAAGTGTTCGGGTGTCCGCAGAGAATACATTCAGATCAAGGGGCCTGCTTTCAGGGGACGCTGATGAAAGAGTTGCACCAGCTTTATGGTATCGAGCAGTCGAGAACAACGCCTTACCACCGTCAGGGTAACGGGGCATGTGAGCGTTTTAATCGGACCTTGTTGCAAATGTTGAGGTCCTTAGAGAGTCAGCAACAGACATGCTGGCCTGAGTATCTCCCCGAATTGATGTGGGCTTACAATAACAGGGTGCACAGTACTACTGGTTACTCACCACACATGTTGATGTTTGGTAGACCTGGCCGAGACATTGAGGATTTGAACATGCCAGATCCCTCCTCCGCCCCCCTTCGGACTGCATCCGAGTGGGTACGAGAGCATCGGCGGCGGTTGAGGGTGGTGCATCAGGTGGTGGGCGACCGCCTTCGCCAGGTACTCCATAAGGACACGCGACCTGTACAAACAGAGCTGTTCTCTCCGGGAGACAGAGTGTTGGTGAGGACAAAACGACGGTCAGGAAAGCTGAGTGACCGATGGGAGGCGATACCGTATCTGATAAAAAAAACAGGTGAACCCTGAGATTCCAGTGTACGAGGTCGAACCGGTGGGGACAGGGGGGCCAACCCGTAATTTGCATCGTAACATGTTACAACGGTGCTGGTTTGAAGATTCGGCGCCTACCCCCCTAGAGCCAGAGGCCATGTTCCAAGGGGCGGGAACTCTGAATGATCTTGAGTTTGATGGTGTGCTTACTCCTGCGCCTGCTTATTTGCCCCCTGTGACCGATCTGGCCTCGGGTGATGAGAATGTTGGGGATATGGAGGATGTTGTTGAGGAGAGTGCATCAGGTCAACTGTTTGGTCCTGACGCTGTATCACAGGACATCAAGCCGCAGGAGGAGACAACTCCACTTGCGTCCACTAACACGACCACGGAAGAGACTTTAGCTCCCTCTAAGGTTGCACCTGTTGATGTAGGACTCAGGAGAACTACACGATCTACGGCTGGAATACCGCCTCAGCGATATGCTCAAGATGAATTTGAGTGGGAAGGTATGTCGAGGACGCCAACCTCTAGTGGGGTGGCATGTAAGAGAGTGAACTGTAGTCCCACTGAGAGGGCACTAGGACCCTGTGGTTTTTGCCTGCTGCAACAGAGGACAGACCCTGCAAAACTCCCGGAGACAATGTGTGCTGGGGGGTGGGGTCTGGTGTCTTGTGTGTAAAGTGAAACAAGGAAGTGAGGGCTGAGAGAAAAAGGCGGGAAGAAGAAGCTGAAGCCGCTGTGATACCTTAAAAAGAGACTGTGTGTGGATTTACTGCGAGTGTGTTTGGAGGAAAAGAAGCTTTTGAGAGACTTTTGCTGCTAACGTTTCCTGGAGAAGAGCTAACCGTTGATCTAAGAAAAGACTGAGACTTTACTAAAACCCAGTACGTATTTGGAAGGCTGTGGATTACCTGTGCATTGAGTGGAGAAACAAGTCTGGGCAGACTGCTGATACAGAGACGGACGGGTTGTCGTGGAAGCATTCCTAGGAGCTACAGAAGCAGAGACAACATCGTGAGACCACTAACTAAGTCCCCGGCGTTTGGGCTCGGCATCGGCCGACAAGACAAGAGGAGCTTGCTGTAACTTATTGGCGCTGAAGATATGGACTGGCTGCAGCCTGTGCGGATTCCTGCCTGAGAGGAAATCTATCTCAGGATACGGTACCATAGTTATAGATACCCGGGTATCTCTGCTCTGAGTGTTTAATGGTTACTTTAGAGGTGTATCTTGTATTAGAGTTGTGTAAGTTATACTCAGTGTGCCGTTCCAGGGGCTCCCTTGATAACACTACATTCAATTTACACTTGTTTCCTGTTTTTAGTTACTCTGTTAGGTAAATTTCTTACTAGTCTGTTATAAAAACAGTTCTCAGGAGGCCTTGGAGTGGCACAGTGATTTCAGCTGCTGCTGAGCTAGTGTATCTTTGGGGTGTATCTGCCTTAATATTCTCCATATTACCTTATTTATTTTGCTTTTGAGTAAATACCGTTGGAGATTTCTGCCTTGGTCTTCGTTTGTGACTCACTGGATCTTATTCGGACCTCTGGTCATTACAGGTGTATACAGTATACACAGGGGAGTCTGAGACCGAAGTTGGGGGTATACGAGTGTATACAGAGTACACAGATGGGTCTGCGACTGAAGCTGGGAGTATACAGGTGTATACAGCGTACACAGGGGGGTCTGTCACAGAAGCTGGGGGTATACGGGTGTATACAGAGTACACGGGGCGGTCTGTGACTGAAGCTGGGGGTATACGGGTGTATACAGTATACACAGGGGAGTCTGAGACCGAAGCTGGGGGTATACGGGTGTATACAGCATACACAGAGGGGTCTGTGACCAAAGCTGGGGGTATATGGTTGGTCAGTACACAGGACCCCATACAAACAGGGCTCCGCTCAGTACATGCCAGGCTCTGCTCCGTATACACATGGCTCCGCTCCATACACCTCGTACACACACGGCTCCGCTCTGTACACCCTTTACACGCGGCTCCGCTACATCCACACTGTAAACCCCTCCTGACCCCACACATAAACTTCTCCTCATCCAGCACCATGACAACCAGCACAGCAGAGTCCTGCATATACACAGAGGCCCCAGATCATGTGACCCCTGACTCCTCCCCTCCTGTGACCTCATCACAGGTCCTGTGCGCACAGAGCAGCCATATAAATCTCCGGCCATTGTGGTCTCACCCAACTTCTGCTCTTTCTCATTCTTTTCTTGCAGGGGCCACAGTGGATTTCATCCTAGATCCATAGATCCGCAAAGAGGAGCGATGTTCCTTCAGTCTGATGGTAATTGATGGTGATATTTGTCCAACGTCCACTTTACAGAGTAAATCCCTCCAGGACTGTAGCAGGTAAAGACCCCAATATCCACAGGTGTCCCTTCTAATGGGGGAAAGTGCCAAAGAAAACCATCATATGCCGAGAAAGAAGCCCTGTACATGGAGACATCGGCCTCACTACGTCGCTGACCAATATACTACACACCTGTACAATATACTACGTGGATATGTTATACTAGATTGTGGCCCGATTCTAACGCATCGGGTATTCTAGAATATGCATGTACCCGTAGTATATGGACAATGATGATTCCAGAATTCGCGGCAGATTGTGCCCGTCGCTGATTGGTCGAGGAAACCTTTATGACATCATCGTTGCCATGGCAACCATTATGACATCTACATCGATACTGTGCCCGTCGCTGAATCAGAAACGTGGGATTTCTACGTCCTTTATGACATCATGGTCGCTGTGCCCATTGCTGATTGGTCGAGACCTGGTGGCCTCGACCAATCAGAGACGCGGGATGTCTACGTCCTTTATGACATCATCGTCGCTGTGCCCGACTGGTGGCCTCGACCAATCAGAGACGCGGGATTTCCAAGACAGACAGACAGAAAGACAGACAGACATACAGATGGAAAAACCCTTAGGCAATTATATATATAGATACTATGTAGCTATGTTATATACTACGTCACTGTGCAATATAGTACGTAGCCTGTGCTATATACTACCTACATATTCTAGAATACCCGATAAGTTAGAATCGGGCCACCATCTAGTCTCTTATAAAAGCCTCAAACTTCTGTGTGTGAATCAGACCTGAGATCTAATGTGACAGAAGATTACAGTGCGGGGAAGACGGGAAACCTTTATATAGAGGCCGGTGGTGATGGAGTCAGTGACCGACTCTGGCCAAATCTGTCTCTAGAGCCGTAGTAGAAGATGAAGATGTCGTCCTCATCATGAAGTAGTTATTTCTCATGTCGCGTGTAATGAATATCTTCTGCAGTATTGCTAATGCCGATTCCAGGGTCGGTAAATGAGACGAGAATTAGCGTTATGGAAGATGAGTCTATGAGAAACGTATTCAGCTGCCGACTCCGAGGAGGAAACTGCTTGTTGTCTGTGGCCTAAATATATAGGATTTATTAGTAGATGGAAAGAAGGAAACTAAATACTGTAAAATAATAAATCTCCTCATGTTTCCCTTATTATCTCCAGTAATTGTATTATTACACAGGATTCTTATGATGTTACATCGGCTCATCTTCTCATTCAGGTCTCTACAATATTGGATCCTCTCAGTGAAGATCTTCTACAAAAGAACATTTTCCTGATTTACCCATCAAAGATGGATATGGACAGAGACAAGATGGCGGAGAGGATATTACACCTCACCCTAGAGATCCTCTTCCGGCTTACTGGAGAGGTGAGAGATTCTGATGACGTCACATTACATCATTCTTATCTATGGGAATAACAGATGGACAGAACTGGAGAGGTGAGGACTCTGGAAATGTCTGTAGTGAGATTTATTAATGTGTCTCTCCATTACCAGGATTACACAGTGGTGAAGAAGACCTCTAGTGATCGCTGTCAGGACCCTGTGTCTGAGGGATGGGGAAGATCCCTGAGCCCAATCACGGGGCCTCCACCTCACCCCCTGATCCATGAGGACATCAATGACCAGAAGATCCCAGAACTCATCTACAAGATGATTGAGCTGCTGACTGGAGAGGTGACACTGCTGGGAATGCTGGGACATTATACAGTAACACTATGAAGGGATCGGGGGATGACGGTATCATTGTATGTGTCAGGTTCCTATAAGGTGTCAGGATGTCGCTGTCTATTTCTCCATGGAGGAGTGGGAGTATTTAGAAGGACACAGAGATCTGTACAAGGACGTCACGATGGAGGTTCCCCAGCCCCTCACATCTCCAGGTAATAGACAGGACTAAATACACACGGCCTATAATTATCTGTATGTAAAGAATGAATTCACTCCCTATATGTGTTTCCTCCAGATCTATCCAGTAAGAGGACAACACCAGAGAGATGTCCCCGTCCTCTTCTTCCACAGGACTGTAACCAAGAAGATCCCAATGCTCCTCAGGATCATCAGGTAGATGGAGAGAAGGTGTCAGGAGATCTCCCCTATGATGTGTAGACGCCGGTGAAGGTCTTGTGCTCAGTTTTGTTTTACCCACCAGTATTATATGTTTTATACTTGTTTAATGAGAACGGTGGAGATGGCAGGATTAGAGCTGATCATAGATGGGACTTCTCCATCTGTCGGTGACTTTTACAATATTTGTTTCAGGGTGAAGATCTGACCCATATTAATACTACAGAGACGTATGTGAGGGGGGATGAGCGGTGTAAAGAGGAGATTCCCACATATGGCTACCCAGGTGAGTAGTGACCACTAAATGCAGAGAGGTCACAGATTCTTCTCATCACCGGCTGTTGCTGCTTTATCGGTGTATATATAACATTAGAAAAAATTGGAGATAGGTCCAAAATGTAACAAAATACAAAGTTTATTAAATGTAGAACAACAGTTATAATGTATACAGTACAAGACTAGAATCGGGAAAAAGTGGGGCAAAAACGTCCTGACAAACAAGATGGAACAATGGCCAGCATGGGTAAGAAAAACAGGCTAAGTGCCGTAAATAAGTAAATGAACCAAAGGATAGTATCAATATTGGATCCAATGACTAGTTTAAATCAGATGTATGATGTAGTGCGCACTACCATCTGCGTATATCCCGGTTCATACACCACCACATGTGCGCTTACCCATGATGTGCCAGGTCAGGACCAATGCCACCCGCCGCCACCGACGCGCGTTTCGCCTTCTTTGTCAAGGTGCGGTGATGTGCCGTATGTCAAAACACCCTTAAATACCCACGGTACCATGCTCACATGTGCGGCGCATGTCCACAGATCAGCGCGCCGGTGATTACATCACTTCCGGCAAGCATCCAACACGCGATCCAGGGAAAAGCTAGATCTCACGTGTCGGCATCAGTGTGCCTGAAGCGATGCTCCCGAGCGCATCGATCCGAGACATGCGCACATGAGCATGGAAGGATATTATGACAGAGGGGATACCAGAAGTGAACTAATACATAGCACAACAGATCGAACGCCTCAAAACATTATACAGGTATTAAGACATATGTTTAAAACACAGATATATAACAAATAAATAACAAAAGAGCCATAAAGAAGAATACTACCAACAAATACATAAGATAATAGCATGTGAATAACCACACAATGTGTTTATATAGCAAAATGTCAAAAAGGACATAAGCAATTACACACTATATATGTGACGTGTCCCCGAATAATACATGATACATATTTATTAATAAATAGTGCACAAGAGATACTGAATATACACATCGTGCAAAAAATGGGAATGTATATAACACTCGCAATTCGATCATTATATAGTGAAAACAGCATAAAAAATGCGAACGTTGTGCCACCCGTGTAGAACTCTTCCTCCTAATATCGGGCTCAGACGATCCAATGGTGCCGGATACATAACAATGCATCCATATATACAGATTGCTATAAACTAAAAAAAGGAAAAAACAAAATAAATTATAATCAAAACACACACGACACTATAAAAAGTATTTTTGGATATTAGGATCTTGGTACAAAATGACAGTTTTATTTATACCGATCTTTTTCGGAAATAAACATCTGTCAATGCTTTGCTGCATGCCTCCTCTGCACATCCGCGTTCCACAGTCAGGTCCATCCCGGTTGGACAATTCCTCCGGGCGAAGCGAATTTGTACTACCTCGACCCTGTTTGAGAGACAGGCTGTGGATCTTGGGGAGCGTTTTGCAGATAGAGGTTATAGTAAACGGTGTGTCAAGCGCGGGTATTTACGTGCTAAAAATACTCCTAGGGATGATCTGCTGGTGGATAGGAGGAAGTCTGCTATGCCCAATACAACAAAAAAAGATGGAGAGTTGCGGTTTATATCCACTTTTAATCACAGGTGGGATTTGATGAGATCGATTTTCAATCGTCATTGGTCCGTTCTTTTAACGGACCCTACTCTCCAGAAATGCCTTCCACCTCATCCCCTCATGACAGCTAGAAGATCCAATAATCTACGCGACATTTTGGTCAAAAGCCACTATGTCGCAAAGCCATCGGGGCTATTCCAAACTGGTACCCAAAGAAAAGGTTTTTTCCCCTGTGGAGACTGTCTAGCGTGTAGGAATCTCAGGCGTGCCACATCCTTCACTTCATCCGATGGCCAAAAAGAATATAAAATCAATAATTATATCACATGTAAATCGACATTTGTGGTTTACTATGCTGTGTGCCCATGTGGCCTTGTCTACATTGGACTCACATCACGTGAACTACGTATTCGTATTCGTGAGCATGTGAGGGACATTGAGGCCGCTCGGGGAGTGGAGGATGTGAGCACCCTGAAACCAATTCCTAGACATTTCCGTTTGAAACATGATTGCAATCCAGGGGGTTTAAAAGCCTGGGGCATCGATCAGATTCATGCTGGTATAAGAGGGGGTGATTTGGGACGTTTATTAGCTCAGAGAGAATGCCGGTGGATCGTGATACTTAACACGATATCACCGGCAGGTCTCAACGAACATCTGAGTTTTAGTTCTTATTTGTAGATACTGGCGTCTCCTTGTCTTAGCACTTTTTATAGTGTCGTGTGTGTTTTGATTATAATTTATTTTGTTTTTTCCTTTTTTTAGTTTATAGCAATCTGTATATATGGATGCATTGTTATGTATCCGGCACCATTGGATCGTCTGAGCCCGATATTAGGAGGAAGAGTTCTACACTGGTGGCACAACGTTCGCATTTTTTATGCTGTTTTCACTATATAATGATCGAATTGCGAGTGTTATATACATTCCCATTTTTTGCACGATGTGTATATTCAGTATCTCTTGTGCACTATTTATTAATAAATATGTATCATGTATTATTCGGGGACACGTCACATATATAGTGTGTAATTGCTTATGTCCTTTTTGACATTTTGCTATATAAACACATTGTGTGGTTATTCACATGCTATTATCTTATGTATTTGTTGGTAGTATTCTTCTTTATGGCTCTTTTGTTATTTATTTGTTATATATCTGTGTTTTAAACATATGTCTTAATACCTGTATAATGTTTTGAGGCGTTCGATCTGTTGTGCTATGTATTAGTTCACTTCTGGTATCCCCTCTGTCATAATATCCTTCCATGCTCATGTGCGCATGTCTCGGATCGATGCGCTCGGGAGCATCGCTTCAGGCACACTGATGCCGACACGTGAGATCTAGCTTTTCCCTGGATCGCGTGTTGGATGCTTGCCGGAAGTGATGTAATCACCGGCGCGCTGATCTGTGGACATGCACCGCACATGTGAGCATGGTACCGTGGGTATTTAAGGGTGTTTTGACATACGGCACATCACCGCACCTTGACAAAGAAGGCGAAACGCGCGTCGGTGGCGGCGGGTGGCATTGGTCCTGACCTGGCACATCATGGGTAAGCGCACATGTGGTGGTGTATGAACCGGGATATACGCAGATGGTAGTGCGCACTACATCATACATCTGATTTAAACTAGTCATTGGATCCAATATTGATACTATCCTTTGGTTCATTTACTTATTTACGGCACTTAGCCTGTTTTTCTTACCCATGCTGGCCATTGTTCCATCTTGTTTGTCAGGACGTTTTTGCCCCACTTTTTCCCGATTCTAGTCTTGTACTGTATACATTATAACTGTTGTTCTACATTTAATAAACTTTGTATTTTGTTACATTTTGGACCTATCTCCAATTTTTTCTAATGTTATATATACATGATAGGGAGAGTCCTATTGGTGCACTGATGTGAGACATGTGTACTGTGGGTTGTCTCAACAGCACCATTTCACCTATGGTACCTTATATGGTTTATGTTCATTTGCTTTATCGGTGTAGTCCGGCCGTATTACCATGATCACCATTTTACCTCTAGACCACAACATTCTCCTCCACCCAAAATTGTTCTAATGACTTTGGTCATTGAAAGCCCTTTTCTATAGAACTTACAACCTGGTAGATCCACCTACCCCCTGGGTTTAGGAGACACTGTTACCTGCCCAGATCTGTGAACTATAAAGCCAAATGACAGCGTACGTAGAATGTGCTGACAAGATAGAAATATATTATGATGAGAAAACGGAGGGTAATGATGCTGTTGGCTTCCAAAATCCCTGATATGATAAGAAGGAAAAAATCAGGGCTTTGAAAAGAGCTGCCAAGTGCTGAGCCAGAAAGTTGGCTATCAAAACAAATGAACGTAAAAAAAAGTGCCAAAGTTAGGGCTAGGGTTGGGGCTAAACTTAGGGTTAGGGTTGGGGCTAAAGTTAGGGTTGGGGCTAAAATTAGGCTTAGAGTTGGGATTAGGGTTTGGATTAGGGTTAGGGTTGGTATTAGGGATAAAGTTGGCATTAGGGTTACGTTTAGGGTTAGGTTTGAGGATAGGGTTGAGATTATGATTAGGGGTGTGTTGGGCTTAGGGATTTGGTTAGGGTTGGGATTAGGGTTAGGGGTGTTTTGGCGTTAGGGTTGTGATTAGGGTTATGCCATAGGGTTAGGGGTGTTTTGGGGTTAGGCTTTTGATTAGGGTTTTGGATTGGGTTGGGATTAGCATTAGGGGTGTGTTGGTGTTATGGTTGGAGTTAGAATTGGGGTTTTTCCACTGTTTAGGTACATCAGGGGGTCTCCAAACGCGACAGTCAATTTTGCGTTCAAAAAGTGAACTGGTGCTCCCTCCCTTCTGAGCTCTGCCATGCGCCCAAACAGTAGTTTACCCCCCATATGGGGTATCGGCGTACTCTGGAATGATTGGACAACAACTTTTGGGGTCCAGTTTCTCCTGTGACCCTTGCGAAAATAAAAAAAAATTGGGGGCTAAAAAATCATTTTTGTGGGAAAAAAATGATTTTTTATTTTCATGGCTCTGCGTCAAACTTCTGTGAAGCACTTGGACATTCAAAATGATCACTACATATCTAGATAAGTTCCTTTGGGGGTCTAGTTTCCAAAATGGGTTCACTTGTGGGGGGATTCTACTGTTAAGGTACATCAGGGGCTCTGAAAATGCAACATGACACCCGCAGACCATTCCATCAAAGGCGACATAGTATCACTCTACACAGTAACAGGACCACCCCCCCCCCATTTAAAACAGTATCCTCAAAAAATAAAATAAATACATCACTGCAGTAATAATATCCTGTAATTCGCCCCTATGGTAATAATATCCCCCATCCTGGCCCCGTGTGTCTCATTCCTGGCTTCAGCCATATGTTCTCCCATCCTGCCCTCATGAGTATCCATTCTGCCCCATATGATCTCCCCATCCTGCCCCATCTGTCTCCATCATATTCATCCTGTCCCATGATCCAATCCTGCCCCCATGTCTTTCATTCTGCCCCGTGTCTCCAATCATGCCCCGTATCTCCATTTTTGCCCCACCTGTCTCCAGTCCTGCCCCCTATGTGTCCAGCATTCTGCCCCCAGTGTGTCCAGCATTCTGCCCCCAGTGTGTCCAGCATTCTGCCCCCAGTGTGTCCAGCATTCTGCCCCCAGTGTGTCCAGCATTCTGCCCCCAGTGTGTCCAGCATTCTGCCCCCAGTGTGTCCAGAATTCTGCCCCCAGTGTGTCCAGCATTCTGCCCCCAGTGTGTCCAGCATTCTGCCCCAGTGTGCCCACCAGCATTCTGCCCCAGTGTGTCCAGCATTCTGCCCCCAGTGTGTCTAGCATTCAGCCCCGTAGAGCAAAAAAATCACTGCAAACAAAAGAACATAATCAGACAAAGAATATATACATATGTACAATAGCCAAGTCATATATACATTTTAACGAATACATGTCAAGTGGGTTTACCAAAATGAAGTCCATTTGCCAAAAATAGAGACAATATTTAATTTGATTGGTAAGGTGAGGGGAGGGTTTATTTTTGGCAAATGGACTTCATTTTGGCAAACCCACTTGACATGTATTCGTTAAAATGTATATATGACTTGGCTATTGTACATATGTATATATTCTTTGTCTGATTATGTTCTTTTGTTTGTCTTTTCGGTTCACCACAGCGATATTGTGAACAACGCCACGGGTTGGCCGAAACGTTTTGTGCCTATCGCTCCAACATGAACTTTCACTTGTGAATAAACTTACCACTTGATCAAAGCAACTTGCAATATACGAGTGCAGTGATTTTTTTTGCTCTACGATTTGTGGGACTTTTGGGCCCCGTTCACTAGCACCGTGACTCTCATTTGTCGACTGCTAGCTTTCGTTCTCTATAGCATTCAGCCCCGGGCCCCCTGAATCGCTGCTCTTAATATTAAAAAAAAAAAGTTCTTCCCTGACCGCGCTCCGGCGGCGAAAGCGAAGCTCCCTCCACTCAGCTGAAGCGCGCACTTGCCCCGGCAACTGACACTGACGTCAGCCGTCATTTTTTCCTTCCACATTGTTTCAGTTGCTGTGAAGCACGTCAAGGGTTAATAAACTTCTTGAATGTGGTTTTGAGCACGTTGAGGGGTGTAGTTTTTAGAATGGTGTCAAGTTTGCGTATTTTCAGCCATATAGAACCCTCAAAGTGACTTTAAATGCGAGATGGTCCCTAAAAAAATGGTTTTGTAAATTTTGTTGTAAAAATGAGAAATCGCTGGTCAACTTTTAACCCTTTTAACTTCCTAACCCCCCAAAAAAATTGTTTCCAAAATTGTGCTGCTGTAAAGTAGACATGTGGGAAATGTTATTTATTAACTATTTTTCATGACATATCTCTCTGATTTAAGGGCATAAAAGTTCAAAATTTGAAAATTGCTAAATTTTCGCCATATTTCCGTTTTTTTCATAAATAATCGCAAGTAATATCGAAGAAATGTTACCACTAACATGAAGTACAATATGTCACCAAAAAACAATCTCAGAATCAGCGGGATCCTTCTATGCGTTCCAGAATTATAACCTCATAAAGGGACAGTGGCCAGAATTGTATAAATTGGCTCGGTCATTAAGTACCAAATTGGCCCTGTCACTAAGGGGTTAAACTGGTGGGATCTCGTTTATATTCTAAAACGAAATGTCTAAACAGACAGATTACACCTTTCCTAATATTATGTCTCTGGCTGGTCATCCTATTATGGATCGCTTGGGTCGTTTTTAGATTTACAAGACCAGGTCCAGTCTTTCTGGCCAAACTTCACTTTTATGATCGACAACATTAAATGTGCAGTGAGGCCAAGTGTGAATTTCTGGACAATAACAGAGTTTCCCTTTATCCTGACTTTTCACTTTCTTATAAAACCGACTAACTTCAGACAGGATTGTGATAAACTACATAATAAACAGTACATCAGTGCCATGATGTATCTCTAAGTTGTGCGTGGCTGATGGCTGTAATATACATTGGGTACGGAAAGTATTCAGAAGAAGACTTTACATTTTTCATTGTTTCGTTGCAGCCATTAGGAAAATATAAAAAAAAGTTATTTTTTTTTTCATTAATGTACACTCTGCACCCCATCTTGACTGGAAAAAAACAAAAATGTAGTAATTTTTGCAAATTTATTAAAAAGGAAAACTGAAATATCACATGGTCATAAGTATTCAGACCCTTTGCTCAGTATTAACCCTTTAGACCTAGTACAGCCTTGAGACTTCTTGGGAATGATGCAACAAGTTTTTCACCCCTGGATTTGGGGATCCACTGCCAGTTCCATCAGGTTGGATGGTGAACGTTGGTGGACGCCATTTTCAGGTCTCTCCATAGATGCTCAATTGGGTTTAGGTCAGGGCTCTGGGTGGGCCGGTCAGGAATGGTCACAGAGTTGTTCTGAAGCCGCTCCCCTGTTATTTTAGCTGTTTGCTTAGGGTCATTGTCTTGTTGGAAGGTGAACCTTCTGCCAAGTCTGAGGTCCAGAGCACTCTGCAAGAGTTTTTCATCCAGGATATCTCTGTACTTGGCCGCATTCATGTTTCCTTCAATGACAACTAGTTGTCCTGTCCCTGCAGCTGAAAACCACCCCCATAGCATGATGCTGCCACCACCATGTTTCACTGTAAGGATTGTATTGGGCAGGTGATTGCCTAGTTTTCTCCACACATACCGCTTAGAATTATCACCAAAAAGGTCTGTCTTCATCTCGTCAGAGCAGAGAATCTTATTTCTCATAGTCTGGGAGTCCTTCATGTGTTTTTTTAGTAAACTCTATGTGAGCTTTCATATGTCTTGCACTGAGGAGAGGCTTTCGTCAGGCTACTCTGCCATAAAGTAGAATAGACACATCCCACAATGGACAACAATAAGATGGATCTCACACACATACTAAATAGTATAGTGTTAGGGATAGTACCCGTACTAGAAATCCCTCAAACCAGTCTAAGACACTCCAAAATAACATAGAGAAAACCCGAAAAGAAACACATGGAGTATATGTCCCAAAATGTAAAAATACATTTTTATTGATAACAATATTAAAATCACAATCACGAAGTCATAACATATGCAGAGTACACAATAGGGGAAACTAAGGATAGCACTGAAAGTGTTAAAAGGACGGAAGACCCCTATACGCCGCTAATACCGCTTTCTAGTATAAATGCCATTAAGTGCAGGTTTTTAGGGTAAAGGCGCCACCACATCCGACAGTCCGCAGGTGAGCAACTACATCTCCCCAAGTGGGGTGCCGCTAACCACAGAACGGCCTATATCACATTTAAAGCGGTATAATGGCTCTTACCCATATACTCGGTCTCCGGTCTTAGGGGGGGTCACCGCCGCAGCCCCAACTCCATGTGTTTCTTTTCGGGTTTACTCTGCCATAAAGGCCCGACTGGTGGAGGGCTGCAGTGATAGTTGACTTTGTGGAACTTTCACCCATCTCCCTACTTCATCTCCGGAGCTCGGCCACAGTGTTCTTGGGGTTCTTCTTTACCTCTCTCACCAAGGCTCTTCTCCCACAATTGCTCAGTTTGGCTGGACGGCCAGGTCTAGGAAGACTTCTGTTGGTCCCCAACTTCTTCCATTTAAGGATTATGGAGGCCACTGTGCTCTTAGGAATCTTGAGTACTGCAGAAATTCTGTTGTAACCTTGCCCAGATCTGTGCCTTGCCACAATTCTGTCTCTGAGCTCCTTGGCCAGTTTCTTTGACCTCATGATTCTCATTTGGTCTGACTTCCACTGTGAGCTGTGAGGTCTTATATAGACAGGTGTGTCTCTTTCCAAATCAAGTCCTATCAGTTTAACCCCTTACCGACATCGGGAGTAATAGTACGCTGAAGTTGGACTCCCTCCCTTTGATGTGGACTCCGGCGATGAGCTCACATCTTTCCGGGGACACGTCAGCTGTTTTGAACAGCTGACATGTGCCCGCAATAGCCGCGGGTGGAATAGAGATCCACCCACAGCTATTAACCAGTTAAATGCCGCTGTCAAACTCTGAAGCGGCATTTAAATTTCACTTATGGCAATCACGAAGGAAATACGCACATCGGTGACCCCCGTCACATGATCGTGGGTCACCGATGTGTTGGCATGACAACCTGAGGTCTCCTGGAGACCTGTATGGTTCTCAGTGCTGGCTTCCTGTGAGCGCAACCCAGTGGTCGGCGCTCATAGCAAGTGAGTAAATCTGCTATATACAGGCCATCTGAACATCGCCTCTATGTAGCAGAGCCGATCGGGTTGTGGCAGCTTCTAGTCTCTTATGAAGATTATTGATACATGCCAAAAGTAAAACAAAAAAGTTTTTAAAAATATTAAAATAAAAAATATAAAAATTCAAATCACCCCCCTTACACCCCATTCGAAATAAAACAATAAAAATAAAATCAAACATACACATATTTGATATCGCCGCATTGAGAATTGCCCGATCTATCAATAAAAAAGGATTAACCTGATTGCTAAACGGAATAGCGAGAAAAAAGTAAAATTGCCAGAATTTCTTGTTTTGGTCGCCGCAACATTGCATAAAAATGCAATAATGGGCGATGAAAAGATTGTATCTGCACCAACATGATGTCATTAAAAAACGACAGCTCGGCGCACCAAAAATAAGCCCTCACCGACCCGATATCGCGAAAAATGAGACACTACGGGTATTGGAAAATGGCGCAAATTTTCTACTTTTTTTTTAACAAAGTTTTTTTTGTTGTTGTTTTTTTCACCACATAGATGAAAAAGAACCTAGACATGTTTGGTGTCTATGAACTCATAATGCAGTAAAGTAGATGATAAGCACAGCCTGAGGGTGGAGGTGCTGAAGAAGTAGGTGCCCAGACCTTGAAGTGTAGTATAGGATATATTTGCACACTCGTATGGGTCTGATGCAAAAAAGTGTTTATTATATACATACAGTATTCAAACGTTTCGGTCTACCAAGGACCTTCATCGGTGTGCTCTACAAATAAACAAAATAAAGTGCATAGACATAATCCGAAACCAGAAATTAAATAAAATAAAGTATATACAAGGAAATATATCTGGTCGCATATGCTAGACTGGTAGAAACCAGAAATGACACTCCAAACATTATAACAAAATATACGTCATATATGCGAAAAATATTTTACACAAATATGAGTGGAATCCATGGGAACCTTATAGGTACTAGGACTAGACTATAGAGTGTGGGGTTGGTGTCTCACGAAATAGATAGGGGGTACGTACCTATGGAGAGCTGGAAAGAGGGTATAAAGCATAGACCCTTAGAAGTTATATTGCATCTGTAGTGAAATAGAGAGAATATATATCTATATAAACGAATGGCATGCATAGGAACGTGTGGCACAGTGACTAGAGGTTCTATGAATGGACGTACCAAGATACTAGGATAAACAAGGGATCCTGAAAATAGAGGGCTCTAGACCAGCCGATCTATAAGAGATTGCCAAATGTTTGTTAGAATACTATTAAAAGAGTAGGGAGTCCATGCAGCATGTAGGCACTCGTATCTGTGGCATTCACCGAGCCTTAGAGGAGGGTGTGGAGAGAGAAGACGGACGCGGTATCCACCGCAGGTCACAGGAACTGAATGTCGGCGGTACAATATCCGGGAGTGCCAGAACTTATAAAGCCCTGTGCGCGTGCTGTGGCCGGAACGAAAACCGGAAGGAGTGAACCGGAAATGACGCGCGAGCGCACGTAAAGAAAACTGCTGCTGTGCTGTGCGTTCCACAGAGAAGGAGGTGGTAAGCAGTGCATTCCAGGAGGGGTGGCTCCTGCGCATTGCTGACGAGAAGGGTGGGAGCAAGTGAAGGAGTGTCATACACATTTCAGTAGGGGCGGCTCTGTGGACAAAACACAACATTAGTAACATGCTTGTATTTAAATGGATGTTAAAAGGAATGAAAAGAAATATAGGAGGTAAGGGTGTAAGACTAGAGGAAGCAGGAAGATAGGTATGGTATCGCCATAAGAGGACCCACATGTATATTATGAGGAAAGCTAGTTAAACACCATATATAATAGTGGGTATTATCCAGATTAACATTGTAGATTGCTATATGCGGCAAGCTCATTGAGAACAACAAATACAATGGTACAGAGTATGGTGCTGGGTATTATCCAGATTAAGGCCGGCGTCACACACAGCGTATGAAAATACGGTCCGTATACTACGGCCGTAATACGCTGAAAAGTCCCAAAAATAGTGGTCCGTAGCTCCTCCGTAGGCAGGGTGTGTCACCGTTTTTTGCGCATGGCATCCTCCGTATGTAATCCGTATGGCAGCCGTAATGCGTGTTTTTATCGCAGGCTTGCAAAACCGACATAGGGCTATACAAGGGATCCATGTGTAAAAAAAATATATATATATACTGTCTATATATATATATATATATCAGTAGACACATATATGTATATATATTAATATTTCATCCAGCGCGATATAGCAGAAAGCCAGTAATTCAATTACCGGCTTTTGGTTTCTCCTTCTTAAAACCAGACATGATATGAGACCTGGTTTACATACAGTAAACCATCTCATATCACCATTTTTTTGGCATATTCCACACTACTAATGTTAGTAGTGTGTATATGCAAAACTTGGCCGTTCTAGCTAGTAAAATAAGGGGTTAAATGGCGGAAAAAATTGGTGTGGGCTCCCGCACAATTTTCTCCGCCAGAGTAGTAAAGCCAGTGACTGAGGGCAGATATTAATAGCCTGGAGAGGGTCCATGGTTATTGGCCCCCCCCTGGCTAAAAATATCTGCCCCCAGCCACCCCAGAAAAGGCACATCTGGAAGATGCGCCTATTCTGGCACTTGGCCACTCTCTTCCCATTCCCGTGTAGCGGTGGGATATGGGGTAATGAAGGGTTAATGCCACCTTGCTATTGTAAGGTGACATTAAGCCTAATTAATAATGGAGAGGCGTCAATTATGACACCTATCCATTATTAATCCAATACTAGGAAAAAGGGTTAAAAAAAACACACATTATTAAAAATTAATTTATTGAAAAAATCACAAAGGTTGTTGTATTAATTTATTCTACTCTCAATCCACTCACTGAAGACCCTCGATCTGTAAATTAAAAAAAAAATATATGGATATGAGGATAACCAGCAGAGGGCGCCCTCTTATGATCTCGAGCAAGGGAGCTTTCTAGGAAAGTTCCCACGATCTAGAAACAGCCAGCAGAGGGCGCCTCACCGCAAATGAAGCTAAATATAGATCATTGACCTATATTTAGCTTCATTTGCCGGGGTTTTGCAGACATGAGCAGCTGCATTAGCGGAGCTCGTGTCTGCAAAATATTTTAACCCATTCAGATGGATCTACATCGTTGGACCTTACAGATCCTCGGAAGGTATGTATATTGTTGGTTTATTATTTTTTTTTAATTTACAGATCGAGGGTCTTCAGTGAGTGGATTGAGAGTAGAATAAATTAATACAACAACCTTTGTGATTTTTTCAATAAATTAATTTTTAATAATGTTTTTTTTTAACCCTTTACTAGTATTGGATTAATAATGGATAGGTGTCATAATTGACGCCTCTCCATTATTAATTAGGCTTAATGTCACCTTACAATAGCAAGGTGACATTAACCCTTCATTACCCCATATCCCACCGCTACACGGGAATGGGAAGAGAGTGGCCAAGTGCCAGAATAGGCGCATCTTCCAGATGTGCCTTTTCTGGGGTGGCTGGGGGCAGATATTTTTAGCCAGGGGGGGCCAATAACCGTGGCCCCTCTCTAGGCTATTAATATCTGCCCTCCGTCACTGGCTTTACTACTCTGGCGGAGAAAATTGTGCGGGAGCCCACGCCAATTATTTCCGCCATTTAACCCTTTATTTTAATAGCTAGAACGGCCAAATTTTGCACATACACACTACTAACATTAGTAGTGTGGAATATGCAAAAAAATGGTGATATGAGATGGTTTACTGTATGTAAACCAGGTCTCATATCATGTCGGGTTTAGGAAGGAGATAGCAAAAGCCGGTAATTGAATTACCAGCTTTCTGCTATATCGCGCTGCATGAAGTAATAATATATATACATATATGTGTCTCTGACATACAGTGGGGCAAAAAAGTATTTAGTCAGTCAGCAATAGTGCAAGTTCCACCACTTAAAAAGATGAGAGGCGTCTGTAATTTACATCATAGGTAGACCTCAACTATGGGAGACAAACTGAGAAAAAAAAATCCAGAAAATCACATTGTCTGTTTTTTTAACATTTTATTTGCATATTATGGTGGAAAATAAGTATTTGGTCAGAAACAAAATTTCATCTCAATACTTTGTAATATATCCTTTGTTGGCAATGACAGAGGTCAAACGTTTTCTGTAAGTCTTCACAAGGTTGCCACACACTGTTGTTGGTATGTTGGCCCATTCCTCCATGCAGATCTCCTCTAGAGCAGTGATGTTTTTGGCTTTTCGCTTGGCAACACGGACTTTCAACTCCCTCCAAAGGTTTTCTATAGGGTTGAGATCTGGAGACTGGCTAGGCCACTCAAGGACCTTGAAATGCTTCTTACGAAGCCACTCCTTCGTTGCCCTGGCGGTGTGCTTTGGATCATTGTCATGTTGAAAGACCCAGCCACGTTTCATCTTCAATGCCCTTGCTGATGGAAGGAGGTTTGCACTCAAAATCTCACGATACATGGCCCCATTCATTCTTTCATGTACCCGGATCAGTCGTCCTGGCCCCTTTGCAGAGAAACAGCCCCAAAGCATGATGTTTCCACCACCATGCTTTACAGTAGGTATGGTGTTTGATGGATGCAACTCAGTATTCTTTTTCCTCCAAACACGACAAGTTGTGTTTCTACCAAACAGTTCCAGTTTGGTTTCATCAGACCATAGGATATTCTCCCAAAACTCCTCTGGATCATCCAAATGCTCTCTAGCAAACTTCAGATGGGCCCGGACATGTACTGGCTTAAGCAGTGGGACACGTCTGGCACTGCAGGATCTGAGTCCATGGTGGCGTAGTGTGTTACTTATGGTAGGCCTTGTTACATTGGTCCCAGCTCTCTGCAGTTCATTCACTAGGTCCCCCTGCGTGGTTCTGGGATTTTTGCTCACCGTTCTTGTGATCATTCTGACCCCGCGGGGTGGGATTTTGCGTAGAGCCCCAGATCGAGGGAGATTATCAGTGGTCTTGTATGTCTTCCATTTTCTAATTATTGCTCCCACTGTTGATTTCTTCACTCCAAGCTGGTTGGCTATTGCAGATTCAGTCTTCCCAGCCTGGTGCAGGGCTACAATTTTGTTTCTGGTGTCCTTTGACAGCTCTTTGGTCTTCACCATAGTGGAGTTTGGAGTCAGACTGTTTGAGGGTGTGCACAGGTGTCTTTTTATACTGATAACAAGTTTAAACAGGTGCCATTACTACAGGTAATGAGTGGAGGAAAGAGGAGACTCTTAAAGAAGAAGTTACAGGTCTGTGAGAGCCAGAAATCTTGATTGTTTGTTTCTGACCAAATACTTATTTTCCACCATAATATGCAAATAAAATGTAAAAAAAACAGAAAATGGGATTTTCTGGATTTTTTTTTCTCAGTTTGTCTCCCATAGTTGAGGTCTACCTATGATGTAAATTACAGACGCCTCTCATCTTTTTAAGTGGTGGAACTTGCACTATTGCTGACTGACTAAATACTTTTTTGCCCCACTGTATATACTGTATGTATATATATATATATATATATATATATATACAGTATATATGTTTTTTTGTTTTTTTTAACACATGGATCCCTTGTATAGCCGTATGTCGGTTTTGCAAGCCTGCGAGAAAAACACGCAGTACGGATGCCATACGGATTACATACGGAGGATGCCATGCGCAAAATACGCTGACACACCCTGCCTACGGAGGAGCTACGGACCACTATTTTCGGGACTTTTCAGCGTATTACGGCCGTAATATACGGACCGTATTTTCATATGCTGAGTGTGAGGCCGGCCTCAGAGCTCAAATTTCCCTCACCTCCCACTTTCCCTCAGCTCAAATTTCAGATCCCTCAGCTCTGCACTATTATAAAAAGTTCTATTTAAGTGTCTAATATTTCTTCTTGACATTTATCTGACAGAAAATATTGGTCCTTATGATAGTTTATATTGCTTAGAGCCACCGAGTCCCATACCGATAGTTTATATTGCTTAGAGCCACCAAGTCCCATACTCCAATTACTCCAGAGAAGTTTCACCACTACTCATTTTTTTCCCTGAGGATGACTGTTCAGCTTGATCATTTCAGTAGATGTGTTATTGTCTATATACACAGTTTTGCCCATTACCCTTTAACTTCTTTAACCCCTCTACATGGATTTGGACTTACACAGAGACCGCTAGGCTTGAAGCACAGTTAAGGTACCGTCACATTAAGCGACGCTGCAGCGATCTAGACAACGATCCCGATCGCTGCAGCGTCGCTGTGTGGTCGCTGGAGAGCTGTCACACAGACAGCTCTCCAGCAACCAACTATGCAAAGTCCCCTGGTAACCAGGGTAAACATCGGGTTACTAAGCGCAGGGCCGCGCTTAGTAACCCGATGTTTACCCTGATTACCAGCGTAAACGTAAAAAAAAAAAAACACTACATACTTACATTCCGGCGTCTGTCCTCTCCGGCGCTCTGCTTCTCCTGACTAAGCGCCGGCTGGAAAGCAGAGCACAGCGGTGACGTCACCGCTATGCTTTCCGGACGGCGCTTACACAGTGCATGGAAGCAGAGCGCCGGAGAGGACAGACACTGGAATGTAAGTATGTAGTGTTTGTTTGTTTTTTACATTTACGCTGGTAACCAGGGTAAACATCGGGTTACTAAGCGCGGCCCTGCACTTAGTAACCCGATGTTTACCCTGGTTACCAGTGAAGACATCGCTGAATCGGCGTCACACACGCCGATTCAGCGATGTCTGCGGGAGTCCAGCGACGAAATAAAGTTCTGGACTTTCTGCGCCGACCAACGATGTCACAGCAGGATCCTGATCGCTGCTGCCTGTCAAACTCAATGCTATCGCTATCCAGGACGCTGCAACGTCACGGATCGCTAGCGATATCGTTCAGTGTGAAGGTACCTTTACCTACTGTTCTGTGGAGTAAGATGGGAAGAAGAAAAGACAGATAGCCATGTCGGAACCAAGAGGCCAGAGAAAATACTAACTCAGGAGGCATAAGAGTAGTCAGTAAACAGGCCAGGGTCACAACAGGAAACAAATACACAAGCCAGGAGCTGAGCACAGAGGACTGAACTAGAGGAGATCAAGGCTGTATCAGTCAGCTTCCGGCAATATGCTTCAAGCTTTAGTAAGGTGTGGTGCTTTCGAAGTCCAACTCTGATTGCCCAAGGAGTTCGCAATTTCAGGCGGACATATTGCATGTGCTTTGGCATTGTCCGAGATTGTCCTCCTATTGGATTGTAGTGTTGAACTGCATTGGAGTGGTGTATGGGTACGTTATTCCTAGGGATCCGTTGATATGTATATTAGGGTAAATATTAACTGACAATTCGACTAAAATTGTAATTGCAAGATTATAGTTTGCTGCAAGAAAACTGATTGCAAAATATTGGGTTAGAGAGGAGCCTCCGTCCAGACGTGAATTCATTGCTCAAACGAACCACATAACTGAGCTTGAGAAAAGCATTTACACCAGGAGAGACGAGCTAGAGTTCTTCCATAAATTATGGCAGCCGTGGTTGGATAGGATTAATGTTCTACCAGTATATAGTATAGACTACAACTTATGGTAAACTGGAACTCTGTTTGATATTGTCAACTATGGACGAATTATTGTTTGCTCCTGATATGGCCTCCATGGGGGGTTAATTTACTGTAAAACAAAAGGAGTATGAACATGTGATTTGTTGTAAATCTTGTTATCGGTAATACAAATGTATCTGATTAAAAAATGTTTGGTGCTTTCCAATTGGCAAATGGTACTACAGATGCCAGGCACCCTAATCTTAGTGACTGGGCAGAGCCTGCACCGCCAAGAGCTTCTGGTTCCAACCACACCTCTGTTACCAGCATCGCCTGCAGATTGAGTAAGCCGCATCTGGTGTCCAAAGCAGACATTGCAGGAGCAGATCCCAGAGGAGATGGAACACACCATTTGCAGAATTCCTAATATGACAAAATTGCAGAAAACCAGAGCAGATGAAACCTCTTTAACCCCTTTCTGACCTCGAACGGTATAGTACATCCGAGGTCAGAACCCCCGCTTTGATGTGGCCTCCAGCGGTGAGCCCGCATCAAAGCCTGTTCAAAACAGCTGACATGTGCTCGCAGTAGCGGGGGGTGGATTCACGATCCACCCGCCACTATTAACTAGTTAAATGCTACTGTCAAACGCTGACAGCGGCATTTAACTAGCGCTTCCGGCTGTCGGGCCTAAAATGCATGCATTGCTGACCCCCGTTACGTGATCGGGGGTCAGCGATGCGTCAGCATGACAACCAGAGGTCTATTGAAGACCTCTATGGCTGTTGATGCCTGAATGCTGTGAGCGCCACCCTGTGGTCAGCACTCATGGCAATGCAGTAAATCTACTACATAGGAACAATCTGAGCATCGCTCCTATGTAGCAGAGCCGATCAGGCTATGCTAGCTTCTAGCCTCCCATGAAGGCTATTGAAGCATGGCAAAAGTAAAAAAAAAAAAAAATCAAATATACATATATTTCGTATCGCCGCGTTCAGAATCGCCCAATCATATCAATAAAAAAATGAACCTGAAAGCTAAACGGCGTAGCGAGAAAAAAATTGAAACGTCAGAATTGCGATTTTTTTTTTTTGGTCACTATGACATTGCATTAAAATGCAATAACGGGCGATCAAAAGAATGTATCTGCACCAAAATGGTATCATTAAAAACGTCAGCTCAGCACACAAAAATAAGCCATCACCCGACCCTAGATCACGAAAATTGGAGACGCTACAGGTATCGGAAAAGTGCGCAATTTTTTTTTTTTTTTTTTTTTTTTAGCAAAGTTTGGAATTTTTTTTTACCACTTAGATAAAAAATAACCTAGACATGTTTGGTGTCTATGAACTCATAATGACCTGGAAAATCATAATGGCAGGTCAGTTTTAGCATTTAGTGAACCTAGCAAAAAAAGCCAAACAAAAAACAAGTGTGGGATTGCACTTTTTTGCAATTTCACCACACTTGGAATTTTTTCCCCGTTTTCTAGTACACGACATGCTAAAACCAATAATGTTGTTAAAAAGTGCAACGCGTCCTGCAAAAAATAAGCCCTCACATGGCCATATTGACGGAAAAATAAAAAGTATGGCTCTGGGAAGGAGGAGAGCGAAAAACGAAATCGTACAATAACAAAAAAATGGGGTCATGAAGGGGCTAAAATGACTCCATTTTGTAAATTATAACCCTCAATAAATTATAGGAATAGTGACTATTTTGACTCCACTTGCAGTTTCCAGATATTAGCACGCACAGTGAATGTTGGAAAGTGAAAATTGCCAATATTCCAAGTTATTACCCAACACATAGTGCCCAGATTGTGCTCCAGGAGATACACATGCCATACAATAAGTGATTTCTTCTCACTATAGTAATGCCAAAAGCATCGATGCTTAATGTGGTTTTGAGCACAGTCTAGTAAACTGTAAACTGTCATTGTCTTGGGGAATAATTCAATAATTTTGCATAACTTGCCATTTTTACAGATCGTTTAAGTAGAAATGGTCAAAAATATAGAATTCAAGGATATTTTATTCTAAAATAATAATTGGTTTTATTCTTGGCAGATAACTGTACCAGGAGATCAGCAGGACAGCTGACATCTTCAATGTTTAAATCAGATAATCTTGAGATCCCACAGGATACAATTGAAGTGAATGCCATTACTCCAAATATACCATCATCCCTTCACAGCAAAGATCTGTCATCTGATCCTGTGGAACAGATCCTGTCTTCTGATTCATTACCGACTACTAAGGAAAATCTAAATCACAAAATAAGCATTAAAAAACGAACTGCTCCTAAAGCAATGAAGATATTTTCATTTTCAGAATATGGAAATAGTTTTCCCCTAGAAAAGTCATTTCTCAAACAACAAAGCATTCACAAAGCAGACAATAGAATTTCTTGTTCCAAGTGTGGGAGATGTTTTAACCAGAAATCAGATTTTGTCAGTCACCAGAGAATTCACACACAGAAGAAGCCATTTTCATGTTCAGAATGTGGAAAATGTTTTATTCGGAAAGCGCAGCTTGTTACCCACCAAAGAACTCACACAGGAGAGAAGCCTTTTTCTTGTTCAGAATGTGGGAAATGTTTTACAGATAAAAAAGTTCTTATCAGACATCATATGTCTCACACAGGAGAGAAGCCTTTTTCTTGTTCAGAATGTGGGAAATGTTTTAACAGGAAAGCGCATCTTGTTAGCCACCAGAAAACCCACACAGGAGAGAAGCCTTTTTCTTGTTCAGAATGTGGGAAATGTTTTACAGTTAAAAATGTTCTTATCAGACATCATAGATCTCACACAGGGGAGAAGCCTTTTTCCTGTTTAGAATGTGGGAAATGTTTTAACCACAAAGCGAATCTTGTTAGCCACCAGAAAACCCACACAGGGGAGAAGCCTTTTTCATGTTCAGAATGTGGGAAATGTTTTAACCAAAAAGGGAATCTTGTTAGCCACCAGAAAACCCACACAGGGGAGAAGCCTTTTTCCTGCTCAGAATGTGGGAAATGTTTTAACCACAAATCGAATCTTGTTAGCCACCAGAAAACCCACACAGGGAAGAAGCCTTTTTCATGTTCAGAATGTGGGAAATGTTTTAACCACAAATCGAATCTTGTTAGCCACCAGAAAACCCACACAGGAAAGAAGCCTTTTTCATGTTCAGAATGTGGGAAATGTTTTAACCACAAATCGAATCTTGTTAGCCACCAGAAAACCCACAGAGGGGAGAAGCCTTTTTCATGTTCAGAATGTGGAAAATGTTTTAGCAGGAAGACGAATCTTGATAGCCACCAGAAAACCCACACAGGGGAGATGCCTTTTTCCTGTTCAGAATGTGTGAAATGTTTTAACCAGAAAACACATCTTGTTACCCACCAAAGAACACACTCAGGGGTAAAGCCATTTTCATGTTCATAATGTGGAAAATGTTTTGTGAAGAAACCATCTCTTTCTAGCCACCAAAGAATTCACACAGGGGAGAAGCTTTTTTATGTTCTTAATTGTGTTTACATAGTCACATACAAGTTCTTCTCACTAAGTTAGAATATTATCAATAAGTTAATTTATTCCAGTTCTTAAATGCAAAAAGTGAAACTCTTATATTATATAGAGTCATTACAGAGTGACATATCTCAAGTGTTTATTTCTGTTGATGACTAGATCCTACAGCCAATGAAAACCCAAAAGTCATTATGTCAGTAAATTAAAATAAAAACACATGGAATGGCTTCCTAAACATTTTAAAAGGGTCCCTTGGCCTGTTTCAGTAGGCTACACAATCATGAGGAAGACTGCTCACTGGACAGATGTCTAGAAGGCAGTCATTGACACACTCCAAAAGGAGGGTAAGCCACTGTAAAATATTAGTATTTCAATAATAATTAAAAAATATAGTTTACTTAACATATGCAGGTTCTAACTAGCAAATAGATACTCTGGATAGTGAGGGACTGTGTTATTCTGAGGATTGTGGCCGATACATCTGTTCTCTGTTTGTCAGAACTATAGGGCTTTTGTCAGAACTGTGGCTATTTGGAGATAATAAATGGTTCTTAAAGGTCACAGGCTATATGCTTAAGCATTTCAAAATGAGGTAATATACAAAAAACTGATATTCATATTCCGCAAGTTACTAGTGTTCTTCTAATATGGTAGAGGCTATGAACATAGCAGCAGATCACCATATGTGGTTATGAGACAGGAAAAATAGATCCAATGTAAGTCTATGGGTCAAAATAGTATATAAGCTGACCTAACTCCTGTTCCTTTTACTAGGCACTGCTCCTAATAGCCAGTTTCCTACTCCACACTGATGAGGGGCAAATACCCCGAAACAGCTGTCTGTGGATGGATAGCATGTTTTGGCATAGGTGGTTTTCCTTTTTGGATGCTGCCCTTTCCGTGGTTGTTCCTTCCCGGTGAAAGACCTGGCTATTTATTGCTTGCATTGAGAAACACGTGATGGTGTCTCCGCGGCTTTTCTACATGCACTAACTCCTGTTCAGACAGATCTCTCATACTTTGAGAATCTCCAACCCAGACCACATCATACTTCAAAACCATATGTAAGAACCAATGAATGCTTGTTTTCTATAATCTAATACTACGTGCTATGAACTTACTTTTCTTCATTTTTGTCATCACTTTTTGAATGAACATTAAACAAGATTTGTTTTATCCACACAATTCAATATTGCTTTCCTTTCTATCTTCACTGTGCTCTTACTTAAAAAAGTAAGAAACTGTTATTTTCTCTAACATTTTGGCGAGCCCTGCCAAATCTGATTTTTGTGCTATTTTTGTGAAATCCTTTCCCTTGCACACGGAGGTGGCGAGCTCTGCTAAACACCTGGTGTTCAAGGTGCAGGAATTCTGCTATTTCACGTCACAAGGATCAGACAGAGCCTACAGACAGTGAGGATTCGTGTCTCCAACCATAAAGAGCTGGATGTGTCCAATGACGGAGGTCTGAGGATTTCAGTAGAGACACAGAGGACCATCCATTGACGCTTGGATCAATCCAGGAGAGGAAAATATATTCCACAGGTGAGAAAATGGATTTCATTCATGATTATTCTAAGAAAAGTAATATAGAGTTTAAGTTTGTTCATAGCCATACAGATTCACAATTATGATCTAGTTTTTATAGCCAATGTGAAGCAGTGAATCTTAAGATTGAACAGAGGTTTTTCTGTAAAAAAAGTTACAGAGAAAGCTCCAAAATGTCATGTACATGGTCCGAGTGTACAATAATTTAGTCTTTGAGAAAACTGAAACACAAACACATAAAGCATGTACTATCACACAAGAGATTGGTCATACTGACACACAAGGTGACACACAAGAGTCTGACGGGGTTTACTTTGTTTGTCCACATTGTTTTGTATTTGTCAGAACATAATGAAAAATTGGAAGATCAAATCGATGCTCGAACAGAATTATTGTCCAAATTGCACCAAGATATAAAAAAGGCTTCTGTTCTTACAAGAGCAAACAAACATGAAGACAATGCCGCCACATCATTTGTACCAGACACACAAAATCCACATGTTTCAGTAGAAGATTTACAGGCAGATGAACTACAATGGAAGAAATTACATGACAGAGCAGCACAAACTGAAAATACACGATCAGTTAATGAAAATTGTAAAAGATATTCCAAACTACAATGACAAGATGGATGCCTTTTATAATGCGGGAAAGATATGTATCTTGGTACCGTGTTAGCAAGTACATAGAAAAATATTTAGAATTGAGAGTCCTCAGTGGTTGATATGTTTTAATGGCTAACTGAAAAGATGGTAACAAATTGCAAGCTTTCGAGACTACTCAGGTCTCTTCATCAGGCAGAGACTAAAGCAAATTCTGAAGAATCACATATTTATACACAACACAGCACAGAACTGCCACTAGGGGAGAGTGATAAGTGATAAACAGTTGTGTCCATGTGGGGTCATCATAACAGAATCAGACCCCAGTCAGAGGACAACAAAACATACACTCTTAATCTAGGAATTTTCCGATATTTATGGACACAACTATTTATCACTTACCACTCTCCCATAAAGACAGTTCTGTGCTGTGTTGTGTATAAATATGTCATTCTTCAGAATTTGCTTTAGTCTGTGCCTGATGAAGAGACCTGAGTAGTCTCAAAAGCTGCAATTTGTTATATTGTTTCAGTTAGCCATTAACCCCTTTTACCCACAAGGGTGGTTTGCACGTTAATGACCAGGCCAATTTTTACAATTCTGACCACTGTCCCTTTATGAGGTTATAACTCTGGAACGCTTCAATGGATCCTGGTGATTCTGACACTGTTTTCTCGTGACATATTGTACTTCATGATAGTGGTAAAATTTCTTTGATATTACCTGCGTTTATTTATGAAAAAAATGGAAATTTGGCGAAAATTTTGAAAATTTCGCAATTGTCCAACTTTGAATTCTTATATAATTAAATCACAGAGATATGTCACACAAAATACTTAATAAGTAACATTTCCCACATGTCTACTTTACATCAGCACAATTTTGGAACCAAATTTTTTTTGTTAGGGAGTTATAAGGGTTAAAAGTTGACCAGCAATTTCTCATTTTTACAACTTTTTTTTAGGGACCACATCTCATTTGAAGTCATTTTGAGGGGTCTATATGATAGAAAATAATGAAGTGTGACACCATTCTAAAAACTACACCCCTCAAGGTGCTCAAAACCACATTCAAGAAGTTTATTAACCCTTCAGGGGTTTCACAGGAATTTTGGGAATGTTAAAATAAAAGTGAACATTTAACTTTTTTTTCACAAAAAATTTACTTCAGCTCCAATTTGTTTTATTTTCCCAAGGATAACAAGAGAACTTGGACCCCAAATGTTGTTGTACAATTTGTCCTGAGTACGCCGATACCCCATATGTGGGGGTAAACCACTGTTTGGGCGTATGGCAGAGCTCGGAAGCGAAGGAGCGCCATTTGGATTTTCAATGCAAAATTGACTGGAATTGAGATGGGACGCCATGTTGCGTTTGGAGAGCCCCTGATGTGCCTAACATTGAAACCCCCCCACAAGTGACACCATTTTGGAAAGTAGACCCCCTAAGGAACTTATCTAGATGTGTGGTGAGCACTTTGACACATTAAGTGATTCATAGAAGTTTATAATGCAGAGCCGTAAAAATAAAAAATCATATTTTTTCACAAAAATGATGTTTTTGCCCCCAATTTTTTATTTTCCCAAGGGTAAGAGAAGAAATTGGACCCCAAAACTTGTTGTACAAATTGTCCTGAGTACCCTGATACCCCATATATGGGGTAAACCACTGTTTGGGCGCAAAACAGAGCTCGGAAGGGAAGGAGCGCTATTTGACTTTTCAATGCAAAATTGACTGGAATTGAGATGGGATGCCATGTTGCGTTTAGAGAGCCACTGATGTGCCTAAACATTGAAACCCCCCATAAGTGACACCATTTTGGAAAGTAGACCCCCTAAGGAACTCATCTAGATGTGTTGTGAGAGCTTTGAACCCCCAAGTGTTTCACTACAGTTTATAACGCAGAGCCATGAAAATAAAAAATCATTTTTTTTCCACAAAAATTATTTTTTAGCCCCCAGTTGTGTATTTTTCCAAGGGTAACAGTTGAAATTGGACCCCAAAAGTTGTTGTCCAATTTGTCCTGAGTATGTCGATACCCCATATGTGGGGGTAATCACCGTTTGAGCGCATGGCAGAGCTTGGAAGGGAAGGAACTTCGTTTGGAATGCAGACTTAGATGGGTTGGTCTGCAGGCATCACATTGCATTTGCAGAGTCCCTGATGTACCTAAACAGTAGAAACCCCCACAAGTGACCCCATATTGGAAACTAGACCCCCCAAGGAACTTATCTAGATGTGTTGTGAGAACTTTGAACCCCCAAGTGTTTCACTACAGTTTATAACGCAGAGCCATGAAAATAAAAAAAAATTCACACAAAAATGTTTTTTAGCCTCCCCCAATTTTTATTTTCCCAAGGGTAACAAGAGAAATTGAACCCCAAAAGTTGTTGTCCAATTTGTCCTGAGTACGCTGATACCCCATATATTAGGGTAAACCCGTTTGGGCACATGGGATAGCTCGGAAGGGAAGGAGCAATGTTTTACTTTTTCAACGCAGAATTGGCAGGAATTGAAATCAGACGCCATGTCGCATTTTGGCTGGAATTGAGATCGGACGCCATGTCGCGTTTGGAGAGCCCTTGATGTGCCTAAACAGTGGAAGCCCCCAATTCTAACTGAAACCCTAACCCAAACACAACCCTAACCCAAATCCCAGCCCTAACCTCACCCCTAACCTAAACATAAACCTAACCCCAACAGACCTCTAAACCTAATCCCAACCCTAACCACACCCCTAACTCCAACACACCCCTAACCCTAATCCCAACCATAACCCTAACCACAGCCCTAAACCTGACACACCCCTATCCCTAATCCCATCCATAAATGTAATCCTATCCCTAACTTTAGCCCCAACCCTAACTTTAGCCCCAACCCTAACTGTAGACCTAACCCCAACCCTAACCCTAGCCCCAACTCTAACCCTAGTGTTATGATTAGGTAATTCAGCACCACAATGGACATAGAAGTCAGAGCACATACAGTGACCTGACAATAACCCAAAAACATAGAACGAGCTCTGAGACGTGGGAACTCTGCTGACTGCAATCCCTAATCCTCTCCAACAACACTAGAGGCAGCCGTGGATTGCGCCTAACGCTCCCTATGCAACTCGGCACAGCCTGAGAAACTAGCTAGCCTGAAGATAGAAAATAAGCCTACCTTGCCTCAGAGAAATACCCCAAAGGAAAAGGCAGCCCCCACATATAATGACTGTGAGTTAAGATGAAAAGACAAACGTAGAGATGAAATAGATTTAGCAAAGTGAGGCCCAACTTTCTGAACAGAGCGGGGATAGGAAAGGTAACTTTGCGGTCAACACAAAACCCTACAAACAACCACGAAGAGGGGGCAAAAAGACCCTCCGTACCGACTAACGGCACGGAGGTACACCCTCTGCGTCCCAGAGCTTCCAGCAAGCAAGAAAAACAAGCAAGCTGGACAGAAAAAAACAGCAAACAAAAATAACAAAAGCGGAACTTAGCTATGCAGAGCAGCAGGCCACAGGAACGATCCAGGAGGAAGCAAGTCCAATACTAGAACATTGACTGGAGGCCAGGATCAAAGCACTAGGTGGAGTTAAATAGAGCAGCACCTAACGACTTCACCACATCACCTGAGGAAGGAAACTCAGAAGCCGCAGTACCACTTTCCTCCACCAACGGAAGCTCATAGAGAGAATCAGCCGAAGTACCACTTGTGACCACAGGAGGGAGCTCTGTTGTGAGTTCTGTTTTTGGGCTCCCTCTGGTGGTTACTGATGGTACTGGGTGACTTGTGTTTTCTGCGGTCTCTGGGTTCCACCTGTTCCATCAGGATATGGGAGTTTCCTATTTAACCTGGCTTTCTTGTCATTTCCTGGCCGGCTATCAATGTAATCAGTGTGTCTTGTTTCCTCTGCTACCGGCTTCAGTAATCTTCAGGACAAGCTAAGTTCTGTTTTTTCCTGTTTCACGTTTTGTTTAATTTTTGTCTTAGTCCAGCTTGCAGATATGTGATTCCTTGCTGCTGGTTGCTCTAGTGGGCTGTAATTACTCTTCATGGTCCATGAGTTGGAACATGAGTTCAAGTAATTACAGGATGGTTTTTTGAAGGGTTTTTAGCTGACCGCGCAGTTCACTTTTGTATCCTCTGCTATCTAGCTTTAGCGGGCCTCATTTTGCTGAAACTGTTTTCATACTACGTATGTGCTTTCCTCTCATTTCACCGTCATTATATGTGGGGGGCTGCTATTTCTGTGGGGTATTTCTCTGGAGGCAAGAGAGGTCTGTGTTTCTTCTGATAGGGGAAGTTAGATCTTCGGCTGGTGCGAGACGTCTAGGATCATCGTAGGCACGTTCCCCGGCTATTGCTAGTTGTGTGTTTAGGTTCAGGGTCACGGTCAGCTCAGGTTCCATCTCCCTAGAGCTCTTTTTGTGTCTGTGCTTGTCCTTTTGTGATTCCCTGCCATTGGGATCATGACAGTATAGCCGGCCTAAAAGTGGTAATCGTTTTGGCTGAAGTAGGAGGAAAAGTAGTCTGAGGAAGTTTTTTTTTTTTTTTTTTTCCCCTCCCCAGAGTTTGATGCCTAGCCTTAATTGCAGCCTGGCTGTTTTTTTTTCCCTCCTCTTAATCCTTGAATGGCTCTGACCTCAGCTGTTTATCATGGACGTCCAGAGTTTAGCTTCCAGCCTGAACAATCTTGCTGCTAAGGTTCAAAATATACAAGATTTTGTTGTACATGCTCCTATGTCTGAACCTAGAATTCCTGTCCCAGAGTTTTTTTCTGGAGATAGATCTAGTTTTCTGAATTTTAGGAACAATTGCAAGTAGTTTCTTTCTTTGAAATCTCGCTCCTCTGGAGACCCTGCTCAGCAGGTTAAGATTATTATATCTTTCCTGCGGGGTGACCCTCAGAATTGGGCATTTGCATTGGCACCAGGGGATCCTGCGTTGCTTAATGTGGATGCGTTTTTTCTGGCATTGGGTTTGCTCTATGAGGAACCAAACCAAGAGATTCAGGCTGAAAAAGCTTTATTAGCTCTCTCTCAGGGGCAAGATGAAGCAGAAATTTATTGTCAAAAATTTCGGAAGTGGTCGGTGCTTACTCAGTGGAATGAGTGCGCCCTGGCTGCAAAGTTCAGAGATGGCCTTTCTGAGGCCATTAAAGATGTTATGGTGGGGTTCCCTGCGCCTACAGGTCTGAATGAGTCTATGACTATGGCTATTCAGATTGATCGGCGTTTACGGGAGCGCAAACCTGTGCATCATTTGGCGGTGTCTTCTGAACAGTCACTTGAGATAATGCAATGTGATAGAATTCAGTCCAGAAGTGAACGGCAAAACTATAGGCGGAAAAATGGGTTGTGCTTTTATTGTGGTGATTCAGCTCATGTTATATCAGCATGCTCTAAACGCACAAAAAAGGTTGATAAGTCTGTTGCCATTAGTACTTTACAGTCTAAGTTCATTCTGTCTGTGACTCTGATTTGTTCATTATCATCCATTTCCGTCGATGCCTATGTGGATTCAGGCGCTGCCCTGAGTCTTATGGATTGGTCATTTGCCAATCGCTGTGGGTTTAGTGTGGAGCCTCTGGAAGTCCCTATTCCTTTTAAGGGAAATGACTCTACACCTTTGGCTATGAATAAACCTCAGTACTGGACACAAGTGACCATGCGTGTGACTCCCGTTCATCAGGAGGTGATTCGCTTCCTGGTACTGTATAATTTGCATGATGTCCTAGTGCTTGGTCTGCCATGGTTACAAACTCATAATCCAGTCCTTGACTGGAAAACAATGTCTGTGTTAAGCTGGGGTTGTCAGGGGGTTCATGATGATGCACCTCCGATTTCTATCGCTTCATCTACTCCTTCTGAGGTTCCTGTGTTTTTGTCTGATTATCGGGATGTTTTTGAGGAGCCTAAGCTCAGTTCGCTTCCTCCTCACAGGGATTGCGATTGTGCTATAGATTTAATTCCTGGCAGTAAATTTCCTAAAGGTCGTTTGTTCAATCTGTCAGTGCCAGAGCATACTGCTATGCGGGATTATGTTAAGGAGTCCTTGGAAAAGGGACATATCCGTCCATCTTTGTCCCCTTTGGGAGCAGGTTTTTTTTTCGTGGCCAAAAAAGATGGTTCCTTGAGGCCTTGTATAGATTATCGTCTTTTGAATAAGATTACCGTAAAATATCAGTATCCTTTGCCATTGTTGACTGATTTGTTTGCTCGCATTAGGGGAGCTAAATGGTTCACTAAGGTTGATCTTCGGGGTGCGTATATTCTTATACGAATAAAGCAAGGTGATGAGTGGAAAACCGCATTTAATACGCCTGAGGGCCATTTTGAGTATTTGGTAATGCCTTTTGGACTTTCTAATGCTCCTTCAGTCTTCCAGTCCTTTATGCATGATATTTTCCGTGAATATCTGGATAAATTTATGATTGTGTATTTGGATGATGTTTTGGTTTTTTCTGATGACTGGGAGTCCCATGTTCAGCAGGTCAGGAAGGTGTTTCAGGTCCTGCAGGCCAATTCCTTGTTTGTAAAAGGCTCAAAGTGTCTCTTTGGAGTCCAGAAGATTTCTTTCTTGGGGTATATTTTTTCCCCTTCTACTATTGAGATGGATCCCGTCAAGGTTCAGGCTATTTGTGACTGGACGCAGCCTACATCTCTTAAGAGTCTACAGAAGTTCTTGGGCTTTGCTAATTTCTATCGTTGTTTCATAACTAATTTTTCTAGTGTTGTTAAGCCTTTGATGGATTTGACTAAGAAGGGTGCTGATGTTGCTGATTGGTCTCCTGCGGCTGTGGAGGCCTTTCAGGAACTTAAGCGCCGGTTTTCTTCTGCTCCTGTGTTGCATCAGCCAGATGTTTCGCTTCCTTTTCAGGTTGAGGTTGATGCTTCCGAGATTGGAGCGGGGGCGGTTTTGTCACAGAGAAGCTCCGATGGCTCAGTGATGAAGCCATGTGCGTTTTTTTCTAGAAAGTTTTCGCCGGCTGAGCGGAATTATGATGTTGGTAATCGGGAACTTTTGGCCATGAAGTGGGCATTTGAGGAGTGGCGTCATTGGCTAGAGGGTGCTAGACATCGTGTGGTGGTCTTGACTGATCACAAAAATCTGATTTACCTTGAGTCTGCCAGGCGTCTGAATCCTAGACAGGCTCGTTGGTCACTGTTTTTCTCTCGTTTCAATTTTGTGGTTTCATACCTGCCAGGTTCAAAGAATGTGAAGGCGGATGCTCTTTCTAGGAGTTTTGTGCCTGACTCCCCTGGAAATTCTGAGCCCACTGGTATCCTTAGGGATGGGGTGATTTTGTCGGCTGTCTCCCCAGACTTGCGACGTGCTTTGCAGGAGTTTCAGGCGGGTAAACCTGATCGTTGTCCGCCTGAGAGACTGTTTGTTCCGGATAATTGGACCAGTAGAGTCATCTCCGAGGTCCATTCTTCTGCGTTGGCAGGTCATCCTGGAATATTTGGTACGAGAGACTTGGTGGCCAGGTCTTTTTGGTGGCCTTCCTTGTCGAGGGATGTGCGTTCTTTTGTGCAGTCTTGTGAGGTTTGTGCTCGGGCTAAGCCTTGCTGTTCTCGGGCCAGTGGATTGTTGTCACCTTTGCCTATCCCGAAGAGGCCTTGGACGCACATGTCCATGGACTTTATTTCGGATCTCCCTGTCTCTCAAAAAATGTCCGTCATCTGGGTTGTGTATGATCGCTTTTCTAAAATGGTTCATCTGGTACCCTTGCCTAAGTTACCTTCCTCCTCTGAGTTGGTCCCTCTGTTTTTCCAGAACGTGGTTCGTTTGCATGGGATTCCGGAGAACATCGTTTCTGACAGGGGATCCCAGTTTGTGTCTAGATTTTGGCGGACGTTCTGTGCTAAGATGGGCATTGATTTGTCCTTTTCGTCTGCATTCCATCCTCAGACGAATGGCCAGACGGAACGAACTAATCAGACCTTGGAAACTTATTTGAGGTGTTTTGTTTCTGCTGATCAGGATGACTGGGTTACCTTTTTGCCGCTGGCCGAGTTTGCCCTTAATAATCGGGCTAGTTCTGCTACCTTGGTTTCTCCTTTCTTTTGTAATTCGGGGTTTCATCCTCGTTTTTCCTCTGGTCAGGTGGAGCCTTCTGATTGTCCTGGAGTGGACATGGTGGTGGATAGGTTGCATCGGATTTGGAGTCATGTGGTGGACAATTTGAAGTTGTCCCAGGAGAAGGCTCAGCAGTTTGCTAATCGCCGTCGCCGCGTGGGTCCTCGACTTCGTGTTGGGGACTTGGTGTGGTTGTCTTCTCGTTTTGTTCCTATGAAGGTCTCTTCTCCTAAGTTCAAGCCTCGGTTCATCGGTCCCTATAGGATCTTGGAAATTCTTAACCCTGTGTCGTTTCGTTTGGATCTCCCGGCATCATTTGCTATTCATAATGTGTTCCATCGGTCGTTGTTGCGGAAGTATGAGGTACCTGTTGTTCCTTCGCTTGAGCCTCCTGCTCCGGTGCTGGTGGGGGGAGAATTGGAGTATGTTGTGGAGAAGATCTTGGATTCTCGTGTTTCCAGACGGAAACTCCAGTATTTGGTCAAGTGGAAGGGTTATGGTCAGGAGGATAATTCCTGGGTGGTTGCCTCTGATGTTCATGCTGATTATTTGGTCCGCGCTTTTCATAGGGCTCATCCTGGTCGCCCTGGTGGTTCTCGTGAGGGTTCGGTGACCCCTCCTCAAGGGGGGGGTACTGTTGTGAGTTCTGTTTTTGGGCTCCCTCTGGTGGTTACTGATGGTACTGGGTGACTTGTGTTTTCTGCGGTCTCTGGGTTCCACCTGTTCCATCAGGATATGGGAGTTTCCTATTTAACCTGGCTTTCTTGTCATTTCCTGGCCGGCTATCAATGTAATCAGTGTGTCTTGTTTCCTCTGCTACCGGCTTCAGTAATCTTCAGGACAAGCTAAGTTCTGTTTTTTCCTGTTTCACGTTTTGTTTAATTTTTGTCTTAGTCCAGCTTGCAGATATGTGATTCCTTGCTGCTGGTTGCTCTAGTGGGCTGTAATTACTCTTCATAGTCCATGAGTTGGAACATGAGTTCAAGTAATTACAGGATGGTTTTTTGAAGGGTTTTTAGCTGACCGCGCAGTTCACTTTTGTATCCTCTGCTATCTAGCTTTAGCGGGCCTCATTTTGCTGAAACTGTTTTCATACTACGTATGTGCTTTCCTCTCATTTCACCGTCATTATATGTGGGGGGCTGCTATTTCTGTGGGGTATTTCTCTGGAGGCAAGAGAGGTCTGTGTTTCTTCTGATAGGGGAAGTTAGATCTTCGGCTGGTGCGAGACGTCTAGGATCATCATAGGCACGTTCCCCGGCTATTGCTAGTTGTGTGTTTAGGTTCAGGGTCGCGGTCAGCTCAGGTTCCATCTCCCTAGAGCTCGTTTTGTGTCTGTGCTTGTCCTTTTGTGATTCCCTGCCATTGGGATCATGACAGAGCTCTGCCACAGAATTCACAACACCCTAGCCCCAACCCTAACCCTATCCCTAATGGGAAAATGGAAATAAATACATTTTTTAAAATTTTATTTTTCCCTAACTAAGGGGGTGATGAAGGGGGGTTTGATTTACTTTTATAGTGGGGTTTTTAGCGGATTTTTATGATTGGCAGCCATCACACACTAAAAGATGCTTTTTATTGCAAAAAATAGTTTTTGCATATCTACATTTTGAGAGCTATAATTTTTCCAAATTTTGGTCCACAGAGTCATGTGAGGTATTGTTTTTTGCGGGACGAGTTAACTTATATTGATACCATTTTCGGGCACGTGACATTTTTTGATTGCTTTTTATTACGATTTTTGTGAGGCAGAATGAACAAAAACCAGCTGTTCATTAATTTCTTTTGGGGGGGCGTTTATACCATTCCATGTTTGGTAAAATTGATAAATAGTTTTATTCTACGGGATAGTACGATTACAGCAATACCTCATTTACATCTTTTTTTATGTTTTGGCGCTTTTATACGATAAAAACTATTTTATAGAAAAAATAATTATTTTTGCATCGCTTTATTCTGAGGACTATAACTTTATTATTTTTTTGCTGATGATGTTATATGATGGCTCGTTTTTTGCGGGACAAGATGATATTTTCAGCGGTACCATGGTTATTTTATATTTGTATTTTCGATTGTGTGTTATTCCACTTTTTTTCGGCGGTATGATGATAAAGCTTTTTTTGCCTCGCCTTTTTTTAGGGTGATCACTGAAGGGGTTAACTAGTGGGACATTTTTATAGGTCGTGTCATTACGGATGCGGCGATACTAAATATATGTACTTTTATTGCTTTGGGGTTTTTTTTAGATAAAGAAATGCATTTATGGGAACAATATATATATCTTTCCTTTATTTAGGAATGTATTATTTTTTTACATATGTGAATATTTTTTTTTACTTTATAACATTTCCCCGGGGGGGCATCATGTTATCGGGTCAGATCACTGATCTGACACTTTGCAGAGCACTGTGTCAGTTCAGCAATCTGACAGGCACTGCAGGGACGCTTGCAAGGTCCTGCAGGCGCTTACAAGCTACCTCCCTGCAGGACCCGGAAGGCCCCCCCGTGGCCATTTTGGATCCGGGCCTGCAGGAGGTAGGAGACCCTCGGAGCAATGGAATCACATCGCATTGCTCCGAGGGTCTCAGGTAAGCACGCAGGGAACCCCTCCCTGTGTGATGCTTCCCTATGCCGCCGAAACACTGCGATCACGTTTGATCACAGTGTGCCAGGGATTGTGCTAGGAGCGCCCCGTGACCGCTCCTGGCACATAGTGCCAGATTTCAGCTGTGATAGCCAGCTGACACCCGGCCGCGATCGGCGTGAGAAGTGTAGACTAGTGGCCCTTTTAGAAGAAAAGGTGCGGGGTCTGGAAGAAAGAATAGCAACTTTGAAACTCATCAAAGAGAATGAAGACTTTCTAGACAGAACAGAAGCATCTCTACTGGTCACAGAAGGTGCAAAAAGTGTCAGAGAACCTCCAAAAGCAGATGAGTGGAAGCATGTGACCAAAAGAAGCAAGAAGACCATGGAGAAATCACCAACCACACAACTGAAGAACCGATATCAAATCTTTGTAGAGGATGAAGATGGCACACCTAAGAATGAAGCAATACCAGCAAGCAAAAAAGAAAAGGGCACACAGCAACAAGTGACAGCAAAAAGTACAGCCAAGAAGCAACGAAGAGTGGTGGTGGTGGGAGACTCACTACTGAGAGGCACAGAAGCAGCCATCTGCAGACCGGACATAACTGCAAGAGAAGTATGCTGCCTTCCAGGTGCGATGATCAAGGATGTGACCGATAGGATACCAAAGCTCTTCAGCTCCAAGGACGTCCACCCATTTCTTCTGATACATGTTGGCACCAATGACACGGCAAGGAAGGACCTACCGACAATCTGCAAGGACTTTGAAGAGTTGGGGAAGAAAGTAAAGGAACTGGATGCACAGGTAGTTTTTTCTTCTATCCTTCCAGTAGACGGGCATGGCACCAGGAGATGGAACAGGATCCTTGATGCAAACAACTGGCTAAGACGATGGTGCAGACAACAAGGATTTGGATTCCTGGACCACGGTGTGAATTACTGGTATGATGGACTCCTCGCCAGAGATGGACTACACCTCAACAAACCTGGGAAACACACATTCGCCAGAAGACTCGTTACACTCATCAGGAGGGCGTTAAACTAGAAGAAGAGGGGACGGGAAGAAAAACATTAGACTCGAACAAAGACGACCCAGGAAAACATACTCAGAAGGGAGGTAAGAACATTTCTAAAACAATCCACAGTGAGGAGATTGGAACAAAACAAAATCCTCTGAACTGCATGCTCGCAAACGCCAGAAGCCTGACAAACAAGATGGAAGAACTAGAAGCAGAAATATCTACAGGTAACTTTGACATAGTGGGAATAACCGAGACATGGTTAGATGAAAGCTATGACTGGGCAGTTAACTTACAGGGTTACAGTCTGTTTAGAAAGGATCGTAAAAATCGGAGAGGAGGAGGGGTTTGTCTCTATGTAAAGTCTTGTCTAAAGTCCACTTTAAGGGAGGATATTAGCGAAGGGAATGAGGATGTCGAGTCCATATGGGTTGAAATTCATGGAGGGAAAAATGGTAACAAAATTCTCATTGGGGTCTGTTACAAACCCCCAAATATAACAGAAAGCATGGAAAGTCTACTTCTAAAGCAGATAGATGAAGCTGCAACCCATAATGAGGTCCTGGTTATGGGGGACTTTAACTACCCGGATATTAACTGGGAAACAGAAACCTGTGAAACCCATAAAGGCAACAGGTTTCTGCTAATAACCAAGAAAAATTATCTTTCACAATTGGTGCAGAATCCAACCAGAGGAGCAGCACTTTTAGACCTAATACTATCTAATAGACCTGACAGAATAACAAATCTGCAGGTGGTTGGGCATTTAGGAAATAGCGACCACAATATTGTGCAGTTTCACCTGTCTTTCACTAGGGGGACTTGTCAGGGAGTCACAAAAACATTGAACTTTAGGAAGGCAAAGTTTGAACAGCTTAGAGATGCCCTTAATCTGGTAGACTGGGACAATATCCTCAGAAATGAGAATACAGATAATAAATGGGAAATGTTTAAGAACATCCTAAATAGGCAGTGTAAGCGGTTTATACCTTGTGGGAATAAAAGGACTAGAAATAGGAAAAACCCAATGTGGCTAAACAAAGAAGTAAGACAGGCAATTAACAGTAAAAAGAAAGCATTTGCACTACTAAAGCAGGATGGCACCATTGAAGCTCTAAAAAACTATAGGGAGAAAAATACTTTATCTAAAAAACTAATTAAAGCTGCCAAAAAGGAAACAGAGAAGCACATTGCTAAGGAGAGTAAAACTAATCCCAAACTGTTCTTCAACTATATCAATAGTAAAAGAATAAAAACTGAAAATGTAGGCCCCTTAAAAAATAGTGAGGAAAGAATGGTTGTAGATGACGAGGAAAAAGCTAACATATTAAACACCTTCTTCTCCACGGTATTCACGGTGGAAAATGAAATGCTAGGTGAAATCCCAAGAAACAATGAAAACCCTATATTAAGGGTCACCAATCTAACCCAAGAAGAGGTGCGAAACCGGCTAAATAAGATTAAAATAGATAAATCTCCGGGTCCGGATGGCATACACCCACGAGTACTAAGAGAACTAAGTAATGTAATAGATAAACCATTATTTCTTATTTTTAGTGACTCTATAGCGACAGGGTCTGTTCCGCAGGACTGGCGCATAGCAAATGTAGTGCCAATATTCAAAAAGGGCTCTAAAAGTGAACCTGGAAATTATAGGCCAGTAAGTCTAACCTCTATTGTTGGTAAAATATTTGAAGGGTTTCTGAGGGATGTTATTCTGGATTATCTCAATGAGAATAACTGTTTAACTCCATATCAGCATGGGTTTATGAGAAATCGCTCCTGTCAAACCAATCTAATCAGTTTTTATGAAGAGGTAAGCTATAGGCTGGACCACGGTGAGTCATTGGACGTGGTATATCTCGATTTTTCCAAAGCGTTTGATACCGTGCCGCACAAGAGGTTGGTACACAAAATGAGAATGCTTGGTCTGGGGGAAAATGTGTGTAAATGGGTTAGTAACTGGCTTAGTGATAGAAAGCAGAGGGTGGTTATAAATGGTATAGTCTCTAACTGGGTCGCTGTGACCAGTGGGGTACCGCAGGGGTCAGTATTGGGACCTGTTCTCTTCAACATATTCATTAATGATCTGGTAGAAGGTTTACACAGTAAAATATCGATATTTGCAGATGATACAAAACTATGTAAAGCAGTTAATACAAGAGAAGATAGTATTCTGCTACAGATGGATCTGGATAAGTTGGAAACTTGGGCTGAAAGGTGGCAGATGAGGTTTAACAATGATAAATGTAAGGTTATACACATGGGAAGAGGGAATCAATATCACCATTACACACTGAACGGGAAACCACTGGGTAAATCTGACAGGGAGAAGGACTTGGGGATCCTAGTTAATGATAAACTTACCTGGAGCAGCCAGTGCCAGGCAGCAGCTGCCAAGGCAAACAGGATCATGGGGTGCATTAAAAGAGGTCTGGATACTCATGATGAGAGCATTATACTGCCTCTGTACAAATCCCTAGTTAGACCGCACATGGAGTACTGTGTCCAGTTTTGGGCACCGGTGCTCAGGAAGGATATAATGGAACTAGAGAGAGTACAAAGGAGGGCAACAAAATTAATAAAGGGGATGGGAGAACTACAATACCCAGATAGATTAGCGAAATTAGGATTATTTAGTCTAGAAAAAAGACGACTGAGGGGCGATCTAATAACCATGTATAAGTATATAAGGGGACAATACAAATATCTCGCTGAGGATCTGTTTATACCAAGGAAGGTGACGGGCACAAGGGGGCATTCTTTGCGTCTGGAGGAGAGAAGGTTTTTCCACCAACATAGAAGAGGATTCTTTACTGTTAGGGCAGTGAGAATCTGGAATTGCTTGCCTGAGGAGGTGGTGATGGCGAACTCAGTCGAGGGGTTCAAGAGAGGCCTGGATGTCTTCCTGGAGCAGAACAATATTGTATCATACAATTATTAGGTTCTGTAGAAGGACGTAGATCTGGGTATTTATTATAATGGAATTTTATAGGCTGAACTGGATGGACAAATGTCTTTTTTCGGCCTTACTAACTATGTTACTATGTTACTATGTTACTATGACATACTATCCTGTCACTGGGAATTAAGTCCCAGGTCATCTCGATGGGATAGTATGTCATATGGAATTAAGGGGATAATACACAGGACCCATGTCAGAGTTGTAGCATCTTTGCAATTACCTGATTGTTCACCAGCTTTCATGTTAGCTTTATAGGTGATGGGAAACAACTGGAACATGATAATAATGTGATAACACAGTTCATCTTTGCATCATAGGATCATAGTCCTCTCCAATTGTGTTTGTCAGTTTAGATACTGCAATCGTGGTTGTCAGTGATGGATACTGCAATCATGGTTGTCAATGATAAATGATGCAGTCGTGGTAGTCACTGATGGATGCTGCAGTCGTTGTTGTCAATGATGGATGCTGCAGTCGTGGTAGTCAGTGATGGATGCTGCAGTCGTGGTTGTCAGTGATGGATGTTGCAGTCGTGGTTGTCAGTGATGGATGTTGCAGTCGTGGTAGTCAGTGATGGATGCTGCAGTAGAGGTGGTCAGTGATGGATGCTGCAGTGGTGGTTTTCAGTGATGGATGCTGCAGTCATGGTTGTCAGTGATGGATCCTGCAGTTGTCAGTCCAGATACTGCAGTCATGGTTGTCAGTTTAGATACTGCAGTCGTGGTTCTCAGTGATGGATGCTGCAGTTGTGGTTGTCAGTGATGGATGCTGCAGTCGTGGTAGTCAGTGATGGATACTGTATTATTGGTTGTTAGTGATGGATGCTGCAGTCATGGTTGTCAGTGATGGATGCTGCAGTCGTGGTTGTCAGTGATGGATACTGCAATCATGGTTTTCAGTGATAGATCCTGCAGTTGTGGTTGTCAGTCTAGATACTGCAGTCGTGGTTGTCAGTGATGGACGCTGCAGTCGTGGTTGTCAGTGATGGATGCTGCAGTCGTGGTTGTCAGTGATGGATGCTGCAGTCATGGTTGTCAGTGATGGATGCTGCAGTCGTGGTTGTGTGATATTTGCTGCAGTCGTGGTTGTCCGTGATGGATGCTGCATTTGTAGTTGTCAGTTTAGATACTGCAATCATAGTTGTCAGTGATGGATACTGCAGTTGTGGTTGTCAGTGTAGATACTGCAATCATAGTTGTCAGTGATGGATACTGCAGTCGTGGTTGTCAGTGATGGATGTTGCAATCATGGTTGTCAGTGATGGATACTGGAGTTGTGGTTGTCAGTGATAGATAGTGCAATCGTGGTTGTCAGTGGTGACATGAATTGTAATTGACACAGTCTATTATTACTCAGAAATCATAGCATTGTTACCTTGTGGAACATCTGGATAGTGGCTTTTTCTTCTTGCAATTTTTAACCGCTTCACGACATGCCCAGTACTATTACGGCACATGTTGTGTCTCCCCCTTTCATGTGGGCTCCAGCACTGAGTCCACATCAAAGTCGCGACATGTCAGCTGTTTTGTACAGCTGACATGTGCGCGCAATAGTGGCAGGTGGAATTGCGATCCACCTGCTGCTGTTAACCAGTTAAATGCTGCTGTCAAACACTGACAGCGGCATTTAACTACTGCTTCCGGCCGCGCGGCCGAAAATGCGCTCAGCGACGACCCCCATCACATAATCGGGGGTCAGCGATCTGATGATCGCTGTAGCAGAGCCAATCAGGCTATGCCAGCTTCTAGCCTCCCATGGAGGCTATTGAAGCATGGCTAAAGTAAAACAAAATGTTTTAAAAAATATGAAAAAAAATAAAAAAATATATAAAAGTTTAAATCACCCCCTTTCGCCCTATCTAAAATAAAACACACAAAAAAATCAAACCTACACTTATTTGGTATCGCCATGCTCAGAATCGCCCGATCTATCAATAAAAAAAGCATGAACCTAATCGCTAAACAGCATATCGAGAAAACACCAGAATTACGTTTTTTTGGTCGTCGCGACATTGCATTAAAATGCAATAACGGGCGATCAAAAGAACATATCTGCACAAAAGTGGTATCATTAAAAACGTCAGCTCGGCTCTCAAAAAATAAGCCCTCAACCGACCCCAGATCATGAAAAATGGAGACGCTACGGGTATTGGAAAATGGCACAATTTTTTTTATAGCAAAGTTTAGATTTTTTTTTCACCACTTAGATGAAAAAAAACCTAGACATGTTTGGTGTCTATGAACTCGTAATGACCTGGAGAATCATAATGGCAGGTGAGTTTTAGAATTTAGTGAACCTAGCAAAAAAGCCAAACAAAAATCAAGTGTGGGATTGCACTTTTTTTGCTATTTTACCACACTTGGAATTTTTTTCCTGTTTTCTAGTACAAGACATGGTAAAACCAATGGTGTTGTTCAAAAGTGCAACTCGTCCCGCAAAAAATAAGCCCTCACATGGCCATATTCACAGAAAAATAAAGTTATGGCTCTGGGAAGGAGTGGAGCGAAAAACGAAAACACAAAAATGAAAAAGGGCTGCGGCGGGAAGGGGTTAAGAATCATTTGAACTTAAAAATATGAAAAGTCTTTATTAACGTAACTCCAGTATCGTGATCGAAATCTTCATTCCCTAATTCTATTCCAATTCTGGTAATTTTCCTGACCTATAATATCAGAGCGTACCATGGCAATCAATAATATCCATATAATTATTACCAGAATATTAATATGGAATTTATGTTTGGAATAATAAATCAATAATAAATGATAATACATTATTAACCATATTCTTCATGTCATAGAACATGTTTATGTCATAGGTGTAATTACCTTTAGATATCATTGTGTCTTTTATGTAACAAGTGTTTCCATCTTTATTACTAAAACTGTATTAATAAACTATATTTATTGGGCCAATAATATGTAAGAATGTATAGCCATGAACCAAAATAAGAATATAAATGAATTGAATGAAAGAATTGTATTTAATTCAGAATTGAAACATTTCTCTTGTAATGGAACGATATCATCACTATATTTAATGAAACAATATTCTTGTACTAGACATTACTACATTAAATATTGATTTTTTTCTTCTTGAGATAACAAATAAGAATTAAGGAAAAATGAAATAACAATAAAAATGAAAAATATAAATTAGAATAAAAATAAAAACAAGGCCTTTATATGTTGATGACAAATGCAGAATAGTTATGTTCTCAGTCACACATACATAGTAACATAGTAACATAGTTAGTAAGGCCGAAAAAAGACATTTGTCCATCCAGTTCAGCCTATATTCCATCACAATAAATACCCAGATCTACGTCCTTCTACAGAACCTAATAATTGTATGATACAATATTGTTCTGCTCCAGGAAGACATCCAGGCCTCTCTTGAACCCCTCGACTGAGTTCGCCATCACCACCTCCTCAGGCAAGCAATTCCAGATTCTCACTGCCCTAACAGTAAAGAATCCTCTTCTATGTTGGTGGAAAAACCTTCTCTCCTCCAGACGCAAAGAATGCCCCCTTGTGCCCGTCACCTTCCTTGGTATAAACAGATCCTCAGCGAGATATTTGTATTGTCCCCTTATATACTTATACATGGTTATTAGATCGCCCCTCAGTCGTCTTTTTTCTAGACTAAATAATCCTAATTTCGCTAATCTATCTGGGTATTGTAGTTCTCCCATCCCCTTTATTAATTTTGTTGCCCTCCTTTGTACTCTCTCTAGTTCCATTATATCCTTCCTGAGCACCGGTGCCCAAAACTGGACACAGTACTCCATGTGCGGTCTAACTAGGGATTTGTACAGAGGCAGTATAATGCTCTCATCATGTGTATCCAGACCTCTTTTAATGCACCCCATGATCCTGTTTGCCTTGGCAGCTGCTGCCTGGCACTGGCTGCTCCAGGTAAGTTTATCATTAACTAGGATCCCCAAGTCCTTCTCCCTGTCAGATTTACCCAGTGGTTTCCCGTTCAGTGTGTAATGGTGATATTGATTCCCTCTTCCCATGTGTATAACCTTACATTTATCATTGTTAAACCTCATCTGCCACCTTTCAGCCCAAGTTTCCAACTTCTCCAGATCCATCTGTAGCAGAATACTATCTTCTCTTGTATTAACTGCTTTACATAGTTTTGTATCATCTGCAAATATCGATATTTTACTGTGTAAACCTTCTACCAGATCATTAATGAATATGTTGAAGAGAACAGGTCCCAATACTGACCCCTGCGGTACCCCGCTGGTCACAGCGACCCAGTTAGAGACTATACCATTTATAACCACCCTCTGCTTTCTATCACTAAGCCAGTTACTAACCCATTTACACACATTTTCCCCCAGACCAAGCATTCTCATTTTGTGTACCAACCTCTTGTGCGGCACGGTATCAAACGCTTTGGAAAAATCGAGATATACCACGTCCAATGACTCACCGTGGTCCAGCCTATAGCTTACCTCTTCATAAAAACTGATTAGATTGGTTTGACAGGAGCGATTTCTCATAAACCCATGCTGATATGGAGTTAAACAGTTATTCTCATTGAGATAATCCAGAATAACATCCCTCAGAAACCCTTCAAATATTTTACCAACAATAGAGGTTAGACTTACTGGCTTATAATTTCCAGGTTCACTTTTAGAGCCCTTTTTGAATATTGGCACCACATTTGCTATGCGCCAGTCCTGCGGAACAGACCCTTAATATTTCCATTATTTGGATGTTTTCATATTTGTCATAAAATTGTATTACCAAAATATTGAAATTATGCAACTCTGCATATAATACCCTTCATTAGAATAAAAAAAATAACTTTTTTTTTATAATACTTAATTTTAATATACCCAATAGTACCTTATTAATATTTTTTCTTTAATAAAATGTGTGAAGAAGAGGTAATGATGAAATCTGATGATGTAATCAGGATCAGAAACACATTTCCCCTTAATACCAAAAAATATTATTTTATGAAAAAAACTTAATTTATAAAAAACAAAATTAAAAAAAATTAATTATTTTATAACTGTCATGTCAGCTTTATGCCATATATTTATCTGAAGATGTGTATCCATCTGTGTAACCGTTTAAAAAAAATACTGAATACCATAAAATTATAATTTGGAAAAAAATTGTTCTAAATGTAGATTTTCTTGATAAACCATATTGATGTGTGATTGCGCTTATCCACTATTAACTACATCAATAAATAATAATTACTAAAGAAATATAGAAATATTATCTACTCAAGTCGTGAGGCCACTTTCATACATCAAACGTTATATTCTCTGTTAGCAGCTGCTCATACACACAGCTGTCACTTCACATTTCCACATACATAGGTATGAATACACGTATATTAACCCAAATTATTGTCCTAATTATCAATGCGCATTGTAAACTATTACATTTAATATCTTAATATTTCTTTGAATATTCCCCAAATACACATAACCTAACACTTTGTAAACCATTCTATAGATAGTAGAAACTTGGGAAATAGTTGTACAGCTATACTTGGTACAAGGGTTTGTATTTGTAACTGAACCCTGAAACTTAGGCCTAAAGAATTCCTGTGACTTGCAAACTGAAGCAGGGGTGTATGGTCTCCTTATTATTAGCCCACAGGTCAGATGTCACCTGCTGTGACTATCATGTCATGCAGAAAAGAATATTATTACCATGCAAAGAAAAAAATTGCATTGTTACAAAAAATGTTAACAGCACACAAAAAACAAAATTTAGATTGTTAATTATATATTATTTCTTCTATCTGTTAAATCTATAAAATCATGCAGTTATTATAACTTCCTGTGTAAATAAAGACATAAATCCATGGAAGAGGTTTCTTGATCAAATTACTGCTTTGAAATGAAAATTCTAAGGAAAAATAACAGAAAAAGGTTAATTTCATATTCATTTAGAAACAAAACAATTGAACTATCTTACACATATGTATATATTTAATATATGTATTTAATGTAGTTCTAAGTATTGTGAGGCAGTGACCGGTGTCATATGCGAGGGTCGCTATGTGTCCCCCAGGATGTGCTTAGAAGCATATTAGATCCGCTGGAGTGCCCTGTGCTCACAGCAGGTTGCCTGTGAGACACAGGGAAGAATAAAAGTAAGTGTGAACTGGGTCAAGTTATTTGTCCCAGAATTTATTCAGGAAAACCTGGTATGGGCTTTTATTTTGGAACGGACTGCAGGATGGTAGTGGGGCCGGTCCGTTTCCTCCAGCCCAGATCTTATAGTGGCCCATGGCCATAGAATCTGGAGGATAGCAAGAGAGTTTGGGTGTGTCAGTCTGGTCTGGGAGTCAGACCCAGCAGGAGGCTTGTGCAGAGCTCCTTCCGTGTGGAGAAACACGGGCCAGGCAGAGCCTGAAAAGCCAGACACCCCAGCGTACACGGGGGTGTAATACGCTCACGGCAGCGGACTGTGGACTGTTGTTATTTTTCCCGGCTGCATACCGAAGGACTTGTTTGTTTTCTTTTCCGGTTGTGAGTATGCTGTGAAATAAACAAAACTTTGTTTGAACTTTATATGGGTCACTGCCTATTCACTGCACAGCAAGGACATCGCTACATCACAATTGGTTGGAGAATGCGGAGCAGTGTGAATTAAGGCATACCCCAACGCCATTTGCATGTCTGTTATTAAGCCTGCTACATTGCAATTCAGGCCTACAGACAAAATGTAGGAGATCCTGAGGCAGCTAGTCCTCACACAGCAACAACAGCAACAAACTAATAATCTGTTGCTGCAGCAAATTACAGCCCTGCGAGAGGCACCTCCAGCACCGACCCCGGAACGTCGCGATGCCGGTGACAAGGTCCGCTCCGCTTTGAGGAAATTGAGTCCGGAAGATGACGTGGAAGCTTTCCTCACCGTCTATGAGCGCACGGCAGAACGGGAGAATCTGCCAGCAGCACAGTGGGCTGAAGTTGTGGCTCCGTTCTTGAGGGGTGATGCGCTAAAGGCCTACTTTGACCTCAGTCGGGAGGATGCCCAGGACTATTCCAAGTTAAAAGGTGAGATCCTTGCCCGACTGGGGGTTAATACTTATGTGAGAGCTCAACGGGTGTTTTCTTGGACTTTTGTGGAAGCCCAGCCTGCCCGGTCTCAGATTTTTGACTTATTGCAGCTTGTGAAACGGTGGCTCCAACCTGAGACTTTATCCACAAGTCAGATAGTGGAGAGGGTGGTGGTCGACCGACTGGTGAGGGCTCTGCCAGCGGCCATTCAGTGTTGGGTGGGTCAAGGGGACCCGGGTACCCTAGACCAGGTTGTAGGCCTGGTAGAGCGATATAAGGCCACCCAGGACTTTATACGGGACACTGCTCCGCTTCGGCTGTCACGTAAGGCTCCGCCAGCTCAGGAGTCTGAGAAAAGTCCACGGCCCTCCACTGGGACAAGAGCGGACCGAGTCCGTGCTGAGGGGTTGTCTCGGAAAGAGAGTGACCACAGACCTGTGTCCCCTAAACTGGCTCCAAGGTTACCTCGTGCCACAGTCGTTACGTGTTGGCGGTGCCAAGAACCTGGACATGTGGTTGCTAATTGTCCCCTAACAACAGAACCCATGGACTGCGAGTATACCCGCCGCGTGTCTATGTATGCCCAGCCAGTCTGCATTGCCACTACAGACCCTGCCGGTACCGAACCTCAGCTGTGCAGAGTGCTCGTTAACGGGTACCAAACGGATGCTCTCTTGGACTCGGGGAGCTTGGTGACCCTGGTACACGGGTCCTTGGTTGCTGGGGACAGTTCTATTGGACGAAAGGTGGGGGTAGTGTGCATACATGGGGACCTCCGAGAGTACCCGACTGCGGAGGTCACGTTCTGCACCCCATGTGGAGAGATAAAACATGTGGTGGGAGTGGTAAAAACTCTTCCGTATGGGACTGTGTTGGGTAGAGACTTACCGTTGTTCTGGTCCCTCTGGGAGACCAGAGTTAACCCTCTCAGGGTAAAAAGCATTCCGGGTGCAGAACCCGAAGATCCCGAGTCAGGGATACCTGCCGTAGGGGTCGCCACGATAGGGACAGTGTGTAATCCCGATAGGTTTCCCCTAGAGGTATTTGCAGGGGAAGTGGAAGAGAATCCACCAATTCATGAGCTGGAGGTGTCACCTGGTAAGTTTGGGACTGCCCAGCTCCAGGATCCCACTCTGACCCGGGCAAGGGAAAGAGTAATCGAGGTAAATGGGGTGGCACAACAACCTGGTGCAGAAAAGGAGTTTCCCCGGATGGTGGTCATCCAGGAGTTACTGTACAGGGTTGATAAAGTCCGGGATGAGGTGGTGGAACAACTGGTAGTGCCCCAACCCTATCGTCGGGCGGTGCTCGACATGGCTCACACTCACATATTGGGGGGGCACTTGGGGGCCAAAAAGACATTAGAGCGCATATTACAGAGGTTCTTTTGGCCTGGTGTCTACGCTGAGGTTACAAAGTACTGTGACACTTGTCCTGAGTGTCAACTAACCTCACCCACCACAAACTACCAGAGTCCGTTAGTACCTCTGCCCATCATAGAAGTACCCTTTGAGCGGATAGCGATGGATCTGGTGGGACCAATAGTAAAATCCGCCCGGGGCCATCAGCACATATTAGTAGTCGTAGACTACGCCACTCGGTATCCAGAGGCGATACCGCTCCGGCACACTTCGGCTAAACTAATAGCCCGTGAACTGTTTGCCATGTTTTGTCGTCTTGGGCTCCCCAAGGAGATCCTTACAGATCAGGGAACCCCTTTTATGTCTAAAGTGACTAGGGAGCTATGTAAATTGCTCCAAATTAAACAGTTGCGTACGTCAGTGTACCATCCACAAATCGATGGGTTGGTCGAGAGGTTTAATAAGACCCTCAAGGCCATGCTCAAAAAGGTGGTCGCCAAGGATGGGAAGGATTGGGATATGTTATTGCCATATTTAATGTTCGCCATACGCGAGGTACCGCAGGCGTCCACGGGGTTCTCCCCATTTGAGCTATTGTATGGCAGGCACCCGAGGGGGCTGCTGGATGTAGCCAAAGAGACATGGGAACAGGAGCCCACTTCACATAAGAGTGTTATCGAGTATGTGGCAAGTATGCAGGATCGGATTGCAGTCGTGCAACCCATCGTAAAGGAGCATCTGTTGGATGCCCAGGCCGCTCAGAGCCGTACCTATAATAAAAGGGCCACGGTCAGGTCCTTTAAAGAAGGAGACCGGGTGTTGGTACTAGTGCCAACCCCAGAGAGTAAACTCATGGCCAAGTGGCAAGGGCCGTATGAGATACGGGGAAAGGTGGGGGAAGTGAATTACAAAGTGTACCAACCCGGGAAAAGAAAACCCGAGCAGTTGTACCATGTAAACCTGCTAAAGGCCTGGAAGGACCGAGAATGTTTGGTCACAGATGCAACTACGGTCATACAATCGGAGGTCCCTCTGGCCCTGGCCAAGGACACAGCCAGGTGTGAGGTAAAAGTCAATGATGCCCTCACAAAACAGCAGCGGCGGGAGGCTCGAGCTTTGGTACAGCAGAATATGGATGTATTCTCAGAGCTGCCAGAGTGAACCTCAGTGATTCAGCATGACATTGTCACTGAGCCCCGGGTAAAGGTGCGGATGAAACCGTACCGAGTGCCAGAAGCCTGAAGGCAAGCCATCGCGGCCGAGGTAAAGCAAATGCTCCAGTTGGGAGTCATTGAGGAGTCCCGAAGTGAGTGGGCTAGCCCCATTGTACTTATACCAAAACCTGATGGGTCATTACGCTTCTGTAATGACTTTAGGAAGTTAAATGAAGTGTCAAAATTTGACCTGTATCCCATGCCACGGGTGGACGAGCTAATTGAGAGACTGGGGAAGGCCCAGTACTTCACCACGCTGGATCTCACGAAAGGTTACTGGCAGGTTCCCTTAACAGAGTCAGCGAAGGAAAAGACTGCTTTTATAACCCCAGAGGGTCTCTTTCAATACATTGTCTTACCTTTTGGGTTACATGGGGCTCCGGCCACATTCCAGAGGCTGATGGACATTGTGTTAGCACCACATAGAGATTACGCATTGGCCTATTTGGATGACATAGTCATCTTTAGTACCGACTGGGATACCCATCTGTCCCAGGTACAAGCAGTGCTAGAGTCTCTTAGAGCCGCAGGGTTAACAGCAAACCCAAAGAAATGTGTGATAGGTCTCACGGAAGCCCGGTACTTGGGATACGTGATCGGCCGGGGGGTTATCAAACCTCAAGTGAACAAAATTGAGGCCATTCAAAACTGGCCCAAGCCCTTAAGTTCCAAACAAGTGAGGGCATTCCGTGGCATCATTGGGTATTACCGTCGGTTTATACCCAATTTTGCTGGTAAATCGGCTTCCCTAACGGACCTGTTAAAAGGGAAGAAAACGGTGATGGTCAAGTGGAATCCTCAAGCAGAGGAAGCGTTCCAGTCTCTGAAGTCGGCGTTGTGTGGACAGCCGGTCCTCATCAGCCCCGACTTCAAGAAAACCTTTATTGTGCAAGCCGATGACTCAGAGGTAGGCTTAGGAGCGGTGCTGTCGCAAGAGGTGAACGGGGATGAGCATCCAGTCACCTATTTAAGCAGGAAACTGACCCCGGCATAGAAAAATTATAGCGTAGTGGAGAAGGAGTGCTTGGCGATTAAATGGGCCTTGGAGTCCCTACGCTACTATTTGCTTGGGCGTCAGTTTCGGTTGGTAACAGACCATTCACCCCTTGTCTGGATGAGAAATGCAAAGGAAAGGAATGCCCGAGTCACAAGATGGTTCTTGTCCCTACAAAATTTCAGCTTCTCTGTGGAACATCGGGCTGGGAAATCACAGGGAAATGCAGATGCCCTGTCACGGGCACCATGTATGCTGACAAATGTTCAACCCCACAAGTCTGAACAGAGGGGGGGTATGTGAGGCAGTGACCGGTGTCATATGCGAGGGTCGCTATGTGTCCCCCAGGATGTGCTTAGAAGCATATTAGATCCGCTGGAGTGCCCTGTGCTCACAGCAGGTTGCCTGTGAGACACAGGGAAGAATAAAAGTAAGTGTGAACTGGGTCAAGTTATTTGTCCCAGAATTTATTCAGGAAAACCTGGTATGGGCTTTTATTTTGAAACGGACTGCAGGATGGTAGTGGGGCCGGTCCGTTTCCTCCAGCTTATAGTGGCCCATGGCCATAGAATCTGGAGGATAGAAAAAAAAACCCCAGCAAGAGAGTTTGGGTGTGTCAGTCTGGTCTGGGATTCAGACCTAGCAGGAGGCTTGTGCAGAGCTCCTTCCGTGTGGAGAAACACGGGCCAGGCAGAGCCTGAAAAGCCAGACACCCGAGCGTACATGGGGGTGTAATACGCTCACGGCAGCGGACTGTGGACTGTTGTTATTTTTCCCGGCTGCATACCGAAGGACTTGTTTGTTTTCTTTTCCGGTTGTGAGTATGCTGTGAAATAAACAAAACTTTGTTTGAACTTTATATGGGTCACTGCCTATTCACTGCACAGCAAGGACATCGCTACATCACAGTATTATTACTGGAGTAAATTTTAATTATGTCACTATACATATAAAAATACAGTTATACAGTCTCTACTTATACAAATATATACTACTAGATGGTGGCCCGATTCTAACGCATTGGGTATTCTAGAATATGTATGTATATAGCAGCCACATAGTATATAGCACAGGCCACGACATATTCTTGAATACCTGATGCGTTAATACAGGCCACGCAGTATATAACAGTGGCCACGCAGTATATAACAGTGGCCACGCAGTATATAACACAGGCCAAACAGTATATAACACAGCCTACGCAGTATATAACATTGCCCACATAGTAAATAACACTGGCCACGTAGTATATAGCAGCTATGTAGTATATAACGCAGCCCACACAGTATATAACACTGCCCACATAGTATATAACACAGCCCACGTAGTATATAGCAGCCATGTAGTATATAACACAGCCCACGCAGTATACAACATTGCCCACATAGTATATAACACTGGCCACGTAGTATATAGCAGCCATGCAGTATATAACGCAGCCCACTCAGTATATAACATTGCCCACATAGTATATAACACTGGCCATGTAGTATATTATTATTATTATAGCGCCATTTATTCCATGGCACTTTACATGTGAGGAGGGGTATACATAATAAAACAAGTACAATAATACATAGTAACATAGTAACATAGTTAGTAAGGCCGAAAAAAAGACATTTGTCCATCCAGTTCAGCCTATATTCCATCATAATAAATACCCAGATCTACGTCCTTCTACAGAACCTAATAATTGTATGATACAATATTGTTCTGCTCCAGGAAGACATCCAGGCCTCTCTTGAACCCCTCGACTGAGTTCGCCATCACCACCTCCTCAGGCAAGCAATTCCAGATTCTCACTGCCCTAACAGTAAAGAATCCTCTTCTATGTTGGTGGAAAAACCTTCTCTCCTCCAGACGCAAAGAATGCCCCCTTGTGCCCGTCACCTTCCTTGGTATAAACAGATCCTCAGCGAGATATTTGTATTGTCCCCTTATATACTTATACATGGTTATTAGATCGCCCCTCAGTCGTCTTTTTTCTAGACTAAATAATCCTAATTTCGCTAATCTATCTGGGTATTGTAGTTCTCCCATCCCCTTTATTAATTTTGTTGCCCTCCTTTGTACTCTCTCTAGTTCCATTATATCCTTCCTGAGCACCGGTGCCCAAAACTGGACACAGTACTCCATGTGCGGTCTAACTAGGGATTTGTACAGAGGCAGTATAATGCTCTCATCATGTGTATCCAGACCTCTTTTAATGCACCCCATGATCCTGTTTGCCTTGGCAGCTGCTGCCTGGCACTGGCTGCTCCAGGTAAGTTTATCATTAACTAGGATCCCCAAGTCCTTCTCCCTGTCAGATTTACCCAGTGGTTTCCCGTTCAGTGTGTAATGGTGATATTGATTCCCTCTTCCCATGTGTATAACCTTACATTTATCATTGTTAAACCTCATCTGCCACCTTTCAGCCCAAGTTTCCAACTTCTCCAGATCCATCTGTAGCAGAATACTATCTTCTCTTGTATTAACTGCTTTACATAGTTTTGTATCATCTGCAAATATCGATATTTTACTGTGTAAACCTTCTACCAGATCATTAATGAATATGTTGAAGAGAACAGGTCCCAATACTGACCCCTGCGGTACCCCACTGGTCACAGCGACCCAGTTAGAGACTATACCATTTATAACCACCCTCTGCTTTCTATCACTAAGCCAGTTACTAACCCATTTACACACATTTTCCCCCAGACCAAGCATTCTCATCTAATCTTGAACAATACAAGTCACAACTGGTACAGGAGGAGAGAGGACCCTGCACTCGAGGGCTCACAATCTACAAGGGATGGGTGAGGATACAGTAGGTGAGGGTAGAGCTGGTCGTGCAGCGGTTTGGTCAATCGGTGGTTACTGCAAGTTGTAGGCTTGTCGGAAGAGGTAGGTCTTCAGGTTCTTTTTGAAGGTTTCGATGGTAGGCGAGAGTCTGATATGTTGTGGTAGAGAGTTCCAGAGTAGGGGGGATGCACGAGAGAAATCTTGTATGTGATTGTGGGAAGAGGAGATAAAAGGGGAGTAGAGAAGGAGATCTTGTGAAGATTGGAGGTTGCGTGCAGGAGAGTACTGGGAGACGAGGTCACAGATGTATGGAGGAGGCAGGTTGTGGATGGCTTTGTATGTCATGGTTAGGGTTTTGTACTGGAGTCTCTGGGTGATGGGGAGCCAGTGCAGGGATTGACAGAGGGGAGAGGCCGGGGAATAGCGGGGGGACAGGTAGATTAGTCGGGCAGCAGAGTTTAGAATAGATTGGAGGGGTGCAAGAGTGTTAGAGGGGAGGCCACAGAGCAGGAGGTTACAGTAGTCGAGGCGGGAGATGATGAGGGCATGGACTAGGGTTTTTGCAGATTTAGGAATGTACGGATCCGTGAAATATTTTTGAGTTGGGGGCGGCAGGAAGTGGAAAGGGTTTGGATATGTGGTTTGAAGGAGAGATCAGTGTCAAGGATTACCCCAAGACAGCGGACTTGTGGGACTGGGGAGAGTGGGAAGCCGTTTACTGTAATGGACAGGTTCGTTGGGGAGGTAGTGTGAGATGGGGGAAAGATGATGAATTCTGTTTTGTCCATGTTAAGTTTTAGAAATCTAGTGGAGAAGAAGGATGAAATAGCAGACAGACATTGAGGGATTCTGGTTAGTAGGGAGGTGATATCTGGTCCAGAGATGTAGATCTGTGTGCCGTCAGCATAGAGATGATACTGAAAGCCGTGAGATTCTATGAGCTGTCCCAGGCCAAAGGTGTAAATGGAGAAGAGCAGGGGTCCTAGAACTGAACCTTGCGGGACTCCGACAGATAGGGGGCGAGGTGAGGAGGTGGTGTGTGAGTGGGAGACGCTGAATGTCCAGTCAGTTAGGTATGACAAGATCCAGGATAGGGCCAAGTCTGTGATGCCAAGGGATGAGAGGGTCTGCAGCAGCATGGAATGGTCCACTGTGTCTAAGGCAGAGGACAGGTCCAGGAGGAGGAGGATAGAGTACTGTCGCTTGCTCTTGGCGGTTAATAGGTCATTGGTGACCTTAGTTAGGGCAGTTTCAGTGGAGTCGTGTGACCGTAAGCCTGATTGAAAGCCGTCGAAGAAGGAGCAGGAAGATAGATGGGAGGACAGTTCAAGATGGACATGTTGTTCCAGTAGTTTTGAGGCAAAGGGGAGAAGTGATATAGGGCGATAGCTAGATACAGAGGATGGGTCAAGAGAGGGCTTTTTGAGGATAGGTGTGATTGAGGCATGTTTAAAGCTTGAGGGGAAAACGCCAGTTGTGATATGTTGAAGAGATGGGTTAGGGTTGGGATGAAGACTGTGAAGTTTGGGATGAAGTGGGATGGGAGTGGGTCAAGTGCACAGGTGGTGAGATGCGATCTTGAGAGTAGAGTAGAGAGTCCGTCTCCTGTAATGGTGGAGAAGTTGGTTTTGGAGGTGGAGGGCTGGGTAGTTGGGAGGAAGGGTTCTGGGGGTTGTTTACTGTCTCTGATGTTCTCAATCTTCTGCTTGAAAAATGAGGCAAAGTCTTCAGCTGAGATGAGTGGGGAGGGAGGAGGTGCTGGGGGGCGGAGGAGAGAATTGAAGGTGTTGAATAACTGTATGGGGTTGTGAGACAGGGAGAATATGAGAGATGAGAAGTAGGTTTGTTTTGCTGTGGCGAGCATGGTTTTGAAAGTAGTGAGGGACTGTTTGAATGTGATGAAGTGCTCGTTGGAGTGGGATCTTTTCCATCTGCGCTCAGCAGCTCTGGAAGCTCGCCTCAGTTCTTTGGTCAGGCTGGTGTGCCAGGGCTGTCTGTTGATTTTGCGAGCTTTGGTATGTGTGAGAGGGGCAAGAGATTCCAAAGCTGCAGCTATTGTGGTGTTATATAGAGCGGCAGCTGTTGTGAATTCTGTGGCTGAATTCACTCCTGTGGTCACAAGTGGTACTGCAGCTTCTGGGCTTCCTCCCTCAGGTGTTCTGGTGAGCTCGTTAATTGCTTCGTTACTTAACTCCGCCTGATGCTGCTATCCCTGCTCCTTGTCAATGTTCCAGTGTTGGATCTGAGCTTCTCCTGATTGTTCCTGTGACCTGCTGCTCTGTATAGCTAAGTGCTTTTTTGCTATTTGTTGCTTTTTTTCTGTCCAGCTTGTCTTTTGTTTTGCTGGTAGCTCTGAGAAGCAAAGGGTGTACCGCCGTGCCGTTAGTTCGGCACGGTGGGTCTTTTTTGCCCCCTTTGCGTGGTTTTTGCTTTAGGTGTTGTGAATTCTGTGGCTGAATTCACTCCTGTGGTCACAAGTGGTACTGCAGCTTCTGGGCTTCCTCCCTCAGGTGTTCTGGTGAGCTCGTTAATTGCTTCGTTACTTAACTCCGCCTGATGCTGCTATCCCTGCTCCTTGTCAATGTTCCAGTGTTGGATCTGAGCTTCTCCTGATTGTTCCTGTGACCTGCTGCTCTGTATAGCTAAGTGCTTTTTTGCTATTTGTTGCTTTTTTTCTGTCCAGCTTGTCTTTTGTTTTGCTGGTAGCTCTGAGAAGCAAAGGGTGTACCGCCGTGCCGTTAGTTCGGCACGGTGGGTCTTTTTTGCCCCCTTTGCGTGGTTTTTGCTTTAGGGTTTTTTGTAGACTGCAAAGTTCGCTTTACTATCCTCGCTCTGTCTAAGATTATCGGGCCCCACTTTGCTGAATCTATTTCATCCCTACGTTTTGTCTTTTCATCTTACTCACAGTCATTATATGTGGGGGGCTGCCTTTTCCTTTGGGGTATTTCTCTGGGGGCAAGTCAGGCCTATTTTTCTATCTTTAGGCTAGCTAGTTTCTTAGGCTGTGCCGAGTTGCATAGGTAGTTGCTAGGCGCAATCCACAGCCGCTTTTAGTTGTGTTTAGGATAGGATCAGGTGTGTGGTCTACAGAGTTTCCACGTCTCAGAGCTCGTTCTTTTGTTTTTGGGTATTTGTCAGATCACTGTGTGCGCTCTGATCGCTAGGCACACTGTGTCTCTGGATTGCCTTCATTACACCTTTCATTAGCAGACATAACAGGCAGCATCATCCGCATTGTGTAGAGAGCTTATGTCTGTGAGAGGGAGGAGGGATTCAGAGAGTGAGTGAAGATCAAGGTGTTTAAGATTTCTGCGAGGGTGTGAGAGTTTGTGGGGTGGGGGTTGTAGACAAGGAGTGGAGAGGGAAGAGAATGTGAGTAGGTTGTGGTCAGGAAGAGGTGAGTTCGAGAGGTTAGATAGGGAGCAGAGGCGGGTGAAGCTGAGGTCCAGTGTGTGACCATCTTTGTGGGTGGCTGTAGAAGACCATTGAGCAAGGCCAAAGGAGGAAGTGAGGGATAGAAGTTTAGTGGCAGCTGAGAGGGAAGTGTCAATGGGGATGTTGAAGTCGCCCATGATGATAGTGGGGATGTCAGCGGCGAGGAAATGGAGTAGCCAGGTGGTGAAGTGGTCAAAGAAGGTGGTGGCTGGCCCTGGGGGACGGTAGATGACAGCCAGTTGGAGGTTGGAGGGGGAGTAGATGCGCACAGAGTGCACCTCAAAGAAAGGGAGGGTAACAGAGGGTGGCAGTGTGTTAAATATTAAGTAATTAAATTCTCAATTCTGTACTGAGCACATTGCTTCTTGCCGACATTACAAAAGCTATTTCTGTGTAGCTCAGAGCATAAATTATCACCATATACAGGGAACACGTGATCTGTGTTGGACATATAAATAACGTCTCCAAGGAGGGTGTGGGGCTTTTTGTCACGTGGGGGTTGCCACCTCCTGCTTCACCATCATTCTCCATGGACATGAGACAAGACACGTGGAACAACAGCCGGTATCCATGATGACCTTCAAACTTCACACAGACAGACGACTATTACCTTTCAAACTTTGGGAAAGATGAGTATCAAGTGCTGATATCTACACATGGACAATCTGTTCATAACTATTTCATCTACTTTTATGTTTTGCTACAATGTGGTTTTCCTGTGGATAATTCAATAAACCACTATACTTTTCATCAGAATATTATGACATTTTTCTTTTAAGAGTAAGCACCTGGTGAATAGTCCTGATTAAGTATATGTGCGAAATAATCATTTTTAACATTAGCCAAACCAGCCAGTTTTGATTTTTTGTGCTATTTTTGCGTGAATTACAAAGGAGTACAAAGGAGGGCAACAAAATTAATAAAGGGGATGGGAGAACTACAATACCCAGATAGATTAGCGAAATTAGGATTATTTAGTCTAGAAAAAAGACGACTGAGGGGCGATCTAATAACCATGTATAAGTATATAAGGGGACAATACAAATATCTCGCTGAGGATCTGTTTATACCAAGGAAGGTATCGATATATAATCACTGCACTCGTACTCAGAAGCTTGCTTTGATGTAGGTGAAAAAGTTTATTGAAACAATTGTGGCAAAAAGGAAAATTGGTGTAGCGATAGGCATAAACGACGTTTCGGCCAGCTCGTGGCCTTGATCACGCTATTGCTGGAACAAGCAAATAATAGAAAAGACAATAAATAACTATATACAATGCAATCAATGACTATCTACAAGAAAATTAACATATATACAAATCTGGAAAACATGTCAAAACCACAAGTAGCCAATGCTTGTATATAGGGCGCATATAACATCAGGACGACAAATAGAGGCATAGGGAGGCAAAGAGATGCATCTAACGTGCGTGAGAGTAAGATAGTAGCATACCCTGGTGGGAGATTCCTAATGTATGGCTGTACTGCAGTGTTGCTGATGGTGCCAACCAAAATAAAGGGGCCTGGAGAGAATGGTGGAGAGCAAAAATGAAAAAAATGAAAAAAAGGAATATTATGGTACTGTCTTATAGTAAGGGGCACAAAGAAATATGCTACAACGTACTTCTAATTTGCCAATAATACCCGTCTGATGGACCCTTGGTTGCCGTATAGTGGGATACACATATGGAAATAGCTGTAGGGACATATGGTAATATGTTATCTGTTAAGTTCTTGATAGATAAATAGTGAGTAAGACAGATTCCAGTATACTTGCCAGTATATTGTTCTTACTACAGACAGTGTAGCAGGCCAGTTGTCGTAATACGAAACGTACGTGCAGATATGGCTAGAGAAATACATAGATATGGGAGTAAATTTGTCTGTACAGTACATATCAGGTGGGGTACCGCGGAGCCATGTTATACTTGCCTGTATGATCAACCTGTAATACACTGGATGTCCCCAATAAGTGGAAAGGGTACATAGAAGTAACTGTGGAAATAGATATCTAGGGTAAGTGGGTTATAGGGGCGGCTGGTGGTATGAGATTATGTAGTAGGTGTACTACCTGCCGGTGTGTATGCCCAGTCTCGGTCCAACAATACGGGTACCCAGTTTCAATGAGAATGGGAGCTGTGGTGATTACCAATTCAGCTGTAATATAGTAGGGGAGTTATTAGAATAGAGTACTCAGAGTCCCAAATTACTTAACTGTAGGATGCATGTAGAAGTCTCACATCAGCGGTCCGTGGTTGTGGAGAGGCCGGCGTTGGTAGCCAGGTGATGGGAGCAGACACAACCTGTGTCCTTGCTAAGGAATGGCTGCCATGTCTAGTAAGGCAGCGCTATATAGGGCTATTGCCGGTCAGGTGACCGGATGCGGGCCGGAGTGTCCGCATCTGCATGATGTGAAGGGGAAAGGGAGGGAGGTCCCGTGGAGCCGGCGCGTGTGTTGTCGGCGTCTTGTGCGGCAGAGACCGCAATATGGCACTCACGCATGGGCAGTGGGCTCAAGCAGGGACTCCAAGATGGCGCCCGCGCATGCGCAATGCATGCTGTGGGTTAAAGCAATGCTGGGACAGTAAGATGGCGCCCGTGCATGTGCAATGCCGATAGTAGGCTCGAGCGTCAGTGTCCAGACACCTGGAGCTGGCGACCACAGGGGAAAGGAAGCAGTCAGTGTGCTTCAAGGATTACTATAAGGCATTGATAATACAAGATGTACAAAGTTACAATAACACTGCAGATACATGATATAAATACAGATGTAAATATATATAAATGGTAGGAGTCCAAACTTGAAAAAAAGAAAATAAGAAAACAGGGAAAATAAAAGAAAATAAAGAAAAGAAATAAAAGAAATAAAGAAAAGAACAAAATAAAGGCTATGGGGATGACCAATGAATGAAGCTAAAGTTTGATTAACAAATGATAAAAAATGATAATAAAAAATTGGTAATAAAAAAATTATAATAAAAAAACGGGGATAATTTTAAAACTAGAATAGGGGTATAAAGTAAAGTAAACTAGTGAAAATAGGCTGGGCAAATAAATATTGGTAAAGGAATCGGGGGGTATGGATCTTACCGTCTAGATAGTGCGCACGGTGGAGGCTATAAGTGCAGTGGGTCAGTTCGCCTAGGAAAAAAAGGGTATACTCATGTTAGCCAATCAATTTCACGATTTAATCCCCTTGGGTGGAGGGTATCCAAGGTGTAGATCCAATATGTCTCCCTCTGTTTTAAAAGTTGGATGTGATTGCCTCCCCTTCTCGGGCGTGGTACTCTCTCGACTATTTGGAACCTAAGTTGGGCAATATTATGTCTCGCCTCCTTGAAGTGCGCTGGCAGGGGTAACCATAATTTCTCGCGTCGGATCGTAGATTTGTGGCTGGATATGCGATCCCTTATTGCCTGCGTGGTCTCCCCCACGTACAGTAATCCACAAGGGCACTTAATAATGTAGACTACAAAGCTTGTTGCACAGGTGTAAAACTCTCTAATGGGATATGATTTCCCGGTTCGTGGGTGGACTACTTCATTCCCTTTGATAATGTTCGAGCAACACATGCAACTCAAGCAGGGAAAGGTGCCCGTTCTTTTTTGGTCAGTGAGGGTCCTAGTGAGCGATGATTTTTGTGACCCTAAGTCGGCTCTTACCACCCTATCTCGTATATTTTTGGCTCGTCTAGTGCACATTAGTGGGGGATCTTTGAAGATAGGTATGTTGGGATAGGCCTTGTGGAGGAGGGGCCAATGTCCCCGGATGAGGTTATGTATTTTGTGCATAGTGGGGTGGTGATTATGTACAAACGGGAGCCTCGGGTTCTTTTGTATACTGACTGTCCCGTCGTTGAGATCACTAATAGCTCGAGAGGATTCTATCTCAAGGAGATTGGTAGGATAGTTGCGGGCTTCAAATTTTTGTGCCATCTCCTGTATTCTGGTCTCCCTGGTTGGGGGGTCGGAAACAATTCTAGTAACCCTTTTAAATTGTGATCTGGGAAGGCTGTTTTTGATAGATTTGGGATGACAGCTGTTGTATCCCCGTATCCCCGTGTGTGGTGAGTATCCCATGTCGGGGCCCCACCTTAGCAACTGTACGGTATATACTCTTTGGCGCCATCGCTCTCACTCTTTAAGTCCCCCTTGTTCATATCTGGCAGCTGTCAATTTGCCTCCAACACTTTTCCTTTCACTTTTTCCCCATTATGTAGATAGGGGCAAAATTGTTTGGTGAATTGGAAAGCGCAGGGTTAAAATTTCACCTCACAACATAGCCTATGACGCTCTCAGGGTCCAGACGTGTGACTGTGCAAAATTTTGTGGCTGTAGCTACGACGCCTCCAACATTTTTCCTTTCACTTTTTCCCCATTATGTAGATAGGGGCAAAATTGTTTGGTGAATTGGAAAGCGCGGGGTTAAAATTTCACCTCACAACATAGCCTATGACGCTCTCAGGGTCCAGACGTGTGACTGTGCAAAATTTTGTGGCTGTAGCTACGAAGCCTCCAACATTTTTCCTTTCACTTTTTTCCCCATTATGTAGATAGGGGCAAAATTGTTTGGTGAATTGGAACGCGAGGGGTTAAAATTTTGCCTCACAACATAGCCTATGACGCTCTCGGGGTCCAGACGTGTGACTGTGCAAAATTTTGTGGCTGTAGCTGCGACGGTGCAGATGCCAATCCCGGACATACATACATACACACACACACACATTCAGCTTTATATATTAGATTTATCATGTTTGTTGATCTAAGAAAAATATAAAAGATTTTTTTTTTTTATAAAAATCATTCTTCTAGCTCCACTCCTTTATCCTTTGTTTATTGTCCTAAGGATGTTTTGTTGATCTAAATCCTATTGAGCATCTTTGGAAGGAGCTGAAACATGCCGTATGGAAAAGGCAACCTTCAGACACAAGACAACTGGAGCAGTTTACTCTTGAGGAGCGGCCAAAATACCTGTCGAGAGGTGCAGAAGTCTCATTGACAGTTACAAGAATCGTTTGATTGCAGTGATTGCCTCAAAGGGTTGTGCAGCAAAATATTAAGTTAAGGATTCCATAATTTCTGTCCAGGCCTATTTCATGAGGTTTATTTTTTTTTTTTTATTCTGTGGAAGCATGGTTGAAAAGCAATGTCTGACTTTCATTTGTTCATTTTCATAGATTTTTTATTTATTATTAATTTTGTCAGATTCAAGTTATTTATGTGACCATTGTGGGTTTTTCTGTCATTAAACGAGGGGTACCAACAATTTAGACCACGTGTGCAGGAGGAATGAATATTTTGACTCCACAGCCACTTTCCGGAAATTAACACGCAGTGGATGTTGGAGAGTGAAAATTACACATTTGCCATTTTATCACCCAGCACATAATGCCCAGATTGTGCTCCAGGAGACACACCGCAAATTATCGTAAGTGGATTCTTCTCACTGCAAAACTCTGAAGTGAAAGCGGATTTTGCTGGATAGGTTTTATAGAAACTCTGCCACTTTTCAGCAGCCTTTGAGCCACTAATAGTGTGGGAACCTTTGTTTTTCCATTGATAGATGATGAACCTGAGTGGGGACTTGTTTTAGTGAGATGAGAATTGGTATTATTTTGGCCTACATAACATTGATTGGTTTCTTTTTATTTGATATTTGAGAGGAAGCATGAACAAACAGTTGAACACCAAACACTACTGGTTCATCCAACAAGGTTTTTTGTTAGACTGTGAACAGTCATTGTCTTTGTAAATAATTAAAGTTTTTTTCATAGCTTGCCATTTTTATGGACAGTTTAAGTAGAAATGTTCAAAAATATAAAACTCAAGGATATTTTATTTAAAAAAATGTTTTTTTTTTATCTTAGCAGATGACTGTACCAGGAGATCAGAGGGACAGCTGACATCTTCAATTTTTAAATCTGATAATCTTGAGATCCTTCATGATACAACTGAAGTGATTGCTGTTATTCCAGATATATCATCCTCCATTCACAGCAAAGATCTGTCATCTGATCCTATGAAACAGGTCCCATCTTCTGATTCATTACTGAGTAGTAATGAAAATCATAGTCACAAAAGAGGCATTATAAAACAAACTGCTCCTAAAGTAAAGAAGTCATATTCATGTTCAGAATGTGGGAAATGTTTTAAAAACAATTCACATTTTGTTGCACACCAAAGAACTCACACAGGGGAGAAGCCTTTTTCATGTTCAGAATGTGGGAAATGTTTTAACCTGAAATTGAATCTTGTTAAGCACCAAAGAATCCACACAGGAGAGAAGCCATATTCATGTTCAGAATGTGGGAAATGTTTTAACTGGAAATCAGATTTGGTTAATCACAATAGAACTCACACAGGGGAGAAGCCTTTTTCATGTTCAGAATGTGGCAAATGTTTTGTCCTGAAAGCGAATCTTGTTAGTCACCAAAGAATCCACACAGGAGAGAAGCCATATTCATGTTCAGAATGTGGGAAATGTTTTAACTGGAAATCAGATTTGGTTAATCACAATAGAACTCACACAGGGGAGAAGCCTTTTTCCTGTTCAGAATGTGGTAAATGTTTTACCTACAAAAGGCTTCTTGTTAGTCACCAGAGAACTCACACAGGGGAGAAGCCATATTCATGTTCAGAATGTGGGAAATGTTTTAACTGGAAATCAGATTTGGTTAATCACAATAAAACTCACACAGGGGAGAAGCCTTTTTCCTGTTCAGAATGTAGTAAATGTTTTACCTACAAAAGGCTTCTTGTTAGTCACCAGAGAACTCATACAGAGGAGAAGCCTTTTTCCTGTTCAGAATGTGGGAAATGTTTTAAATGGAAACCGCTACTTGTTAGACATCAGTGCAGTCACACAGAGGAGAAAACTTTTACATTTTCTTAATGTGGGAAATATTTTACTTGGAAATCAACTGTTAATAAACATAAGAGACGTCACATAGGGGAGAAGCCTTTTTTATGTTCATAATGTTGGAATAGTTTTAATAAAAATTGAATCTTCTTAAATGCGTTGTCTCTTGTCATTCCTCATGTTTGCTGACAAAAGGATACAACTAATCTTTATTAATTCCAAATGTAAAACTATACCCGTAATTTACCCCCCGGAAGTCAGTCAGTCAGACGTCCCTGCCATGTGCTGCTTACAAGCATAAAGCAGCTGCTGGCATCAGAGCAGGACGCTGCGAGGGAGCGCCGGGTAGATAATTGTAATATATACTTTTTTCATGTTTTCTGATGGGGCCATGCATACCAGGATGGGGGTGGGGACAATCATACCAGAATAGGGATGGGCTCTCCATACTAGGACGAGATGGAGGCCCTGCATACCAGAACGAGATGGGGGCCCTGCATACCAGGATAAGGATGGGGGCCATGCATAATATGACACAATGGGGGCACTGCATACCAGGACTGGGATGAGGGCCAATCATACCAGAATAGGGATGGTGCCCGGCATACTACGACGAGATGGGGACCCTGCATACCAGGATTAGGATGGGCCCATGCATACTAGTATAGGGAAGAGGGTGATCATTATTGCCAGGATAGAGATGAAGGATCCATGCAAACCAGGATAGGGATGAAGGATCCATGCAGACCAGGATAGGGATGAGGAATCCTTGCATACCAGTATAGGGATGAGGGGGCAATGTGTATCAAGAGGGGGGCATGTGTATCAGGATAGGGATGAGGGATCTATGCATACCAGGTTAGGGATGAGGAGGCATGCATACCAGGGTAAGGGTGAGGGATCCATGCATATCAGGCTAGGGATGAGGGGGCCTTGCATACCAGGGTAGGGATTAGGAGGCCTTGTGTATCAGGATGGGGGTGAGGGGACCATATATACCAGGATAGGGGATATTAAGTACAGAATTGACCACATTTTTTGCTTCAATTATTTTCCCTAATTTCCTCCTCTAAAACCTATATAGTCCAAAAAATACGGTATATACATATATTTTTTTTTTCTCAGTGAATTCATTCCTCATGTTTAGCTTCATTAAAATAAAAACACTCATACTCCTCTGGCGTCCCGGCTCCACATCAGCAGTGTCGAGACTCACTGTCCCGGGGCTTATGTGAGGTTGTTACTGCACATGAGCCCTGCACCCAATCATCGGCAGCTTCACTGCTCCTTCCTTCGGACGTATTGAATATGAACAGGCTGTCAGCCTGAATGTTCTGTTTAAGTGGGGTGTAGCTCCATTTGAACAGTCTTGACTTATTGGTTGTAAGTTTCTTCCCAAGGTAGGTCAGGTAATGCTCCTTTCTTGTGAACTTAAATTGGGAGATCATATTGGTCTGCACATCTTTTGGAGTCTTTTCAAATAATGCTTCAGATTTTTCTATATTTATCTTAAGGCCTGAGATCAATTCAAAATCATGAAGGAGGGAGAACAGATTGGGAAGGGTGGTATGAGGATTGGTTAAGGTCAAGAGGAGGTCATCCGCAAAGAGACTGACTTTGTAATGATCTCGTAAGGCTACTTTCATACTTGCGTTTTTTGCAATCCGTCGTTTTGGGCAAAAAATGGATCCTGCAAATGTGCTCGCACGATGCGTTTTTTGCCGATAGACTTTAAATAGTGACGGATCGCGACGGATTGCCACATGTCGCGTCCGTCGTGCGATGGATCCGTCGTGTTTTGGTGGACCGTCGTCACAAAAAAACATTCAAGTGAACTTTTTTTGTCCGTCGCGTCCGCCATTTTCAACCGCGCATGCTCGGCCAAAACTCCGCCCCCTCCTCCCCAGACTTCAGACTGGGCAGCGGATGCATTGAAAAACTGCATCTGCTTCCCACGTCGTGCACAAATTTCATAATGTGCGTCGGAACGTCGGCCCTACACATAGCGACGAACTGCTATGCGTCGTGTTTTCCTATATTTAACATGAAAAACGCATGCTTTTTTTGTACGCGTTTAGCCGCATTTGATGACGCATGCGTCTTTTCGATGCTTGCGTCTTGGCATGGAAATGCAACATGTAGTAATTTCTATAGGCTTTTTTTGCCGCATAAAACCGCATGCATTCGATTGCGTAAAAAAAACGAATTGCTGTCTATGTTAGGCTGGTTTCACACTTGCGTTTTTGTCTGCAGCGTTTTTTTCACACAAAAAAACGCATGCGTTTTTTCCCTATATTTAACATTGAAAACGCATGCGTTTTTTTGTACGCGTTTGGTCGCGTTTTCAATCGCATGCATTTTTTTACTGCATGCGTTCATTTTAAAAAATGCTACTTGTAGTATTTTTGAGGGGCGTTTTTTGGACACATAAAAACGCATGCGTTTGTATGCGGTTTTTTGGGGTCCAAAAATACATTGGAGTCAATGGGGACGCATGCGTTTTTTTGTACATGCCTTTGCATGCATTTTTGGATGCATGCGTTTTTTTTAACAAAGGTTGAATAGACTGTAGATGAGATTGTCTAGACACTGATAAGCCTCCCCCATAGCAGCAGGGTGATAAAAGGAAGGTTGGGGGAAGTTTCTGGTCACTTCTCAGACTCCAAAGACAAGACACTGCCCGGACGCATTGGTGGACAAGACCCAGAGCAATGTGAGTATATCCTAGCCAATGCATTTATTTTGAATTTTTTGGATCTACATGTCCTAATTTCTTATTTTTTTTTTCTTTCAACATGCATCAGAATGTCTTCTGCGGAGTCTTCATCTGATGAGGAGTTTGAGCCACGTCAGTCAGAAGTGGATCATGTCAGTGAGGTTTGTTTTCTGTCCTTCAGCTTGGTAAGTATTGACTGTCACATCGACACATGAGACAATTTGATATTTTTTTTTTATAGAGCACTTCAACTGAGGGACGGAGCAGCGGAGTCAAGGTCCGGTGGGAAGATGGCAGCGGGTATGTATACAAGGCAGACTGTCCTCATTGTAATATGTCCTCATTAATATTCTTGAATCTTCCTTTCTGTGCCCTTGATTTTCTTTTAATTTTTCTTGTATGATTCTTTTCTGAAAGTTGATTTTCATATCCCTGCCATTTCTCATCTTCTGATATTTTTTTTTCCCAATGTGATTGAGCAAACTTATATGATTTTCTTTTACTTTTAGGTTTCACAACGGTACGATGACCGGATCGATAACGACCTCCTGATCACCCTGGTCCAGGAGCGAGTACCGTTGTGGGACGGCTGGGATCCACAGCACGCAGTCAATAGTACGCTCCGTCGGTTGTGGAGTGGTGGCCCACTCGGTGGGCCAAGCGTTGTGGGATGGTTGGGAGAATGCCCCGCCACGGGTCCGTAATGCATTTGGTAAGTATTGCACTGCAGTGTGAAGCAGCAGAGACCTTGGCCGGGCTCTCTTGACTGTGTGTGATGAAAGTAACTTTTCTGAGTTTCTTTCATCACACACAGTCAAGAGAGCACGGCCAAAAGACATTTTCTGACCATTATATTTTATTGTTATTTCACAGTGGACAAAATAAGAACACGTTGGCGTTCCATGAAGGACCGCTTCAACAAGGACCTTCGCGCAGAGAATAGTGCACCAAGTGGTTCCGGAGCAAGGCACCGTCTATACAAATACCACCGTGTGCTGGCCTTTTTAAGACCGGTCCTTCTCATGAGAACGTAAGTATTTCTCACATGCTTCCGGTTGTATTGCATTGACATAATATGTAATTTTAAATTCCACAGGATGTACCGTCTTGCTATATTTTGGTATTAATTTTCTGTTTTCTTTTTTCACAGCACACACAGCACGACTGTCGCAACAGGTTCTGGAGCGGTCCTTCAGCCGACAGCCACGGACCCGTCCCAGCCATCCAGCAGTGCAGCAGCAGGTGGGTCTTCCACACTCACTGGAGACCAGGGGGCTGGCCCATCAGGTATTCCCCTTTTACAGTCCTCTTTCACTGCACCCATTTTTGCGGGCTCATACCGGCAGCGACAGAGGGCTGTGGATAGGTCACTCATGCCCGAGTTTTTGCACTTGAGCTCGGTTTTACACGAAGCAATCAAGGCTTTAGGTGACAGAATGGATGTGTCACATAACCTCTTAAATTGCCGGATCCAGGATGTCACCAAAAGCCTTGATCAAGTTAAAGCCGACCTCCAGAGGCCAGCTCATCATTTTTTTTAACCAAATACAGCAGGGCATGTCGGTACACCTTAGCCCTGATCTCCAGCTGAGTGTGATGCAGGCCTGCAATGTTGCTTTTGTGCAGGCTATGCAGCAGAGTCAGAGTCGTAATTCACAGCAGACAGTGGCGGCATATCCAACTGTGCCGTTACTGTCACGATTAACCACCATTCCTACCTCTGCTGCATACCACTGCACGGCCACCTCTATTCCATCCACAGGTGTACTCCACTACAGCGCCAACACGATGACGAGTGCTGTTGGACATCCCACCGCCACCACCGTGACAACCGCTGCTCCGGCTTGGACCTCCTCCGCTGACACCATGATGACGCAGGACCCTGGCGTGGCTTATCGGCCCGGCCCCCTCCCGATGCAGCAGGACCGAGGCATTGCTTTCCGGGCAGGACACCCCCCGATGCAGCAGGACCCAGGCCTGGCGTATAGGATGCCCCCCCCCCCATGCAGCAGGACCCAGGCATGGCGTATCGCACCGGCACCCACACGATGCAGCAGGACCAAGCCATGGCTTTCCGGGCAGCACCCACCCCGATGCAGCAGGACCCAGGCCTGGCGTATAGGACAGCCCCCCCCCATGCAGCAGGACCCAGGCATGGTATATCGCACCGGCACCCTCACGATGCAGCAGGACCAAGCCATGGCTTTCCGGGCAGGACCCACCCCGATGCAGCAGGACCCTGCCAGGGCTTTATGTTCCCCCCCACCAGCAATGCAGCAGGACCCTGGGAGGGGTTTATGTTCCCCCCACCCGACGATTTTCCAGGACCCTGGGACGGCTTTATGTTCCCCCCCAACGATGCACCAGGACCCTGGGAGGGCTTTATGTTCCCCCCCAACGATGCAGTTGGACTTTGGCGTTGCCGAGCGCTCCACAATGGAAACGGACTGTGAAATTGTGGAGCCGGATCCTGACGTGTCTCCCGCCAACACTTAACATCCTATTAGCCCAAGAAGACATCCCCCTACCAGGAAAACCCAAAGAAAAACGCAAAAAACACATAAAAAAACAAAAAACTCTGAGTATTCCTCCCCCATCACCTACCGATGTGTCTGTATTGTCTGTTGTGTCTCACCCTTCCAGTGTGTCTCAAGCCTCTCAGGTGTTAAGCCCCATCCCCGAACTTCCAGACCCTTCCAGTTTTATTGCCCCTTCTCCTGCCACCTCTGCCTCCTCCACGGTGAGCCAGGCTTCCGTTCTTAATACCCCCGGGTTACGTCACTCTACCCCAAGCCGTCGCGGTACAACGCTATAGCCATTTTTTTACGCCGGATCCGTTTTTTTTTTTTAACGCCGGATCCGTTTTTTTTTACACCGGATTTTTTTTTCGCCGGATCCGTTTTTTTTCGCCTGATCCATTTTTTTACGCCGAATCCGTTTTTTTTCGCCTGGTCCATTTTTTTCTTCCGGATCCGTTTTTTTTTTATGCCTGATCAGTTTATTTTTCCGCCGGATCCTTTTTTCTTCCGCCGGATCCGTTTTCTTCACCGGATCCGTTTTTTTACGCCGAATACTTTTTTTTTCGCAGGATCTTTTTTTTCTGCCGTATCTGTTTTTTTACGCCATATCCATTTTTTTAACGCCGGATCCGTTTTTTTTTTTGTTTTTTTTACACCGAATCCGTTTTTTTCTGCCGGATCTGTTTTTTTACGCCATATGCATTTTTTACGCCGGATCCGTTTGTTTTTTTTTATGCCGGATCCGTTTTTTTTACACCGGATTTAGTTTTTTCGCCGGATCCGTTTTTTTCGCCTGATCCATTTTTTTATGCCAAATCCGTTTTTTTTCGCCTGATCCATTTTTTTCTTCCAGATCCGTTTTTTTTACACACCTGATCAATTTGTTTTTGCTCCGGATCCGTTTTTTTCCGCCGGATCCGTATTTCTTCTGCCGGCAGAAAAAAACGGATCCGGCGTAAAAAAAACCCAGATTCGTCGTAAAAAAAAGGTTTTTTTAACACCGGAACCTTTTATCCGCCAGCAGAAGAAAAACGGATCCGGCGGAAAAAAACAGATCCGGCGGAAAAAAAAACAGTTGCGGCGTAGAAATAAACGGATCAAGCATAAAAAAAAAACAGATCCGGAAGAAAAAAATGGATCCGGCAAAAAAAAACAGATCCGGCGAAAAAAAACGGATTCGGCGTAAAAAAACGGATCCGGCAAAAAAACGGATCCGGCGGAAAAAAACGGATCTGGCGTAAAAAAAGGAACCGGCGTAAAAATAAACGGATCAGGCGTAAAAAAAAACGGATCTGGAAGAAAAATGGATTTGGCGTAAAAAAAACGGATCCGGCGTAAAAAAAACAGATCCGTCGTAAAAAAAAAGGTTTTTTAACACCGGATCCGTTTTTCCGCCGGCAGAAGAAAAACGGATCCGGTGGAAAAAAACGGATCCGGCGTAAAAAAAAACAGATGCGGCATAGAAATAAACGGATCAAGCATAAAAAAAACGGATCTGGAAGAAAAAAATGGATCCGGCAAAAAAAACGGATTCGGCGTAAAAAAAAACGGATCCGGCAAAAAAAAACATCCGGCGAAAAAAAACGGATTCGGCGTAAAAAAAACGGATCTGGCAAAAAAAACGGATCTGGCAAAAAAATGGACCCGGTGTAAAAAAAAACGGATCCGTCATAAAAAAGTGTTTTTTTTACGCCGGATCCGTTTTTTCCGCCTGCAGAAGAAAAACGGATCCGGCGGAAAAAAAACGGATCTGGCGTAAAAAAAGGAACCGGTGTAAAAATAAACGGATCAGGCGTAAAAAAAAACGGATCCGGAAGAAAAAAATGGATTTGGCGTAAAAAAAACGGATCCGGCGAAAAAACCCCGGATCCGGCGAAAAAAACAGATTCGGTGTAAAAAAACGGATCCGGCAAAAAAAAAAACGGATCCGGCAATAAAACCGGATCTGGCAAAAAAAACGGATCCGGCGTAAAAAAAATGGATATGGCGTTAAAAAAATGGATCCGGCGAAAAAAAACGGATCTGGCGGAAGAAAAATGGATCCGGCGTACAAAAAAACAGATAAGGCAAAAAAAACCCGGATCTGGCATAAAAAAATGGATCCGGCGAAAAAAACGGATCCGGCAGAAAAAAACGGATCCGGCACAAAAAAAACGGATCTAGCAGAAAAAAAACGGATCTGGCGAAAAAAAACGGATCTGATGTAAAAAAAAGGATCCTGCGTAAAAAACGGATCAGGCAGAAAAAAAAACGGAGGCGGCAGACAAAAATGGATCCGGCGGACAAAAACGGATCCGGAAAAAAAAACGGATCCTGAGGAAAAAAAACGGATCCTGCGTCTAGAGGCTACAGCCGTCGGCATTACCATTGCACCACAAGCTCAAGTGATCCCAGGTACTAATTTTAGCTAATTTTACTAATTTCATGTATCAGAATCAAGTATCAAGACTCAGGTATCGGAGTCAAGTATCGGAGTCAAGTATCAGAGTCAAGTATCAGAGTCAAGTATCAGAGTCAAGTATCAGAGTCAAGTATCAGAGTCAAGTATCAGAGTCAAGTATCAGAGTCAAGTATCAGAGTCAAGTATCAAAGTCAAGTATCAGAGTCAAGTATCAGAGTCAGGTATCAAAGTCAAGTATCAGAGTCAAGTATCAGAGTCAAGTATCAGAGTCAAGTATCAGAATGAGGTATCAGACAGAGTATTTCTGATGTTTGACTTTGATTTGTGACCATGTCCTAAAATGAACACCGTACAGGTGAGTGTAATACTCCTCTATTCTCATTATATCTTACTAGATGGTGGCCCGATTCGAACGCATCGGGTATTCTAGAATATGCATGTCCACGTAGTATATTGCCCAGCCACGTAGTATACAGCACAGAGCCACGTAGAATATTGTCCAGCCACGTAGTATACACGCACAGTCACGTAGTATATTGCCCAGCCACGTAGTATATTGCCCAGTCACATAGTATATTGCCCAGCCACGTAGTATATTGCACAGCAACGTAGTATACAGCACAGAGCCACGTAGTATATTGCACAGCGACGTAGTATACAGCACAGAGCCACGTAGTATATTGACCAGTCACCTAGTATATTGCCCTGTCACATAGTATATTGCCCAGTCACATAGTATATTGCCCAGCGACATAATATATTGCCCAGTTACGTAGTATATTGGCCAGTTACGTAGTATATTGCCCATTTACGTAGTATATTGCCCAGTCACGTAGTATATTGCCCAGCCACGTAGTATACAGCACAGAGCCACGTAGTATATTGTCCAGCCACGTAGTATACAGCACAGAGCCACGTAGTATATTGCACAGCGATGTAGTATACAGCACAGAGCCACGTAGTATATTGCAGAGCGAGGTAGTATATTGCCCAGCCACGTAGTATATTGCCCAGCCACGTAGTATAGTAGTATATTGCACAGGCCACGTAGTATATTGCCCAGCCACGTAGTATACAGCACAGAGCCACATAGTATATTGCCCAGTGACATAGTATATTACCAAGCCACGTATGTCACAAGTTAAAAAAATTAAAAAATAAACATACCTAACGATCAGAGGGCCCCTTGTAGTTTAACATACTCACCATTCTGGTCGCTGCTACTCAGCGTCCCGTCTCTCCACTTCCTGGGATCCAACGGCGCTGTGCAGATGGGCACGCGGCTGCCGCCATCTTGCTTTGCGAAATTACCCATATGACTTAGGGGTCTCGCGAGACCGCTAGGTCTTCTGGGTAATTTCGCAAAGCATCGCTGGGAAAGGAAGATGGCGGCAGGCGCGAGCGGCTCAGCGGGCAACGGAGGGTGAGTATAGCAGGTTTTTTGTTTTTTTACTATTTTTAACATTACTTTCTTTTGCTATTGATGCCGCATAGGCAGCATCAATAGTAAAAGGTTGGGGACACACAGGGTTAATAGCGGCGGTAACTGAATGCGTTACCTGCGGCATAATGCGGTTCGTTACCGCCGGCATTAACCCTGTGTTAGCGGTGACCGGAGGGGAGTATGGAGCGGGCGCCGGGGACACTGACTGCGGGGAGTAAGGAGCGGAACGCCGGGGACACTGACTGCGGGGAGCGGAGCGCCGGGGACACTGACTGCGGGGAGCGGAGCGCCGGGGACACTGACTACGGGGAGCGGAGCGCCGGGGACACTGACTACGGGGAGTGGAGCGCCGGGGACACTGACTGTGGGGAGTATGGAGCCGGCGCCGGCCACTGACTGCGGGGAGTATGGAGCGGCCATTTTCTTCCGGACTATGCCCATCGCTGATTGGCCGTGGCTGTTTTGCGGCGACCAATTAGCGACTTGGATTTCCGTGATAGACAGAGGCCGCGACCAATGAATATCCGTGACAGACAGAAGGACAGACGGAAGTGACCCTTAGACAATTATGTATATAGATTATCAGATAAGACCCTATTTTTCGCTTGTTTGTTCCTCAGTATCTCAACTACAAGAAATCTCTGTAAGGCTGTGTGCACACATTGCGGTTTTTCCCAATGAAAACGCAATAAAACCACCAAAAAACGCATACAATAAGCATCCCATCATTTAGAATGAATTCTGCATGTTTTGTGCACATGGTGTGGTATTTTTCCATGAAAAAAACGCATCGCGGTAAAAACTGCAGCATGTTCATTAATTTTCCGTTTTTTTTGCGGATTTCCCACTCCAAAAAGGGTTACAGTCTGTTTAGAAAGGATCGTAAAAATCGGAGAGGAGGAGGGGTTTGTCTCTATGTAAAGTCTTGTCTAAAGTCCACTTTAAGGGAGGATATTAGCGAAGGAAATGAGGATGTCGAGTCCATATGGGTCGAAATTCATGGAGGGAAAAATGGTAACAAAATTCTCATTGGGGTCTGTTACAAACCCCCAAATATAACAGAAATCACGGAAAGTCTACTTCTAAAGCAGATAGATGAAGCTGCAACCCATAATGAGGTCCTGGTTATGGGGGACTTTAACTACCCGGATATTAACTGGGAAACAGAAACCTGTGAAACCCATAAAGGCAACAGGTTTCTGCTAATAACCAAGAAAAATTATCTTTCACAATTGGTGCAGAATCCAACCAGAGGAGCAGCACTTTTAGACCTAATACTATCTAATAGACCTGACAGAATAACAAATCTGCAGGTGGTTGGGCATCTAGGAAATAGCGACCACAATATTGTGCAGTTTCACCTGTCTTTCACTAGGGGGACTTGTCAGGGAGTCACAAAAACACTGAACTTTAGGAAGGCAAAGTTTGACCAGCTTAGAGATGCCCTTAATCTGGTAGACTGGGACAATATTCTCAGAAATAAGAATACAGATAATAAATGGGAAATGTTTAAGAACATCCTAAATAGGCAGTGTAAGCGGTTTATACCTTGTGGGAATAAAAGGACTAGAAATAGGAAAAACCCAATGTGGCTAAACAAAGAAGTAAGACAGGCAATTAACAGTAAAAAGAAAGCATTTGCACTACTAAAGCAGGATGGCACCATTGAAGCTCTAAAAAACTATAGGGAGAAAAATACTTTATCTAAAAAACTAATTAAAGCTGCCAAAAAGGAAACAGAGAAGCACATTGCTAAGGAGAGTAAAACTAATCCCAAACTGTTCTTCAACTATATCAATAGTAAAAGAATAAAAACTGAAAATGTAGGCCCCTTAAAAAATAGTGAGGAAAGAATGGTTGTAGATGACGAGGAAAAAGCTAACATATTAAACACCTTATTCTCAACGGTATTCACGGTGGAAAATGAAATGCTAGGTGAAATCCCAAGAAACAATGAAAACCCTATATTAAGGGTCACCAATCTAACCCAAGAAGAGGTGCGAAACCGGCTAAATAAGATCAAAATAGATAAATCTCCGGGTCCGGATGGCATACATCCACGAGTACTAAGAGAACTAAGTAATGTAATAGATAAACCATTATTTCTTATTTTTAGGAACTCTATAGCGACAGGGTCTGTTCCGCAGGACTGGCGCATAGCAAATGTGGTGCCAATATTCAAAAAGGGCTCTAAAAGTGAACCTGGAAATTATAGGCCAGTAAGTCTAACCTCTATTGTTGGTAAAATATTTGAAGGGTTTCTGAGGGATGTTATTCTGGATTATCTCAATGAGAATAACTGTTTAACTCCATATCAGCATGGGTTTATGAGAAATCGCTCCTGTCAAACCAATCTAATCAGTTTTTATGAAGAGGTAAGCTATAGGCTGGACCACGGTGAGTCATTGGACGTGGTATATCTCGATTTTTCCAAAGCGTTTGATACCGTGCCGCACAAGAGGTTGGTACACAAAATGAGAATGCTTGGTCTGGGGGAAAATGTGTGTAAATGGGTTAGTAACTGGCTTAGTGATAGAAAGCAGAGGGTGGTTATAAATGGTATAGTCTCTAACTGGATCGCTGTGACCAGTGGGGTACCGCAGGGGTCGGTATTGGGAACTGTTCTCTTCAACATATTCATTAATGATCTGGTAGAAGGTTTACACAGTAAAATATCGATATTTGCAGATGATACAAAACTATGTAAAGCAGTTAATACAAGAGAAGATAGTATTCTGCTACAGATGGATCTGGATAAGTTGGAAACTTGGGCTGAAAGGTGGCAGATGAGGTTTAACAATGATAAATGTAAGGTTATACACATGGGAAGAAGGAATCAATATCACCATTACACACTGAACGGGAAACCACTGGGTAAATCTGACAGGGAGAAGGACTTGGGGATCCTAGTTAATGATAAACTTACCTGGAGCAGCCAGTGCCAGGCAGCAGCTGCCAAGGCAAACAGGATCATGGGGTGCATTAAAAGAGGTCTGGATACACATGATGAGAGCATTATACTGCCTCTGTACAAATCCCTAGTTAGACCGCACATGCAGTACTGTGTCCAGTTTTGGGCACCGGTGCTCAGGAAGGATATAATGGAACTAGAGAGAGTACAAAAGAGGGCAACAAAATTAATAAAGGGGATGGGAGAACTACAATACCCAGATAGATTAGCAAAATTAGGATTATTTAGTCTAGAAAAAAGACGACTGAGGGGCGATCTAATAACCATGTATAAGTATATAAGGGGACAATACAAATATCTCGCTGAGGATCTGTTTATACCAAGGAAGGTGACGGGCACAAGAGGGCATTCTTTGCATCTGGAGGAGAGAAGGTTTTTCCACCAACATAGAAGAGGATTCTTTACTGTTAGGGCAGTGAGAATCTGGAATTGCTTGCCTGAGGAGGTGGTGATGGCGAACTCAGTCGAGGGGTTCAAGAGAGGCATGGATGTCTTCCTGGAGCAGAACAATATTGTATCATACAATTATTAGGTTCTGTAGAAGGACGTAGATCTGGGGATTTATTATGATGGAATATAGGCTGAACTGGATGGACAAATGTCTTTTTTCGGCCTTACTAACTATGTTACTATGTTACTATGTTAAAATGCATTGGGAAGTGTCCGGAAAAAACGCTTCAAAACTGCGGCAAAATCGTGGCAAAAACGCATGCCGTTTTTTTTGCTGATTTCTTGCAGAAAATGTCCGGAATTCTCAGGAATTTTCTGCGAGAAATCCTGAACGTGTGCACACAGGGGCGGATTATCAGAGGGTCAATATGGGCGGTAGCCCAGGGCCCAGTGGTCTGGGGGGGCCCTGGGCTACCGCAGATTAACCCTCTGATAATCATCTGTGAATGCCGTGCCGGCCGCCGCCGCCGGCGTTTATGTGCCCCCGGACCCGGTGGGCAGAGAGAGGGGGTCCGCATCGGGCCCCTTCTCATCTGCTCACCGGGCCCCTTCCTGCGCTGCGGCGGTTTCCTATTGATGTGCGGGCGCGCGCCCGCACATCAATAGTTAACAACAACAGCCGCCAGCCAATTGGAGGCTGGCGGCTGATGTCGGCCGCAGCGCACACGTCGCCGGCGTCTGACGTCATTGTCAGTCGCCGGCGAGTGTGCGCTGCTGCAGGGAGCTCGCCGCCTGGAGCGCGGACAGGTGAGGAGACTGCTTGTTTTTTCTTTTTTTTTGGATCAGTTATCGGTGGACACACTGGGGGAGTGGGGGGCAATGCTGGAGGACACACTGGGGGGCAATGCTGGAGACACTGGGACAGATTGGAGCCGGACACACTGGGGGCAATGCTGGAGACAGTAGGGCAGATTGGACGACACACTGGGGGGCAATGCTGGAGACACTGGGGCAGATTGGAGGACACACTGGGGGCAATGCTGGAGACAGTGGGGCAGATTGGAGGACACACTGGGGGCAATGATGGAGACAGTGAGGCAGATTGGAGGACACACTGGGGGGGCAATGCTGGAGGACACAGTGGGGCAGATTGCTGGAGACAGTGGGGCAGATTGCTGGAGACAGTGGGGCAGATTGCTGGAGACAGTGGGGCAGAATGCTGGAGACAGTGAGGCAGATTGGAGGACACACTGGGGGGGCAATGCTGGAGACACTGGGGCAGATTGGAGGACACACTGGGGGCAGTGCTGGAGACAGTGGGGCAGACTGGAGGACACACTGGGGGGCAATGCTGGAGACACTGGGGCAGATTGGAGGACACACTGGGGGCAATGCTGGAGACAGTGGGGCAGATTGCTGGAGGACACACTGGGGGGCAATGCTGGAGGACACACTGGGGGCAATGCTGGAGACAGTGGGGCAGATTGCTGGAGACAGTGGGGCAGATTGCTGGAGACAGTGGGGCAGATTGCTGGAGACAGTGGGGCAGAATGCTGGAGACAGTGGGGCAGATTGCTGGAGACAGTGAGGCAGATTGCTGGAGACAGTGGGGCAGATTGCTGGAGACAGTGGGGCAGATTGGAGGACACACTGGGGGGGCAATGCTGGAGACACTGGGGCAGATTGGAGGACACACTAAGGGCAATGCTGGAGACACTGGGGCAGATTGGAGGACACACTGGGGGCAATGCTGGAGACAGTGAGGCAGATTGGAGGACACACTGTTGGCAATGCTGGAGACAGTGGGGCAGATTGCTGGAGACAGTGGGGCAGATTGCTGGAGACAGTGGGGCAGAATGCTGGAGACAGTGGGGCAGAATGCTGGAGACAGTGGGGCAGAATGCTGGAGACAGTGGGGCAGATTGCTGGAGACAGTGGGGCAGATTGCTGGAGACAGTGGGGCAGAATGCTGGAGACAGTGAGGCAGATTGGAGGACACACTGGGGGGGGCAATGCTGGAGACACTGGGGCAGATTGGAGGACACACTAAGGGCAATGCTGGAGACACTGGGGCAGATTGGAGGACACACTGGGGGCAATGCTGGAGACAGTGAGGCAGATTGGAGGACACACTGGGGGCAATGCTGGAGACAGTGGGGCAGATTGGAGGACACACTGGGGGCAGGTTGCTGGAGGACACACTGGGGGCAGATTGCTGGAGACACTGGGGGCAGATTGCTGGAGACACTGGGGCAGATTGCTGGAGACACTGGGGCAGATTGCTGGAGACACTGGGGCAGATGATTGCTGGACACACTGGGGCAATGCTGGATACACTGGGGCAGATGATTGCTGGACACACTGGGGCAATGCTGGAGACACTGGGCCAGATTGCTGGACACACTGGTGGTAATATGCTGGACACACTGGGGCAGATTGCTGGACACACTGTCTGGTGGCAATATGCTGGACATACTGGGGCAGATTGCTGGACACACTGGGGGTAATATGCTGGACACACTGGGGGTAATATGCTGGACACACTGGGGGCAGGACTGGAGGCATGGGCAGAATGTAGACACGGGGCATGATTGGAGACATGGGGCAGGATTGGATCATGGGGCAGGATGGATACGATGGAGACAGATGGGACAGGATGGGGAGATCATATGGTGTAGAATGGATACTCATGAGTGCAGGATGGGAAAACATATGGCTGGAGCCAGGAATGAGATAAACGGAGCCAGGGTGGGGAATATTATTACCATAGGGGCTAATTAAGGGATATTATTACTGCAGTGATGTATTTATTTTATTTTTTGAGTATACTGTTTTAAATGGGGGGGCGGTCCTGTTATTATGCAGAGTGACACTATATCGCCTTTTCTTCTTCATGTGGTGTAATGTAGAAGTTGTGAAAAATTAAGTAATGTGTTCTGCAAGTGGAGCTCGAGATAACTGTGTTATTTCCTGCAGAAACGAGTCCTGGCTGGAAGAAATGATGGCGGTCTGTGCTGGATGAAAGATGGAGTTCACCTAGAGACATCACTGGTGAGTCAGTGTTACCTATACACTGACACTATACACTGTATACTATATACAAAGGTCCTGTGTACAATGTCACCAGTGACCACTGTATTACCTCTACACAGACACTGCATACTAAGTACAGATCTCCTGTGAATACTGGCACTTATGGTGATAGTATTGTGTTTTTTGTTTTTTTGTTACTGATCAGTATTGTGGTACTCAGTCACTATGTGGTGGTAATATGTGGTCTGGAAATGGTGTTGTGGTATTTGTCCCTTGTATGTGCTATTTGGTCACCAAGTGGTAATATGTGGTCTTGACATAGTGCGGTGGTATTTGTTCCTTGTATGTGATATTATTCGATCACTGTGGTTGTAATTTGTGGTCTGGTCATGGCGCGGTTGTATTTGTTCCTTGTATGTGATATTATTGGTCAAGATATACCTAAATTGTATTGCAGATTTTAACAAATATTTAATAGGTTACAGTAGAGTAGGGCCCGACCATTTTTCTGGAATAATCTGGTTCGGGTATATCATGACCCCTGTCACATGACCCCCGTCACATGACCCCCGTCACTCACATGACCCCCGTCACATGACCGGGGGGGCCCACAGTGTGTGAACAGCCCGGGGCCCTGGCTACCCTTAATCCACCCCTGTAGTAAGTGCAAATGCAAGTGCAGCCTAATGAAGCAACAAGGGACTGAATCAACCCAAGTAAACTAAAGTAGCCATAAATAACCCACTAATCGTAACCCCCCGTGGCGAAGGACATTACCTCTCCGGCATGGACCGATTCCCCGGGTATTTATAGGTTATTGTTTACTCATCATATAACCCGTGGCGCTATTACTGCACAGGCTGGATCGACTATATTTTGCACATTGTGTCTCCACAATTTTAAATTTTATGCCATTTACTTGCTAAACTCTGTTTTTTAAAAAAAAAAATGATTTAAATAAAATGTTGATACTTTTAAGGCAATAGCTTTTTTGTTCTTCGGATGTATTTATTCTTTGTAAGCTGCCTAACCTAGGCATGGTACATTTTTTAGGTCCATGGGATATTAGTTGTGATTTACATTGATCATTTTTAGGTTTTACTGTTCTCAACACATTTCACTATATAATGAATAAAGATTTACAACTGGAATATTTCATTCAGTGATATCTAGGATGTGGGATTTTAGTGTTCCCTTTATTTTTTTGAGCAGTATATATATATATATATATATATATATATATATATATATATATATATATATATGTATGTATATATATATATATATATATATATATATATATACATACACACACACACACTGTATATATATATACACATACATATATATATATTTACGTGTGGAGTGAGTGTGACTATGTGGAGTGGGCGTGGCTTCGCACACACACACATATATGTATGTATACATGATTGATTACCACTTCTGTCTGTTAAAACAATCCACTTTAACCCCTTTACAACATCAGGCGTAAATGTGCGCCGATGTCGGACTTCTTCCTTTTGATGTAGGCTCCAGCGCTGAGCCACATCTTTTCTGGCACATGTCAGCAATGCGTCGGCAATCTTGCCTTGCGCAGGCGTGTACTACGGAGGACAGAGAATGAACTTCAATCCAATATTGCAGCCACCATGCAGCCAGCGGGTAAGGAAAGGGTGAATCAAACACCCGAAAACCCCGCCTCTATGGCTGAAAATTGTTCCCTCCAAATTCAGGTGACAGAGTCCCTTTAACTTGAAAGCCAACATATAGATAACATTCTATTATTCTTCCTTTGATAAAAAATAGTCATCTGGTTACTTAAGATACAATGCCGAATTTCTTCACAATGCCAAAACTAAAGAAAACATGTTTTTAAAAATATATAAAAAAATATAATAGTTAAATTCACCCCCTTTCGCCCCATTCAAAATAAAATAATTTTAAAAAAAATCAAACATCCACATATTTGGTAACGCCACGTTTAGAATTGCTTGATGTATCGATATAAAAAAAAAGAATTAACCCAATCGCGTAGCGCGAAAAAAAAGTCAAAACGCCAATTACTTTTTTTGGTCACCGCAACACTGGATTAAAATGCAATAACGGGCGATGAAAAGAATGTATATGCACCAAAATGGTATCATTAAAAACATCAGCTCGGCACGCAAAAAATAAGCTTGCATCCAACCCAAGATCATTAAAACTGGAGATGCGACGGGTATCGGAAAATGGCGCAATTCTTTTATGCTTTACCTAATAAAGAGGAGTTATTTTTACTGATGTTTGTTTTGGGTCATTTATTTTTTGGTGGTATTTGGTTTATCGTATAAAACTCCCATATAATGTTCCATCCTTGAACGCACGCCGCAATCATGTTTTTGTACAATTTGTCAATAATATATATAGGTTCTCCTCGTCTGAGTTATTTTTGAAGGTTAACAAAATACGATTTAACTGTAAATCATTTCTCACACTCTAGGTATAGTAATGACTTTTTCCTGTGTGGGATTTTTGATATTTAAAAAGGTTGCCACTAGTTGGACAAGCCCTTCTCATTCCTCATGTTTGGTCCTGTTAAAATAAAAATCCTCATGGAAACCTCCCATGGTGGCATCGTTTTAGTGGTGCTGGCGCTTGTGTTCTTGGGGCTCTTTTGAGGTTGTTACGTCATGTGAGCCCTGTACCCAATCAGCGCTTACGTCAATGTCCCCACCTTCAGACAAATCAAGCATCATGAGGCAGAGAGCAGCCGCGGCCCTGGATTCCTGGTCATGTTCAATATGTCCGAAGGAAGGAACAGGGAAGCTGCCGCTGATCGGGTGTAGGGCTCGTGTGATGTAACAATCTCACATAAGCCCCGGGACAGGGAGTCTCATCACCGCTGAAGTGGAGCAGGCACGCCAGCGGTGTATGAGCGTTTTTATTTTAATGAAGCCAAAAGGAGGAATGAGTTCACTGAGAGAAAAAAAAAAGATATATATATATACTGTATTTTTTGGACTATAAGATGCACCTAGGTTTTAGAGGAGGAAACTAGGCAAAAAAAAAGCAAAAAATATGGTCAATTCTGTACTTAATATCCCTCATCTTGGTATATATGGCCCCCTCATCCGAACCCTGATACACATGGCCCCCTAATCCTTATCCTGGTATGCATGGCGCCCTCATCCCTAGCCTGGTATGCATGGATCCGTCATCCATATCCTAGTATGCAGGGCCCCATCTCTATTCTGATATGATTGGCCCCCATCCCTGTCCTGGTATGCAGGGCCCAATCATTATAATTGGCCCCATCATTTTAATTGGCCTCCACCACCATTCTGGTATGCATGGCCCCATTAGAGAACATAAAAAAAAAAAAAAAAACAACCATTACACTTACCTACCCTGAGCGGGGTCTAGGACAATTTGTCTGCACTACTCATTAACAGCTGTTACAATACTAAACTAGGGCAGTCCCTATAGGAGAAAAACACAAGAATTATACAGTATTTTCACATACTATCTATTCCTGACACTGGAGTGGCTTATAAACTTACAAAGTATATAGATTGAGGTCTGGGGTCTGCAAATATGTGGCTGGTTATCTGACTTTCGGATAACATTATACATGATTTTAGCTTTTTTGTTTTGTTTAGTCTCGGTTGAATATAGTTCAATATTAAATAGTCTCCTGATGAGTCGCCTTTGGTGAGGGCGATGAAACCCGTAGGAATGAGAGGCTTGGAGAGAGTGTGTATACGTCACCTCACTCTATATACTGAGATGTGGGGTACATGTTTTTCTATTAGTCACCTACTGACTAACCTTCAGGGGGTAAATTATGGGTATAGCTTTACACTTGGAATTAATTAAGTTTAGTTTTATCTTTTTGTCAGCAAACATGAGGAATGACAAGAGACAACCCATTTAAGATTCAGTTTTGGTTAAAACTATTCCAACATTATGAACATAAAAAAGGCTTCTCCCCTATGTGACGTCTCTGATGTTTATTAACAGTTGATTTCCAAGTAAAATATTTCCCACATTAAGAAAATGTAAAAGGCTTCTCCTCTGTGTGACTGCTCTGATGTCTAACAAGAAGCGCTTTCCGGTTAAAACATTTCCCACATTCTGAACATGAAAAAGGCTTCTCCCCTGTGTGAGTTCTCATGTGACTAACAAGATTCCCTTTCCGATTAAAACATTTTCCACATTCTGAACAGGAAAAAGGCTTCACCTCTGTGTGAGTTCTCTGGTGACTAACAAGACGGAATTTCTGGCAAAAACATTTCCCACATTCTGTACAGGAAAAAGGCTTCTCCCCTGTATGAGTTCTATAGTGATTAACCAAATCTGATTTATGGTTAAAACATTTCCCACATTCTGAACATGAAAAAGGCTTCTCTCCTGTGTGAGTTATTTGGTGTCTAACAAGACTCTCTTTGTTGGTATAACATTTCCCACATTCTGAACATGAAAAGGGCTTCTCTCCTGTGTGAGTTCTTTGGTGTCTAATAAATTGTGATTTGTTGGTAAAACATTTCCCACATTCTGAACATGAAAAAGGCTTCTCTCCTGTGTGAGTTCTTTGGTGTTCATCTAGATTCCCTTTGTAGGTAAAACATTTCCCACATTCTGAACATGAAAAAGGCTTCTCTCCTGTGTGAGTTCTTTGGTGTTCATCAAGATTCCCTTTCTGGTTAAAACATTTCCCACATTCAGAACAGGAAAAAGGCTTCTCCCCTGTGTGAGTTCTCTGGTGACTAACAAGAAGCATTTTACCTTTAAAACATTTCCCACATTCTGAACAGGAAAAAGGCTTCTCCCCTGTGTGAGTTCTATGGTGATGAACCAAATCTGATTTCCATTTAAAACATTTCCCACATTCTGAACATAAAAAAGGCTTCTCCCCTGTGTGAGTTCTATGGTGATGAACCAAACTTGATTTCCATTTAAAACATTTCCCACATTCTGAACATGAAATAGGCTTCTCTCCTGTGTGAGTTCTTTGGTGTATAAGAAGATACCCTTTGGAGTTAAAACATTTCCCACATTCTGAACATGAAAAAGGCTTCTCTCCTGTGTGAGTTATTTGGTGTCTAACAAGATGCCATGTGTCGGTGAAACATTTCCCACATTCTGAACAGGAAAAAGGCTTCTCCCCTGTGTGAGTTTTTTGGTGTGTAACAAGATGCCATGTGTCGGTAAAACATTTCCCACATTCTGAACATGAAAATGACTTCTTTGCTTTAGCAGCAGTTTGTTTTTTAATGCCTGTTTTGTGACTTTGATTTTCCTTAGCAGTCAGTAATGAATCAGAAGATGGGACCTGTTTCATAGGATCAGATGACAGATCTTTGCCGTGAATGGATGATGATATATCTGGAGTAACAGCAATCACTTCAGTTGTATCTTGTAGGATCTCAAGATCATCAGATTTAAAAATTGAAGATGTCAGCTGTCCCTCTGATTGCCTGGTACAGTCATCTGCTAAGATAAAAAAAATATATATATATTTGAGTTTTATATTTTTGAACATATCTACTTAAACGGTGCATAAAAATGGAAAGCTATGTAAAAAAAACTTTAATTATTTACCAAGACAATGACTGTTCACAGTCTAGTAGAAAACCTTGTTGGATGAGACAGTAGTGCGTGGTGTTCAACTGTTTGTTCATTCTGCCTCCCAAATATCGAATAAAAAGACACCAATCAATGTTATGTAGGCGAAAATAATACTAATTATCATCTCACAAAAAACAAGTCCTCACTTAGGCCCATCATCTGTGAATGGAAAAACAAAGGTTCCCACACTATTAGTGGCTCAAAAGCTGTTGAAAAGTAACAGAGTTTCTATAAACCAATCCAGCAAAAACCGCTCTCACTTCTGAGTCTTGCAGTGTGCTCAAACAACATTTAGGATCCCTGTATTTACCAATATTGTAGTGAGAAGAATCCACTTAATCTGCGGTGTGTGTCTCCTGGAGCACAATCTGGGCATTATGTGCTGGGTAATAAAATGGCAAATATGTAATTTTCACTCTCCAACATCCACTTCCAGAAAGTGGCTGTGGAGTCAAAATATTAATTCCACCTACATCCGTGGTCAAAATTGTTGTTACCCCTCGTTTAATGACAGAAAAACCCACAATGGTCACAGAAATAACTTGAATCTGACAAAAGTAATAATAAATCAAAAATCTATGAAAATGAACAAATGAAAGTCAGTCAGTCATTGCTTTTCAACCATGCTTCCACAGAATAAAAAAAAAATAAAACTCATGAAGTAGGCCTGGACAGAAATAATGATACCCTTAACTTACCTGCTTCGTGACCGCAAACGGTAGATGAACATCGGTGCTAGCAGGGCTTTGTACAGCGCCGACATTTGTCTACGGTCGGCAGTTTTGTGCTCATCAGGACCCCCACGTACCTTATAACGAGGGTATTCCAGCGCACAACACTTCCTGTGACCCCAACCTCATCGAGACCAGATTGGTTCAGGTCCTGATGACATCAGCGTCACACCAGCCAATGAGACAAATCACTAGGAAAGTTTGTTGTTTGTTGCTGTTTCTCCTCAGATCTCCGCTTGCAGCGTCCGAAGTCCGTTCCTCGCTAGCGCAGATCGGGCATCTGCGCTAGCGGGATCGCCAAACATGATCCCTTTTGGGACATTGCGTTAGCGCAATCTGTTAGCGTATGCGCTAAACGGATTGCCCTAACGCAATGTGAACCTAGCCTTAGGCTAAAGTTAGAGTTAGGGTTTATTCTAAAGTTAGGCTTAGGCTAAAGAACTAGGCTTTTCTCAATTGTCTCCCCAATAATTTGGTCACCTCAGTCATGTAACGTCAGTCATGTCAGAATTTTCTATTTCCGGAAAAAAAAAAAAAAAACAAGTAAAATGGTCAATCAGTATAATAGTACAAAGGAGACTTATGCACTTTTATGTTCAGACAGCGAAGAAAGTGCAGTGCCAGATGGATTTCGAGGGCTTTAGTAGCAGTGACAGTGATAGCTCAGAAATGAGCAGTGATTCTGGTCCATCCTCACACACAAGGATCAGTACAAAAAGGACAAATTGCGCTGCGGTAGAAATGTCTTCAACTCAGGGAGCAATGCCCAGTACTAGCGCTGTCCCTAGTGCTCGTAAATTGGTGCACATCAATTTACAAGGGGCTTTGCCTCTTGATGTAGCATTTTCCAGATGGGAGGCTTCGGATTTGGCTACTCCATTCATCCCTAATTTTAACCCCTTCCCGACCTTTGACGCCACGTAGGCGTCATGAAAGTCGGTGCCAATCCGACCCATGACGCCTATGTGGCGTCATGGAAAGATCGCGTCCCTGCAGATCGGGTGAAAGGGTTAACTCCCATTTCACCCGATCTGCAGGGACAGGGGGAGTGGTAGTTTAGCCCAGGGGGGGTGGCTTCACCCCCCCGTGGCTACGATCGCTCTGATTGGCTGTTGAAAGTGAAACTGCCAATCAGAGCGATTTGTAATATTTCACCTGTTCTAACGGGTGAAATATTACAATCCAGCCATGGCCGATGCTGCAATATCATCGGCCATGGCTGGAAATACTAATGTGCCCCCACCCCACCCCACCGATCGCCCCCCCCAGCCCTCCGATCTGTCCGGTACACTGCCCCGCTCCTGTTGTGAATTCTGTGGCTGAATTCACTCCTGTGGTCACAAGTGGTACTGCAGCTTCTGAGTTTCCTTCCTCAGGTGTTCTGGTGAGCTCGTTAACTGCTTCGTTACTTAACTCCGCCTGATGCTGCTATCCCTGCTCCTTGTCAATGTTCCAGTGTTGGATCTGAGCTTCTCCTGATTGTTCCTGTGACCTGCTGCTCTGTATAGCTAAGTGCTTTTTTGCTATTTTGTTGCTTTTTTTCTGTCCAGCTTGTCTTTTGTTTTGCTGGTAGCTCTGAGAAGCAAAGGGTGTACCGCCGTGCCGTTAGTTCGGCACGGTGGGTCTTTTTTGCCCCCTTTGCGTGGTTTTTGCTTTAGGGTTTTTGTAGACTGCAAAGTTCGCTTTACTATCCTCGCTCTGTCTAAGATTATCGGGCCCCACTTTGCTGAATCTATTTCATCCCTACGTTTTGTCTTTTCATCTTACTCACAGTCATTATATGTGGGGGGCTGCCTTTTCCTTTGGGGTATTTCTCTGGGGGCAAGTCAGGCCTATTTTTCTATCTTCAGGCTAGCTAGTTTCTTAGGCTGTGCCGAGTTGCATAGGTAGTTGCTAGGCGCAATCCACAGCCGCTATTAGTTGTGTTTAGGATAGGATCAGGTGTGCAGTCTACAGAGTTTCCACGTCTCAGAGCTCGTTCTTTTGTTTTTGGGTATTTGTCAGATCACTGTGTGCGCTCGGATCGCTAGGCACACTGTGTCTCTGGATTGCCTTTATTACACCTTTCATTAGCAGACATAACACGCTCCCCTCTGTCCTGTGCTCCGCTCCCCCCGTGCTCTTGTCCGCTCACCCCCGTGATCCAATCACCCCCCCTGCACTCCGATCCACCCCCGTGCTCCGTTCCACCCCCCCATGCTCCTTTCCACCCCCCCGTGCTCCGTTTCACCCCCCGTGCTCCGTTCCACCCCTCCCGCGTTCCGATCCACCCCCCCATGCTCCGATCCCCCCCGTGCTCCCCCCCACCCCATCATACTTACCGATCCTGCCGGGGTCCGTCCGTCTTCTCCCTGGGCGCCGCCATCTTCCAAAATGGCGGGCGCATGCGCAGTGTGCCCGCCGAATCTGCCGGCCGGCAGATTCGTTCAAAGTGCATTTTGATCACTGAGATATAATCTATCCCAGTGATCAAAATAAAAAAATAATAAATGACCCCCCCCCCTTTGTCACCCCCATAGGTAGGGACAATAAAAAAATAAAGACATTTTTTTTTCCACTAATGTTAGAATAGGGCTAGGGGTAGGGTTAGGGGTAGGGTTAGGGTTAGGGGTAGGGTTAGGGTTTCGGTATGTGCACACGTATTCTGGTCCTCTGCGGATTTTTCCGCTGCGGATTTGATAAATCCGCAGTGCTAAACCGCTGTGGATTTATGGTGGATTTACCGTGTTTTTTCTGCGCATTTCACTGCGGTTTTACAACTGCGGTTTTCTATCGGAGCAGTTGTAAAACCGCTGCGGAATCCGCAGAAAGAAGCGACATGCTGCGGAATGTAAACCGCTGCGTTTCCGTGCAGTTTTTCTGCAGCATAAGTACAGCGATTTTTGTTTCCCATAGGTTTACATTGAACTGTAAACTCATGGGAAACTGCTGCGTTTTCCGCAGCGTGTGCACATACCTTTAGAATTAGGCTATGTGCACACGGTGCGGATTTGGCTGCGGATCCGCAGCGGATTGGCCGCTGCGGATTCGCAGCAGTGTTCCATCAGGTTTACAGTACCAAGTAAACCTATGGAAAACCAAATCCGCTGTTCCCATGGTGCGGAAAATACCACGCGGAAACGCTGCGTTGTATTTTCCGCAGCATGTCAATTCTTTGTGCGGATTCCGCAGCGTTTTACACCTGTTCCTCAATAGGAATCCGCAGGTGAAATCCGCGGAAAATCCGCAGGTAAAACGCAGTGCCTTTTACCCGTGGATTTTTCAAAAATGATGCTGAAAAATCTCACATGAATCCGCAACGTGGGCACATAGCCTTAGGGTTAGGGTTGGAATTAGGGTTGTGGTTAGGGTTGTGATTAGGGTTATGGCTACAGTTGGGATTAGAGTTAGGGGTGTGTTGGGGTTAGTGTTGGAGGTAGAATTGAGGGATTTCCACTGTTTAGGCACATCAGGGGTCTCCAAACGCAACATGGCGCCACCATTGATTCCAGCCAATCTTGTATTCAAAAAGTCAAATGGTGCTCCCTCAATTCTGAGCCCCGACGTGTGCCCAAACAGTGGTTTACCCCCACATATGGGGTACCAGCGTACTCAGGACAAACTGCGCAACAATTATTGGGGTCCAATTTCTCTTGTTACCCTTGTGAAAATAAAAAAATGCTTGCTAAAACATCATTTTTGAGGAAAGAAAAATGATTTTTTATTTTCACGGCTCTGCATTGTAAACGTCTGTGAAGCACTTGGGGGTTCAAAGTGCTCACCACATATCTAGATAAGTTCCTTGGGGGGTCTAGTTTCTAAAATGGGGTCACTTGTGGGGGGTTTCTACTGTTTAGGCACACCAGGGGCTCTGCAAACGCAACGTGACGCCCGCAGACCATTCCATCAAAGTCTGCATTTCAAAAGTCACTACTTCCCTTCTGAGCCCCGACGTGTGCCCAAACAGTGGTTTACCCCCACACATGGGGTATCAGCGTACTCAGGAGAAACTGGACAACAACTTTTGGGGTGAAATTTCTCCCGTTACCCTTGGGAAAATAAAAAATTGCAGGCTAAAAGATCATTTTTGAGAAAATATATATATTTTTTTTCATGGCTCTGCGTTATAAACGTCTGTGAAGCACTTGGGGGTTCAAAGTCCTCACCACACATCTAGATTAGTTCCTTTGGGGGTCTAGTTTCCAAAATGGGGTCATTTGTGGGGGATCTCCAATGTTTAGGCATACAGGGGCTCTCCAAACGTGACATGGTGTCTGCTAATGATTGGAGCTAATTTTCCATTTAAAAAGCCAAATGGCGTGCCTTCCCTTCCGAGCCCTGCCGTGCGCCCAAACAGTGGTTTACCCCCACATATGGGGTATCAGCGTACTCAGGACAAACTGGACAACAACATTTGGGGTCCAATTTCTCCTATTACCCTTGGCAAAATAGGAAATTCCAGGCTAAAAAATCATTTTTGAGGAAAGAAAAATTATTTTTTATTTTCATGGCTCTGCGTTATAAACTTCTGTGAAGCACCTGGGGGTTTAAAGTGCTCAATATGCATCTAGATAAGTTCCTTGGGGGGTCTAGTTTCCAAAATGGGGTCACTTGTGGGGGAGCTCCAATGTTTAGGCACACAGGGGCTCTCCAAACGCGACATGGTGTCCGCTAACAAGTGGAGCTAATTTTCCATTCAAAAAGTCAAATGGCGCGCCTTCCCTTCCGAGCCCTGCCGTGTGCCCAAACAGTGGTTTACCCCCACATATGAGGTATCGGCGTACTCGGGAGAAATTGCCCAACAAATTTTATGATCCATTTTATCCTATTGCCCATGTGAAAATGAAAAAATTGAGGCGAAAATAATTTTTTTGTGAAAAAAAAGTACTTTTTAATTTTTACAGATCAATTTGTGAAGCACCTGAGGGTTTAAAGTGCTCACTAGGCATCTAGATAAGTTCCTTGGGGAGTCTAGTTTCCAAAATGGGGTCACTTGTGGGGGAGCTCCAATTTTTAGGCACACGGGGGCTCTCCAAACGTGACATGGTGTCCGCTAAAGAGTGGAGCCAATTTTTCATTCAAAAAGTCAAATGGCGCTCCTTCCCTTCCAAGCCCTGCCGTGCGCCCAAACATTGGTTTACCCCAACATATGAGGTATCAGTGTACTCAGGACAAATTGGACAACAACTTTCATGGTTCAGTTTCTCCTTTTACCATTGGGAAAATAAAAAAATTGTTGCTAAAAGATAATTTTTGTGACTAAAAAGTTAAATGTTCATTTTTTCCTTCCATGTTACTTCTGCTGCTGTGAAGTACCTGAAGGGTTAATAAACTTCTTGAATGTGGTTTTGAGTACCTTGAGGGGTGCATTTTTTAGAATGGTGTCACTTTTGGGTACTTTCAGCCATATAGACCCCTCAAACTGACTTCAAATGTGAGGTGGTCCCTAAAAAAAATGGTTTTGTAAATTTCGTTGTAAAAATGAGAAATCGCTGGTCAAATTTTAACCCTTATAACTTCCTAGCAAAAAAAAAATTTTGTTTCCAAAATTGTGCTGATGTAAAGTATACATGTGGGAAATGTTATTTATTAACTATTTTGTGTCACATAACTCTGGTTTAACAGAATAAAAATTCAAAATGTGAAAATTGCGAAATTTTCAAAATTTTCGCCAAATTTCCCTTTTTATCACAAATAAACACAGAATTTATTGACCTAAATTTACCACTAACATGAAGCCCAATATGTCACGAAAAAACAATCTCTGAACCGCTAGGATCCGTTGAAGCGTTCCTGAGTTATTACCTCATAAAGGGACACTGGTCAGAATTGCAAAAAACGGCAAGGTCTTTAAGGTCAAAATAGGCTGGGTCATGAAGGGGTTAATGCCATTCCTGGTACAAATGTGGAGGTGGAAAATTTTGGACCAGTTCAATTTTTTTTATTTGCTTCTGACAGATAGCGTGCTAGAGCATATCATCCTACAAACAAATTTATATGTGTCCCAATTCATCACCCAGAATCCACGATCCTATTATGCCAAGTCAAATTTATGCACACCAACTAATGTCCTAGAAATGAAAAAAAATTTAAGACTTACATTCGCTATGGGGCTTGTTAAAAAAAACGAGCATTTGGTCCTATTGGTCCAACCGCCCTGTTCAAGCCACCCCAATGTTTTCTGCCATTCTTCCTAGGATCTGTTATGAAATGCTCATGAGGTTTTCTGCCATTTTAACGACAATAGTTGATGCCTACCCAGAAATGCCCCAGAACATGACAGACTATTCAAAATCAGACCCATCATCGAAGACTTGACAGAAAAGTTCTCAAAGCTTTACATCCCAATAGAAAATATTTCCATTGATGAGTCCCTTGTAAAATTCAAAGGAAGACTGCACCTCAAGCAATTTATTCCTTCTAAGAGGGGAAGGTTCGGAATAAAGCTCTATAAAATGTGCAAGAGTTCAACTGGATACACATCAGATTTTCGCATTTATGAGGGGAAAGATAGCCAACTGAGCCCACCAGGATGCCCTACTTATCTGGGGACATCTGGAAAAACCGTTTGGGAGCTGATAACTCCATTTTTACAAAAAGGCTACAATCTTTACGTTGACAACTACTACACCAGCATACCCCATTCACAAAAATCATCAGGGGTTTCCACAATTATTGGTCAACGAAAAGTTCCGAAAGAGGCAGTCAGGGGTTTACACAATGGAGAGCTGCTTGCCCTTTAGTATAAGGATAAAAAAATATATTTTTATCCTGAGCTCAATACACACAGATGCCACAAGGGCCACTGCAGACCAACAGGGATCCACTACTCCAAAACCTGTGTCTGTCATTGACTACAACAAATATATGGGGGGTGTGGACCTTGCAGATCAGGTTCTACAGCCATACCAGGTATCAAGAAAATCATATACCTGGTATAAAAAGTTAGTCATTTATTTATTTCAGGTGGCCTCATATAATTCTATTGTGTTATACAAAAAAAGGCCGGAAATGCAGATATTTTCCTTGCTTATCAGGAAAAGGTAATTGAAAATCTTGTTTTTGAAAATGTTGTCCCCGCCAATCCTTTATAATCTGAAGAGGTCAGAAGACTTACTGAGCGACATTTTATTGCCCTCATTCCAGCAACTGAAACAAGAAAGATCCCCCAGAGAAGATGTCGTGTATGTTCCAAGAGAGGAATGAGGCATGATACCCGCTATTATTGCCCACAATGCCCATCATTGCCGGCCTTATGCCTCCATGACTGATTTATAATCTTCCACACAGAACCACGATTTTAAACTGTTTTGACATTCAAGCATTTGGTTTATTTAGTGACAGACACATTTGAGTAGAGCTGACTTAATTTCCGGGGGTAGGTGGGGGGATGTCTCCAGAGACACAAGCTGGGCACAATATATTGGGCACTACAATGACATTTTTTGCTCTAAAACTTCCGCTATGTGTTTCTGGAAATCATCCATGTAGTGAAAATTGTCACTATATCCATAGATGAATTCCCAGAGGGGTGTCATTTCCAAAATGGGGTCACTTCAGGGGGGGGGGGGGGATCCTGTTGTTCTGGCACTTAGCAGCTCTCCAAAGTGCCATAACAGCAGAATCTCCCCTCATGTGGCCCCATTTTGGAAATGACACCCCTCTGGGAATTGGAAATGACACCCATCTGCGAATTCATCTATGGGTGTAGTGACCATTTACCTACAGTATCTACCTATTTTACAATGTAAAATTTGTGGCTAAAACAACATTTTAGTGGTAAAAATGTAATTATTTTTTCTTCACTGCCCAATGGTATAATTTTCTATGGAACAGCTGTGGTGTCAGTATGCTCACTGCACCTTGAGAAGAATTCATTCAGGGAAGTATTTTGTAAAATGTAGTCACTTTTGGGGGCTTATGCTGTTCTGGCACCTCAGGGGGCTCTGACAATGTGACATGTCACTCACAAACAATTCCAGCAAAATCTGCTCTCCAATATGGCGCGCCTTCCCTTCTGAGCTCTGCCATGTGCCCAAACAGTGGTTTACCCCCACATATGGGATGTCAGTATACTCAGGACAAATTGCACAACAACTTTGTAAGTCCAATTTCTCCGGTTACCTTTTGGAAAAAAAATGAGGGCAAAAAGATAATTTTTTGTAGAAAAAATATTTTTTATTTTCACAGCTCTACGTAGTGCCCACCACACATCTAAATAAGTTCCTTGGGGGGGGGGGGTCTAGTTTCCAAAATGGGGTCACTCGTTAGGGGTTTCCACTGTTTAGACACGTCAGGGGCTCTGACAATGTGACATGTCACCCATAAACAATTCCAGCAAAATCTGCTCTCCAATATGGTGCTCCTTCCCTTCTGAGCTCTGCCATGCACCCAAACAGTAGTATTCCCTCACATACGGGGTATCGGCGTGTTCAGGAGAAATTGCAAAACAAAATATATAGTCCATTTTCTCCTGTTACCCTTGTGAAAGTTTATTTTTTCCTTCCACATTCCATTCATTCCTGTGAAGCACCTGAAGGGTTAATAAATAGTGATGAGCGAGTGTACTCGTTGCTCGGGTTTTCCTGAGCACGCTGGGGTGACCTCTGAGTATTTGTTATTGCTCGGAGATATAGTTTTCATCGCCTCCGTTGCATGAATTACGGCTTCCATATAAGCTGAATACATGTGGGAATTCCCTAACAAACAGGCATTCCACACATGTATTCAGCGCATCTGGAAGCCGTAAATCATGCAACTGAGGCGATGAAAACTATATCTCCAAGCAATAACAAATACTCGGAGGTCAACCGAGTGTGCTCGGAAAAACCCGAGCAATGAGTACACTCGCTCATCATTATTAATAAACTTCTTAAATGTGGTTTTGACCAGCTAGAGGGGTGCAGTTTTTAGAATGGTATCACTTTTGGGTATTTTCTGTAATATTGCCCCCCAAACTCACTTCAAATGTGAGGTGGTCCCTAAACAACATGGTTTTATAAATTTTGTTGTAAAAGCAAGAAATCGCTTGTAAAATTTTAACCCTTATAAAGTCCTAACAAAAAAAAATGGTTTCCAAAATTGTGCTGATGTAAAGTAGACATGTGGGAAATGTTATTTATTAACTAATTTGTGTGATATAACTGATTTAAGAGCATAACATTTTTTAATTTTTTAAATTTTGAAAATTGCGAAATTTTCGCCAAATTTCCATTTTTTTAACAAATAAACGCAAGTTATATCAGATAAATTTTACTACTATCATAAAATACAATATGTCAAAAGAAAACTATCTCAGAAACACCAGGATTCGTTGAAGCGTTTTAGAGTTATGACCTCATAAAAAAAATTGGCAAAAACAGGCTCTGGCGTGAAAGGGTTAATATTTTGTTGCACAACCTTTTGAGGCAATCACACAATTCCTGTAACTGTCAATGAGACTTCTGCACCTCTCGACAGGTATTTGGCTGCTCCTCAAGAGCAAACTGCTCCAGTTGTCTCATGTCTGAAGGTTGCCTTTTCCAGACGGCATGTTTCAGCTCTTTCCAAAGATGCTCAATAGGATTTAGGTCAGGGCTCATAGAAGGCCACTTCAGAATAGTCCAATATTTTTCTCTTAGCTATTCTTGGGTGTTTTTAGCTGTGTGTTTTGGGTCCTTATCCTGTTGCAAGACCCATGACCTGCGACTGAGACCAAGCTTTCTGACACTGGGCAGCACAGTTCTCTCTAGAATCCCTTGATAGTCTTGAGATTTCATTGTACCCTGCAGATTCTAGACACCCTGTGCCAGATACAGCAAAGCAGACCCAGAACATAACAGAGCCTCCTCCATGTTTCACAGTAGGGACAGTGTTCTTTTCTTGATATGCTTCATTTTTCCATCTGTGAACATAGAGCTGATGTGCCTTGCCAAAAAGTTCCATGTTTGCCTCATCTGTCCATAGGACATTCTCTCAGAAACTTTGTGGCTTGTCAACATGTAGTTTGGCAAATTCCAGTCTGGCTTTTTAATGATTTTTTTTCAACAATCGTGTCCTCCTTGGTCATCTCCCATGAAGACCACTTTGGCTCATACAACGATGGATGGTGCGATCTAACACTGATGTTCCTTGAGCTTGGAGTTCACCTTTAACCCCTTAATCCCATATTCCATCAAGGTGCCCTGGGAATTAATTCCCAGTGACGGGATAGTACGTCATATGCGATCGGCCGCGCTCACGCCTATCGCAGCTGACATCCGGCACTATGTGACAGGAGCGGTCACGGACCGCTCCCATCACATTAACCCCCGGCACACCGCGATCAAACATGATCGCGGTGTGCCGGCGGTATAGGGAAGCATCGCGCAGGTAGGGGGCTCCCTGCGGGCTTCCCTGAGACCCCCTCCTTACCTCTCGCCTTGCAGCAGGCCCGGATCCAAGATGGCCACGGCATCTGGGTCCTGCAGGGAGGGAGGTGGCTTACCAAGCGCTTGCTCAGAGCAGACGCTTGGTAAGCCTGCAGCGCTGCAAGTCAGATCACTGATCTCACAGAGTGCTATGCAAACTGTCAGATCAGTGATCTGTGATGTCCCCCCTGGGGCAAAGTAAAAAAAAAAATTCCACATGTATTAAAAAAAAAAAAAAAATCCTAAATAAAGAAAAAAAAATATTATTCCCATAAATACATTTCTTTATTTAAATAAAAAAAAAAAAACAATAAAAGTCCACATATTTAGTATCTCCGCGTCCGTAATGACCCAATCTATAAAACTGTCCCACTAGTTAACCCCTTCAGTGAACACCATAAGAAAAAAAAAAACGAGGCAAAAAACAACGCTTTATTATCATACCGCTGAACAAAAAGTGGAATAACACGTGATCAAAAAGACATATATAAATAACCATGGTACCGCTGAAAACGACATCTTGTCCCACAAAAAACGAGCTGCCATACAGCATCATCAGCTAAAAAATAAAAAACTTATAGTCCTGAGAATAAAGCAATGCAAAAAATAATTATTTTTTCTATAAAATATTTTTTATTGTATAAAAGCGTCAAAACATAAAAAAATGATATAAATGGGCTATCGCTGTAATCGTACTGACCCGAAGAATAAAACTGCTTCATCCATTTTACCAAATGCGGGATGGTATAAACGCCTCCCCCAAAAGAAATTCATGAATAGCTGGTTTTTGGTCATTCTGCCTCACAAAAATCGGAATAAAAAGCGATCAAAAAATGTCATGTGCCCGAAAATGGTACCAATAAAAATGTCAACTCGTCCCGCTAAAAACAAGACCTCGCATGACTCTGTGGACCAAAATATGAAAAAAATTATAGGTCTCAAAATGTGGAGACGCAAAAACTTTTTTGCTATAAAAAGCGTCTTTTAGTGTGTGACAGCTGCCAATCATAAAAATCCGCTATAAAAAACGCTATAAAAGTAAATCAAATCCCCCCTTCATCACCCCCTTTGTTAGGGAAAAATAATAAAATGAAAAAAAATGTATTTATTTCCATTTTCCCGTTAGGGTTAGGGCTAGGGTTGGAGCTAAAGTCAGGGTTAGGGTTGGGGCTAAAGTTAGGGTTAGGGTTGGGACTAAAGTTAGGGTTGGGGCTAAAGTTAGGGTTAGGGTTTGGATTACATTTATGGTTGGGATTAGGGTTTGGATTAGAGTTAGGGGTGTGTCAGGGTTAGGGGTGTGGTTAGGGTTACTGTTGGGATTAGGGTTAGGGGTGTGTTTGGATTAGGGTTTCAGTTAGAATTGGGGGTTTCCATTGTTTAGGCACATCAGGGGCTCTCCAAACGCGACACATGGCGTCCGATCTCAATTCCAGCCAATTCTGCGTTGAAAAAGTAAAACAGTGCGCCTTCTCTTCCGAGCTCTCCCGTGCGCCCAAACAGGGGTTTACCCAGACATATGGGGTATCAGCGTACTTGGGACAAATTGGACAACAACTTTTGGGGTCCAAGTTCTCGTTTCCCATGGGAAAATTAAAATTTGGGGGGCTAAAAATCATTTTTGTGGGAAAAAAGTTTTTTATTTTCACGGCTCTGCGTTATAAACTGTTGGGGCTAAAGTTAGGGTTAGGGTTGGGGCTAAAGTTAGGGTTAGGGTTGGAGGTTAAAGTTAGGGTTAGGGTTGGAGCTAAAGTTAGGGTTAGGGTTGGGGCTAAAGTTAGGGTTAGGGTTGGGGCTAAAGTTAGGGTTAGGGTTTGGATTACATTTACGGTTGGGATTAGGGTTTGGATTAGAGTTAGGGGTGTGTCAGGGTTAGGGGTGTGGTTAAGGTTACTGTTGGGATTAGGGTTAGGGGTGTGTTTGGATTAGGGTTTCAGTTAGAATTGGGGGTTTCCATTGTTTAGGCACATCAGGGGCTCTCCAAACGCGACACATGGCGCCGGTCTCAATTCCAGCCAATTCTGCGTTGAAAAAGTAAAACAGTGCTCCTTCTCTTCCGAGCCCTCCCGTGCGCCCAAACAGGGGTTTACCCAGACATATGGGGTATCAGTGTACTTGGGACAAATTGGACAACAACTTTTGGGGTCCAAGTTCTCTTGTTACCCATGGGAAAATAAAAATTTGTGGGGCTAAAATCATTTTTGTGGGAAAAAAAAGATTTTTTATTTTCACGGCTCTGCGTTATAAACTGTAGTGAAACACTTGGGGGTTCAAAGTTCTCACAACACATCTAGATAAGTTCCTTGGGAGTTCTAGTTTCCAATATGGGGTCACTTGTGGGGGGTTTCTACTGTTTAGTTACTTCAGGGGCTCTGCAAATGCAATGTGACGCCTGCAGACCAATCCATCTAAGTCTGCATTCCAAATGGCGCTCCTTCACTTCCGAGCTCTGCCATGTACCCAAACAGTGGTCCCCCCCACATATGAGGTATCAACGTACTCAGGACAATTTGTACAACAACTTTTGGGGTCCAATTTATCCTGTTACCCTTGTAAAAATACAAAACTGGGGGCTAAAAAATAATTTTTGTGAAAAAAAAAAGAATTTTAATTTTCATGGCTCTGCATTATAAACTGTAGTGAAACACTTTGGGGTTCAAAGCTCTCAAAAGACATATAGATAAGTTCCTTAGGGGGTCTACTTTCCAAAATGGTGTCACTTGTGGGGGGTTTTAATGTTTAGGCACATCAGGGGCTCTCCAAACGCGACATGGTGTCCCATCTCAATTCCAGTCAATTTTGCATTGAAAAGTAAAACGGCGCTCCTTCCCTTCCGAGCTCTGCCATGCACCCAAAAAGTCGTTTACCCCCACATATCAGGTATCAGCGTACTCAGGACAAATTGTACAACAACTTTTGTGGTCCAAATTCTTCTCTTACCCTTGGGAAAATAAAAAATTGGGGGCGAAAAGAACATTTTCGTGTAAAAATACGATTTTTTATTTTTACGGTTCTGCATTATAAACTTCTGTGAAGCACTGGTTGGGTGAAAGTGCTCACCGCACATCTAGATAAGTTCCTTAAGGGGTCTACTTTCCAAAATGGTGTCACTTGTGGGGGGTTTCAATGTTTAGGCACATCAGGGGCTCTCCAAACTTAACATGGCGTCCCATCTCAATTCTAGTCAATTTTGCATTGAAAAGTCAAATGGCGCTCCTTCCCTTCCAAGCTCTGCCATGTGCCCAAACAGTGGTTTACCCCCACATATGGGGTATCAGCGTACTCAGGACAAATTGTACAACAACTTTTGGGGTCCAATTTCTCCTGTTACCCTTGGTAAAATAAAACAAATTGGAGCTGAAGTAAATGGTTTATGAAAAAAAGTTAAATGTTCATTTTTATTTAAACATTCCAAAAATTCCTGTATAACACCTGAAGGGTTAATAAACTTCTTGAATGTGGTTTTGAGCACGTTGAGGGGTGCAGTTTTTAGAATGGTGTCACACTTGGTAATTTTCTATCATATAGACCCCTAAAAATGACTTCAAATGTCATGTAGTCCCTAAAAAATATTGGTGTTGTAAAAATGAGAAATTGCTGATCAACTTTTAACCCTTATAACTCCCTAAAAAAAAAAATTTTGGTTCCAAAATTGTGCTGATGTAAAGTAGACATGTGGGAAATGTTACTTATTAATTATTTTGTGCGACATATCTCTGTGATTTAAGGGCATAAAAATTCAAAGTTGGAAAATTACAAAATTTCAAAATTTTCGCCAAATTTCAGTTTTTTTTCACAAATAAACGCAAGTAATATCAAAGAAATTTTACAACTATCATAAAGTACAATATATCACGAGAAAACAATGTCAGAATCGCCAAGATCCGTTGAAGCATTCCAGAGTTATAACCTCATAAAGGGACAGTGGTCAGAATTGTAAAAATTGGCCCGGTCATTAACGTGCAAACCACCCTCGGGGCTTAAGGGGTTAAACCCAACAATATGCTGCTGTCATTATACACAGTCAAGAGTTCAGTGAACCATATTAATAACACAATAGTCTATCTGCGCTTATTTACACCGGTGGGATGGGCGGTCTCCATCATCAGGGTCCAATGGGTTTCTCGGCTAAGAAGTTTTTTTGGGCTCTTTTGTTACCATTTGTATTATCCGTCTCTTTGATTTGTCATCAGTTTTCCTCCTGCGGCCACGTCCAGGGAGGTCGGCTACAGTTCCATGGATCTTACATTTCTGAATAATATGTGCAACTGTAGTCACAGGAACATCAAGCTGCTTGGAGATGTCTTATAACTTTTACCTTTAACCTGTTTGTCTATAATTTTCTTTCTAATCTCCTGAGACAACTCTTTCCTTCGCTTCCTCTGGTCCATGTTGAGTGTGATACTCACCATGTCTCCAAACAGCACAGTGAGTATCTGTAGCCCTATATACCGGCCACTCACTGATTCCAGGATTGTAGACACCTGTGATGCTAGTTAGTGGACACACTGAGATTTAACATGTCCCTTTTGTCACGTTATTTTCAGGGGTCCCATCATTTCTGTTCAGGCCGATTTCATGAGTTTTATTTTTTTTTTTATTCTGTGGAAGCATGGTGGAAAAACAATGTCTGACTTTCATTTGTTCATTTTCATACATCTTTTATTTCTTATTACTTTTGTCTGATTCAAGTTATTTCTGTGACCATTGTCGGTTTTTCTGTCATTAAACGAGGTGAACCAATAATTCTGACCACATATGTATAGATTATAACCCTCAGTGAATTAATTTATAAAATGGAATCACTTTATGGAGATTTTGACTCTTCCGGCTTTCTGTCATTTAGTCATATTAGGGCTTCTGCATATGATGTGACCAATCTCAGCTGGGATCTGTTCCTGCTGTCCAGCTGGAGTAATCTGCTCCCTACTTCAGCCAATTGGAAAGTACCACACCCTACTAAAGCTCAAAGCACATGGCCGGAATCTTCCAGAAACAGCGTTGTTCTCCTCTGGTTCAGTCCTCTGTGCTCAGCTTGTGGCTTGTGTATTTGTTTCCCGTTGTGACCGTGGCCCGTTTACTGACTACTCTTGTGTCTTCTGATTCTGTATTCTGTCCTTCCGGTTCTGACCCAGCTACCTGACTGTTCTTCCTTCCATCTAATACCACAGAATAGCAGGTAACACCATGGTCCAAGCCTAGGGGTCCCAGTGTAAGTCCAGATCCATGTAATGGTGTTAAAGGGCGATGAGCAAGGCAATCCTTGGGATATGGAAAGCAGAGAAGATAGTGCCAAGCATGTTCATGGTGGAGATCTTTTGAGCTGCCAGTTGACCACGAACATACAGTAGCTCCCAATACATTGTGTCTGCAAACTATTCCAGCTAGATCTGCAGTCAGACAGCTAAATGGCGCTCCTTCCCTCCTGAACACGGCCATGTGCCCAGAGAGTAGTGTACAATCGTATGTAGGGTATTGTGAGAAGCTGGAAAATAATTTGTAAGATCCATTTGTTTTCTATTATCCTTTGTGAATAATTCCAAAGTTATCACCACATAAAGTGACACACACGTCAGATTGTAAAAATGGGCCCGCATTAAGAACCCAAAACTGGAAGAGGATAAATCAGAGGATTCTGGACACTACTGTAATCAAAAACTGACTGTAGACAATAACATCTGCTGAAATGCTCAAACTGAACAGTCTCCATCAGTAATAAATGAGCAACTAGTGGTGAAACCTCTCTGGGGGAATTAGAGCACGGGGCTCGGTGACTTCACAATCTAAACTATCGGAAGCTCCAATATTTTCTGTCAGATGAGTTTCAAGAAGAAATATTACACATTTAAAGAGAACTGTGTATAATAGTGCAGAGCGGAGATGTCTTAAAGGGAACCTGTCAGCAGGATTGTGCTCAGTGACTACAGACACTGTCAGGTCGGTGCCGTTATACTGATTACACCGATACCTGGTGATGAAATCCGTCTTGTGGTTGTTGTTTAATCTGTATTTGTAGTTTTCAGTTAATGAGATTCTCGTGCTCTGGGGCGGGGCTGTGGTCGGGGCTTTATGTGGTGCTCTGATTACATATTCATCTGTATTGGTTTATAACAGGTCACTGATCCCTTACTACAGGGGCTGACAGCCCCTCTCAATTTGAATCGGTGACCCCATGGCATGACGTGGGATCCCTATCGCTGCCATGAAGACATCCGGGTCTCCAGACCTGAGAGGCTTCCTGTCATGCACAGTGATGATCAGGAAGTCTCTCAGGTCAGTGTATAGAAGCTGCAGCGCTGACAGATCTGCTATAGAAGTGGTCAACTGTACAAAATGATTGTCCCATAGTGGGACACAGTGGAAAACTAAGAATGAAGTAAAATATACCAGGGGGTAGGTGGATCTACCAGGTTGTGAGTTCTATAGAAAAGGGCTTTCAATGACCAAAGTAATTAGAACAGTTTTGGGTGGAGGAGAATGTTGGGGTCTAGAGGCAAAATGGTGATCATGGAAATACGGCCGAACTACACCACCGATAAAGCAGCCACAGCCGGTGACTGAGAAGAATCTGTGACTTCTCTGCATTTAGTGGTCACTACTCACCTGGGTAGCCATATGTGGGAATCTCCTCTTTACACCACTCATCACCCCTCACATATGTCTCTGTAGTATTAATATGGGTCAGATCTTCACCCTGAAATAAATATTATAAAAGTCACCGACAGATGGAGAAGTCACATCTATGATCAGCTCTAATCCTATTAACATTAAAAGACTATCCCAAAGAGTAAACAGGACAAAAAACTCAAGATATCATATTAACATCAGAAACCATGGTGCATAAAGACCACATATCGAGTACAATCCTTAAATTCAAATCTTTATTGTTATAGTTAGAATCAAACAATAGTTAAAATTAGATCTACTGGACACCACTCCTCCAGGGACAGGATGCAACCTTCATGTATTTTAGCAATTTAAACAATTATTACAACATTTCTTCCAACAATACAATTTGAAGTATATAGGCAGCTCGACTCTACCAGTGCTGACTTATATATTAGCAGCAATCTTGGACTCAATAAAAATAAAGTGCCTTGTGCATAGTAACTGGTCCAGAATATACCGCTCAAACACTCAATCCAAACATAGCGGAGAAATGTGACATACTTACTGAATATATAAAGGCAGCATGCCGACAACAAGCTGTCCCCGCCGCCCCAACGCACGTAGGCCTCCTCAGCAAGTCTTAACAAAACGTGCGTTGGGGCGGCGGGGACAGCTTGTTATCGCACGCTGCCTTTATATATTCAGTAAGTATGTCACATTTCTCCGCTATGTTTGGATTGAGTGTTTGAGCGGTATATTCTGGACCAGTTACTATGCACAAGGCACTTTATTTTTATTGAGTCCAAGATTGCTGCTAATATATAAGTCAGCACTGGTAGAGTCGAGCTGCCTATATACTTCAAATTGTATTGTTGGAAGAAATGTTGTAATAATTGTTTAAATTGCTAAAATACATGAAGGTTGCATCCTGTCCCTGGAGGAGTGGTGTCCAGTAGATCTAATTTTAACTATTGTTTGATTCTAACTATAACAATAAAGATTTGAATTTAAGGATTGTACTCGATATGTGATCTTTATGCACCATGGTTTCTGATGCTGATATCAGCTCTAATCCTGCCATCTCCACCGTTCTCATTACACAAGTATAAAACATATAATACTGGTGGATAAAACAAGACTGAGCACAGGACCTTCACCGGCGTCTACACATCATAGGGGAGATCTCCTGACACCTTCTCTCCATCTACCTGATGATCCTGAGGAGCATTGGGATCTTCTTGGTTACAGTCCTGTAGAAGAAGAGGACGGGGACATCTCTCTGGTGTCGTCCTCTTACTGGATAGATCTGGAGGAAACACATACAGGGAGTGAATTCATTCTTTACATACAGATAATTATAGGCCGTGTGTATTTAGTCCTGTCTATTACCTGGAGATGTGAGGGGCTGGGGAACCTCCATTATGACGTTCTTGTACAGATCTCTGTGTCCTTCTAAATACTCCCACTCCTCCATGGAGAAATAGACAGCGACATCCTGACACCTTATAGGAACCTGACACATACAATGATACCGTCATCCCCCGATCCCTTCATAGTGTTACTGTATAATGTCCCAGCATTCCCAGCAGTGTCACCTCTCCAGTCAGCAGCTCAATCATCTTGTAGATGAGTTCTAGGATCTTTTGGTCATTGATGTCCTCATGGATCAGGGGGTGAGGTGGAGGCCCCGTGATTGGGCTCAGGGGTCTTCCCCATCCCTCAGACACAGGGTCCTGACAGCGATCACTAGAGGTCTTCTTCACCACTGTGTAATCCTGGTAATGGAGAGACACATTAATAAATCTCACTACAGACATTTCGAGAGTCCTCACCTCTCCAGTTCTGTCCATCTGTTATTGCCATAGATAAGAATGATGTAATGTGACGTCATCAGAATCTCTCACCTCTCCAGTAAGCCGGAAGAGGATCTCTAGGGTGAGGTGTAATATCCTCTCCGCCATCTTGTCTCTGTCCATATCCATCTTTGATGGGTAAATCAGGAAAATTCTCTTTTGTAGAAGATCTTCACTGAGAGGATCCGATATTGTAGAGACCTGAATGAGAAGATGAGCCGATGTAACATCATAAGAATCCTGTAATAATACAATTACTGGAGATAATAAGGGAAACATATGAGGAGATGTATTATTTTACAGTATTTAGTTTCCTTCTTTACATCTACTAATAAATCCTATATATTTAGGCCACAGACAACAAGCAGTTTCCTCCTCGGAGTCGGCAGCTGAATACGTTTCTCATAGACTCATCTTCCATAACGCTAATTCTCGTATCATTTGCCGACCCTGGAATCGGCATTAGCAATACTGCAGGAGATATTCATTACACGGGCCATGAGAAGTAACTACTTCATGATGAGGACGACATCTTCATCTTCTACTACGGCTCTAGAAACATATTTGGCCTGAGTCGGTCACTGACTAGATCACCACCGGCCTCTATATGAAGGTTTCCCGTCTTCCCCGCACTGTAATCTTCTATCACGTTAGATCTCAGCTCTGATTCACACACAGCAGGTTGTTTATAGGCTAGGAAGGGGGTAATACCCATGGAGCTTTCCAGGCTATTAATATCAGCTAACAACAGTATAATTAGCTTTTAGTGGCTATTAACTTGGGGGACCCCCCAAAAAGTGATATAGGGTCCCCCTATATTTAATAACCAGCAAAGGCTATGCAGACAGCTGCGGGTTGATATTAATAGCCTAGGAAGGGACCATGGATACTGGCCCCCCCAGGCTAAAAACCATCAGCTCTTAGGCTAGGTTCACATTGCGTTAGTGCAGTCCGTTCAGTGCATACACTAACGGACTGCGCTAACGCAATTGCCGAAAAAGGATCGCGTTATGCAATCGCGCTAGCGCAGATGCTCTATCTGCGCTTGTGGTGACGGACCCAAAAACGCTGCAGACAGCGTTCGAGGTCCGTCACAAAAAAAACGGCACATCACTAACGCATGCCAATAAAGACATACGTTAGCGATGCGCTACATAATTGCGGTCAATGGGTGGGCTAACGGATCCGTTACATATAGTTAGTGCCGCTATGTAATGGATTCCGTCAGCAGACACCCACTAACGCAATGTGAACCTAGCCTTAGCTACCCTGGAAAAGGCACATCTCTAAGATGCACCAGTTCTGGCACTTAACCTCTCTCTTCCCACTTGCCCTTTAGCGGTGGCAAGAGAGGTAATAGTTGAGGGGGTTGGGGTCACCTTTGTATTGTCTGGTGACATCAAGCCCCGAGGTTAGTAATGGAAAGGCATCAATAAGGCGCCCCCATTACTAACCCTATAGTCAGATTGTAAGAAAACACAGACAACAAAAAAAAAGTCCTTTAATTGAAAGAATAACACATACTACTTTAATAATCTCAATTAAACCATACTTACGACCTCGCCTAATTCCACCGAAGCCCCCAATCTCCTGTAATAAACTAAAAATAATAAAACAACAATATCCCTCACCTCTCCATCGTTCTGCCCCACGCCGTAATCCATGTCTGGTGGAGAAATAGATGTGACCGTCCAAGCTGAGAACCACTGGTGAATGAGCTGCTGCGAGCGCAGCCTCAGTGTCTGGCGGTGACATCACTGATGCTCCGTTCCCAGCCGGGCTGAACTGTGGTGAGAAACCCCGCTAGCACTGTGAGAAAGTTGCACGGAGCAGAGGCGAGTTCACCGGTAGAATTATTCTAAAATATAGGGTGCGGACCACTCTGTTATTGATAACTAGCCTTGCTGAAGCTGACAGTTGAGGGTTGCAGCCCCCAGCTGTGAGTTTTGCTTGGCTTGTTATCAAAAATAGGGGGAACCCAGGCAGTTTTTTAGTAAATTATGTATTTACAGCACAGAAGCAGCTGATGAATACTCCTATCATCCACTCCTGCTCTCACTGTTATTAGGAGGTAGCAGGTGTCGGATGATGGGAGCAGTTGTGCCATCAGCTGACACCAGTGACCGGAGGTAACCTGTACACCTCCGATCACAGCTAAGCACTCCCGCTGTGTTTTGGCAGTGGGGAACTGCAGCTCTCTGACCGGCGGGGATGGTTTCACCACCATTCAGAAGAGGTGTTTGCTGCGCTCTCATGCATATGACAGCATGACAAACACAGTATTGTCGAGCCCCCTATTCAAGTGAATGGGGTTCGGGTCCACTCTGCTCAATGACAGGCTGCATGGACACATCATGCAGCGTGCCATCTAGAGGTAGCAGAGCCGAGTGTGAGGTGACATCCGGCTGTCCTTGACTTTTCAGCAGCAAATACGCTGCAAAAAATGGTTAACCTGCGTATTTGCAGCGTTTTTTACCATCCATTCAAGTCAAGGGGCGAAAAACGCTGCAAGAACGCTGAAAGAAGTGGCATGCTCTATGTAAAAAAAACGCAGCAAAAACGCCCAGTGTGAACATACCCGTGAGAGCAGGAGCGGATGATGGAGGGTATTAATCAGCTGCTCTGGCGCTGCAAATAAATAATAAAAAAGGCATGGGTTCCCCCCCTTTTTTTGATATTCAGCCAGGCAAAACTCAGAGCTGGGGGCTGCAACCCTAAGCTGTCAGCTTCATCAAGGTTGGTTATGAAGAAAAAAGGGGTCCCCATGCTTTTTTAAATTATTTAAATACATAATTTTAAAATATGGCAGAGGGTCCACCCCATTTTGTAACAACCAGCCTTTCTAAAGCTGACAGCTGTGGGCTGGCATTCTCAGGCTGGTAAGGTGCCATGGATATTGACCCCCCAGCCTAAAAGTAACAGCCCGCAGCTGCCCAGAAAAGGCACATCTATTAGATGCGCCAATTCTGGTGCTTTGCCCGGCTCTTCCCACTTGCCCTGTAGCTGTGGCAAGTGGGGTTCAAATTTGTGTAGTTGACGTCACCTTTGTATTGTCAGGTGACATCAAGCCCACGGCTTAGTAATGGAGAGTAAGACACCGATTCATTATTAATCCTATAGTTCTATGGTAAATAAAGACACAGCAAGAATAAAGTGAATTGAAAAAAATGACACAAACTCCTTTAATAATCTCAATTAAACCATACTTAACGACTTTGCCTAATTTCACCAAAGCCCTCGATCTCCTGTACTAAAACTAAAATAAAAAAACAATATACCATACCTGTCTGTCGTTCTGTCCCATGCCGTAATCCATGTCTGGGGAGAAATAGTTTTCAACCTGGACAGTGCCAAGATGTGACCGTCCAGGCTGAGAACCACTGGTGAATGAGCTGCTGCGAGCGCAGCTTCAGTGTCTAGCGGTGACATCACTGATGCTCCATTCCCAGCCAGACTGAACTGCGGTGACCTCAGTGAGATCCCCGCTAGCACCATGAGAAAGTCGCACAGTGCAGAGGAGAGTTGAAATGCACCGCAGTGAAATCCTCCCGGTGAACTCGCCTCTGCACCGTGCGACTTCCTCATGGTGCTAGCGGGGATCTCACACAGCCCACACCATTTTTTTTTTCAGAAAAATTATCTTTTATTAATTAAATACATGTACAGTAAGCTGCACACACTGTACTAATTATATTTGTCATTGACATCTATATATCTACCTATTCTGTTTGTATTTACTGTATGTAATCCATGTCTTCTATCCTGTCGCCTCCTGTAGTGATTTTACACTACCGCAGCTGCTGAATTACCGGCTTTTCTTCTATCTATGTAATATATACACTGTGTCACTGACATCTATAAAAAAAAACCTTCCTTCTCACCACCAATGGAGGTGGTCTTTGTTGTCCTTTCTCATTCTCGGGTCCTCTACCAGAGACCTGGGAGTTTGAGGGTTCTGCACAGGATCTTAGCTGTTCCCAGTATTGCGCTTTTCTTGACAGAGACTTCAGATGTTGCTCCTGGGATCTGTTGTAGCCATTCTTCCCACCTATGGGTCACTGCTCCAAGAGCTCCTATCACCACTGGAATCGCTGTTGCCTTCACCTTCCACATCTTCTCGAGTTCTCCTTTGAGGTCCTGGTATTTCTCCAGCTTCTCATATTCCTTCTTTCTAATGTTGCTGTCACTTGGCACTGCCACATCTATTATCACTGCTGTATTCTGATACTTGTCTACTATCACAATGTCTGGCTGGTTAGCCAACACCTGCTTATCCGTCTGGATCTTGAAGTCCCACAGGATTTTAGCCCTTACATTCTTCACCACTTTTTCTGGGGTGTCCCATCTGGACTTAGCCCATATGCTGTGCAGATGTTCCTGTATACAACTCCGCTACTTGTTTGTGGCGTTCAGTATACGCTGTTCCTGCTTGCATTTTACATCCTGCCACTGTGCTGGACGGTTTCTGAGGTTTCTTCGCATAGTCTGCACCTTGGATCTTGTCTTGTGTGGTAGATTCCTGCTTCTATGGATCTGGTACTTAGTGCTTGCCCTTGTGCCGCTATGATTAGTGCCTCTGTGCTGTCTCAGAGTCCAGCTTTCTCCAGCCATTGGTAGGATTTCTCCATGTAAGCCACCTCCATTATATGTCGATGGTACATCCCATGCTGCAGCTTGTCTTGCCATGGCAGTTCATGTTCCTGGTCTTCCTTCCAGATCTGTTGTTGTTGCTGCCTTAGGCTATGTGCACACGCTGTGGACTTTGCTACGGATCTGCAGCTGCGGGTTCGCAGCGGTTTCCTATATGTTTACAGTACAATGTAAACCTATGGGAAACGCAATCCGCAGTGCACATGCTGCGGAAAAAAACACGTGGAAACGCAGCGGTTTACATTCCACAGCATGTCAATTCTTTGTGCGGAATCCGCAGCAGTTTTGCACCTGCTCCTTAATAGAAAACCACAGTGGAATCCGCACAAAAAATGATAAATCCGCAGGAAAACCGCAGTGGAAAAATCCGCAGTGGACCATTTCTACGTGTGCACATAGCCTTAGGCTTTGTCTCAGCATCTTATCTTTTGGTGCCATTTTCTGATGTTTTCCTGGATACTCCTTGTTTCATCCATGATGGTGACTTGGAGGCTTATCAAGCCTCGACCACCCTCCTTTCTGTTGTATACAATCTTTGGGTGCTAGACTTAGGGTGGACACCTCCATGCATTGTGAGGAGCTTTCATGTCATCACATCAGCAGCTTCCATCTCTTCTTTTGGCCAGCACACTATGCCAGCAGGGTATCTGATAACTACGGTAGCAGGGCATATATATTGATGGCGTGGATTTTATACTTTCCATTGAGCTGGTTCTTCAGGACCTTTCTTACCCTTTGATGGTATTTGGATGTTGCTGCTTTCCTTGCCTCCTCATCGTGGTTACCATATACCTGTGGGATGCCGAGGTACTTGTAGCATGTCTGTACATCTGCTATGTGCCCTGCTGGTAATTCCACTCCATCAGTGTTGACTACCTTGCCTCTCTTTATTACCAACTGGTCGCTCTTTTCCAGTCTGAAGGTCATCCCGATGTCTTCACTGTAGATCCTTGTCATGTGGATCAGTAATTGATGTCTCGTTCGTTTTTCGCATACAACTTGATGTCATCCATGTAGAGGAGGAGGCTGATGGGGTTTCCACTCTTCAATTTGTATTCATAGCCAGACTCTGGAATTACCTGACTGAGGAGGTTCAAGACTATGCAGACCAGCAATGGGGACAGTGCACCACCTTGTTATATGCCGCATTTGATGGTCTCTTGTGCTAGTTGTCTTGAGTTGACTTCAAATATTGTTCTCCATAGCCCCAGTCCACCACAACCCCAGTATAATGGCCCCCACCAGCCACACATTCAGTATGAGAGTCCCAACAGCTCTTCTCTTAATATGATGCCCCCACAATTCCTGATATAAACCTACACACTACTCAGCCAACCCGGTTCCTGAGGAGCGCTGCTCTGGTCTGTGCGCTGTGAGTACTGAGGCTCCGTACTACATGTGTGATGTAGTGACGTCATTGTGCCTGCAGTACACGGAGTCTCAGACTCAGAAGTGAAGGCTGAATGGTGGATCAGGAGCTTTCCACTCCCTGATTCACTAATCTATTCAGCGGTATCACCGTCATGGGAATGTGGATATCGCTGAAATTGTGATGATGGGAAGGAGAGGGTGACCAATACCACACCCCACCGAGCCCTGTCAATTCATAGGTATCATAGCAACCGAGTGGGCGACCTTTATGGATGATACACTCCTGCCTATCCAACTATTGTATGGTAAATATCTCATAGATCCTGGGTTCATTAGTATTTGCACCAAGAATGAGGCTAAGTGAGTATTTATTAATTGTCGGAGGTAGTCAGTGAGGTGGATGGTACCATATTGTGCATGTAGGGGGCAGTACTGTGGGAACATTAGAAAGTGGAGGGACGGCAGTACATTGAGGATATTATACTGTGGGTGAGGGGGATGCCAGTCCTGTGGAAACATTATCCTGTGTCTGTGGGAAGCCACTATTGTGGGAACAAAATACTGTGTGTGGGGGTATGGCGGTACTATGAGATGAGAACATTATATTGTGTGTGGGGGTATGGCAGTACTATGAGACGATTATACGGTGTGTGGGGGTATGGCAGTACTATGAGAAGATTATACTGTGTGTGGTGGGATGGAAGTACTGTAGGAACATTATACTGTGTGTGGGGTATGGCGGTACTATTAGAATATTATACTGTGTGTGGGGGTATGGAGGTACTATGAGAACATTATACTGTGTGTGGGGGTATGGCGGTACTGTAGGAACATTACACTCTGTGTGAGTGTATGGCAGTACTATGAGAACATTATACTTTGTGTGGGGGTATGGCGGTACTGTAGGAACATTATACTGTGTGTGGGGTATGGCGGTACTATGAGAACATTATACTGTGTGTGGGGGTATGGAGGTACTATGAGAACATTATACTGTGTGTGGGGGTATGGCGGTACTGTAGGAACATTATACTCTGTGTGGGTGTATGGCAGTACTATGAGAACAATATACTGTGTGTGGGGGTATGGCGGTACTGTAGGAACATTATACTGTGTGTGGGGGTATGGCGGTACTCTGTGGTGGGATGGAGGTACTGTAGGATCATTATACTGTGTGTGGGGGTATGGCGGTATTGTAGGAACATTATACTGTGTGTGGGGATATGGAGGTACTATGAGAACATTATACTGTGTGGGAGGTATGGCGGTACTATGAGAACATTATACTGTGTGTGGGGGTATGGAGGTACTATGAGAACATTATACTGTGTGTGGGGGTATGGCGGTATTATGAGAACATTATACTGTGTGTGGGGGTATGGCGGTACTGTAGGAACATTATACTGTGTGGGGGTATGGCGGTACTGTAGGAACATTATACTGTGTGTGGGGGTATGGTGGTACTATGAGAATATTATACTGTGTGTGGGGGTATGGCGGTACTGTAGGAACATTATACTGTGTGGGGGTATGGCGTACTGTAGGAACATTATACTGTGTGGGGAGTATGGCGGTACTATGAGAACATTATACTGTGTGTGGGGGTATGGCGGTAGTGTGAAAATACCTTATAGAGATGCCAGTACTGTGGAAACATTATACTGTGTGTGGGGGTATGGCGGTACTGTAGGAACATTATACTGTGTGGGGGTATGGCGGTATTGTAGGAACATTATACTGTGTGTGGGGGTATGGCGGTACTATGAGAATATTATACTGTGTGTGGGGGTATGGCGGTACTGTAGGAACATTATACTGTGTGGGGGTATGGCGGTACTGTAGGAACATTATACTGTGTGGGGGTATGGCGGTACTATGAGAACATTATACTGTGTGTGGGGGTATGGCGGTACTATGAGAACATTATACTGTGTGGGGGTATGGCGGTACTATGAGAACATTATACTGTGTGTGGAGGTATGGTGGTACTATGAGAACATTATACTGTGTGTGGGGGTATGGTGGTACTATGAGAACATTATACTGTGTGTGGGGGTATGGTGGTACTATGAGAACATTATACTGTATGTGGGGGTATGGCGGTACTATGAGAACATTATACTGTCTGGGGGTATGGTGGTACTATGAGAACATTATACTATGTGTGGGGGTATGGCGGTACTATGAGAACATTATACTGTGTGTGGGGGTATGGCGGTACTGTAGGAACATTATACTGTGTGGGGGTATGGCGATACTGTAGGAACATTATACTGTGTGTGGGGGTATGGCGGTACTATGAGAATATTATACTGTGTGTGGGGGTATGGCGGTACTGTAGGAACATTATACTGTGTGGGGGTACGGCGGTACTGCAGGAACATTATACTGTGTGGGGAGTATGGCGGTACTATGAGAACATTATACTGTGTGTGGGGGTATGGCGGTAGTGTGAAAATACCTTATAGAGATGCCAGTACTGTGGAAACATTATACTGTGTGTTGGGGTATGGCGGTACTGTAGGAACATCATACTGTGTGGGGGTATGGCGGTACTGTAGGAACATTATACTGTGTGTGGGGGTATGGCGGTACTATGAGAATATTATACTGTGTGTGGGGGTATGGCGGTACTGTAGGAACATTATACTGTGTGGGGGTATGGCGGTACTGTAGGAACATTATACTGTGTGGGGGTATGGCGGTACTATGAGAACATTATACTGTGTGGGGGTATGGCGGTACTATGAGAACATTATACTGTGTGTGGGAGTATGGTGGTACTATGAGAACATTATACTGTGTGTGGGGTATGGCGGTACTATGAGAACATTATACTGTATGTGGGGGTATGGCGGTACTATGAGAACATTATACTGTGTGGGGGTATGGCGGTAGTGTGAAAATCCCTTTTTTACGAGAGATGCCAGTACTGTGGAAACATTATACTGTGTGAGCGCCATCATATATATTACATAAGGGGTGTAAAAAGGAGAGTCATAAAAAAGACTCCTCAGGGCTGTGCTGCATTTGTACAGACTGCTATCTGCCGTCCAGACGGGACCATGTGACATCAATGGGAAGAGGGAGGGTTTCCGGAGGGAAGAGTCTAGAGGGTGCACCTGGTCAGGAGACCTTGATGACGCGGTTACTGATATTATAAAGGCCGGAGCCCCAAAGGCAGAACAGATTTGGCGCCAACAAAGGAAAGGGGTGCGGGGAAGAATCTGAGGTACCAGCTCATGGTAAAGTGCCCGAGACAGCTGGGTGTGGGGCAGAACCTGCTTACAGGGCATAATGGGGGCATTACACTGTGTGGGGCCAAGAAAGGGGCCCTGTACTAGGAGAACAATCCGCTCCCTCACTTCCTGTCCTCCATAGTTGGCTCGTATGTATCTATTACAGGAAACAGAACAACAACGTTATGATTCTTATAAAGAGTCTCCGTGCAGAAGGGGTTAATGTCCCCGCGCTCAGTAATGGGGAATCTCCACATACCTCCACCTGCAGAGCCGCACTCCACATATATGGCTGCTCTGTGCGCACAGGACCTGTGATGAGGTCACAGGGGGAGGAGTCAGGGGTCACGTGATCCGCAGTGAAGACACTGGAGACTTCTCCTCAGTCAGTGACATTTCCGCCATTATTCGCCCTCACTACTGGCACAATTACCTCGCGCCGCCTTTTCTACACAATGTTCTGTGTGGAATGTAACGTGTGATTTCTCTGGAGACAAATAGACCCCACACATGAGGGAATTATTACCGGTTACCGGACGTCTAGTATATGGCGGCATATGATTGTGCTATCGCCTCCACACCAGGAGCTAAAATGCCGAAATCTCGCTTATGTACCCCCTTCCAGTTTCCGGCAAAGGCCGGCGTCACACTGGCGTTTAAAACGGCCGAGTGCAATGCGATAAAAAAATCGCATTGTACTCGGAACAATGTTAACATATGGGGCCTCTCCCAGCAGCCGACTTTTTGTCGGCCGTTTTCCTCGGTCAGCATGCTGCGATTGTCTCGGACCGAGGAAAACTCGCAGCTCACTCGCACCCATATAAGCCTATGGGTGCGAGTGAGACAGCGCACACCACTCGGATAACATCCGAGTGATGTGCGTCATAAGCGGACCCCGGCAATGGAGGAGATGGAGAAATTCATTTCTCCGCCTCCGCAGCTGTGCTCCGATCCTCCCTGTGCGAGAGAATCGGAGCACAGACGCATGACACTCGGCTCCTGCTCTGCTGCGAGCAGGAGCCGAGTGTCATTAGCATATCGCATCCGATGCTCTCGCATCGGATGCAATACGCTAGTGTGACGCCGGCCTAAGGGTCATATACGGCCATGCTCCTCTCCAGTCGCTGTGGGGTTTTGTTAATAGGATGGAGGGCGGCGTCCATGCTTGGACTTCAGAGAGAGTAATAAAATCACAGCTCACCTTCCCTGTCCTTTACCCCTTACACCTGACCTGTTTAGCCAATTACCTGGAGATAAATGGTTTTACAGACTTAGGCCGGCCTCACACTAGCGAGTTTTACAGACGTAAGAGAGGTGCTGAAAATACGGATTGCATACGGTACAATGCTTCTCTATGCCCCTGCTCCTATCTGCCGTATTTTACTGATCAGTATTATACGGTCTTCTACGGCCGTAGAAAATCGCAGCATGCTGCGTTTGTCACCGTATTGCGCAAAAAATCCGCCAATGAAAGTCTATGGGGGCCAGAAAAATACGGATTACACACGGACCAGCAGTGTGACTTGTGAGAAATACGCAGCGGTGTTAGAGAGAAAAGCCAGCAATTCAGTGCGGTGTACAGTAAAATCACACTGACAGCTTACAATAGAATAGGTGGAATAAATGTGTACACATAGAACAGGTATATATATATATATATATGTCAGTAGACACATATATGTATATATATTATTATTTCATCCAGCACGAGATAGCTTCAAAGCTGGTAATTCAATTGCCGGCTTTTGCTATCTCCTTCCTAAACCCGACATGATATGAGACATGGTTACATACAGTAAACCATCTCATATCACCATTTTTTTTTGCATATTCCACACTACTAATGTTAGTAGTGTGTAAGTTCAAACTTTGGGCTCTCTAGCTATTAAATTAAAGGGTTAAATGGCGGAAAAAATTGGTGTGGGCTCCCGCGCAATTTTCTCCGCCAGAGTAGTAAAGCCAGTGACTGAGGGCAGATATTAATAGCCTGGAGAGGGTCCACGGTTTTTGGCCCCCCCCTGGCTAAAAAGATCTGCCCCCAGCCACCCCAGAAAAGGCACATTTGGAAGATGCGCCTATTCTGGCACTTGGCCACTCTCTTCCCATTCCCATGTAGCGGTGGGATGTGGGGTAATGAAGGTTTAATGTCACCCTCCTATTGTAAGGTGACATTAAGCCAGATTAATAATGGAGAGGCGTCAATTATGACACATCCATTATTAATCCAATAGCATGAAATGGTTAAAAAAACACACACATTATTAGAAATTATTTTAATGAAATAAACACACAGGTTGTTTTAATATTTTATTGTTCTCTCAATCCACCTTAAGACCCTCGCTCTCTAATAAATAAAAAATAATAAACCCACAATATATATACCTTCCGTTGATCTGTAACGTCCCACGATGTAAATCCATCAGAAGGGGTTAAAATATTTTACAGGCAGGAGCTCTGCTATAATGCAGCTATGCTCCTGCCTGTAAAACCCCGGGGAATGAAGGTAATGTAGGTCAATGACCTACAGTTACCTTCAGTCGTGGTGATGCGCCCTCTGCTGGATGTCCCTCGAGCGTGGGAACTTTCCTGGATAGTTCCCAGGCTCGAGTTCATATGAGGACATCCAGCAGAGGGCGCATCACCACGACTGAAGGTAACTGTAGGTCATTGACCTACATTACCTTCATTCCCCGGGGTTTTACAGGCAGGAGCATAGCTGCATTATAGCAGAGCTCCTGCCTGTAAAATATTTTAACCCCTTCAGATGGATTTACATCGTGGGACATTACAGATCAACGGAAGGTATATATATTGTTGGTTTATTATTTTTTGTTACAGAGCGAGGGTCTTCAGGTGGATTGAGAGAACAATAAAATATTAAAACAACCTGTGTTTTTATTTCATTAAAATAATTTTTAATGTGTGTGTGTTTTTTTTTAACCATTTCATGCTATTGGATTAATGGATAGGTGTCATAATTGGCGCCTCTCCATTATTAATTTGGCTTAATGTCACCTTACAATAGGAGGGTGACATTAACCCTTCATTACCCCATATCCCACCGCTACACGGGAATGGGAAGAGAGTGGCCAAGTGCCAGAATAGGCGCATCTTCCAGATGTGCCTTTTCAGGGGTGGCTGGGGGCAGATGTTGTTAGCCAGGGGGGGCCAAAAACCGTGGACCCTCTCCAGGCTATTAATATCTGCCCTCAGTCACTGGCTTTACTACTCTGGCGGAGAAAATTGCGTGGGAGCCCACGCCAATTTTTTCCGCCATTTAACCCTTTAATTTAATAGCTAGAACGGCCAAATTTTGCACATACACACTACTAACATTAGTAGTGTGGAATATGCAAAAAAAATGGGGATATGAGATGGTTTACTGTATGTAAACCATGTGTCACGCACGCGCCCAGACTGGTTGGCGCGGGAATACAGGGGTGTGGCCCCACTGGACCACAGACCAAACTTCCCTGGAAGGGGCATAACTAAGCAGCTTCCTAGGTGTTCGCTGGAGCCTCTGATGGTGAGGTCAGACTTGTGCAATAGGAAGCTACCAGGTGCCACTCCAGGGTGATGTCTGGCTGTGGCTGCTGATCCCACTAAGGAACGGAGCGGGCATGGCTGGCACTCTGGCAGGCAGACGGGTACAACAGTGACACTGGAACATAGGAAGATCCGGTAGGGACCAGTCTGCAGGCAGGTATGTGAAACAGGTAGGAACCTGTTCAGACAGGAGGACTAAGTAACAAGTAGAGAAAGACCGTAAGAGCGGATGCAGAGCGAAAGCACAAGAGCTAGAACCAAGAACAGAAACGCAGGAGGCTGAGTACGAGTAGAAGGTGGAACTAAGAGAAGAGAAGGCAGAGCCAAGAGCGGAGACGCTGGAGGCGGAGCCAAGAGCGGAGACGCTGGAGGCGGAGCCAAGAGCGGAGACGCTGGAGGCGGAGCCAGGTAGAACCACAAAGAGCGGAGCCATATACACATATATGTATATATATTATTACTTCATACAGCGCGAGATAGCAGAAAGCCAGTAATTCAATTGCCGGCTTTTGCTTTCTCCTTCCTAAAACCCGACATGATATGAGACATGGTTTACATACAGTAAACCATCTCATATCACCATTTTTTTTTGCATATTCCACACTACTAATGTTAGTAGTGTGTATATGCAAAATTTGGCCGTTCTAGCTATTAAAATAAAGGGTTAAATGGCGGAAAAAATTGGCTCCCACGCAATTTTCTCCGCCAGAGTAGTAAAGCCAGTGACTGAGGGCAGATATTAATAGCCTGGAGAGGGTCCATGGTTATTGGCCCCCCCCCCCGGCTAAAAACACCTGCCCCCAGCCACCCCAGAAAAGGCACATCTGGAAGATGCGCCTATTCTGGCACTTGGCCACTCTCTTCCCATTCCCGTGTAGCGGTGGGATATGGGGTAATGAACGGTCAATGCCACCTTGCTATTGTAAGGTGACATTAAGCCAGATTAATAATGGAGAGGCGTCAATTATGACACCTATCCATTATTAATCCAATACTAGTAAAGGGTTAAAAAAAAACACACACACACACATTATTAAAAATTAATTTATTGAAAAAAACACAAAGGTTGTTGTATTAATTTATTCTACTCTGAATCCACTCACTGAATACCCTCGATCTGTAAATTTTAAAAAAAATAATAAACCAACAATATACATACCTTCCGAGGATCTGTAGATCCATCTGAAGGGGTTAAAATATTTTGCAGACACAAGCTCCGCTAATGCAGCTGCTCATGTCTGCAAAACCCCGGCGAATGAAGCTAAATATAGGTCAATGATCTATATTTAGCTTCATTTGCGGTGAGGCGCCCTCTGCTGGCTGTTCCTAGATCGTGGGAACTTTCCTAGAAAGCTCCCTTGCTCGAGATCATAAGAGGGCGCCCTCTGCTGGTTGTCCTCATATGAACTCGAGCCTGGGAGCTTTCTAGGCCTAGCTAGAATGGCCAAATTTTGCATATACACACTACTAACATTATTAGTGTGGAATATGCCAAAAAATGGTGATATGAGATGGTTTACTGTATGTAAACCATATCTCATATCATGTCGGGTTTAGGAAGGAGAAAGCAAAAGCCGGTAATTGAATTACCGGCTTTTCTCTCTAACAGCGCTGCGTATTCCTCGCAAGTCACACTGCTGGTCCGTGTGTAATCCGTATTTTTGGGGCTTCCATAGACTTTCATTGGCGTTTTATTTGCGCAATACGGTGACAAACGCAGCATGCTGCGATTTTCTACGGCCGTAGAAAGCCGTATAATACTGATCAGTTTAATACGGCAGATAGGAGCAGGGGCATAGAGAATAATTGTGCCGTATTTTTTGCGAGTTTAACGGACGTAGTTTCTGCGCTCTTACGTCCGTAAAACTCGCAAGTGTGACGCCGGCCTAATAGGCGCAGGCAGAATCGCGATCTGCCCGCACCTATTAACTAGTTAAATGCCGCTGTCAATCGCAGACAGCGGCATCTAACTACCACTTCCGGCCGGGCGGCCGGAAATAATCGCATCGCCGACCCCCATCACATGATCGGAGGTCGGCGATGCTTCAGAATAGTAACCATAGAGGTCCTTGAGACCTCTATGGTTACTGATCCCCGGCAGCTGTGAGCGCCACCTTGTGGTCAGCGCTCACAGCACACCTGCAATTCTGCTACATAGCAGCGATCTGATGATCGCTGCTATGTAGCAGAGCCGATCGTGCTATGCCTGCTTCTAGCCTCCCATGGAGACTATTGAAGCATGGCAAAAATAAAATAAAAAAAAGTTAAAAAAAATGTGAAAAAAATAAAAAAAATATAAAAGTTTAAATCACCCCCTTTCGCCCCAATCAAAATAAATGAATGAAAAAAAAAAATCAAATCTACACATATTTGGTATCGCCGCATTCAGAATCGCCCGATCTATCAATTAAAAAAAAGCATTAACCTGATCACTAAACGGCTTAGCGAGAAAAAAATGCGAAACGCCAGAATTACGTTTTTTTGGTCGCCGCGTCATTGCATTAAAATGCAATAACGGGCGACCAAAAGAACGTATCAGCACAAATATGCTATCATTAAAAACGTCATCTCGGCACGCAAAAAATAAGCCCTCAACTGACCCCAGATCATGAAAAATAGAGACGCTACGGGTATTGGAAAATGGCGCAATTTTTTTTTTTTTAGCAAAGTTTGGAATTTTTTTTCACCACTTAGGTAAAAAATAACCTAGTCATGTTAGGTGTCTATGAACTCGTACTGACCTGGAGAATCATAATGTAAGGTCAGTTTTAGCATTTAGTGAACCTAGCAAAAAAGCCAATCAAAAAACAAGTGTGGGATTGCACTTTTTTTGCAATTTCACCGCACTTGGAATTTTTTTCCCGTTTTCTAGTACATGACATGCTAAAACTAATGATGTCGTTCAAAAGTACAACTCGTCCCGCAAAAAATAAGCCCTCACATGGCCAAATTGACGGAAAAATAAAAAAGTTATGGCTCTGGGAAGGAGAGGAGTGAAAAACGAATACAGAAAAACGAAAAATCCCAAGGTAATGAAGGGGTTAAGTAGTAAGATCTGTTTTGCTCCCATATCTCTGTAGTAAGCTCGATTCTGCTCCCTAATCTCTGCAGTAAGTTCTATTCTGCTCCCTTATCCCTATAGTAAGCTCTATTCTGCTCCCATATCTCTGTAGTAAGCTCGGTTCTGCTCCCTTATCTCTGCAGTAAGCTCTATTCTGCTCCCATATCTCTGTAGTAAGCTCTTTTCTGCTCCCTAATCTCTGCAGTAAGCTCCGTTTTGCTCCCATATCTCTGTAGTAAGCTTGGTTCTGCTCCCTTATCTCTGCAGTAAGCTCCGTTCTGATCCCATATCTCTGTAGTAAGCTTGGTTCTGCTCCCTTATCTCTGCAGTAAGCTCCGTTCTGATCCTATATCTCTGTAGTAAGCTTGGTTCTGCTCCTTTATCTCTGCAGTAAGCTCCATTCTGATCCCATATCTCCAGAGTAAGCTCAGTTCTGCTCCCACATCTCCGGAGTAAGCTTGGTTCTGCTCCCAAATCTATGTAGTAGGCTCTGTTCTGTTCCCATATCCCGGTAGTAAACTCTTTTCTGCTCCCATATCTCCAGAGTAAGCTTGATTCCGCTCCCATATCTCTGGAGTAAGCTTGGTTCTGCTTCCATATCTATGCAGCAAGCTCTGTTCTGTTCCCATATCTATGAACCAGCCTGCTTTTAAAGCCTGTTATCCCTGCAACTTTTATGCAGTGGCCAGAGATTATTAGGGAAAAGGAGGGCCACCGCAACTCAAGGGCCACTGCCTTGTGATTGCCCCCCAGGCTGAAAAATGCCAGCCAGTCCCTGCCTCCACACATGACATCCCCCTCCCCAAAGGGAAGGCAACATCACTGTAACAACCGGTTACCTGGGGTGTTACAGGTATATTAGAGAAGCTGAGGCCAATAAGATAAATGCCCTTTTCTCCAAAGAACCATCCAAAGTGTTCTACCAACTACAGAGGAACAGCACAAAGGCAGCAACTCCACCAATAGCAGAGACTGAACAATACTGGAGGAAGATATGGGAGAAGAAAAAAGCACAACACCAGTGCAATGTGGCTGCAATATTTGAGAATGAAACACATCAACCCCCTAGAGCAATGGTGATAGAAATATATATATCATATAGATCTCACTTGCATGTATACTCCTTTATAACCAATTGCTCAACTTGACCACATGAGCTAGGCCAGATGGTTCCTTGGTACTTTCCAAACACCATAAAACAGGAAATTAGGCCAGATGTCCTGAACTAATGTCTAGAATCTCGCTGAATAGCAGGGTAAGAGTGACGGCTACTTCTAAGAGTGCTAAATCAGCTTGTTGCTAGGTAGACTTTAGTCAGAATATACCATGTACTCAGTTAAATATATTATGTACTCAGTCAGCCAATGAAATAATAGCTAAATTGTATGTTAATTTACTAACCATCCCCTTTTTATACGCATCTATAAAACTATGTATCAAAGAATAAATCAGGAGATCTGCATAGAATGTTATCCTGTCACTTTAGTGTCAGAGTCATTCTTTCTTGAGCGCTCAACATATCTGATCTGATAATTGGGAACGGCCGCAGCACACACAGGGATAGATTCATCCCAAACCAAATTTCCATAACACAAGAACCAGTCACAGAAGCAGACATCCAACAGCGGGTCAAGAACATGAAGAGCTGGACAGCACCTGGCTGTTAAAAAATGGTTATTTCGCATATATATTTAATCAAGACTTAACCAGGTGCATTATTCTTAAAAGAAAAATGTCATGATATTCTGATGAAAAGTATAGTGGTTTATTGAATTATCCACCATTGCAGCAAAACATAAAAGTAGATTGTCCATGTGTAGATATCAGCGCTTGTCTTGTTACTCATCTTTCCCAAGGTTCTGAATGGTAAAACCGTCTGTCAGTGTGAAGTTTGAAGGTCATCATGGCTTCCGCTATCAGCTGTTGCTTCTTCATCTGTTGTCCATGGAGAATGATGTGCAGGCAGGAGGTGACCGTCCCACGTGACAAAAGGCCCCCACACCCTCCTAAGAGACGTTTATATATGTCCAACACAGATCACGTGTCCTCTGTATATGGAGTTAACTTATACTCTGAGCTACATACACAGAAATAGCTTTTGATAGTGTCAGCAATAAGCAATGTGCTCAGTACAGAATAAGACAAAGAATAATTAATATTTAACAATTCCCCCTTTTGAGGGTGACAGGTATTGATTGGAACCCTCAAATTAAACATATTAATAAGATCTACTTTCTTCTTTGGCAAAATGTAATAAATAATAATATCAATAATAATATTGTTATATGTTCTCAATAATATAATGATATGTAAATTCATGTTATGGTAAGCCGTGATTAATATTCATATAAAATATATAATTATACTTCCCTATATCTACTTGAAGCATCTCAGGTCTGATCTTCATATTGGTTCTTTTTCTTGGTTCTTTTAAAACAATCTTTATTATAATTCTTTTGAAATAGATGATGGCATGTAGATATGTAGAGACTGTGTGTCATGTGTCAATCAAAGTCCATAAATTCAAATGTTGATAAGAAAACAAAGTTCATAGATGAAATGTAGCTTTAATATCTGTGCAGTGTCACCTTTAGAAACCTGGACTTACATTGGCTCGCCTTGGAAATCATCTGGAATCCTCATATCATCCGCATTGGTCTTGGGACAGGTGTGACGTCTTTGGTCAGCACAGCAAGGGTTACATTGACTCTTCCTTGCTAAACATAGCACCATAACCAGTCCTTAGTGCACAGGACACATGTCAGGGTTATTAGCTGAGTGTTCACCAGCTTTCATGGAAGTCTTATAGATGATAGGAAACCACTGGAACGTGATAAAAACGTAATAACACAGTTCATTTATGATACTGTACTCTGTAGTTGTGAGTGGTGACATGAATTGTATTTGACACAGTCTATTATTACTCAGAAATCATAGCTTTGTTACCTTGTGGAACTTCTGGATAACGGTTTTTCTTCTTGTAACTTTTAAGAATCAATTGAATTTAGAAAAATGAAAAGTCTTTATTAACATCTTTAGTATCTTGATTGAAGTCTTCATTCCCTATTCTATACCAAATCTGGTAATTTTCCTAACTTATAATATCACAGCGTACCATAGCAATCAATAATATCCATATAATTATTAAATGATATATTAATATGAAATTTATATTTGGAAACATAAAGTAATACATTATTAACCATATTCTTCATGTGATTGGACATTTTTATGTCGGAGGTGTAATTTCTTTTTGAACCCATAGATGTCAATGTGTCTTTTAGGTAACAAGTGCTGATATTTATTATTAAAACTTTATTAATTTATGTTCAGTAACCAATAATATGTAAGTATGTATAGCCATGAACCAAAATAAGAATATATATATGAATGAATGAATGAAAGAATTGTTCTATTTAACTCAGGATTGAAACATTTCTTATATAATGAAACCATATGATCACTATATTTGATAAAGCAATATTCTTGTATTAGACATTACTTTATGAAATATTGATTTTTCTTGAGATAAAAAATAAAAATGAAAAATAAAAATAAGTCCTTCATTTGTTGATGAAAAAATGAAAAATAAAAATGAGAATAAAAATAAGAATAAGAATAAGGCCTTTATATGTTGATGACAAATGCTGAGGTTATGTCTCAGTAACACATTCCCTTAATATTTTCATCATCTAAATGTTGTCATGACCTTGGATTACCAAAATATTGAAATTATGCAACTTTGCATATAATACCCTTCATTAGAGGAAAAAAAATGACTTTTATAATATTTAATGTTATTTTACCCAATAATACCTTATTAATATTTCTTCTTTATTAAAATGTGTGACGAAGAGGTAATGATGAAATGTGATGATGTGATCAGGATCAAAAACACATTTCCCCCTTAATATCAAAAAATATTATTTCATGAAAAAATTAATTTGTAAAAACTCAAGTGAAAAATAATTATTTTTATAACTGTCATATCAGCTTTAAGACTTATATTTGTTTGAAGATGTGTACTCATCTATGTAACTAAAAAAAACACTGAATATGAAAAAATTATAATTTGGAAAAATTATTCTAAATATACATTTTCTAGACAAACCATATTGATGTGTTATTGTACTTATTCACTATTAACTAAATCAAAAAATAATAATTATTAAATAAATATATGTTGCATATATGTTGAATAAATAATATTGAAATATATATCTTAATATTGTAATAATTTAACTGAATCCTATTATCCATAAACACAATGTTAGGAGTCGAGTTTCCTCTGCTGCACAGGGGGAATCTCGATCCGTCTCCGCTGCGGTCTCCCATTCTTCTCCAGCCGCAGTGGAGTCTGCTCAGCAGGGACGTTGATCCCAGCGTCTCGCTCAGTCTGACTCTGTGCGAAGAGTTACTGCTGCTTTTCCTGCTTCTGCCATTGAAGCCAGTGCTGGGAAGCGGCGAGTGGACGTTTCTGGATCTAAGTCCTGCTTTTCTCTGTCTGAGCATGCCCAGGGCAGGATCTCCCGTTGGAGATCGAGGGTCACATGCTCAGGTATTGCAGCACATCCCATTGGTCCTCTTGGCAGGTCCTGAAAGGGCAAAACTTCTGGAGCTGCTTCCTGTGCTGCTACTATTTAAACTGCGCATGACCGCACGGCCATGCGCTAGTATTGTCTTGTAAATATGTGTGTGTGTTGTGAGAGAAAGTCGCTCTTTAAATAACCCTCCCTATTGAATGTCTGTTCGCGGAAGGTGTATGCTGTCTAGCGCCCGTCTTATCCAATAGCACGAAACACACATTTCAGCTACTAGTTGCTGTGTCCGCCAGTACGGCACCGTGCGCTTGCTCTGCGCTTTCCTGACCCAAGCCTGGGTGGTTAGTGGCGTCCATCAGTGCGGCACCGCACGCACTCTTGTGCCTTTATATTATTATTTTTGTTCCTCTGACACACCCAGTTGCGGTGTTGTGCCAGCAAGTGTCTAATCGGACTTCAATCCTTTGTAGGGGTTGAGTCCGCTGACTTCTTGCTCGCGCTTTATGTGCGGTACTGTGGTCCTGTGACGCAACAGGATCGCTTCCTTCACGCAGGGTGAAGTTAACCCATGTGTGTATACTTAGTACCGCCATATAGTCCGTCTTACTAGCAGCAGGGTCTTTTACCTGCACGGTGGACCTCGGACTGCGAACGCACCTAATTTCTTATTATCTATACTTGGTGCGTTCCGCCGGTCCTTAACACACAAGGTTTTTTTTTTTTCTCCCAACATACTATAAATCATGAGGCCTCTGTCAAACCGTGCATACCACGCCCCATTCTTACATTAGGTTCACTCTCAGCAGCTGCTCATATGCTCTCATCTGTCACATGTGAAACACACACATAGACATTGAAACTACATATTTCACATACAAAGAATACACATATATTAACCCAAAATATTGTATCCTAATTATCAATCAATGCGCATTGTAATCTATTAAATTTAGTATTCTAATATTTCTTTGAATATTCCCCAAATATTATCTAACAGTAACGCTATGTTTTAACCTATAGAAAGGACTGGACCCATTCACAAGAATGTTGAATGTTCCAACGCTATTTCGGTACATGCCTGTAACTAAAACCATTTGAATGTAAAGGCTGAGGAAATTCCTAAAACTAAAAACAAGGCTATATGACATCTTTATTTTCAGCTCACATATGCCACATTGTTATGTTTGCTAATGACAGGTGTTATGAAGGCAATCCAGAGACACAGTGTGCTTAGCGATCAGAGCGCACACAGTGATCTGACAAATACCCAAAAATACAAGAACGAGCTCTGAGACGTGGAAACTCTGTAGACTGCACACCTGATCCTATCCTAAACACAACTAAAAGCGGCTGTGGATTGCGCCTAACAACTACCTAGGCAACTCGGCACAGCCTAAGAAACTAGCTAGCCTGAAGATAGAAAAATAGGCCTGACTTGCCCCAGAGAAATTCCCCAAAGCAAAAGGCAGCCCCCCACATATAATGACTGTGAGTAAGATGAAAAGACAAAACGTAGGGATGAAATAGATTCAGCAAAGTGGGGCCCGATATTCTAGGACAGAGCGAGGACAGTAAAGCGAACTTTGCAGTCTACAAAAAACCCTAAAGCAAAAACCACGCAAAGGGGGCAAAAAAAAACCACCGTGCCGAACTAACGGCATGGCGGTACATCCTTTGCGTCTCAGAGCTTCCAGCAAAACAAAAGACAAGCTGGACAGAAAAAAAGCAACAAAATAGCAAAAAGCACTTAGCTATACAGAGCAGCAGGTCACAGGAACAAACAGGAGAAGCTCAGATCCAACACTGAAACATTGACAAGGAGCAAGGATAGCAGCATCAGGCGGAGTTAAGTAATGAAGCAGTTAACGAGCTCACCAGAACACCTGAGGGAGGAAGCTCAGAAGCTGCAGTACCACTTGTGACCACAGGAGTGAATTCAGCCACAGAATTCACAACAGTACCCCCCCTTGAGGAGGGGTCACCGAACCCTCACCAGAGCCCCCAGGCCGACCAGGATGAGCCGCATGAAAGGCACGAACAAGATCGGAAGCATGAACATCAGAGGCAAAAACCCAGGAATTATCTTCCTGAGCATAACCCTTCCATTTAACCAGATACTGGAGTTTCCGTCTAGAAACACGAGAATCCAAAATCTTCTCCACAATATACTCCAATTCCCCCTCCACCATGACATCCTTAAGAGCCTCAGAGAGACCCTTTCTGAACAAAGCTGCCAGCGCAGATTCATTCCACTGAGTGAGTACTGACCATTTCCTAAATTTCTGACAATATACTTCTATATCATCCTGACCCTGGCACAAAGCCAGCAAATTTTTCTCAGCCTGATCCACTGAATTAGGCTCATCGTACAGCAATCCGAGCGCCAGGAAAAACGCATCGACACTACTCAATGCAGGGTCTCCTGGCGCAAGAGAAAATGCCCAGTCTTGAGGGTCGCCGCGCAAAAAAGAAATAATAATCAAAACCTGTTGAATAGGATTACCAGAAGAATGAGGTTTCAAGGCCAGAAATAGCTTACAATTATTTTTGAAACTTAGAAACTTAGTTCTATCTCCAAAAAACAAATCAGGAATAGGAATTCTTGGTTCTAACATAGATTTCTGATCAATAGTATCTTGAATTTTTTGTACATTTATAACGAGATTATCCATTGAAGAGCACAGACCCTGAATATCCATGTCCACACCTGTGTCCAGAATCACCCAAATGTCTAGGGGAAAAAAAAAAGTGAACACAGAGCAGAAAAAAAAAATGATGTCAGAACTTTTTCTTTCCCTCTATTGAGAATCATTAGTTTGGCTCCTTGTACTGTTATGTTTGCTAATGACAGGTGTTATGAAGGCAATCCAGAGACACAGTGTGCTTAGCGATCAGAGCGCACACAGTGATCTGACAAATACCCAAAAATACAAGAACGAGCTCTGAGACGTGGAAACTCTGTAGACTGCACACCTGATCCTATCCTAAACACAACTAAAAGCGGCTGTGGATTGCGCCTAACAACTACCTAGGCAACTCGGCACAGCCTAAGAAACTAGCTAGCCTGAAGATAGAAAAATAGGCCTGACTTGCCCCAGAGAAATTCCCCAAAGGAAAAGGCAGCCCCCCACATATAATGACTGTGAGTAAGATGAAAAGACAAAACGTAGGGATGAAATAGATTCAGCAAAGTGGGGCCCGATATTCTAGGACAGAGCGAGGACAGTAAAGCGAACTTTGCAGTCTACAAAAAACCCTAAAGCAAAAACCACGCAAAGGGGGCAAAAAAAACCCACCGTGCCGAACTAACGGCACGGCGGTACACCCTTTGCGTCTCAGAGCTTCCAGCAAAACAAAAGACAAGCTGGACAGAAAAAAAGCAACAAAATAGCAAAAAGCACTTAGCTATACAGAGCAGCAGGTCACAGGAACAAACAGGAGAAGCTCAGATCCAACACTGAAACATTGACAAGGAGCAAGGATAGCAGCATCAGGCGGAGTTAAGTAATGAAGCAGTTAACGAGCTCACCAGAACACCTGAGGGAGGAAGCTCAGAAGCTGCAGTACCACTTGTGACCACAGGAGTGAATTCAGCCACAGAATTCACAACAGTACCCCCCCTTGAGGAGGGGTCACCGAACCCTCACCAGAGCCCCCAGGCCGACCAGGATGAGCCGCATGAAAGGCACGAACAAGATCGGAAGCATGAACATCAGAGGCAAAAACCCAGGAATTATCTTCCTGAGCATAACCCTTCCATTTAACCAGATACTGGAGTTTCCGTCTAGAAACACGAGAATCCAAAATCTTCTCCACAATATACTCCAATTCCCCCTCCACCATGACATCCTTAAGAGCCTCAGAGAGACCCTTTCTGAACAAAGCTGCCAGCGCAGATTCATTCCACTGAGTGAGTACTGACCATTTCCTAAATTTCTGACAATATACTTCTATATCATCCTGACCCTGGCACAAAGCCAGCAAATTTTTCTCAGCCTGATCCACTGAATTAGGCTCATCGTACAGCAATCCGAGCGCCAGGAAAAACGCATCGACACTACTCAATGCAGGGTCTCCTGGCGCAAGAGAAAATGCCCAGTCTTGAGGGTCGCCGCGCAAAAAAGAAATAATAATCAAAACCTGTTGAATAGGATTACCAGAAGAATGAGGTTTCAAGGCCAGAAATAGCTTACAATTATTTTTGAAACTTAGAAACTTAGTTCTATCTCCAAAAAACAAATCAGGAATAGGAATTCTTGGTTCTAACATAGATTTCTGATCAATAGTATCTTGAATTTTTTGTACATTTATAACGAGATTATCCATTGAAGAGCACAGACCCTGAATATCCATGTCCACACCTGTGTCCAGAATCACCCAAATGTCTAGGGGAAAAAAAAAAGTGAACACAGAGCAGAAAAAAAAAAATGATGTCAGAACTTTTTCTTTCCCTCTATTGAGAATCATTAGTTTGGCTCCTTGTACTGTTATGTTTGCTAATGACAGGTGTTATGAAGGCAATCCAGAGACACAGTGTGCTTAGCGATCAGAGCGCACACAGTGATCTGACAAATACCCAAAAATACAAGAACGAGCTCTGAGACGTGGAAACTCTGTAGACTGCACACCTGATCCTATCCTAAACACAACTAAAAGCGGCTGTGGATTGCGCCTAACAACTACCTAGGCAACTCGGCACAGCCTAAGAAACTAGCCAGCCTGAAGATAGAAAAATAGGCCTGACTTGCCCCAGAGAAATTCCCCAAAGGAAAAGGCAGCCCCCCACATATAATGACTGTGAGTAAGATGAAAAGACAAAACGTAGGGATGAAATAGATTCAGCAAAGTGGGGCCCGATATTCTAGGACAGAGCGAGGACAGTAAAGCGAACTTTGCAGTCTACAAAAAACCCTAAAGCAAAAACCACGCAAAGGGGGCAAAAAAAACCCACCGTGCCGAACTAACGGCACGGCGGTACATCCTTTGCGTCTCAGAGCTTCCAGCAAAACAAAAGACAAGCTGGACAGAAAAAAAGCAACAAAATAGCAAAAAGCACTTAGCTATACAGAGCAGCAGGTCACAGGAACAAACAGGAGAAGCTCAGATCCAACACTGAAACATTGACAAGGAGCAAGGATAGCAGCATCAGGCGGAGTTAAGTAATGAAGCAGTTAACGAGCTCACCAGAACACCTGAGGGAGGAAGCTCAGAAGCTGCAGTACCACTTGTGACCACAGGAGTGAATTCAGCCACAGAATTCACAACAACACATGCCATGCACCATGCAGTGGGGGAAAAAAACAAGTTTTAAATTGTTACAAAAAAACTTACAATAATATAAATTTTAGGTTGTTAGTTATATATATTATTTATTTTAAGTGTTAAATATATAAAAATCATGCAGTTAATATAACTTCCTGTGTGAATTGTTGTGAATTCTGTGGCTGAGTTCACTTCTGTGGTCACGAGTGGTATTGCAGTCTCTGGGCTTCCTCCCTCAGGTGTTTTGGTGAGCTCGTTGGCTGCCTTGCTATTTAGCTCCACCTGAGTCTGTCTTCCTTGCTCCTTGTCAATGTTCCAGTGTTGGATCTGAGCTACTGCATCTTTCCTTGGGCCTGCTGCTCTGCTAGATAAGTGCTTCTAGTTTGTTTTCTGTTTTTTCTGTCCAGCTTGCTATTAACTTTTGCTGGAAGCTCTGAGAAGCAAAGGGGTGCACCGCCGTGCTGTTAGTTCGGCACGGTGGGTCTTTTTGCCCCTTTGCGTGGTTTTCGTTTTAGGGTTTTTTTGTAGACTGCATAGTTCTCTTTGCTATCCTCGCTCTGTCTAGAATATCGGGCCTCACTTTGCTGAATCTATTTCATTCCTACGTTTGTCTTTTCATCTTGCTAACAGTCATTATATGTGGGGGGCTGCCTATTCCTTTGGAGTATTTCTCTGAGGTAAGTCAGGCTTGTATTTCTATCTTCAGGCTAGTCAGCTCCTCAGGCAGTGTCGAGTTGCATAGGTAGTTATAGGCGCAATCCACTGCTGCTTATAGTTGTGTGAGGATAGATCAGGTACTGCAGTCTACAGAGATTCCACGTCTCAGAGCTCGTCCTATTGTTTTTGGTTATTGCCAGATCTCTGTATGTGCGCTGATTACTGCACGCTGTGTTGCCTGATTGCCAGCCATCCAAAAGATATGATGGCTAGCACTCAACTCGGGAAAAGGTGACGGTGCTAGTGAAGGGAACCAAAGGTTCCAATGTCACTGGATATAGAGATCACTGCACACGTTCAAAGAAGGATATGCTTGAAAGTGAAAGTTTATTTATAGTGATTTCAAGATAAAGCGACTGGTAAATTTTGACGTTTCGGCCAATACATAGCCTTGGTCACAACGTCGCCTGTAATTATCATAGATATCCGTGTATTCAGGGCTGGACAATGTCTTTTGGAACAAATAAAGTAAATGGATATTCCAGTCGGGTGCCAGGAGCCTGTGGATATATAGGCTACAGTGTGTAGTCCGAGAGTAGGCTAATATGATAAGAGCTCCATAGGGTAAGATGCCCGTATGTGTGGCACTAGGTCCGGTTAGGCGTAGTGGTGCACAGCTGATACAGCGGTGTCAGGAGCAGGGGTGGGAGATCCCAGGTGGAAATTGCCCTCTAAGATTAGCGTTTAGGCAGTGACACAGCCGTGTCTATTAAGGTGCTGGCGTAGGCGTCAGGGATCCCAAGGAACCAGCCGGTGCTGACACATCCGTGTCCAAGCTAGTGGCCGGCGTAGTGAGGGAATGCATTCCCTCACTACGCCGGCCACTAGCTTGGACACGGATGTGTCAGCACCGGCTGGTTCCTTGGGATCCCTGACGCCTACGCCAGCACCTTAATAGACACGGCTGTGTCACTGCCTAAACGCTAATCTTAGAGGGCAATTTCCACCTGGGATCTCCCACCCCTGCTCCTGACACCGCTGTATCAGCTGTGCACCACTACGCCTAACCGGACCTAGTGCCACACATACGGGCATCTTACCCTATGGAGCTCTTATCATATTAGCCTACTCTCGGACTACACACTGTAGCCTATATATCCACAGGCTCCTGGCACCCGACTGGAATATCCATTTACTTTATTTGTTCCAAAAGACATTGTCCAGCCCTGAATACACGGATATCTATGATAATTACAGGCGACGTTGTGACCAAGGCTATGTATTGGCCGAAACGTCAAAATTTACCAGTCGCTTTATCTTGAAATCACTATAAATAAACTTTCACTTTCAAGCATATCCTTCTTTGAACGTGTGCAGTGATCTCTATATCCAGTGATTGCCAGCCATAACAGTACAAGGAGCCACTCCAATGATTTCCAATAGAGGGAAAAAAAAAATCCTGACATCATTTTTTTTTCTTAGCTCTGTCTTCAGTCTTTTTTTTCCCCTAGACATTAGAGTGCTTCAGGACACAGCTGTGGACATGGATATTCAGGCTCTGTGCTCCTCAATGGATAATCTCGTTGTAAATGTACAAAAGATTCAAGATACTATTGATCAGAAATCGATGCTAGAACCAAGAATTCCGATTCCTGATTTGTTTTTTGGTGACAGAACTAAGTTCCTGAGCTTCAGAAATAATTGTAAGCTATTTTTGGCCTTGAAACCTCATTCTTCTGGTAATCCTATTCAACAGGTTTTGATTATTATTTCTTTTTTGCGCGGCGACCCACAGGACTGGGCGTTTTCTCTTGCACCAGGAGATTCTGCATTGAGTAATGTTGATGCATTTTTCCAGGCGCTGGGATTGCTTTACGATGAGCCTAATTCAGTGGATCAAGCTGAGAAAAATCTGCTGGCTTTATGCCAGGGTCAGGATGATGTAGAAGTATATTGTCAGAAATTTAGGAAATGGTCAGTACTCACTCTGTGGAATGAATCTGCACTAGCGGCTTTGTTCAGAAAGGGTCTCTCTGAAGCTCTTAAGGATGTAATGGTGGGATTTCCTATGCCTGCTGGTTTGAATGAGTCTATGTCCTTGGCCATTCAGATCGGTCGTCGCTTGCGCGAGCGTAAATCTGTGCACCATCTGGCGGTATTGTCTGAGAGTAAGCCTGAGCCTATGCAGTGCGACAGGACTATGACTAAAGTAGAACGGCACGAACACAGACGTCTGAACAGACTGTGTTTCTATTGTGGTGATTCTACTCATGCTATTTCTAATTGTCCTAAACGCACTAGGCGGTTCGATAGCTCTGCCGTTATTGGTACTGTACAGTCCAAATTCCTTTTGTCCATTACCTTAATGTGCTCTTTGTCATCATATTCTGTCATGGCGTTTGTGGATTCAGGCGCTGCCCTGAATCTGATGGATTTGGATTATGCTAAACGTTGTGGATTTTTCTTGGAGCCTTTGCGGTGTCCTATTCCGTTGAGAGGAATTGATGCTACACCTTTGGCCAAGAATAAGCCTCAGTACTGGGCCCAGCTGACCATGTGCATGGCTCCTGCACATCAGGAAGTTATTCGCTTTCTGGTACTGCATAATTTGCATGATGTGGTCGTGTTGGGGTTGCCATGGCTACAAACCCATAATCCAGTATTGGATTGGAACTCTATGTCGGTAACCAGCTGGGGTTGTCAGGGAGTACATGGTGATGTTCCATTTTTGTCTATTTCGTCATCCATTCCTTCTGACATCCCAGAGTTCTTGTCGGACTTTCAGGATGTATTTGAAGAGTCCAAGTCTGATGCCCTACCTCCGCATAGGAATTGTGATTGTGCTATCGATTTGATTCCTGGTAGTAAATTCCCTAAGGGTCGTTTATTTAATTTGTCCGTACCTGAACACACCGCTATGCGCAGTTATGTGAAGGAGTCCCTGGAGAAGGGACATATTCGCCCATCGTCGTCACCATTGGGAGCAGGGTTCTTTTTTGTAGCCAAGAAGGATGGTTCGCTAAGACCGTGTATTGATTACCGCCTTCTTAATAAGATCACTGTTAAGTTTCAGTATCCCTTGCCATTGATATCTGACTTGTTTGCTCGGATTAAGGGGGCTAGTTGGTTTACTAAGATTGATCTTCGTGGTGCGTATAATCTGGTGAGAATCAGGCAGGGAGATGAATGGAAAACGGCATTTAATACGCCCGAGGGTCATTTTGAGTATCTGGTGATGCCGTTCGGACTTGCCAATGCTCCATCTGTTTTTCAGTCTTTTATGCATGACATTTTCCGTGAGTATCTGGATAAATTCTTGATTGTTTACTTGGATGACATTTTGATCTTCTCAGATGATTGGGAGTCTCATGTGAAGCAAGTCAGAATGGTTTTCCAGGTACTGCGTGCTAATTCCTTGTTCGTGAAGGGATCAAAGTGTCTCTTCGGTGTGCAGAAAGTTTCATTTTTGGGGTTCATCTTTTCCCCTTCTGCTATCGAGATGGATCCGGTTAAGGTTCAGGCCATCCAGGATTGGACTCAGCCGACATCTCTGAAAAGTCTGCAGAAATTCCTGGGCTTTGCTAATTTTTATCGTCGCTTCATCTGTAATTTTTCTAGCATTGCCAGACCATTGACCGATTTGACCAAGAAGGGTGCTGATTTGGTTAATTGGTCTTCTGCTGCCATGGAAGCTTTTCAGGAGTTGAAGCGTCGTTTTTGCTGTGCCCCTGTGTTGTGTCAACCTGATGTTTCTCTTCCGTTCCAGGTCGAGGTTGATGCTTCTGAGATTGGTGCAGGGGCGGTTTTGTCACAGAGAGGTTCTGGTTGCTCAGTGTTCAAACCATGTGCCTTCTTTTCCAGGAAATTTTCTGCTGCTGAGCGTAATTATGATGTGGGCAACCGAGAGTTGCTGGCCATGAAGTGGGCATTCGAGGAGTGGCGTCATTGGCTTGAGGGTGCTAAGCATCGCGTGGTGGTTTTGACTGATCATAAGAACCTTACTTATCTTGAGTCTGCCAAGCGCTTGAATCCTAGACAGGCCCGTTGGTCGTTATTTTTTGCTCGTTTTGATTTTGTGATTTCATACCTTCCGGGCTCTAAAAATGTGAAGGCGGATGCTCTGTCTAGGAGTTTTGTGCCCGATTCTCCGGGGTTATCTGAGCCGGCGAGTATCCTTAAGGAAGGAGTCATTGTGTCTGCCATCTCCCCTGATTTGCGGAGAGTGTTGCAGAAATTTCAGGCTAATAAACCTGATCGTTGTCCGGCCGAGAAACTGTTCGTCCCTGATAGGTGGACTAGTAAAGTTATCTCTGAACTTCATTGTTCGGTGCTGGCCGGTCATCCAGGAATCTTTGGTACCAGGGAGTTGGTTGCTAGATCCTTCTGGTGGCCATCTCTGTCACGGGATGTGCGTGCTTTTGTGCAGTCCTGTGGAATTTGTGCTAGGGCTAAGCCCTGCTGTTCACGTGCCAGTGGGTTGCTTTTGCCCTTGCCGGTCCCGAAGAGGCCTTGGACACATATTTCGATGGATTTCATTTCTGACCTTCCCGTTTCTCAAAAAATGTCGGTCATTTGGGTGGTCTGTGATCGCTTTTCTAAAATGGTCCATCTGGTGCCCTTGGTTAAATTGCCTTCCTCCTCTGATTTGGTGCCTTTGTTCTTTCAGCATGTGGTTCGTTTACATGGCATTCCTGAGAATATTGTTTCTGACAGAGGTTCCTAGTTTGTCTCGAGGTTCTGGCGAGCCTTTTGTGGTAGGATGGGCATTGACCTATCTTTTTCCTCGGCCTTCCATCCTCAGACTAATGGCCAGACCGAACGAACCAATCAGACCTTGGAAACATATCTGAGATGTTTTGTTTCCGCTGACCAGGATGATTGGGTGTCATTTTTGCCGTTGGCTGAGTTCGCCCTTAATAATCGGGCCAGCTCGGCTACCTTGGTCTCTCCATTTTTCTGCAATTCTGGGTTCCATCCTCGTTTCTCTTCAGGACAGGTTGAGTCTTCGGACTGTCCTGGTGTGGATTCTGTGGTGGACAGGTTGCAGCAGATCTGGACTCAGGTAGTGGACAATTTGACCTTGTCCCAGGAGAAGGCTCAGCTTTTCGCTAATCGCAGACGCCGTGTGGGACCCCGACTTCGTGTTGGGGATCTGGTTTGGTTATCTTCTCGTCATATTCCTATGAAGGTTTCCTCTCCTAAATTTAAACCTCGTTTTATTGGTCCGTATAGGATTTCTGAGATTCTCAATCCGGTGTCTTTTCGTCTGACCCTCCCAGACTCCTTTTCCATACATAATGCATTCCATAGGTCGTTGTTGAGGAGATACGTGGCACCTATGGTTCCATCTGTGGAGCCTCCTGCCCCTGTTTTGGTGGAGGGGGAATTGGAGTATATTGTGGAGAAGATTTTGGATTCTCGTGTCTCTAGACGGAAACTCCAGTATCTGGTCAAATGGAAGGGTTATGCTCAGGAAGATAATTCCTGGGTTTTTGCCTCTGATGTCCATGCCCCAGATCTTGTTCGTGCCTTTCATGTGGCTCATCCTGGTCGGCCTGGGGGTTCTGGTGAGGGTTCGGTGACCCCTCCTCAAGGGGGGGGTACTGTTGTGAATTCTGTGGCTGAGTTCACTTCTGTGGTCACGAGTGGTATTGCAGTCTCTGGGCTTCCTCCCTCAGGTGTTTTGGTGAGCTCGTTGGCTGCCTTGCTATTTAGCTCCACCTGAGTCTGTCTTCCTTGCTCCTTGTCAATGTTCCAGTGTTGGATCTGAGCTACTGCATCTTTCCTTGGGCCTGCTGCTCTGCTAGATAAGTGCTTCTAGTTTGTTTTCTGTTTTTTCTGTCCAGCTTGCTATTAACTTTTGCTGGAAGCTCTGAGAAGCAAAGGGGTGCACCGCCGTGCTGTTAGTTCGGCACGGTGGGTCTTTTTGCCCCTTTGCGTGGTTTTCGTTTTAGGGTTTTTTTGTAGACTGCATAGTTCTCTTTGCTATCCTCGCTCTGTCTAGAATATCGGGCCTCACTTTGCTGAATCTATTTCATTCCTACGTTTGTCTTTTCATCTTGCTAACAGTCATTATATGTGGGGGGCTGCCTATTCCTTTGGGGTATTTCTCTGAGGTAAGTCAGGCTTGTATTTCTATCTTCAGGCTAGTCAGCTCCTCAGGCAGTGTCGAGTTGCATAGGTAGTTATAGGCGCAATCCACTGCTGCTTATAGTTGTGTGAGGATAGATCAGGTACTGCAGTCTACAGAGATTCCACGTCTCAGAGCTCGTCCTATTGTTTTTGGTTATTGCCAGATCTCTGTATGTGCGCTGATTACTGCACGCTGTGTTGCCTGATTGCCAGCCATAACAGTGAATAGGACATAAATTCATGAAACAGGTATTTTTTGTTCAATCCTTGCTTTGAAAGTAAAATTCTAAGGGAAAATTAAAGATAAAGATTAATTTCATATTTATTTAAAAACAAAATAATTTAAATATCTTATACATATGTGTATATTTAATAAATGTATTTAATGTAATTTTAAATATTTTTACTGGAGTAAATTTTAATAATTTCACTATACATACAAAAATACAGTTAATATAATCTCTACTTATACAACTATGCTACAGTATTTACTGTATATTATATTAATATATGTAACTGCAGAATTATATAGAATAAAATAATTACATATTAATAAATAATGCATTGTATAACTCATCATATAATATAATTACATTTTTAGCCAATTCCTATCCCAAAATGTAACTCTTGTCGATAATCTGTTGGAATGCTTTATTTAATAAGGTCATTTTTAACCCTATGGACTCTTTGAAGAGCTGTGATAATGGAGTGTTCAGCTGAGCTCCCCCTGAGATAATCACCTGCTTCCATTTATCAATTTCCGCCATCTTTACAGAGAGATCTGAGCCTTCAGCTTTTAACCCTTTCAGAGGAACTTCTTTAATAGACTCCTGAATCGTTTCATAGGGTTTGTGGCAAATATGTAATTTTCTTCGTACTTCATAGATTTGATTTTGGGTCAGTTTTGGAGATTTTGAGTTTGGCTTTTGATAAGATTGAATTCTGCCTGGTTTCAAAAACTTAGAAAAATTTGTTTCCTTTCAAGATTCTCATGTTTTCTAGAAAAATCAAGGGATTGCGCACATTCATATAAAGAATCTTTCTGTGATGCAATAACACGAGATACAGGATTTAAGAATTTAAACTTGTTTACAAAACAATTTATCATGGATTGTTGATTCAAATTCGTACTGACCAATTTATAAACCCTTTCAAAAATGGACATAAAAGTAAACGTACATTCTTTCCGGCCAATCCTCAATTTTAGAAGAATATCAAGATCTGGATAATTTTCTTTTAATCCAGAGAAAATCAAAATTTTTAATCTTTCTACACCAGTCATGTCTTCATGGAACTCATCATTCTGCATTTTTATGAAAATCTCCTGATAAAAGTTACCGAAAGCCAAATTTTAAACAATTGATTTCTCTGCACATTAGTCAAATCAAACTTATCAGCAAAACTCTCAAATATCTCTGAATTTCTGCACACATGGATTTTGTCATCATATGCAGGAATGGTTTTGCATAATTTTAACAGGATTTTCCTAGATTTAGGTTGAGTTGGGCCTCTGAGTCGTCTATTTTTAATGGCAATGGTACATCTGTCCCTCGTTTATCATCTTTGTCAGTTGTCATGTCTCCTACACTTCCTCCATCTTGTTTTTCATCATCTGTCACAAAGTCAAGGTCACCTTGTGTGGTCATTGTCATCACAGACACGTGCGTCACCTCTTGCTCACCCTTCAAATTACAGTCAATCTTGGGAACATCATTAATTTCCATTTCCTTAGAAATTCTTTCTACACTGTCTTTTTTGGACTTCTCTGTAACAAACTCGTTAAATACATAAACCATATGTAAAATATTTTTCAGTTGCTCTTTTTCTTTTTTCCTAGACATTAGCTTAGAATCTAACTTTAGATTGGCGATTTTGCATTCTTGAAATAAAGAAAGCCAAAATATTTCTAAGCTAGATCTGTACAAACTTACAAATTCTATCTGACTTGATTTAGCATATGAATTAATCAAATCCATTTGTCTTACCTTGAAATCTCAGCTTGTAGTTCCTTTGCTTTTACAACGCTGGGCTCTGGTCATCAGCACGGCTATTTTCAGCACGTCTGTCTTCAGCACTTCCAGTGCTACTGCTTGTCAATCCGTCTGACACCTGTTAAAGTAATTAGTAGGTTCTTGTATGAGATCTTTGTGACCTGAAGTTTTGAAGTGGAATTCCTGAAAACTTGCACAATCTAGCGAAACTTTTCTGTCTTCCCCGTGTGCAAGAAGAAAGAAATTCATAGTAACATAGTAACATAGTCAGTAAGGCCGAAAAAAGACATTTGTCCATCCAGTTCAGCCTATATTCCATCATAATAAATACCCAGATCTACGTCCTTCTACAGAACGTAATAATTGTATGATACAATATTGTTCTGCTCCAGGAAGACATCCAGGCCTCTCTTGAACCCCTCGACTGAGTTCGCCATCACCACCTCCTCAGGCAAGCAATTCCAGATTCTCACTGCCCTAACAGTAAAGAATCCTCTTCTATGTTGGTGGAAAAACCTTCTCTCCTCCAGACGCAAAGAATGCCCCCTTGTGCCCGTCACCTTCCTTGGTATATGCGGAGAATTCGAAGGCTAGCACTCGACTGTTATGGATGTGACGGTGCTAGTGAACGGAACCAATAGTCCCAATGCACATATCGATATATAATCACTGCACTCGTACTCAGAAGCTTGCTTTGATGTAGGTGAAAAAGTTTATTGAAACAATTGTGGCAAAAAGGAAAATTGGTGTAGCGATAGGCATAAACGACGTTTCGGCCAGCTCGTGGCCTTGATCACGCTATTGCTGGAACAAACAAATAATAGAAAAGACAATAAATAACTATATACAATGCAATCAATGACTATCTACAAGAAAATTAACATATATACAAATCTGGAAAACATGTCAAAACCACAAGTAGCCAATGCTTGTATATAGGGCGCATATACCTATTCCTTTGGGGTATTTCTCTGAGGTAAGTCAGGCTTGTATTTCTATCTTCAGGCTAGTCAGCTCCTCAGGCAGTGCCGAGTTGCATAGGTAGTGATAGGCGCAATCCACTGCTGCTTATAGTTGTGTGAGGATAGATCAGGTACTGCAGTCTACAGAGATTCCACGTCTCAGAGCTCGTCCTATAGTTTTGGTTATTGCCAGATCTCTGTATGTGCGCTGATTACTGCACGCTGTGTTGCCTGATTGCCAGCCATAACAGTACAAGGAGCCACACCAATGATTCCCAATAGAGGGAAAAAAGAAATCCTGACATCATTTTTTTTTCTTAGCTCTGTCTTCAGTCTTTTTTTTCCCCTAGACATTAGAGTGCTTCAGGACACAGCTGTGGACATGGATATTCAGGCTCTGTGCTCCTCAATGGATAATCTCGTTGTAAATGTACAAAAGATTCAAGATACTATTGATCAGAAATCGATGCTAGAACCAAGAATTCCGATTCCTGATTTGTTTTTTGGTGACAGAACTAAGTTCCTGAGCTTCAGAAATAATTGTAAGCTATTTTTGGCCTTGAAACCTCATTCTTCTGGTAATCCTATTCAACAGGTTTTGATTATTATTTCTTTTTTGCGCGGCGACCCACAGGACTGGGCGTTTTCTCTTGCACCAGGAGATTCTGCATTGAGTAATGTTGATGCATTTTTCCAGGCGCTGGGATTGCTTTACGATGAGCCTAATTCAGTGGATCAGGCTGAGAAAAATCTGCTGGCTTTATGCCAGGGTCAGGATGATGTAGAAGTATATTGTCAGAAATTTAGGAAGTGGTCAGTACTCACTCTGTGGAATGAATCTGCACTAGCGGCTTTGTTCAGAAAGGGTCTCTCTGAAGCTCTTAAGGATGTAATGGTGGGATTTCCTATGCCTGCTGGTTTGAATGAGTCTATGTCCTTGGCCATTCAGATCGGTCGTCGCTTGCGCGAGCGTAAATCTGTGCACCATCTGGCGGTATTGTCTGAGAGTAAACCTGAGCCTATGCAGTGCGACAGGACTATGACTAAAGTAGAACGGCAAGAACACAGACGTCTGAACAGACTGTGTTTCTATTGTGGTGATTCTACTCATGCTATTTCTAATTGTCCTAAACGCACTAGGCGGTTCGATAGCTCTGCCGTTATTGGTACTGTACAGTCCAAATTCCTTTTGTCCATTACCTTAATGTGCTCTTTGTCATCGTATTCTGTCATGGCGTTTGTGGATTCAGGCACTGCCCTGAATCTGATGGATTTGGATTATGCTAAACGTTGTGGATTTTTCTTGGAGCCTTTGCGGTGTCCTATTCCGTTGAGAGGAATTGATGCTACACCTTTGGCCAAGAATAAGCCTCAGTACTGGGCCCAGCTGACCATGTGCATGGCTCCTGCACATCAGGATGTTATTCGCTTTCTGGTACTGCATAATTTGCATGATGTGGTCGTGTTGGGGTTGCCATGGCTACAAACCCATAATCCAGTATTGGATTGGAACTCTATGTCGGTAACCAGCTGGGGTTGTCAGGGAGTACATGGTGATGTTCCATTTTTGTCTATTTCGTCATCCATTCCTTCTGACATCCCAGAGTTCTTGTCTGACTTTCAGGATGTATTTGAAGAGTCCAAGTCTGATGCCCTACCTCCGCATAGGAATTGTGATTGTGCTATCGATTTGATTCCTGGTAGTAAATTCCCTAAGGGTCGTTTATTTAATTTGTCCGTACCTGAACACACCGCTATGCGCAGTTATGTGAAGGAGTCCCTGGAGAAGGGACATATTCGCCCATCGTCGTCACCATTGGGAGCAGGGTTCTTTTTTGTAGCCAAGAAGGATGGTTCGCTAAGACCGTGTATTGATTACCGCCTTCTTAATAAGATCACTGTTAAGTTTCAGTATCCCTTGCCATTGATTTCTGACTTGTTTGCTCGGATTAAGGGGGCTAGTTGGTTTACTAAGATTGATCTTCGTGGTGCGTATAATCTGGTGAGAATCAGGCAGGGAGATGAATGGAAAACGGCATTTAATACGCCCGAGGGTCATTTTGAGTATCTGGTGATGCCGTTCGGACTTGCCAATGCTCCATCTGTTTTTCAGTCTTTTATGCATGACATTTTCCGTGAGTATCTGGATAAATTCTTGATTGTTTACTTGGATGACATTTTGATCTTCTCAGATGATTGGGAGTCTCATGTGAAGCAAGTCAGAATGGTTTTCCAGGTACTGCGTGCTAATTCCTTGTTCGTGAAGGGACCAAAGTGTCTCTTCGGTGTGCAGAAAGTTTCATTTTTGGGGTTCATCTTTTCCCCTTCTACTATCGAGATGGATCCGGTTAAGGTTCAGGCCATCCAGGATTGGACTCAGCCGACATCTCTAAAAAGTCTGCAGAAATTCCTGGGCTTTGCTAATTTTTATCGTCGCTTCATCTGTAATTTTTCTAGCATTGCCAGACCATTGACCGATTTGACCAAGAAGGGTGCTGATTTGGTTAATTGGTCTTCTGCTGCCGTGGAAGCTTTTCAGGAGTTGAAGCGTCGTTTTTGCTGTGCCCCTGTGTTGTGTCAACCTGATGTTTCTCTTCCGTTCCAGGTCGAGGTTGATGCTTCTGAGATTGGTGCAGGGGCGGTTTTGTCACAGAGAGGTTCTGGTTGCTCAGTGTTCAAACCATGTGCTTTCTTTTCCAGGAAATTTTCTGCTGCTGAGCGTAATTATGATGTGGGCAACCGAGAGTTGCTGGCCATGAAGTGGGCATTCGAGGAGTGGCGTCATTGGCTTGAGGGTGCTAAGCATCGCGTGGTGGTATTGACTGATCATAAGAACCTTACTTATCTTGAGTCTGCCAAGCGCTTGAATCCTAGACAGGCCCGTTGGTCGTTATTTTTTGCTCGTTTTGATTTTGTGATTTCATACCTTCCGGGCTCTAAAAATGTGAAGGCGGATGCTCTGTCTAGGAGTTTTGTGCCCGACTCTCCGGGGTTATCTGAGCCGGCGAGTATCCTCAAGGAAGGAGTCATTGTGTCTGCCATCTCCCCTGATTTGCGGAGAGTGTTGCAGAAATTTCAGGCTAATAAACCTGATCGTTGTCCGGCCGAGAAACTGTTCGTCCCTGATAGGTGGACTAGTAAAGTTATCTCTGAACTTCATTGTTCGGTGCTGGCCGGTCATCCAGGAATCTTTGGTACCAGGGAGTTGGTTGCTAGATCCTTCTGGTGGCCATCTCTGTCGCGGGATGTGCGTGCTTTTGTGCAGTCCTGTGGAATTTGTGCTAGGGCTAAGCCCTGCTGTTCACGTGCCAGTGGGTTGCTTTTGCCCTTGCCGGTCCCGAAGAGGCCTTGGACACATATTTCGATGGATTTCATTTCTGACCTTCCCGTTTCTCAAAAAATGTCGGTCATTTGGGTGGTCTGTGATCGCTTTTCTAAAATGGTCCATCTGGTGCCCTTGGTTAAATTGCCTTCCTCCTCTGATTTGGTGCCTTTGTTCTTCCAGCATGTGGTTCGTTTACATGGCATTCCTGAGAATATTGTTTCTGACAGAGGTTCCCAGTTTGTCTCGAGGTTCTGGCGAGCCTTTTGTGGTAGGATGGGCATTGACCTATCTTTCTCCTCGGCCTTCCATCCTCAGACTAATGGCCAGACCGAACGAACCAATCAGACCTTGGAAACATATCTGAGATGTTTTGTTTCCGCTGACCAGGATGATTGGGTGTCATTTTTGCCGTTGGCTGAGTTCGCCCTTAATAATCGGGCCAGCTCGGCTACCTTGGTCTCTCCATTTTTCTGCAATTCTGGGTTCCATCCTCGTTTCTCTTCAGGACAGGTTGAGTCTTCGGACTGTCCTGGTGTGGATTCTGTGGTGGACAGGTTGCAGCAGATCTGGACTCAGGTAGTGGACAATTTGACCTTGTCCCAGGAGAAGGCTCAGCTTTTCGCTAATCGCAGACGCCGTGTGGGACCCCGACTTCGTGTTGGGGATCTGGTTTGGTTATCTTCTCGTCATATTCCTATGAAGGTTTCCTCTCCTAAATTTAAACCTCGTTTTATTGGTCCGTATAGGATTTCTGAGATTCTCAATCCGGTGTCTTTTCGTCTGACCCTCCCAGACTCCTTTTCCATACATAATGTATTCCATAGGTCGTTGTTGAGGAGATACGTGGCACCTATGGTTCCATCTGTGGAGCCTCCTGCCCCTGTTTTGGTGGAGGGGGAATTGGAGTATATTGTGGAGAAGATTTTGGATTCTCGTGTCTCTAGACGGAAACTCCAGTATCTGGTCAAATGGAAGGGTTATGCTCAGGAAGATAATTCCTGGGTTTTTGCCTCTGATGTCCATGCCCCAGATCTTGTTCGTGCCTTTCATGTGGCTCATCCTGGTCGGCCTGGGGGTTCTGGTGAGGGTTCGGTGACCCCTCCTCAAGGGGGGGGTACTGTTGTGAATTCTGTGGCTGAGTTCACTTCTGTGGTCACAAGTGGTATTGCAGCCTCTGGGCTTCCTCCCTCAGGTGTTTTGGTGAGCTCGTTGGCTGCCTTGCTATTTAGCTCCACCTGAGTCTGTCTTCCTTGCTCCTTGTCAATGTTCCAGTGTTGGATCTGAGCTACTGCATCTTTCCTTGGGCCTGCTGCTCTGCTAGATAAGTGCTTCTAGTTTGTTTTCTGTTTTTTCTGTCCAGCTTGCTATTATCTTTTGCTGGAAGCTCTGAGAAGCAAAGGGGTGCACCGCCGTGCTGTTAGTTCGGCACGGTGGGTCTTTTTGCCCCTTTGCGTGGTTTTTGTTTTAGGGTTTTTTGTAGACTGCATAGTTCTCTTTGCTATCCTCGCTCTGTCTAGAATATCGGGCCTCACTTTGCTGAATCTATTTCATTCCTACGTTTGTCTTTTCATCTTGCTAACAGTCATTATATGTGGGGGGCTGCCTATTCCTTTGGGGTATTTCTCTGAGGTAAGTCAGGCTTGTATTTCTATCTTCAGGCTAGTCAGCTCCTCAGGCAGTGCCGAGTTGCATAGGTAGTGATAGGCGCAATCCACTGCTGCTTATAGTTGTGTGAGGATAGATCAGGTACTGCAGTCTACAGAGATTCCACGTCTCAGAGCTCGTCCTATAGTTTTGGTTATTGCCAGATCTCTGTATGTGCGCTGATTACTGCACGCTGTGTTGCCTGATTGCCAGCCATAACAGGATCCCTAGGGTTAGGGTTAGGGTTAGTGTTAGAGTTTGTGTTAGAGTTTGTGTTACAGTTTGTGTTAGAGTTTGTGTTACAGTTTGGGTTAGAGTTTGTGTTTTAGGGTTAGGGTTTGTGTTAGGGATAGGGTTAGGATCCCTAGGGTTAGGGTTAGGGTTCGTGTTAGGCTTTGTGTTACAGTTTGTGTTAGAGTTTGTGTTAGAGTTTGTGTTAGAGTTTGGGTTAGAGTTTGTGTTTTAGGGTTAGGGTTAGGGTTTGTGTTAGGTTTAGGGTTTGTGTTAGAGTTTGTGTTAGAGTTTGTGTTAGAGTTTGTGTTAGAGTTTGTGTTAGAGTTTGTGTTAGAGTTTGTGTTTTAGGGTTAGGGTTTGTGTTAGGGTTAGGATCCCTAGGGTTAGGGTTAGGGTTTGTGTTAGGGTTTGTGTTACAGTTTGTGTTACAGTTTGTGTTAGAGTTTGTGTTAGAGTTTGTGTTTTAGGGTTAGGGTTTGTGTTAGGGTTAGGATCCCTAGGGTTAGGGTTAGGGTTTGTGTTAGGGTTTGTGTTACAGTTTGTGTTACAGTTTGTGTTAGAGTTTGTGTTAGAGTTTGTGTTAGAGTTTGTGTTACAGTTTGTGTTACAGTTTGTGTTAGAGTTTGTGTTACAGTTTGGGTTAGAGTTTGTGTTTTAGGGTTAGGGTTTGTGTTAGGGTTAGGATCCCTAGGGTTAGAGTTTGTGTTAGAATTTGTGTTACAGTTTGTGTTAGAGTTTGTGTTTTAGGGTTAGGGTTAGGGTTGGGGGGTGGCTTATAAGTGTGTATTCTTGTGTTTTTCTATAAAAACGCATGCAAGCGCATGTGCTTAAAAACGCATGCGTTGACATAGACATCAATACATTTTTTGCCGCGAAAAAACGCCGCTAAAATTACTACATGTTGCATTTCTGCAACAAAACGCATGCAGATAAAAAACGCATGCGTTGCAAAAATGCGTCAAAACGCATGCAAAAAACGCATGCGTTTTTAATGTTTAGTATAGAAAAAAAACGCATGCGTTTTTTTGCGTTTTTTACCGCAAAAACGCAAAAAAAACCGCAAAAAAAAACGCAAATGTGAAACCAGCCTAACAAATCCAAGAATTCAACATTCTGTCTAAACTTATATGACAACTTGATGTTCTTATTGTTGTCATTCAATCTATCCATAAGAGAAATTAATTCATCCTCTGGTCCCTCCCAGATGAAAATGATGTTATAACGTTTCAGAGGCAAGAACGAGAGTGGACCATCTGGACCGTGGTAGACCTACCCCTGGGCGAGTAGACCAGATGTAAACCAACCCCTATACAGGGGCTGTCAGGAGCAAGCCCAGAGGTCTCCTATCCACGGTAGCAGATACCAAGAGGGGCGGCTCAGGAGAAGGAGGAAACAAAGGGCGAGGGCAAAACAGAAAACCAGAAACGAGGACAATAGGACAAGAAGCAGAGGACACGGGGAAGAAATGACCGGCTGGAACAGGGTAGTACCGGAAACGGAGCTGAAGGGTTAGAGGAAAACCAGCACGGAACACAGAGACACTGAAGCAAGGTGACCGGAGGCAAAAGCAATAAGCTAAAGACACTCAGGCACCTCCTAGCAAAGGAGGCGGCCTGAAATAGTAGGCACTCTACCTGGATTGGCTGCAGCACACCGGAGACTCACATCCGGTATCAGAGAACCAGGAAAGATAGGAGTGCCTAACGCAGAATCCTGCGCGCCTGCGCAGAAGCAGTACCTCTAAGACGTGGAGGAGGGGCCCGCCGAGGACGAGCGTACCGCCCACCGGAAGCCGGACTGCAGGAACGAACAGCGATGGAGGAAGACGGACCAGCGCGCCGTGACCTGGAGGACGAGTGGCCGAGGGGAACGAGAGCAGCGGCGACAGCAGAAGAAGAAGCGGGGACAGCGCGGCGAGACCCAGAAATGGAGCGGTGAGTAGCGGTAGCGGCCGTAACAGTACCCCCCTCCTTAAAATCCCCTCTCCCAATCCCGGAGAGGAATTTGTAAAGAAGACGAGGAGCATTGATATTCTCCCGAGTCTCCCACGATCTCTCCTCAGGACCAAAACCCCTCCAGTCTACCAGGAAAAAATCTCTCCCAAGAACCCTTTTCATGGCTAAAATATCCCTCACCTCAAAAATGTTATCGGCGCAGACAGACTGAGGAGAGATACCGGAAGAAGGATGAAAGCGATTAAGAGTAACAGGTTTGAGCAGGGACACATGGAAAGTATTGGGTATACGGAGCGAGACAGGCAACTTCAGCTTGTAGGCGACATCGTTGACTTGACTCAGAACCTCAAAAGGACCGATGTAGCGAGGACCAAGTTTATAGGATGGAATCTTGAGCCTAATATAACGCGAGGAAAGCCACACCTTATCGCCAGGAGAAAATGGAGAAGAGTCTAAACGCCTCTTGTCGGCATGTCTCTTCATCTTAGCAGAGGCCAAATTGAGTGCCTCCTCAACTTCACCCCAGATTGCAGAAAATTTAGAAGATAAAGAATCTGCTGCCGGAACTCCAGACACGGAAGAAATTGGGAGGGGCATATTCGGGTGCTGACCGAAGACAATGAAAAAAGGAGATTTAGCGGAGGACTCAGAGTGATTATTATAGGCAAACTCGGCCCAAGGCAAAACGCTGACCCAATCATCTTGGTGGATGTTAATAAAATGACGAAGATAGGAGGCCACAATCTGATTCGTACGTTCCGCTTGACCATTAGTCTGTGGGTGATAAGCAGACGAAAAATCCAGAGACACCTTCAAGAGCTTGCATAATGCCCTCCAAAAATGTGACGTAAATTGGACTCCTCGGTCAGACACGATGTTTTGAGGAAAACCATGAAGTTTGAAAATATTGGAAATAAAAGTTTTCGCCAATTCTGGAGCCGAGGGTAATCCAGGCAGAGGAACAAAATGGGCCATTTTAGAAAACCGATCCACGACCGTAAGGATGACAGTACAACCAGAGGATTTTGGTAAATCGGTAATGAAGTCCATGGCGATATGTTGCCATGGACAAGAAGGTACGGGAAGGGGAAGCAGACTCCCACGAGGTAACTGTCTAGGCACCTTGTACTTAGCACAGGAGGGACAAGAGGCGACAAAGTCTTTGACATCCTGACGTAACGAAGACCACCAATAGTAGCGAGAGATGAGAAGGAAGGTCTTCTTTATTCCGGCATGACCTGCCAATTTAGAGGAATGTCCCCAACGAAGCACGCTCATTTTGTCATCCTCCTTCACTAGTGTTTTACCCGGAGGAGGTCGGAACATCCTTAGGGGAGCCACCGTGATGACTTTACAGGGATCCAGGATATGCGCAGGTTCTTCGTCGATGTCCTCTGGCTGTGAAAGTCTGGACAGAGCATCTGCCTTGACATTCTTGTCACCAGGCCGAAAACGGAGTTCAAAATCGAAGCGAGCAAGGAACAGGGACCATCGAGCCTGCCGAGGATTAAGTCTGTGCGCAGTTTGAAGGTAAGCCAAATTCTTGAGGTCAGAGAAAATCACGAAAGGATGAACAGCTCCTTCAAGAAGATGCCTCCATTCCTCCAAAGCAAGTTTTATGGCCAAAAGTTCACGGTCCCCTATGGTATAATTACGTTCAGATGCAGAGAACGTTTTAGAAAAGAAACCACACGGAACTAATCGACCCATTTGAGACCTTTGAGAGAGTACTGCTCCGGCACCCGTGGAAGAGGCATCCACCTCGAGAACGAATGGTTTATTAACCTCTGGATGGTGAAGTACTGGAGCGGAAGAAAAGGACTTCTTCAGAAGTACAAAGGCATTCTCGACCTCCGAGGTCCAAGTCTTCGGGTTGGAACCTTTGCGGGTGAGAGCAGAGAGAGGCCGAATTATAGAGGAGAAATGGGATATGAATTGCCTGTAGTAGTTAGCGAAGCCAAGAAACCGTTGGATGGCTTTTATTCCATAGGGACGTGGCCAATTGAGAATGGTATTCACCTTTTCAGGATCCATCTTGAGACCGGCATCCGAAATGATGTATCCAAGGAAAGGCAAAGAAGTTTGTTCGAAGAGACACTTCTCATACTTGGCATAAAGGTGGTTTTCTCTTAATCGTTGCAAAACCAAACGGACACTTCTTCTGTGGGACGGCAAGTCTACAGAAAAGACCAGGATGTCATCTAGATACACCACGACACAGGAGTAAGAAGGTCACGGAAGATGACGTTAACGAATTCTTGGAAAACTGCAGGAGCATTGCAGAGACCGAACGGCATGACTAGGTATTCATAATGACCGTCTCGAGTGTTAAATGCGGTCTTCAATTCATCACCGGCTCGAATTCGGACAAGGTTGTAAGCACCCCGAAGATCTAATTTAGTGAAAATTCGTGCTCCTCTAAGTCGATCAAAGAGTTCCGGAATGAGAGGCAGAGGATACTTGTTCTTGACCGTAATGTTGTTCAGACCTCTGTAGTCGATACAAGGATGAAGTGACCCGTCTTTCTTCTTGACGAAGAAGAATCCCGCACCTGCGGGAGAAGAAGACTTTCGGATAAATCCTCTGGACAAATTTTCTTGGATATACTCGGACATAGCCTTAGTCTCAGCAGGAGAGAGTGGGTAAATTCTTCCTCTAGGCGGAGTAGAACCGGAAAGGAGTTCAATCGGACAGTCGTAGACACGATGCGGAGGAAGACTCTCAGCCTCTTTCTTATCAAAAACGTCAATGAAGGACCAGTATGGAGAGGGTAAACCAGAGGGAACGGAAACTGCAGAGGCCGGAGCCACAGGACTAACGGACAATAGACACTGTTTTTGACACGTGGATCCCCAACGGAGTACGTCACCAGACCGCCAGTCAAGAGTGGGTTCATGCATTCGGAGCCAAGGCAATCCTAGAAGCAAAGCATGAGCGAGGTTAGGGAGAACATAAAAACTGATCTTCTCACGATGTAGGGCCCCGATCCGTAATTCAATCTCTTCCGTAACCAAGGTAATGGCATCCTGCAAGGGTCTTCCATCCACAGAAGCGATCAGACGAGGAGAATCCAATGAGAGAACTGGAACGCGAAGCCTCCGAACTGCCTCAAGACTGATAAAATTGCCTGCTGCGCCCGAATCCACATACGCTACCTCAGAAAAACGTTTCTGATTAAGAACAAGCAAGACAGACACAATGGTTGAGAGGAATCAGAAACACCTAGGGAGGCCTCTCTTACCTGTTCTAGGCGGAGGAGTTTTCCGGTCTCTCGGGGCATGCTCGAGGTAGATGGGAAGCACTACCACAGTAAAAGCAGAGTCCTTGGGAACGTCTCTCCCGACGAAGCTGCTCAGCCAGCTTGACCCGATCTACCTGCATAGGTTCTGGTACAGATGCCAAAGAGGACAACAAAGGCCATAGGCTCCCCGACCTGCGGGCAGATGGCGAAGAACGAACGGACCTCCTCTCTCTATTGGACTCACGAGTTCGCTCCTGGAAGCGCAGGTCAATGCGTGTTGACAGGGATATGAGATCCTCCAACGAGGTTGGAGTATCCCGTCCCGCCAACTCATCCTTTATCCGACTAGACAGACCTCGCCAGAAAGCACCAACCAGAGCCTCATTATTCCACCCTAACTCAGAGGCTAGGGTGCGAAAGCGGATGGCGTACTGAGCGACAGTAAGAGAGCCCTGATGCAGATTGAAAAGCGACTCGGTCGTGGAGGCAAGGCGCCCGGGCTCATCAAAGACCCGGCGGAAAGTCTCAAGGAAAAAGGCTAATTGGGAGACTACGGGATCATCCCGCTCCCACAGGGGATTGACCCAAGCCAAAGCCTCACCCTCTAAATGCGACACCATGAAAGCCACCTTGGCCCGATCGGTAGGGTATTGTTGAGGAAGGAGTTCAAAGTGGAGATGGCATTGGTTTAGAAATCCCCTACAAAGCTTGGGGTCACCGCCAAACCTAGGAGGTTTGCCAAGACGAGGTGGCGGATGGGACGAAGGGGCAGAATTAGAGTCTTGCGTACCCTGAACAGAAGCCGCGGATACTGACTGCAAATTAAATAGGCGGTCGTCTATGGAAGCCATATAAGACAGCATACGTGCCTGCGTATCTCGCTGCTGAGAAAGCTCCTGCTGCAGGCCTGCAATCTGAGTAGCAATAACTGGGTCGGAGGTTTGTAAAGAAGTCAGGCGAGACTCCATGTTTTTTAAGAAGGACATGATGCGCTGTTGATTATCGCGCAAATGTGCTAGCTCCTTCTGAGCAGAAAACACGGCACCTGCGGGGTCCATGGCCTGAGTGTACTATAACGTTTCAGAGGCAAGAACGAGAGTGGACCCTCTGGACCGTGGTAGACCTACCCCTGGGTGAGTAGACCAGATGTAAGCCAACCCCTATACAGGGGCTGTCAGGAGCAAGCCCAGAGGTCTCCTATCCACGGTAGCAGATACCAAGAGGGGCGGCTCAGGAGAAGGAGGAAACAGAGGGCGAGGGCAAAACAGAAAACCAGAAACGAGGACAATAGGACAAGAAGCAGAGGACACGGGGAAGAAATGACCGGCTGGAACAGGGGAGTACCGGAGACGGAGCTGAAGGGTTAGAGGAAAACCAGCACGGAACACAGAGACACTGAAGCAAGGTGACCGGAGGCAAAAGCAATAAGCTAAAGACACTCAGGCACCTCCTAGCAAAGGAGGCGGCCTGAAATAGTAGGCACTCTACCTGGATTGGCTGCAGCACACCGGAGACTCACATCCGGTATCAGAGAACCAGGAAAGATAGGAGTGCCTAACGCAGAATCCTGCGCGCCTGTGCAGAAGCAGTACCTCTAAGACGTGGAGGAGGGGCCCGCCGAGGACGAGCGTACCGCCCACCGGAAGCCGAACTGCAGGAATGAACAGCGATGGAGGAAGACGGAACAGCGCGCCGTGACCTGGAGGACGAGCGGCCGAGGGGAACGAGAGCAGCGGCGACAGCAGAAGAAGAAGCGGGGACAGCGCGGCGAGACCCAGAAATGGAGCGGTGAGTAGCGGTAGCGGCGTAACAGTTGTCATCTATGAAACGAATCCAATGATGGGCTCGTTCCATGCCTGGGATCTCCTCATCCTGGAAGATAGACCATTCCCATGCCCCATAAAGAGGTTGGCTATGAGGGGGCACAGGAGGCCCCCATGGCTGTGCCTTGTAATTGCAGGTAGGTTTTCCTATTAAATGTGAAGGCATTATGTGTAAGGACAAATTCCATTAATTTAAGTATCAATTGTGACATCCCCCTCTCCACATTAATATGTAACAGATATTTCTCCACTGCTCTCAACCCATCTGTGTGTCTGATGGATGCCTCAACATTGGCTGTGACTAGAACCATGTTTTCTGTCAACTGTATGTTTTCAAAATGGCCGAAAGTGGCAGTGGTATCCTTAATGTAGGATGGTAGTTATGGAGCGCCCCCAGACACAGGGCCACGAGTTCTCGGTACCGGGCCTCTCTGGTTCGGTTGTGAGGCTGTCATGGTGGCTAGACCCGGTCCGCGATCCTGCTAAGGGGCGTCCAATAAAGGTGGTGCAGTCTGTCAGGGGTTCGTGACGCCACCTGTGGTGTTCGGTCAGGGAGACCGACGCTGCTGTGGGGTCCGCTGGGGTGATGGAAATGCAGCTGGATGGTATACCTTCCCACAGGTGAAGTATGTCCCCAGGGCTTCCCAGTAAGGTGGATGGTAATGGTGTAGGGTGCAGTTAATAACGAGGACACAGGGTTGCAGTCTCTTTACCTCTTTACTGAAGACTTCAGGATCCTCAATCCAGAGCACGCTTAACAGGGATATCTGAGACTGGCTGGTCCGATGGGCACATCCAGAGTTTCCTTCGCAGATGGAAATCGTTGCCTACCACTAGCGCCTGTGTGTTGTAGTCCTACCCTGCTGAGCATTCGGAATAGTCCTCACAACTGCTGTTCTCGTTCGTTCGTTCGTTCTCTACAGCTCTCTCTCTCTTTGGTTCCAGATGTTTCTAGTTCAACATCCCCCAGGTATGTTATGGCTAGGACGCACCCGTATGACGGGAAGGCCTGGAGGTCTTCCAGGACCCTAGAGACGCCCCTCTCCCACTGTTGCCCCCTATGTCTTCGTAGGTGTAGTAAGGTAGACAGCCAACCTATGATTAACTGTCCTGCGGAGTTCGAAGTAAGGCCTAGAGTCAGTTACTCCCGCGGTGTTCCGGCCACCTGCTACGTGCCTCAGTAGGATGTTGCCTCGGTCTCACGGCACGACTCCTACTGGTACTCCTTTGTGCTTGATCTCGTTTACACTGTTCCACAATATCCTTCCCTTCGTGTCTCTCTCCGCGGGGTGTGCAGGCGCGGTTCCGTTACGTTCTGCTCTGTTCGCTAGGCACCTGCCAGGTTCCCACGCCTGACAGGGACCCCCTGTGTCTTCTCCCTGCAACACCCCCTGCCACATGATGTTGCCTGAATCCAACCCAGTCAGCTTCTGACTAACTTCCTCCCCAACCCCTAGTTTTACCAGTGTGAGGAGTGGCCCAATAAATAAAGCCTTTTTCTCCCCCTAGTGGCCGGAGTGTGAAGTGTAATGTGTTCTGGTGATACCTGGTCAGGAGGACTCCTTTAGTGCCATCAGACGTACCATCACTCCCCTTAGTGGCAGAGCGTCATACTGCAACGACCAGGTCTCTGGGGCGCTGCAGTTATATCACTATAGGTTTCAAAAACTACTCAATAACATCACAGATGATCTCACATATTCCTTCATTAGCTGCAACTATAGGTCTCAATGGGGTGGGGAGTGTCTAATGGGTTCTTATGGACTTTCAGGACTAAATAAAAAGTTGCCAACTAGGGTTGAGCGAAACGGGTCGAACATTTTCAAAAGTCGCCGACTTTTGGCTAAGTCGGGGTTTCATGAAACCCGATCCGACCCCTGTGCGTGGTCGGCCATGCGGTACGCGACTTTCGCGCCAAAGTCGCGTTTCAATGACGCGAAAAGCGCCATTTCTCAGCCAATGAAGGTAAACGCAGAGTGTGGGCAGCGTGATGACATAGGTCCTGGTCCCCACCATCTTAGAGAAGGGCATTGCAGTGATTGGCTTGCTGTCTGCGACGTCACAGGGGCTATAAAGAGGCGTTCCCGCCGACCGCCATCTTACTGCTGCTGATCTGAGCTTAGGGAGAGGTTGCTGCCGCTTTGTCAGAAGCAGGGATAGCGTTAGGCAGGGTCCATTAACCACAAAACCGCTTGTGCTGCAGCGATTTGCACTGTCCAACACCACCCTCGGTGTGCAGGGACAGTGGAAGTTTTTTTTTTTCCCCTCAGCGCTGTAGCTCATTGGGCTGCCCTAGAAGGCTCCCTGATAGCTGCATTGCTGTGTGTACGCCGCTGTGCAAACCAACTGCTTTTTTCAAAGCACAAATCCTCTTGTTCCTTCCTTTCTGCACAGCTATCTTTTTTGTTTGTCCACACTTTTTATTTCATTTGTGCATCAGTCCACTCCTTATTGCTGCCTGCCATACCTGGCTGAGATTACTGCAGGCAGGGAGATAGTAGCTGCCTGCCATACCTGGCTGAGATTACTGCAGGCAGGGAGATAGTAATTGTAGGACATTCCCTGTTTTTTTTTTTTTTTTTTTTTGGTGGGAGATTAAGATTGGCAATTTGGCATTTCTGCTAGAGTGCCATCCCTGTGTGTGCCATCTCTCTCACATAGTGGGCCATAGAAAGCCTTTTCATTTTTCTGTATTTTTTTTTGTGGGGTGTATAAATTCTCCCTGATAAAAATACAGTGGGAGATTAATATTGGCCTTTGGGCTTGTGTGCCAGTCCTGAGTGTGCCATCTCTCTCACAAATAGTGGGCCATAGAAAGCCTATTTTATTTTTTTTGGGGTTTTATAAATTCTCCCTGAAAAAAGGGAGATTAATATTGGCCTCTGGGCTTGTGTGCCAGTTGTGAGCGTGCCATCTGTGCCAGTCCTGAGCGTGCCATCTCTCTCACAAATAGTGGGCCATAGAAAGCCTATTTAAATATTTTTTTGGTTTTATAAATTCTCCCAGAAAAAAAGGGAGATTAATATTGGCCTCTGGGCTTCTGTGCCAGTCCTGAGCGTGCCATCTGTGCCAGTCCTGAGCGTCCCATCTCTCTCACAAATAGTGGGCCATAGAAAGCCTATTTAATTTTTTTTTTGGTTTTATAAATTCTCCCAGAAAAAAAGGGAGATTAATATTGGCCTCTGGGCTTCTGTGCCAGTCCTGAGCGTGCCATCTGTGCCAGTCCTGAGCGTCCCATCTCTCTCACAAATAGTGGGCCATAGAAAGCCTATTTAATTTTTTTTTTGGTTTTATAAATTTTCCCTGAAAAAAGGGAGATTAATATTGGCCTCTGGGCTTGTGTGCCAGTTGTGAGCGTGCCATCTGTGCCAGTCCTGAGCGTGCCATCTCTCTCACAAATAGTGGGCCATAGAAAGCCTATTTAATTTTTTTTTTGGTTTTATAAATTCTCCCAGAAAAAAAGGGAGATTAATATTGGCCTCTGGGCTTCTGTGCCAGTCCTGAGCGTGCCATCTGTGCCAGTCCTGAGCGTCCCATCTCTCTCACAAATAGTGGGCCATAGAAAGCCTATTTTTTTTTTGGGGGGGGTTTTAGAAATTCTCCCTGGAAAAAAAAAGGGAGATTAATATTGCCCTTTGGGCTTGTGTGCCAGTACTAAGCGTTCCATCTCTCTCTCTCTCTCTTAGTCAGTGGGCCATAGAACGCCTATTTTTGGTTTTATTTGTTTTCTAAATTCTCCCTGAAAAAATCATTTTATTTTATTTGGTTTCTAAATTCTTCCTGATAAAATCATATTTTTTTTATTATTTTTTTTTCTAAAGTCTCCCTGAAAAAAAAAAAAAAAAAAAAAAAAACAGTGGGAGATTAATATTGGCCTTTCTGCTTGTGTGCCAGTCTTGACTCCTGGGTGCGTCATCTCTCAGTCAGTGGGCCATAGAACGCCTATTTTTGGTTTTATTTGTTTTCTAAATTCTCCCTGAAAAAATCATTTTATTTTATTTGGTTTCTAAATTCTTCCTGATAAAATCATATTTTTTTTATTATTTTTTTTTCTAAAGTCTCCCTGAAAAAAAAAAAAAAAAACAACCAAAAAAAACAGTGGGAGATTAATATTGGCCTTTCTGCTTGTGTGCCAGTCTTGACTCCTGGGTGTGCCATCTCTCTCTCTCTCTCTCTCTCTCTCTCTCTCTCTCTCTCTCTCCAATTGTGGTCCATAGAAAGCCTATATTTTTTTTCCTTGATTTGGGTTCCAAAATCTACCAGAGAAAATAACTACATCAATCATTGGTAGAAAAATATTGGCCTCTGGGCTTGTGTGCCACTTCTGATTCCTGTGTGCGTCATCTCTCAGTCAGTGGGCCATAGAACGCCTATTTTTGTTTTTATTTGTTTTATAAATTCTCCCTGAAAAAATCATTTTATTTTATTTGGTTTCTAAATTCTTCCTGATAAAATCATATTTTTTTTATTATTTTTTTTTCTAAAGTCTCCCTGAAAAAAAAAAAAAAAAAACAGTGGGAGATTAATATTGGCCTTTCTGCTTGTGTGCCAGTCTTGACTCCTGGGTGCGTCATCTCTCAGTCAGTGGGCCATAGAACGCCTATTTTTGTTTTTATTTGTTTTGTAAATTCTCCCTGAAAAAATCATTTTATTTTATTTGGTTTCTAAATTCTTCCTGATAAAATCATATTTTTTTTATTATTTTTTTTTCTAAAGTCTCCCTGAAAAAAAAAAAAAAAAACAACCAAAAAAAACAGTGGGAGATTAATATTGGCCTTTCTGCTTGTGTGCCAGTCTTGACTCCTGGGTGTGCCATCTCTCTCTCTCTCTCTCTCTCTCTCTCTCTCTCTCTCTCTCTCCAATTGTGGTCCATAGAAAGCCTATATTTTTTTTCCTTGATTTGGGTTCCAAAATCTACCAGAGAAAATAACTCCATCAATCATTGGTAGAAAAATATTGGCCTCTGGGCTTGTGTGCCACTCCTGATTCCTGTGTGCGTCATCTCTCACTCAGTGGCCCATAGAAAGCATATAGTTTGTTACATTTGTTTTCTAAATTCTCCCTGCAAAAATCAAATTTCTTTTTTTTTTGGGGGGGTTTCTAAAGTGTTCCTGAAAAAAATAAAAATAAAAAACAAATAATAGTGTGACATTAATATTAACATTTGTGCTTCAGTGACAGTCCTGCGTGTGGGGCATCTCTCTAATTTGCAGCCACCAAAAAAAGAGTGTGTAACATTGTGCCTGATTTTCGCGGTGGTCTCACCAACCTGTAAAGGGGTAGCTAAATCATACTGAAGTTATAGCTCACCGTGTAAGTTGTGTGACTGCAACAAATAACGTTAGTTTGGTTACGTTTTTAAAACAATGAGGAAGTCTAGTGGAAGAGGTCGTGGCCGGGGGCGTTCATTGTCAGCTGGTAATGAGGGTAGTGGTAGTGGTGGAGCATCAGGTGGTCGTGGGGAAAAAAATATTGCACCTAAGTCTGGAGCTGTGGAGCCAGGTTCGTCGTCCGGCTACACAAGGCCTCGAACGCTCCCTTTTCTGGGATTAGGAAAACCGCTTTTAAAGCCGGAGCAGCAAGAGCAAGTTTTGGCTTATCTTGCTGACTCAGCCTCTAGCTCTTTTGCCTCCTCTCGTGAAACTGGTAAAAGTAAAAGCAGCGCGTCGTTAGTGGATGTTCACGGTCAGGGACAAGTCACTTCCTTGTCCTCTTCAGCAAAAACAACAACAGAGAAGAATGCAGCAGGCGACACAACGGGTTACTCCATGGAGCTCTTTACACATACCGTCCCTGGCTTAGAAAGTGAAGCAGTTAACAGTCCATGCCCATTACAAATTGAATCTGACATGGAGTGCAGTGACGCACAGCCACAGCCAGACTACTATGCTGGTCCTTTGACTCAGACCACAACATTGCCCTCGCAGGGTGCTGATCAAGAATCAGACCCTGATGAGACTATGTTGCCCCATCACGAACGCTATACCACCGAACGACACGGTGACACAGACGAAGTTGCGCAGGAGGTACAAGAAGAGTTATTAGATGACCCAGTTCTTGACCCCGATTGGCAGCCATTGGGGGAACAGGGTGCAGGCGGCAGCAGTTCTGAAGCAGAGGAGGAGGAGGGGCCGCAGCAGGCATCAACATCGCCACAGGTTCCATCTGCCGGGCCCGTATCTTGCCCAAAACGCGTGGCAAAGCCAAAACCTGGTGGAGGACAGCGTGGCCATCCGGTTAAAGCTCAGTCTGCAATGCCTGAAAAGGTATCCGATGCTAGAAAGAGTGCAGTCTGGCATTTTTTTAAACAACATCCAATTGATCAGCGCAAAGTCATCTGTCAAAAATGTTCTACTTCCTTAAGCAGAGGTCAGAATCTGAAAAGTCTCAATACTAGTTGCATGCATAGACATTTAACCACCATGCATTTGAAAGCTTGGACTAACTACCAAACGTCCCTTAAGGTTGTTGCACCCTCGGCCAATGAAGCTAGTCATCAACGCAACATCCCTTCCGGCAGTGTAGGACCACCATTTAGCGCACCACCTGCTGTATCTGTGCAGGTATCTTTGCCAGGCCAAAGCAGTCAGGGTCAGGGAATCACCAGTTTCGTAGTAGGAAACACTGCATCTAGGGCACCGGCGGCAACAATACCATCTCCCACCGTCTCTCAGTCTGCCATGTCCACCGGCACCCCCGCTAGTTCCACGATCTCCATCTCTCCAGTCCAGCTCACCCTACATGAGACTATGGTTAGAAAAAGGAAGTACTTAGCCTCGCATCCGCGTACACAGGGTTTGAACGCCCACATAGCTAGACTAATCTCGTTAGAGATGATGCCCTACCGGTTAGTTGAAAGCGAAGCTTTCAAAGACCTGATGGACTACGCTGTACCACGCTACGAGCTACCCAGTCGACACTTTTTTTCCAGAAAAGCCATCCCAGCCCTCCACCAGCATGTTAAAGAGCGCATCGTCCATGCACTCAGGCAATCTGTGAGCACAAAGGTGCACCTGACAACAGATGCATGGACCAGTAGGCATGGCCAGGGACGTTACGTGTCCATCACGGCACACTGGGTAAATGTGGTGGATTCAGGGTCCACAGGGGACAGCAAGTTTGGGACAGTTCTGCCTAGCCCACGGTCTAGTAAACAGTTGTCTGTAGCCGTTCGCACCCCCTCCTCCTCCTCCTCCTCCTCGTCCTCCTGCAGAAGCAAGAGCTCGTCCACAGACCGCAGTCGCACAAACACTCCATCCGCACCTGCCACTGTTGCACACCAGGTCTCCCATTATGGGGCAGCTACTGGCATACGTCAGCAGGCTGTATTGGCTATGAAGTGTTTGGGCGACAATAGACACACCGCGGAAGTTCTGTCCGAGTTCTTGCAGCAAGAAACGCAGTCGTGGCTGGGCACTGTAGATCTTGAGGCAGGCAAGGTAGTGAGTGATAACGGAAGGAATTTCATGGCTGCCATCTCCCTTTCCCAACTGAAACACATTCCTTGCCTGGCTCACACCTTAAACCTGGTGGTGCAGTGCTTCCTGAAAAGTTATCCGGGGTTATCCGACCTGCTCCTCAAAGTGCGTGGACTTTGCGCACATATCCGCCGTTCGCCTGTACACTCCAGCCGTATGCAGACCTATCAGCGTTCTTTGAACCTTCCCCAGCATCGCCTAATCATAGACGTTGCAACAAGGTGGAACTCAACACTGCACATGCTTCAGAGACTGTGCGAACAGAGGCGGGCTGTTATGTTTTTGTGGGAGGATACACATACACGGGCAGGCAGTAGGATGGCAGACATGGAGTTGTCAGGTGTGCAGTGGTCGAAGATTCAAGACATGTGTCAAGTCCTTCAGTGTTTTGAGGAATGCACACGGCTGGTTAGTGCAGACAACGCCATAATAAGCATGAGCATCCCCCTAATGCGTCTGCTGATGCAAAGTTTGACGCACATAAAGGATCAGGCGTCTGCACCAGAGGAAGAGGAAAGCCTTGATGACAGTCAGCGATTGTCTGGTCAGGGCAGTGTACATGACGAGGTACCGGGCGAAGAGGAGGTGGAGGATGAGGAGGATGATGGGGATGAGTATATTTTTAATGAGGAAGCTTTCCCGGGGGCACGGGAAATTGGTGGCGTGGCAAGGCCGGGTTCTGGTTTTTTGAGGGACACAAGTGACGTAGATTTGCCTGCAACTGCCCCTCAACCAAGCACAACCGCAGATTTGACAACGGGAACTTTGGCCCACATGGCGGATTATGCCTTGCGTATCCTCAAAAGGGACACACGCATTACAAAAATGATGAACGATGACGATTACTGGTTGGCCTGCCTCCTTGATCCTCGCTATAAAGGCAAATTGCAAAATATTATGCCACATGAGAACTTGGAACTAATATTAGCAACAAAACAATCAACTCTTGTTGACCGTTTGCTTCTGGCATTCCCTGCACACAGCGCCCGTGATCGTTCTCACACGAGCTCCAGGGGCCAGCAGACCAGAGGTGTTAGAGGGGCAGAAATCAGAAGTGGCGTTGGCCAGAGGGGTTTTCTGACCAGGTTGTGGAGTGATTTTTCTAGGACCGCAGACAGGACAGGTACTGCAGCATCAATTCAAAGTGACAGGAGACAACATTTGTCCAGTATGGTTACAAACTATTTTTCATCCCTTATCGACGTTCTCCCTCAACCGTCATTCCCATTTGATTACTGGGCATCCAAATTAGACACCTGGCCAGAATTGGCAGAATATGCATTGCAGGAGCTTGCTTGCCCGGCAGCTAGTGTCCTATCAGAAAGAGTATTCAGTGCTGCAGGTTCAATACTAACAGAAAAAAGGACTCGTCTGTCTACCCAAAATGTAGATGATCTAACCTTCATTAAAATGAACCACAACTGGATTTCAAAATCTTTTGCCCCACCCTGCCCGGCTGACACCTAGCTTTCCTATGAAAAGGTCTTGCCTGTGGACTATTCTGAATGACTTTTCCAATCTCGTAATTTTCTTCACCTGATTGTCCAGCATACGACATGTTTCCACCTCACGAAATGGCCAAACTCCCCACACGGGGTCGTGCTATCGCCACTTTGCGCTTGGACCCTTGAGAGTGCTGTTTGTCTGAAGAGGTGGGTGAGCCCGCTTTTGGTCGACGGCACTGCCACTGGGTCCCTCATAGTACAATAAAGTGTCTCTGGCGGTGGTGGTGCGCACCCAACGTCAGACTCACCGTTGTAATATGAGGGGCCCTGTGCCTGTACCGCCGGCCACAAGCCAGTTCCCCCCCCCCCCAGCTCAAACAGTGCTCTACCACTAGCAAAATTATCTCTCACAGCTTCACCAATGTGTAGTCTAGGCGCTGACATCCTTCAATGACTGGCACTGACAATACCATTGTTTTGACATTTTTGTTATGTTAGGCCTTCGAAGCCTGTCTGCGGTCACTCCTTCCACTAGACTTCCACTGACCAGACCACTGCTGCCCGTGTACCCCTGGAACCAATTTAAAATTGCCTACAGCCATGTGTGATTATTTTAGGCCGTCGATGCCTGTCTGCGGTCACTCCTTCCACTAGGCCTCCACTGACCACACCACTGCTGCCCGTGTAACCCTGGAACCAATTTAAAATTGCCTACAGCCAGCCCAATTTTTTTATTTTAGGCCTTCGATGCCTGTCTGCGGTACATTCTTTCAACTACTACTACACTGACCAGGGCACTGCTGCCCAAGTACCCCTGGAACCAATTTAAAATTGCCTACAGCCATGTGTTAATATTTTAGGCCTTCGATGCCTGTCTGCGGTCACTCCTTCCACTAGGCCTCCACTGACCACACCACTGCTGCCCGTGTAACCCTGGAACCAATTTAAAATTGCCTACAGCCATGTGTTATTATTTTAGGCCTTCGATGCCTGTCTGCGGTCACTCCTTCCACTAGGCCTCCACTGACCACACCACTGCTGCCCGTGTAACCCTGGAACCAATTTAAAATTGCCTACAGCCAGCCCAATTTTTTTATTTTAGGCCTTCGATGCCTGTCTGCGGTACATTCTTTCAACTACTACTACACTGACCAGGGCACTGCTGCCCAAGTACCCCTGGAACCAATTTAAAATTGCCTACAGCCATGTGTTAATATTTTAGGCCTTCGATGCCTGTCTGCGGTCACTCCTTCCACTAGGCCTCCACTGACCACACCACTGCTGCCCGTGTAACCCTGGAACCAATTTAAAATTGCCTACAGCCATGTGTTATTATTTTAGGCCTTCGATGCCTGTCTGCGGTCACTCCTTCCACTAGGCCTCCACTGACCACACCACTGCTGCCCGTGTAACCCTGGAACCAATTTAAAATTGCCTACAGCCAGCCCAATTTTTTTATTTTAGGCCTTCGATGCCTGTCTGCGGTACATTCTTTCAACTACTACTACACTGACCAGGGCACTGCTGCCCAAGTACCCCTGGAACCAATTTAAAATTGCCTACAGCCATGTGTTAATATTTTAGGCCTTCGATGCCTGTCTGCGGTCACTCCTTCCACTAGGCCTCCACTGACCACACCACTGCTGCCCGTGTACCCCTGGAACCAATTTAAAATTGCCTACAGCCATGTGTGATTATTTTAGGCCGTCGATGCCTGTCTGCGGTCACTCCTTCCACTAGGCCTCCACTGACCACACCACTGCTGCCCGTGTAACCCTGGAACCAATTTAAAATTGCCTACAGCCATGTGTTATTATTTTAGGCCTTCGATGCCTGTCTGCGGTCACTCCTTCCACTAGGCCTCCACTGACCACACCACTGCTGCCCGTGTAACCCTGGAAACAATTTAAAATTGCCTACAGCCAGCCCAATTTTTTTATTTTAGGCCTTCGATGCCTGTCTGCGGTACATTCTTTCAACTACTACTACACTGACCAGGGCACTGCTGCCCAAGTACCCCTGGAACCAATTTAAAATTGCCTACAGCCATGTGTTAATATTTTAGGCCTTCGATGCCTGTCTGCGGTCACTCCTTCCACTAGGCCTCCACTGACCTGTCTACTGCGGCCCGTGTACCCCTTGAACCAACCTAATAAAATATTTAAAAAATTAATTTGATTATAAAAAATAAGATCGTGTTGAGATCTCAAATGCAGACATTTTAACATTAAAAACAAACACACAACAAAAATCTGGAACTGTACTAAAAAGGTCCACCAGCTACAATTACTTTCTCCTGCAAGAAGTTAACTGAAAGGTTTTTTTGGAGTTGTTAACACAGATATGGCATCCACCGAGTGTTGTCCTGTCGCGTCTCCTTTAAATTATTTCCAATAAGATGTTAAACTATTAATTTAATAAAATCAATAATTAAAAAAATAATTGAGTAAGTCAAAAGCACATTGCAAATAAACATTAATTACAAATCAAGAAGCATGGCGCGTCCGAGGGTGAGTAGATACCGAATAAGAATATAATCACCCTCGGGCGCGCAATGCTTATTTACAACAGCCTTCCTTCCTAAGAATCAGCCCTTCCGTGGTGTAGAGAGAGGTTGTTGTTACACTCCAAGGTGTTCCCCAGGTTGCCTTTCCTGAGCTTCGATCTTCCGGCTCTCGTTTACTAGCTGTTGGAAACTACGCTGCATTAGGCCTACAAATTGTGTATGGGTGAAACAGTGGCGCATCTGCGGTCCCTCCTTCCACTAGGCCTCCACTGACCTGTCTACTGCTGCCCGTGTACCCCTTGAACCAACATCTTAAAATAAAAAAATAATTATTTTGATTATAAAAAATAAGATCGTGTTGAGATCTCAAATGCAGACATTTTAACATTAAAAACAAACACACAACAAAAATCTGGAACTGTACTAAAAGGTCCACCAGCTACAATTACTTTCTCCTGCAAGAAGTTAACTGAAAGGTTTTTTTGGAGTTGTTAACACAGATATGGCATCCACCGAGTGTTGTCCTGTCGCGTCTCCTTTAAATTATTTCCAATAAGATGTTAAACTATTAATTTAATAAAATCAATAATTAAAAAAATAATTGAGTAAGTCAAAAGCACATTGCAAATAAACATTAATTACAAATCAAGAAGCATGGCGCGTCCGAGGGTGAGTAGATACCGAATAAGAATATAATCACCCTCGGGCGCGCAATGCTTATTTCCAACAGCCTTCCTTCCTAAGAATCAGCCCTTCCGTGGTGTAGAGAGAGGTTGTTGTTACACTCCAAGGTGTTCCCCAGGTTGCCTTTCCTGAGCTTCGATCTTCATGCTCTCGTTTAGTAGGTGTCGGAAAGTAGGCTGCATTAGGCCTAAAAAATGGGGAATGGGGTGGAGAGAGATGGTGTGTTACACTCCAAGGTGTTCTCCAGGTTTCCTCGCCATTGCTTCGATCTTCCGACTCTCGTTTAGTAGTTGTAGAAAACTACACTGCATTAGGCCTACAAAATGGGTATCGGGTGGAGAGAGATGGTGTGTTACACTCCAAGGTGTTCCCCAGGTTTCCTTGCCATTGCTTCGGTCTTCCGACTCTCGTTTAGTAGTTGTAGAAAAGTACACAGCATTAGGCCTACAAAATGGGTATGGGGTGGAGAGAGATGGTGTGTTACACTCCAAGGTGTTCCCCAGGTTGCCTTTCCTGAGCTTCTATCTTCAGGCTCTCATTAAATTGTGGTTAAATGGAACAACTGCATTTGGCGTACTAGTTGGTTTGGGGCCTACTATCGGTGTCTGCCACTCCTTGCTGTTCTCCTGGTTTCCTGTCCTGAAATTCCATTTTCAGCCTCTCGTTAAGTAGTTGTTAATGTTAGACTGCATTTGGCCTACTAGTTGGGTTGGGGCCTACTATCGGTGTCTGCCACTCCTTGCTGTTCTCCTCCACTGAACAAAGCTGTGCCGCCTGTTTACTACGGTTGCCAATTTTGAACTGCATTTCGACTACTTACTGATTTGGCCCTACTCTCTGTGTCAGCCTCTCATTCCAGTTGTCCTCCACTGCAATGCCCCCTGGTTATTCCTGTGTTACCAATTTTGAACTGCATTTAGCCCACTTTCTTCTTTGGGCCTATATCTGTGTTTCCACTTCATCGTGCCCATTGCCCAGCCAGTGATAGATGAGTCTGCTGGTACATTGACCCATAACGCAACATTCCCCGTGCACGCTACACAACAACATTGTGACCCTGCTGAAAGTCAGGTTGCTCTTCCCGCATACCATACCACCTTACACGGGGACAAAGAGGAAGGTGCAGATGAAAGTGCAGGTTCCTTCATCAGGTGGGGGGAGGAATACTAGTTGGCGACGTCACTGGCACAGGGCCTCTCATAGTACGCAAAAGTGTTGCTGCCGGTGGGAGGCGCCCCCGCCGTGCAAACACACCGCTGTACTTTGAGGGGCCCTGTGCCAGTGCCAATGCCAACGAGTGGGCCCCCCCTGCTTGCTCAGGATCACAGCACTTGCAAAGTTGAAATACTTACCTCTCCCTGCTCCACTGCCGTGACGTGGTCCAGATTTACTGGGCCCACTAATTACTTGAACCAGCCCTACCCCCCACAACTTTAGCCAAATGACCCCCAATTTCAAATGCCTTCCAATTATTTTAAGGTAAATTACGCTTGACAAGCTTCATTAAGAAGAATGGATGGTTTTGACATTAAAATGGGCACTCTAGGTGTTTTCCTGGCCCCCACTCACTGCCGACTATGCTGCCCCATTGACTTGCATTGGGTTTCGTGTTTCGGTCGATCCCGACTTTACGTCATAATCGGCCGATTTCACTCGACCCGACTTTGGACATAGTCGGGTTTCGCAAAACCCGGCTCGACTCTAAAAAGGTCAAGGTCGCTCAACTCTATTGCCAACCTTGCATTTATTTTTGATGTATTTCCAAAAATTTCTTGGGGATGATGTTGTTTTCGAAGGCCTCAAATAAAATATCAATAAGTCCTGTTTTAAATTTAATCATAGGATTAAAAGTAAGTGCCTTATACTCTTGGATATTGTGCAATATTTTGTAAGCCTGGGTTTCATACATATTTTTTGGCCAGATTACTATATTGCCCCCTTTATCAGCCATTTTGAAAATAGCATCATCCCAGTCACCAAGTTGTTTTAATGCTTCCTTTTCTGAGAAGTTGAGATTGTGATCAACTACTTTCTTTGAGGTACTCATCCCTTCAATATCCTGCATAACCATTTTCGCAAATGTGTCAACAGCTGAAACTATTGTTAATGGAGGGAATTTTTTTGATTTGTTAATCAATTCCATAGGGAATCTACTTACACTTGAGGTATTTTCATCCAGGAGAGATGTGAGTGATTCTAAGGCCTCCTGTCCTTCTCTACTAATTGCACAAAATATGCACAAATGCGAAGTCATCGTAGCGGCACCGTGAATTCATATTTACGTGACATAGGCGTGGGTTCCGGGCTTTCTATTGGCCACAATACCCATGGTCTAATCACTACTTCATGGGGTTCCCATAACAACGTAAAGAGTTTGCAATAGAATAGCGCATGCGCGGCTCCAAGTTTTCATTGGTCACTCTATTTACTTACAGTCCAATCATCAAGCTAGGTCCTGCTATTTAAACCAACACATCCCCTGCCCTTACACGCCTCCCGAAGAAGCACAGCAAAACGCGCGTCGGGGTGAGGGATGCCAGGAGATCAGCACTCGCCATAAAGGCAATATTTCTCATCGCTCTATTCAAGTGATATTTAGTCATAGGTATGGATAGCATTTACTAGCCTAGGCAGGCAATCGTTCATTTAGTATTGTGCACATTATTATTCTAGGACAAGCATTTCACTTTTAACATATAGGTGACTATACAATAACTTTTTGTGAAATGGTCATTCTCATTATGGGCAGACATTTTTGTGAAGCCTTCATATAGATTGAATTTCATTAATTTATATATAATGTATCACCTTATTATGTTTTAAAATTACTTATTAACGTTTTGGCTGCTGTTTAGTGTTCATTCCATGGCAAAAAGGTCCCTATTTTCAATTGAACTCAGCACCTTTTCTATAATTTTTCATTGTAATATTTTAAATATATATTTTTAAAAATTACTATATTAATAAAATTAACTACCGTATATACTCGAGTATAAGCCGACCTGAGTATAAGCCGACCCCCTAATTTTGCCACAAAAAAACTGGAAAAACTTAATGACTCAAGTATAAGCCTAGGGTGGGAAATGCAGCAGCTACCGGTAAATGTCAAAAGTAAAAATAGATACCAATAAAAGTAAAATTAATTGAGACATCAGTAGGTTAAGTGTTTTTGAATATTGAATCAGGAGCCCCATATAATGCTCCATAAAGTTTATGATGGCCCCATAAGATGCTCCATACAAAATACGCCCCATATAATCCTGCATAAAGGTTAATAATGGCCCCATAAGATGCTCCATAGACACATTTGCCCAATATAATGCTGCACAAATGTTAATTATGGCCCCATAAGATGCTCCATAAAGATATTTGCCCCATATAATGCTGCACAAACGTTATGGCCCCATACACTTGCCCCATATAGTGCTGCACAAATGTTATGGCCCCATACAATTGCCCCATATAGTGCTGCACAAACGTTATGGCCCCATACAGACACTTGCCTGTTATGATCTGGTGGCCTAGGAGCAGCATGAGACGGACTCTGGAGAAGGTGGTCCCTGTACTGACCGCAAACCCTGAACCTAGCAGCGCAACTAAAATTAGCCGTGGGGGTACCTAACACTCCCTAGACCCCTCGACACAGCCTAAGAAATAACTTCCCCTAAAGACAGAAACAGGAAACCTATCTTGCCTCAGAGAAAATCCCCAAAGGATAGATAGCCCCCCACAAATATTGACTGTGAGAGGAGAGGGAAATAACATACACAGACATGAAATCAGAATTTAGCATAGGAGGCCATACTAGCTAAAAAGAATAGAACAGAGTACTATGCGGTCAGTATAAAAACGCTAGAAAATATTCACCACAGAAAATACAAATCACCACATCTAACTAAAGACATGGGGGGTATATCTGCATCTCCAGAGACACAGCTTGGCTGCAAAAAATCCTACACAGACAAAGCTGGACAAAACAAAACATGAAAAAGCACAGAACTATATGGTCCACAGGAGGTGGACAGCAAAAACAAGGCCAGAACTTATCTTTGACGAAATGAACAGCAGACCAGGAAGACCAGGTATGGATGTGAATCCTCCAAAAACAATGGACAACTGGCACTGATTAAAGGATAAAGCAGGACTTAAATAGCCCAGCCCAGATTGCAAAAAATGGATACACCTGATAAATGCTGAGATCCAACTACCGCAGCACTACCACTCATAACCACCGGAGGGAGCCCAAGAGCAGAATTCACAACACTTGCCCCATATAGTGCTGCACAAACATTATGGCCCCCCATACAGACACTTGCCCCATATAATGCTGCACAAACGTTATGGCCCCATAAGATGCTCCATACAGACACTTGCCCCATTTGCGTTTGCTGCGATGTAAAAGCAAAAAATCACATACTCACCTCTCCGTCGCTCAGGCCCCCGGCACTTTCAATATTCACCTGCTCCTCGGTCCGGGCGCCGCTCCATCTTCAGCGTCTTCTGCACTGACGTTCAGACAGAGGGAGCGCACTAACCATGTCACCGTGCCCTCTGACCAGGGCTGTATTTACCACTAGGCACTTGAGGGCACGTGCCTAGGGCGGCAGGATGCGGGGGGGGGCGGCACCTGAGCAAGGCAAGGTGTTTTGTTTTTTTTTTGTTTTTTTTTTTATAGTCCGGGTCTGGCCGCCTGGCCGGCCGCCCTCCCTCCCTCCTCTTCCCTCCTCCCTCCTCCTTCCTCCCTCCTCCCTCCTCCTGTCCTCCTCCTCCCTCCTCTGGCTGCTGCGGGGGTCTCAGATACAGCGCCGTCACGTAGTGCAGTGTGCACAGGGATCCGGAAGCGGAAATAAGTCACGATGTAAGCCCTACCCCCTCCTCGCTTAGGCGCCAAGTTTGGTTACTGCCTGACAGTCCTGTGTCGGCCCGCCCACCCACCCACCCATCCACCTGTCTTCCGGCTGCTGTGGGGGTCTCGGATCCCGGCAGGCTGGGTCGGGGCGCAGGGTGCAGATGCCCCTGGGACGGTCCCCCAGCTTCTGGCTGCTTGCTGGGTTAAAGGCTGAGTGTTGGCAGCCGCATCCCTGCACTGCAGACACGCCCACACTGTGTGCAGTCAGTGTCTGCCGAACTCACCTGACTGGAAGGAGGAGATCCAGATCGCAGCTGGCTAGTGCGGTCCTGGGATCTGACAAGTAAGTGGAGAACACTGGGCCAGAGCGAGACCACCGGCTGGCGGCACACTGCTGCGGGGTTATCCTGCTGAGGCCAGAAGGAACGGCTGCTGTGCAGTGTATGTGTGTGTGTGTGCATACTGTGCCCCCCTGTGCAGTGTATGTGTGTGTGTGTGCATACTGTGCCCCCCTGTGCAGTGTATATATGTGTGTGTGCATACTGTGCCCCCCTGTGCAGTGTATATATGTGTGTGTGCATGCTGTGCCCCCCTGTGCAGTGTATATATGTGTGTGTGCATACTGTGCCCCCCTGTGCAGTGTATATATGTGTGTGCATACTGTGCCCCCCTGTGCAGTGTATGTGTGTGTGTGCATACTGTGCCCCCCTGTGCAGTGTATATATGTGTGTGTGCATACTGTGCCCCCCTGTGCAGTATATATGTGTGTGTGCATACTGTGCCCCCCCTGTGCAGTGTATATATGTGTGTGTGCATACTGTGCCCCCCTGTGCAGTGTATATATGTGTGTGTGCATACTGTGCCCCCCTGTGCAGTGTATGTGTGTGTGTGCATACTGTGCCCCCCTGTGCAGTGTATGTGTGTGTGTGCATACTGTGCCCCCCCTGTGCAGTGTATATATGTGTGTGTGCATACTGTGCCCCCCTGTGCAGTGTATATATGTGTGTGTGCATACTGTGCCCCCCTGTGCAGTGTATATATGTGTGTGTGCATACTGTGCCCCCCTGTGCAGTGTATGTGTGTGTGTGCATACTGTGCCCCCCCTGTGCAGTGTATATATGTGTGTGTGCATACTGTGCCCCCCTGTGCAGTGTATATATGTGTGTGTGCATACTGTGCCCCCCCTGTGCAGTGTATATATGTGTGTGTGCATACTGTGCCCCCCTGTGCAGTGTATATATGTGTGTGTGCATACTGTGCCCCCCTGTGCAGTGTATGTGTGTGTGTGCATACTGTGCCCCCCTGTGCAGTGTATGTGTGTGTGTGCATACTGTGCCCCCCTGTGCAGTGTATGTGTGTGTGTGCATACTGTGCCCCCCTGTGCAGTGTATGTGTGTGTGCATACTGTGCCCCCCTGTGCAGTGTATGTGTGTGTGTGCATACTGTGCCCCCCTGTGCAGTGTATATGTGTGTGTGCATACTGTGCCCCCCTGTGCAGTGTATATATGTGTGTGTGCATACTGTGCCCCCCTGTGCAGTGTATATGTGTGTGTGCATACTGTGCCGCCCTGTGCAGTGTATGTGTGTGTGTGCATACTGTGCCGCCCTGTGCAGTGTATGTGTGTGTGTGTGTGTATATACACATGTCCCTGCCCTGTATTAGCGTCCCCGGTCCAGTAATAGCGGTCTCCTGTCTTGTAAACAGAATCGCAGGAGGCCGAGTCCCTTCCTCTGGAAGTCTGCAGTGACAGAAGTGGGACAATGCAGCGGGCCCTGAATGGGATGAGGGGGTGTCACAGAGGTGCAATGCTGCGGGCCCGATGTTGGCGGTAACTGACGGTACTGCCATCACACTATCAGTATTCGGTCAGTATTTACATCAGTATTTGTAGCCAAAACCAGGAGTGGGTGATAAATCCAGAAGTGGTGCATATGTTTCTATTATACTTTTCCTCTAATTGTTCCACTCCTGGTTTTGGCTACAAATACTGATGTAAATACTGACCAAATACTGCTATAGTGTAACAGCAACCTAATAGCTAAGTGGAGTGCATTTCTTTCCTGCCGGACATATTTCTAAAGCTGTGGGCCACTGAAGGCGGAGATTGGGATCTTGGTCCAGATGCGATCTCAGTCTGCACATGCGCCGCCTGTGGCGGCCGTCTTCCTGAATCCCTCCACAGGGAAAACAATGCACTTACGCAGTAGCCTGGAGCCCTCATTATCGTAGGAATATGTCAGGCAATAAATTGTTTTTCTAAGCTTTATAGTGTAGTTTTAGGTCAGGGAGGGATGGTTAGGAATGAGCTAGCAAGGTGCAGGGACAGGTAGTGATGGCTACTTGCGGACATGTGCGGCACTTGTGGTTTTGCACTTGTGGTGAGACAAAAAAAACACTGCTAGCAATTTTTTTTCCATTGTTGCAAGTGCTGCACATGTCCGCTAGTCCCATAGGGAATGAATGAGGCCGAACGCAGTGTTGCCGTAAGTGATCTGCTACGTGGCAGATGCAGAAAAACTGCCGGATCTTCCGCGAATGGCAAAAATCACTGATGTGAAAGTAGCCAAAGTCATTGCCGACAGTGTCTGCATTAAGCTACTTTCACACTAGCGTTGTTTTCAATACGTCGCAGTGCGTCGTTTAGGGGAAAAAACGCATCCTGCAAAGTTGTTTGCAGGATGCGTTTTTGCCCCATAGAGTAACATTACTGACGCATTGCGACACGTCGCAACCATCGTGTGACGTTGCGCTGTGTTGTGGCGGATCGCTGGGAGCAAAAAACGTTAAATGTAACGTTTTTTGCTGCCGACGGACCGCTTTTTCCGACTGCGCATGGGCAGCCGGAACTCCGCCCCCACCTCCCCGCACCTCACAATGGGGGAGCGGATGCGCCGGAGAAATGCATCCGCTGCCTCCGTTGTGCGGCGCATCAAACGCTAGCGTTGGAATCTCGGCCCGACGCACTGCGACGGGCCGAATCCGACGCTAGTGTGAAAGTAGCCTTAGTCATACTCACCAATGAGGGAGGCAGCACGAAAAGTGCCTAGGGCAGCAGAAACTCTAAATACGGCCCTGCCTCTGACCTGAGCATCACTGCAAAAGACGCTGAAGACAGAGCGGCACCTGGAACGGGGAGCAGGTGAATATCGCACAGCGCTCCCCCACCCATTATACTCACCTGCTACTGGCGCGGTGCAGTCCCTGCTTGCCCGGCGCCGCAGCTTCTTTCTGTACTGAGCGGTCACCGTTACCGCTCATTACAGTAATGAATATGCGGCTCCACCCCTATTGGACTTGGAGCCGCATATTCATTACTGTAATGAGTGGTACCATGTGACCGCTCAGTACAGGAAGAAGCTGCTGGCGCTGGGGAAGCCAGGGACCTGCAGGGACGGCGACAGGAGCAGGTGAGTATTATTAGACAGACCCCGCTCCCCCTCCCCTGCCGACCCCTGGGTATGACTCGAGTATAAGCCGAGAGGGGGACTTTCAGCCCCAAAAAATGGGCTGAAAATCTCGGATTATACTAGAGTATACACAGTATTTTAGTACCAAAGAATGTTTGGGATCATTATTGAATTATGGTTACCAATGCAGTGATTTATTGCCTTTGCACAGTGCATTAATATTTTCTAGTGGGGGGTAATTTTACCATATAGGGGGCACAAAGGAGGCATTATTACTATGAAAGGGGCACAGTGGTGGCAGTATTATGTGGGGCAGTAAGAGGAGCCATTATTGTACCACACACCAGGTGCAGTAATAGGGACACATACGGCAGCAGCGGCTCAGTATTGGGATATCAGGTGCAGTAATAGGGACACATACGGCAGCAGCGGCTCAGTATTGGGGTATCAGGTGCAGTAATAGGGACACATACGGCAGCAGTGGCTCAGTATTGGGGCATCAGGTGCAGTAATAGGGACACATACGGCAGCAGCGGCCCAGTATTGGGGTATCTGTTATGAACAGGTGATTCAGAACCACAATGGACCTTGAAGTTCAGAGCACACAAAGTGACCTGACAATTACCAAAAACATAGGACGAGCTCTGAGACGTGGGAACTCTGCTGACCGCAATCCCTAATCCTATCCAACCACACTAAAGATAGCCGTGGAGCGCTCCTGACCAGACCTAGGCGCCTCGGGCACAGCCTGAGAAACTAGCTAGCCCTGAAGATAGAAAAATAAGCCTACCTTGCCTCAGAGAAATTCCCCAAAGGAAAAGGCAGCCCCCCACATATAATGACTGAGTTGAGATGAAAATACAAACGCAGAGATGAAATAGATTTAGCAAAGTGAGGCCCAACTTACTGAACAGACCGAAGATAGGAAAGATTGCTTTGCGGTCAACACAAAACCCTACAAACAACCACGCAGAGGGGGCAAAAAGACCCTCCGCACCGACTAACGGTACGGAGGTGCTCCCTCTGCGTCCCAGAGCTTCCAGAAAGCAAGAAAAACCAATATAGCAAGCTGGACAGAAAAAATAGCAAACAAAAATAACACAAGCAAAACTTAGCTTATGCAGGATAGACAGGCCACAGGAACGATCCAGGAGGAAGCAAGACCAATACTAGAACATTTACTGGAGGCCAGGATCAAAGCACTAGGTGGAGTTAAACAGAGCAGCACCTAACGACTTAACCTCACCACCTGAGGAAGGAAACTCAGAAGCCGCAGTACCACTCTCATCCACCAAAGGAAGCTCATAGACAGAACCAGCCGAAGTACCACTCACGACCCCAGGAGGGAGCTTGGCCACAGAATTCACAACAGTACCCCCCCTTGAGGAGGGGTCACCGAACCCTCACCAGAGCCCCCAGGCCGACCAGGATGAGCCACATGAAAGGCACGAACCAGATCGGCAGCATGGACATCAGAGGCAAAGACCCAGGAATTATCTTCCTGACCATAACCTTTCCACTTAACCAGATACTGGAGTTTCCGTCTCGAAACACGAGAATCCAAAATCTTCTCCACTATATACTCCAACTCCCCTTCAACCAAAACCGGAGCAGGAGGATCAATAGATGGAACCACAGGTGCCACGTATCTCCGCAACAATGACCTATGGAACACGTTATGGATGGAAAAAGAAGCTGGAAGAGTCAAACGAAAGGACACAGGATTAAGAACCTCAGAAATCCTATATGGACCAATGAAACGAGTCTTAAACTTAGGAGAGGAAACCTTCATAGGAATATAACGAGATGACAACCAAACCAAATCCCCAACACGAAGTCGGGGACCCACACAGCGCCTGCGGTTAGCGAAACGTTGAGCCTTCTCCTGGGACAAAGTCAAATTGTTTACTACATGAGTCCAAATCTGCTGCAACCTATCCACCACAGTATCCACACCAGGACAGTCCGAAGACTCAACCTGCCCTGAAGAGAAACGAGGGTGGAACCCAGAATTGCAGAAAAACGGCGAAACCAAAGTAGCCAAGCTGGCCCGATTATTAAGGGCGAACTCAGTCAAAGGCAAAAAGGACACCCAATCATCCTGATCAGCAGAAACAAAACATCTCTGATATGTTTCCAAGGTCTGATTGGTTCGTTCTGTCTGGCCATTTGTCTGAGGATGGAAAGCCGAGGAAAAAGACAAATCAATGCCCATCCTAGCACAAAAGGCTCGCCAAAACCTCGAAACAAACTGGGAACCTCTGTCAGAAACGATGTTCTCTGGAATGCCATGTAAACGAACCACATGCTGGAAAAACAATGGCACCAAATCAGAGGAGGAAGGCAATTTAGACAAGGGCACCAAATGGACCATCTTAGAGAAGCGATCACAAACCACCCAAATGACCGACATTCTTTGAGAGACGGGGAGATCCGAAATAAAATCCATAGAGATATGTGTCCAAGGCCTCTTCGGGACCGGCAAGGGCAAAAGCAACCCACTGGCACGAGAACAGCAGGGCTTAGCCCGAGCACAAATCCCACAGGACTGCAAGAAAGAACGCACATCCCGCGACAGAGACGGCCACCAAAAGGATCTAGCCACCAAATCTCTGGTACCAAAGATTCCAGGATGACCAGCCAACACCGAACAATGAACCTCAGAGATAACTTTATTCGTCCACCTATCAGGGACAAACAGTTTCTCCGCTGGGCAACGGTCAGGTCTATTAGCCTGAAATTTTTGCAGCACCCGCCGCAAATCAGGGGAGATGGCAGACAAAATTACCCCCTCTTTGAGAATACCCGCCGACTCAGGCAAACCCGGAGAATCGGCCACAAAACTCCTAGACAGGGCATCCGCCTTCACATTTTTAGAGCCCGGAAGGTACGAAACCACAAAGTCAAAACGAGAGAAAAACAGCGACCAACGAGCCTGTCTAGGATTCAACCGTTTGGCAGACTCGAGATAAGTCAAGTTCTTGTGATCAGTCAAGACCACCACGCGATGCTTAGCTCCTTCAAGCCAATGACGCCACTCCTCGAATGCCCACTTCATGGCCAGCAACTGTCGATTGCCAACATCATAATTTCGCTCAGCAGGCGAAAATTTCCTGGAAAAGAAGGCGCATGGTTTCATCACCGAGCCATCAGAACTTCTCTGCGACAAAACAGCCCCTGCTCCAATTTCAGAAGCATCAACCTCGACCTGGAACGGAAGCGAAACATCTGGTTGGCACAACACAGGGGCAGAAGAAAAATGACGCTTCAACTCCTGAAAAGCTTCCACAGCAGCAGAAGACCAATTGACCACATCAGCACCCTTCTTGGTTAAATCAGTCAACGGTTTAGCAATACTAGAAAAATTATTGATGAAGCGACGATAAAAATTAGCAAAGCCCAGGAACATCTGCAGACTCTTCAGAGATGTTGGCTGAGTCCAATCGTAAATGGCCTGAACTTTAACAGGGTCCATCTCGATAGTAGAAGGAGAAAAAATGAACCCCAAAAATGAAACCTTCTGAACACCAAAGAGACACTTTGACCCCTTCAGAAACAAAGAAACGCAGGACCTGGAACACCATTCTGACCTGCTTCACATGAGACTCCCAATCATCCGAGAAGACCAAAATATCATCCAAGTATACAATCAGGAATTTATCCAGGTACTCTCGGAAGGTGTCATGCATAAAGGACTGAAACACTGATGGAGCATTAGAAAGCCCGAATGGCATAACCAGGTACTCAAAATGGCCTTCAGGCGTATTAAATGCTGTTTTCCATTCATCGACCCGTTTAATACGTACAAGATTATATGCACCACGAAGATCTATCTTGGTGAACAAACTAGCCCCCTTAATCCGAGCAAACAAATCAGACAGCAGCGGCAAGGGGTACTGAAATTTGACCGTAATTTTATTTAGAAGGCGGTAATCAATACAAGGTCTCAGCGAACCATCCTTTTTGGCCACAAAAAAGAACCCCGCTCCCAATGGCGACGATGACGGGCGAATATGACCCTTCTCCAAAGACTCCTTCACGTAACTCCGCATAGCGGCGTGCTCAGGTACAGATAAATTAAACAGTCGACCCTTAGGAAACTTACTACCAGGAATCAGATCGATAGCACAATCACAATCCCTATGCGGAGGTAGGGCATTGGACTTGGGCTCATCGAATACATCCCGGTAATCAGACAAGAACTCTGGGACCTCAGAAAGTGTGGATGATGAGATAGACAGAAATGGAACATCACCATGTACCCCCTGGCAACCCCAGCTGGACACAGACATTGATTTCCAATCTAATACTGGGTTATGGTCTTGTAGCCATGGCAACCCCAACACGACCACATCATGCAGATTATGCAACACCAGAAAGCGAATATCCTCCTGGTGCGCAGGAGTCATGCACATGGTCAGCTGGGTCCAATACTGAGGCTTATTCTTGGCCAAAGGCGTAGCATCAATTCCTCTCAATGGAATAGGACACTGCAAGGGCTCCAAGACAAACCCACAGCGCCTAGCAAACTCCAAGTCCATCAAATTTAGGGCAGCGCCTGAATCCACAAATGCCATGACAGAATAGGAAGACAAAGAGCAGATCAAAGTAACGGACAAAAGAAATTTCGACTGTACTGTACCAATGGTGGCAGACCTAGCGAACCGCTTAGTGCGCTTAGGACAATCGGAGATAGCATGAGTGGAATCACCACAGTAGAAACACAGCCCATTCTGACGTCTGTGTTCTTGCCTTTCAGCTCTGGTCAAAGTCCTATCGCACTGCATAGGCTCAGGTTTATGCTCAGATAATACCGCCAAATGGTGCACCGATTTACGCTCACGCAAGCGTCGACCGATCTGAATGGCCAAAGTCATAGACTCATTCAGACCAGCAGGCATAGGAAATCCCACCATGACATCCTTAAGGGCTTCAGAGAGACCCTTTCTGAAAAAAGCTGCCAGCGCACGTTCATTCCATTGAGTGAGCACGGACCACTTTCTAAACTTCTGACAATAAATCTCTATCTCATCCTGACCCTGACACAGAGCCAGCAAATTTTTCTCTGCCTGATCCACTGAATTAGGTTCATCGTACAGCAATCCTAGCGCCAGAAAAAACGCATCAATATTACATAATGCAGGATCTCCTGGCGCAAGGGAAAATGCCCAGTCTTGAGGGTCGCCACGTAATAAAGAAATAATGATCTTAACTTGTTGAACTGGGTCACCAGAGGAGCGGGGTTTCAAAGCCAGAAATAGTTTACAATTATTTTTAAAATTCAAAAACTTAGCTCTATCTCCAGAAAATAACTCAGGAATAGGAATTTTAGGTTCTAACATAGGATTCTGAACCACTAAATCTTGAATATTCTGTACATTTATAGCGAGATTATCCATCAAAGAGAACAGACCCTGAATGTCCATGTCCACACCTGTGTTCTGAACCACCCTGATGTAAAGGGGAAAAAAAAGACAGAACACAGTGCAAAGAAAAAAAAATGGTCTCAGAACTTCTCTTTTCCCTCTATTGAGAAGCATTAGTACTTTTGGCCTCCAGTACTGTTATGAACAGGTGATTCAGAACCACAATGGACCTTGAAGTTCAGAGCACACATAGTGACCTGACAATTACCAAAAACATAGGACGAGCTCTGAGACGTGGGAACTCTGCTGACCGCAATCCCTAATCCTATCCAACCACACTAAAGGTAGCCGTGGAGCGCTCCTGACCAGACCTAGGCGCCTCGGGCACAGCCTGAGAAACTAGCTAGCCCTGAAGATAGAAAAATAAGCCTACCTTGCCTCAGAGAAATTCCCCAAAGGAAAAGGCATCCCCCCACATATAATGACTGTGAGTTGAGATGAAAATACAAACGCAGAGATGAAATAGATTTAGCAAAGTGAGGCCCAACTTACTGAACAGACCGAAGATAGGAAAGATTGCTTTGCGGTCAACACAAAAGCCTACAAACAACCACGAGGGGGGCAAAAAGACCCTCTGTACCGACTAACGGTACGGAGGTGCTCCCTCTGCGTCCCAGAGCTTCCAGCAAGCAAGAAAAACCAATATAGCAAGCTGGACAGAAAAAATAGCAAACAAAAATAACACAAGCAAAACTTAGCTTATGCAGGATAGACAGGCCACAGGAACGATCCAGGAGGAAGCAAGACCAATACTAGAACATTGACTGGAGGCCAGGATCAAAGCACTAGGTGGAGTTAAATAGAGCAGCACCTAACGACTTAACCTCACCACCTGAGGAAGGAAACTCAGAAGCCGCAGTACCACTCTCATCCACCAAAGGAAGCTCATAGACAGAACCAGCCGAAGTACCACTCACGACCACAGGAGGGAGCTTGGCCACAGAATTCACAACAGGTATCAGGTGTAGTAATAGGGAAACATATGGCAGCAGCGGCTCAGTATTGGGATATCAGGTGCAGTAATAGGGACACGTACGGCAGCAGAGCTCAGTATTGGAGTATCAGGTGCAGTAATAGGGACACATACGGCAGCAGCGGCTCAGTATTGGGGTATCAGGTGCAGTAATAGGGACACATACGGCAGTAGAGGCTCAGTATTGGAGTATCAGGTGCAGTCATAGGGACACATACGGCAGCAGCGGCTCAGTATTGGGGTATCAGGTGCAGTAATAGGGACACATTCGGCAGTAGCGTCTCAGTATTGGGGTATCAGGTGCAGTAATAGGGACGCATACTGCAGCAGCGGCTCAGTATTGGGGTATCAGGTGCAGTAATAGGGACACATACGGCAGCAGCGGCTCAGTATTGGGGTATCAGGGGCAGTAATAGGGACACATACGGCAGCAGCAGCTCAGTATTGGGGTATCAGGTGAAGTAATAGGGACACATACGGCAGCAGAGGCTCAGTATTGGGGTATCAGGTGAAGTAATAGGGACACATACGGCAGCAGCGGCTCAGTATTGGGGTATCAGGTGCACTGTCCATCAGCTGCTGTATATGAAGACGCCGCAGCACAATGGAGAGCGCAGCATCATCTTGATTATCTATGAGACCCAGCTCTGTGTGTAAAATAGCAGCTTAGCCCGAACCTGCACCTAAGAGCAATAAACAGGGCAGAGCTGTAATACTGGGCACAGCTGTTACCATGTTATATAGTCGTGTTACCCTCCCCTCACTTCTTGTGACCTACAGCTGCACCAACATACCACACATTCGTAAGTTACTAAGACGAGGGCACCATCCAATATTCTAATACAAGTGCTCAACCTGCTGCATGTCAAATACAAGATGCATAGAACAAAAAGAGCAAAGAGACATGCAATTATGCAGGGATCACAAAAATATCACAAAGTTTATTAATAACTTGTTTCAAGCCACATATACAAATTTAAAAACACTTAAAAAACAACACAAACCAAAATAATACAAGTTAACCCAAAAGAAACCACACAGAGTTCCCAAGCCCCACCTCACTCCTCATTAGAGCTTGGGAACTCTGTGTGGTTTCTTTTGGGTTAACTTGTATTATTTTGGTTTGTGTTGTTTTTTAAGTGTTTTTAAATTTGTATATGTGGCTTGAAACAAGTTATTAATAAACTTTGTGATATTTTTGTGATCCCTGCATAATTGCATGTCTCTTTGCTCTTTTTGTTCTAAACATATCACACATTCACCATGCGACAAGTGGCCTGTGCACCTTCACATGCCGGGGCTGAATTTAGTCCCAGTCCGGCCCTGGACACATTATATCCGGATCAGCTATTCTGCTCGGTCTTTGGCCCCGTGTCCTGCAGCAGCTGATTTATGCATTGAACATGTTGCTGAGGTGCCGCTCTATCAGGTGAGTGTAATACTCCTCTATTCTCATTACATCTTGTTATCAGATAAGACCCTATTTTTCGCTTGTTTGTTCCTCAGTATCTCGACCACAAGAAATCTCTGTAACGCTTTCAGGTTCCTTGGTTAGAAGCCATCAAGGACTGCTTGGATCTTAACAGGGTCCATCTGAAACCCCAATGCAGAAGCCAAATGTCCTGAGAACTGGACCTGCTGTACCACAAATTGCCATTTCTCCAGGTTAGCAAATAAATAGTTGTCACATAGAACCTGGAGAACCTGTCTGACATGCTCACCATGCTCCTCCAGAGTACGTGAGGAACTCAATATATCACCCAGGAAAATTACCACAAATCTACCAATCAGTGAGAAAAAATATAAATAATGACATTTTCAAAGACTGCCGGAGCATTGGTTACCCCGAATGGCAGCATCAAATGTTCAGTCTGCCCCTCAGGTGTATTGTGTGCGGTCTTCCATCCGTCACCATGGCGATACGTATAAGGTTATAGGCCCCTCTCACGTTAAGTCTGTAAAACCATTTATCTCCAGGTAATTGGCTAAACAGGCCAGGTGTAAGGGGTGAAGGACAGGGAAGGTGAGCTGTGATTTTATTACTCTCTCTGAAGTCCAAGCATGGACGCCGCCCTCCATCCTATTAACAAAACCTCACAGCGACTGGAGAGGTGCATGGCCGTATATGACCCTTAGCCGACACTGGAAGGGGTGAAATAAGCGAGATTTCGGCATTTTAGCTCCCGGTGTGGAGGCGATAGGACAATCATATGCCGCCATATACTAGACGTCCGGTAACCGGTAATAATTCCCTCATGTGTGGGGTCTATTTGTCTCCAGAGAAATCACACGTTACATTCCACACATAACATTGTGTAGAAAAGGCGGCGCGAGGTAATTGTGGCAGTAGTGAGGGCGAATAATGGCGGAAATGTCACTGACTGAGGAGAAGTCTCCATGTAGCGTCTTCACTGCGGATCACGTGACCCCTGACTCCTCCCCCTGTGACCTCATCACAGGTCCTGTGCGCACAGAGCAGCCATATATGTGGGGTTGTGGCTAAATCCAAGTCGGCTAAAGGACCTGGTCCCTCTGCCGACTTGGATTTAGCCGGCTCAGTATAGAGAAAGCTAAATCCCAGTCGGCTATAGGCCCAGGTCCTTCTGTGCACTGGGATTTAGCTTTCTCACACAGAGTCGGCTATTTCCAAGTCGGCAGAGGGACCAGGTCCTTTAGGCGACTTGGATTTAGCCTGCTCTATATAAGAATGCTAAATCCCAGTAGATAGAAGGCCCCTTACTGTATATAGATATATATGAATCCTGTCATGTGATTTTTTTTGAGCTACAGACTAAATATGACATCTGATCACACATTTATTTATATGTGACAATTACACGCAAGAATTTTCCCCTTAATCCCAGTGTGTACAATATTCTGCGCCAATCTCATCCGCGTCCCGTTTTATTTTCTGGTGATCATTTTTGTAGATTACACAACCACAGATTTTTTTCCATGCATGCACCTAGGAGTGTTTTAACCCTCGGGCGATTTTCCGTTTTTTAACATTTTTTTTCCTTCCCATAACTTATTTTTCCATCCACATCGCCAATGGGATTTTTAAAAAAATTATTATTATTGATACCATTTGGCGCGGATACCATGTTTTGATCACCTCTTATTTCATTTTATTGGAATGTTGCGGCGACAAAAAAAACGTAATTATGGCGTTTCGAGTTTACTTCTCGTTTACCAATCAGATTATTTTATATTTTCATTGGTCAGACCTTTCTGAACACATCAATTCCCAATTTATTTATTTTTTTTAATGGAGCAAAAGCGATATTTTTTTTTCTTATATTTTTATGATATATGACGTAACTTGTAGATCACACAACCACAGATTTTTTTTTTCCTGCCCATAACTTATTTTTCCATCCACATCGCCTTTGGGATTTTTTTTTATTTTGGCGGGACGTTCTTATTGATACCATTTTGGCGCGGATACCATGTTTTGATCACCTCTTATTTCATTTTATTGCAATGTTGCGGTGACCAAAAAAAAGTCATTATGGCGTTTCAAGTTTTTTTCTCATTATGCCGTTTACTGATCAGATTATTTTACATTTTGATTGGTCAGACCTTTCTGAATTTTTTTTTTTTTTTTTTTAAATGGAGCAAAGTGATATTTTTTTAAATATATTTTTATGATACATCACGTAACTACGTCATGCGTTGTGAAGGGGTCAATTCTATAACTATTGGCCAAATGGACCAGGTCCTTCTGCCAACTTGGTTTTAGCCTGCTCACTGTAAGAAAGATAAATCCCGGTCGGCTAAAGGACCAGGTCCCTGTGAGTGTTTTAATACTAGATCTAGCAGGCTAAAGGACCAGGTCCTTCTGCCAACTTGGATTTAGCCTGCTCTTTGTGAGAAAGCTAAATCCCGGTCGGCTAAAGGACCAGGTCCCTCTTAGTGTTTTAATACTAGATCTAGCAGGCTAAAGGACCAGGTCCTTCTGCCAACTTGAATTTAGCCTGCTCCCTGTGAGAAAGCTAAATCCCGGTCGGCTAAAGGACCTGGTCCCTGTGAGTGTTTTAATACTAGATCTAGCAGGCTAAAGGACCAGGTCCTTCTGCCAACTTGGATTTAGCCTGCTCTTTGTGAGAAAGCTAAATCCCGGTCGGCTAAAGGACCAGGTCCCTGTGAGTGTTTTAATACTAGATCTAGCAGGCTAAAGGACCAGGTCCTTCTGCCAACTTGGATTTAGCCTGCTCTCTGTGAGAAAGCTAAATCCCGGTCGGCTAAAGGACCAGGTCCCTCTTAGTGTTTTAATACTAGATCTAGCAGGCTAAAGGACCAGGTCCTTCTGCCAACTTGGATTTAGCCTGCTCTCTGTGAGAAAGCTAAATCCCGGTCAGCTAAAGGACCAGGTCCCTCTTAGTGTTTTAATACTAGATCTAGCAGGCTAAAGGACCAGGTCCTTCTGCCAACTTGAATTTAGCCTGCTCCCTGTGAGAAAGCTAAATCCCGGTCGGCTAAAGGACCTGGTCCCTGTGAGTGTTTTAATACTAGACCTAGCAGGCTGAAGGACCAGGTCCTTCTTTCAACTTGGATTTATCCTGGTCTCTGTGAGAAAACTAAATCCCAGTTGGCTAAAGGACCAGGTCCCTGTGAGTGTTTTAATACTAGACCTAGCAGGCTAAAGGACCAGATCCTTCTGCCAACTTGGATTTAGCCTGCTCTCTGTGAGAAAGCTAAATCCCATTTGGCTAAGGCCTCTTTCACACTTCCTTTTCTTGCAGTCCGTCGCAATCCGTCATTTTGGGCAAAAACGGATCCTGCAAATGTGCTCGCAGGATGCGTTTTTTTACCACACGTCGCGTCCGTCATGCTACGGATCCGTCATGTTTTGGCGGACCGTCGTCACAAAAAAAGTTCAATGTAACGTGTTTTTGTACGTCGCGTCCGCCATTTTTGACCGCGCATGCGCGGCCGAAACTCCGCCCCCTCCTCCCCAGACTGCAGAATGGGCAGCGGATGCGTCGAAAACTGCATCCGCTGCCCACGTCGTGCAAAACTTTCACAACGTCCGTCGGTACGTCGGCCCGACGCATTGCGACGAAAGATTATCTACTAGATCTAGCAGACTAAAGGACCAGGTCCTTCTGCCAACTTGAATTTAGCCTGCTCACTGTGAGAAAGCTAAATCCAAGTGGGATAAAGGACCAGGTCCCTTGAAGTGGTTTAATACCAGACTTAGGCTAGGGTCACATTGCGTTATGTTGTATTGTATATTGGGCGTGCGCTAGCGATGTGCCGTCATTTGAGTGATGGACCGCGAACACTGCTTGCAGCGTTCGCGGTCCGTTCCTCGCTAGCGCAGATCGGGGATCTGCGCTAGCGGGATCGGCTAATGCGATCCCTTTTGGGACATTGCGTTAGCGCAGTTCATAGCGCTATGCACTAAACGGACTGCCCTAACGCAATGTGACCCTAGCCTTAGTAAGCTAAAACACCAGGGCCTTCTGCCCACTTAGATTTAGCTTGCTGTATGTAACAAATTCTAGTGGGCAACGCAGTCAAACAGTGATTCACCATCTGATGCACTGTAATGATTCCACTGGTTCACTGTTGGACTTCCGTACTGTAGTGCCCCTGTGTCACGCAGGGGGCAGTCCAGCAATCCAACCTACTACAATGTTTCCGCCAGGTTATGCATATTGCCGGTCACTGTGCTCCTTGAGTTCACCTCAAGTGACAGTTGACAGCTCAGAGGGTTCTGTGATAACCGCAAACTGTAATCTCCAGTGACCTCACAGGTGGTGGCTTCCATGCCACCCTTAGGCCGGCGTCACACTCGGCGTAAGACAATACGGTCCGTAATTTACGGCCGTAATACGCAGAAAAGTCCCCAAAATAGTGGTCCATATCTCCTCCGTAGGCAGGGTGTGTCAGCGTATTTTGCGCATGGCATCCTCCGTATGTAATCCATATGGCATCCGTACTGCGAGATTTTCTCGCAGGCTTGCAAAACCGACATATGGACATACAATGGATCCATATGCTCAAAAAATCGTAACAACATATATACTGTCTATATATGTATATATATATATATATCTATAATATAACGCTGGGAGCGTCACTCTGTCCGAAGCCTTTATAGACTGTGCAAGCGCAAGTGCCGACGCAGTCTAGGCCTCACAGAGTGACGCTCCCGGGAGATCGCGGTATGCGTTAACACTGAACGCACACCGCGATCTCCACTGGAGAGTCAGGGACCGCCAGGAGGGTGAGTATCGGCTATATTCACCTGTCCCGTTCCACCGCTGCGCGCGGCCATCTTCCCGGTCCTCGGCCTGTGACCTTCAGTTCAGAGGGCGCGATGACGCGCTTAATGCCTGAACAGTCACAGCCAGAGGACCAGGAAGATGGCGGCGCGCAGCGGTGGAACGGAGGACAGGTGAATATAGTAAGTGCTGGGGGGCCTGAGCTGGCGGCGATACCGGCACCTGACCCCCACAGCGCGCCGGTGTCCCCGCCTGCTCAGGCCCCCCCAGCACTCGGCGCCGAGCGGGTCAGAGGCAGCGGGTCAGAGGCAGCGGGGCCAAGCGGGTCAGAAGCAGCGGGGCCGAGTGGGTCAGAGCAGAGTGTGGCAGATGTAGCAGGCAGGGTGTGGCAGATGTAGCAGAGCAGAGTGTGGCAAACGTAGCAGAGCAGAATGTGGCAGATGTAGCAGAGCTGAGTGTGGCAGAAGTAGTAGAGCAGAGTGTGGCAGATGCAGCAGAGCTGAGTGTGGCAGGATGGGAGCAGCCCATGTCAGAATGGGGGCGCAGGATGGAGCAGCGCTTGACAGGATGGGGACGCAGGATGGAGCAGCACATGACAGGATGGGGACGCAGGATGGAAGCAGCACATGACAGGATGGGGGCGCAGGATGGGAGCAGCACATGACAGGATGGGGGCGCAGGATGGAGCAGCACATAACAGGATGGAGACCATATACCAATATAAATGCTCGCCACTCGGGCGTAGAACGGGTTCAATAGCTAGTATATATATATATATATATACAGTGGGGCAAAAAAGTATTTAGTCAGTCAGCAATAGTGCAAGTTCCACCACTTAAAAAGATGAGAGGCGTCTGTAATTTACATCATAGGTAGACCTCAACTATGGGAGACAAACTGAGAAAAAAAAAATCCAGAAAATCACATTGTCTGTTTTTTTAACATTTTATTTGCATATTATGGTGGAAAATAAGTATTTGGTCAGAAACAAACAATCAAGATTTCTGGCTCTCACAGACCTGTAACTTCTTCTTTAAGAGTCTCCTCTTTCCTCCACTCATTACCTGTAGTAATGGCACCTGTTTAAACTTGTTATCAGTATAAAAAGACACCTGTGCACACCCTCAAACAGTCTGACTCCAAACTCCACTATGGTGAAGACCAAAGAGCTGTCAAAGGACACCAGAAACAAAATTGTAGCCCTGCACCAGGCTGGGAAGACTGTATCTGCAATAGCCAACCAGCTTGGAGTGAAGAAATCAACAGTGGGAGCAATAATTAGAAAATGGAAGACATACAAGACCACTGATAATCTCCCTCGATCTGGGGCTCCAGGCAAAATCCCACCCCGTGGGGTCAGAATGATCACAAGAACGGTGAGCAAAAATCCCAGAACCACACGGGGGGACCTAGTGAATGAGCTGCAGAGAGCTGGGACCAATGTAACAAGGCCTACCATAAGTAACACACTACGCCACCATGGACTCAGATCCTGCAGTGCCAGACGTGTCCCACTTCTTAAGCCAGTACATGTCCAGGCCCGTCTGAAGTTTGCTAGAGAGCATTTGGATGATCCAGAGGAGTTTTGGGAGAATGTCCTATGGTCTGATGAAACCAAACTGGAACTGTTTGGTAGAAACACAACTTGCCGTGTTTGGAGGAAAAAGAATACTGAGTTGCATCCATCAAACACCGTACCTACTGTAAAGCATGGTGGTGGAAACATCATGCTTTGGGGCTGTTTCTCTGCAAAGGGGCCAGGACGACTGATCCGGGTACATGAAAGAATGAATGGGGCCATGTATCGTGAGATTTTGAGTGCAAACCTCCTTCCATCAGCAAGGGCATTGAAGATGAAACGTGGCTGGGTCTTTCAACATGACAATGATCCAAAGCACACTGCCATGGCAACGAAGGAGTGGCTTCGTAAGAAGCATTTCAAGGTCCTGGAGTGACCTAGCCAGTCTCCAGATCTCAACCCTATAGAAAACCTTTGGAGGGAGTTGAAAGTCCGTGTTGCCAAGCGAAAAGCCAAAAACATCACTGCTCTAGAGGAGATCTGCATGGAGGAATGGGCCAACATACCAATAACAGTGTGTGGCAACCTTGTGAAGACTTACAGAAAACGTTTCACCTCTGTCATTGCCAACAAAGGATATATTACAAAGTATTGAGATGAAATTTTGTTTCTGACCAAATACTTATTTTCCACCATAATATGCAAATAAAATGATAAAAAAACAGACAATGTGATTTTCTGGATTTTTTTTCTCAGTTTGTCTCCCATAGTTGAGGTCTACCTATGATGTAAATTACAGACGCCTCTCATCTTTTTAAGTGGTGGAACTTGCACTATTGCTGACTGACTAAATACTTTTGTGCCCCACTGTATATATATATATATATATATATATATATATATGTCAGTAGACACATATATGTATATATATTAATATTTCATCCAGCGCGAGATAGCAAAAGCCGGCAATTGAATTACCGGCTTTAAAGCTATCTCCTTCCTAAACCCGACATGATATGAGACATGGTTTACATACAGTAAACCATCTCATATCCCCATTTTTTTGCATATTCCACACTACTAATGCTAGTAGTGTGTATGTGCAAAATTTGGGCGCTCTAGCTATTAAATTAAAGGGTTAAATGGCGGAAAAAATTGGCGTGAGCTCCCGCGCAATTTTCTCCGCCAGAGTAGTAAAGCCAGTGACTGAGGGCAGATATTAATAGCCTGGAGAGTGTCCATGGTTATTGACCCCCCTGGCTAAAAACATCTGCCCCCAGAAAAGGCACATCTGGAAGATGCGCCTATTCTGGCACTTGGCCACCCTCTTCCCATTCCCGTGTAGCAGTGGGATATGGGGTAATGAAGGGTTAATGTCACCTTGCTATTGTAAGGTGACATTAAGCCAGATTAATAATGGAGAGGCGTCAATTATGACACCTATCCATTATTAATCCAATTGTATGAAATGGTTAAAAAACACACACACACATTATTACAAAGTCTTTTAATGAAATACAAACACAGGTTGTTGGAATATTTTATTATCCTGGTAATCCACCTGAAGACCCTCACTCTGTAGCAAAGGAAAAATAAAAAAACAACAATATCTCATACCTTCCGATGATCTGTCACGTCCCACGATGTAAATCCATCTGAAGGGGTTAAAATATTTTACAGGCAGGAGCTCTGCTATAATGCAGCTGTGCTCCTGCCTGTAAAACCCCAGCGAATGAATGGAAAGTAGGTCAATGACCTGTAGTTACCTTCATTCGCGGTGATGCGCCCTCTGCTGGTTGTCCTCATATGACCTCGAGGCTGGGAAAATATTCTGAAAAGTTCCCACGCTCGAGGTCATATGAGGACAACCAGCAGAAGTGTCTATCAGCCATATCCTCCTTCTTCACCTCTCGCTTCCTAAAACTCAATGTAGACAATACCGAACTCATCATCTTTCCTCCATTTCGCAAATCCCCCCTACCTGATCTATCTATTATGGTAAGCGGCATCATGCTCTCTCCCACACTTGAAATCCGCTGCCTCGCGGATGGGAAAATATTCTGAAAAGTTCCCAGGCTCGAGTTCATATGAGGACATCCAGCAGAGGGCGCATCACCGCGACTCGAGGTAACTACAGGTCATTCCCCTACATTCCATTCATTCCCCGGGTTTTTACAGCCACGAGCACAGCTGCATTAGCAGAGCTCCTGGGTGTAAAATGATTTAACCCCTTAAGATGGATTTAAAGCGTGGGACAAAACTGAACGACTGAAGGTATGGAATATTGTTGTTTGTTTTGTTTAACTTTGTTTCAGGTGACAAGGGTCTTCAGGTGGATTAAGAGTATAATAAAATATTAAAACAACCTGTGTCTTTATTTCATTAAAATTCTTTGTAATAACGTGTGTGTGTTTTATTAACCATTTCGTACTATTGGATTAATAATGGATAGGTGTCATAATTGATTAATCTGTCATTATTAATCTGGCTTAATGTCACCTTACAATAGCAAGGTAACATTAACCCTTCATTACCCCATATCCCACCGCTACACGGGAGTGGGAAGAGAGAGGCTACATGCCAGAATAGGCGCATCTTCCAGATGTGCCTTTTCTGGGGTGGCTGGGGCAGATGTTTTTAGCTGGGGGGGGGGGGGGCAATAACCATGGTCCCTCTCCAGGCTATTAATATCTGCCCTCAGTCACTGGCTTTCCCACTCTGGCGGAGAAAATTGCGTGGGAGACAATGTTTTCTGCGATTTTACCCTTTAATTTAATAGATAGAGCCCCCAAATTTTACACCAAGACACTTCTTACATTACTAAAGAGGAATATGTAATAAAATAAGAGATATGAGATGGTTTACTGTATGTAACCGTGTCTCATATCATGTCGGGTTGGGGAAGGAGATAGGAAAATCCGGCAATTGAATTACCGGCTTTTCTGCTATCTAGCGCTGCATGGAATACTAATATATATATATATATATATATATATATATATATATATATATATATATATATATATATATATATATATATATATATATATATATATATATACATCCCTATACTATGTATAGACATTTATTTTAGCTATTCTATTCTAACCTGTCAGTGTGATTTAACTGTACACCGCACTGAATTGCCGGCTTTTCTATAGAACACCGCTGCGTATTTCTCGCAAGTCACACTGTTGATCCGTGTGTAAGCCGTATTTTTCTCGCCCCCATAGACTTTCATTGGCGATTTTTTTTTTGCGCAATACGCTGACAAACGCAGCATGCTGCGATTTACTACGGCGGTAAAAGACTGTATAATACGGATCTATAAAATACGGCAGATAGGATCTGGGCCATAGAGAATCATTTGAAAAAGCTCACAAGGAAAATTGCAGTCAAACAAAGTCCCATTAAAAGTCAAATTTTATTAACAAACCAATGAATAAAAAATCATATGTGAACAGGCCTCCAGAGGCCTGTTCACATATGATTTTTTATTCATTGGTTTGTTAATAAAATTTGACTTTTAATGGGACTTTGTTTGACTGCAATTTTCCTTGTGAGCTTTTTCATATGTATGCTGGCAGTTGTCCCAGCTTATGTCCTATCGTACATGCCCTGAGATATTTCTGCTACTATGCATAAAATATGGTCTTTATTCTTGATCAGTGTATGGATGTCGTATTTAACTATTCTGCCATAGAGAATCATTGTACAGTGTGCAATCCGTATTTTCTACACCTCTCATACATCTGTAAAACTCGCTAGTGTGACGCCGGCCTAACTCTCAACTCTGCCCTGTCCATCAAACCGCATGTCCAAACTCTTGCCACCTCCTGTCGCCTCCAACTCTAACATATTGCCATAATCCGTCCCTTCCTCTGCCCTCAATCTACTAAAACGCTTGTGCATGCCCTCATCATCTCTCGCCTCGACTACTGCAACACCCTCCTCTGTGGCCTCCCTGCTAACTCTCTTGCACCACTCCAGTCTGTCCTCAACTCTGCTGCCCGGCTAATCCACCTCTCTCCTCCCCTCTGCAAATCCCTCCACTGGCTCCCAATTCCCCAACGAATCCAATTCAAACTACTAACACTGACCTACAAAGCCATCCACAACCTGTCCCCTCCCTATATCTCTGAACTATTCTCCCAATATCTTCCCTCACGTAATCTTCGATCCTCCCAAGATCTCCTACTCTCCTCCACACTTATTCATTCCTCACACAACCGCCTCCAAGATTTCTCCCCAATATCCCCCATCCTCTGGAATTCAACACCTCAACACGTCTGATTAGCCACCAGTGCCACCACCCTCGGATCCTTCAGACAGAACCTGAAAACCCATCTCTTCAGGAAAGCCTACAGCCTGCAATAACCATTCTGCCGCCTCCCCACCACCAGAGCTGTTGCACCCCCGACCTTCTGTCTCTTCCCCATTATCCCATAGAACATAAATCCGCAAGGACAGGGTCCTCTCCCCTCTGTACCGGTCTGTCATTGTAAATTTGTTCACTGTAAATGATATCTATAACCCTGTATGTAACCCCTTTCTCATGTACAGCACCATGGAATTAATGATGCTATATAAATAATAATAATTCATGCCAGGCTGCCCAGAGGCAAAGACAAACTGTCCTCTGTGGGAGGTGTATGGTCTATGTCCTCCCTGCCATGCTCCAGTGATGCCCGTGAGCTACTTTGAGTGCCACCCTGTTGTGTTCACGACATGGTGTAGTGTTGTTCCACAGAACTACTCGCCCGTGCGTGCTGCAGCTGAAACTCCAGTATTTCTTCTGCTCGCACATAGCCTCTAAAGCGTATTCAACTTTTGAGTTCCACCTTGTTGATATGTCGCATATGAGGCGCTGATCGAGAAGGTAGAAGTGAAGCTGCAGTGCAGACCGTCGAGCAGCTGCAGGGTGTGAACGCCATAATCGTGCACAGACGACCTCTCACATATGGGTAATTTTTAAGAAAGATTTGCACCACTAAACTTGACACATGTGCCAGGCAAGGGATGTGGTCAAACCAGCTAGGCCTAGAGCTGCTACCAGATTTCGCCCGTTATTGCACACCACCAGGTCTGGATTTAGGTCCAGCAGCACCAACCACTCATCAGTCTCGTTTATTCCTTGTCCACAGCTCTTGCGCAGTATGGAACTTGTCCCCCAAAATGATGAGTTTGAGAACAGCCTACTGTCTTTTCCCCCTGGCTGTGTTGAAGTTGCAGGTGCTAGTCTTACTGCTAGGTGATGGAGTAAGTGGAGTAGGCCACATGGGCAGAGCAATGTCCAACAATAGATGTAGGACATGCGCTAGAACGCCTTCCTCCTCTGTCCCAGCTGCCACATTTACCCAGTGTGCAGATAGGGAGATGTAACGTCCCTGCCCATACTTACTGGTCCACGTATCGGTAGTTATCTGGCCCTTGCCACTGATGGCGTTGCACAGTGCACACCTGATTTTGGTTGCAACATGTGTGTGCTGGGCAGGGATGGCCAACTTGAAACATTAGTGGTGGATGAGAACCACATACTTCGCAACAGCCACCACCATCATTTTTTTTAAATGTTTTTTTCTCCATCAGCTGGAATGGCAGTGTTTAAAGGCCAGGAATTGGTAAATGCTGTTATTCAGGACCAGGGCCTGTGGGCGGGTAGTGGAGTATTTCCTCTTTATGGGGTTTGGGTGATGGAGAGATGAACAGTTCCATGGGACAGGGTGGAGATGCTTGGTGACACTGCTGGTGGTGGTGCTGTCACATCCTGTCTTTGCGGGTAGGCTGTTGTTCGTGAGCTGGATGAAGAGGTCAAGACCGCAGCAGAAGAGGGAGCAGGAGGAAAGCTCACATCTGTCATGTTTTTTAAGGTGTCTACTCTACTGCAGCTCGTACTTAGAACTCAGATGCAGGTGGTGCTCAGGTTAAGAAAATGTTTAAAAAAAAAAATCAGAAGAGACTGCTTCATGACTTTGGGCTGATACTGCTTGGCCGATTTGCAAAGGGGTGAGGTGGTAGAAAGATGCCCACGGTCCTCAGGTGAAAACTCTGCACTTTCAGCAGTGAACCCAGTGGAAGGAACTAGAGGCGCTCTCAGCCATCCAATCAAACACCGTCTGCACATGTTATTGCCTCACTATCCATCCAGCGGTGCTCATGCCTAGGATATGGTACACAACATCCCGTGGACTGCATGCACCAGAGGAACGTGTTTCATGTAACGGGCCAGATCAACTATGTCACCTCCACCACGACCTTCATTTGATGCTCTCCTCATGTGACTCCCCCAACAATAATTCCCAGTAGAGAAGAGGCTGAATTAGGGCACACTGAACCATGCTTCATTACTGGCAGCGTGCATCAGGTTGTTACGGCATGCTGCACAAGGGTGGTAAATAAACAGTATACGGTAATTGTCTAAATTTTTCTATTAAAAAAAAAATAATAATTTTAAATTTGAGAATCATTAGTGGTTGATACCCATTTGAAGGAGAAGTGTAACAATGATTGCAGCCAGCGTCTTGGGAGTCTCCTCTGGTCTTTATCAGGCTCAGTATAGGAGGAGGCTTACAGCAGTGGATACAGAAAGCGCTCCCACTCTCATCCAGAACGGATCCACGATGATTTGTTCCCACTTCTCATTGGTGTACTAGCCCAGTTTTTATTAATCTTACAGGACCATTTCCAGTTTTCCATATTACAGAATTGTATCTTTATAAATGTCGCACTGATGGGCCGTATGGCATCCTATGTTTTCTGCTCACACCCATCTGATCTCAGTCACATTGCAGCTGAATACAGATCTGCCCAGCCTGATAGAACATTGCTCCGAGGGCAGCCGACATTTACAGGATTGCACTCATCTCATTTTTATGCTAACAAAAGCGAGATAAAATGTGAAGAGTCACATATTATACAGAACTGGCCATAAATAAGACAAGTGATGCAGAACTATCAATATGGGAGGGGGAAACAGTTGTGGCCAGAAATATTGCAGCAGTTCATAGATGAGGAGGGTGAGGTTTTATTGTCCTGTGATTTAGGTCTGATCCAGGGTTGTGAAGTCTCCAGGAGGTCTGAGGGGAACATTCCTTAATTGATGGAGCAAGACAAATACATGCGACATTCATTCCAGCTGTGTCACAGGTCATCAGAATTTTGTAAACCATTAGTACAAAAAAATTAAAATGTGAATATTGCCTAACATTCCAGAGATACATTATTCCTCTGGAAAATATGTCACAGGCTGTCCCATAAGTGGTGGCAGCAGCAGTCAAACCCTCAGAGAAAACCAGCTTATGTCTTTTAAAGAAAAAACAATTATGGACTTAAAAAAAAAAAAAAAAAAATACAGCTAGTCCGGCTGTATGGGCTACATGGAAGTGCGGGTCCGGTCTACTGGTGAGGACGTCCCTACAGATCGTTTCCCCAATAACCTGCAATGTGTAAACTCAGCCTGATACAGATCCAACTGCGTTACCCTCCACTAATATCACCCCGCGCTTAAGAATTATAGAAATGAAAATTCAACTCATAGCTGTCAAACAAGTTTATTACAAGTCAAATAATTAGAGATTAAGAAGAGATATATAAATATATGCATACATACAAATGAATAATAAAGAGATTAAGAAATCAAAACAATAAATTAAACATTAAAGACAGATTAATGACAAAAAAGCAAAAACACATTTTGTACCAAAATCCCCTGTGCTTTAGCTGCAAAAATTGTATTGTGGTGCTTAAAAGGAACATGTCACCCCCAAAATCAAGGGTGAGCTAAGCCCACCTGCATCAGGGGCTTATCTACAGCATTCTGTAATGCATTCTGTAATGCTGTAGATAAGCCCCTGATGTATCCTAAACAAATGAGAAAAAGAGGTTATATCATACTCACCCAGGGACAGTCCCGATCCTGTCCGATGGGCATCGCTGTCCGGTCCAGCACCTCCTATCTTCATCAGATGACGTCCTCTTCTTGTCTTCACACTGTGGCTTCAGCACAAAGTACTGCAGTGCGCCGGCCCCAGGCCTCTCTGACCTTAACCTGCGCCTGCGCACCGCAGCGTGAAGACAAGAAGAGGACGTCATCCTATCAAAATGGGAGGCCCCGAACCGGACCGCGACGCCCATCAGATCGGACTGCCTGCGTGAGTATAATATGACCTCTTTCTCATCTTTTAGGATACATTGGGGGCTTATCTACAGCAACAGCATTACAGAAGGCTGTAGATAAGACCCTGATGCTGGTGGGCTTAGCTCAACTTGAATTTTGGGGGTGACAGGTTCCCTTTAACACATAATTCGACGGGGCCGGGGGGGCGGAGGGGCCCCGACGGGGCCGGGGGGGCGGAGGGGCCCCGACGGGGCCGGGGAGGCGGAGGGGCCCGACATTATCAGACACCCACAGTGTCATCACTTTGGGTCCTCACATGGATTGTGGGGGCACAAGCATTCCACTTGGTGAAGAGAAGTCCAGTGATGAAATGACATCTGCAGGGAGGTCACTGCTCTGAGGGACACAGGATGGGGAAAAGCCACAATACCTAGAATAAAACAGAAAAAATCATGTAGAAAACTCAAGTAGTGGCTGACACCAGTGGCCACCAGGCTAATACTGAACAGAATAGCGTGCGAGGAGAGAATTAAGCCCGGGATCTGGAGACATTATCACGCAGTTTTGCTCCTAGAGGTCATGGGTCAGTCATCAACCTGACGTCATGTGCGCCCAATAATATTAATAAGAAAGTTTTATGTAAAAAAAAAAAAAAAAAACACACAACAGGACCGACTCACCATCAGGCAGAGATTCTCATGTTAAGTAATATCAATCCCTCAGATCTCCATCATCATTCATCCCCTCCCCTGTTCGCCCCCTCACACGTAGCACTATTCTTCCCTACACCCCCCCACCGCAAGTGACATCACACACTGACCTGCACAGTACGTGACAACAGCCCCCCACACCATGCAGACCCATGCAAATAACATCAGCCCCACTCAGCAGGTAGACCTCCCTGCACACAGATCCCCCACGCATGCAACATGACCCCCTTCCCAACAGAGACTCCAGCACACAGCCTCTCTTCCCCAGAGACCCCCAGCACGCAGCCCCCCTTCCCAACAGACACACAGCCCCGCTCGCAAGGAACATGACCCCCTTCCAACAGAGACCCCCAGCATGCAGTCACCCTTCCCCAGGCAGGCCCCTCCAGCACGCAGTCCCAGGCAAGCAACGTCACCCCCTTCCCCAGGCAGGCCCCTCCAGCGTGCAGTCCCACGCAAGCATCACCCCCGTCCCCAGGCAGGCCCCTCCAGCGTGCAGTCCCACGCAAGCATCACCCCCGTCCCCAGGCAGGCCCCTCCAGCGTGCAGTCCCACGCAAGCATCACCCCCGTCCCCAGGCAGGCCCCTCCAGCGTGCAGTCCCACGCAAGCATCACCCCCGTCCCCAGGCAGGCCCCTCCAGTGTGCAGTCCCACGCAAGCATCACCCCTTTCCCCAGGCAGACCCCCAGCACGCAGTGCCACGCAAGCATCACCCCTTTCCCCAGGCAGACCCCCAGCACGCAGTCTCACGCAAGCATCACCCCTTTCCCCAGGCAGACCCCCAGCACGCAGTCTCACGCAAGCATCACCCCCTTTCCCAGGCAGACCCCCCAGCACGCAGTCTCACGCAAGCATCACCCCCTTCCCCAGGCAGACCCCCAGCACGCAGTCCCACACAAGCAATGTCACCACCTTCCCTAGGTAGCGCCCCCAGCACGCAGTCCCACGCAAGCAACGTACCCCCTTCTCCAGGCAGACCATCAGCACGCAGTGCCATGCAAGCATCACCAGCTTCCCCAGGCAGACCACCAGCACACAGTCCCATGCAAGCACCATCTCCCCCGCAGACCCCCCTTCCAGCATGCACATGCAGCCCCATGCAAACATCACCCCCTCCTCCCCAGACAGACCCCCTTCAGCATGCACATGCAGCCCCATGCAAGCCCCCTCCAGCATGCACATGCAGCCCCATGCAAGCAACATCACCCCTTTCTCCCCAGGCAGACTCCCACTTACCTGATCTGTGACTATGGAGAACGACCCAAAACACTCCAAATCTTGTACAAAATCCTCGAAATCCCGCCATGACATCCACAGTTTCCTCCTGTCTGCTCTGCTCTATGGAGGAAGAGGCAAATCCTGCACAAAACACTCAAAATCCAAATCCTGCACGAAATCCCGCCATGACATCCACAGCTTCCTCATGTCTGCTCTGTCTGCTCTATGGAGGAAGAAGCGCCGCCCCTTCCGGTCACATGGGCACGACGTCAGCAGAGGTCCCTTAGCCGACTTGGATTTAGCCTCTACCATATGTGGAGTGCGGCTCTGCAGGTGGAGGTATGTGGAGATTCCCCATTACTGAGCGCGGGGACATTAACCCCTTCTGCACTGAGACTCTTTATAAGAATCATAACGTTGTTGTTCTGTTTCCTGTAATAGATACATACGAGCCAACTATGGAGGACAGGAAGTGAGGGAGCGGATTGTTCTCCTAGTACAGGGCCCCTTTCTTGGCCCCACACAGTGTAATGCCCCCATTATGCCCTGTAAGCAGGTTCTGCCCCACACCCAGCTGCCTCGGGCACTTTACCATAAGCTGGTACCTCAGATTCTTCCCCGCACCCCTTTCCTTTGCTTGGCGCCAAATCTGTTCTGCCTTTGGGGCTCCGGCCTTTATAATATCAGTAACTTCGTCATCAAGGTCTCCTGACCAGGTGCACCCTCTAGACTCTTCCCTCCGGAAACCCTCCCTCTTCCCATTGATGTCACATGGTCTCGTCTGGATGGCAGATAGCAGTCTTTTTGTACAAATGCAGCACAGCCCTGAGGAGTCTTTTTTATGACTCTCCTTTTTACACCCCTTATGTAATATATATGATGGCGCTCACAGTATAATGTTTCCACAGTACTGGCATCTCGTAAAAAGGTATTTTCACACTACCGCCATACTCCCCCCCCCACAGTATAATGTTCTCATAGTACCACCATACCCCACACATAGTATAATGTTCCTACAGTACCGCCATACCCCCACACAGTATAATGTTCTCATAGTATCGCCATACCCCCACACACAGTATAATGTTCCTACAGTACCGCCATACCCCCACACACAGTATAATGTTCTCATAGTACCGCCATACCCCCACACACAGTATAAAGTTCTCACAGTAAGATCATCCCACCACACACAGTATATTTTTCCTACAATAGTGGCTTCCCACAGACACAGGACAATGTTTCCACAGGACTGGCATCCCCTCACACACAGTATAATGTTTCCACAGTACTGCCATCCCCCCACTTTCTAATGCTCCCATAGTACTGCCCCCTATATACACAATATGGTACCATCAACCTCACTGATTACCTCCGACCACCGACAATTAATAAATACTCACTTAGCCTCATTCTTGGTGCAGATACTAATGAACCCAGGATCTATGAGATATTTACCATACGATAGTTGGATAGGCAGGAGTGTATCATCCATAAAGGTAGCCCACTCGGTTGCTATGATTCCTATGAAGTGACAGGGCTCGGTGGGGTGTGGTATTGGTCACCCTCTCCTTCCCATCATCACAATTTCTGCGATATCCACATTCCCATGACGGTGATACCGCTGAATAGATTAGTGAATCAGGGAGTGGAAAGCTCCTGATCCACCATTCATCCTTCACTTCTGAGTCTGAGACTCCGTGTACTGCAGGCACAATGACGTCACTACATCACACCTGTAGTACGGAGCCTCAGTACTCACACCGCACAGACCAGAGCAGCGCTCCTCAGGAACCGGGTTGGCTGAGTAGTGTGTGGTTTTTTCCCAAATATCAGGAATTGTGGGGCATCATATTAAGAGAAGAGCTGTTGGGACACTCATACTGAATGTGTGGCTGGTAGGGGCCATTATACTGGGGTTGTGATGGACAGTAAATGCCTCCATACTGAGTGGGGGTTATTATTTTGTGTGGTGGCCATAATTAGTGTTCAGAAAACGATCGTCAAACATAAATTCGGCACGAATATGGTACATTTAGATTCATGATCGGTAACACGAGCATTTTTCTTAAGATCGGAAAAAGTTGGTAACATTCGGTAAAAGATATAATAGAAGCCGGCAATACATGTGCTGTGTTTAGTAAAATCACAGCCACCAATGTGGGAGACTGGGGTTCAAATCCTGGCTCTGCCCTGTTGGACATAATATACCAGTAGTGGTCCATAACACTATGGTGCCTACCTCAATAAACGTGAGAGTGTAACGAGCAAAGAGAATCATGCCGGCTCAGACGTCACCTGGATTAACAAGGTCCGTTGTTATGTCTGCTAATGAAAGGTGTAATGAAGGCAATCCAGAGACACAGTGTGCCTAGCGATCAGAGCGCACACAGTGATCTGACAAATACCCAAAAACAAAAGAACGAGCTCTGAGACGTGGAAACTCTGTAGACCACACACCTGATCCTATCCTAAACACAACTAAAAGCGGCTGTGGATTGCGCCTAGCAACTACCTATGCAACTCGGCACAGCCTAAGAAACTAGCTAGCCTGAAGATAGAAAAATAGGCCTGACTTGCCCCCAGAGAAATACCCCAAAGGAAAAGGCAGCCCCCCACGTATAATGACTGTGAGTAAGGTGAAAAGACAAAACGTAGGGATGAAATAGATTCAGCAAAGTGGGGCCCGATAATCTTAGACAGAGCGAGGATAGTAAAGCGAACTTTGCAGTCTTCAAAAAACCCTAAAGCAAAAACCACGCAAAGGGGGCAAAAAAGACCCACCGTGCCGAACTAACGGCACGGCGGTACACCCTTTGCTTCTCAGAGCTACCAGCAAAACAAAAGACAAGCTGGACAGAAAAAAAACAACAAATAGCAAAAAAGCACTTAGCTATACAGAGCAGCAGGTCACAGGAACAATCAGGAGAAGCTCAGATCCAACACTGGAACATTGACAAGGAGCAGGGATAGCAGCATCAGGCGGAGTTACGTAACGAAGCAATTAACGAGCTCACCAGAACACCTGAGGGAGGAAGCCCAGAAGCTGCAGTACCACTTGTGACCACAGGAGTGAATTCAGCCACAGAATTCACAACAGTACCCCCCCCTTGAGGAGGGGTCACCGAACCCTCACCAGAGCCCCCAGGCCGACCAGGATGAGCCGCATGAAAGGCACGAACAAGATCGGGAGCATGAACATCAGAGGCAAAAACCCAGGAATTATCTTCCTGAGCATAACCCTTCCATTTAACCAGATACTGGAGTTTCCGTCTAGAAACACGAGAATCCAAAATCTTCTCCACAATATACTCCAATTCCCCCTCCACCAAAACCGGGGCAGGAGGCTCAACAGATGGAACCATAGGTGCCACGTATCTCCGCAACAACGACCTATGGAATACATTATGTATGGAAAAGGAGTCTGGGAGGGTCAAACGAAAAGACACAGGATTGAGAACCTCAGAAATCCTATACGGACCAATAAAACGAGGTTTAAATTTAGGAGAGGAAACCTTCATAGGAATATGACGAGAAGATAACCAAACCAGATCCCCAACACGAAGTCGGGGACCCACACGGCGTCTGCGATTAGCGAAAAGTTGAGCCTTTTCCTGGGACAAGGTCAAATTGTCCACTACCTGAGTCCAGATCTGCTGCAACCTGTCCACCACAGAATCCACACCAGGACAGTCCGAAGACTCAACCTGTCCTGAAGAGAAACGAGGATGGAACCCAGAATTGCAAAAAAATGGAGAAACCAAGGTAGCCGAGCTGGCCCGATTATTAAGGGCGAACTCAGCCAACGGCAAAAAGGACACCCAATCATCCTGGTCAGCAGAAACAAAACATCTCAGATATGTTTCCAAGGTCTGATTGGTTCGTTCGGTCTGGCCATTAGTCTGAGGATGGAAAGCCGAGGAAAAGGATAGGTCAATGCCCATCCTACCACAAAAGGCTCGCCAAAACCTTGAAACAAACTGGGAACCTCTGTCAGAAACAATATTCTCAGGAATGCCATGCAACCGAACCACATGCTGAAAGAACAAAGGTACCAAATCAGAGGAGGAAGGCAATTTAGCCAAGGGCACCAGATGGACCATTTTAGAAAAGCGATCACAGACCACCCAAATGACTGACATCTTTTGAGAAACGGGAAGGTCAGAAATGAAATCCATCGAAATATGTGTCCAAGGCCTCTTTGGGACCGGCAAGGGCAAAAGCAACCCACTGGCACGAGAACAGCAGGGCTTAGCCCTAGCATAAATCCCACAGGACTGCACAAAAGTACGTACATCCCGTGACAGAGATGGCCACCAGAAGGATCTAGCCACTAACTCTCTGGTACCAAAGATTCCAGGATGACCAGCCAACACCGAACAATGAAGTTCAGAGATAAGTTTATTAGTCCACCTATCAGGGACGAACAGTTTCTCCGCTGGACAACGATCAGGTTTATTCGCCTGAAATTTTTGCAGCACCCGCCGCAAATCAGGGGAGATGGCAGACACAATGACACCTTCCTTGAGGATACCCGCTGGCTCAGATAAACCCGGAGAGTCGGGCACAAAACTCCTAGACAGAGCATCCGCCTTCACATTTTTAGAGCCCGGAAGGTACGAAATCACAAAGTCGAAGCGGGCAAAAAATAACGACCAACGGGCCTGTCTAGGATTCAAGCGCTTGGCAGACTCGAGATAAGTCAAGTTCTTATGATCAGTCAATACCACCACGCGATGCTTGGCTCCTTCAAGCCAATGGCGCCATTCCTCGAATGCCCACTTCATGGCCAGCAACTCTCGGTTGCCCACATCATAATTACGCTCAGCGGGCGAAAACTTCCTGGAAAAGAAAGCACATGGTTTCATCACTGAGCAATCAGAACCTCTCTGTGACAAAACCGCTCCTGCTCCAATCTCAGAAGCATCAACCTCGACCTGGAACGGAAGAGAAACATCTGGCTGACACAACACAGGGGCAGAACAAAAACGACGCTTCAACTCCTGAAAAGCTTCCACAGCAGCAGAAGACCAATTAACCAAATCAGCACCCTTCTTGGTCAAATCGGTCAATGGTTTGGCAATGCTAGAAAAATTACAGATGAAGCGACGATAAAAATTAGCAAAGCCCAGGAACTTTTGCAGACTTTTCAGAGATGTCGGCTGAATCCAATCCTGGATGGCTTGGACCTTAACTGGATCCATCTCGATAGTAGAAGGGGTAAAGATGAACCCCAAAAATGAAACTTTCTGCACACCGAAGAGACACTTTGATCCCTTCACAAACAAAGAATTAGCACGCAGGACCTGAAAAACCATTCTGACCTGCTTCACATGAGACTCCCAATCATCTGAGAAGATCAAAATGTCATCCAAGTAAACAATCAGGAATTTATCCAGATACTCACGAAAGATGTCATGCATAAAAGACTGAAACACAGATGGAGCATTGGCAAGTCCGAACGGCATCACTAGATACTCAAAATGACCCTCGGGCGTATTGAATGCAGTTTTCCATTCATCTCCTTGCCTGATTCTCACCAGATTATACGCACCACGAAGATCTATCTTAGTGAACCAACAAGCCCCCTTAATCCGAGCAAACAAGTCAGATAACAATGGCAAGGGATACTGAAATTTAACAGTGATCTTATTAAGAAGGCGGTAATCAATACACGGTCTCAGCGAACCATCCTTCTTGGCTACAAAGAAGAACCCTGCTCCCAGTGGTGATGATGATGGGCGAATATGTCCCTTCTCCAGGGATTCCTTCACATAACTGCGCATAGCGGCGTGTTCAGGCACGGATAAATTAAATAATCGACCTTTAGGGAATTTACTACCAGGAATCAAATTGATAGCACAATCACAATCCCTATGCGGAGGTAGGGCATCGGACTTGGGCTCTTCAAATACATCCTGATAATCAGACAAGAACTCTGGGACCTCAGAAGGGGTGGATGACGAAATCGACAAAAATGGAACATCACCATGTACCCCCTGACAACCCCAGCTGGATACCGACATGGAATTCCAATCCAAGACTGGATTATGGGTTTGTAGCCATGGCAACCCCAACACGACCACATCATGCAGATTATGTAGCACCAGAAAGCGAATAACTTCCTGATGTGCAGGAGCCATGCACATGGTCAGCTGGGCCCAGTACTGAGGTTTATTCTTGGCCAAAGGTGTAGCATCAATTCCTCTCAATGGAATAGGACACCGCAAAGGCTCCAAGAAAAACCCACAACGTTTAGCATAATCCAAATCCATCAGATTCAGGGCAGCGCCTGAATCCACAAACGCCATGACAGAAAACGACGACAAAGAGCATATCAGGGTAATGGACAGAAGGAATTTGGACTGTACAGTACCAATGACGGCATACCTAGCGGACCGCTTAGTGCGCTTAGGACAATCAGAAATAGCATGAGTGGAATCACCACAGTAGAAACACAGCCCATTCAGACGTCTGTATTCCTGCCGTTCAACTCTGGTCATAGTCCTATCGCACTGCATAGGCTCAGGTTTAACCTCAGGCAATACCGCCAAATGGTGCACAGATTTACGCTCGCGCAAGCGTCGACCGATTTGAATGGCCAAAGACAAGGACTCATTCAAACCAGCAGGCATAGGAAATCCCACCATGACATCCTTAAGAGCCTCAGAGAGACCCTTTCTGAACAAAGCTGCCAGCGCAGATTCATTCCACTGAGTGAGTACTGACCATTTCCTAAATTTCTGACAATATACTTCTATATCATCCTGACCCAGGCACAAAGCCAGCAAATTTTTCTCAGCCTGATCCACTGAATTAGGCTCATCGTACAGTAATCCGAGCGCCAGGAAAAACGCATCGACACTACTCAATACAGGGTCTCCTGGCGCAAGAGAAAATGCCCAGTCTTGAGGGTCGCCACGCAAAAAAGAAATAATAATCAAAACCTGTTGAATAGGATTACCAGAAGAATGAGGTTTCAAGGCCAGAAATAGCATACAATTATTTTTGAAACTTAGAAACTTAGTTCTATCTCCAAAAAACAAATCAGGAATAGGAATTCTTGGTTCTAACATAGATTTCCGATCAATAGCATCTTGAATCTTTTGTACATTTTTAACGAGATTATCCATTGAAGAGCACAGACCCTGAATATCCATGTCCACACCTGTGTCCAGAATCACCCAAATGTCTAGGGGAAAAAAAAAAAAAAAATGAACACAGAACAGAAAAAAAAAAAAAAAAATGATGTCAGAACTTTTTCTTTCCCTCTATTGAGAATCATTAGTTTGGCTCCTTGTACTGTTATGTCTGCTAATGAAAGGTGTAATGAAGGCAATCCAGAGACACAGTGTGCCTAGCGATCAGAGCGCACACAGTGATCTGACAAATACCCAAAAACAAAAGAACGAGCTCTGAGACGTGGAAACTCTGTAGACCACACACCTGATCCTATCCTAAACACAACTAAAAGCGGCTGTGGATTGCGCCTAGCAACTACCTATGCAACTCGGCACAGCCTAAGAAACTAGCTAGCCTGAAGATAGAAAAATAGGCCTGACTTGCCCCCAGAGAAATACCCCAAAGGAAAAGGCAGCCCCCCACATATAATGACTGTGAGTAAGATGAAAAGACAAAACGTAGGGATGAAATAGATTCAGCAAAGTGGGGCCCGATAATCTTAGACAGAGCGAGGATAGTAAAGCGAACTTTGCAGTCTACAAAAAACCCTAAAGCAAAAACCACGCAAAGGGGGCAAAAAAGACCCACCGTGCCGAACTAACGGCACGGCGGTACACCCTTTGCTTCTCAGAGCTACCAGCAAAACAAAAGACAAGCTGGACAGAAAAAAAACAACAAATAGCAAAAAAGCACTTAGCTATACAGAGCAGCAGGTCACAGGAACAATCAGGAGAAGCTCAGGTCCAACACTGGAACATTGACAAGGAGCAGGGATAGCAGCATCAGGCGGAGTTAAGTAACGAAGCAATTAACGAGCTCACCAGAACACCTGAGGGAGGAAGCCCAGAAGCTGCAGTACCACTTGTGACCACAGGAGTGAATTCAGTCACAGAATTCACAACAGTCCGTGTCCGATGTCGAGGAACCAGGACAATCTGGTGATAAATGGGCTACTGGACCAAACCATACATGGACAAGGCAAGAGAACTTGGATCTGATGAAATGCTATTATAACAGCAGACCAAATGGGAGAGGATATATGAAGCGTATGAAGAAACTCTGGATGGATACAAGACCTGCATGTCCACTAACTGAGAACAACTAGTCACCCAACGTTACAATATCATAAAGAGAAAGGTATTATCACAACTTGAGATGGATCAACTGCACTGCAGATCCACCTCACATGAAGACCTGGAAAATCAACATATGCAACCCCCTGAAGATCCTGATCCAACTGTTATGGCTGGTAATTCAGTACCACAATGGACATAGAGCACATACAGTGACAATAACCCAAAAACATAGAACGAGCTCTGAGACGTGGGAACTCTGCTGACTGCAATCCCTAATCCTCTCCAACCACAATAGAGGCAGCCGTGGATTGCGCCCAACGCTCCCTATGCAACTCGGCACAGCCTGAGAAACTAGCTAGCCTGAAGATAGAAAATAAGCCTACCTTGCCTCAGAGAAATACCCCAAAGGAAAAGGCAGCCCCCCACATATAATGACTGTGAGTTAAGATGAAAAGACAAACGTAGAGATGAAATAGATTTAGCAAAGTGAGGCCCGACTTTCTGAACAGAGCGAGGATAGGAAAGGTAACTTTGCGGTCAACACAAAACCCTACAAACAACCACGCAAAGGGGGCAAAAAGACCCTCCGTACCGACTAACGGCACGGAGGTACACACTCTGCGTCCCAGAGCTTCCAGCAAGCAAGAAAAACCAAAAAACAAGCTGGACAGAAAAAACAGCAAACAAAAATAACACAAGAGCAACTTAGCTATGCAGAGCAGCAGGCCACAGGAACGATCCAGGAGGAAGCAAGTCCAATATTAGAACATTGACTGGAGGCCAGGATCAAAGCACAAGGTGGAGTTAAATAGAGCAGCACCTAACGACTTCACCACATCACCTGAGGAAGGAAACTCAGAAGCCGCAGTACCACTCTCCTCCACCAACGGAAGCTCATAGAGAGAATCAGCCGAAGTACCACTTGTGTCCACAGGAGGGAGCTCTGCCACAGAATTCACAACAGTACCCCCCCTTGAGGAGGGGTCACCGAACCCTCACCAGAGCCCCCAGGACGACCAGGATGAGCCATATGAAAGGCACGAACAAGATCGGGAGCATGGACATCAGAGGCAAAGACCCAGGAATTATCTTCCTGAGCATAACCCTTCCACTTAACCAGATACTGGAGTTTCCGTCTTGAAACACGAGAATCCAAAATCTTCTCCACAATATACTCCAACTCCCCCTCCACCAAAACCGTGGCAGGAGGATCAACAGATGGAACCATAGGTGCCACGTATCTCCGCAACAATGACCTATGGAATACGTTATGGATGGAAAAAGAATCTGGAAGGGTCAAACGAAAAGACACAGGATTAAGAACCTCAGAAATCCTATATGGACCAATGAAACGAGGTTTAAACTTAGGAGAGGAAACCTTCATAGGAATATGACGAGAAGACAACCAAACCAAATCCCCAACACGAAGTCGGGGACCCACACACCGTCTGCGATTAGCGAAACGTTGAGCCTTCTCCTGGGACAAGGTCAAATTGTCCACTACATGAGTCCAAATCTGCTGCAACCTGTCCACCACCGTATCCACAACAGGACAGTCCGAAGACTCAACCTGCCCTGAAGAGAAACGAGGATGGAACCCAGAGTTGCGAAACCAAGGTAGCCGAGCTGGCCCGATTATTAAGGGCGAACTCAGCCAAAGGCAAAAAGGACACCCAGTCATCCTGATCAGCAGAAACAAAGCATCTCAGATATGTTTCCAAGGTCTGATTGGTTCGTTCGGTCTGGCCATTAGTCTGAGGATGGAAAGCCAAGGAAAAAGACAAGTCAATGCCCATCCTTGCACAAAAGGCTCGCTAAAACCTCGAAACAAACTGGGAACCTCTGTCAGAAACGATATTCTCTGGAATGCCATGTAAACGAACCACATGCTGGAAGAAAATGGCACCAAATCAGAGGAGGAAGGTAATTTGGACAAGGGTACCAAATGGACCATCTTAGAGAAGCGATCACAAACCACCCAAATGACTGACATTTTTTGAGAGACGGGAAGATCTGAAATAAAATCCATAGAGATATGTGTCCAAGGCCTCTTCGGGACCGGCAAGGGCAAAAGCAACCCACTGGCACGAGAACAGCAGGGTTTAGCCCGAGCACAAATCCCACAGGACTGCACAAAAGAACGCACATCCCGCGACAGAGATGGCCACCAAAAGGATCTAGCCACTAACTCTCTGGTACCAAAGATTCCAGGATGACCAGCCAACACCGAACAATGAACCTCAGAGATAACTTTATTCGTCCACCTATCAGGGACAAACAGTTTCTCCGCTGGGCAACGATCAGGTTTATTAGCCTGAAATTTTTGCAGCACGCGCCGCAAATCAGGGGAGATGGCAGACACAATTACTCCCTCTTTGAGAATACCCGCCGGCTCAGATAAACCCGGAGAGTCGGGCACAAAACTCCTAGACAGGGCATCCGCCTTCACATTTTTAGAGCCCGGAAGGTACGAAACCACAAAGTCAAAACGGGCAAAAAACAGCGACCAACGAGCCTGTCTAGGATTCAACCGCTTGGCAGACTCGAGATAAGTCAAGTTCTTATGATCAGTCAAGACCACCACACGATGCTTAGCTCCTTCAAGCCAATGACGCCACTCCTCGAATGCCCACTTCATGGCCAGCAACTCTCGATTGCCAACATCATAATTTCGCTCAGCAGGCGAAAACTTCCTGGAAAAGAAGGCGCATGGTTTCATCACCGAGCAATCAGAACTTCTCTGCAACAAAACAGCCCCTGCTCCAATCTCAGAAGCATCAACCTCGACCTGGAATGGAAGCGAAACATCTGGTTGACACAACACAGGGGCAGAAGAAAACCGACGCTTCAACTCTTGAAAAGCTTCCACAGCAGCAGAAGACCAATTGACCACATCAGCACCCTTCTTGGTCAAATCGGTCAATGGTTTAGCAATACTAGAAAAATTGCAGATGAAGCGACGATAAAAATTAGCAAAGCCCAGGAACTTTTGCAGACTTTTCAGAGATGTCGGCTGAGTCCAATCATGGATGGCTTGGACCTTAACAGGGTCCATCTCGATAGTAGAAGGGGAAAAAATGAACCCCAAAAATGAAACCTTCTGAACACCAAAGAGACACTTAGATCCCTTCACAAACAAAGAATTAGCACGCAGGACCTGAAACACCGTTCCGACCTGCTTCACATGAGACTCCCAATCATCCGAGAAGATCAAAATATCATCCAAGTATACAATCAGGAATTTATCCAGGTACTCTCGGAAGATGTCATGCATAAAGGACTGAAACACTGATGGAGCATTGGCAAGTCCGAATGGCATTACTATATACTCAAAATGGCCCTCGGGCGTATTAAATGCAGTTTTCCATTCATTGCCTCGCTTAATACGCACAAGATTATACGCACCACGAAGATCTATCTTGGTGAACCAACTAGCCCCCTTAATCCGAGCAAACAAATCAGATAACAGCGACAAGGGGTACTGAAATTTAACCGTGATCTTATTTAGAAGGCGGTAATCTATACAAGGTCTCAGCGAACCATCCTTCTTGGCCACAAAAAAGAACCCTGCTCCTAATGGCGACGATGACGGGCGAATATGCCCCTTCTCCAAGGACTCCTTCACGTAACTCCGAATAGCGGCGTGCTCAGGCACAGACAAATTAAACAGTCGACCTTTTGGGAATTTACTACCAGGAATCAAATCGATAGCACAATCACAATCCCTATGCGGAGGTAGGGTATCGGACTTGGGCTCATCAAATACATCCCGGTAATCAGACAAGAACTCTGGAACCTCAGAAGGGGTGGATGACGAAATAGACAGAAATGGGACATCACCATGGACCCCCTGACACCCCCAGCTGGACACAGACATGGATTTCCAATCTAATACTGGATTATGGACTTGTAGCCATGGCAACCCCAACACGACCACATCATGCAGATTATGCAACACCAGAAAGCGAATAACCTCCTGATGTGCAGGAGCCATGCACATGGTCAGCTGCGTCCAGTATTGAGGCTTATTCTTGGCCAAAGGCGTAGCATCAATTCCTCTCAATGGAATAGGACACTGCAAGGGCTCCAAGAAAAACCCACAACGCCTAGCATACTCCAAGTCCTTCAAATTCAGGGCAGCGCCTGAATCCACAAATGCCATGACAGAATAAGATGACAAAGAGCAGATCAAGGTAACGGACAAAAGAAATTTTCACTGTACTGTACCAATGGTGGCAGACCTAGCGAACCGCTTAGTGCGCTTAGGACAATCAGAGATAGCATGAGTGGAATCACCACAGTAGAAACACAGCCCATTCTGACGTCTGTGTTCTTGCCGTTCAACTCTGGTCAAAGTCCTATCACACTGCATAGGCTCAGGTTTATGCTCAGATAATACCGCCAAATGGTGCACAGATTTACGCTCACGCAAGCGTCGACCGATCTGAATGGCCAAAGACATAGACTCATTCAGACCAGCAGGCATAGGTCTTCAGAGAGACCCTTTCTGAAAATAGCTGCGAGCGCACCTTCATTCCATTGAGTGAGTACGGACCACTTTCTAAATTTCTGACAATATACCTCTATCTCATCCTGACCCTGACACAGAGCCAGCAAATTTTTCTCTGCCTGATCCACTGAATTAGGTTCATCGTACAGCAATCCGAGCGCCAGGAAAAACGCATCAATATTACTTAATGCAGGATCTCCTGGCGCAAGAAAAAATGCCCAGTCCTGAGGGTCGCCACGTAAAAAAGAAATAATGATCCTAACTTGCTGAACTGGGTCACCAGAGGAGCAAGGTTTCAAAGCCAGAAATAGTTTACAATTATTTTTGAAACTCAGAAATTTAGTTCTATCTCCAAAAAACAAATCAGGAATAGGAATTCTTGGTTCTAACATAGAATTCTGAACCACAAAGTATTGAATATTTTGTACTCTTGCCGTGAGCTGATCCACACATGAAGACAGACCTTTAATGTCCATCGCTACACCTGTGTCCTGAACCACCCAAATGTCTAGGGGAAAAAAAAGGCAAAACACAGTGCAGAGAAAAAAAAATGGTCTCAGAACTTCTTTTTTCCCTCTATTGGGAATCATTAGTACTTAAGGCCTCCAGTACTGTTATGGCTGGTAATTCAGTACCACAATGGACATAGAAGTCAGAGCACATACAGTGATCTGACAATAACCCAAAAACATAGGACGAGCTCTGAGACGTGGGAACTCTGCTGACCGCAATCCCTAATCCTCTCCAACCACACTAGAGGCAGCCGTGGATTGCGCCCAACGCTCCCTATGCAACTCGGCACAGCCTGAGAAACTAGCTAGCCTGAAGATAGAAAATAAGCCTACCTTGCCTCAGAGAAATACCCCAAAGGAAAAGGCAGCCCCCCACATATAATGACTGTGAGTTAAGATGAAAAGACAAACGTAGAGATGAAATAGATTTAGCAAAGTGAGGCCCGACTTTCTGAACAGAGCGAGGATAGGAAAGGTAACTTTGCGGTCAACACAAAACCCTACAAACAACCACGCAAAGGGGGCAAAAAGACCCTCTGTACCGACTAACGGCACGGAGGTACACCCTCTGCGTCCCAGAGCTTCCAGCAAGCAAGAAAAACCAAATAAACAAGCTGGACAGAAAAAACAGCAAACAAAAATAACACAAGAGCAACTTAGCTATGCAGAGCAGCAGGCCACAGGAACGATCCAGGAGGAAGCAAGTCCAATATTAGAACATTGACTGGAGGCCAGGATCAAAGCACAAGGTGGAGTTAAATAGAGCAGCACCTAACGACTTCACCACATCACCTGAGGAAGGAAACTCAGAAGCCGCAGTACCACTCTCCTCCACCAACGGAAGCTCATAGAGAGAATCAGCCAAAGTACCACTTGTGACCACAGGAGGGAGCTCTGCCACAGAATTCACAACATCCAACCCTGCAACTAGAGAGCACTGCAGCTGGTCTGGATCAGATGATCTTAGATAAACTAAATACCATCAATTTCAGAGATCGACTGCCAAGTCTCAGCAAAGAAACACCACCAGACATTATGTTAGAGGACGCCAATAGAGCAGTACTTGCATCAATACCTACCACCACCATAACTAAAAATAATAACCTGATCTATGCTACTGTCTCAGCAATCATGGAAATGCTTGGTTATATGAGTCTCCCCGCCAGGGCCGTGGGGTACTCGGTACCGGGTCCGGTGTTCACAGGGGGATGTTACGGTGGCGACCCGGTCCGTGGCCCTGGGTGCTCATGTAAAAGGGAAAGGTCTTTAACCCCTCTGTGACCTTAGACGTACTATCCCGTCGAGGTGCCCTGGGCTTATCTGACCCTGGACGGGATAGTACGTCATAGCGATCGGCGGCGCTCACGGGGGGAGCGCCGCCGATCGCGGCCGGGTGTCAGCTGCTTATCGCAGCTGACATCCGGCACTATGTGCCAGGAGCGGTCACGGACCGCCCCCGGCACATTAAACCCTGGCACACCGCGATCAAACATGATCGCGATGTGCCGGCGGTGCAGGGAAGCACGGCGCAGGGAGGGGGCTCCCTGCGGGCTTCCCTGAGCCCCCCGCAGCAACGCGATGTGATCGCGTTGCTGCGAGGGTCTCACCTCCCTCCCTGCTTCCTCCAGCCCCGGATCCAAGATGGCCGCGGATCCGGGTCCTGCAGGGAGGGAGGTGGCCTCACAGAGCCTGCTCAGAGCAGGCACTGTGAAGCCTGCAGCGCTGCTAGTCAGATCAGTGATCTGACAGAGTGCTGTGCAAACTGTCAGATCACTGATCTGTGATGTCCCCCCCGGGACAAAGTAAAAAAGTAAAAAAAAATTTTTCCAAATGTGTAAAAAAAAAAAAAAAAAATATTATTCCCATAAATACATTTCTTCATCTAAATAAAAAAAAACCCAATAAAAGTACACATATTTAGTATCGCCGCATCCGTAACGACCCGACCTATAAAACTGTCCAACTAGTTAACCCCTTCAGTAAACACCGTAAGAAAAAAAAAAAAAAACGAGGCAAAAAACAACGCTTTATTATCATACCGCCGAACAAAAAGTGGAATAACACGTGATCAAAAGGACAGATATAAATAACCATGGTACCGCTGAAAACGTCATATTGTCCCGCAAAAAACGAGCCACCACACAGCATCATCAGCAAAAAAATACAAAAGTTATAGTCCTGAGAATAAAGCGATGCAAAAATAATTATTTTTTCTGTAAAATAGTTTTTATCGGACAAAAGCGCCAAACCATAAAAAAATGATATAAATGAGGTATCTCTGTAATCGTACTGACCTGAAGAATAAAACTGATTTATCAATTTTACCAAACGCGGAACGGTATAAACGCCTCCCCCAATAGAAATTCATGAATAGCTGGTTTTTGGTCATTCTTCCTCACAAAAATCGGAATAAAAAGCGATCAAAAAATGTCACGTGCCCGAAAATGTTTTCAATAAAAACGTCAACTCGTCCCGCAAAAAACAAGACCTCACATGACTCTGTGGACCAAAATATGGAAAAATTATAGCTCTCAAAATGTGGTATTGCAAAAAATATTTTTAGCAATAAAAAGGGTCTTTCAGTGTGTGACGGCTGCCAATCATAAAAGTCCGCTAAAAAACTCGCTATAAAAGTAAATCAAACCCCCCTTCATCACCCCCTTAGTTAGGGAAAAATAAAAAAAATGTATTTATTTCCATTTTCCCATTAGGGCTAGGGTTGGGGCTAGGGCTAGGGCTAGGGTTAGGGCTAGGGTTAGGACTAGGGTTAGGGCTAGGGTTAGGGTTAGGGCTAGGGTTAGGGTTAGGGCTAGGGTTAGGGCTAGGGTTAGAGCTAGGGTTAGGGCTAGGGTTAGGGCTAGGGTTAGGGCTAGGGTTAGGGTTAGGGCTAGGGTTAGGGTTAGGGTTAGGGCTAGGATTAGGGCTAGGGTTAGGGTTGGGGCTACAGTTAGGGTTGGGGCTAAAGTTAGGGTTAGGGTTTAGATTACATTTACAGTTGGGAATAGGGTTGGGATTAGGGTTAGGGGTGTGTCAGGGTTAGAGGTGTGGTTAGGGTTACCGTTGGAATTAGGGTTAGGGGTGTGTTTAGATTAGGGTTTCAGTTATAATTGGGGGCTTTCCACTGTTTAGGCACATCAGGGGCTCTCCAAACACAACATGGCGTCCGATCTCAATTCCAGCCAATTCTGCGTTGAAAAAGTAAAACAGTGCTCCTTCCCTTCCGAGCTCTCCTGTGTGCCCAAACAGGGGTTTACCCTCACATATGGGGTATCAGCATACTCAGGACAAATTGGACAACAACTTTTGTGGACCAATTTCTCCTGTTACCCTTGGGAAAATACAAAACTGGGGGCTAAAAAATAATTTTTGTGGGAAAACAAAAATATTTTATATTTTCACGGCTCTGCGTTATAAACTGTAGTGAAACACTTGGGGGCTCAAAGTTCTCACAACACATCTAGATAAGTTTATTGAGGGGTCTAGTTTCCAATATGGGGTCACTTGTGGGGGGTTTCTACTGTTTAGGTACATTAGGGGCTCTGCAAACGCAATGTGACGCCTGCAGACCAATCCATCTAAGTCTGCATTCCAAATGATGCTCCTTCCCTTCCGAGCCCTCCCATGCGCCCAAACGGTGGTTCCCCCCCACATATCGGGTATCAGCGTACTCAAGACAAATTGGACAACAACATTTAGGGTCCAATTTCTGCTGCTAACGTTGGAAAAATACAAAACTGGGGGCTAAAATATAATTTTTGTGGAAAAAAATTTTTTTTTTATTTGCACGGCTCTGCGTTATAAACTGTAGTGAAATACTTGGGAGTTCAAAGCTCTCACAACACATCAAGATGAGTTCCTTAGGGGGTCTACTTTCCAAAATGGTGTCACTTGTGGGGGGTTTCTACTGTTTAGGTACATTAGGGGCTCTGCAAACGCAATGTGACGCCTGCAGACCAATCCATCTAAGTCTGCATTCCAAATGATGCTCCTTCCCTTCCGAGCCGTCCCATGCGCCCAAACGGTGCTTCCCCCCCCACATATGGGGTATCAGCGTACTCAGGACAAATTGGACAACAACTTTTGGGGTCCAATTTCTCCTGTTACCCTAGGGAAAATACAAAACTGGGGGCTAAAAAATAATTTTTGTGGGAAAAAAATTTTGTTTTATTTTTATGGCTCTGCATTATAAACTTCTGTGAAGCCCTTGGTGGGTCTAAGTGCTCACCACACATCCAGATAAGTTCCTTAGGGGGTCTACTTTCCAAAATGGTGTCACTTGTGGGGGGTTTCAATGTTTGGGCACATCAGTGGCTCTCCAAACGCAACATGGCGTCCCATCTCAATTCCTGTCAATTTTGCATTGAAAAGTCAAACGGCGCTCCTTCCCTTCCGAGCTCTCCCATGCACCCAAACAGTGGTTTACTGCCACATATGGGGTATCAGCGTACTCAGGACAAATTGTACAACAACTTTTAAGGTCCAATTTCTTCTCTTACCCTTGGAAAAATAAAAAATTGGGGGCAAAAATATAATTTTTGTGAAAAAATATGATTTTTTATTTTTACGGTTCTGCATTATAAACTTCTGTGAAGCACTTGGTGGGTCAAAGTGCTCACCACACCTCTAGATAAGTTCCTTAGGGGGTCTACTTTCCAAAATGGTGTCACTTGTGGGGGGTTTCAATGTTTAGGCACATCAGTGGCTCTCCAAACGCAACATGGCGTCCCATCTCAATTTCTGTCAATTTTGCATTGAAATGTCAAACGGCACTCTTTCCCTTCCGAGCTCTCCCATGCGCCCAAACAGTGGTTTACTGCCACATATGGGGTATCAGCGTACTCAGGACAAATTGGACAACAACTTTTGAGGTCCAATCTCTTCTCTTACCCTTGGAAAAATAAAAAATTGGGAGCAAAAATATAATTTTTGTGAAAAAATATGATTTTTTATTTTTACGGTTCTGCATTATAAACTTCTGTGAAGCACTTGGTGGGTCAAAGAGCTCACCACACCTCTAGATAAGTTCCTTAGGGGGTCTACTTTCCAAAATGGTGTCACTTGTGGGGGGTTTCAATGTTTAGGCACATCAGTGGCTCTCCAAACGCAACATGGCGTCCCATCTCAATTTCTGTCAATTTTGCATTGAAAAGTCAAACGGCGCTCCTTCCCTTCCGAGCTCTCCCATGCGCCCAAACAGTGGTTTACTGCCACATATGGGGTATCAGCGTACTCAGGACAAATTGGACAACAACTATTGGGGTCCATTTTCTCCTGTTACCCTTGGTAAAATAAAACAAATTGGAGCTGAAGTAAATTTTTTGTGTAAAAAAGTTAAATGTTCATTTTTATTTAAACATTCCAAAAATTCCTATTAAACACCTGAAGGGTTAATAAACTTCTTGAATGTGGTTTTGAGCACCTTGGGGGGTGCAGTTTTTAGAATGGTGTCACACTTGGACATTTTCTATCATTTAGACCCCTCAAAATGACTTCAAATGAGACGTGGTCCCTAAAAAAAAATGGTGTTGTAAAAATGAGAAATTGCTGGTCAACTTTTAACCCTTATAACTCCCTAACAAAAAAAAAATTGGTTCCAAAATTATGCTGATGTAAAGTAGACATGTGGGAAATGTTACTTATTAAGTATTTTGTGTGACATATCTCTGTGATTTAATTTCATAAAAATTCAAAGTTTGAAAATTGCAAAATTTTCAAAATTTTCGCCAAATTTCCGTTTTTTTCACAAATAAACGCAGGTACTATCAAAGAAATTTTACCACTATCATGAAGTACAATATGTCATGAGAAAACAATGTCAGAATCACCAGGATCCGTTGAAGCGTTCCAGAGTTATAACCTCATAAAGGGACAGTGGTCAGAATTGTAAAAATTGGCCTGGTCATTGACCTGCAAACCACCCTTGGGGGTAAAGGGGTTAAAGGGAATAAAGTTTATGTTCGTGACACCACCTGTGGTATTCGGTCAGTGAGGACCGACGCTGCTTTAAGGGGTCCTCTGGGGTGATGTTATGGCAGCTAGATGGTATAATTTCCCACAGGTGAAGTATATCCCGAGGGCTCCCGGTGTGTAGATGGAAGATGGTGAATGTCGCAGAAAAGAATGAGGACACAGGTTTGCAGTCTCTTTACCTTGTTTAATGAAGTCCTCAGGCAGCCACAGTCCAGGGCACCAGCTCACAGGGCAGGCAGGGTCCGGCCGGCTTGGAGGCAAGTTAGGAGTCCCCTTGTCCAGGTGGAAATCAAAGCCTTCCTCTAGCGCTGTGGTGGTGTAGTACCTTACTGCCTATGGCTTCAGATCAGGTCCTCACAGATGTTCTCTCTCTCTGTCCCCCATATAGGATAGGACATAACCCGTATGACTGGTGACTTGAATCTGTTTATAGGGACTCTAGCACGCACCGGGCTCTAAAGGTGTCGCTGTGTCTCCTAGGTATTAAGGCGGTCAGGTAACGTGAAGTTCAGCTGTCCTGCCGGTCTCTGATGTAAGTCGTAGAGGGCCTTACAGCCTCTGTGTTCCGGCTACCAGTCTCTGCGCCTCAGAAGGAGGCAGCCTGCTCGTGGCTGGTCTCCCGCTGGTATTCTCTCCTGTGCTTCGGTCTCCTACACGCTCACTGCAATACAGTTGGCTTTCTGTAAGTCTCTTTCCAGGAACTGCAGCACTGTAAGAACACAGCTCCGTAAACCCTCTTCTGCCTCAGACTGATCCAGTCTGTTTCCTGGCAAGAACTGTTCTGTCTTTCCCTCCAAACTACCATAAATATATATATATATATATATATATATATATATATATATATATATATATATATATATATATATATATATATGGGGAGTCACCTAGTAAATAGGATTAAAAGCTCCTCCTGGTGGCCTCGAGTGTGAAAGTGTTGCATTCTTGTGTTTACCTGGTGACAGTTATCCTTCCTTTGCCTCCAAGCGTAACATCACTCTCCCCATGGGGAAAGCAATCTTACTGTGATAATCAGGACCCTGGGGCGCCACATATACAACCAGCAAGAACAACAGAAGTACGTGCTCCCCTTGGAAAAGAAGACTGTAGACAAAGATCAAAATGCCACGAAGGGAAGTCAGCCAACTATCAGAAATACAGAAGTGTATTTTCTTCCCATAGCCAGTCACATGAGTAATCACGTGACCGTGATGTTACGTAAGGTCCTGTACCTACAGTGAACCTAGCGGCTACTTACGGCAGCGGTATCATTCTTCCGCTCCACGCTGGTGACGACTCCTGGGTGACTTTTGCCACCGGCCGGGGCAGCGGCCAGGGTCTCCACACTCAGAAGAAAACCTCCGACCACCAAGCACGGATTTTTGCTACAACAGCATTAAAGAACTGGAAGCACTTAGTGATTCATTTAGCATCGCGGCAGAACATGTAATTTAATTCAGTTCTTAACTCAAGTGCCCTCATCTTTTTAACTTACATTTTAGCACTATTGGTCACGTGAAATTTAGGCAAAGTATGATTCTAACTCTTTGCTATAATTTATATACTACTTGGTCCTACCACTACTACGGGCTATCTATGAAATCTATGAGGGTTTGAACCGAGCGCAAATATATTTTCTATAGGTAGTGGGACAAAGGAGTGGTATTGTCTCATTATTTGCAGCACGGGCTCCAGCCATGTAAGTGCCACTGGTGATTGAGTATTTATTTCTACTTTTGAGTATCCAGAAATACATCAGAAAAATGGCACCAAAATATGAGATGCTGAGAGAAAGCCTAAGGCAGCAACAACAACAGATCTGGAAGGAAGAACAGGGACATGAACCGCCATGGCAAGACAAGCCGCTGCATGGAATGTACCATCAACAGATAATGGAGGTGGCTGACATGTAGAAATCCTACCAATGGCTGGAGAAAGCCAGAGGCACTAATCATAGCGGCACAAGAGCCAGCACAAAGTACCAGATCCATAGAAGCAGGAATTTACCACACAAGACAAGACCCAAGGTGCAGACTATGCAAAGAAACCTCAGAAACCATCTAAGTGTATGGGGGCAGTAAAAGGTAACTTATTGGACGCTGCCTCTGGCCCGGCCTAATAGACCTTCATACATTGCAGCCCAGACCCCATTATTAGGCATGTAAGTATCGTAATAACTAGGCCGCCCCATACTATCCAGTACTTGGGGGCGGGGGGCATTCAGCCAAACTCTGTCACCTTCTTAGATGTCATGTTTGCTTTTCACAGCAGCAAGTGGTTAAACTGCCAGGATTTTTGTTGAAGCCTCATCTGTGCCGTCCCTGCAGTGCACATCTATGTTCTGGGCACAAAAAGATTACCATATATACTCGAGTATAAGCCGACCTGAGTATAAGCTGACCCCCCTAATTTTGCCACAAAAAACTGGGAAAACTTAATGACTCGAGTATAAGCCTAGTGTGGGAAATGCAGCAGTTACTGGTAAATGTCAAAAGTAAAAATAGATACCAATAAAAGTAAAATCAATTAAGACATCAGTAGGTTAAGTGTTTTTGAATATCCATATTGAATCAGGAGCCCCATATAATGCTCCATAAAGTTTATGATGGGCCCCATAAGATGCTCCATACAAAAAATATGCCCCATATAATCCTGCATAAAGGTTAATAATGGCCCCATAAGATGCCCCATAGACACATTTGCCCCATATAATGCTGTCCAAATAACAATAACTTTATTAAATCACAACAATATTAAAACCAGACAAACGATACATGATAGGGCTAAAAAGATGACACTAGGGGGTCACCCGCAACATGCAGAGCCCAAGGCAGGGTGTCAACCTAACACAAAAACAATGCTAGCATACAGGGAACGATATTAGATATAATAGTGTGGCCACATAAAACAAGAAAATACCTTTGGCCATAGTCCAAGAACGCTGTATAAAGACAAAATGTCCCTAAGCTCCAATGAGCCATGCACGTTACCTGATGCAGTTGGTCAGTAATGGAGGGACACCCGACCACCCCGACGCGCGTTTCGGTGTGTTACCTTCCTCAGGGGGCGCATAGGCAGACAGGGGGCTAAACCGCATAAATAGGGTCCCGAGGATAAGGCGGCGCAGCTGTGTGCAATAGCACTTCCGCTCAGCCTCAGTGAGCCGGGCGCGAGACGACCGGAAGTACGTGGGGCCCCACGTGACCAGGAAGTCCGCGCACGGTCAACAGAGAGTCGGCGGTACAGAGAGCGCAAGCGCACATGAAATATACAGCAAGCGCCGCCATATTAGTGAGGGGCAACATACGGGCAGAGGGGAGCGGACGCCAAGCTAGTAAAGGTGAATATAAATATACCAGGCGCCATCGTGCGATGCATCACAATAGGCAGTTGCCGCACTGCCTATATAAGTATAAATATAGATATGGGTATACAAACTAAATATAAATATATAGGGGACTAATTGGAAAGTATGATCCATAGTGTATCCTATAGGTGTACATAATAACTAGAGAACCCATCACCTCCATCAACATCCACAATATGTACAATATAAAACAGATATATAAATATAATTAACGCATGTACAGATCTACAATAATTTGGAAGGGATACATTCTCCAATAATAATGATCACTAATAACAACTGGTCACACATTCACAAAATTAATGAAATCATCATTATTATTGGAGAATGTATCCCTTCCAAATTATTGTAGATCTGTACATGCGTTAATTATATTTATATATCTGTTTTATATTGTACATATTGTGGATGTTGATGGAGGTGATGGGTTCTCTAGTTATTATGTACACCTATAGGATACACTATGGATCATACTTTCCAATTAGTCCCCTATATATTTATATTTAGTTTGTATACCCATATCTATATTTATACTTATATAGGCAGTGCGGCAACTGCCTATTGTGATGCATCGCACGATGGCGCCTGGTATATTTATATTCACCTTTACTAGCTTGGCATCCGCTCCCCTCTGCCCGTATGTTGCCCCTCACTAATATGGCGGCGCTTGCTGTATATTTCATGTGCGCTTGCGCTCTCTGTACCGCCGACTCTCTGTTGACCGTGCGCGGACTTCCTGGTCACGTGGGGCCCCACGTACTTCCGGTCGTCTCGCGCCCGGCTCACTGAGGCTGAGCGGAAGTGCTATTGCACACAGCTGCGCCGCCTTATCCTCGGGACCCTATTTATGCGGTTTAGCCCCCTGTCTGCCTATGCGCCCCCCTGAGGAAGGTAACACACCGAAACGCGCGTCAGGGTGGTCGGGTGTCCCTCCATTACTAACCAACTGCATCAGGTAACGTGCATGGCTCATTGGAGCTTAGGGACATTTTGTCTTTATACAGCGTTCTTGGACTATGGCCAAAGGTATTTTCTTGTTTTATGTGGCCACACTATTATATCTAATATCGTTCCCTGTATGCTAGCATTGTTTTTGTGTTAGGTTGACACCCTGCCTTGGGCTCTGCATGTTGCGGGTGACCCCCTAGTGTCATCTTTTTAGCCCTATCATGTATCGTTTGTCTGGTTTTAATATTGTTGTGATTTAATAAAGTTATTGTTATTTGGACTTCATGACTGCTTGGTGCTCCTTTTCTGTTGTATCTGGTACATATTGCAGTTGTCCTTTTGTCCAGGCAGAGGTGGTGGTATACTGAACAGGAATAGAGCAGTGTGTGGTTTCACATACACACACGTTCAGTTTAGATATAATTGGTTTCCACCACCGATAATGCTCTTCGGGATTGTCTTATATACCCATATAATGCTGCACAAATGCTGATTATGGCCCCATAAGATGCTCCATAAAGATATTTGCCCCATATAGTGCTGCACAAACGTTATGGCCCCATAGATGCTCCGTACAAAACACTTGCCCCATATAGTGCTGCACAAATGTTATGGCCCCATAGATGCCCCATACAAAACACTTGCCCCATATAGTGCTGCACAAACGTTATGGCACCATATAGTGCTGCACAAATGTTATGGCCCCATATAGTGCTGCACAAACGTTATGGCCCCATAGATGCTCCATAGAGACACTTGCCCCATTTGCTGTTGCTGCGATAAAAAAAATAAATAATC